>NC_089490.1:156888912-158138912 GCF_036850765.1 Saccopteryx bilineata
GTTTCCTGAATTCAGCAGGTAAAGGTGGATAAAGCTAACAGAACATAGGGCGGGAGTAGTGGAGGGGAGCACAGGCAGCAGGATTTTGTTTTAATTGTGGTAAAAATACACATAAGGTAAAATTTACCATTTCAATCATCTTAAAGTGTAATTTCACAAATATTGATATAGATTGAGGGCCTGGCTGAGTAGCACCAGTATTAAACCAGAAGTGGGTTTAACCTAGGACAGCAGCCAGGATGGAGCCAAAAGCCCTGAATATATTTGCCCCTATGCAATCCCCCCACCCCATTATCTCTTCTGGACCCCACCCACGGCCAGGAAGGACCACCAAAATAGCCCATACTCTGTCGCCACCGTGTGGCAGCAGCTGCACATGACAACCTGCACTGAACAGTAGTGGAGCCCAGAACAGCTAGGGCATTGGGCATCATTTGTACCAACAAGTCTCAGCTGTTCACTTCCGTCTGCTTCCTCATCCCCCCCACCTCGCTAATTGCTCCATAGCAACTGCATTTCTCTACAACGACGCTTAGTAAATCACATAGCCACAGTGTTATGATCAGACTTAAAACTCTTAATGCTAATCTCTCCACCCCACCCCAGTTTTATTGAGATATAATCAACATACCGCACTTTATGTTGTGCAACCATCACTTCTATCTTGTTCCAGAACATTCATGACCCGAAAAAGAAACCCTGTTCCCATTAACAGTCACTCTCCTTACTTTCCCTCTTCAGCCGATGGACATTTCATGTATGTGGAATCATACACTATATGTGTGTGTGGCTTCTCTTGCTGAGCATCACGTTTTTAAGGACAATCCAAGTTGTAAAGTGTCAATGCACCACTCCTTTTCTTTTTTTCTTTTCTCTCTCTTTTTTTTAGTGAAAGAGACAGCAAGAGGAACAGGAAGGGAGAGAGATGAGAAGCATCAACTATTTGCAGCACTTTAGTTTTTTGTTGCTGTGGGGAAGCTGTGTTAGGCTTGCTCGCGGGTATACCAGCTGCAAGCACTTTGCTTGATTAGTGCATTAGCAGGTGCAGAGGCACATGTGCACAGCCTATATAAGGCTACGGGTGCTACCCCTGGACAGCGATTCTCCCAAATTGCTCTCCCACCACTGTGAGGTGAGGTTTTCCTTGCTTTCTTGCCCTTACTGCGAATAGCAGATTTTTCTGTTTATTAGCTCTTTCCCTTTTGTTGTTTATTTGCTCTCTTGTCTTTGCGAGCCTCCAATAAATGGTATAATCCAACACTTTCTGGCTCTGCAGTTTCTCTATGGTCTGCCCAAATCCAATGTGAACCTGCCTGGCCTCAGCCACCAGCATTACATCTAGCGTAGTGGGCAGGGTTTGGAGCAGATTGGTATGGAGCTGCCAACACCCTTGAACGGTGGGGTAAAGTGGTTGCAGTTTTCCAGTGTATGGTTCCCCATGGCTGTCCTTTTGGGAGCTGTAGGCTGGGTTTTTTTTACAGCCCTATGAGAGGAAACCGAGAGCTCTGTGTGAGAGGCAGCCCGAAGTAAAAAACTCCAAGGTGAGCTGTGGACTGAGCAGAAACAACAGCATGAGCTGGAATGGTCACTGGAGTAAGAGCTGCAGATCCCAGAACTGCAAATCAGACTGCAGGCTGAGAACCAGCAAAAGCATATACTGGAGCAAGCACTGGTGAGGGAGACTGACTGGGTCCAAGAGTTGCAGTGTGAGGTGCAGGCTGAACACCAGTGGCACCTAGAACTGGAGCAGTCTATGAAGAAGGAATTGCAAGTTTGCAAGTTTCAGTTTGCCCTAAAAGCTGAACATCAGCAACAACAGCTGTTGGAGAAACAACTGAGGGTTCAGGAGCTTGAAAGTCAGCTTCAGGCTGAGAGCCAGAAGCCACAGGAGCCGAAACGGGTGCAGAAGACGGAGCTGCATACCTGCCAGCAGAGTGGCTCTGAGTCGGTGGAAGCAGGTGTTTCCTCTTCTGAGGGGGAGGCTTATTAGGCTGCAACTGCTGTCCGCAGAATCAGAGCCCAGCTGGTGGTTGCCGAGAAGGTAAAATACCAGCAGCAAAGAGTCCCTCAGGGGCAACCACAGCCTCCTCCACAGATAGTGAATCACTCTGTGGTCTGGCCCTACACCCAGGCACAGCTGATGGAATTGGGGGCGCAATTCAGGCAGAAACCCATGGAGCCGCTGGCAGCCTGGTTACTGAGGTTGTGGGACATAGGGGTGGATGGCATTATGCTCTCTGGAACAGAGACAGATAAATTGGCCGCCATTACCACACACTCCTCCTTGAGGCAATGTCTTCAGAACTGCCATGAGAACCCAGGAAACCATACCCTATTAGAATGGGTGATGGCTGCCATTCGTACGGTCTGGCAGAATGCTGGGGACTTGCCGGGGGCAGCGAGTTGGTGGCAGTGCTACAGTGAGTTAGTAAAGGTCCTTCGGGAGCTAGGTATGAAGAATGCTGCTTTCCACTCGGGGTCCCGTGGACCAGATGAGGAAGTGTTTACGGCTGGGATGTGGGATCTTATCCTCTGCAGTGCTCCATCAGCCCTTTCTGGGTCACTAGTGGCTATCCTGGGCCCCCATGTGGGACAGCCTATCAACACGGTTACACAGATGGTAGCAGATTTGGGGGAGCTGGAGGTAGCACAGAAGCAGAAGCTGTAAGGGATGTTGCCCATGCTGCCCCTCCAACTATCAAGAGGAATGGGCCTGTGAAAGTCACCGAACACAGATGTGGGTAGATTTAATTGCGGCTGGGGCAGATAGGGAGAACTTGGATGGCAAGCCTAATAAGGTTCTTTTGGAGCTTTGGCAGCAGCTTAAACCAGGACAGAGATTCCAGCTATTGAGACGAATGGCCCCAGCAGCTACTAATAAAATGGTTGGTGCGCGGGCGGCACGGTTACAAGATTATATGATGGAGACTGATGAAGAAGAGGAGGATCCTCAAGCCTCGCTGTTCCAGTTTGAATAGGGGGAAGCTGAGGGGCCCATCTAACAGGGATAGGCGGGGATTGGAGGCCACACATGAAACTGACTATCCATTGGTCCCCTTCTAATGTACAATGGGTATTGGCCTTGGTGGATACAGGTGCAGAATGTTCCCTTTATGAGAACCCAGAGAGGTTCGCTGGGATCCCAGTGACCATTGACGGTTATGGGGGCCAAACTGTTCAAGTGAAGCCAATAACTATTCCATTGAGGATAGGAAGACTGCCTCCTAAGCCATATAAGGTGTATGTATCCCCTATTCCTGAATATATTTTTGGGGTAGATGTCTTACAAAGACTGTGGTTGGAAACTACAGCCAGGGAGTTCTGCCTGCAAGTCTGGGTCGTGAAGGCAGTGTTGTGGGGACATGCAGCACATTCCCCCCTGCAGTTACCCATTTCCCGGCGTGTGACTAGCAGAAGCAGTACCGCCTGCCAGGCGGCTATGAAGTCCTGGGACAGTCTTCAAACTAGAAAAGGTGGGGATCATCTGGCCTGCACACGGCCCTTACAATTCCCCAGTGTGGCCCGTGCATAAACCAGATGGAACCTGGAGAATGACAGTGGATTACAGGGAACTTAATAAAATTGGTCCCCCTTTGCATTCTGCTGTGCCCTCAATAGCTAACCTGAAGGATTGGGGAAGCCATGAGTTGGGGACATACCACTTTGTGGCAGATTTGACTAATGCCTTGTTCTCTATTGATATAGCTACAGAAAGTCCGACAAATTTGCCTTCACTCGGGAAGGGTGGCAATGGACCTTTACAGTATTACCACAGGGCTCTTTGCATAGCCCCACCTTGTGTCATGGGCTGGTGGCTGCTGACCTGGCTAACTGGAAACAACCAGAGGCAGTTCATATGTATCATTATATTGATGACATTATGCTAACTAGTGACTCTCTTCCAGAATTGAAGCAAGCAGTCCCTACCCTACTATCCCATATGAAAGCTGTGACTGGGTGGTCAACGAGGGCAAATTACAAGGACCTGAATTATCTGTTAAGTTCTTGGGAGTTGTCTGGTCAGGTAGACAAAGGTTACCCCTGACACAGTTATAGATAAGTTCCAAGCATACCCCGTGCCCACTATGGTAAAGCAGTTACAGAAATTCCTAGGTCTGTTGGGGTATTGGTGAGCATTCATACCCCATTTAGCTCAGTTACTGCGTCCCTTATATCACCTTATTCAGAAGGGGGTTTGCTGGGATTGGATTGAGCAGGCACAAGGTGCATTTTCAGCAGCTAAGAGAGCTGTCAAGGTGGCACAGGCCTTGAATGTGTTTGATCCTGCCAGGCTCTGTGATCTTGATGTCCATGTAACCCCTGAGGAATTTGGATGGGGCTTGTGGCAACATACAGAGCTCCTATGGCAACCTATTGGGGTTTTTTTTGTGTTTTTTTGTGGTTTTTTTTTTTTTTTTTTCATTTTTCTGAAGCTGGAAACAGGGAGAGACAGCCAGACAGACAGACTCCCGCATGCGCCCGACCGGGATCCACCCGGCACGCCCACCAGGGGCGACGCTTTGCCCACCAGGGGGCGATGCTCTGCCCATCCTGGGCGTCGCCATGTTGCGACCAGAGCCACTCTAGCGCCTGGGGCAGAGGCCACAGAGCCATCCCCAGCGCCCGGGCCATCTTTGCTCCAACGGAGCCTTGGCTGTGGGAGGGGAAGAGAGAGACAGAAAGGGAAAGCGCGGCGGAGGGGTGGAGAAGCAAATGGGCGCTTCTCCTGTGTGCCCTGGCCGGAATCGAACCCGGGTCCTCCGCACGCTAGGCCGACGCTCTACCGCTGAGCCAACCGGCCAGGGCCTTTTTTTTTTTTTTTTAAATGTATTTTTCTGAAGCTGGAAACGGGGAGAGACAGCCAGACAGACAGACTCCCCGCATGCGCCCTACCGGGATCCACCCAGCACGCCCACCAGGGGGCGACACTCTGCCCACCAGGGGGCGATGCTCTGCCCCTCCGGGGCGTCGCTCTGTTGCGACCAGAGCCACTCTAGCGCCTGGGGCAGAGGCCAAGGAGCCATCCCCAGCACCCAGGCCATCTTTGCTCCAATGGAGCCTCGGCTGCGGGAGGGGAAGAGAGAGACAGAGAGGAAGGAGAGGGGGTGGGGTGTAGGGGTGGAGAAGCAGATGGGCGCTTCTCCTGTGTGCCCTGGCAGCCGGGAATTGAACCCGGGACTTCTGCATGCCAGGCCGACGCTCTACCACTGAGCCAACCGGCCAGGGCCCAACCTATTGGGTTTTGGTCCCAATTGTGGAAAGGTGCTGAAGTCCGTTATTCATTAGTGGAGAAGCAGTTGGCAGCTGTGTATGCTGCCCTCCGGGCCACTGAGAGTATTACAACCACAACACCAGTTACAGTCAAGACAACATACCCTATTGCAGGATGGGTGAGAGATTGGGCAACCAAATCTTGTAGTGGTATGGCCCAAACCTCCACCCTGGCCAAGTGGGGTGCATACTGGCAACAACACTGTGCTCTTAGCACCAGCCCATTGAGAGCAGAACTGTGGGAAGTCTTGGGTCCAGTCACCTATGCAACCTTAGAGTCAGGTGCAGCTGGGGCTCAGGAGGAAGAACCTGAAGTCAGTCCCTACCGAGAAGGGCAAATGCCCATCCCTGAGGATGCCTGATATACTGATGGTTCTAGCAGGGGTCAACTAGCCAAGTGAATGGCTATAGTCTTCCATTCGGCCACTGAGACTACTTGGATGGACACAGGCACAGGTCAAAGCAGCCAGTGGGCAGAATTAAGAGCCGTATAACTAGCTGCCAATAATGAACCTTCACCTCTGGTGATCTGCACTGACAGCTGGGCTGTCTATCGTGGACTAACCCTTTGGATTGCTACTTGGCACACTAACCAGTGGATGGTAATGTACTGTCCACAATGGGGTCAGGCCATGTGGCAGAACTTACGGGAAATAGGACAACAGAAGCAGGTGACAATATACCATGTCATGGGCATGCCCCACTAGCCCATCCTGGGAATGATGAAGCAGATACGTTGGCAAGGGTGCGATGGTTGGAGATTGTGCTTGCAGGTGACATGGCACAGTGGCTCCACCAGCATCTGCTCCATGCAGGACAAAAAACTATGTGCGCTACGGTTAAGGTGTGGAACTTGCCTATGTCCTATGCAGAGGTACTTGCAGCCTGTGAACAATGTGCAGTGTGTTCCAAGGAGCACCCTCAGAGACCACTGGTGTCACCTGGACTGATTCAGAGTAGTTGTGTTCCACTGACACAGTGGCAAATAGACATCATCAGACCCTTGCCAAAGTCAGACAGGTACCAGTATGCAGTCACATGTGTAGATACTGCCACTGGTCTGCTTGCTGCTTACTCTGCCTGTATCCCAGACCAAAGGGCAGCCATACAGGCTCTGGACCACTTGAGTGCTACATCAGGTGGCCGCTGGTCCTTGAAAGTGACAATGGTACCCATTTCACAGGTTCTATGGTGAGGCAATGGACTCAAGACCTAGGGGTGGACTGGAAGTACCATGTCCCCTACCACCCACAGGCTGCTGGTATCATTGAGCGGTATAATGGACTCTTTTTTTTTTCTTTTTTTTTTAATTTATTTTTTACAGAGACAGAGAGTGAGTCATAGAGAGGGATAGACAGGGACAGACAGGAATGAAGAGAGATGAGAAGCATCAATCATTAGTTTTTCATTGTGCGTTGCAACACCTTAGTTGTTCATTGATTGCTTTCTCATATGTGCCTTGACTGCGGGCCTTCAGCAGACAGAGTAACCCCTTGCTGGAGCCAGGAACCTTGGGTTCAAGCTGGTGGGCTTTTTGCTCAAACCAGATGAGCCCGCGCTCAAGCTGGTGACCTTGGGGCCTCGAACCTGGGTCCTCTGCATCCCAGTCCGACGCTTTATCCACTGCACCACTGCCTGGTCAGGCGGTATAATGGACTCTTAAAGCAGGGACTGTGACAGGAGGGGGGCACTGGCTCCCTTACTGGATGGACACGCCGCTTGTGGACAATACTCTGGATTTTGAATGAGAGACCTCGACTGGAGGCCCCAGCTCTGGGGGAGGCCCTCCTGCACTGGGCAGCTGCTCCCATCCAGTTGCAGATACGCACCAAGGATACTTTTCTCAAGCCAGGCTTTGGACGGCAGGGCAACGTGCTTTTGCCTGCCCCAACAGCCCTCCTTAAAGGCCAATGGCCTTCAATGGACATGGCCCTGGACTGTACAGGCCCCCAACCTGCAATGAGTGGCCTTGTTGGCACCATGATTAAGGGCTAGAAGTGGACCTCCAGTTAACTTCCTGGGCAACTAGCACCTGGCTACCTAAGGTCGAAGTGTATTATCCCTTGGGTGCTCAGGTAGACAGTATTATAAAGGGCACCTTTGTAATTTCTTTGTGGCCCATACTGAGTTCTCCCATTTTGCTGCACATAGAACCAGCAGATCCTGGTGTGTAGGTTTGGTGTGCCTGCCTGGGGCAGCCTCTGGTACCTGCTACTGTGTGTCTGCAGACAGAACTCTGGCCTGTATTCTGTCAGAAGGGAAATATTTGCCTCTCTTGATGTTGCTGACCAGTCTATCATTTCACCCATAGCTGTGTTTTGTACTTCTGTTGCTGTAGGCCAGTGGTCGTCAGCCTGGTCCCTACTGCCCACTAGGGGGTGTTCCAGCTTTCATGGTGGGTGGCAGCAGAGCAATCAAAGTATAAATAAAAAGATAGATTTAACTATAGTAAGTTGTTCTATAAAGATTTGTTCTGCCAAACTTAGCAAAAATTTGACATAAAGTACTTGGTAAGTAATTTTTTTTTAAAGATTTTATTTATTCATTATAGAGAGGAGAGAGAAAGAGAGAGAGAGAGAGAGAGAGAGAAAGCATCAACTCTCATATGTGCCTTGACCAGGCAAGCCCAGGGTTTTGAACCAGCAACCTCAGCATTTCCAGGTTGACGCTTTATCCACTGTGCCACCACAGGTCAGGCCACTTGATAAGTAATTTTTATTATATGCTTTTTACTTGCTGTAACTCTGCTTTATAAATTTTATAAAGTAAAGTTACTTCCCTACTTTATAAATCACCATTACTGTGGAACCGGTGGACGGTTAGAAAATTTTACTACCAATAGAGATACAAAAGTGGGCGGTAGGTATAAAAAAGGTTGACTACCCCTGCTGTAGACTGTACTGTTACAGTTTTTGTAGTGTACCTCACTCCTCACACAGGGACCATTGCAGAAGAAACCTGTTGTGTAGATTGTAAGACAAGTAATTCTAAAGGAATGGAATGTGGGGCAGCTGTGTTAGGCTTGCTCATGGGTTTACCAGCTGCAAGCACTTTGATTAATTAGTGAGTGAACACATGGCAGAGGCACATGTGTGTAGCCTATATAAGGCTATGGGTGCTTCCCCTGGGCGGTAATTCTCTCAGATAGTTCTCCCACCACCATGAGGTGTGGTTTTCCTTGCTCCCTTGCCCTTACTGCGAATAGCAAATTTTCCTTTGTTTATTAGCTCTTTCTCTTTTGTTGTTTATTTGCTCACCTGTCTTTGTGAGCCTCCAATAAACAGGTATGGCCCGACACTTTCTGGCTCCACAGTTTTTCTACCATCTGCCCAATTCCAACATGAACCTGCCTGACCTCGGCCACCGGCATTACACAAAGGTAAACTGCTTTTCTCAGCGGAGGCAAGGGATCAAGAAAACTGCCCACTCATGGTGGCAGCTGAAGGAATCAGGGAATTGCACCTCACAGTGACGGGAGAGCAAGGAAAAACACCCACAGCTTTTTTTTTTTAAATTAATTAATTTATTTATTTATTACAGAAACAGAGTGAGTCAGAGAGAGGGATAGACAGGGACAGACAGACAGGAATGGAGAGAGATGAGAAGCATCGATCATTAGTTTTTCATTGCGCGTTGCAACACCTTAGTTGTTCATTGATTGCTTTCTCATATGTGCTTTGACTGTGGGCCTTCAGCAGACCGAGTAACCCCTTGCTCGAGCCAGCAACCCTGGGTTCAAGCTGGTGGGCTTTTGCTCAAACCAGATGAGCCCGCCCTCAAGATGGCGACCTTGGGGTCTCGAACCTGGGTCCTCTGCATCCCAGTCCGATGCTCTATCCACTGCGCCACTACCTGGTCAGGCCACCCATAGCTTTTTATAGAGACACACACATGACTTTCTGCCTCGTGTTTACTCACTAATCGTGCAAAGTGCTTGCAGCTGTTTTCCCAACACTTTCTCATATGTGCCTTGACCAGAGGTCTCCAGCTGAGCCAGTGACCCCTTGCTGAATCCAATGACCTTGGGCTCAAGCCAGCGACCTTGGGCTTCAAGCCAGCAACCTTTGGGCTCAAGCCAGTGACCATGAGGTCATGTTTATGATCCCACGCTCAAGCCAGCAACCCTGTGCTCAAGCAGAATGAGCCTGTGCTCAGGCCAAGGACCTCAGGGTTTTGAACCTGGTTCCTCAGTGTCCCTGTTAGACACTTCATCCACTGAGCCACAACTTGATCAGGTACTCCACTCCTTTTCATGGCAGAATAATCCATTGCATGGATGGACCACATTTTGCTTACCCATTCATCCATTGTTGAAGATTTGGGTCGTTTCCACTTTGGGCTATTTGAACAAGGCTACTCTGAACATTTATTCACACAATTGTTTTCAAATACCTATTTTAAATTCTCTTAAGTATATACCTATGTAATGCCGGTGGTTGGGACCAGGCAGGTTCACACTGGATTTGGGCAAACTGTAGAGGAACTGAGGAGCCAGAAAGCATTGAGTTGTTCCCATTTATTAGATTCTCACAACTGTAGGTGAGCAAACAGGCAGAGGAGAACTGCTTCTCGTGGGGATGGGCAAACAAATAGGAAAAATGCCCGTCACGGTGGAGGGCAAGCGATCCACGTGGAGGGAAAGTACCCATAGCCTTATATAGGCTACATATACACATGTGGCTTTCTGCCACATACTCATGCACTAATCATGCAAAGTGTAAGCGAGCAAACCTAACACAGCTGTCTTTCCCGTATATCTAGAAGTAAAATTGCTGGATTATATGGTAATTCAATGTTTAGCTTCATTGAGGAACCAGCAAACAGAACTTTTTATTTCTGGTTTTTTTGTGGGCTTTTTTTTGTTTTTTGTTTTTTTTTGTGGGCCATTAGCTTTAATCCTAGCTTGCACTCAGTGGGCAAGTAAAAACATACAGTGGGAAAACACTTCCCTTTCCATTCAGGGCTCCCAAAGCCACTGACTTATCCAAGTTTTCTAGAATCAGAGGTTTCTACCTCACCAGCCTTATTCACCTCTGTTCCCCATCTCCTTCTCTCTGCACAAACTGCACAAACTGGCTTCTCCTTCAGCACTCTCCCATCTTGACTGCTTCTCCTCTCTTCCACGTAGCCTTTCTCTACTCACTCTCCTCCAGCATGGGCTCCTCTGCCCCATTTTATGGTGTAGAAATAAAAACCTTTCATTTAATATACAAACAAGAAAGTCTCTGATACAAAGTCACTTATCTGAGGCATAATGGGATTCCTCATGAAAGCGCACCACCCCACATCATGCAACAGTCAAGGGTGTGGGGGAAAGCTTAGTGTTGAGAAGATCTTAGGATTAAAAGGGTGGGAAAGGCTTAGTCTTAAAACTAAGCCTTAGGCCTGACCTGTGGTGGTGCAGTGGGTAAAAGCGTTGACCTGGAACGCTGAGGTCGCCGGTTCGAAAACCTCAGGCTTGCCTGGTCAAGGCACATATGGGAGTTGATGCTTCCTGCTCCTCCCTCTGTTCTTTCTATCTCTTTCCTCGCTCTGTCTCTCTCTCTCTGTGTGTGTGTCTCCTCTCTCTAAAAAGATGAATAAATAAAATTAAAAAAATAAATAAATTGTAAAAAAAATTTTTTAAATAAAAATAAATAAATAAACTAAGCCTTAGGCTATAAGGAACCTGCCTGCTTACAGCCTGTCCCCCATACCCAATGCAAACTATAAGCGAGCAAACATACATCATATTTGCAAACTTATTTGACCCACATTCCACCCCTTTTGCTCGCTTCACAATCTAAAGCACAGGTATTCCTGCACAAGGAAATTAGGCACACTACACAAATTACAACATGACAAACCATACAATTTCAAGAATTACAAAAATACGCTTCGCCAGTCTCTGAGCACTTTGCCAAAAGCACAAAATTTCCTCGGACTTCTTTCTAGCCATGGGAAAAGCTTCCCGGGGCAGGGGGAGGGCCTCCAGCAAAGCCACCCCCACCCCCATCAGGGTATTTCACATTGTCCAAAATCCGTAATTCCATCCAACAAAGTAGCCAGTGCCCACTCCGGTCATAGTCCAGGAATCAGTCCACACACATGGGGCCTCAACCACCCCCCCTCATCCCTGCCATCCTGGCAGGTCTTACACTGTCCCAGGGAGGAGCATGTGGCAATGGCAGTCAGCATTTCCATCTCTGCCCTGGAGCATGATGGCATTCATACCTATGTCCCAAAATCGCAGACCTACCAGGGGCGTAGTAGGTACTCCTTGCTGCTGGGTTCTCATCTTCTGGAGACTGCAGATTGCAACTCCAGCCCGATTCTCCCCATCCTCCAAAGAGGAACTGAAAACATTAGCTCCCGCTGCCAGGCTTGAGCCCAAGGCTGCCACTGCCTTCTGCTCCACCGGCCTTGTAGTCCCAGCCCCAGCCTCAGCCCAAGCCTCCCACAGCTGCTGGCTCTCTACAACGTCCAGGGCATGCTGCAACTCATGAACCTGTGATTCCTTCTTCAGCGGCTGCTCCATTTCAAGTGAATCTCATGAACCTGGTTGGCCTCCTTCTCCGGTGTTTGCTCCAGCTCCAGGGTCAACATCTCTTTCTCCCACGTTTGCTCCAGCTCTTTCCACTGCTCGGTTTGCAGGTCCCAGGCAGCTTCTTCCACAGAGTTCTTGGTTTCCTCATGCATGGCTGTAAAAGTCAGCCAGCCTCTGTTCCCCATCTCCTTCTCTCTGCACAAACTCTGCACAAACTGGCTTCTCCTTCAGCACTCCACCATCTTGGCTGCTTCTCCTCTCCTCCACGTGGCCTTTCTCTACTCACTCTCCTATTTCTGATTTTTATATTTTTATTCAATGAGAGGAAGGGAGGCAGAGAGACAGACTCCCACATGGGTCCTGACCTAAATCCACCTGGCAAGCCTACTAGGGAGCAATGCTCTGCCCATCTGGAGTGTTTCTCAGCACCTGAGGCGGAGACCATGGAGCCATCCTCAGCGACCAGGGCCAACTTGCTCCAGTAGAGCCATGGCTACAGGAGGGGAAAGAGAGAGAGGGAGAGAGAGGAGAGGGGAGGAGTGGAGAAGCAGATGGGCACTTCTCCTGTGTGCCCTGACTGGGAATCAAACCTGGGACATCCACACAGTAGGCCAATGCTCTACCACTGAACCAACCAGGCAGGACTGAACAGAATTTTTTAATTAAAATTTTTGTTGAGATCATTTGGATTCTCCTGCTGTTGTAAAAAATAACACAGATTCCATCATACACTCTGCTCAGTCTCCCCCAATAAGGTTGCATTTTACAAAATGAAATCAAGATCTCAACCTGGATGTTGAGGTGAATCCCATCACCTACCTTACCCAGAATTCAGACTTCCCAGTTTTACCTGCTCTTGTATGTGCATGTGTGTGTGTACTGTCCACACTTGTATCAACTGAGTATGTTCATGTGTCCACCACCATAAGGACCCCTCAGCTGCCCTGTTATAACCTCAGCCCTTCCTCTTTCACCCACTCCCATCTCTAATACCCTGGCAACTATTCATCTGTTGTCATTTTAAAAAGTTAAATAAACGACAAGACCAGGCAGTGACACAGTGGATAGAACATCAGACTGGCAAGCAGAGGACCCAGGTTCAAAACCCCAATGTTGCTGGTCTGAGCACAGGTTCATCCAGCTTGAACATAGGCTCACCAGCTTGAGCGCAGGGTTGCTGCCTTGAATGTGGGATCATAGACATAACCCCGTGATCACTGGCTTGAGCCCAACGGTCACTGGCTTGAAGCCCAAGGTCGCTGGCTTGAAGCCCAAGGTTGCTGGCTTGAGCCCAAGGTTGCTGGCTTGAGCAAGGGGTCACTTGCTCTGTTGTAGCCTCCTGGTCAAGGCACATATGAGAAAGCAATCAGTGAACAACTAAAGTGTCACAATGAAGAACTGATGCTTCTCATCTCTCTCCCTTCCTGTCTGTCTGTCCCTCTCTCTGTCTCTGTCACTTGTACACACACACACACACACACACACACACACACACACACACACGTTACATAAATGGAGACCTTTGGATTTTGTTCCCTTGGCATAGATCCCTAGAGTCATCAGGATTTTTAAAACTCCCCTGGAGTCCTGGCTTGGTTGCTCAATTGGTTAGAGCGTCATCTTGTTATGCCAAGGTTGTGAGTTCCATCCCCCCATCAGAGCACTACAAGAATCAACCAATGAATGCATAAATAAGTGGAACAACAATTGATGTTTCTCTCTCACTCCCTTCCTCTCTCCGAAAAAAAAAAAACCTGACCCCTGCCTGCACCTTGGCTAGGAATGGCCAGTTTGACCTACCTACAACCATCTGCCTTTTCTCCCAGCAGTGTATATATTGAGGCAACTCCTGTGCCTCAGTTTCCTCATCTGTCAAATGGAGAGAGGAAAGCCCCCAGCTCGCAGGTGACCTCTGTGGCTTAGAATAAATGGGGTAGCAGATGCTGGCAGGCAGGACCTGGATCCTGGCGGGCTTTGTGATACCATACCAGGTTGCTAGGACAGCAGCCAACCAACCCCCCCCATGCCTGCTGCCTTGGCCCCCACCTTATTGGTGGGTGATTGGAGGAGGCACCAGTGTCACACACCTGCTTTCACAACTAATGAGGAGGTGGTTCAGAGGCAGGGTTCAGCTGAAGCTTCAGATAGGGAGCAGGGACAAAGACAGAATTAAATTGAGGTGAGTTTTCCCTCATGCTTTGTGTGTGTGTGAAAGAGAGAGACAGGCCCTGGCTGGTTGGCTCAGTGGTAGAACGTTGGCCTGCCGTGCAGGAGTCCCGGGTTCAATTCCCGGCCAGGGCACACAAGAGAAGAGCCCATCTGCTTCTCCACCCCTCCCCCTCTCCTTCCTCTCTGTCTCTCTCTTCCCCTCCCACAGCCGAGGCTCCATTGGAGCAAGGTTGGCCCGGGCACTGAGGATGGCTCCATGGCCTCTGCCTCAGGTGCTAGAATGGCTCTGGTTGCAACAGAGCTACACCCCAGATGCACGGAGCATCACCCCCTGGTGGGCCTGTTGGGTGGATCCCGGTCAGGCGCTTGCAGGAGTCTGTCTGACTGCCTCCCCGTTTCCAGCTTCAGAAAAATACAAAAAAATAAAATTAAATTAAAAAATGAAAGAGAGAGACAGAGACAGTGAGAGAGAGAAAGAGACAGAGCCTGGAAGAGAGGGAAGCATCAACTCCTAGTTGCTTTTACTTTAGTTGTACATTGATTGCTTCTTGGATGTTCCTTGCCTGACCTCAGGCTCTAGCCGAGCTAGTGTCCCCTTGCTCAAGCCAGCAACCTTGAGCTTTTCAAGACAGCGGCCTTCGAGCTCAAGCTGGAGAGCTTTGGGATCTGTGGATCAAATGGATAATCTCCCACTCAAGCCAGCAACCCCACGCTGAGGAGCATGCATTCTTGCTGGCGCCCTCTGGGTTTTGAACCAGGGACCTCGGCATTCCAGGTTGATGTTTTACCCACTGTGCCACCACAGGTCAGGCTTCCCCCATTTTTAAGTGTTAAAAATGTCCTCAGTGGTTTCCTTACAAAAAAAAAAAAAAGAAAGAAAGAAAGAAAGAAAAGGTTCTGGACAGAACTGGAGTGGATTCGTTGCCATATCTTGAAGCTCCAAACTTTGTAGGCACCCAATACCTAATAAATTTATTTGGAGGAGCAGAGTTCCCCTCTCTGGAGGATTCCAGAAAAGTTCAGTGTGAGGGCGGTGTGGGCACTGTGCCATCTCTTGATGTTCTTATACCTAGAAATAAGAATTGGCCTGGGAGGTTACAAAATTAATATATTCTGTGGTTGGTTTATAAACCACCATTGTGGGCGATTCTCAAAGATTGTTGCTGTTCCTGCGCCCACGAACAGATGGGAACAAACACTTTAGGTAGGTCATTCGGCAAGATAGACAGTTAAATTGCTGACAATGTTTTGTCTTTTTCTCCTCTGAAACCAATGGGCAGAACTAGGGCTGGGTCCTCTGTGTGTTTGGGCCAGCATATTAGTACACTATTGCTGGATAACAAGTCACCCCAAAGCAGAGTGACTTGAAACAGCAAGAAACATATTTTTTCATAGCTTCTGTGGTCAGGAATTCAGAAATGGTTTGGCTAAGTGGTTCTGGCTGAAGGTCTCTCATGAAATTGCAGTTGAGATGTCAGCCAGGGCTGTCTCATCCAAAGGCACGACAGGGTCTGGAGGAGCCACTTCCCGGATGGCTCCCTGGTGTTGCTGTTGGTGGCTGGCTCAGCTCCTCTCCACTGGGCCCCTCCCCAGCATTTCTTGAGTGTCTTCACAGCATAATAGTCCAAAATACAGTAGGGTAGAAGCCTAGTCTCAGAAGTCACAGACTGGCCCTGGCCGGTTGGCTCAGCGGTAGAGCATCGGCCTAGCGTGCGGAGGACCCGGGTTCGATTCCCGGCCAGGGCACACAGGAGAAGCGCCCATTTGCTTCTCCACCCCTCTGCCGCGCTTTCCTCTCTGTCTCTCTCTTCCCCTCCCGCAGCCGAGGCTCCATTGGAGCAAAGATGGCCCGGGCGCTGGGGATGGCTCTGTGGCCTCTGCCCCAGGCGCTAGAGTGGCTCTGGTCGCAACATGGCGACACCCAGGATGGGCAGAGCATCGCCCCCTGGTGGGCAGAGCGTCGCCCCTGGTGGGCGTGCCGGGTGGATCCCGGTCGGGCGCATGCGGGAGTCTGTCTGACTGTCTCTCCCTGTTTCCAGCTTCAGAAAAATGAAAAAAAAAAAAAAAAGTCACAGACTGTCATGGCTGATATCCTATTGGATCCACAGGCCAGCCCTATTCAGTGTGGAGGGTAGTACACATGGTATTGAATACCAAGAGACAGAGCCATCTTGAAGACTGCCCACCATGTCATTTTCACGCAAAAGACTATCTGTTGATCAGAAACACACTACAGCAAAGCCAGATAATGATGGGATGTCAGCATCCCTTCCCCTTGCTTCTGGACCTTCTGCACTCTACTCTGAGTACAGGGATATGTGGGTGAGATCATGTCATCAAGACCTGGCTAGCCTGACCAGGCGGTGGTGCAGTGGATAGAGCATTGGACTGGAATGCCGAGGACCCAGGTTCGAGACCCCCGAGGTCACCAGCTTGAACGCAGGCTCATCTGGTTTGAGCAAAAGCTCACCAGCTTGGACCCAAGGTCACTGGCTCGAGCAAGGGGTTACTCGGTCTGCTGAAGGCCCGTGGTCAAGGCACATATGAGAAAGCAATCAATGAACAACTAAGGTGTCGCAATGTGCAACGAAAAACTAATGATTGATGCTTCTCATCTCTCCGTTCCTGTCTATCCCTGTCTATCCCTCTCTCTGACTCTCTCTCTGTCTCTGTAAAACAAAACAAAAAAAAGATCTGGCCAATAAGCTTCAACTTGGGACTTTTGCAGGCACTAATGGGGAAAGTGTGGCTGCTGCTTTGTCCCTGGGTTTTCTGAGGGAGCATGACAACCCAAATCTGGGGTCATTTCTGTCACTATGCTGCAAGAGTCAAAACAAAGGATGGTAGAGCCAGAGGTGGAGAAAGAGTGAGGGAAAGAAAGAGAGAGGCAGGGGGAAGACCTTAGTCTTCGTTTGAGCCCCCGATCCAGCCTTGCCTGCAACCATCCCTTCTTCTGAACATTTCAGCCTCAGAAGCCAATCCTTTATGTTGCTCATAACAATTAGGTGGGAAGTTTCTGTCATTTGTAACATGATGCCATTAACATTGAACAAATATATACAACATTGACACTACAAGGTGGATAAACCTTGAAAACATGATGTTCAGTGAAAGAAGACAGATACAATTGGCCACAGAGTCTATGACTCCATTTATATGGAATGTCCAGAACAGGCACATCCACAGGGACAGGAAGTGGATCAGTGGTTGTCAAGGGCTGGGGAAGGGGGATGGGTGTTCTGGGATGATAAAAATGTTTTGGAATTAGAGGTGATGGTTGCACGACATTGTGAATGTACTAATAGTTGCCAAGTTGTACACTTCAAAATAATTAATTATGCTCTGGCCCAATTGCTCTGTTGGTTAGAGTAGAACATTGTCCCAATATGCAAAGGTTATAAGTTTGATCCCCAGTCAGGGTACATACAGGAACAGATCAATGTTTCTATCTCCCTGTCTCTTTCCCTTTCTCTCTCTAAAATCAATAAGTAAATTTTAAAATAAATAAATAAATAAATAAACTATGTTATGTGAATTTCACATTAATAGTAATATTAAAGAGAAAAGGCCCTAGCCGGTTGACTCAGCGGTAGAGCGTTGGCCTAGCGTGCGGAGGACCCGGGTTCGATTCCCGGCCAGGGCACACAGGAGAAGCGCCCATCTGCTTCTCCACCCCTCCGCCGCGCTTTCCTCTCTGTCTCTCTCTTCCCCTCCTGCAGCCAAGGCTCCATTGGAGCAAAGATGGCCCGGGCGCTGGGGATGGCCCTGTGGCCTCTGCCTCAGGTGCTAGAGTGGCTCTGGTCGCAACATGGCGATGCCCAGGATGGGCAGAGCATCGCCCCCTGGTGGGCAGAGCGTCGCCCCATGGTGGGCGCGCCGGGTGGATCCCGGTCGGGCGCATGTGGGAGTCTGTCTGACTGTCTCTCCCTGTTTCCAGCTTCAGAAAAATGAAATAAATAAATAAATAAATAAATAAATAAATAAAAAGGACTTGGATTCCAAGAAGAATCCCCCTAGCTCGTGAGGCCACCTCCAGCACTGCCTCCAGGGATCCCGAGTCTGTTCTTCCCATGGGCCTCCTTTCCATCCAAACCAAACGCTTCTGTCTTAATCTCCAGTCTCAGCCCTTGCTAGATCCTGCACTGCCTTCGCACACGAATGGAGCCATGAGTTAAGAGCCGTCCTTTTCCAGCTCTTTTCCCTCACCTCCTCCCTTTCTCCTTCCAGCCACTTGGAGGTTGTCCTGAGACTGGAGTTATGGTGCTAGATTAGTAAACGTGACCTATAATTAGTAGTCTCTCCCTTATTTGGGATCTCTACTGACTTTTTCAAAAGAAAAATTGATGAGTTTTATATAGCTGGTTAGATACAAATAATGCTGACTTCACAGCTTAGCAATTGGAATGGATGTTTAAACATTTGGAACTAAATTATGTTGTTTCGGGGTCATTAAAATTGAAATCTAGAAGCCAGCTTCTGGTGAATTAGAAATAAAAATATTTAAAAAAAATATATATCAGTTGTCCATAAAAGTGTGGGTTTATTTCTGGGTTTTCAGTTCTGTTCCATTGATCTATATGCCTGTTCTTATGCCAGTACCAGGCTGTTTTGAGTACAATGGCCTTATAGTATAACTTGATATCTGGAAGTGTGATACCTCCCACTTTATTCTTCCTTTTCAAGATTGCTGAGGCTATTCGTGTTCTCTTTTGGTTCCATATAAATTTTTGGAATATGTGTTCTATATCTTTGAAGTAAGTCATTGGTATTTTAATCGGCATTGCATTGAATTTATAAATTGCTTTGGGTAATATAGACATTTTAATGATATTTATTCTTCCTAACCATGAGCACAGTATATGCTTCCACTTGTTTGTATCTTCTCTGATTTCTTTTATCAATGTTTTATAATTTTCCGAGTACAAGTCTTTAATATCCCTGGTTAAATTTATTCCTAGGTACTTTATTTTTTTGGTTGCAATGGTAAAGGGGGTTGATTCCTTAATTTCTTTTTCTGACAGTTCATTGTTAGTGTATAAAAAATGCCTCTGATTTCTGAGTATTAATTTTATATCCTGCCACCTTGCTGAATTCATTTATCAGGTCTAGTAGTTTTTTGACTGTGACTTTAGGGTTTTCTATATACAATATCATATCATCTGCAAATAATGATAGTTTTACTTCTTCTTTTCCAATTTTATTTCTTTTTCTTGTCTGATTGCTGTGGCTAGGACTTCCAGAACTATGTTGAATAAGAGTGGTGAAAGGGGGCACCCATGCCTTGTTCCTGATCTTAAGGGGATTGCTTTTAATTTTTGCCCATTAAGTATGATGTTGGCTGTGGGTTTGTCATAGATGGCCTTTATCATGTTGAGGTATGTTCCCTGTATTCCCACTTTGCTGAGAATTTTGATCATGAATGGGTGCTGGATTTTTTTTTTTTAATTTTATTTATTCATTTTTTTAGAGAGGAGAGACAGAGGAGAGAGAGACAGAGAGAGAGAGAAAGGGGAGGAGCTGGAAGCATCAACTCCCATATGTGCCTTGACCAGGCAAGCCCAGGGTTTCAAACCGGCGACCTCAGCATTTCCAGGTTGACGCTTTATCCACTGCGCCACCACAGGTCAGGCTGGATTTTTTTTTTAAATTTTATTTATTTATTCATTTTAGAGAGGAGAGGGAGAGACAGAGAGAGAGAGAGAGAGAGAGAGAGAGAGAGAGGAGAGAAGGGGGGAGGAGCTGGAAGCATCAACTCCCATATGTGCCTTGACCAAGCAAGCCCAGGGTTTCGAACCGGCGACCTCAGCATTTCCAGGTCGACGCTTTATCCACTGCGCCACCACAGGTCAGGCCAATGGGTGCTGGATTTTATCAAACACTTTTTCTGCATCTATTGAAATTATCATGTGGTTTTTCACCTTCCTTTTGTTTATGTGATGAATCACATTGATTGATTTGCAAATATTGTACCAGCCTTGCCTCCCAAGAATAAATCCTTGATCATGGTGTATGATTTTTTTCATATATCGCTGGATCCGGTTTGCTAATATTTTGTTGAGGATTTTAGCATCTAAATTCATCAGGGATATTGGCCTATAATTTTCTTTCTTTGTGTTGTCTTTGCCTGGTTTTGGAATTAGAATTATACTCACCTCATAAAAGGAGCTTGGAAGTCTTCCTTCCTTTTGAATTTTTTCAAATAGCTTGAGAAGGATAGGAGTTAGTTCTTCTTTGAATATTTGGTAGAACTTACTTGTGAAGCCATCAGGCCCAGGACTTTTCTTTTTTGGGAGTTTTTTGATAACTGTTTCAATTTCATTTGTTGTAATTGGTCTGTCTAGGTTTTCTGATTCTTCCAGATTGATTTTTGCAAGATTATATGTTTCAAGGAATTTGTCCATTTCATCTAGGTTGTCTAGTTTTTTGGTGTACAGTTCTTCATAGTATTTTCTTACAATATTTTGTATTTCTGTTGTGTCAGTTGTTATTTCTCCACTCTCGTTTCTAATTTTATTTATTTGAGTCCTCTCTCTTTTTTTCTTGGTGAGTCTGGTTAAAGGTTCATCAATCTTGTTTACCTTTTCAAAGAACCAACTCCTGGTTTCATTGATCCTCTGTATTGTTTCTTTAGCCTGTATTGTCATTTATTTCTGCTCTGATCTTTATTATTTCCTTTCTTCTACTAGCTCTGGGCTCTACTTGCTGTTCTTTTTCTAGTTCTTTTAGTTATTTTTATTTTTATTTTTTATTCATTTTAGAAAGGAGAGAGAGAGGGAGAGAGAGAGAAGGGGGGAGGAGCAGGAAGCATCAACTCCCATATGTGCCTTGACCAGGCAAGCCCAGGGTTTCAAACTGGCGACCTCAGCATTTCCAGGTCGACACTTTATCCACTGCGCCACCACAGGTCAGGCCTCTAGTCCTTTTAGATGTAGGGTCAAGTTGTTTATTTGAGCTTTTTCTAGCTTCTTGAGGTATGCCTGTAATGCTATGAACTTCCCTCTCAGGACTGCTTTTGCTGTGTCCCATAAATTTTGAGTTGAAGTATGCTTATTATCATTCGTTTCTAGGAATTTTCAATTTCTTCTTTGATCTCATTGTTTACCCATTTGTTATTTAATAACATGCTATTTAGTTTCCAAGTGTTTGAGTATTTTTCAGTTTTTCTGTTGTGGTTGATTTCTAGTTTCAAGTCATTGTGATCAGAGAAGATGCTTGATATGATTTCAATCTTCTTAAATTTGTTGAGACCACTTTTGTACCCTAATATGTGATCTATTCTAGAGAATGTACCATGAGCACTTGAAAAGAATGTATATTCTGCTGTTTTAGGGTGAAAGGTTCTGAAGATATATATTAAATCGAGTTGATCTAGTATGTCCTTTAAGTCTGCTGGTTCTTTGTTAATTTTCTTTCTTGAGGATCTATCTAGTGATGTTAGTGGGGTATTGAAATCCCCTAATATTATAGTATTGCTGTTGATCTCACCCTTTAAATCCATCAAAGTCTGCTTTATATATTTAGGTGCTCCTATATTAGGTGCGTAGATATTTATAACGGTTATATCTTCCTGTTGGATTGCTCCCTTTCTCATTATGTAGTGACCTTCTTTATCTCTAACTATAGTCTTTGTTTTAAAGTCCATTTTGTCTGATATAAGTATTGTTACCCCAGCTTTTTAAAATTTCCATTTGTGTGAAATATGTTTTTCCATCCTTTTATCTTCAGTCTATGTACATCTTTTTTTTTTTTTCTTTTTTTTTTGTATTTTTCTGAAGTTGGAAACGGGGAGGCAGTCAGACAGACTCCCACATGCGCCCAACTGGGATCCACCTGGCATGCCCACCAGGGAACAATGCTCTGCACATCTGGGGCATTGCTCTGTTGCAACCAGAGCCATTCTAGTGCCTGAGGCAGAGGCCACAGAGCCATCCCCAGCGCCCGGGCCAACTTTGCTCCAATGGAGCCCTGGCTGTGGGAGGGGAAGAGAGAGACAAAGAGGAAGGAGAGGGGGAAGAGTGGAGAAGCAGATGGGCGCTTTCCCTGTGTGCCCTGGCTGGGAATCGAACCTGGGACTCCTGCATGCCAGGCTGATGCTCTACCACTGAGCCAACCAGCCAGGGTTTATGTGCATCTTTTGTGGGTTTTTTTGTTGTTTTGTTTTTGTTTTTTGTTTTTTTTAGCTTTATAATAATCTGTTTTAATATAAACAACTGTTGGAATCAATCTATGTCCATTTCAGGAAGCTGCTTGTCCAAATCCGAAGGCACAGCTGAGTCTGTGCCCTGTGCAGCAGCCTGGGAACCCGGGCTGTCTCCTTGTCCGTCCACTGGTCCGTTCTGCTCTGCATTTTTTGGCTCCTCTTTTGGAGGCTCCACTTTGGGTTTGGGCTTTGAAATTATAGGACTACAGATACTTATCAGCTCCTTGATTTTAGCTTCAATGTCTTTTGCTTTGACAACTGGATCCATGGTCAGACTCTGCTTGTTCTGAATATTTAGCTTCTTGTTCATCCACTCCATGGCCTCGTTCGTGCTCTTCTCCACCTTCCCCAGGTCAGCAGCATCCAAATGGTCATACTGGTCCTCCTTGTTTTTGAAAGAGCTGACTACTTTCATATACTGTTGGATTTGTTTCCCTAGTTCTTCAAATAATTTTGGTCTTTCTTCAGATTCCTGGAATCTTAATAGGTTGACCTAGATTCTTTAACTCAGCCAATTTATCGATGTAAACTTGCTTTGGCTGGTCTTCTCCATCCTCATACAACCAATTTTCAGTATCTTCTAGTTTCAAAGTAAAATTTCTATGATCCTCTTCACTCACAAACTTTTCGTATTCCCCACTGAGCTTGTCTCTCATCTCATACACATATTCTTCTACTGCGTTCTTAGCATCATTCCTCTCCTTCTCCAGCTTATCCTGCATGATCATCTTACCCTCATTTTCAATGTACAAGTTGAGCATCTCTCTGTCTATCTGCCACAACAGCTGATTCTCAATTGGCAGGTCCACGGTACTGGTCTTCACTTTTGCTTTCTTGGCTTGAGGTGGTTGATCCATCTTTTTGTCTTTCGATCCAGCTTGGGAAGTCTCCATTTCTTCAGACTCAGCCTTATTTTCTGCTGGCATTTGCTGCTGTTGCTCTTCAACATGTGGTTCCTCTTGGTCCATTTGCATTTTCTCTTCCTCCTTTGCATTCTGATCTGTTTCCATTGGTTCCTCATTTTCTTCAAACTTGTGCACTTCCACTAGAGATGCACTGGACACACTGAAAATGCCACAGACATTTACTCGAACTTTGACTTTGACTTTCGAACTGGAGCCATCAGACTGAGGAGTGACTTTCTGAACAGAAAACTGAGCTATAGCAGGATCTGGGTAGGGCAAATTTTGAGGAGAGCTGTAATTGTAATAGGCCTCAAGAGTGAAAGGCTCCTTTCTATAAAATGTGAGTACTTTAGAGAAAGGAGCAGCATGATTTTTTGGAAAGACTTCACAGTCACTTGACCCTTCTTCAGCTGGAGAATTCCATCTCAGAGATATTGGGTATGGAACTACGTCAGTGATAGAAAATTCTCTGACTTTGAAAGCAGGCGATAAGATTGCACACTGCAGTGCACAGCCTCGAGTGACGGCTTCATCGGCATTGAGTGTTGTACTGAGCTCTTTACCAAAAACTTTGCTCATCTTCTCTTTTACTGCAGGGATGCGTATTGCACCACCAACTATCTCCACTGCATAAATATCTTCTTTCTTTAACTTGGCTTGTTCCAAAACACTACAAAGTGGCGGCTCCACTCTAGCTAAGAGATCAGCACACATCTCCAGAAATTTGCCTCTATTCATAGTTCCAGATACATCAACATCATTCATAAAACACTCAATGCTCAAAGGGAGATCTGAAGCATTTGCACTCATCAATTTCTTAAGTTTCTCACACTCATGAGATAGTTGTAATAATGCACGGATTTTGGACTTTATGTCTAGCTTATATTTCTTTCCAAATTTTTCACAGAAGTGATTTACTAACACCTCTTCAAATTTTCTGCCTCCCAGTGTTGTGTCAAATGCAGTGGCCAGAACTTTAAGTTTTCCTCTATTAAATGCACATACCGAAACTTGATAAGAAAAATGCCCCGTGTCTATGAAAACTACATTTCTTGGTTTTTCTTCTAAGACAGGAAGATCTTGCTTGTAGATTCCATATGCAAGAGCAACTGCAGTAGTTTCATTCATTAATCTCAGGCAATTGAGACCAGCAATCTGTGTTGCATCCATCACTGACCGTCTTTATGCATTAGTATAGAAACAAGGAACCAAGACAACACAGTCCGCAGCAGGCTTTTTAAGAACACTTTCTGCCTGATCAGGTGGTGGTGCAGTGGATAGAGCGTCGGACTGGGATGCGGAAGGACCCAGGTTCCAGACCCCAAGGTCGTCAGCTTGAGCACAGGCTCATCTGGCTTGAGCAAAGAGCTCACCAGCTTGGACCCAAGGTCGCTGGCTCCAGCAGGGGGTTACTCGGTCTGCTGAAGGTCCACGGTCAAGGCACATGTGAGAAAGCAATCAATGAACAACTAGGAAGCCGCAACGCGCAACGAGAAACTGATGATTGATGCTTCTCATCTCTCTCCGTTCCTGTCTGTCCCTGTCTATCTCTGCCTCTGTAAAAAAAAAAAAAAGAACACTTTCTGCTGTCTCCTTCAGTTTAGACAGAAGCATGGCAGTCACCTGTTCTGTGGTAAAATTTCGTTCTTCCTCCATATATGTCACCTTTATACCTGTTAATCCAGTGGGAAAATGAACATAATATGCAAGGTTAGATTTTTCTGCCTCTACAAATGGATCAGAGAATGGTCGGCCATGAAATCTTTTAAATCCTTAGACTGCGTTCTTTGCATTAGAAATGATCTGGCTTTTAGCTGCTGCTCCAATTGAACGATTCTTAGGACCGAAAGAAATGCAAGCCGGCGTGCAGCGGTCGCTGTTCTCATTTGCTATGGTCTCGATGCCGACGGCGCGCGCCACAGCCACGTAGCAGCTCTGGAAGCCCAGATCTATGCCCACCACTGACATGGCGCTGGCTACACCTCAGGCTCGAGCCCGGTCAGCCGGCGAGACAGGACGCGGAGCACAACGGAGACGGCGCACGGAGAGTGGACCGCATGGGCCGTAGGACCGGTGCTAGTGCAGGACTGGCGAGTGCCCACGTGAGAGCCGAGGTCCCTGGAAATGGAGCTGCTGCGGAGCGTGCTGCTTGGCCAGCTCCGGCTCAGCTGCAGAGAGGGCGCCGGCCAGCTGCATCTTTTGTTTTAAGGTGTGTCTTTTGTAGACAGCATATGTATGGGTCCTGTTTTCTTATCCATTCAGCTACCCTATGTCTTTTGATCGGATCATTTAATCCATTTACATTTAAGGTTATTATTGATATGTAATTATTTATTGCCATTTTATTCTTTAAAACTGTATTCCTCTTTTGCTATATTCTTTTTCTCCTTTGATCTGTTTATAACAGGCCCCTTAGCATTTCTTGCAGCCTTGGTTTGGTTGTAGTGAATTCCTTGAGTTGGTTTTTTTTTTTCGTCTGGAAAGCTTTTTATTTCTCCTTCAATTTTAAATGATAGCCTTGCTGGATAAAGTAGTCTTGGTTGTAGGCTTTTGTTCTGCATTACTTTGAATATTTCTTGCCATTCCCTTCTGGCCTCAAGTGTTTCTGTTGAGAAGTCAAAAGTCATCCTTATGGGGGCTCCTTTGTAGGTGATAGTCTTTTTTTCTCTAGCAGCTTTTAATATTTTCTCTTTATCACTTAGCTTTGGTATTTTAATTATGATGTGTCTTGGTGTTGATTTCTTTAGGTTTCTCTTTAATGGAGTTCTCTGTGCTTCTTGAACATGTGAGATGTTTTCCCGTCTTAATTGAGGGAAGTTTTCAGCTATGATATGCTTAAACAAAGTCTCTATCCCTTTTTTCTCTTCTTCAGAAACCCCTATGATGTGGATGTTATTTCTCTTCATGTTATCACAGAGTTCTCTTAGAGTTTCCTCAGACTTTTTGAGTCTCTTTTCTTTTTTCTGCTCTGCTTCTGTGCCTTATTTATCGTGTCCTCTAACTCACTGATTCGATTCTCAGCTTCATCCATCCTGCTTTTAATTCCTACCATTATGTTTTTCATTTCTGATATTGTATTTGTCATTTCTGACTGATTCTTTTCTATTATTTCAATGTCCTTTTTTATATTTGCTATCTCTTTATTTAGGTGTTCGTAATGACCATCTTTTGTTGTTCTAATATCTTTGAGCATCCTAACAATTGTTATTTTAAACTCTGCATCTGGTAATTTGGTTACATCTGATTCATTCAGGTCCTTTTCTGGGAATTTCTCTTGATTCATTTGTGTTGGATTTCTCTGCCTTCTCATTTTCTCTGAGTAAAGGAAGGTTTTGGCCACTGGAGTCCACTGGGTCTGGCCTCTGTTCCCTAGGTATGGTCTGTCTGCAGGTCCGCCACCCCCTCTACTGTTGCTGCCTAGGGCATTTGGGTATGGGCATTGCCGGTGCCTGCCCACTGGGGCTGTTGCTGTGGTTTCTGCCTCTCCTTCACAGGAGTGGCTGTGATCACGTGCTCGGGTGTACAAGCCTTGGTGGCCTTGGCCTTTGCCCCGCCCCCGTGGGTGGCGTTATGCTCAGCCCTGGGGGCAGTGGCGAGCACCTTTGCTCAGCTGTGGGTTTCCGCCTGTTTTTGGCCTTTCGCCCTGCCCTTGCAGGAGGAGCCCTCTTGTGGGACGGCTGCAAGTCTTGGCTCCACCTACCACCTCTTTTAAGAAGAACAATTTCTTCTCCCAAATCTGGCCACACCAAGGCATTTGACTTCCTCTGACTGATCCTACCAGCTACCTCCATTTCCTCCCCAGTCCTTACATTTCAGATTTTATTCATCCCCTCATTCCTTAAAAGAAACAATATGGGGCCCTGGCCAGTTGGCTCAGTGGTAGAGTGCCAGCCCAGTGTGTGGAAGTCCTGGGGTTTGATTCCCAGCCAGGGCACACAGGAGAAGCGCCCATCTACTTCTCCACCCTTCTCCCTCTCCTTTCTATTTCTCTCTTCTCCTGTAGCTCAGGTTCCATTGGAGTAAAGTTGGCCTGGGCACTGAGGACAGCTCCATGGCTTCTGCCTCAGGCGCTAGAATGGCTCCAGCCACAACGGAGCAATGCCCCAGATGGGCAGAGCATCACCCCCTGATGGGCATGCCAAGTGGATCCCAGTTGGTGCATGTGGGAGTCTGTCTGACTGCCTCCCCGATTCTAACTTTGGAAAAATACAAAAAAAAAAAAAAAAAAGAAAGAAATAAGATGGCTCTCTACACACAAATGTAGAAAAATACATCCAGACACATGGTTGAGGGGAAAAGATAGAATGTACTGATGGTTTAATTCTTTTTTTTTTTTTTTGTATTTTTCTGAAGTTGGAAACGGGGAGGCAGTCAGACAGACTCCCGCATGCGCCCAACTGGGATCCACCCGGAATGCCTACCAGGGAACGATGCTCTGCCCATCTGGGGCATTGCTCTGTTGCAACCAGAGCCATTCTAGCACCTGAGGCAGAGGCCACAGAGCCATCCTCAGTGCCCGAGCCAATTTTGCTCCAATGGAGCCTTGGCTGCGGAAGGGGAAGAGAGAGACAGAGAGAAAGGAGAGGGGGAGGGGTGGAGAAGCAGATGGGCACTTCTCCTGTGTGCCCTGGCTGGGAATCGAACCCAGGACTCCTGCACGCCAGGCCGATGCTCTACCACTGAGCCAACTGGCCAGGGCGGTTTAATTCTTTTCTACGGGAACATAAGTGTATGTCAATGGATAGAAAATAAGAGGACCCTCTCTAGGAAGCATATTCCCCCCAACCTCAAGTTATCACAGGTGACAGTTGTGCCGATCATTTTGCCCCTGCATAACACAGGTCACCATCTTTCCAGTCCCCAACATCCATTTCCTCACTGCCCATCTATTAAGCAAATTCCTATATTTTAGATTTTTGGTCATTCCAGAACACCACTGTGGTAACTTCTGTGTTGGTGAAAATCTGACCTGCCTGTCTCTGCCACAAGGAACAGTGGGCTCATATCATGCTACATTTGAGTACTGCCTTGCTGAAGCCCCTCAAACTCCCCCAAAGAGAGTCAGACAGCAAGCTACATGGTCAAGTTTTCTTTAATGCAAAAAGAACAAAGCTGAACAAAAGTCTGGATTAAATAGTCATCCCATGAAGCAAGGACCCCTACCTCCCATGCATCTGCAAGTCCCCCAGCTGCCCTCTAGGACATGCCCTCTGGAGGAACAGGTACAGAAGTGGAGCTTGGGTCCCTGGCATCAACATGCAGAGGCCCATTCTGACCCTTGGAGGCTCTAGATGCTCTGCAGCATGCAGAGAGCGTGATGCAGGTGTTGGCGAGCAGCTGGGGGACAGCCATGGCTCCGCAGGGTCTCCAGCGTGTAGGAGACACCAGCCTGGCCCCGTTCGCAGACTGTGAGCAGCAACTCTTCACCACCCCCACTCAGCACTAGTTGAACCTGGCCTCTACTACAGCTGACCTGCCAATGGTTAAGGAGCTGAGGTTAAGGAGAGAATACTTCCCCAGATTTGGCCCTCCAGAGAAAAGGACAAGGGGACAGGGCACTGAAAAGCCCCTGATCAGGGTCTCAGTGGCTGCTCCACTCCTAGGAACTCAGAGTCAGGAACCCAGAGTTCTACAGAATCAGAAACAGGTTCAGACAGGACTCACCTGCCCACAGTCATCTAGTAAGACCCCCATTCTTAATCCTGTGACTTGGGGAATTCCAGTCCCTTACCAAGTACCAGTTTCCCCTAGTGTCCTTCAGAGCTGTGAAGACAGTGTTCTCTGAGACCCAGTGCAACTCAGAGCCTAACCCACACGCTAGTCTGAATAGTTAGTTGTTTTTCCTACAGTAAAAATTTAAAAGCAATTAAAAGTGTTTAAAATAATAATGAGCCTGACCAGGCGGTGGCACAGTGGATAGAATGTTGGACTGGGATTCAGGGGTCCCAGGTTCGAGACCTCAAGGTCTCCAGCTTGAGCACGGGCTTATCTGGTTTGAGCAAAGCTCACCAGCTTGGACCCAAGGTCGCTGGCTCGAGCAAGGGGTTACTCGGTCTGCTGAAGGCCCACAGTCAAGGTACATGAGAAAGCAATCAATGAACAATTAAGGTGTTGCAACGTGCCACGAAAAACTAATGATTGATGCTTCTCATCTATCTGTCCCTGTCTATCCTTCTGACTCTCTCTCTGTCTCTGTAAAAAAATAAAATAAAATAAAATAAAACTTGTTTTTTTAAAAAAGTGTTTAAAATAATAATGAAGTATTATATGCTACTGCTTTTGAAATGTTTTAGGACTGGCTGTGATTTCTCAGAAATTGCCAGGACTGCTCAGGAAAACAACTTAAAAATGATTTTCCACCTGACCAGGTGGTGGCGCAGTGGATAAAGCATCAAACTGGAACACAGAGGATCCAGGTTTGAAATCTTGAGGTTGCCGGCTTGAGCGCAGGCTCATCCAGTTTGAGCACAGCCTCACCAGCTTGAGCACGGGGCCACTGGCTTGAGCATGGGATCATAGACATGACCCCATGGTCACTGTCTTGAAGCTCAAGGTCACTGGCTTGAGCCCAAGGTTGCTGGCTTGAGCAAGGGGTCACTCACTCTGCTATAGCCCCCCCTCAGGTCAAGGCACATATGAGAAGGCAATCAATGAACTACTAAGGTGACACAATGAATAATTGATGCTTCTCATCTCTCTCCCTGTCTGTCTGTCCCTATCTGTCCCTCTCTTTGTCTTTCTCTCTGTCGCACACACACAAATGATTTTCCAAGGAAATGACATTTTGGCAGCTGCTAAAAGTAACCATCCGTGAAGATGACCCCAACTTTGTTTTGCCATTACTTACACACATTTTCTTTTCAATTTTGCAGTTTTGGTACTTAGGAGTAAATACTTTGCCTCCCTCGGGGTAGGGGTGAGGGTGTTATATGAGTGGGACACTTGAATCTATGTTAACACAATAAATTAAAATTAATAAAAAATTAAAAAAAATACTTTGCCTTTCTTCTGGGAGCCAGCTATTTCCTGGAGCACCCCTCAGCAGTGCACTGGAACAGCTGACATGGTCTGGGGGACAGGTATGCCCCCAACCTGCTGACTCCCTGTCAGGGGCTCCTGAGAATGAGAGCCCATGCTTACTTGCATCATCCCATCACTGAAGAACAGCAGCAGGGCCTCCTGGGACACAAGGAAGCGCAGAAGGCAGAAGCTGGGGCTGGCAGACTGGATGGGCACAGGCAGGCCCCCCTCCTGTGGACAGACCCAGCCATGAGGGTCCTAGGGCAAGGGCTTCTCCACCTGCCAGTCTCACTGGCCCCACCAGCCCCACTGGCTCTGCCGGCCCTCACCTTCCGCAGCCGTTGCTGCATGTAGCCAGCAAAGAGTCGCAGGACAGCCAGCTTGGCGCTCAGCGGGCTGGGTATGTCCCTCAGAGCAAATGTTTCCAGTTTCCCTCGGTATGGCATATAGCTGACTTGCCTGAAGGCAAGGACACAGGGCAGTGCCACCTGTCATAGTCTCTGGCCCAGGCACCTCAGGCCAGGATACCTTCCCACCCAGCCGCACCCTGTTGGACAGTGGCTTTGAAGACCAGCTCCACACTGACCATCCCTCTTTGTGGGTCCAGCCCCAGCCCCTCTCTTGAACTCCAGACCCGTGGAACCATGGTCTCAGCCTATCCACTGAGATCCTGATTGGCCCCTATACCCAGCCTCCTGCCATTTCCCATCTGGCCCAGAGGCTGCTCCATCCTTCCCACCTGCAAACTCAGTTGAGATTATAGCTTCCTTGCATCTCTATTCTACCACCACCCCAGCCCAAGTCACTGCCATTGCCCAGATGACTAGTCCAACTACATCACTCCTGCAAGAGAGAGCTTGTTAAAAGTGTGAATCATTCCTGGCATAGTAGCTCAGTTGGTTAGAGCATCATCCTGATACACCATGGTTGTGGGTTCAATCCCTAGTCAGGGCATATATAAGAATCAACCAGTGATTGTATAAATAAGTGGAATTACAAATTGATGTTTTTCTTTCTTTCTCTCTTTCCCTTCCTTTCTCTCTAAAAATTAATAAATTATAAAAAAGTGAATCAGATCCCTCCTTCCTACCCCAACCGCAACAGTGGCCTTCAAGGCCACTGACTTCAAATCCTCCTTGTCTCCCCCTCACTCACTTTGGAGTCCCCACTGTTCCTCAAACCCACCATGCTCAGTCCTATCTTGGGGGCTTTGCACACGCTATCTCCTGTGCCTCAAATGCTGTTCCCAACAAACTCCATTTCACCATTCATGTCTTGCCTGAATGTCACTTCTTCAGAAAGCCCCTTTACAACCATGCTGTCATAAGCCACCTCTACCCCAATCTGTCACCTCACCAGGTCACTTCCTTCAGAAAAGTGCTACCTGAAATCAACTTATTTGTTTATCATTGTTCTTCCCCACCAGACAGTGAGTGCCTATAGGTGTGTACACTAGGTACTTAAATACTTAAGGAATGGATGAAGAAAGGCAGGGGGAGAGCCTGGCCCACAAGGGAACAGGAGCCCCATGACTTACCCCCCTGGAGGGCGCAGGGCCATGTGGGTACCATCTCGAAACAAGACACCACTGCCCCTATCTGACAGCTGGTAGCCAAAGCCATACTTGCTGGAATAATCCACCCACTTGGGGGCCCAGAGGATGGACCGCTGCTCTCTTGGGAGGTCCTGCATGGCTGGGCACAAAGACGAGTGAACTGAGTGGGGGCCCTGGGAGGGCCTGGTAGAGGGACAGCAGTTGCACTGGAGATGTTGAAAAAAGTCATAAAAGGAGGAAACTAACTCTTGCTTTGCACAGGGTGGACTGGGACGTGGAGATCACTCACTGCCTCTGGAAATGAGTGATTCTGAAACACCTATAATGTTCAAAATACCATTAAGGCTTTGTTTTATATGATTAAAAAAGTATTTGTGTTAAAAATAAAAATCGTTCAGTACCATGTGGGATCCTGTATCTGACCCTGGGAGAGAAAAAAAGGCATTCATGGAAAAATGGGATACCCAGTGGCCGGGGACAGATGGAACTTCATGCTGTCTTGAGAGCTTCTCTGAAAACTTGTCTCGTTCTCCTTTACTGTTTATTTAAAACATTGAAATAAAAGTTGGCTCCAGTTGATTAAAGACAAGCTTAGAGTTTGGAGTTCTTGTGCTACACAATCAGAGGAGGCTGAACAAAGAAGCAAAATGGATCCTGTGAAGGAAAGAAGGCTCGGGGCTCCCTCTCCACGCAAGGCAGGACCAGTGGGTTGGTGAATGTTAAGGAAAGGGAGAGAAAGAGGGCTTGGGGATCTGGGACTCTGGGACATGGGAGAGGATCCCGTCTCAGGGTATGTCTGGCACATGGGTTAGGGGGTTGTTGACGGTCTGATGTCTCATTTCCTCCCTCCGTTTTCCTCAGTCTCCTTTCTAATTCTCAAGCAGGACTGGATTACAAATTATAGAGATTTAGACCATGAAAAGATGAGGCTGCCCCCCAGAGCTCTCCCCAACATGTCGCTCGAAATAAAGTCATTGTAAAGTATACATACAGAGGTCTCAGAAAGTTCCAGACTTCTCACACAAGGATAGCCTGCATCATACTATCATCAGCCTTCTCGGACAGGTAAGGAAACGGAGGCACAAAGAGTTAAGTGACATGCCTGAAGTCACTGTGTCCTGAAGCCTCCCTTAAACCTGCCTTCCCATAGAGCCCCAGAAATATACCCTGTGGGAGCCTGAATGGAGACAGGGTATTTTTCCTCAGAGATTAAGAGGCAGGGCAGCTCCTGCAGCCTGGGCTGTGCTCCTACCTGGAGGTCCAGGATCCAGACAGAGCTGTAGCTTTCTAATGGCCTCCTCCACCTCCTGCCTTGGGCTCCCCTCAGGCCCTGGGGAGACAGATCTATGTGAGGTCAGGAAGAGAAGGAAAGAACAAACAGACAGGCCTGGGCCCCCACTAAAAGGGGCTTCTCTAACCAGCCCCACCCCAAGCTCCTGCATCTGAGAAAAATCTTTTTTCTTTCTTTTTTTTTTTTTTTTTTTGCATTTTTCTGAAGCTGGAAACAGGGAGAGACAGTCAGACAGACTCCCGCATGCACCCGACAGGGATCCACCCGGCACGCCCACCAGGGGCGACGCTCTGCCCACCAGGGGGCGATGCTCTGCCCATCCTGGGCGTCGCCATGTTGCGACCAGAGCCACTCTAGCGCCTGAGGCAGAGGCCACAGAGCCATCCCCAGCGCCCGGGCCATTTTTGTTCCAATGGAGCCTTGGCTGCGGGAGGGGAAGAGAGAGACAGAGAAGAAGGTGCGGCGGAGGGGTGGAGAAGCAAATGGGCGCTTCTCCTGTGTGCCTTGGCCGGGAATCAAACCCGGGTCCTCCGCACGCTAGGCCGACGCTCTACCGCTGAGCCAACCGGCCAGGGCTAAGAAAAATCTTATTTTAAACCCAGAAGGATTCCAGACATCACTCCCATTTTACAGGTGAGAAAGTTGAGGCCAAGAGAGCCACAACCCTGGCAAAACACTGTCTTTGTCCCCTGCCTCTAGACCCTCACACTCTATCCACAGTCCCCACCTAGAAGAGAGTCTACTCACCAGCCGGGTCACTCTGGAGGGTTCCTTGGCTGAGCAGATGGACAGGGACCTTGAGTCGGGGAGCCCCTCTATCCAACAGGGAAGCCTAGGAGGGAGTAGCAAGGATGAGGGAGGGGTGCCCCATCCCATAGGGGGAAGCCTGAGTTGAGTGAAGGGATCCAACCTCCTCACTCTGAAGACCCCCTACTTCTCCCCTTGCTCAGTGGTTGTTTTTTTGTTTGTTTGTTTTTGTTTTTGCTTTGTTTTTCTACAGAGACAGAGAGAGTCAGAGAGAGGGATAGACAGGGACAGACAGACAGGAACGGAGAGATGAGAAGCATCAATCATCAGTTTTTCGTTGTGAGACCTTAGTTGTTCATTGATTGCTTTCTCATATGTGCTTTGACCGTGGGCCTTCAGCAGACGGAGTAACCCCTTGCTTGAGCCAGCGACCTTGGGTCCAAGCTGGTGAGCTTTGCTCAAACCAGATGAGCCCGCACTCAAGCTGGTGACCTCGGGGTCTCAAACCTGGGTCCTCTGCATCCCAGTCCAACGCTCTATCTACTGCGCCACCGCCTGGTCAGGCAGTGGTGTTTTTTTTTGTTGTTGTTGTTTTGCTTTTTTTTTAATGCTAGCCTTTAATTATAAATGAACTCTCCAGCAACAAGGAGTATAGAGTCAAGCAAACATTTACTAAGAGATTCTGCTGCTATCAGTAGTTTCCTCCCCCTCTTCTTTTATTGATTGATTTTAGAGAGAGGAAGGAGGGGAAAGAGATCAATTTGTTGTTCCCTTTATTTATGGATTCGCTGGTTGATTCTTTTTTTTTTTTTTAATTCATTTTAGAGAGGAGAGAGACAGAGAGGAGAGAGAGACAGGGGGGAGGAGCTGGAAGCATCAACTCCCATATGTGCCTTGACCAGGCAAGTCCAGGGTTTCGAACCGGCGACCTCAGCATTTCCAGGTCGACGCTTTTATCCACTGCACCACCACAGGTCAGGCCACTGGTTGATTCTTGTATGTGCCCTGACCAAGGATCAAACCCGCAAACTTGGTGTATCAGGGCGATGCTCTAACCAACTGAGCTACCCGGCCAGGGCCTCCCTCTGCTCCATCTTGCTGTGAGGGTTCTCTCCTTGTGTCCCATACCCTGAGCCCTCACCTCACTGCCCCACTCCATGGCATCAGGATTGGGACCATCTTCTCCTGGACATGAGGCCACATCAAGAGTGCAGGGGCCTGAGGGAGGCACAGGATTTTGAGGGATGAAGAGCCTGGCCCCATGCAGGTGGAGGCACTTGCCATCCATATCCACCTCTGTCATGAATGTGAGTTACAGAGCAGGTGGAAAGCATGACAGGTACATGAGGTACAGCACAGGTATTGGGCAGGTAGGAGCAAGTGAGGAGTAGGCAAGGGGTGATACTCACAGGGTAGCTGGCACTGGCTCAGCAGCAGCTGGCCCACTTTCCGGAAAAGCCTGCCCAGAGGCTGGGAAATCGTGAAGATGGGTGGGCTGTAGCAGGCGTGGGGTGGCAGCCGGTCTGGAGTGAAACCCTTCAGAATAGGGCGTTGGTGATCAGCACCCCAATCAGGGTGGCTCCTGAGTACCTGGGCCACCTGGGGGTCCTGACCTTCCTGAGTCCTTGGCTGAGATGCCCCAGTGAAGCACCCAAACATCCAGCTCCACGTGTGGCACCACCTGATGATCACCACACACCTGTGTGAAGAAGTTGTCCTGCAGTAAGTGGTCCAGGCTGGGACGCTTGGCCGGGTTGGGTGCCAGCAGGCGGGCGATGAGGCGACAGGCATTGGGTGATAGGTGGGAAGGCTCTGGGTAACAGCCATCTCGAATATTTTGATACATCTCTGACAGAGGAGCCACCACAAAGGGAGGGGCGCCAGTCAGCACCATGTACCTGGGTAGGAGGGGAGGGAGCAGGAACCTGGGTGTCTACTTGCATCTGTCTTGGGCTGGTTCAGAGTCAACTCACACCTACCTGTGCCACCTGGCCACACTTACCCACACTTCCTTACTCTGTACATGCTTCCCAGACATCCACATTCCCATACCTGCCCTACATCCCCTCCCACTAGGCCATGCCTGTCTGCTCAGTAGACACCAGCATCTTTAGATGCCAGCTTGTACCTGTACATACCTGAATGCACCTGTCCAATTTTCTTTTATGCATGCTCACACCTGCTCCATTCCTGCATGTACTTCATACCTTTATATATTCCCTGATTTGCCTGTGCACCTAGTACCTGCACATACCTGTCCACATTCAAAGATGATCTTTTACATACATACATCCTCCCATATCCCTTATGCATACCTGCTTGCTTAAATGATGGTTGGTGTGTGCTCCTCCTACCTGTCCCATATCTGTTCACATCAATCATGTATATGCTCACACCTGTCTGTCCCCCACTCAACCTCCCCTGTACCTACTTATACCCATCCTTACCTCCTTACATGCTTTCTCCTGCCCATACCTGCCACCACCTGGGCATTCTGGCCCCTCTTCCCCAGGCCCAGGCTCCCAGGACCCCACTCACATGATGCAGCCCAAAGCCCAGATGTCTGACTTGCAGGAATGCCCATTCCTGGAGACAACCTCTGGGGCCAGGAAGTTTGGGGTCCCACAAAGCACTCTGGGAAGGGATAATTGGGGGGCTCAGGAAGGCTGGGACCCCCATGCCAGATCAGGTTCACTTGTGCCCACCCCCAGAGACTACTCTGAACCTCCACCCTCACCTATGGCATCGGCCCCCTGGCCCCACCCTGGCAGCCAGCCCCAGATCTCCAATCTTCACCTCCATGTTCTCATTCAGGAAAAAGTTACCTGGTGGGAGGGAAGGCGTGGGTATAAGAGGGGGAGCCAAGTCCCAGCTCCCATGGTCCCCACAGCCCCCACAGCTCCCCTCCCCAAACTCACTGAGCTTTAAGTCTCGGTGCACAATAAGCTGCTGGTGCAGGTAGTGCAGGCCGCTGACCAGGCCCCGCAGGTAGTAGCGCACTTCAGGCTCCGTCAGTGTCTTCCGTACCTCCAACACGTGGGCCAGTGACTGCAGGTGACCCACAGGCCACAGCACCAGCACAAGGGAGACACAGATGAGCTCAAGTGTACTTAAGTGGGAAAAATGATGGCAAGGGGTCTATGAAAGCACCACTAAGTTCAGCTGGGGGCATGGGCACGGCTAATTGCAGGAAGGACTCAGATGAGCGTGGGTATGCTCAGGTAGGCCCAGGTACCACAGATGAGTATGAGATGAGCCTGGTGACTACAGAATAAAGTGGGCACAAACATATACAGGTGAGCGTAGGTAAGTCAAGAGAGCCTAGGATGAGCATAGATGAGCATGGTGGGGGCACAGGTAGAAACAGGTTAAGTGCAGACAGAATACAGGGGTGGATGCAGATGAGCACAGCAGATGCGGGGGGTGTGCAGGCTCCCTCTCTGCTCCACCCCTGGGGCACCTGGCGGCTGCAGTACTCCAACACCATGTACACGTGGTCACAGTCAGCAAAGTGTCCGTGGAAGGCCACGATGTTGCGGTGTCGCAGGCGGCTGTGCAGGGCAATTTCTCTATCCACCTGCAAGCACAGCCCTATGTGTACACACCCTGCACGCAGTATTCATACCAATGGGCATCTTCAAGGGCAGGGACCTCTCTGGCAACGGGAACCCTGGGCACTTAGGTGGGGGCCATACCTTCCCACTGGAACGCAGACCTCCAGCCCCACCACGCGGCACCACCTTGAGAGCAAACACGGTGCTGGTGGACATGTCAGTCAGCTTATAGCAGCGGCTGAAGGCGCCCTTCAGGAGGGATTCACAAATTCAGTGGACAGTCGTGTACAGGTGTATGGGCAGGCGTCTAGGCATCTTCACACACACACACACACACACACACATACACACACTTGAGACACACAAACACACTGCTCCCACCCTCATACCTGGACACACAATGCAACATATAGGAAAAAACATAGGGACATATTCACTCAGACAGACAAATCTATACCAGGCACAGAAAGCAAAGATGGGTAACGCATTTAGACACACACACACACACACACACACACACACACACACACACACACCTGGAGACAACACGAGAGCGTTTAGAGAAAGATGCGGAGACCCTTTACAACACTCGGTGATAGCACACCCATACCCCTGGACACACAACTCACGGACACCGCATAGCCCGCCAAATACCCGTTCCCGTCACACAATGCACGCCCTACAGCGGGCCCACCACAGACCAGGCGCCCAGTTCAACGCCAGACCCCAAACTCATGCGGACACAACAAATATAGATACAAAGCCGGGGGCACAACTGGCAAACAAGCTGGATGTACACCGTTCCGCTGCACTCAGAACCGCGGGTGCACAGTCCGCCCCGTCCCGCCCTACCCCACCAGGACCCCCGCCCTGCCCAGCCTGGCCCCCTCGCCGCGAAGCGGGGGTGCCCGGGTTCCCACCTTGCCAATCAGCTTTCCGCGCTTGTAGACGCGCCCCGAACCCGGGTCGCGCAGGAAAACCGAGACCAGAGGGCGGCAACTGCGCCGCCGCCGCCGCCGCCGCCAGCGCGGCCCGGGCTCCATCCCGCGCGGGGCCCTGCCGGGAGCACGGTGCTGGCGCCGGCGCAGCCTCCCACCTGGACCACCACACCAAGCGGGCCTCGCTGTCGGGGGGCGCGTCTTACTGGCTTAACAGAGAAAGGAGAGGGCGGAGTCCCGACGCTCCCGGGCGGACCGCGGCGGGAGGGGGCGGTGCGTGGAAGGCGCGTGGACGTGCGGATACTGACCGGTGGCGGGAGTTATAGTGACAAGAGCAGCGCTCGCGCCCGAGCGCCAACCCGGTGCAATCAGACTGGCTCTTTTCAATCCTGCACCTCCCGCCAATCTGCGAATTGTCAGAGATTTCACTGAACCGGAAACTGAGTCCCAGAGGGATTGTCTCATTCTTTCAGAGGCCCCGCAAGGAAAGGTGGGTGGGATTGGGACTTGGTGGGCTCTCCCCAAAGTGCACTTGAGAAGTGAGTCTAGTCATTCATTCTGAATACCTGTGACTAGGTCTTTTCTGCTGGGTGAGTCCCTGGCACGCACATGACATTGTGGGGCTTGATTAGCTGGGCTCTGAGGGACGCAGCAGGATTCAGAGGCTGAGAAGGAAGCCCAATATCTCTGGAGCTAAGGCTGGTGGGGAGGAGAATGAGGCCTGGGCAGGGACCCAGAAGGGAGAGTGGGACCCAACCTCTGGGTTGGGAGGTGTCATATACAAAGGACACTTGACAGTGAAAAGGGACATGATTTAGGAACCCATGGGTGGACACTGAGGTTTATGATTCCTGGCAGGGGCTGCCAAAGAGAGGCAGTCAGATGGGAGAACAAGTGGGCAGACTGGACATCCTGAGGGCATCTCTGAGCTGTGACCTAACTTCATTTCTAGGGGCTTTCCTTGCCTCTTCCATTTCACTGTTACACCAATCCTGGAGCACTGGCCCATGCCCATTTTATAAGTGAGCACACTGAGGCCCAGGAAGGTTAGGTGCTTATCCAGCCAGGAAAGGATAGTGCTGCTGCCTCTGCTGCCTCAGTATTAATCCACAAATGTTACATAACACAATGAATGGGGAGGGATTAGTAGGGCTCTTTGTGGCTGGAATCAGACCTAGGAATTTTCCAGAGACCAGATTTCGGAATCTGGCCAGGCATGCCACCAGGGATAGGAAACACTTTCTGAGTTGAGTTGTCACATGGTCACCTGGCACATCATATAGAGGCCCCAGTGCCTTTGAAGACTCATAGTGGGGGCGGCTTCAGTGCCAGGGCCAAGAGTTTCAGGCCAGTGAAGGGGATCAGCTGGCTGTGGCCAGGGAACTGAATCCCCTGCTATTGAGAACCAGGTACAGCAGGACAGAAGGTGGTCAGCTGGTGGGGGGGCACCCATGGGTCTGAACAGTTATGTCACTGTCGCTCTGGAATCCATGAGGACAGACAGCTGATTCCTTCTCAATAGCACACCTCCATCCGTGTGCTAATTCACATATTTATGAAATATTGTGGGGGAATCTATGCTGGGCTCTGCATGCCCAAAACAGACTCACTTGGCCCTTGGAAAACACTGCCAGGAAATCATCCAGACTTAAATTAGCCCGGGGGCTGGGAGGTTTCCAGAGGTGAATGTAAGCCAGGCCCCTCTGGGCACTGGTTTGTCCTGGAGGTATGTGTTATTCTTAGCTTCATGTTAGAGAAGAGGAAACTGAGGCTCAGGAAGGCATTTGTGGACCTGACCTGTGGTGGCACAGTGGATAAAAGCTTCAACCTGGAACGCTGAGGTTGCTGGTTTGAAACCCTGGGCTTACCTGGTCAAGGCACATATAAGACTAGATGTTTATTGCTCCTCCCTCCCCTCTCTCTCTTTCTCCTCTCTAAAAAACTGAATAAAAATATTTTTAAAAAGAAAGAAAAAGGAAGGCACTTGCAAGCCCACTGGGCTGTGGCCAAGCCCTGCCAGATGTGTAGGTTAGTAGATCCAGAGCCTCTGTCCCCCTAAACTATTCCCCCAGGCTTCCTGGGAAGGAAGGCAAAGCCCACACAGTGGATTGGGTGACTAAGACCATTAACCCCCAGAAGTTCTCTAGGAAGGGAGAAGATTCTGAATTTCCTAGCTGGTGGCCACACAGCTGTCCTGTCAGCTGGCCCCTCTGCACAAATACTAGTCTTCCCTACCTCTTGGCTGCCCAATAGGTTTTTCTGGCTTGGCCTCCACCACAGGGTTGGCAAGACCTCCCCTTCCCAGCCTGCACCACACTGAGCAGGTACCTCCCTCCCCAGAACTCTAGAATGAAAAACCTAGACTAAAACAAAAAACATGGCTGGTCACAGCAGCACAATTCACAACAACCAAAAGGAGGAAACAACCTAAATGTCCAGTGATGGATAAATGGATAAAAGTGGTTCATCTGACACTGGAATTTTATTCAGCCTTAGAAAGGTAGAAAACTCTGCCCTGGCCCAGTAGCTCAGTTGTTTAAAGTGTCATACCAACATGTCAAGTTTGCAGGTTACATCCCTGGTCAGGGCACATACAAGTATCAACCAATGAATGCACAAATAAGTGGAACAACAAATTGATTTTCTTTCTATCTCTCTCTCTCCTTTCCTTTCTAGCTAAAAATTAATTTTTATAAAAAGGAAGGAAACTCTGCAATAAGCCATACACAGGAGGATGAATACTGTGTGATTCCACTCATGAGGTCCGTGGAGGAGTCAAATTCAAAGAGATAGAAGATAGATGGTGGGTGATGGGCTAGGGGAGGGGAAGGAGAGGAGGTTAGTGTTTAATAGGGACAGCATGTCAGTTTGGGAAGTTAAGAAAGTTCTGGAGATAGATGGTGGTCATGGTTGTACAACAATGTGAGTATACTTAATGCCCCTGAGCTGTGCACTTAAAAATGGTTAAGATAGGGCCCTGGCTGGTTGGCTCAGCGGTAGAGCGTCGGCCTGGTGTGCGGGGGACCCGGGTTCGATTCCTGGCCAAGGCACATAGGAGAAGCACCCATTTGCTTCTCCACCCCCCCTCCTTCCTCTCTGTCTCTCTCTTCCCCTCCTGCAGCCAAGGCTCCATTGGAGCAAAGATGGCCCAGGTGCTGGGGATGGCTCCTTGGCCTCTGCCCCAGGCGCTAGAGTGGCTCTGATCACGGCAGAGCGACCCCTCGGAGGGGCAAAGCATCGCCCCCTGGTGGGCAGAGCGTTGCCCCTGGTGGGTGTGCCCGGTGGATCCCGGTCGGGCACATGAGGGAGTATGTCTGACTGTCTCTCCCTGTTTCCAGCTTCAGGAAAATACAAAAAACAAACAAACAAAAAAAAAAACATGGTTAAGATAGGCCTGACTGGTGGTGGTGCAGTGGATAGAGCATCAACTGGGATGCTGAAGTCTCAGGTTTGAAACCCCAAGGTCACCGGCTTGAGCGTGGAATCATTGACATGATCCTATGGTTGGTAGCTTGAGCACAAAGGTCGCTGGCTTAAGCAAGAGGTCAATGGCTGAACTGGGGCCCCCGGTCAAGGCACATATGAGAAGCAATCAATGAACAACTAAAGTGTCGGAACTACGAGTTGATGATTCTCATCTCTCTCCCCTCCTCTCATTCTCTCTAAAAAAAATGGTTAAGATGGTAAAGTTTATGTTATACTGTATATATTTTGCCAAAAGAAAAAAACATATTGGATTCCCCACTCTACCCCCCAAAAAGCAGAACTTACTAAAACCCCCATTTTACTTTTATTTAAAAAAAAAATATATATATATATATATATATTAAATATATATATATTTTATGTGACAGGCAGGGAGATAGTGAGACAGACTCCTGTATATGCCCTGACCTGGATCCACCCAGCAACCCCGTCTCAGACAGATGCTTGCAACTGAGCTATTTTTAGCACCTGAGGCTGACACACTCAGACCAAAGGAGCTGTCTTCAGCGCTGGGGCCAAACCCAAACCAATCAAGCCACTGGCTGTGGGCAGGGAAGAGGGAGAGAAGGGGGAGAAGTAGGTGGAGCGAAGCAGATGGTTGCTTCTCCTGTATGCCCTGACCAGGAATTGAACACAGGATGTCTACATGCTGGGCCAACGTTCTATCCACTGAGCCACCAGCCAAGACCTATTTAAAAATATATATGTGTGTGTGTGTGTGTGTGTGTATATATATATATATATATATATACACATATATATTTTTTTTTCCTGAAGCTGGAAATGGGGAGAGACAGTCAGACAGACTCCCGCATACGCCCAACTGGGATCCACCCGGCACGCCCACCAGGGGGCGATACTCTGCCCACCAGAGGGGCGATGCTCTGCCCCTCCGGGGCATCACTCTGCCGCGACCAGAGCCACTCTAGCGCCTGGGGCAGAGGCCAAGGAGCCATCCCCAGCGCCTGGGCCATCTTTGCTCCAATGGAGCCTTGGCTGCGGGAGGGGAAGAGAGAGACAGAGAGGAAGGGGGGGGTGGAGAAGCAAATGGGCGCTTCTCCTATGTGCCCTGCCCGGGAATCGAACCCGGGTCCCCCGCACGCCAGGTCGACGCTCTACCGCTGAGCCAACCGGCCAGGGCCTAAAATATATTTTTAAAATGTTTTAATTCAGGGGTCAGGAACCTATGGCTCACTAGCCAGATGTGGCTCTTCTGATGGCTGCATCTGGCTCGCAGACAAATCTTTAATAAAAATAAAAATAATGTTAAAAATATAAAAATTCTCATGTATTACAGTCCATTCATTTTCTACCGTTCATGTTCATGGTTGCAGGTGGCTGGAACCAATCACAGCTGTCCTCCAGGAAAACACCAAATTTTTATTGGATAATGCCTAACGTACACGGGTCATTGTGAGGTCAGGAAGTAAACTTTCCTCCTTTTAATCAAGTAGTCAGCTAGCTAATTCCAGAAACCCTTTTGACAAAGAAGATGGCTAAAAGAAAAAAAGATGAGGAGTATTGTACTTTTCAGCAGGAATGGACAGAGGAATTCCGCCTTTGTGGAGAGAGCAGGTTCTACAGTGTGTCTAATATGCAATGATAAAATTGCATCGATGAAACGGTCAAATATAAAGCGGCACTTCAACACACGCCATACTACATTTGCATCGAAATATCCAGCAGGGGACAGCAGGAAGAAAGCATGTCAAGAGCTACTGTGCAGAGTGCAAGCTAGTCAGCAGCAACTCCATGTTTGGACCCAACAAGGTGACTGGAATTCAGCTAGCTTTGCTGGTGCTTTAGCAATTGTGAGAAACGGAAAGCCATTCACAGACGAGGAGTATGCCAAAACATTCATGCTTGATGTTGCCAATGAACTTTTTGACAACTTTTCAGATAAAGACAAGATAATCAAACAAATAAATGACATGCCTCTGTCAGCAAGAACTGTTCACAATCGTACCATCATGATGGCAAATCAAATTTAGGCAACACAAGTAAAGCACATAAATGTAGCACCATTCTTTTCTCTTGCTTTGGATGAGTCAACAGACATAAGCCATTTTATCCCAGTTCAGCGTGATTGCAAGGTGTGCTGTCGGTGACACACTACGTGAGGAAAGTCTTGCTGTTTTGCCTATGAAAGAGACAACAAGAGGGGAGGATTTATTCAAGTCTTTCACTGAGTTCACTAAAGAAAAAAATCTGCTTGACCAGGCGGTGGCGCAGTGGATAGAGCATCGGACTGAGATGCGGAGGACCCAAGTTCGAGACCCTGAGGCCGCCAGCTTGAGCAGGGGCTCATCTGGCTTGAGCAAAAGGCTCACCAGTTTGGACCCAAGGTCGCTGGCTTGAGCAAGGGGTTACTTGGTCTGCTGAAGGCCCACAGTCAAGGCATATATGAGAAAGCAATCAATGAACAACTAAGGTGTCACAACAAAAAACTGATGATTGATGCTTCTCACCTCTCTTCCTTCCTGTCTGTCTGTCCCTATCTATCCCTCTCTCTGACTCTCTCTCTGTCCCTGTAAAAAAAAAATCTACTGATGGATAAACTTATTTCGGTGTGTACTGATGCTGTTCCGTGCATGGTGGGGAAAATCAGAGGATTCGTAGCACTTCTTGGTGAACATGAAAAGAGACCCATCCTAAGTTTTCACTGCATTCTACATCAGGAGGCGCTTTGTGCTCAGATGTGTGGCGAGCAGCTTGGTGAGGTGATGTCACTGGTCATTCAGGTGGTCAACTTTATTGTTGCCCGAGCTTTAAATGATCGCCAGTTTAAAACACTGCTGGGCCCTGGCCGGTTGGCTCAGTGGTAGAGTGTTGGCCTGGCGTGCGGGGGACCCGGGTTCGATTCCCGGACAGGGCACATAGGAGAAGCACCCATGTGCTTCTCCACCCCCCCCCCTCCTTCATCTCTGTCTCTCTCTTCCCCTCCCGCAGCCAAGGCTCCATTGGAGCAAAGATGGCCCGGGCGCTGGGGATGGCTCCTTGGCCTCTGCCCCAGGTGCTAGAGTGGCTCTGGTCGCGGCAGAGCGACCCCCCAGAGGGGCAGAGCATCGCCCCCTGGTGGGCAGAGCTTCGTGCCGGGTGGATCCCGGTCGGGCGCATGCGGGAATCTGTCTGACTGTCTCTCCCTGTTTCCAGCTTCAGAAAAATACAAAAAAAAAGAAAAAATAAAGAAAATATAAAACACTGCTGGATGAAGTTGGGAATAATTATTCTGGTCTGCTTCTGCACAGCAATGTGCGTTGGTTGACAAGAGGGAAGGTGCTCAGCCATTTCGTGGCTTGTCTGAGCAAAATCCGGACTTTTTCTGAAATGAAAAATGTCAAGCATCCTGAGTTAGCTAACACTGAGTGGCTCCTGAAGTTCTACTATCTCGTAGACATGACTGAACATCTGAACCAGCTCAATGTGAAAATGCAAAGCGTTGGAAATAGTCTTATCCCGCCTGACCAGGTGGTGGCGCAGTGGATAGAGCGTCGGACTGGGATGCGGAGGACCCAGGTTCGAGACCCCGAGTCACCAGCTTGAGCGTGGGCTCATCTGGTTTGAGCAAAAGCTCACCAGCTTAGACCCAAGGTCGCTGGCTCAAGCAAGGGGTTACTCGGTCTGCTGAAGGCCCGCAGTCAAGGCACATATGAGAAGGCAATCAATGAACAACTAAGGTGTCGCAATGAGCAACGAAAAACTAATGATTGATGCTTCTCATCTCTCCGTTCCTGTCTGTCTGTCCCTGTCTATCCCTCACTCTGACTCTGTAAAAATAAAATAAAATAAAATAAGTAAGAAATCTTCTTTAAAAAAAAAAAAAAATAGTCTTATCCCTTCAACAAGCAGAGTTTGCATTTGAAAAAAAACTGAAACTCTTCATCGCCGACATTAAACAGGTCATTTACTACACTTTGAAAAACTGGGAGTTTTAAGATGCATGCACAGCAAGTGACCCTGCTCAACATCTTGATCTCCAGCAGCTAGCGGGCTTCACATCTAATCTCCTGCAGTCATTCAAAGTACTCTTTGGAGAATTTCATGAGAGCACTAGTCTTTTTAAGTTCATCACCCATCCACAGGCATGTGCAGTGAATAGCGCCGACCTGAGTTACATCCCCAGTGTCTCCGTAGAAGATTTTGAGCTACAAGCTGCTGACCTGAAGGCCTCAGACATGTGGGTGAATAAGTTCAAGTCACTGAATGAAGATTTGGAAAGACTTGCATGACAGCAAGCAGAGTTGGCGAACAAACACAAGTGGGGAGAAATGAAAAAACTTCAACTTGCGGACCAGCTGATTGTCAAAACTTGGAACACGCTTCCTATCACATACCATACCATGCAGCATGTGAGTATTGCTGTACTGACAATGTTTGGATCTACGTATGCATGTGAGCAGTCTTTCTCACATCTAAAGAACGTTAAGACCAACGTACGATCACGTTTAATGGATGGAAGTCTCAAAGCCTCCATGAAGCTTAACCTCACCATGTATCAACCAGACTACAAAGCCATCAACAAAACCATGCAGCACCAGAAGTCGCATTAATGGTAAGAAGTACATTATTCATTACTGGTTAGCAATAGCATAACAACGTCATTAAAAAGAATTCAGAGACTTATTGTACTTTAAAAGTGTTAGTCTTACATAAAATGCACACGATTACTTGTATTTAGTGTTAAACATATTATATGGCTCTCACGGAATTACATTTTAAAATATGTGGTGTTCATGGCTCTCTCAGCCAAAGGTTCCTGACCCCTGTTTTAATTGACTGATTTTAGAGAGAGAGGAAGGGGGACAATGACATTGATTTGTAGTTCCATTTCTTTATGCATTTATTGGTTGACTCTTGTATGCGCCCTGACCTGTGAATCAAAGCCACAACCCTGGCATATCAGGACCACACTCTAACCAACTGAGCCACCTGGCCAGGGCTAAAACCTCCACTTAAAGAGGAGCAAACTGAAGTACAGTTTGGGTGATGATCACAGGATCACAGCTTTGCAAACAGGGCTGCCTGGCCTCCCATGCTGACCCTGCACAGGTTCCCCAAAGCTAGGTAGTCATGGGCTGGAAACCCAGCATGGCCACCTGTCCCCTGAATCCCTACGCTCCAGGCCACAGCTTCACTTCCTCTCCATTCTGTCTTCGCACTGACCTGAGATAACTCCCCAGACTCAGCAGATTTCCCTGGAGCTTTGCTTAAAATACCTGCTGCAGGTGAGGGTGCAGCTGCAGCTGCTGAGACAGCATTGGGTAGCCAGATTCCCAGAGGTCTCCCTTGGGAGGCTCAAGGGGCTGGGCATGGGATCAGCCTGGACACAGCCCTCTTCTCACAGAAGGTGCCAGTATGGGAGCACGTGGGTGCATGTGACTCACCCTGGCTCTAGGTTCCTCTCTGGCCTCCTGGCCTTTGAACTACAGCGAACTTCCTCATGTCTGTACTCGTGAGCTTGGCCTCTGGGGACAGGGCCTCGTGAGCAGAGCCAGCAGGAGGGGACCCTGCCTCTGTGCTTCAGAAATCCCATGACTGCGGCAGAGTACTGCCTTGAGACTGGCCCAAAGTTGGGGGCAGGGAAATTTGGCTTCCACTGGTTCAGGATCAGACTTTGTCCTTGCCTCTCCCAGCTTCCAAGCATCCATTGTTGTCAGCTCCTTCCGGAAGCACCATCCTCTCTGGTCCTTTAGGGTCATCCCCATCTCAGGCTCTAACTTAATCCACCTGCAAAGTCCCCTGTGCCACATAAGGTAACATATCCACAGGTCTCTTTGGGGAAGGGATATTATATTATTGATGACAAAGGGTAGACAGAAACTTGGTAATGTCTTTGCAACTTTCTGTAGATCTAAAATTATACCAAAATTAAAACATTGTTTAAATAAAAACAAGAATTAGGAGATCATTATAAAAAAATTCAAGCAAAACATATAAAGTAGTAACTCAAAGTCAACCATAACCGCCGCCCCAAGATCACTGTGGCCAACACTAGGGGTTTATCCTTCAATTTCCTGTCTGAGTTTATAGGAACATGCATACTTCTTTGTGTGTGTGTGTGACAGAGACAGAGAGAGGGGCAGACAGGGATAGACAGGAAGGGAGAGAGATGAGAAGCATCAATTCTTTGTTGCAGCTCCTTAGTTGTTCATTGATTGCTTTTCATTTGTGTCTTTATAGGGGTGGGGGATGAGGGTGGAGCGCTACAGCAGTGAGTGACCCTTGCTCAAGCCAGTGACCTTGGGCTTCAAACTAGCGACCTAGGGGCTCAAGCAATCAAGCCAGCAACCACGAGCTCAAGCTGGTGAGCCCGCCACTCAAGCCAGATGAGCCTGCGCTCAAGCCAGCGACCTCGAGGTTTTGAACCTGGGTCCTCTGTGTCCCAGTCCAATGCTCTATCCACTGCACCATCACCTGGGCATGCTGCATACTTTATTTTATTTTATTTATTCATTTTTAGAGATGACAGAGAGAGGGAGAGAGAGAGACAGAGAGGGAGAGAAAGGAGAGAGAGACAGAGAGAGAAGGGGGGAGGAGCTGGAAGCATCAACTCCCATATGTGCCTTGACCAGGCAAGCCCAAGGTTTCAAACCGGCGACCTCAGCATTTCCAGGTCGAATGCTGCATACTTTAAAAAAAAATTTTTTTTTCATTGATGTGAAAGAGCGACAGAAAGGAGAGAGAAAGAAGCATCAACTTGTTGTTCCACTTAGCTGGTCCATTTAGTTGTACACTTCATTGATTGCTTCTCGTATGTGCCCTAACCCCTGACTAGGGGGGAATCAAACCTGCAACCTCCATGTGCCGGGATGGTGCTTAATCTACTGAGCCATGTGGCCAGGGCCTGCATTACTTCTTTTAAAAAATGTAATCACATTGTGCATGATTTTTCTAATTTTTTCACCTAATGGCATATGGTAGACCAGTGATTTTCAACTGCCAGCCCATGGATCAGTCTGTCAGAAATTTTGTGCCAATTTGTCCACCCTGATGTATAAAGATCATAGACCCAATTATCTTAGTCAAATTTTCTTATGCTCAAGGTGATTTCTGCCTTAGTGGTTCCCAAAATAATTCTCCTATTTTCACTGGTCCCCAAGTATAAAAGGTCACCACTACCCTAGGTGACTTGCCACGTCTGAGTCCCTGTTCCATGCTCCCCAGCTCCCAAGCCATGTGAGCTCTCTGCTTCCCTCTGGCCTCGAAGTCAACTCCCTTGCTCACTGTGCTCCAGCCACACATGCCTGCCCTGGGCCTGGGTTTCGCCCTGCTCCATGGCCACCTGGCCTTTGCACATGCTTTTCCTCGCTGAGAACACCCTCTCTCTTACATCCTCTTCCCTCCAGTTCCCCCTCATCTTCCTGGTCCTGACTGGAGCATTCCCACTTCAATCAAGTCCCTCCACACCCCCACCCCAAGAGGAACTGAGGGTACCCCACCTGTTCAGGTGTGGGTGTGAAGTCGTTGTTCCAGGACCTCTGAGTCTCACTGAATATGATTTTACATCTCTGTACCTCAGTATCCTGACCCATAAATTAGGGGTGAGTAGTGTCACATCAGATATAAGAGCCCCCAAAACAGTGGCGACTCACAGTAGGCAAAGTGCTCCGACACTGGGTGGGTCAGTGGCATAAGTAGTAAAGAGGATGATGGAATGGACACTCCTCCCCATTAGTGAAGACTTCTTGACTAGAAGTCACAGAAACACTAAATTGCAAAAGTGAGTAATACTGGGTTCATGGCTTCAGGTATGCCTTGATCCAGGGACACAACCATCTCAGAAACCTGTTTCTGTTTCTTGCCTCTTGTGTTCCTAGGGTGGCTCTTTTCCAGGCAGTAATCCCAACTGACATAGGTAACTCCAGCTGGGGTGGGTCCTGGTTCCTGCTCCACCCATGGTCATGCCCAAGGACATCTGGACAGCTCCAGAGACCTTAGGTTCTGTGGCAGAACCCCTTTCATCCAGTCATTTTAGGGGGCTGAAGTGTCCTGGAACCAGATAGCCAGGTCCCAAGAATCATGAGTGGCACAGTGGAGGAGGGGGCATAAAGAGACCATCAAATCTCTCATAGACATTTCCTAAGCACCAAGACCATAAGACCACAGACCAAGAGGGAGCTAGAGTCCAGCTGCCTCACCTCTGCTATGACCCGTACCCACTTGTCAGATCCCACCCAGGTCTTGCCTCTGGGAGAAAGTCTAGGCTGGGGCTTGGGATAGGAGTAATCCAGCTGGCCCTGGGCTAGGGTCCAGGCCTGAAACACACTAGACCTGGAGCCTCTGAATCTTACAACCATACCCTCTGCCTGCACCAGGTATTTTGTGCCAAGCTCCAGGCCTCATCCTCTGGGAATCTGCTGAATCCAGCTGAGTTATATTCAAAGAACAGAGGTGGAGGCCAGAGACACAGGGAAGACAAAGACTGGGGGGTGGGCCAGCACTCCACACCTTTATTCCACCCCCACCTGGTGATTCCACTAGACTAGGGCCACCATAAAAGGTGCAGTGCCTGCTGTATGCACTTTCTGCAGGCCTCAGTGCCTGCTGCATACACTCACTGTAGATAGAGTACAATGCCTGCTGTAAACGTTCCTGTAGAAAGTACCTTCTGTAAATCCTCCTTGCATGATGCAGTGATTTCTGTACATTCTGTACAGAATACAGTGACTGTTGTAGGTACTCCTTGGAAGGTTCAATGTCTACTCTATGAACTACTTGTAGGGTGCAGTACCTACTGTATATACTCTCTGCAGGGCAAAGTATCTGTTGTATAATTTCTATAGGATGCATTGCCTACTGCATACATTCCCTACAAAGCATAATGCCTGTTGTATATGCTCCATGCAGGATATAGTGCCTGCTGTATGCACTTTTTACGGGGCACAATGCCTATTGTATGCACACCCTGCATAGTAACAGTTGCTGGGGCTTCAGGAACAAGGCACTTCTGAGGAGAATGCAATTTTACACTTTGTGGAGTCCTTGGGCCAAGCCTGATTTACTTCTGATGACCCCCCCCCAAGTTCCAGTCCATGGCTTGGTACATAATCAGTACTCAGAAAAGAGTGCCTGCTTTTGCTGCCCGCCCACCACCACCACCACCACCATCCTCTTTCCAGCGATGTCCAACCTGGTTCAATCTTGTCAAGGCCATGACTGCCTCCATCGATGCTAATCCATTGTTCCACTGGTCCACATCTTCATCTTGCCCACAAAGGCTCTACCTACCTCCTCCCAGGAGCCTTGTGCAGCCTCTGGGACCCCACAACCACCTTTCTCCTCCCCCTGCCCCTTTCTGTCCACACTCACACCCTATGACCTCATCCATGACACTAAACACCCCCCGTGTGCCAAGGACACCCATGTGTCCACCTTCTCCCAGACATGACCCCTGGACTCCCAGCCTCTTCTTGGTGACCCACAGAGGTCTCACTCTAGAGCAGTTCAGAAATGACTGCTGGATTCACCCTCCCCCCCACTCACCAGCTGCCTCCCTCAGTAAATGGGGCACCTCCCTTTACCAGCCACTCAGGCCAAGCTCCTGCCTCATATCTTCCCAACACTTCCCCCATGGGATCCATCAGCAACTCCTGCAGACTTCACTCCCAAACAACTGGGAGCCACCCACTGCTCTCACCTCCATCCACATCACAGGCTCAGCCTCTACCGAGAACGCCCACTTCTGCCTCTCACCATTTTTCTGGCCCCCTCAGCAACCAGGAGTGGTTTTTCAAAGCTAGAGCACACTCTTCCACCTCCCATGGCTTCTTCCTGCGTCTGACCTCATCCCCTCCTCCACTCAGGCAACTTGCTTCAACCCACTCCACCTCTTGACTTCTTATTCTCTTAGTCCAGCCTCAGGGCCTTTGCACTTGTTGTGCCCTCTGTCTGGACTGTCCTTCTCCCCACTTCCTGTGGCGATTGCCTTCCTGCTGATGTCCCCTCAATCTGCAGTGGACCTGGGCTATTTCCTCTAAGCACCTGATCATAAAGTGAGATAATACCCACCCACGGGCTGCCTCCTTTACTAATATGACTGGCTAGGTAGTTCACCACTGTATTGGCACATAGTAGGTTTGCAATAAATGTTGAAGAAATAAATGGCATTGGGTGGCTCTGTTCCGAGCTTCTCCAGACTGGAGGGCAGACAGATCTGGACCCCAACCCTCTTTCTCCCTGTAATCAGGTCTGGGAGACCCATGGTGGGCTTCCAGAAGGAGACACTCAAGCTGAGCCTGGCCAAGGCTGGGGCAGAGGAGCAGCCCACCCATTGCCTCCTCAGTATCCCATCTCCTCAACCCACCTACAAGGAAGCATTGTGAGTGCCAGTGAGGAGCTAGGGGAGGAGCTAGCAGAATCCCTGTGTGGGCAGAGGGGGAGGGAGCATTGGGAAGGGTGCGATGGTCAGAGCCCTGGAGTAACCCTGATCTCGCTAGTCCAGGCAAAGAACTAAAGTTTAGCGGAAAGGGTCCCTGTGGTCCTCTTGCCCTAATGGGGAAATTGAGGTCGGAGAGTGTGGGGCCACCGCTACGCAGGACTGGGACCTCTGGACCCAGGTCTGGTTCCAAAGGCGCGGCTCATAGTCCGGGGGCCCGGCAGGGAGGGCAGGAGGCGGGGTGGGGCGCGTCTTGTGGTGACAGCAGCGCCCGGAAATGCGCCGGTCGGGATTGGGCTCTCCACCGCTCACACCCAACCCCTGGGGCTGATCTTCTCCCCAGTGCGGTTCGGGGCCCTGTGCTTGGGGTGGCCAGGACTTGGAGCGGAAATCACAGGAAAGAAACTCAGGCGCGCCAGCTCCTGAGTAGGCTGACCAGAGAAGGGGGCAGTGACCAGGAAAGGGGACCATCGCGGGGTAGAATCTGGACGCCGGCTGAGACAGAGCCCCAAACTCCCAGAACTGGGACAAGGCAACCTCGACCTCGGTTCGCTCACATTCCCTGGCCTTGAGCGTGGCGCCCGGAATAGCAGCCCCAGGGTAGGGGTAAGGACCGCCAGTACCCTCGCGGCTCTCCCGCCCTGGGCTTTCTAAGGTCACCGGGACATGGACTCTCAGACACCAGACCGCAGTTCTGGGGTGCCGAGGCCCGCGTGGATCAATCCCCTGCCACAGATTCGCGCAGAAGAGCCCCACAGCCGCGCGAGGGTGCAAGGGGCCATCACCCCTCCCGACCCCGGCCTGGGCACGCCCTGGGAGACCGGGTGGAAGGGGCCTTCTCAGGCTCCCCTTGTCCCTCCCCGCGGGCCCCACCTTTTCCGCTCATCCTGGGGCAGTCCGGAGAGCCAGGACGCACCGCCAGAGCTCTGTGTCGCCGGTAAGCCCCTCTTCTATCCCCGCAGTATCCGGGTTCGCTTCTCCTCCCCAAGTCTGGGTCCGGTAGTACTGTGGAGAGGGGAGGGCGGTGAGGCAGCAATCCCCAGGGTGCAAGAAAGCTCATCCTCACTTCTTCCTGGGGAAACTGAGGCCCAGAAGCGTGGCTTTCCCTGAGATCACACCCACAGTCAAGATTTCAGCCAAAACTGGGTGTAAGTGTCCTGCTCTTTGGGGAGAGAGCCCTGGGGAGTGGGAGGGTCTTCTTTCTGGCCCTTTATTTTTCATGCCTAGACCCCCACCTCAGCCAGTGCTGAGTCAAGAGTGTCAGAAGGCCAACCCTCCTCTGCTATCTTTGCCTTCCTCTCTAACTTCCTGTTTCCTGGGCCAGACAGGGCCCTGAGTTCAGAAAGGGGCTGAGATGCAATTAGAAGCACAACCTGGGGGTGGGGGGTGGGGGTGGGAGCGCTCACCTGGTGGTTTCCCCACTTCCAAATGTCAGAGCCAGGAGGGCCTGAGATATAGGGAAAGAGGCTCAAGAAGGGTCATGTAGCCTGACCAGGTGGTGGCCCAGTAGATAGAGCATTGACCTGGGGTGCTGAGGACCCACATTTGAAACCCCAAGGTTACCAGCTTGAGCACAGGCTCACCAGCTTGAGCATGAGGTCCTGGATTTGAGAATGGGATCATAAACATGACCCACTGGCTTGAGCCCAAAGGTTGCTGGCTTGAAGCCCAAGTTAACTGAGTCCCAAAGTCTCTGACTTGAGCAAGGGGTCACAGTAGGCTGTTTCCTGCCCCCCCCCATTGAGGCACGTATGAGAAGAAATCAGTAAACAACTGAAGTGCCGCAACTAGGAGTTGATACTTCTAATCTCTCTCCCTTCCTGTCTGCCTATCTGTCTGTCTGTCTGTCTGTGTCTCTCTCTTGCTAAAAAAAAAAAGAGGGGCCATGGATGCAGTGGGACCTAGCCTTCCCCCACCTGGTGTCCAGGAACTTGGGGGCTGGAGGACTCCAGCTTGTCCTGCATGTCCTTTGGGCACTGCTGACTGCTGGGCTCCCTGGCTCTGGCCCAAGCAAGGACTCACAAGGTGGCCACTTCCCTCCCCCTTTCTCCTGTCAATGTCATGGTCATGCAGAGGGTGTGGATGTCAAGTGGCTTTATTTTTCTCCTAAAAGACTGGAAAACAGTCCTGGGTAGACAAAGTTGCCAGCTCAGCCCCACCACCCCAGCTGTCTCCCTCTTTTCTGCATCATCCTCATCAGGGGCCCCTTTCTCGTCACAGACCACCCTGGTGTTCCATTCCATACCCTCTGTTATAAAGCCATGAGGTCTGGCTGGGCCAGGGTCAGGTCATCCCTCCCTGCTCTCCCCAATCTGGAGACTCACTGAAGGTCTGGGAGCAGAGGGAGCTCTGAAGGGACCTGGACCCTGAGCCAGTGCTCACCGGCTGCACCCTTTTCAGGGTCTGAGTCCTGGACTGACCACAGCTTCTTCTGCATAGATGGGGAAACTGAGGCCTGGGGAAGTGGAGTATCTGGCCCCTGACCACACAGGAAGGTCGAAGCAATGATGGTGGAGAGAACTGTGAAGGGCCCTGACCCTGGAGACACTTGTGCAATATCCTGGAATGATTTGTTCTGTCATTAGACACTGATTAAGCACCTACTGTATGCATCATAGAATAAACAACAACAAATAATAATAATAATTCTTTGAGCTCTTCATCTCCATCCCAGGCTCTGTGCCTCCCGTTTTTCTTACTTAACCCAAAAAACCTCTCAAAACTTTTCTGTGAATGTATTATCACTGCATGTTTCAGAGATGAGAAGGAAGGCTCAGAGAGGTTAAGTTACTGCCCCAAATTACACAGTCAGGGCAGAGCTGGGATTCAATCCCTGGCCTGCTGACGCCTCCACTGCAGTGACTTCCTCTGCTTCCTCAGACCCCACCCCCTCTGGAACCTGCTCTTCCTGCTATGGACCCTCCTGAACTGTGGTTTGGGAGGCAGTGCTCAGGTAAAAGGGGACAGTAGTCCAGGGAGCGTTGGGCATGGGGACTCAGCAGCCATGTGGGGGTGGCAGCCTCCCCTCTAGGCTAACAATACTTCTCTCTCACCAAGTAGGGTCCAGGAGAGTGGACACTATGGGGTTCCTGGAGCCGTTGTTCTAGCACCTGTGGGCAGGGGATCTCCGTACGCAGCCGGCGTTGCATCCGGTAAGCAGAGTGGGACTGTGGGGCTTGTCTGTGAAGGGATTCCTGCCGCTCTTCTCCTGCCAGTTAGGCCCACCCCCTGACCAAACCCTTGGCCTGCCCACACATGCTGTTCCTTTTAATACCACTGATCTACCTGGAATGTTGGGCAGGGCTGGTGGGGGTAGGGGAAATTGGTATATGTGAAGGGTGTGCAGGTGGGCTCTGGGAAATGGGTTACTAGGAGGCCTGACCACACTTAGGCCACCCTGTTTCCCAGGAAAGAGATATGCTGGGGGGACACCCATGAGTACCGCCTCTGCCAGTTGCCAGTAAGTTCTGTCCACCTCCCAGACCTTCTAATCTGTTCTAAAGTCCTCCTGCTTCCCCACTCATGCCCCCAAATATGTTTTCCACCCTGTCAGCTTTTCTGGGCCCCCCTGAGGCTATCCCAGCCTCTGACCAACCCATCCCTGTCCCCAGGACTGTCCCCCAGGGGCCATGCCCTTCCGAGACCTCCAATGTGCCCTTTACAATGGCCACCCTGTCCTAGGCCCCCAGAAGACTTACCAGTGGGTGCCCTTCTATGGTGGTGAGTAGCCTGCACTCCTGATGGTCCAGAGAGAATAACTCAGAGTTGCAGGAAGAAGAAGATGCTAAGAAGGAAGGGGAACTTGGAGGGTTATAAGGAGAAGTAGGCATGAACACTTGGGCTTTGAAGGATATGTAGGAGTTGGTGAAGTGATGGTGAAATGAAGGGTAAAAGTATGTGTGAGGTATAAAGCAAGCCAGAGGGAGGCAGGGTCTATTCTGCACAGGGCAAACCACCAGACTGGGGATTTTCTCAGAGCTGTATCTAGAAGCCAACAGTTCTCAAACTTATTCCCGTTGCAGGAACTGTTCCCCATATTGAGCTGAAAATAGCAAGTTATATAACTGTGTGCCCAGGGCAGCATGACTTCAGACTTAAAGAAGACAAGTAGTTTTAGACACCACAGTGGAGGTAGACACAGATAAGTGTAGAATGGAGAAAGTTCCATCCATAAATCTCATGGGTTGTTTTTTTTTTTCTTTGCCCTAAGAATTGGCCCACCAGGACCAGTTAGAGCTCCGTTCTAGGCAGTGTTAGCCAGCCAAGCTCAGGGAAATGGGAGCTTGAGTGGGAGGAGCAGGAATTAGGGCTACAGGCTCCTGTGCATAAGCGGACTACTGTCCATCATGCCCTGCTGCCAGGCAGAAGGGAAAACTGAGTCCCAGGGAGGGCCAAAAACACACCCAGCCTATGTGGGACCCAGTCAGCCCTGAACAAAACACTTTTTACTGGGCACCTGCTGGGTGCAGTTCTGCTCAAAGCTGAGCCTAGATAGAACCATGTCTGGAAAATAGTAGGTGTTCAATGAGTACTTGTGGAATGAATGAATGAATGAATGAAGGCAAGCCCAGGATACTTGCCTGGGAGAATCCCAGGAAGCTGGAGGCAGAATGCCTAGATCCAGTCTTGGCTCTGCTTCAACTTTGATGTGCAGTTTTTGGCAGAATCTCTGGGGCTCATCTGGGGAGCCTCGTGGGAAGGTGGCTGTAAATAAATACAGAAATAAAGACCCCCTGGTCCACTCTTTTCTTTCCGCCTTTAGCGCCCAACCAGTGCGATCTCAACTGCCTGGCCGTGGGGAATGCCTTCTACCACAGCTTTGGCCGTGTCCTGGACGGCACTCCCTGCAGCCAGGGTAGCCAGGGACTCTGCGTGGCTGGCCGCTGCCTGGTAAGACCTCTCCAGGCCCCGCCCTCAGACCGCATTCATTAAGTTCTAGGACCCGCCCTCTCTCCGAGCCCCGCCCTCCCACTGGGCCACACACCTCAATAGGCTTCACCTCTCTACCTTAAGCTTTTCTCCAGAGCCCACCCTCAGGTCCCGCCTAAGCCCCCCCCCCTTTTTTTAAATGAGAAGCGGTAGTGTGTGTGTGTGTGTGTGTGTGTGTGTGTGTGTGTGTGTGTGTGTATGTTAGGCAGAGAGACAGACTCCCCCATGGTCCCCGACCGGGATCCACCCGGCCAGCCCCCTACTGGAGTAATGCTCTGACCTTATGAGGCCGTTGCTCTGTTCCTCGGCAACTGAACTATTTTAGCAACTGAGGCGAGGCCATGGAGCCATCCTCAGCCCCTGGGGCCAATTTGCTCCTAGTGAGCCATGGCTGCGGAGGAAGAGAGTTAGAGAGAGAAGGGAGAGGGGAAAAGGTAGAGAAGCAGATAATCGCTTCTCCTGTGTGCCTTACTGGGAATCGAACCCACGACATCCACACGCTTGGCCTGGGCGACGCTCTACCGCTGAACCAACCGAGACAGGTCTGGCCCCCATTCCTTTCTTTTTGTTCCATAGTCTTTCCCTTTTCAATTGGCGGTACCCCTCCTTAGGCCCCACCCCAGATTCCTCCCTCTGGGCCCACCCTTTTACTTCCAGGTCCCATCTCTTTTATTTCAGGCCTCACCCTCATCTCTAGGCCAAGCCTCCTAATTCTCAGAGCCCCGCCCCCTATCCCAGGTCTAGGCCTGGGGTGGGGCAAGGGATCTCTGTAATGTGTGTCCTCCCCACCCCTTTAGAGCGCCGGCTGTGATGGTTTGATGGGTTCGGACGCCCGCGAGGACCACTGCGGCCGGTGCGGCGGCTCCAATGACTCGTGCCTCTTCGTGCAGCGCGTGTTCCGTGACGCGGGTGACCACTAGCCCCACCCTTTCTAATCTCCTAGAGCCTGCCCTTTAAGAGGCCGGGAGCATGGAAATTGAGTTCCCGTGCTGATTGGGTAGTCTGTGGCACAGCCCCCTGCCGTTCGCCTTTTTGATTGGTCAAAGCTAGATTGTCCCGCCCTTCCCAGAACCCATGGGTTCTAAGTCTTGCTGCCTCATTTAGGTGATAATAATCGTAATTCCAAACGTTTACGGAGCTTTTTGGTGTACCAGGCTAACTTTAGCTGCTTTAATCCTCAAAGCATCCCTTAAATACACCCCCACACGCACCCCAACACCCTCCTTCCCTCCCGCCCAGGAGCGTTCGCTGGGTACTGGAATGTGACCCTGATTCCCGAGGGCGCCAGACACTTCTACGCCTCCCATCGGAGCCGCAACCACCTGGGTAACGCTGAATCAGAGTGGGGAGGGTGCCCTGCTGGTCGCCCAAATGGAGTCGGGAGATTGAGGCTGGAGGAGGGAGACGCTAATGTCGGAAGGTGGGAGGGGCGGGTTTCAGAGAGCCCGAGCTGACGTTTTCTTTGCAGCGCTGATTGGGAGCGACGGGCGCTACGTGCTCAACGGCAACTGGGAGGTTAGCCCACCCGGGACCTACGAGGCAGTAGGCACCCGCGTGGTCTACACCCGCGCCGCAGGGCCAGAGGAGACACTGCGCGCGGCTGGACCCACCTCCCAAGACCTACTCCTGCAGGTGCGTGCTGGGCCTTCAGGGCACGGCTGAGCAAGAGGTGGTAGTGGGAATTAAAGGATCTAGGAGAGGCTGGGAGCAGAGGGAGTACGGCAGGAAAGAGAGTAAGAGTGAGGAGGCTATAAACAGAGAATCAGACTGGCCAGGCAGGGGTAGAGGGTCAGAGGAGGGAGGCTAGGGTAGAGAATCAGAGGGCAAAGCAGGAGTAGAGAGTCGGGGGAGGCAGGGCCATCAGTTCCAATTTCGGGTGCTAAATGTGTAACCTTCCCCCCCAGGTTTTCCTGCAGGAGCCCAATCCTGGCATCGAATTCGAGTTCTGGCTCCCTCGGGAGCGATATGGCCCCTTCCAGGAGCAGGCACAGGCCCTGGGCTTGTCCTTGAGGCAGCCACAGCCTCTGGAGGTGGAATCTCAGTCCCCTGAGCCCCATGAAGCCCTGGTTGCTTTCCCCACACGGACCCCAAACCCCACCCCAGGTGAGGGGGGTACAGCCAGGGTGGGGACAAACAAGGAGGTAGGCCTGTGCTCTAACTGTACCACCTCACAGATCCCTGCCCACCCTGTCCTGAAATCCGTGGTCGTGCCCACCGGCTGCTCCACTATTGCCGCAGTGACTTTGGTGAGAGAACCTTTTCCTCAACCCTCACCTGGCCCCTAAAAGACCTGAATTTGTCTCCTTTCCTGCTGGCATCTGACCCCGATTTGACTTTATTCTTGACTGCTTGACCTGACTGAAACTTGAACCATTCTTGTCCTAATTTGATCTGACCCTTTGTTCTAATTTGACCTCTAAGTTCTCATTGGTCCTGATCTGATTCTGACCCCAGTACCCTCTCCACAGTCTCCAGAGCCCCTCCCCATGTCCCACCTAATTCCCATTTCCCTCATATGGCAATGACGTGCATGGATGAGTGTCCAGTCTGGACCATCCAACTGGCCTCAGCACCACCCTACCCACAGTGTTCCGAGCTCGAGTGCTGGGCCTCCTCCGCCAGGCCCAGGAGACCCGCTATGAGGTGCATGTGCAGCTTGTCTACAAGAACCGCTCACCACTGCAAGCCCTCGAGTATGTGTGGGCACCTGGCCGCTGCCCCTGCCCACCAATGGCCCTCCATCGAGAGTACCTGCTGGCTGCCCAGCGCCTTGTCAGCCCCGATGGCACTCAAGACCGGCTGCTGCTGCCCCACACTGGCTATGCCCGGCCCTGGAGCCCTGCTGAAGACAGCCGTGCACACCTAGCTGCTGCACACTGCCCTATCTGAGCCCCCAGATGCGGCCCCACCACACAGAGCAGGAAAGACATGCCTGATCAGGCTCAAACTCAACGTATTTCACCTCTTGCCCTGACTACCAGGGAGCTCAGAAATATATCCCACCACAGCTGTGTGACTTTCCCTTACACACACTTATGCACCTTTGTACGCAGTCAGATCCACTGTCACATGTAGGCAGGCACTGATGAGAACACACTGAATTGCTTCTTCAGCTCTTATTTCCTCTCTCACCCTGGCTGCTAGGAAACTCATAACTATCTAATACTCGAAAACTTTGTGTCTGCTTTTATTCCCCTTGCCTTACACTCACTTGTTTAGCAACACTGTCGCAAGCAAGCAGAGCCCAGAGGAAGACATGCCTAAGGAGATATTGTGATATATCAGTTTCTCCTCTTGTCCTGGCCACAAGGAAGCTCATCACTGTTTAATTCCATGACACTCTGTGGTCTCTTCTCATTGTCACTTACCCATATACCCTAATGTATTCAGAGATAATATCACAAACAGACATGCCTAAATAGGCAGTGTAACATACTTATTTCCCTTTTTGCTCTGACTACCAGGAAGTTCAGAGATCATCTCTTTTTCTTTCAATTTATTTTGTATTGATTTCAGTGTACAGCTTAGTGGTTAGGCAATCATATACTTTACATAGTACTCCCCTCGATATTTCCAGTACCTAACTAGCACCATACATAGCTATCACAATATTATTGACTATATTCCCTGTGCTTACTTTATATCCTCATGATTATATATTCAGAGATAATCTTGACAGTCTCGCAATTCTGGCTGGGTTTTCTCCAGGCCACACTGCTGTTCTCCCCTTTTATATTCCTGTTTAATTTTTATAAGCACTTTAACAAGGGTACCCTACTTAAACACACTTGACCACAGAGATGTGGGGATGCACTGATGGTCAGATCCGTAATTGTGCTCTCAGAGCATGTACACATGTTTTCACAAACTCCATTCCTTTCTCCTCCTGGGCCACCCCCTTCCTCCCATCAGTCTGACCCTTTTTTGGAGGTGAAGATAGGGAATATATGAGGATGGAGGGAGCAAGCAGGGGGGTAAATGTGTCTTATAGGTCCCAAGCCCCTTCATGCTTTCCTGGGTGCCACACAATCATCTCAGGCCTCCCCAGCAGAGGAGGCAGTTGGAGCCCCTACCCATCTTCATGTTATCCTGCATAGATTTTCATTTATTGTGGAGCAAGAGGGCAGACCTCAGTTGTGTAAGAATTGAGAGTGTCTGTGGGGTGGCACAGCAAACCTTCCCCTATGAGGGGCTGCCTTGTGCCTCCCCACTCTGAATGGGGTGGTTTACACTGTCATTTTGCTCTTCTGTACCATAGTGGTCATGTTTTTTCCTGAAATGCAGATGCTGACAATGGACAAGGGACACACTATGTGCAGGTCTCGGAGCTGGATCGGCTCAGCCCCTGACCTTATGGGTAACTAGGCCAGGCCATTTCCCTCTCTTGGCCTCAGTTTTCCTATCTGCAAGTACCCTTTCGTCTCTTCCTGGCTCTGACCATGGGAATTGCACTCTTCTGGATTCCTTCCCTATCCCCTCAGTTCATTCATGCATTCATCCAACAAATATTTATACTTATAGAGCACCTACTGTATGCCAAGGGCACAGCAGTGCGTGGGTTGTCCCAGGCCTGGCTCTCTCCTCTGTAATTAGTGCTTAAGCTGGAGAATCCTCTCAGAGCCCCAATTCCTGCGGGCAAAGTGCAGTTCTAAAGGGAGGTGTGGGGTCTGGGCGCCCCCTGATGGCAATATGGTAAAATGGTAGTCAAGGCATCTGGTTACTTGTAACCCCGGAGGTCCCCTATGCTTACATACCTCCTCGACATCCACTTCTCTCATCTCCACTTGCCTTCCTCAGGAACGCTTCTCCCCACCCACCGGTTTCCTCACATCAGCATTCATTTACGGCTCCATTTCTCCCACCATTAGCCTGAGATTGCCCTCCCCTATGCCTCCCTGCAGTGGGGGGAATATGTCTGGGAATGAGGGTCTCCAGCCTTCTCAGCCCAGCCAGGCTAGCTCCAGGCGCTTGCTCTGGGGAGGAGCCAGCACAGAGTCCCCTGGAAAGCAGAATGGCCTGTGACACCTGAGCATGACTTTCCTCAGTCCTTTTACAGCCCCTCCACTGTGTGGCAACATTCATTGTCTCCAATAATGATCTTCTAACACTCCCAGTAAACATCACATTGTTTTGATTTGCTCTTTATCTTTGAAACAATCTAAAGAGAAGAAAACATTACAATTCTAAAGATGCTCAAATTCTGCAATGTGGTGGTTCAGGGTGGAACTACCACTTGCACTTGCCAAGCAAAAGTATTAACACTGTTTCTGTTTTACATTGAAACACTAATAATTCCAGGGGCTTACATAGAATGACAGAGACAAAGTGAATTGTTCTGTTCCTCTTTACAGTCCCAGACTTTTTTTTTTATTAGTTACTGTGTTCCCAAAGGGATATGCAGTGCCCATCTGGATTAGAGACCCACACATTGCCTGGAAAGACTGCAAATGGGTACAGACAGAGACTTCCTTTTGGGAAGACTGTCTTAGACGGAGCTACCAAGCAGCTGGGGACAAACAAGGCCTGCAAAGGAGCAGGGGGCATGACATGTTAAAGACTGCAAGACTTGGCTGATGTGTTTTGGGCAGAACCTGAAAGTGTTTCTAAACATTGCCTAGCACCTCTGTGACAAAACTGTCCCCTATTGAGAACAGAATTGCAGCCTTGGGAGCACCTGTAGTGTCAGGGTTTATAGTTCATCTTGCTAAACCTTCTGTGTTTGCACCAGAAGCTGTGGCCCACTAGTCATGGAGAAGCAGAGCTTGGGCAGCAAGAGCTGAGTGGTGAGAGGGGTGGACTCTGTGGGCTCCAGGTCCTCCCCAGCTATGACTACAGAAGCCTTGGGGTTAGAGCCCTCTCCCGAAAGTACAAAACCTGGCCCCCAGGCTAAAGGTAGAGCTCACCGCAGGTGCAGTTCAGGCTCCAGGAATCTCTGCCCCTGCTGAGACCACCTCTAGGCTCAGTTCCACTCCCACCCCTACGTCATCCCCCAGCTTCCAGCTCAGGACCTGCCTTCAGAGACCTGTACTTGCACAGGGAGCATTCTATAATTTATATACTGTTGGATTAAACTTGCTCTTCTCTGGATTATTTTGCATCTATATTCATGTACCAGGCTTGTCACCTTCCTTACCTATCCTGTCTCTGCCTGGTTTTATGATCAGTGTCATGTTGGCTTCACAAAGGAAGCCCAAGTGCAGGTTGTAGAAGGCTCCATTAGTGTCCACCTAACTCCCCTCTCCCAATTTCCATGAATGCCAGTCTGACACTAACTACCAGCCACCAGGCCTCTTTGCTGCTTGCAGAGATGTTGGCTGAGATAAATGGTCACTGTTCCCCCAGTAATTAACAGGTGGTGGATAGTCCTTGGCTTCCTTGGCTCCAGGTACCTGCCCACAGTTGTTCTGGGCTTGGCCACACCCACTTCTTTGGCTCCTTCCCTTAGTCACTCCCCGCTGGAGCTTCCTAGGATCCACTTCCAGAAAAAGGACTTGTACTTGAATTCTCGCTTCCGATTTATCTCAGCCACTTGGTGAGACTATGATTCTAGGTGTTTCTTATGTGTAAAGTGAGGCTGCACAGCATCCTCTCCTGTTAGATTGTAAGGTCCCCACAAAGGCTTCCTGGTCCCCCAACCCCAGCACAGATGGTGAAAAGAGGCTCGGCCAGATGTGCTTTATTGAGCTCTCTCCTAGCGGGTGAGGTGTTTCAGCCGCCAGCAGTGCTGCAGATATCGGAGCCAGGGGTGATAGTGAGGCCAGCTGCAGGTGACTTCAGTGGTGGATTCGGAGGTGGATTCCACAGGGGACTCGGATTGACAGGAGACAGGCAGCTCAGGCACTGAGGAGCTGGTTGGGGGCTGTGCTGGGAACTGCTTCTGATGATGTTTGCTGGACTTGGAGGCTTTGGGGGCTAACTGCTCTGGTCCATTGGAGATCTTGTTGGGAGGCTGCATGGGTATGGTGGTACCACTGGGGGATAGCACAGTGGGAGGGCTGTGACTAGACGAGGTGCTGAGATGCCGCACAGAGCCCAGGGAGCGGTGGGCCTGTTGGGAGGGGCCCAAGGAAGTGGAAGTGATAGATGGCCGGAGGTGCTGCTGGCCAGGGTCCTGGGGCTGGCTTGAGGAATTGGCTTTTGACCGAGGTTGAACCTGGGACTTGCCAGGCAGCTTGGAGCCATTGGCAGAGTCTGTGGCCTGGAAGTGAGGCTGGGACTGGCCCAAGGTGGTACGTGAGGAGCTCCTAGGAGCTGGTTTGCTTGGGGTTGAGGGAACAGTGGCGGTCTGCCCTGGGGAGTCAGTCAAGGGGTCTGCGGAAGACTTGGAATACAATGTGTCCTTTAGCTGGCCAGCTGGCAGGTCTGAACCGGGACTGGGTAGGGACTTCACTTGTCCTTTTGAAGCTGGGTCGCGCTTACTTTGGCTGCAGAGAGAGGGCCATGCGGATGAGGTACATCTAGCCAATCTCTTGGGCCCTAGGGCTGTTTTTGGGTGCTGAAGAGTGGGATAGAAGCTGCTGGGAGCCACAGTGGGGTTAGTGGCCATCCTTGGCAGGGACAGAGTCATCTGCATGCACTCACCCATAGAGATATACAGGCACACACACACATAAATGAACTCACACAATGCACACACAAACCCCTTCTCATAAATAAACGCACACACATATAGGCCCTACTTTCTAGGGATGGGGGTTACCTACAGTTGGCTCCGAGGGCAGCAGGGGGCCCACCACCACAGCCGCTGGGGAGACAAGAGCCCGGCTGCGGGCCAGGGTCCGCAAGACTGGTTCCCGAGAGCATAGGAGAGAGAGGTGGATAGTGAGGGGGGAAGGCAGAGCACCTGATGCCAATGGCCAAGATGCCAGCTGGAGGCCAGTCAGAGTCAGGCAGAGGGGAGGCAGGAGTGAAGGTGAGTGGGGCAGGTAGGCTAAAGATGGACACAGAAAGACCAACACTGGGACAGATGGACACCCCCATGCCCTACGAGCACACACCGTTCTGGGTTACTCCTGCTGCCATGTCCAGTGCTCGCCCGCTGAGGTCTCTCATGATGCTGTCCACGGCCTCGTGATGCTTTAGAAACAGCGGACGTATGACGTGATGATACAACATGTGAGCCCCATTCCATGGCCCGGGAACCATGCAGAACAACAGGAAGGCGCACTGCGGGCATGGGCAGCAGTTATACTCAGCCCCAAATCTGTGCCCCATGAGAAGCGATTAGACCTCACCTATTAGACACTGGACTTCATGGACCTAGGCCATCCCCATCAGACACCCTTTTGGATGGGCATGGGCTGCTCCATCAGACACCCCCCTGGCTGGGTCTGTTTCCGCAGTGAAGGGACTGCATCTCCCCAACACTCCAGGAGGCAGCAAGGTGGGCCCCTCAAACCCCCACCCCCAGTTGCTGGTTGCCTGCCTGCTCTCAGAAGACCCCGACCTGTATGTACTCTAGCAGCGCACACCTTGCCCACGTAGTAGAAAGGGAACCAGGACAGGAGTAGGTCGCTGAAGAACTCGGCAAGCCCGAATAGGCTGTACACCACCCAGTAGGTGAGCCACACAGTGTCGTCCTCCTTGTTTGGGCTCTCGATTGCTTTGATTCTGGGAGGAGGTATAGCAGAATCAGAGGCTGTTGGGAGCCCCTGGACGCCCCACCCAACAGCCTGTGGGCACTCACGAAGCATATGCAGGGTACACAAAGCCGATGAGATTGCACAGTAGTGATGCCCCGTAACCAAACAGAAGATAGAGGCTTAGCAGAGTGGTGGCTCCTGCAGAAAAGATGTGTGTGAGTGGGGGTCTGGCTCACTCCACACCCAGCCCACAGGCCCTCCAGCCTCCTCTTGGCCTGGCAGATGCACCCCACAGAGTTCTCACTTGTTCCACAAGTTTCAGTGACCCTTCCAGGATGTGCTATTTGCTCCACAGCACCTTGGTGACTCCTACTTTGGCCCTGAACCCTGAGTTTTATGTCTAATCAGTTAACATGGCCCCTACAATGATGGGAGCTCCTCAAAGGTAGGCAGGGTCCTCAGCCCTGGTGGGTACAGAGTAGCTGCCCAATAAACATTTGTTGAACGAATAAGTAATCATCTGCAATTATAATTACCTCATTCTGGGCCCTAAGGAGGGGTTGTACACATAAGGCCAGCATTTGAATATAAGTAATGGGAGAAAGATACATGATTAAGACATGACTGCTGGTGAGTGAACAAATAGCAAATAGTTTAAAATTTCATCTTAGTATGGGGTTTCTCAGTCTCAGCTAACATCTAGGCCATGTAATCCTCTTTAGGGAGCTATCCTGGGCACTGTGGAGGTGTTGAGCAGCTTCCCTGGTACTCACCCACTCAGTGCCAGGAGCATCCCCAGTCATGATACCACAGATGTCCGCAGACACTGCCTAGTGTCCTAACAGGCAGCATGGCCCTGTTTGAACCCCTTGTCTTAGTGGGAGGGAGCAAAAGGCAGTACAGCATCTCCCAGATCTTGGGAAGCCCTCTGCTTTTTTTTCCACTCACTTACCATGAGACACTGAGCAAGTTTCTCTCTGCTTGGAGACTTAGTTTCCTCATCTGTCAATGGGGTAGTAGTGGCCCTGCCTCCTAGGGTTGTTTTGGAATTAGCTAAATACACTCAAAAGAGAGGACTTGTCCTTTCCACATATTACTAAGGAACTTCTAGTCACAAAAACATTTCCAGCAAAGGAGGCTCAAAGGAGAATGGTTTGGGGGTATGGGGAGCCAGGAGCATTAGCCACTCTGAAAACGATTAACTGTCACATTTATTAAGTGCTTCTTGTGTTCTTCTCTGTTCTATCTCATGCAATAGTCAAAACTAAATGGAAGCTATCAAGGAGAGGGGCTTTCCCAGGATCACTCAGGAGTATTTACAGCTTTCTACCTCCTCCCCTATCTTCAGGAGAGATAAAGGGCTCTCATAGACCAAAGGGCAGAGTTACCCACACCCTTCCCTCCACCCGCATTAGCTTTTATCCCAGAGTCTGAGGTCAGGAATGGAGGAGGGCCTCCTCAGCTGACTCCTCTGGGTTTCCTCCTGTTACTTAGGGTGGGGGATTTGACCACTGAGGCAGGTGAAGCTCATGAGTTTCCACATCTGGGTGAGGGGTAGGGGAATGTCATCTCTTCCTCAAAAATAGCTAGCAGAGAGCAGTGGCTATCCCACAGCACCCCTCCCCTCAATCCCTAGTCTTGCAGCCTCAGCAACAGGAGGATGACCTTGGACATGGGTTGGGGAGGTAAGGCCTGAGAACAACAGATGGAGCCCAGGGGGTGGAGAGGGGTAGATACTCTAGACAGGGCAGGTGACAAGAGCATCCTCCCACATAGCCCCTGCCTCTCTGGGCTTTAGTTTCCTCCCTATAACTACCAGCCTCTCTAGCAGTCTCCTTGCAATGGGCCCTCCCCAGTGCTCTATGACCTAAATTCCCCAGCCACTGGTACCAGGGATAGGGAAAGCCAGGCAGGAGGTCAATGGCTTGCTCCCAGGGGCAGGTCTCTGGCTGAGCAGACATGAGCTGAGCACTGGGATCCTGGGGAAACAGATTTCGGACCCTCCTTGGGCTGTCTGTCATGGGGATCTCCCAGACAGTGGGAAAATGGGAGGAAAGTGGACTCCTAGTGTCACATATAAGGTGCTCAAAACACAAAATACCTGACACTGTCCTCACCCAGGGCCCCCCCACACACACACCAGTATCCTTGTGATTCATTCCAGGGGGTCTTCCTAGAAGAGGGGACAGATTGGGTGGGCCTGGGACACTGCAAGAGGAAAGGAAGATGTTTAACAGCTTACTAGACAGTTTCTGAGAATGGCAGGAGCCACCCCAGGTCGTTGAGGAGAAAAGAAGAGGAAAGACTAGAATGGAAGTTACAGTCAGGGGTGGCGGGAGCCCCTTCTCCCTGAGCTTCCAGCCAACCTTTCTCCAACCCCATCACAGCTGTCAAACAACCAAACTCCAATTCAACTATTTCTACACAGTAGGCCAAAGCCATTGATTGATATGATAGGGCAGGTCAAAGGTCGGGTACAAGCAGGAAAACAATGGGAGAGGAGGTGTTAGCGACCCTCCCTTCTGGCAGGGAGCATCCTCTCTGAAAAAAGATTTCTATCTACACTTGCTTTTAGACTGGGGGGTCATCTGGGAAAGGGTTGAAGAGACACTCAGGGCACTGGCTACCTATCTGCCCCCTCCTCCCCTTCCCTATCCCTGGGGCCGACAGGGCAACTGGAAGAACCGGACTTCGGCCTGGCGGGCACCCAGCGCCCCAAGGGAGGAGGCAGAGAACGGCCTCCAGACCCGAGGGCCAGAGTAGGGGCGCTGCACCGGCCGAGAGAGGGGGTGGCTCTCATCGAGGTGGCAAGGCTGGGGCAGGGGAGGAGCTGCGGGCTCACCCGAGGTCGCAGTCCACGACCCCTCCCCAGCAAGGATCTCGGTCTCCACGCTGGGCAGTGGGGCGCACCTCTTAATACGGCCCAGACCCAGCACCTGAGAGGCAGGCCGGAGTGGGGCAGGACAGAGGTACCCCAGGGCCTCAGTGTGCGAGTCGGTGAAATGGGGCGACGGCCCCGAGCGTCCCCGTACGGCTCACCCGCAGCCAAGTACCGCTTGTCCACACCGGTCTTGGCTTCGAGCGCCCCTAGTGCTTCGGTGGCCAAGTTCCTTTGTTCCAGAAGGCGCTCGAAGCGCTGGCGCAGGCCGTCCATGGCACCGGCGGGTCCGGGGCTGGTAGCCCAAGCTTGACCTCGGCGCCGCACACCGGCCCCTCGGTTCGCGCGCTGCTTTACCCTGGAGCGAGCGGCACTGCTCGGCTCCTGGGCTGGTCTCTGCCCCCAGGCTGGTTTCCGCCCCCTTCCCCGCGCACTGGCCAATGGGAGGGCTGGGCGGACAAAGGAGGTGGGGCCTGCCCCTTCTCCCTCGCCGCATTGCCCTCTGGCGGGCCGCGGCCGCCGCAGCCACGACTTGGCAGAAACGGGGCGGGGCGCGGCGGCTGAGGACACCTATTGGCCGAGCGGAGTAGGACGTAGCTGATTGGAGAGGCAGGGTCACGGCATGGGATTATTGGCTGAACAGTTGTATAAATAGGCTGGGGGGAGGGGAGAAGCTTGGGGAGCAGTTAGTGGGAGGGGCCGGAGAAAGGGCAAAGCTGATTGGAGATACGAACGAGGATTCATTGACAAGAACAGAGAAGAGGCGGGGCATATTATCAAAGAGGCGGGACAGACTCTTAAGGGTGGCTATGGGGCGGAGCTAAATTGAAGAGGAATCAAGGGGCGGGACTAAGTCAATCATAACAGTGAACTCGCTCCTCCAGTTCAGAAGAATTGAATCATTGTACAAATGGGGAAATTGAGATTTCAGAGGGTTTGTGTCTGCGTGTGTTCAACCTTCTATTTCTGTCGAAGCTTTGTGCCCCTCAAGGGACGCCGCAAGGACCCCTGGGAGTTGAAGCCTTTCAAGGTTGCTATGGCGCCGGGGGCGGGGCGGGCGCTTGGGTCTACTCGGCGGTTTGGCCAGGGGGAGGGGATTTTGGTGGCCCCGCCCCGGCCCCGCCTTAATCACCATGCGGCTCATCCGGACCGTGGTCTGGCTGCGCCTGGCCTTGCCCCTAAACCTTGACCTCTTTTGCGCCCTGTCTTTAGGGTTGGCCTCGGCCCGTGCCCCCATCTATGTCAGCAGCTGGGCGGTACGGGTGTCCCAGGGTTACCAGGAGGCCGAGCGCCTGGCTGACAAATTCGGCTTCGTCAACCTCGGGCAGGTGGGTGGGATCCGGATGGACAGGACCGGTCGGGAACAGGACCACCCAAGATCCTAGACCCCGACAGAGGGGAGCGGGTCCCTCAGGTCTTATTGATATCAAGAACCCCCAACCAACCCCTGCCTCGACCAACTTCAGATTCTAGGACACCTCCCCCGCAGGGTACCCGAAGCCCTCATCTGGTTGGGGGAGGATGGATGCAAGCACGGGTACTCTATCAGGGGACCCAAGTCCCAGCGATGCGGCTACTCCCCCATATCCCCAGATCTTCCCTGATGGGCAATACTTCCACCTGCGGCACCGGGGCATGGTCCAGCATTCCCTGACCCCGCACTGGGGCCACCACCTGCGCCTGAAGAAAGACCCTAAGGTGAGCCTGCCCTTGAGGCTGCCTTCCTGGGCTCTCAGCCAAGCCCTGTTTTCTTGTGATTGTTATGAACGGCTGTGGCCTTTTCAACTCACCTGTTCTCTCTGAATTTTTGTTTCCACCTGGCCCTCCAGTGAGAACCCAGATGGGATAGATCTGTGGAGAGCAATAGATCATGCATGTGCCTGGTGCACACTAGGGCCTGGCACACTATCAGCATTCTTGTCAAACTCCCCTTCCCTTCTCTATCTTATCCTGAAAGATTAAGGTTCCCAGGTAGCCCATAAAAAGGGGCAGTTAACATTCTAACTCATAAGATGGAGGGAGGGGAATTGGCCCATTTTAACAGAGGAAACAGTTTCAAAAAGAAGGAATTCTACCTGAAGTCACCTAGTACACCATGGCTGAATTGGGACCGGAACCCTGACTCCAGATTTTCAAAGTGGTGATGGAGAAAATGCTTTAGATGCCAAGCTGAGGATTTGAGACTGAGTCTGGCAAGCCCTTGGAAGCCACAAAGGGGTATAAACTGGGCTGGGGTATGAACAGGCAAGGAGCAAGAAGCCTGATTGTTCGAAACCCACCTAGAGCATTGGCAACAGAGAGAACTGGCTGGTTGGAGAATGATTTGCAGGACAGAGTGAGGGCTTGCAGGTGGATAAGATGTATAAAGCAGAGGGAGAAAAATCAGGGCCATCTTCCAAGGCAAGCAGAGCAAATGGGAAGACAATGGCCCTGACTGCTGAGATGGGGTTGGGGGACATGAGCTGGTTTTGGAGGAGAGATGTGAGATATCAACAAAGCAGAAGGAAGAGCAAAGGTCTGAGGAAGAGCAGCTTGGGCAGGCAAAACAACATGTGCAAAGGATTTGGCCTCAGCCCCAGGCCCCCATCTAAGAAGGCCAGGAGTGAAGTAGCCACTGTGGCAGCAGCAGAGGGAGGCTGGTGAAAGTCACATAGGCAAGGCCTTGTGGGCCCTGAAGAGGGCGATGGGGAGCCATGGGAAGGTTTTAACAGAGAGTGCTGCTGCTGTGTGCTGAGAGTGGGTCATGGGAAGGGGAGCAGCTAAAGGACCAGGGGGTGGTAAAGAGAATGGCCACTATTGGGGGAGATGGGAAGGTCTTGGGCAAAGGGATCTAGAACAGGGATGGGGGAAGGGGCAGAGTTTGGACCCCAGGATCCCTAGCCACACCAGGCAGTGGCCAATTATCTGTGGGTCCAGGGGACAGATGCTTCAAGTGCCTCGGCCCCTTCTAACAGCAGAGTCCAAAGTATGTAAGGACCCTGAAGAGCATCCCCAGGAAACACAGAGCTCCAGGTTCTGTCCTACTCCACAAGGGCCCCAGGACAAGCAGTGGGCAACCCAGATACACATGCCACTTCAACTGCAGCCTCATGGACAGTTGCCCTTTCGTGAACCCTGAGAAAAGACCTGGGCAGACCCTAGACACAAGCTTGGGCCCTTTGACCAGGAATTGGTGGGAAGGGCTCAGAGGATAAGATCTTCTTGTTCTGTGGGACAGGGCCCTCTAAAGTGCATAGATATGAGGGAAGGATAGCTGTGAGGAGGCTGAGCTAGCACCATTAGTCTGGCCCACTCCCTTGGTGGGTGTCTCCCTCCAGGTGCAGTGGTTTGAGCAGCAGACTCTACGGTGGCGGGTGAAGCGCTCCTTGGTGGTGCCGACAGATCCCTTTTTCTCCAAGCAGTGGTACATGGTGAGCAGGCGGGGCCAGGTGGCTGGGCTGGGCCATGCCAGAGCCCCAGTGACTCTAGGCTCCACCTGGCACAGAACAACGAGGTGCAGCCAGACCTAAACATCCTGCAAGTCTGGAGCCAGGGGCTGTCAGGCCAGGGCATCGTGGTCTCTGTTCTGGATGATGGCATTGAGAAGGACCACCCAGACCTCTGGGCCAACTATGTGAGTCCACAGTGGGCTGGGGCAGGGGCTGTTCCCTGGTCCCACAGTCTGCTCCAACCCCTTCATGTCCCCATCCCACCCCCAGGACCCCCTGGCCAGCTACGATTTCAATGACTATGACCCAGACCCCCAGCCACGATATACTCCCAGTGATGAGAACCGGTGAGCCTGGTGTCCCACAGTGCCTGGGGATGGCCCTTGTGCCCTGTAGGGTGCTGGGTGAGCTGTGACAGCACCCTTCTCTGCTCTGGCACCAGGCATGGAACCCGCTGTGCTGGAGAAGTGGCAGCCATAGCTAATAACAAGTTCTGCGGTACAGGCGTCGCCTACAATGCCCGAATAGGAGGTATCTGGCCCGCCATAGACAGAGGCTGGACCAGGTGGCACTGGGTGGCTGGTAACACCAGGGAGAGTTAGCAGATCAACCAGGGGAGGAAGCTTCTTGGTGCCCATGCCCGTTGCTCAACGGTGCAGAGTCTCCAGACTTAGAGTAGGGAGAGCTAAGCCCTGCACAGATATCCCCACTCCCTGGGAGCAGAGAGAGGGGCTAGCCAGAGCATCTGGAGTTGGCCTGGATGGGCGGGGGCATCAGCAGTGCTGTCTGCAGAGGACCAACAGCTGCCTGTGCAGGCGTGCGCATGCTGGATGGCACCATCACTGATGTCATTGAGGCCCAGTCACTGAGCTTGCAGCCGCAGCACATCCACATCTACAGTGCCAGCTGGGGCCCTGAGGATGACGGCCGAACAGTGGATGGTCCAGGCATCCTCACCCGAGAGGCTTTCAGGCGTGGCGTGACCAAGGTGAACAGTGGGGCCTAGGGCTTTGAAGGGCCTGTGCCTACATGAAAGGCTGACACCTCCACCCCATGTCCCTTGCCCTGTCCCCATCTACAGGGCCGAGGTGGGCTAGGCACACTCTTCATCTGGGCATCTGGCAATGGTGGCCTACACTATGACAACTGCAACTGCGATGGCTATACCAATAGCATTCACACACTCTCTGTGGGCAGCACCACCCAGCAGGGTCATGTGCCCTGGTACAGTGAGGCGTGTGCCTCCACCCTCACCACCACTTACAGCAGTGGCATTGTCACCGACCCCCAAATTGTGAGTGGACCCTGCCACCATGCTCACCCTGCCTGGCCTAGCCTGGTCCCCACACCTTCCCTCCAGTCCCACCTGCCTTCCATCTATTCCCCTGCCTTCCTTCCAGTCCCCTCAACTTCCCTCCTGTTCCACCGACCTCCCCTCCAGATCCTCCCGTCTCCCCTCCAGTCTCCCCTCCAGTCTCCTTACCTTCCCTCCTGTGCCCCAACCTCCCCTACTGCGTCCTCACTTTCCTTCTTGCTCCCACTGTCCCTCCGGTCCCTGCACATTGTTTCCTTTCCTCTTATCTTCCCTCCTGTTTCCCCATCTTCCCTCCTTTCAGGGATTGCTCCTGCAAAGCTGGAATACAGACATGGTCCCAGGCCCCTTGCCACTGTTGCCCCTTTACATTCCCAGGACTGTGTTTCTGGGGTATGGACCTGGGCAACACTCAGGCCCCTCATCTACTGTAATGTTCTGCAGTCCTTCTTGAGCCCCTGGTTCCATGTGAACAAAGGCTGGGTTTTCATGTGCACCAAGCTCCCAAGTCCCTGTCTCTATCCCCAGGTCACCACGGACCTGCACCACCAGTGCACCGATAAACACACGGGCACCTCAGCCTCTGCCCCACTAGCTGCAGGCATAATCGCTCTGGCTCTGGAAGCCAAGTAGGTGACAGTGGAAACCCTACCTACCATCCTGGCCCCCCAGCGTGGCCCCAGCTTACTCCCTCACCTACCCCCAGCCCATTCTTGACATGGAGGGACATGCAGCACTTGGTGGTTCGTGCATCCAGGCAGGCACATCTCCAGGCCAAGGACTGGAGGACCAATGGCGTGGGGCGCCAAGGTGCGGCAGGGCTGGGTGGGGTGGGGACGCCATGCCCACAGGGCAAGTGACTGTGCCCTTCCGCACAGTGAGCCACCACTATGGCTATGGGCTGCTGGATGCTGGGCTGCTTGTGAACTTGGCTCGCACATGGCTGCCCACACAGCCCCAGAAGAAATGCATAATTCGGGTCCTGCACACCCCCACGTGAGCACCCTCTTTGGTCCTAGCCACTGTACACACTTGCCACCTCCCCAGTCTTCCCCCACCCCTGTCACTTCTCTAGCTCTCACCCATACCTGCCATCAACATGTGGGAGGCAGGTCCTGAGGCCTTAGTAAAGACAGAGGGTGGACCCCATGGTCTGAACCCAGACCCTGCCTGCTGGCTTCCCATCCCCCCAGCAGGCTGACAAGAGGGGCCCTGACCCCCCATGCCACCCTTAGCCCCATCCTGCCACTGATGCATACAAGGAAGAAAGTGTCAGCCTGTGCTGGTCGTGCCAACTACATCCGCTCACTGGAGCATGTGCAGGTGCAGCTGTCACTGTCTTACAGCCGCCGGGGGGACCTGGAGATCTCACTCACCAGCCCCATGGGCACCCGCTCTACACTTGTGGCCATCAGGTACAGGGGTGGGGTAATAGGCCCTATGGGTCTGCACAGGGGGGAAGGGGCAAGTACACTGTGCAGTCAGGTGTGGCCTGCACAGGGGGACCAGTCCCATGGGGTCCTGTCCTGTGGCCAGCACTTGGCATTGCAGTCAGATACTTGCTATGGCTCAATGGCCCCTTCATGACTGTGGTTCTAAGGTACCCCTGTTGTCCAACCCCCATATGTCTGTCTCAGACCCTTTGACATCAGCGGCCAAGGCTACAACAACTGGATCTTTATGTCCACCCACTTCTGGGATGAGGACCCACAGGGCTTGTGGACCCTGGGCCTGGAAAACAAGGGCTACTATTTCAACACAGGTGAAAAGCAGGCATAGGATGGGGACTCTGAGGCCAGACTCAGTTACTCCATTGCAGTGGGGCTCCCAGTGATCTCCTAGCATAGTAGGTGTCCTGTAACCAAGAGAAATAGGCACCCAGTTACTAGCCCGCAATGGTTGCTAGGGATCTGGGACTCCAGGGTGGGATGGGGGTGACTGGGAAATGGGGTCCATAATGGCAGGATCAGGCTGCCAATAGCCTCTTTCCCTCATGGCCCTACTCACCATTACCCCTGCCCAGGGACGCTGTATCGCTACACGCTGCTGCTCTACGGGACGGCCGAGGACATGACAGCACGGTCCCCAGGCCCCCAGGTGACCAGCAGCGCGTGTGTGCAGCGGGACACAGAGGGGCTGTGCCAGGGTGAGTGCCTGGCGTGGCAAGGCCCACCTGCTGGCAGTGTGTGTGTGTGGCCCAGGGTGGGTAGATGGGCCAGGGCTGCAGGCCTCAACCTCACCTCCATGTCCATGTGCTCCTTGCAGAATACTACATCCTGGACCACCTCTGCCTCTCCCACTGCCCATCGCAGTACTTCAATCAGACCCAGCAGGCAGTGACCACTGGGTCTGGGTGCCCAGCCACACCCCCCCGTAAGTGTGCTCCAGCTGACACTTTCGCTACACCTGTGCAGAAGCTCCCTGCTTGACTGTACCACCTGCTGCCTGCCATATATACAGGATAAGCATAGGGGCTCTTCTTGCTCAGGGCTCACTCCCCCCAAAAGGCCACCCCCAGCCCACTGAAATTACCCTCCCCTGCTGCAGAAGCTGCAGCCTGATCAGGCCTTGGTGCTGGCTCTGCTGGCCATGGCCTTCAGGAGCCCTCTCCTCTGTAACGTCTTCTCCATGAGCTTCCTGCTTCCCTGTGTAGGCTCCCCACTAGTTGCAGAGGCCACCCTTCTCACGACCCAGTCCCAACTGCTGGCTGGACCCCAGAGACATCCAACTAGGAGAGCCACCATGTGTTATGGCTTAGGCCTCTGGCAGGCACTGCTGTCTCACTCCCTCATTCCAGATGAGTGCCCAGGGTGAGAACCTGCCCCTGGAAGGCCCTGGCGGACCATCAGACCTACAGGCCTGGGGTGGCTTGTGTGAAATCCTGCTACCTGGACTTGGCAGGTTCAGGTGAAAGAGAGAGACACAGGCATCTAGTTACACAGTTGGGATGGGGGTGGGGTGGGATGGGGTAGAGGCCAGGCCATTACTGTGATCACTATCCCTTCTCTGCCGCAGAATCTGTGGGGAGGTGAAGGGAGAGCCAGTGATACTATCCAGAGTCTTGGGGACCATGTCTGACCTCAGAGTTTGAAAATAAAGGTTGAATAGGAGGTGTATAGTCTTCGGTCTCCTTTGGGGCACAGGCAGCCCCACACCCCCTAGCATGGTTGGGTTTTCCCTGTGCCCCACTTGAAAATCGCCTTCCCTGGCTATCAGCCCCTGGAAGACCTGGCAATCCACAAAGGAAAGGTGCTCAGTCTGGGGTCCAGAGACCCCAACTGTGGGGGCGGGAATGGGTGGGAGTTCCTAGTGATGTCCACATGCTTTGAGCATCAAGCTTCTAGGACCTAGCCCACATTCCCCCTTCCATCCTGTTGACACTAACAAGTAGCTGAAGAGTTTCTAAGAGCTTCCAATAATTATACTCCATTCCCTGAAGGTCATCAGGAGATGGTGAATTATGGGCCAGAGGTATGTTGCTCTCATGCCCATAGCATTGACTTCCCCATTTGTAAAAATGGGTCTCTTACCTCTCTGGAACATAGAGGATCCTGAGGTGGGGTTGTGGGAAAAGGGGGTACAGAGTGAGCTATTAAGTGCCCCTCCTCTGTCCTCACTCACACCAATTGGATGGGTCTTGTTGGTCCCAATTTTCAGAGTGGAGAGGGGAGTTCCATGAGGAAGTGAAGGCTGGCCTGTGGCTTTGACTACAGGCCTTCATTGAGGGACAGGGACAGGCCCCAGAAACCTTTTGTGGCCCTGGAAACTTAGGAATTTGCTCTCCCACTGGGCTCAGGTTGGCCAACTTGAAGCCTTGAAGGGAGGAAGGCTCTATTGAGGGCTTTGCAGCTGGGCATCAAGAGGCTGATGCCTCAGCACTTGGAACCAGACACTGTCATGGACCCCTGGCCTAGATCTGCCTGGAGAAGGAGACATGGATGCCCTACTGGGCCCAATGGAAGGAAGTGAACAGAAAGGGAGGAGAGAGCCTCATCTCCCTCCCTCATTCTCCCAATCCTGCCCATACACCCAGAGTCTCACCCTATTCTGCTCCTAGCTCTGAATTAGGTCTGAGTGTGAGCCCAGCCCTGGAAGGGCTAAGCTGTGTGTCCAGAGGCACCTGGCCTCCCTCTTGGAGCTTTTGTGGCCTCACCTGTGCTACAACACCAATAGCACATGTCTCACCAAATGCTTACAAGGACCACAACAGTCAGTTTTATTCCTAGCACATAGTAAGCACCCAAAATGCACCAGCTTGGAGCAGCCCCTTGGGAAATATTTGGGCAATTATACACCTATCAAGTGACCCAGCAATTACCCTTGCAGGTATGTAGCTAGGAAAACCAAAAGCAGGAGTTCACACAGAAACCTCTTTAAGTGGGTGCACAACAGCCAAAAGATGGAAGCAACCTAAGTGTCCATCAGCAGACGAACAGATAAGTACATGGTCTCTCCATGCACTGGAATATTACTCAGCCATGAAAAAGAGTGAAGCACTGACACTCACTATAGCATGGATGGACTTTGAAATCATAATGCTTAGTGAGAGAAGCCAGACACCCAAGGTCACATTGTGTGTGATTCCATTTATGTGAAGTCTTCAGAACAGGAAAATCCACAGAAACAGTAAGTGGATTGGGGGGAGGGGGTGACTACTAATAGGCTTCTACTTGGGCCTATGTAAATGTTCTAGAATTAGACTGAGATGGTTGCACAACTCTAAATAAATATATAGATAATATATATTAATTTAGATATGTTCCCCAAACCATATAATTGTACACTTTAAACAGGTGAACTTTACAGTAATTTACATTCAATAAAGCTGTTAAACACACACACACACACACACACACACACACACACACACACACACCTCTACTCTGAGCCTGTCTGTCCATTCTAGCCAAGAAAACCATCCAGCACCACCCACAGGTTGGAGAGGGAGTTTTAGAGGTCAGAGGGGTGATCTTGACCCAAATCCAGCAAGTGAGATGTTGGTGAGATGCTGGGGAGCTCCTCTGGCCACCTCGCTGGCAATTAGTGCAGCTAGCATTTGCTGAATGCTCACTGCGCTTTGGGCCACCTTGCGTGGACAGGAGCTCTGTTCCCACGACAGCCACGTGGGTTGGGGGTTGTGTCCCATTTTTGCACAAAACAGGCTTCTGACGCTTTGTTAAGCAAAGAGGAAAGCAGGTACTGGGACTCCATGCCCACCCTTTGAGTTCTAGGCTGGGCGCGCGGGAAAGGTACAAATTGCATCCTTCCCGATTCTGGTTCAGCCACAGTTCCTTCCTCGCGGGTTCTGCCTCTTTAAGAGGGAGCGTGACCTCGCGATAAGCTGCGGGCCCTAGAAGGAAGAGGCTGGACATTCGGTCAGGGCCTAGAGAGCGGAGCCGTGCCCCGACCGGAAGCGGAAGTAGCCCCTCTGAGGCTCCAGTAGTTCGCGACGTGCACCCAGTTGAAGCGAGTTTGCTGTTTCAGCGGAGAAACTGAGGCAAAGGTGGAGCTGGTCGTCGAAGGGGCGGGGCAAGCCAATAGGGGCGGGGCAGAGCGGGTATGTGGGAGTTTGCTGAGTGATTGGAACAGCTTCGGTAATGGTCGAGAGGGGGACTCCCGCGTGACGCTCCGTTCTCTCGCCTCCAGGGATGGGCTCCAAGGGAAAGAAGCGCATGGTGCTGCCCACTCGTCCGGCGCCCCCCACGATGGAGCAAATCCTGGAGGACGTACGCGGAGCCCCCGCCGAGGATCCAGTCTTCACCTCTCTGGCCCGGGAAGGTAGGAGGAGCCCAGAACGGGCCCGGGGAGAGGCCACTCCGAGACACCTGCAGCGAGGTGCGCGGAAGGGGGTAAAGGACACCCCACCTCTAGTTAATAGGATCAGGACGGTTGAAACCATGGAATTTAGAACAGAGACTAACACGAACCTTACCTTCTTTGAACCCCATTTCTTCACCTAAAGTGGGGCGCTTCTTCAGAGGAGCATCTAGGACCAGCCTCTGGCCCTAGGTCCAGAGGCTCCACCTCTGCCTCAGTTTCTCCGCTGAAACAGCAGCTAACTCGCTTCAACAGGGTCCGCAGCCAAATCTTGCCCACCGCCTGTTCTTTTAAGGTCAGAAAGCTAAGAATGGAGTTTATGTGTTTTTTTAGTTATTGGGAGGAAGTAGAGACTATTTCTTGACAGGTGGAAATGGTATGAAATTCAGTTTTATGTGTTCGTAAAGTTGTATTGCTGCACAGCCATGCCTGTTCGTGGATATGTGGACCTGAGTGCTTTCAGGACATAATGAGAGCTGAGTAATCGGGACAGACTGACTGACTCTGCAAAACCAAAACTATGCATTGTCTGGCCTTTTGTTTAAAAAGTTGGTCAGTCTCTCATGAAGAAGATAGTAATAAGTTAGTGACTAATGGATTTGACCTACAGTTGTTGGGTGAATTTTATGTTTTGGTTGATGAAGTTTGCTTAGTCATTCAACAAACCATTAAAAACCTGTTATGTGTCAAGTTCTGTTCTAAGCACTGGGGTAAAGAGGTGAACAAAAGAGATGACAGTACCCTCCCTCGGCCACTGGAACCAAGATAGTAAACATGAGTCTAATGGGTAATATGAAGTGAAAAACGCTATGGGAAACTTTTTTTTTCTCTATTTTTCTGAAGTGAGAAGTGGGGAGAAAGAGAGACAAACTCCTGCATGTGGCTGACCAGAATCCACTGGCAAGCCCACTAGGGGGCGATGCTCTGCCTGGAGCGCTCCTCGCTTGCAACCGAAGCCCTTTTAGAGCCTGAGGCGGAGTCTGTGGAGCCATCCTCAGCACCTGGATGGGAAAAGAGACACAGAGAGGAAGGAGAGGAAGAAGGATGGAGAAGCAAATGGGAGCTTTTCCTGGGTGCCCTGGCCGGGAATCAAACCCGGGATATCCACACACTGGGCCAACGCTCTACCACTGAGCCAACTGGACAGGGCTGGGAAACATTTTTTAAAAATTAAGTAATAGTGCCTGACAGTGGTGGTGCAGTGGATAGAGCATTGACCTAGGACACTGAGGTCCCAGGTTCAAACCCTGAGGTCACTGGCTTGAGTGCAGGCTCCCAGATAGAGTGTGGGGTCATTGGCTTGAGCATAGGGTCATCGACATAATCCCATGGTTACTGGCTTGAGCCCAAAGGTCATTGGCTCAAAGCCCAAGGTCACTGGCTTCAGCAAAGCATTGCTGGCTTGGCTGGAGCCTCCCATTCTAGGCACATATGAGAAGCAATGAATGAACAACTAAAGTGCTGCAACTAAGAGTTGGTGCTTTTCATCCTTCTCCCTTCCTGTCTGTCTGTCTCTGTCTCTCTGTCTATCTGTTTCTCGCTTGCTGCTGAAAAGAAAAAGAGAAAGCAATAGTAAAAAATCAGTTTTTTGCTCCTTGTGGCCACATTTCAAAGTTCAAGAGGCACTTGTGGCTGCTGTTGTTTTGGACAGCTCAGATGGAGGACTTTAACATCTTCAGGAATGTTCTGTTGGATGAACAGTCCTAGGAACATAAGCCATATTTATCCTCAGCTTGGGTCATCCAAGGCTTCTTGAGACCCACCTTAACAATCAGGAGTGCGCCTGACCGGGCAGTGGCGCAGTGGATAGAGCGTCGGACTGGGATGCGGAAGACCCAGGTTCGAGACCCCAAGGTCTCCAGCCTGAGCGAGTCCTCATCTGGTTTGAGCAAAAGCTCACCAGCTTGAGCCCAAGGTCGCTGGCTCGAGCAAGGGGTTACTCGGTCTGCTGAAGGCCCACGGTCAAGGCACATATGAGAACACAATCAATGAACAATTGAGGTGTTGCAATGCGCAAAGAAAAACTAATGATTGATGCTTCTCATCTCTCCGTTCCTGTCTGTCTGTCCCTGTCTATCCCTCTCTCTGACTCCCTCTCTGTCTCTGTAAAAAAAAAAACAACAAAACAAAACAAAAAAAACAAAACAATCAGGAGTACCCAGGGGAGGGGGGAGGGGAAAGGGGAGTAAAGAGCGACAACTATACGGTGAAGGAAAATGATTGACTTTGGGTGATGGGCACACAACAAGATCGACAGTTCAAAAAGAAGAAAAAAAATCACGGGCAGGTCTGTCAGCATTTGGGGGGAGTGGGAAAATGGAGGCACAGGTAGAGCTAGAGCCACACAAGGGAGAAGTTCTTTCCCTGTTGGGCCATGTTCTTATCTAGGACTGCACTTAGTCTTCAAGTGTGCTGCCTGGCATTATCCACCTTATTACTAAAGCAGGTGGAAAAATGGTGTTTAATAAAGTTTCCAGAGCCTGTACCAGATGTTTGGCCTGCAGCGGTATGACAGCAGACAGCTGCCATGCAGGGCAGGCCATATTGTCCCATTCACATGGGACTGGACAGAGCAGAGAGGACCTGGCCATGTCTCTGGGTGAACCTGAAGCTGTACTTTTTCTGCCTTGCTTCTCCCACTCTGCCCCACCCTACCTCCTTTGGCTGAGCACAATGTTAGGAAGTGGGGTCACATGGAGATGTGTCCACACCTCCTGTTGGATTTTGCGAGATTACACAACCATGGGATAGTTTTTTGGGGAGTGGGAAGTTGTATCTTAGCCTTTGAGAACAGGAATGAAGGTCAACCTGCTTGGTGGTTCCATTGTGGGGTTAGTGCCTTTTATATGGGCGGTGCCCACCTCCCTGGCAGGGCCCCTTCTGTGACGTATCTCCTCTGGTTACATGCTTTTCTGGTGGAGGGCGTAGGTAAATTGAGCCTTCTCTCTGCACCCTTCCTGACCAGCAGTCTGTTTTCTGTCCCCAGATTCCCCAGGCCCCTCCGGGAGGGCTGAAAATCCTGAGGCCCAGCGGGAGCAGCTCTACCAGCAGAGCCAGGCTTACGTGGCCACCAACCAGCGGCTGAGGCAAGCAGGCAATGAGCTAAGACAGAGGTGTGAGGACCTTTGGCAGGCCGGCCAGGAGCTGGAGCAGAATATTGTTCAGGTGAAGCAGGTGGCACTGTCAGGGGCCTCAGCTGCCTTCTCAGGTTGACCTGGTACTCAAGCTTGCCTGAGCATGCAGATCCCAGACAATGTACCCCACAACCTCCTGGAACTTTTGGTCCTGGCCTGGCATACTGCAGACATGGGTGCTGGGTCCCAGAAGCAGATTCTGGGTTCTCTGTTTCATAGTTAAGCCCCACCCTAGTACCTGGAGACCCCAGGGGACAGAGCCTGCTCAGTGTGTGGTTGCAGCAGGGACAATACAGAGTGAAGGGATATACTTGCCTCAGCCAGGCACTGGCCCCTTAGTGAGGGTCAGGACAAGCTTTGTGGATGCCACTTACCCCCAGTCTTCTCTTCTCGGGCTTGATTGCCATTAGCCTGGACTTGGTGTGGGTCCTCAAAATCCATCCTCCCTCCCTTTGGTGACCCTGCTCCACTATTCACCCATTAGACTGAGCCTGTCTCTGTGTACCCTCTGGGGCCCCCAGAGGTTCCAGAAGAGGATGGATGTTCTTTTCCCTCCTTCACTCCTGGCGGCTATGGCCATGTAAGAAGTGATTGCCCAGCAGGGCCGATTCAAGATGGGCCTCCAGTGTCCCCAAGCACCCTGCTTTAAGGCATGGGCTTTCCTGCAAGGTAGCACTTACTCATCTGGTTCACCATCAGGGTGCAGGACCAACCTCTTGGCTGTGGGCTCCATCAGAGAAGGGGTGCTGGCCTAGGCTCCCAAAATAGGACACAGGACAGACTGGTCAGTTACTTGCCTGGAGCCCTTATCCAGCCACCTCCATCCTGGCAGGCCAGGCCCATCATGGGTGTCCCTCAGATGAAATGCCCACTGCCACCAGCCATCTGGATGATGCCTCTGTGAACTGCTCCTTTTCAGGTTTCCCTAGGAGCTTAGGGAACCTGGACCCCCGGGCAAGTCCTTGAAATGGGTGACCCAGCATCCCAAGAGGTGTTTCTCTTTCCTCTGAAGAAGTAGTGCCTGTTTAAGCCTGAGACCCTTGAAACCTGTGGGGGCAAAGGGATTCAGAAAATGCCAGCGTGGCTCCAGTTAGAGCAGTGGACACCAAGGCTGTACTATTTAGGGCCCCATGGCCTATCTGCTAATGTCTTGAAGTTGCCCCTCACTGTACATCCCTGGCCTTCAGCTGGGGCCACCTGAGTCAGTCAGGGTTTCTGAAGTCCCTCCCCCAGGATCAGGGTGAAACACTCTTGATTCCCTTCTCCTGCACATCCACCTGTCCTCAGTGCTCCCCCTACACAAATCCTGCAGCCCAATCTGCCTCTAACACATAGACCCAGGGAAAGCATCTGGAGGGAAAACCCACAGAGTACTCCATACTTACCCTGTTCTCACCCATATGGAAAGTCACGTAAAGCAAGAGTCAACAGCGTCATTTATTAAAGGTGCACATAAGATGCCTGGTTCTGTGCCTTCTTCCACCAGACAATGGCTTTAGGTTGATAGGGGTGGGAGGGGAAAATGTGGCTGTATGTATTTACATGTGTTCTATAACACTGCAGGGACTCAGGGCGTAGACTTGAAGGGCACAGAGATGGATGGACCAAAATAACTAGGCTTGAGCTGGGGTGCTATGGCCACCAGCTAGGTGACAGACAGGGACAGAGGGGTTGAGGTAATGCTGCACCTGCAGGCTCATTGCCCCAGTTCAGCACCCAGCTGGTGGTAGTTTCCCAAGGTCACAGGCTGAGGGTGCTCTGGAGGCAAACGGTCTCCTCAGCATGGCCAGGTGGCTGAGCAGCCCTGCAGGGATCAAGGCTTCACAGGAGATGTCCTTTGGGTCCTAAGACTTTAGTCCTCCAGCTCAGGCCTAGAATCAATTGTTCAGTGACTGCTACTCTTCTCAGGGCCCAGGGCCCCCAACTTCCTGCCCTGCATGGTTATGAGGTGTGGCTATGTCCCCATCATGGCAACGGAGAAGACAAACATGGCTGCTGGACATGGACAGGGTATGAGGTCCCAGCATGCTGGCCAATGTGGGAGTTGCCCCCTTCTGAGGACACAGGGTAGGGCAGGTGGAGGGGGCAGCAAGGGAGGTTCTGGGCCTCTCACCTAGAGTAGCCACTCTGGCTCTAGAGGTAGCTCTGGGAGTCCTCCTCATGGCCCATGTGGGGAAACTGAGACACAGAACATTGAGCACCACCCAAGGTCTCACAGTGCATGGGTCCTCTCACCCTCAGGCCCTACCACTTCAGATCCCCTACAGCTCGGCAAGCTGGGTGTGTGGGTTTGCATGGTTTCCCCTCCCACCAGGCCATTTGGGGGAGCAGCTAGCCCATGGCAAGTGTGAGAGCAGACATCTGACAGCCACTGCACTTAAAAAGGAGTTGAGATCACCCAGTCCCACCCCTTCAGGTTAAGGATGGGGACAAGAACTGGTGGTTTCTGAGATGCATTTGGGCCACCCACCCCAAGTATGTCTTGAGTGGTCAGTTGTGGGCATGTGCAGTGCGTTGCCCAGCCCCTATTGCCATGGTCCACAGTGTGCCAGCTCATCCAGGAAGTTTGGTCATACGAGGAACACTTGGTACACCTAGCCATTCCTGCATCCTGCCTGTGGCTATCTGGGGCAGATTTCTGGCAACTGTCCTTTAGGACAGGGCTCATGATACATGACACAGATGTGTTAGCAGCAGCACAGTGTCTATGGGGATTAAGGTCAATGTGGCTCCCAAGAGCCCCACTGAGAATGTTCCAGCAGAGAAACCACTTCTGCTCCTGAGTCAGCTCCTTTCCTGGACAGGGGACAGACAGGGACAGGGGCTCCTTGTACATTTCCACTGAACTCTCAACCAAGCTTTCCCACCACCCAGAGAAGTGACCTAAAGTCTAATTATCATTGTGTTGCCAGTCTCCCCAAGTGGCATCTGCTGTTCGGCCCCTCCAGGGTGGCTCTCTGCACTGTGGTTGTGACAGCAGAGTGAAAAGCCTGAGAGCAGCTCCTTCCCAGAGCCAGGCTTCCCTGGGAAAGAGGTCATTGGCTCTGTCTGCAGGAAGCTACCGCAGCTGGCCTCCGCCCCTGGCCCCCGCACACACTGGCAGAGGCTGGGGGAGACCCACTAGGCTCCATATGCCCCTCTATCTCTGCCTTCTCTGCTACTGACACTCTAGCAGCCTGGCAGCCCTGGCCTCCCCACATCCAGCTGGCATGGCCACAGTGTTAGGGCTTCAGGCCTGGCACCTTCTTCTAGACCAGGTACCAGCTTCAACCCAGTCCCCACAGTTCTGTCCTATAGATCCAGGGCTTTGTGTGTCGCCAAGGTGAACTGGATTTAACTGACTCTCATTCTCCTTCCTGTCGCACCTGCCCACTATGGCTGGTCCTGACACCACCTACCTCCCTGGCCTCCCTTTCCTCCCTCTGCTTGAAACTAGCGCTCAGGCCAGCCAGGAGTGGGAAAATGGGGTGGCCCCCGCATCTCCTAGCCCTGTCTTCCTTTGCCCTTCTCTCTTTGTTCCTTCCAGGCTGTTCTGAGAACACCCCCTCTATCCATCAGCCCCTGGCTTAGCACCTAAAGGGCGAGGCTGCCTCACTGTCAGGCTCAGCCACACCCCTCCCAACTGCCAAGAAGACAAATAAACCAGTCATCGTTAACAAATGACTCAGCTGCCCCCCCCCCCCCATAATTACAGGCTTTGTCTTCTGTTGGATACTATGTGCCCAGCTGGTAGGTGCTGGTTAGCACCACCCTCTGCAGTCCCATCCCCCACCTTGGTAGATGCTGTAACCTCCCTTGGCTCCCCAGAAATGTGAGTCCTGTGGAGGTTTAGGCCCAATGGGGTTGGGGGTAAGGAGGGTGGTCTCTGCAGTTGGCCAAGCCAAGACTCAAGGTCCAGCCTATGGCCCATTTCCTTTTTGAGCCCCCATAGCACAGAAGCAAATGTGAGATGTGAGGCTGACATGGGCTGGGGTGGGGCTCTCAGGACAGGGGCGCTGGTGGGCAGGCAGTTCCCAGGACCACCCTCAGGGCAACCAGATGGCTCTTGGCCAGAAAGGATGTTTCAGAAGACTGGTTCAGGCAACTATTCTAGGAGGTCAGCGGGAGCAGGGGCTTTCTCTACAGCTGAGTCAGTGGTGGCCACCACCATGGGGCTGGGCACATAGTTGAAGGGGGGAACTCGGGCTGAGCGGCTGGGGGAACCATGCCGGCTTGCAGCAAAGCCCGCCACAGCCACCCCCAGGCCCTCATGGACAAAGGGGACTGAGGTGGCCACCTTGGTAGGGCCAGGCTTATCAATGTCACTGCTGAAGAGGGTTGTGGTTCCACCAGCCAGGGCCAGTGGGGGCCCCCTACTCTCCAGGCTTGGCGATGTGCTGGAGTTGGTCTTGTTGGCAGCAAAATCCTCCGTCTGGACCACAGCATCACTGGTCTTGCGCTGTAGGGGACTGCCTGGGCACTTCTCAGGTGAGGTGCCCATGAGCGGCAGGGCAGTAGCGGGCAGTGTGCTCCGCAGGATATGTGGCACATCCTCGTCCCGGATGCGACGCCATGTGGTGCCTAGAGAGGCCACCCTGGGCAGGGGCCGAGCCTCCCCATCGCTGCTACGGCGGGCAGCATCGGCTGTGGGACCAGAAGCAGCACCCTCTGGCCTTCGGGCCATGCTGATATGGGGCAGAGAGGCATAGCGTTTGACTGCCTCTGGCTGGGTGACCTGCTTGCGGATGGGCAAACGGGAAGGGCTCTCTGAGTTAGTGCGCTTGGGTGGTTGCTCACCAGGGCCTGGCCGAGCTGCAGTGTGCTGCTGGGGAACCAGGGCCTGTGAGGAGGGTGCCCGCAGCTCCTTGCAGCGGGAGGAGCAGAGGAAGACAGTAGGCAGCGCGGGCTGGTTGCGGCAGGCTGAGCTGCCCTGGTAGGCAGAGGCAGAGGCAGAGGCAGAAGCAGAGGCAGAGGCAGAGGCAGAGGCAGAGGCAGAGGCAGAGGCAGTGGCTTCAGCAGGGGACAGTTCCAAACGGCGTCGGTGCAGGAGGCCCGGCGATTCCTTTATGAAGGTCAGCTGCCTCCGGAAACCTGAACGGTTGGAGGACTTGCTGCCACTGGATTGTGCCGAAGCCACATGCACTAGGCCCAAGTGGCCCCCTCGGGTACCTGGACAACCCTTAGGCCCCATCCGACCCCTGGGGCCTGGCTCTGGAACTGCCCTGGCCAGGGGTGGTGGTCCCCGCCTAGCAGGTTTCTGCATGAAGGGGATCCGCACAGGTGACTTCTGTGTCTTGTGCTGCTTGGCTAGCAGGGCTCTTGTGGGTGTCTTCGGCACCAGTGAGGCACTGGGGCTGGGTATGGGCCTCGAAGCATGAGTATCTGGGAGCAACTTCCTGGTCAGGGGCTGGGAGGCTGGGGAGGTCTGGGAAGAGCTAGATGAGGGGGTCTTGGTGAGGCGGGCCGGTGGTGTGGCACTCCTCTGCGGGGGGCTCAAGGCTGCAAGCTCTGAGATCTTGCCAGGCCTGTGCAGGCTTCGAGACCGCTGATGCCCAGGGCCCAGAGCTTTGGTGGGAACTGCTGGCTGCAGAGGGCTCAGGGGTCCCATCTTCCTTGGTGTGGTGTGGGGCCCAGGGGTGCCTTTGGGCTGGGATCGGGTGGCCAGGTTGGGCATGTAGATCACTGTCCGTCCTCGGAGCATGGCTGGCACCCCAGATGCAGTCTTCTGAGTACCACGCAACTTCTCTGGGCTGTAGGGCAAGCCAGAGCTGCGACTGCGCGGGGCCAGGGCCACATTCCGTTTCTCTGGCCCAGTGGCACTGCTTGCCTGCCCCTCTGCTTGTGGCTTCTGCCCTTTCCTGTATGGGGAGGGCTGCAGGGTGGAGCCCACTGACAGCCCTGACACAAAGGACAGAATAGAGTCAGACTCAGATGAGGCCTCATGGGTGGCTGCCACTGCTGCCTGGTGCAGCCAGGTGACGATGGAGTTGGCACCCTCCTGGATGGCGCGCCACTCGACGCTATCCAGGTCTGAGGTGTGGTCCGACCCTGCTGCCTCCTCTCTGTGCTCCTGGGGGCCTTCTGCTGGCAGCTCATCCAGCTGAGAATCTTGGGGCTTGTGACACCTGGAGTCTGACACCTGCGGCCAGCGCCTGGGCTTGGCTGAGCCACGGCGGCGCCACAGCAGCTCTACCTTGGCTGGAGGGCTTGGATAGTCATCATTTCTGCCTCCAGGGCCCAGGTTTTTGGTCACCCCTGGCTCATGGGCTTGGAGCCTGCCAGGCTTGAGCTCAGGCTCCGGCTCACTGAGGGAGCTGGTAGAAGAGCTTAGGGAGTAGCATGGTGGCGTCTCATCGGCAATAAAGCTGGGCTGGGCCCTGGCAGGCATGGTGGCCTTAGGCATAGCCTGTACCTTCTTCCTGCCAGCCAGGCGCTCCCTCTTCACTGCCCGAGGAATAGCAGATGTGCACCGGGAGGGTGTCACCACCGCCTCTGTAGACGGCTCCTCATCTGAGCCATTGCTGTAGAAGCAGTACACAGCCTCGTCAGTGGGTGTTGTGAGACACAGGGACTGCAGTGCCCCCTCCTCATGTGTTCGTCCCACTTGTGGGCTGTCTCTGTCCATACAGGCTCTTGAGGGCCTTCCAAGGGGCAGCTCCAGCCCTGTCCGGCTCCTTTCCACCCCCCGGGCTGGCTCCACGCTACGGCCCATACCCCCAGCCCTGTGTTGGTGCCCAGTGGCCTGCCTGGCAGGAGCCTCTTGGCCTGCTGGCTTCTGCCCATCCCCATGCCCATTGGGCAAGTCTCTGGGAGGTCCCCGCAGTGTCTCATCGCTGAGTGAGGCTACACTACAGTTTACCGGCATGCCTTCGGCCAAGTCAACACATGAGTTGTCCTCCGGGGCCGGGGTGGGCACCAGCATGTAGACAGGCATGGGCAATGCACAGCGGCCAGGCACCAGGGCGGAGGCCACTTTGCAGAGCCGGGTGGGCACAGCTGTACCCAGGCAATCCCGCAGCAGCTCCAGCTCCTGGTTATTGGCAGGTGGCCCCTCAAGGTGACCACTGGCCTCATCTCGCCGGCGCTGCCCAGCAAAGTGCTGGCTGGGGCCACTGCCCCTGCCAAGTTCAGGACAGGCAGCAGGCAGCAGCCGCAGCTCAACATCCTTCTGCACATAGTGTTCATGAAGGGCCAGTGCACTGAGGCTGGAGGCACACGAGAAGTTTTCGTCTGGCTTCTCCACAGTGAAGCGCACACTGCCAGCATCTAGCTCTGAGGGTAGCCAGCAGCGCTCCCGGCAGTCCGCAATGTCCAGGAAGCGCTTTACATAGCTTTCCCACTGTAGGCTAAACTGAGTGGTCTCACGCTCACCTGGAGGCAGTGGGGCCAGTGGTGGTGTCTTGCTGCGGCTTGGTGGCATGGTCTGCCCGGGGCTGTCAGGCAGCTCGCTGGGGCTGACTGTGCCACTGCCCAGTCCGCTGCAGGGGTCACTAGGGATGGAGCTGGCAATGGATGGGCTCTCAAAGCTTCCCAGAGAGCTTACTGAGCTACAGCGGCTCAGCACCAATGGTGTCTCCTGCACACAGTTCTCTGAGGAGCTAGATGGTGTGGTGTCTTCCAACCCCAGGCTCCGGACCTGAGGGGGTGCAGGGATGGCCATGGGGAGGGAGGCAGCCCCTGGCCCATGCCAGGCCCCATCCAGCTCCACCTCACTGGGGCCAGTCTCCTCCAGCCCCTCCAGGGATGAGTCACTGTCATCTAGGTCCCCCACCTCACTGGGGCCCGGGCGGCCAGCTGAGGACAGCGAAGAAAGAGAGCTACAGCGAGACAGGCAAAGTGGTGCTGCCTCTGCCAGCAGCTTCTTGGGCACCTTGCTTAGGCCTTCTGCAGGCAGCCAGGCCTGCTTCCGGGTTCCAGGGACCAGGAGCCCCATGCTGGCTGTAGCTGTGTCCTCAAGCAGTGGCACACGCTGGTAGGTGGGCGACAGCTTGATGGTGCGCACACAGGCATCAGGAGCTGCAGCCTCCTGGCCTACTGGCTTAACCTGACCACCCAGCAGGTTGAGGTCAAGCTGGCTGGGCCGTGCCTGACTACATGGGGACCCCTCTCGGTGCTCAGCCAGTGATGCCAGTGGGCAGGGCCGCTTCTGGTCACGGAGACAATGCCCATCGCTGGTGCTGCCACTGTTAAGGCTGTCATTGGAGAGGCTGGCATGGGCAGCCTTGAGCCGCAGTAGTGGGTGAGCTCGGCTGCCAGCCTCCCGCTGCCCGCCCTCGGGCCCCCGGCAAGGAGAGCAGGACTGGGCCCGGCCTTCCCGTGGTGCCTCCTGCCCAGGGTCCCCAGAGCTGAGGCTGAAGCTGTCGTCAGATGATGTATGCAGGGCTGAGATGTCCTCCACTAGCCGGTCGATCCGTGCCACTGCCAGTGCCAGCTTGGCCTTGGCCCTGGCTGCCAAGGCTGCCTCTCCACCAGCCTCCTTCTCCACCTCTGACCCACCACGGTGGGCAGGCAAGGTGCGGGCCAGAGCCTGTCCTTGCAGGAAGGAGCTTCCCAGAAAGAGGGACAGCACAGTGGGACTGGCAGGCTCGGCAGTGGCAGCAACAGCAGCCAGGGAGGGCACATCATCATCGTCGAAGCAGCCTGAGTCTGAGGCATAGTCCTGGGCCAGCCCATCCAAGTGCCGCAGGGGTGGCATTGGCTTCTTGGAGGTAGCCTCAGCCTCAGGCAGGCCCTGCTTCTCCAGGTGATTGAGTGCCTGGGTTAGGTGCCGTGCGTCCAGCTCGGCCTCCAGGGCCCGCTGCTTGCGCACATACAGGCTGGGTGCACAGGCACTGGGGGAGACAGCAGTGGCTGCTGCCTGGTACTTGGCTGGCCGGTGGGCCAGCAGGTTGCGCAGGGCAGCAGCACTGCCCATAGCAATCATCTTGTGTTTGGAGTGCACCAGGTTGCGCAGCATGGCCACAGCACCGAGGTCCCAGAGCAGCTCCTGGTCACGTTGGCTGCGGGCAGACAGGTTCCAGAGTGTGCCACAGGCATTGCTCACAATGGTCAGGCTGTGTGACGTCAGGTGCTGCAGCAGTGTCTGCAAGCAGTTGTGGTCCCGCAACACCTGCCTGCAGCACATAGGGGCATGTCAGGCAGGGCCATCCCTAGTCTTACCAAGAGCAGGGTGGCCAGATTTAGCAAATAAAAATATAAGGTGCCCAACTAAGTTCAAATCTCAGGAAGGGAACAAATATGTATTATAAGGCTATTCCAAATATCGAATGGGATATACTTGTGCAAAATACTTTTTTTACTTAAGAAAAAAATTTTTAAGACTTTATTCATTTTTAGAGAGGAGAGAGAGAAGGGGGAGGAGCATAAAGCATCAACTTCCATATATGCCTTGACCAGGTAAGCCCAGGGTTTCAAACCCACAACCTCATCATTCCAGGTTGATGCTTTATCTACTGCACCACCACAGTTCAGGCTACTTAGAAGAAATTTAAAAAACTTTTTTTTTTAAGCGAGGAGGGGAGATAGTGAGACAGACTCCTGCATGTGCCCCGACCTGGGATCCACCTGGCACTCCTGTCTGGGTCCAATTCTCCAATCAACTCAGCTATTTATAGCGCCTGAGGCTGACACTTGGACCATCCAAGCTATCCTCAGTGCCCAGGGCCTATGCTTGAACTAATCCAGCCACTGGCTATGGGAGGGGAAGGGGGAGATACTCTTGTCCATTCAAACAATCGGCCAGGGCCAAAAAAATTTTTTTTAAGAAATAATATATTGGCCTGACCAGGCAGTGGCGCAGTGGATAGAACATTGAACTGGGACACGGAGGACCCAGGTTCTAAACCCTGAGGTTGCCAGCTTGAGCGCAGGCTCACCATCTTGAGCACAGGCTCATCAGCTTGAGCGTGGGGTTGCTGGCTTGAGCATGGGATCATAGACATGACCCCATGGTCACTGGCTTGAGCCCAAAGGTCACTGGCTTGAGCCCAATGTCGCTGGCTTGAGCAAGGGATCACTCACTCTGTTGCAGGCCCCCTCCCCCATCAAGGCATATGAGAAAACAATCAATGAACAACTAAGGCAGGCGTCCCCAAACTACGGCCTGCGGGCCGCATGTGGCCCTCTGCCGCACTTCCAGAAGGGGCACCTCTTTCGATGGTAGTCAGTGAGAGGAGCACTGTATGTGGCAGCCCTCCAACAGTCTGAGGGACAATGAACTGGCCCCCTATGTAAAAAGTTTGGGGATCCCTGAACTAAGGAGACTAAGGAGCCACAACGAAGAATTGATGCTTCTGATCTCCCTTCCTGTCTGTCTGTCCCTATCTGTCCCTCTCTCTGTCACAAAAAAAAAAAAAAAAAAAGGAAAGAATATATTGGCACTGGCTGGTTGGCGCAGTGGTAGAGTGTCAGCCCAGTGTGTGTATGTCCCAGATTCAATTTCTGGGCAGGGCACACAGGAGAAACAACCATGTACTTCTCCACCCCTCTTCTTCCCCCCCCCCTCTTGTCCTCCTGCAGCCATGGCTTGATTGGCTTGAGCAAGTTGGCCTCAGGCACTGAGGATGGCTCCATGGCTTCTGCTTCAGGCAGTAAGAAATGGCTCTGGTTTCAATGGATCAAGGGCCCCAGATGGGCAGAGCATTACCCCCTTCTGGGCTTGTGGAATAGATACTGGTAGATCCTGGTTGGGGCATATGCAGGGGTCTGTCTCTCTGCCTCCCCTCCTTTCACTAAAATACATAATAATAATAATAATAATAATAATAATATATTTAGCCTGATCAAGTGGTGGTGCAGTGGATAAAATGTCGATCTGGGTCTCTGAGGATGCTGAGGACCCAGGTTCAAAACCCCAAGGTCGCTGGCTTGAGCGCCAGCTCATCCAGCTTGAGTGTGGGATCATAGACACGACCCCATGGTCACTGCCTTGAGCCCAGAGGTCACTGGCTTGAAGCCCAAGGTTGTATGCTTAAGCCCAAAAGTTGCTGGCTTGAGCACGGGGCAACTGGTTTGGCTGGAGCCCCCCCTCCCAGGGTCCAGGCACATATGAGAAGCAATCAATGAATAACTAAAGTGCTGAAACTAGGGGTTGATGCTTCTCATCTCCCTGTCTGTATCTCACTGAAAATATATATGTATATATAAGGTCTACCGGAAAGTTCTGTCTGTTTTTGGAATAAAACAAAATACAAATTTTTCTTACCGTCAATAAACTTTATTAAATAATATAATTGCCATTATTATTAATGATTTCTTGCCAGCGTGAGGGCAATTTGTATATTCCATTTTTGAAAAATGTTTTATCTTTTGATGCGAAAAATTGAACCAGTGCTTGTTTGATATCTTCTTCATTTTTGAATTTTTTGCCCTTCAAAAAATTTTGTAAGGACAAAAACAAGTGATAGTCGGAGGGTGCTAAGTCCGGGGAATATGGTGCGTGTGACAGACATGCTTCTGTAGCATTTCTTTCTTGTTGAAATTCGTAAAAATTACAGTGGCGTAAATGAACTTTATCAGTAACCATGGGTACTCTATTGCTTCACACATAAGACTAACGTGAATCAACTTTGTTTTAGTTAATTTGCTATGTCAGTATGTATACATTAAGTGATAAAAATAGAGAGGCACACATGCGCCAAATAAACATGTGCTTACGTGTTGAAACGTTATAGAAAGGGACAGAACTTTCCGGTAGACCTTACATATATATATATATATATATATATATATATATATTAAATAATAATAATAAATCAATGATATTTTAAAAATAAAATGTAGTGTATTTTATTTTAGCACAGTATTTCATGTGATATTTGGGATAGACATACTATAGACAAAGTTTGTTTTTAAAAATATTAAGTATCATTTGTAAATTATTAGTATTATATATTAAACACTTTATTTTAATAAATGAAATATTTAGCAAACTGTCTCATAATATTTGGGAATACTTATACTAAAAAAATTAGTTCCTGGGACAAATCAGGAATATATCCATTTACAGGAGGACAAACCAAGCCTGCCTCAGACAGTTCACTGCAGAATGGGATCTGCCACTCACAGCCCCAGACCATACCTGGTGGTCCACCTTCCCCCAGTGGTACCATCAGCCCACATAACTGTGGGGTGGGATGGACCCACCTGTAGTCCTCGCGGGTGGCAATGAGGCTGGAAACATTGCGCAGGATGCCCCCACCGCTCTCGATGATGGCCAGTGAGTTGCTCTGACACTTGTAGGTCAATGTGCTCACCAGGAAGCCCAGGGCACCATCCACTTGGCAGATAGCTGCCTTGTTCTCCGTGCTGTGTGCTGAGAGGTTCCACAGGGCACTGAGCACGCTCTTCAAGGTGGACTCCTAAGCACAGGAGTGGGATGTAGGAAGATCAGGGGAGGGAAGCCCCAGGCACTGGCCCCACCGAGCCCTCTCTATCATGATACAGACAAAAGGCTAGAAGGAAAGGCACCCAAATACATTTTCTTTTTTTTTTTTTGTGGCAGAGACAGAGAGAGTCAGAGAGAGGGACAGACAAACAGGAAGGGGGAGAGATGAGAAACATCAATTCTTCGTTGTGGCTCCTTTGTTGTTCATTGATTGATTTCTCATTATGTGCCTTGACCAGAGGGCTATAGCAGACCATGCGACCCCTTGCTTGAGCCAGCGACCTTGGGCCCAAGCTAGTGACCTCGGGGTCTCGAACCTGGGTCTTCCACATCCCAGTCTGATGCTCTATCCACTGCGCCATCACCTGGTCAGGCCACCCAAATACATTTTCAAATAAAAGTGAAAAGTAATAAATTTTGGTCCTGGCCGGTTGGCTCAGTGATAGAGTGTTGGCCCGGCATGTGAATGTCCTGGGTTCGATTCCTGGTCAGGGCACACAGGAGAAGTGACCATCTGTTTCTCCACCCTTTCCTCTCTCCTTTCTCTCTTCCCCTCCTGCAGCCAACACTCCATTGGAGCAAAGTTGGCCCAGGTGTTGAATATGGCTCCATGGCCCCCACCTCAGGCACTGAATGGCTCCGGTTACAACAGAGCAACACCCCAGATGGGCAGAGCATCACCCCCTAGTGGGCATGCCGTATGGATCCCAGTTGGGCGCATGTGGGATTCTGTCTCTCTGCCTCCCTGCTTCTCACTTCAGAAAAATACAATAAATAAATAAATAAATATATAAATAAAATGAAAAAGTAATCAAATTGGCCCTGAGTCCTGGCCAGTGCACAGTGGATAGAGCATGCTCTTGGAAAACTGAGGTTTTCAGGTTTGATCCCAGGGTTACCAGCTAGGTCCCAGGGTCACTGGCTCTAGCCTGGTGTCACCAGCTCAATCCTGAGGTCACTGGCTTGATCCCAAGGGTGCCAGCTTGACACTGAGGTCACCAGTTAGAGCCTCGGTCGGGACTCAACCTCAAGGATGCCACCTCAGTCCGAGGTCACTGGTTCAAGCCCCAGTCAGGGCTTATATGAGAGGCAATCAATGGGACAACTAAGTAGAACAACACATGTTTTTCTCTCTTTCCTCCCTTCCTCTCTTTCTCTCTCTAAAAAAAAACAAAACAAAAAACCACTGTCCCTTATAGGATCTCTGAATCTCTGATTGCAGGGTTGGAAGTCCCAGGCCTGTCTGAGGACCACTTGCTCTAAGCTAAGCAGTGGATTGTTTGGTTTGATTTCCCCCAAGATGGAGAACTCATCACCTGTTGCCAGTGTCTCTCTGCCTTGCAGCTGGAATTAAACGGCCATGCAGTGCCCTCTCCCCTGGGTCTTGGATGCATGCCGATGCCCCCATCAGCCAGGTCCATCCAGTACCCACCTTGGAGGCTCGTAGGACACACTGCATCAGGGCGGTCATGCTGCCGACCTCTCTCAGTACCTTCTTGCTGTTGATGTCAGCCCGCCAGGACAAGTTGCGCAAGATACTGGACACCACCTGGAACAGGGTGCAGGGTGGGCAAGGTGGACCCAGCCCCGCCCCAGCCCTTAATCCCGTATGTGGGAGAGCTACAGAGAGACTGAAGTGGATGCCCATCTCACCCATGAGGGAGGGGACTCTGTCAGCAGGGTTGTTGGGTAGTACATACTCTGCAAGGCTCTCCCCTAGTCCCATACCACTACCCAGGTACCTGTTGGAGATCCTCACTCTCAGAAGCCAGCTGGGCCACGATGGCCTCCATGCTTCCCCGCCGGGCACAGAGTGTGGCCTGTGGGGTGCCACAGTATAGTCAGGCCATGGCTGGTGGGGCAGGAGCCATAACCCACCTTCAAGCTTTCTTTCTGAGCACCTACTATGTACTAGAACTGAAGCTCCAGCTTCTCCTCCTTACCATCACAGCAAAGGGATAGTAGTCACAGTGTTACTTAGATGAGGAAATCGAGGCTGAGACAGGCTCAGACACCCAGCGTCCCCCAGCCCAGACACCCCACTCTCTGCAGCAGAACAACCAAGATGGTGGCCTGGCCAACCGAGCCCAGGCACAGTCCTCCTCTCACAGCCCTCCCAGTACCAAAGTCTACCCACCTATAAATTGGGGACAACTGTCCCCACCTCTCAGGGCTGTTTTGAGGCTCAGATGCAAGTAGGGGGTAATGTTGATGCCACCTGCCCACCCCAGGCACCTTGTTGGCAACATCCCCAAAGGTGAGGTTGGTGAGGGTCATGCCAGCATATCTGCGCAGAGCAAGATTGAGTGGGTCCTGGGTCATCTTGTGCATCACATAATCCACCTCAAGTAGCTCTGCCACAGCCTGCAGCCCACCTATGGGGACACGGGAGGGGGCAAGTGAGGCTGAGTGGAGGGGGACCATCCTGAATGACCCGCTGCCTTCCTCCCAGCCTCTGCCCATGTCATTCCCTTGCTTAAGTGTCCTGTCTATATACTGCCCCCAGATCTGCTCTCCTCAAGTCCACCTTTGAAGCTCAGTCCCAAGGATACCTCCTCCAGGTAGCTTGCTGACAGGTTGGCATGATACCCCAGATAACCTTTTGACCTCCACACCTGCCTCCTTTCAGCCCTCTGCCTCCAATCACACTTTTTCCTCTCTGCTGCCAGGTCTTTGCATATGCTATTCCCTCTGCTTGGAATGCTTTTTCCTGCTATTTGCTTAGGTTCCTGGCTCCCTCTGCTCCTAGGTCAAGAGGACCCTCAACACTCCAAACAAGAACCACCCCAAGACAATTAGACTTCTAGCCTCAGAGGGCAGGGCCAGGTCACAGGAGTAGGGTCTGGAAAGCAAGTACTCAGGAGCTACTGATGACTACCACACTCACACAGTTCTTAACTCACTATGAAAAATAGGTTTTTACTTTATAGAGTATGCAAATATGTAGGGAAATGGTCAGGATGAGAAGAAAAAGAACTCACAACTCAAATAGAAGGTGTCCTTCCCCCTTCACTGAACAAAGACAACAGAACTAGGGTTGCTGGAAACTTCTGTGGTTTCTAGATCTGGGGTTTTATTTGGGTTGGTTGCTGCCTTCCTTGTTTTCCTGCATTTTCCTACATAAATCCAGTCAGAGGGTATATTCCCCAGCTGAGAAAGGAATGACTTAAAAGATACACATTCTCAAAAAAAAAAAAAAAAAGATATACATTCTCATAAGTGTCTGCTGCCTTGTCAGGGTTGTGAATGCCCATTTCTGTGCAGCCAGACCACAGGAGATCTGAGCAAACCTTTAAGTGACCATCTACTAGGTGAGAAGCAGTATCTCATTTGGTAGTAACTGGAGTAAAATTAAGCATACTGATGACATTTTTCCCCATGTTTCTATTACTTTAAGAGATGTTGTAATGCTCCCAAACCTAAAACTTCACAAGGTTGCCTCCTCCCTAACCACCTAGTAGCTCTGATCCTGTGTATTAAGTTACACAGGATCCCCTTTGCTCTTGGTTTCCCAGCTACTTCCCTGTTGTCTGAGCCCCAGGACCTTTAAAGCTGAAAGCCTGCCACAGCCCAAATGAGTCTTGGAGAAGGTCAGGAGTGCACTTACCCAGCTCATTCATGGCACGGCGGTATTCCTCATCGAAGGACAGCTTCATTACTGCACAGGTAGCCTGGCAGATCTGAGGCTCGATTGGGATGGGGGCTGTGGGCCAAGGGATGAGATTAGAGCCTTTCCAGTCCAAAAAATTACCCCTGTTGGGTGTCGCCCCTCCCTGACTTCTCCACCCTTCAAAGACCCTAAAGCTCTGCAAACCACTACATACTTGCCTCCTTTTCCCACCCTAAAATGAATAACAAGGTGCCTGCCTCACCCAGAGCTGAGATGGATGATGAAGTCATGCTGTGTGTTCAGGACCTTTCGGCAGGGCTTTTGTCATAGCTTAACTTTGTGATCAGCTACCAAAACTAGAAATCTCCAAGTCTGCACCCATGTTTCTGGTTAGCCACAATCCATTCTTGCATTCAATAACTGTTTCTTGAGTTCTCCTGCAACCAGGGCATAGGTTGCTTGTGGCTTTCTTTTTGCCAGTCTGTCATGACAAAGCCTCTATAAAGCCTCAGGCAGCACATTGCACAGAGAAGTGGTGGCTATTGTTACTGCTAATGATATCTCGGGGAAGCCCAGGGTTTGCATTGCAAAAAGGTGGCAGGGGAGGCTGTGCACTCACCACTGCTCACCACGTCTCTCTCTGGCCCACTGTTCTGGGTTTGCAGCCAGTCCCAGCAGGTCTCACAGTAGGCCCGGATCTGCTCCAGCACATGCAGGACACGCATCTCCTTGCGTGCCAAGCCCTGGTCTGGCTGGGAGAAAATGATGTTGTGCAGTGCTGCGTTGGCACGCATGCGTGCATCCTTGGCTCCTGGCACCCCTGAGGTCCCATTGCGACCCCCAGCCCCAGCCTCTGTGCCATGCAGAATCTGCAGCAGCAGAGGCAGGCAGCCTGAGCGGCGCATGGCCACACAGCTCTCGGGGGAGCTGGACATGGCAAGCAGCGTGCGTGCTGTGTCCTCCTGGTCCCGTGTCGCCAACATTGACAAGAGCCAGAAGACCACTTCCACCTGTGGGGTGGGGAGGGGCAAAGGGATGGAGTCAGGCTAGAGAGTCCTGCCTGGTCACCTGGCCTGGTTCACTGGCTCAAGCAAACCCACCCACCCTCCCCAGTTAGGGTCAGCCCCCATACTTCGGGTGAATCACCCTAAACACGGTAGGAGTCCTGTGATCCCAGCCCTTCTCACCCCACCACCCTCACCTTGCATCCTCCAGGGCCCACAATGCACATACCTGGGGAGATGAATGGGGGGGGTCTCAATCACTGTGGAGATACCCCAGCCCATGAGGACCAAATGCCTACTCCACTGGCCTCACTTGGTATTCCTGGAGGTGACCCTACATCTAAGTCTAGAGTGCCCCCCAAATACATAGAACAGGTATCCCTACGCAACTCACTAGGACTCAGACCACATGCTGGCCCCACTAGCCTCAACTCACCCTAATCGAGGCAGCCACCCACTACCCATTCTGCCTCTCAGTGTACCGTAATTGGACTCCCCCTCACCTTGCTATTGCCTGGCTGAGGGGCACCATCCTCAGGGTGCACGGGGACCTTAGTCTCGGCGGGGTCCTCATCTGCTGCTATGGACTTTACTGCCAGCAGGGTCTGCGGAGAGGACACCAGCCCTTGGTTATGGGAGCACTCAAGCTGCTGATGCTGGCCACATGCCCATGATTTTGTGGAGGCTCCACCTATTTCTATACTGGGGAGGAGCCCTCACTGTGGAGGTCATCACCTCCCCTGAGGGCCCTGACTGCCACTCCCAGTACCTGCGGCTCAGTCTGCTGCACCCTGTCCTGAGCAGACAGCAACTCCTTGTCAATCTGCTCCAGGCGTGAAGCACGGATCTAGTGGGAGAAAGGCACATAGGAGGCTGCGAATCTGGACCAGCTTCAACCCCACCTGCTCCTTGATATGGTCCCGCCCACTGTCCAAACCCCACCCTTAGTTCTGACTCTTCCTACTCCTTGATATGGCCCACCCACCCTAAACCTATCCTGGCCCCATCTATAGCTAATTCACCCATCCTATCTCTGACTCCACCTATTCAATGATTTGGTCCTACCCACTGCCTGCCCTATCCCTGTAGCCTCACCTCCTACTTGGCCCCACTATAGACCCTCCTACTCCCTTATTTGGTCCCACTCCTATTTTATTTAGAGGACTTTATAAAGATTATTCATTGGGAGGAGAGGAGAGAGAGAAATATGGAGGAACAGGAAACATCAAATCCCATATGTGCCCTGACCAGGCAAGCCTGGGGTTTCAAACCCGTGGCCTCAGAGTTCCAGGTCAAGGCTTTATCTGCTGCACCACCACAGGTCAGGCTGCTCCCACTCCTATTTAGACCCCACCCTTCCTTCTAGACCCACCACTCCTTGATTTGACCACGCCCACAGTCAAGTCACCCACTATTGCCAGAGCCTCCGTGTTCTCCATCTCTGAGCCTGGCTCTTCCCTTAGGCCCCTCTGGCTGCACCCACAGACAGCTCTATCCTCTGGCTCCACCTTCTGACCCAGGCCCCAACCACAGCATCTCTGCGATTTGATTATCCCACAGGCATGCAACTTCGGCCATTAATCCAGATTCTTCCCACAACTCTCTGCGCTGCAATTCGCCCACTGTGCATGGCCCCACCTGCCTTGGTGCCAATCATGGCCGTACCTGCGCTCGCTGCACCATCTCGTCAGAGGTGCCAAAACGTTCCTCCATTAGCGAACGGATGTGCTGGGATTCGAACTCCAGCTGCTGCCGAATCAGGTCCATCTGCATAGAGAACTGCTGGGAGAGGCGGGCAGTCCTTGGTGAGGGCCTGGCCTGGCCAGGAGCCTGCCTGCCACACCCTTGGTGGTGGGCAGGAGCGACCCACACTACCCCCCTCCCCTCATGCTCACCGTCTCCACGTGCGGGAGCTCATCCAGGCGCTTGGACAGGCCCTGAAGCTGCAAATAGTACCAGAGCTTCTCCTTTTCCTCCTTCTCAATCTCATTCAACAGGAAACACCTGTGTGGAGGGGCAGGTAGGTGGACCCGGGCCCACACAGTATAATTTATTTTGATTTTTGTAATCGCTTGTATATGTCAAGTTTAACAGGCAGTGTGGCAAAATCTTGCCTTGGTGCTTCCCCTCACTAGGGGTGGGTGGGTGTGCACAAAATGTTAATTAATAACAAAACATAGTCTGACCAGGTGGTGGTGCAGTTAATACAGCATCGGATTGGGACTTGGAAGACCCATGTTTGAAACACTGAGGTTGCCTGGCTTAAGTAGTGGGCTCACCAGCTTGAGCACGGGGTCACTGGCTTGAACATGGGATCATAGACATGACCCCATGGTCTCTGGCTTGAAGCCGAAGGTTGCTGGCTTGAGCAAGAGGTTACTAGCTCTGCGGCAGGCCTCCCTCAGCACCCCCCCCCCATCAAGGCACATATGAGAAAGCAATCAATGAACAACTAAGGTGCCACAAGGAAGAATTGATGCTTCTCATGTCTCTCCGTCTGTCCTTATCTGTCCCTCTCCCTGACTCTCTCTGTCACTGTTAATAAGAGAAAAAGAAAACATTGTTCCTTTGTAAATTCTGATCCTCAAAAAAGGACTCTGAAGGGGGCTGTTATGACTCTAACACCTCTCCTACAACTTGCTAATCTCCCTCTAGTCATAGAGGCTATGACTAGAGGCTTCAGGCTCAGATAGTGAGGCTTCAGGCTCAGATTGCTCCAATTGCAACAGTCTCCCTCTTAACACCCTGTGGGGAGACACTGCTATTCCCACCCATTTTACAAAATAGAAGTCTGAGGCTGTAAGAGGTTAGGGGACTTCTTTGAGGTCACACAGTAGCAAAGACCTCCACATCTCTGTGACTCCACACTATTCAACCAGCTAAGCAGAGCACCTGGACCCTGCCGCCCTCTCCTCTGCCCCCCACCCCATCCCACTCCAGGTTTCTTGGGCAGGCAGCCCTCTCTCCACAAAAGCTGCCTTTAGCTCCTTTGGCTCCAGGCCTAAATCTGAGCCCTGGCACTGGACACATCCCTGTCCCTGGTGATGACTGGGTATCGGGGACCCCGGGGGACGTCTCCTAGGAGTCCTCCTCTCTAACAGAAACACCCACTCCTTTCTGTCCTCCAACAGAGGTCTGCTGTGCCAGGAAAGGGGGTGGAGTCACAGGAAGCTGTCGCCTGCAGAGGAGGCCCCAAAGGGGAATGGGACTGGCTTAGTGGGTGGTGCCCATGCTGGTGGACCAATCAAAGGGCAAAGACAGCAGAGTTGGAGTCTGGCTGGGGGCGGGGCTATATGGCAGCGGTCAGTGGTTAGTTTTCCATGGTCTCACCGTTCCCTGTCCAGTTCCTCCAGCAGCCGGATAGTGGCCCGGCTCAGCTCCCCAAAGCTGTCCTTGGGGGTCCCAGAGCCATGTACCGGGCTTCCCTCAGGGGTATGGGCAGCAGGCTCAGGGCCTAGGGCAGGAGGCTGGAACTTGAGGTTGTATAGGCTGGTGATGTCCATCTGTAGGGCTGGAAGGGCATGGAGTGAGAGGGCGAGGTCAACACCTCTCCCTGGCCCTCCTCCTCCCAGCTCCCTTTTGGTCTGGATGGGGGTTGCTCCAGTGTACAGAGGGGACCTGCAGCCTGGCCCCTCACCTTTCAGTTGTTCCAGCACCTCAGTCTGCCCTGAGGACACTAGCACTCGGGCTTCCTGTTCCAGCTTGCTCTGTAAGTGCTTCAGTACCTCCTGGAGGTGGGGGCAGGAGAGAGTGCCGGTTGGCATGGCCACTGCCCTGGACTGCCTCGGGTCCACCTCCTTTTGAGATGCCCTTGGCCTTGTCTGCCCATCTCTGTGGTCCAGTGCCCTGGTGTTTGTCCCTGTGAACCAGGCCCATGTCTTCTGCCCAACTCCCCCACCCACCTTCATGCCAGATGTCTCTGTTTCCAGCTTGGACAGGTGGCTTGAGTTGTCCTGTAGCTCCTGCCTCAGGTGACTGTTCTCGGCCTTCAAGGCCTCCACCTGCCGCACCAACTGCTCGTAGGAAGCCACAGAGCTCATCATCTTCACCTCCTGCAGCGCCTGTGGCCACAGATCACATGAGGCTCTAAGAATGGAGCAGCCCTGGACCTAAGACCTAGCACTCCCACCCAACCCTGCAGTGGGTCCCAGGCAAGAGAAGCTGGTGTGGATTGCTGCAGGCAGGACGGTGCTGGCCCAGGGAATCCCAGGGACAGACTGCGTGGCAGATGGAGTGACAGACAAAGGCGGGAAAATGGGAGAGATGGAGAGCCATCAGACGGGTGTTCAGATACACAAACAACCAATGCCCAACTGACCAACAGACAGACTTTCATCCTCACACCTGGACTCCAAGACACCTGTGCTTATAAACAACCAGCCAGAAAGACACACAGCCAAGACCCTGATGGTCAAATGCAGCAGATGGACTGGCCAGCCAGTGCCACCAGACTCATAGACACAGGGAGAGACAGACAGATGGACAGCCAAGGCACTTCCTATAGCAATGTACCAGTAGCTGCCCAGAGGCTGAGTGGACAGACCACCAGCTGACCTAATTGATGGACAATAAGAATGTCATGAAGGTTCTAAGAAACCAATGAACAAGCTGACAGTGGAACCCCAGACTGACCCAAGCCCACCATCATCACCCTGAGGGTTGGGAACCTGGATGCCCTGCAGCCCCCACAACTCCTCCATCAGCAGGTGGATCTGGGTATCTACCTATATGGCCCAGGGGCCCTGCATAGGCCCTCTGCTAGCCTCTGTGGTCCTCAGTGCCCCACGCCTCATCCCCTGGGCTCCACCATTGCCGCTTGCTTCTTTGTGTGTCTGGCTGTCCTTTCTCACTCAGACCCAGCCTCCTCCCTCTGTCCAGCCTGCCAGTGCCTCTTCTTTCAGCTTGGCACTCCTGCCAGAGACTTCCTACTCCTCCCCTTCCCTCTTTGTTCCCTTAACATCAGCACTCCCCCTCCCTCTGCCTTTGTCTGAGGTGCACCAATGGTAGTCCATCCCCTCTGCCACCTCCTTCCTGGAAGCCACCTCCTCCTGCCCATCTGAACACCCTCCCCAAATCAGCCAGCCCTCCCTGCTCACACGGGGCACCCTCCCCCCTCATCTGGCCACAAGCTTTCATTTGCTTGCTCATTCATTTTCCTCTCTCTTGTCCTACCCCAGAAGTTCTCTGACATCCTGGAGGAGGGGTAAGGGGCTCGGCCCCAGGTTGGAGGATGGGTCAGGCCATCCAAACTAGCTCAGAGGACCTACTGCATGCATGGCTCTGTCATTTGGCTTTTTCTTGTCATAGTCTTGGGGACCATCATTAGAGGAAGAAACTGAGTCCAGGGGGACAGACAAGGCATGACTGGAACCCATTGGGCATGCTCAGAAGTCCAGGCAGTGCTGGAGGCACACAGGCCCACCCACCTCCTCTGCAGACCTCAGTTTGCCCATTTGAGAACTGGGGAGAATTTGGTCTGCCAGGCCCATCCTGTGGGCTAATGTGAGGATCAAGAGGAACAGTAGTCACTAAGGAAACACAAGTCACAGGTCAGAATGGAAGACAGCATGTCGGGGGGGGGGGCAGCCACTTGGGACCCACAGCCTTTGCCTACCACCATTAATATTGATCCTGTCCAAGGCTCAGTCAGGGGTCCCAGCTGAGGATCAGGCCTGGTGTTGTGTTAAAGTCCCTAGGGTCTAGCCGGAGCCCTGTGTCCTGGCTGAAGCCACCATGCCCAGCCCAACCAGGAGGAAGCCTTAGGTGGAGCACAAACCCCTGTACATCCCTCCCATTCCTCAAACCCAGACTCCCTTCTCAAGCATCTCCTGTACACACACAGTCAGGCCACCCTTGCAGGGCAAGCCTGGAATATCTTCACTCCTCCTGACACTCTAGCATCCTCATTCTAGATGGAGCTGGGAAACAGGCCCTCCCTAGGATCCCCCTCATTCTACGCTGGGTCCCCACCTCAACACTCTCACCAGTCCCTCAAGCTCTGCCCAGCTAGACCCTCCCTCCCTCAGGTCCCCGCACCTCTCCCATCAGAAAAGTCTGATTGGCCTTACACAGTCCACTCCTCATGCACAAACAGAAAGAAGCTTTGAAAGTCACTGGTCAGATTCCATTCCTCCCCTGCTCCAATAGTTGCCATGGCTCCCCAGTGCCCTCAGCATAAGACCTGTCTTCTCCACACACACTCCACTCTCTTCCCCACTCTCTTTGTACAGGCAGTTTTCCTGCCTGGAGCACCTTCCCTGACTTGCCACGACTCAGTCCAGCTCCCTCAAAAAAGCCCTCCTGCAGGTCCCTCACCTTCAGGCTGCGTCAGGGTGGGGGTGGGACCTCCCTGAGATATCGCCATCACCAAAAGGAAAGCACCAATAACTGGTGGTTTCCCTAATTGAGTGAATGGCCAAATTTAAGCGATGGGTAGCACAGATGTGGCCCAGAACGGTGTTCTCTTTCCTTCAATTCAAATCCCCACTTTACAGAAAAGGAAACCGACTCCCAGAGAGTTACATACAGCCCTCCCCACCCCCTCCCCCGCTAAGGTATACAGCAGCCCTGCCCATAGACTCTGGAAGGTCCAGGTGTTGAAGCCCGTGAGTGGGTGTGTATGTGGGACCGACTGCAGAGACGCAGGCGCCACCTTCCCGTGACTCAGTTTCCCCTTTGGCTTCACCCTAGAGAAACGGAGGCTCCAGAGTGTGTGCGGACCTGCGCAGCAGAGAGAAGGGAGGATGGAGACACCCCGGCAGAGGCAGAGGCCGCGCCTCCTGCTCTCCACCCAGGAAAGCGCGCCGCTTACTTTATCTCACTCGGGCTGGGTTGGGCTGGCAGACGCGCTGCTGGCCTGGGTCCTCCTCCCTCGGCGCAGTTCCGAGACCCTACTTGAGATCCTGGCGCTCCTGGGCCTGGGCGGCCGCGGGCTCTGGGGTCTCGGTGGCGCGGGCAAGGGGCTCCGGAGCGGACAAAGGCCGGTGCGGGCCTGGCAGGCGGCGCCGCCTCTCAGGGCACTGGGCGAGACCACCGCGAGCGGGGGAGGATGCTGGATGTGGGATGCAGGCGCAGTGACCAATAGCGGCGCAGGAAGACGGGCTGGTGCCATGGCAACAGCCAATAGCGGTCCGGGGGGGGGGGACCGGCGGCGGCCGCGGGGCGTCTGGCCTCCTCGCGGGTTCAGGGGCTGCTTGTGCGGACGGGGTTGAGGGGAGATGAAGCCCCAGGGAAAGGGGACTGCTTGGAGGACCAGGACTCAGTGCCCAACCCCATTCCAGGTGAAACGCCTCTTATTATCTCCCGCTGCTGGATCCAAAGAATTTAAGAGTAAAACGTCCAGTCTTGGGTGTTACATCAAAATCTTGTTGGGGGGAGCCCCAGGAGCAGGGACTGGCCAGTTCCTTCCCCTCAGGATTCAGGCCCTTCCCCTCAGGATCCAGCCTGGCCTTGTGTAGATGAGTCAGGGTGGGACAGGGCTCAGGATACAGGCCTGACGCCACCCACACCAAGGTCCAGACTGGTGGGGGAGGGGGAGCATGTGGGATGGGCAGGCACCCTGGAGAACACCTGGGACCCTGCATTTCTCCCCATTTTTCCTTGTCTCCCTGGCAGAGCGTCAGCTCCCCTGTGGGCATCTGCTTTGACTCCATGTTTCCCCCCATGTCCCTTGGTCTTTCTCTCCATCTTTCTCATCTCTATCTGCCTGTGGCTCAGTGTCTCGTCGAATACCTAATTCACTCTCACAGAAGGAAAGGCAGAGGAGGGAAGTGCCTGATGTTCCAGGTGTACACTTCCCAGCTGTCTCATCCTCAATGGGTTCAGGGAGGCCACTTGAGGATTTAACACTCAGGGCGAAAACCTGCAGTGGCAGCCCAATCATTCCTGCTGCTGACATACATCCCAAAGGACAAAGATGCCGGTTTAAGGCCTACCTCTGTCTTTTCCTAGATTCAGAAGACAGGGAAATGTTTCACTTCGCGACCCTCAGTTTCTTCACTATTAAACGCAGGCTTTGCAATGGCTGGTGCTAAGAACCACAAAAGGCAGCCAAGAGCATAGAACCATGCTATTTCCTGCTGGGTCAACTGCAGGGAGTCCTGTGTGCCTGTCCTGGGTCAGCAATGCTGGGGGGCTCAGGGGGCTCAGGCCTGACTGTTCCAGAGCCTCCAGAGCTGGACACAGCTGTCGCCAGTCAGTGGGGTCAGGGAGGTAGTAGTGGACAAAGGGCCTCTTTCTAGAGCCTTGGAAGGCTGAACCTTTTTGAACCTTCTCAAAGTCAGCACCAGTACTGGGACTGTTAAGGATGAATAAGAGTTGGGATCAAGGAGGGAAAAGGCATTCCAGACTGCACAAACAGCATGTGCAGTGCCTGGAGCTGTGAGAAATTAGAGCTCATTCAGGGGTTATGGGCTTCTGGTGGTGTAAATGACTACAACAGGCAGTAGGGCTGGGCTGGGGGAATTATGAGGGGTTTAAAACAGGGCAAACTTAAATAGGGGTGGTGGGGGACAGACCCCAGAACCCTGGTTTCAATTCTGCTTTGATATCCTTGTGTAACCTTGGAAATTTCTCTCTCTGGCCTCAGTTTCCCATTTTTTTCACTGGAATACAGTTGGAGAATCCCACCTATCCAACCTAGTTTATAATGTCACTGCTCCCAGACCCCTCTCACCCAGAACGTTAGAGCTGATAGAGGCTTGGAGGGTCCAGTGACCAGTCCTGTCTTCATACATTTGGGGAAACTGAAGCTCAGGACATATTGCTTGAGTTCATGCAAGAATCCCATCAGGCCCTGGGTCTCCCTCCCTCACCCTTCTGGGTGTGGCAGGATCCTAGAAGGATAAGGAGACATGGGGTCTGAGATGCCCTTGTCCACATGCTTCTTGAACATTATGTCCCTGACACCCCCCAAAATCCTTGACCCTGTAAATCCTTGAGCCACAGCCACACTCAGACATTACTGGAAATTCTAAAGCTATTAAGAGCTTTGGGAACACCCACAGCCCCATCCCCAAGACTCCAGGCCCAATCTTGAGGGGGTGAGAGATTCCCCATTGCATTGTGTCCAAGCCTAGCAAAGGGGGCCCTTCCCAGGCCCCCACTCACCACTGCTAGGTTCTTGAGAAATTGAATCATGGGGCTTACTTTTTCCCATCCACTGAAACACCTCCCACCATCCCAACTCACTGCATGGTCCTTAACGGAGTGTCTTGGGCCTTCTGAGCCTGATCTCAGGCATTTCTGCCCCCTTGATCTCCCCCTTTCTTACCCAGCCTCTTCGCTGTACCAGGGACTTGGGGCAGAGACAAGGACATCCCTCACCCATAGGGGGGCTGGAGGGAAGCAGGAAGGCACCAGGTCCTCATTCGACCACGGACAAGGCCCAGACTGGGTGACGGGGCAGGGCCCTGACAGGTGAGGAGACACTGCGCATGGCAGCGGTGGCGGCGGCGGCGGCGGGACTGGCCAGTCCAAATCGCGCCTACACAGCCGACTCTGGATGGGTCGCCTGACCAGGGTCCTGGGCCTCATTTTCGTGGGTGAGGAGCAGGCAGGCTCGCGGTCCCGTCAGCACCGCGGACAGCTCCCTTTGGCCTCCAAGTGGTGTCCTCTGATGGTGCCTCCGCTCGAAAATCAGGGTACTGACCCTACTAGGGGCGTGACCTTGGGCTCCCCCCTTCACTCCCAGACTCAGTTTCCTCTTAAATAGGTGATGTTATAGCTCCCAGATTCAGAACGACTACGGAGACCAGCAAAGAGGTAGGGCCCAGTAAGATGGATGTTATTAGGAAGAACAGCGTCTGCAGACGTTGGGGTCGGCTCTATTCTCTGCGCCCAGAAGGGGAAACTGAGGCCCGGAGAGGCGCAGGGCGTGTCCCCCACCCAAAGCCTGTTTGGGGTGAGCTTCGGCACAGTGCAATCCTGCCATAGCCCCCACCGCCCCAAACGGTCATCGTATCCACCCAATGGATCGGTTTTGGGGGTTTCCCTACGAGGCCGAGTGCTGGGCCTGGAGAGACCGCGCTTGCGCAGATCAGGGAAGGGGGTCCCTGCAGTGCAGGAAACGGGCTCCCAACTCTGCCAACAATCTGAAGCGATTTCCCTGGCAGTGGTCTCGACAGCAACTGCGCGAGACCCCAGACCCATCAAGTCTGTGTACACAAGCCCGTGCGACCCCTGCCGCCGGGACCACTGTCCCCGCAGTCCGCACCTCTTAGCTGCGCCCAGGGTCGGACCCGCATCCATGCGGCCAGTACCCCTGCCCCCTACCTGATCCCGGAAGAAGGCCGAATACAGCAGGCTCAGGAGCCCCAGAAGCCCCATGGAGCCGCGGCCACCTCCACCAGCCCGTGCCCCGCCCTCGGCCAGGGGAGTGGAAAAGGCCGTGCAGGGGGAGGGGGAGGGGGAGGGGGGGAGGGCGGCCCGGACGCCCTGCGCCTGCGTGGAGGGGTTGGGGAAGCTCACTTAGCAGGCCGGGATCCTGACTCCTCCCAGAAAGGGGGTAATGAGTCCAACCTTGCAGGACTGATTACTCGAGAGGGGCAGCGCAAAAAGATCTCGAGAGAGACGAGGGCGTGTGAGCAGAGAAAAAGCGTCAGGGTTGAAGAAGGTGAAGGATTCTGAGGAGGAGGCGGTAAAAGAGCAGGGAGGGGCTCCCACTGGAGCTGGGAAGGGGTACCGTGTGAGGAAGTGGGAACCCAAGAAAGAGATATCCTGCCGAGAATGAAGATCTCGGAGGGACAGAGAGAGGCGCCTCCCTGCTACGGTAATCAGCTGCCCGCTTGGACAATGTCCTGCAGAAGCCCAGGCACCTCTTTGAGTTCCACAAGGCTGGAGCTGCGCACTCAAGTTCATTAAACATTTAGCAAATATTGGCAGCACGCCTGCTTTTTCCAGGCTCCGAGCTGAGCGCTGGGCATAGAAGGGACTGGTAGGGCTACAACAACATCCATAAACATTAAGAAAGTCATTTAACAAACATATATCAATTACCTACTGTGTCCTGGGCCCTGTACAATGCACTAAACAGTCAAAACCTCTGAGCTTGGGAAACTGACATTGAGGGGAGAGACCGACAGTCCACTAGGAAACAATGTGTTCACTAGCGGTGAGGGCCAAGGAGGAGACAGCAGGGAGGTGGGGGAACTGGGCTGCTGTGAATGGCACTTGAATAGAGATGGGAGTGGTAACTCAAATGGGAAGAACCTTCCAGCGGAAAGAACACCCAGCGCAAAGGGAGGGTACAGGTCATGAAAAGTTTCGTGGATGCAGGAGGATTTGGGCTTTTACCTCAAGGTACATGGTAGCCAGCCATGAAGGGCGGTGGACAGAGCAGGGACATGTTGACTATGTGCTCTCTGGCGCCTTATGATGGCTGCATGTAGGAAAGACCATGGGCAGTGTGAGGAAGCCCAGGGCCGAGGGAACTACGCTGGTCCAGGAGTGATGGTTAGGGTCTCAGAGGGGTTGTTATTAAGAATTGTTCTGGCCCTGGCCGGTTGGCTCAGTCATAGACGGTTGGCCAGGTGTGTGGAAGTCCCCAGTTTGATTCCCCATCAGGGCACACAGGAGAAGAGACCATCTGCATCTCTACCTTTCCCCCTTCTCACTTTCTCTCTCTCTCTTCCCCTTTGGCAGCCATGGCTTGAGAAAAGTTGGCCCTGGGCACTGAGGATGGCTCCGTGGCATCACCTCAGGTGCTGAAATAGCTCTGTTGCCGAGCAATGGAGCAGCAGCCCAAGGTGGACAGAGCATCGCCCTATAGGGGGCTTGTCAGGTGGATCCTGGTCCGGGTGCATGTGGGAGTCTGTCTCTCTGCCTCCTGGCCTCCCCACCTCTCATATAAATAAAGACAAAAAATTTTGCTGGCCCTGGCCAGGTAGCTCAATTGGAGCATCAGTCCCTATATGCCAAGGTTGCAGGATTTATCCCCAGTCAGGGCACACACACAAAAGTCAACTAATTAATGCATAAGTAAGTGGAGCAATAAAACCATGTTTCTCTCTTGTTCCACATATCTATATAAATAAAACTGTAAATGTTCGTTTGTTCAAAATCTTAAATCTCTGAAAGTTCTTCACCGATTCCTTTGAAATTTTGAAACAATGTTGCATTTAAATATGCATTCTTTTTTATATACCTACTATTATAGATATAGATGTCACACCTGTGACCGATAAAAACATGCTTTTTTAAAAAAAACAGCGCCATCTGTTGGACATAAAAGCAACACACACTATACTAAATATTTTACGATTCCATTTTAATGTTTCCAATTTACATCCATTTACATGCAACCAGACTTGAGGATGCACAGTTGCAAGCACGGCTCATTCTGCAGCTTCAGATCAGCTTCATTCTCAACAGAATGAATGCGACAGTCTGAGAGTGGCTGAAAGACGTCAATGAGAAACAGCAGATCAGCGTAAAACATGACTCCAGGCTCAGTAATCACGTGATTACAATTGCCTTGCATTCCGGTACAACCCGGCTGATGATTATAGTTTGAGCCGGCATGTTCTCATTGGCACTATGATTGAAGTGTGTCCTTACTGCAAGGCTCTGAAATTTATTGGAAAAACAAAAGGAATGTGTTGTGCTACCAGAAAAATTAAACTGCCTCAACTTGGAAAACCGCCAGAGCCATTAAAAACTTTGCTTGCGGGATATACCGCCGAATCAAAGCATTTCCTGTCTAACATCAGGAAATAGAACTCACGCTTCCAAATGACGTTGTTCAGCGCAGAAATCTTAACAGCCCAATTCATGCCAACTTTTAAAGTAAAAGGACAAATTTATCATAAAGCTGCTCCCTGCTTTCGTTCCCAGATAGTCAACATAAATTCCTGCAAATGTGGCCCTGGCCTGTTGGCTCAGTGGTAGAGCATCAGCCTGGCGTGCAGGAGTCCCGGGTTTGATTCCCAGCCAGGGCACACAGGAGAGGCGCCCATCTGCTTCTCCACCCCTCCCCCTCTCCTTCCTCTCTGTCTCTCTCTTCCCCTCCCGCAGCCAAGGCTCCATTGGAGCAAAGTTGGCCCAGGCGCTGAGGATGGCCTCTGCCTCAGGTGCTAGAATGGCTCTGGATGCAACAGAGCAACGGCCCCCAGATGGGCAGAGCATCGCCCCTTGGTGGGCATGCCGGGTGAATCCCGGTCGGGTGCATGCAGGAGTCTGTCTGACTGCCTCCCTGTTTCCAACTTCAGAAAAATACAAAAAAAAAAAATTCCTACAAATGTATTTCATCGGTGATGGCAATGATGAATTTAATGCACAGTGCAGAATTTTTACCAGCATAAAAAGGTCCATCATTTCCCAACTGCAAGAGCTTCTTCATAAAAAAACCATTTGGTGCATTTGTTCAAAACAGCAACTGGCATGATGCCATCTGATACACACAAGATTATTATGCATGCTGACAAAACGGCTGCTGGAGAACATGTATGAAGATTCAATGCTCCAACTATAGATGAAATGGCAATTGTTATAGTCGGAGATCTCTTCCAACCTAGAGATATTGTTCTTTTTTTTTTTTTTTTTTTGTATTTTTCTGAAGCTGGAAACAGGGAGGCAGTCAGACAGACTCCCGCATGCACCCGACCGGGTTCTACCCGGCACGCCTACCATGGGGCGATGCTCTGCCCATCCGGGGCATCGCTCTGTCGTGACCAGAGCCACTCTAGTGCCTGGGGCAGAAGCCAAGGAGCCATCCCCAGTGCCCGAGCCATCTTTTGCTCCAATGGAGCCTCGGCTGCGGGAGGGGAAGAGAGAGACAGAGAGGAAGGAGAGGGGGAGGGGTGGAGAAGCAGATGGGCGCCTCTCCTGTGTGCCCTGGCCAGGAATCAACCCGGGACCTCCGCAGGCCAGGCTGACGTTCTACCACTGAGCCAATTGGCCAGGGTGAGATATTGTTCTTCATCGGAGAAACAGCAATTGACAAAAGTTGCAGAAACTCATCGATGATTCGATGCCCTGCAATATCCAATCCATTTTCAGGATGGTGCCTATGGATATCACTTCAACATTAAGATGATAAATCCAGTCAGTGGCAAAGAAACAAATATGAAATGCAGTACAATGAACTATTATTCATATCGATTAATGATTCAAGAGAATGAAGACAATCACATTTTGAAATGCCGTCAGTTGTTTCACCAATACATCGTAGATATGTATGCAAAAATTGAAACAGAACGTTTGATATTCATCCATCGGAATCAGACCAATCTTCGCTCTGAAGAATATGTTCATTTGTGAGATGCAGTTGTAAATGATGGTAATACAACTAATGTTGGAGTACTAACGATTTTGCCATCTTCATATACAGGCAGTCCACGTCATATGCATGAGTATGCTCAAGATGCAATTGCGTATGTTTGTCACTACGGGCATCCAGACCTATTCATTACATTCACATGCACTCCAGCTTGGGACGGTATACAACAGCTCTTACTTCCTGGCCAATTGCTGGTGAATAGGCATGACATCCCAGCATGTGTTTTCAGACAGAAGCTGAAATCGCTGATGGATTTCATGGTAAAACATGAAGTGTTTGGGCCTGTGCACTGTAAACATTAATGAGCAACATCGTAGAAGCCACAATCTTGACAGGACCTTTCAAAGGTGAAGATGTCCTCATTCCTCGCATTTCTATGATTCCAACGGATATGCCATTTCAATTTAAGAGATTGCAATTCCCAATTCGATTGGCTTTTGCAATCACCATCAACAAAGCTCAGGGCCAATCTTTAGAATTGTGCGCTTTAGATCTACACACAGATTGCTTCTCACATGGACAATTATATGTTGTGTGTTCTAGACTCGGTAAACCTGACAATCTCTATATCTGCACAGACAATGGAACAACAAAAAACATTGTATACTGTTGGTCAAGTAAGTTTTTAAATATGACACATATGGGGCCTGTCCTGTGGTGGCGCAGTGGATAAATTGTCGACCTGGAATGCTGAGGTTGCCGGTTTGAAACCCTGGGCTTGCCTGGTCAAGGCACATATGGGGGTTGATGCTTCCTGCTCCTCCCCTCTTCTCTCTCCCTCTCTCTCTCTCCTTCTCTTTCTCTTTTGCCAATAAAAATGAATAAAATTAAAAAAATACGACACGTATGTTTGCTCGCTTATAGTTTGCATTGTGTGTGGGGAGAAAGGCTGTAAGCAGGCAGGATTCTTATAGCCTAAGGCTTGGTTTTAGGACTAAACCTTTCCCACCCTTTTTAATGTAGGGTGGTGCACTCTCATGAGGAATCCCATTATGCCTCAGATAAGTGACTTTGTGTCAGAGACTTCCTTGATTGTACATTGAATTAAAGGTTTTGATTTCTACACTATAAAATAGGGGCAGACCTAAGGCTTGCTCTCTCTTGGTTCCTGAGATTAGCATTAGCGAGGAGAGTAGAGAAAGGCCTCGTGGAGGAGACCAGGAAAAGCAGCCAAGATGGTGGAGTGCTGAATGAGAAGCCAGTTTGTGCAGAGTTTGTGTAGAGGGAAGGAGATGGGGAAAGAGGTGAATAAGTCTGGTGAGCTAGAAACCTTTGATTCTAGGAAACTCGGATAAGTCAGTAGCTTTGTGAGCACTGAATGAGTGGGTTTTGGAGCCCAGTGCATGTTTTTACCTGCCTGCCAGGTGCAAGCTAGGATTAAAAATGATGGCCCACCAGTTTTTGGCTCTGTAAAGCCAGTGGCCAAGGCCACCATCACAGCAGCCTGGCCCGTGCAGGTTCGCATTGGATTTGGACAGTCGGTAAAGAAACAAAAACAACGAAGCCAAAAACTGGTGGGCCATCATCTTTAATCCTAGTTTGCACCCATCGGGCAAGTAAAAACACACACTGGGCTCCAAAACCCACTTACATTCAGTGCTCACAAAGCTACTGACTTATCTGAGTTTCCTAGAATCAAAGGTTTCTAGCTCACCAGACTTATTCACCTCTGTTCCCCATCTCCTTCCTTCTCCCCACACAAACTCTGCACAGACTGACTTCTCACTCAACACTCCGCCATCTTGGCTGCTTCTCCTGGCCTCCTCCACGTGGCCTTTCTCTGCTCTCCTCTCTGCTCTCTCCTCTAATATTAATCTCAGGAACCAAGAGAGCTAGCCCCCGTTCTGCCCCCATTTTATAGTGCAGAAATCAAAACCTTTAATCCAATATACAAAATAGGGAAATCTCTAATACAAAGTCATTTATCTGGGGCATGATGAGATTGTACCATCCCACATCAAAAAGGGTGGGATGATATCGTTCACCCCTATGCCCCCAAAACCAAGCCCCAGGCTACAAGGATCCTGCCTGCCCACAGCCCGCCCCCAACACACATTAATATCACCTGGGTGACGGCTTCTATGTGGGCAGTGCCATCTTTAACAAAGTGAGCATTATATATATATATATATATGTATATATATATATATATATATTTTAGACTTTATTCATTATAAAGAGAGAGAGAGAGAGAGAAGGGGGGAGGAGCAGGAAGCATCAACTCCCATATGTGCCTTGACCAGGCAAGCCCAGGGTTTCGAACCGGCAACCTCAGTGTTTCCAGGTTGACGCTTTATCCACTGCACCACCACAGGTCAGGCGAGCATAATATATTTTATCTGCCCAACAATCCACCCCTATGCTCACTTTACTACCCAAAATCTACATCACTGGCATCCCTGTGCAAGGAAATTAGGGAACAAACATTACACAAATTACAACAGCACAAATCATACAGTTTCAACAATCACAAAGGTACACTTCACCAGTCTCTGAGCACTTTGCCCAAAGCGCAAAATATCCTCGGCCTATGGGAAAAGCTTCCCGGGGCAGGGAAGTGATTCCAGCAAAGCCACCCCCCACCCCCATCAGGGTATTTCACATTGTCCAAAATCCGTAAATCCATTCAACAAAGGAGTCAGTGCCCACTCCGGTCGTAGTCCAGGAAATCAGTCTACACACATGGGGTGTCAGCCACCCCCCTCATTCCTGCCATCCTGGCAGGTCTTACACTGTCCCAAAGAGGGGCACATGGCAATGGCAGTCAGCATTTCCATCTTGGCTCTGGAGAGCATGATAGCGTCCACGCCTATGCCCCCAAATCGCAGACCTACCAGGGCCATAGTAGGTGCTCCTTCCAGCTGGGCTCTCATCTTTTGGAGACTGCGGATTGCAACTCCAGCCCGATTCTCCTCATCCTCCAAAGAGGAACTGAAAACATCAGCTCCCGCTGCCGGGCTCGAGCCCTGGGCTGCTGCAGCCTTCTGCTCCGCAGACCTTGCAGCTCCAGACCCAGCCTCAGCTTCAGCTTCAGCTTCAGCCTCAGCCATGGCCTCCCGCTGCTACTGGCTCCCACAATGTCCAGGGCTATCTGCAACTCAAAAACCTGTGAATCCTCCTCCAGTGTTTGCTCCATTTCTAAGCGAATCTCGCAAACCTGGTCAGCCTCCTTCTCTAACGCTTCCTCCAGCTCCAGGGTCAGCATCTGTTTCTCCCACGTTTGCTCCAGCTCCTTCTACTGCTCAGTATGCAGGTCCCGGGCAGCCTCTTCCACAGAGCTCTTGGTTTCCTCACACATGGCTGTAAAAGTCAGCCAGCCTACGGCCCCCAAAAGGACAGCTGTTGGGCAGATAAAATGTATTATGCTCACTTTGTTAAAGATGGAGGCCGTCGCCCAGGTGATATTAATGTGTGTTGAGAATCCTTGTAGCCTGGGGCTTGGTTTTGGGATTAAGCCTTTCCCACCCTTTTTGATGTGGGGCGGTGCAATCCAATCATGCCTCAGAGAGTGACTTTGTATTAGAGACTTCTCTATTTTGTATATTGGATTAAGGGTTTTGAATCTACACTATAAAATAGGGGTAGAACAGGAGCTTGGGCTCTTGGTTCCTGAGATTAGCATGAGAGAGCAGAGGAGAGCAGAGAAAGGCCACGTGGAGGAGGCCAGGAGAAGCAGCCAAGATGGCGGAGTGCTGAGTGAGATGACAGTTTGTGTAGAGTTTGTATCTGGGATAAGGAAGGAGATGGGGAACTGAGGAGAATAAGGCTGGTGAGCTAGAAACCTTTGATTCTAGGAAACCCGGATAAGTCAGTAGCTTTGTGAGCACTGAATGTGATTGGGTTTTGGAGCCCAGTGTGTATTTTTACTTGCCCGCCGAGTGCAAGCTAGAATTAAAGACTATGGCCCACCAGTTTGTGGCTCCGCTGTTTCTTTACCGACTGTCCGAATCCAATGCAAACCTGCATAGGCCAGAAGGCTGCTGTGATAGTGGCCCTGGCCGTGGCTTCTGGCTTTACAACAGCCACGGGGAACCATAACAGCAGCCAGCCCTCTACTGCACCACTCAAAGGTGGTGGCGGCTCCTTGCCAATCTGTATCAAATCCTGCCGACTATGCCAAATGTAAAGCCAGTGGCCAAGGCCACCATCACAGAAGCCTGACCCATGCAGGTTCGCATTGGATTTGGACAGTCGGTAAAGAAACAAAAACAACGAAGCCAAAAACTGGTGGGCCATCATCTTTAATCCTAGCTTGCACCCGGCGGGCAAGTAAAAACACACACTGGGCTCCAAAACCCACTTACATTCAGTGCTCACAAAGCTACTGACTTATCTGAGTTTCCTAGAATCAAAGGTTTCTAGCTCACCAGACTTATTCACCTCTGTTCCCCATCTCCTTCCATCTTCCCACACAAACTCTGCACAAACTGACTTCTCACTCAACACTCCGCCATCTTGGCTGTTTCTCCTGGCCTCCTCCACGTGGCCTTTCTCTGCTCTCCTCTCTGCTCTCTCCTCTAATATTAATCTCAGGAACCAAGAGAGCTAGCCCCCATTCTGCCCCCATTTGATAGTGCAGAAATCAAAACCTTTAATCCAATATACAAAATAGGGAAGTCTCTAATACAAAGTCACTTATCTGGGGCATGATGGGATTGTACCATCCCACATCAAAAAAGGTGGGAAAGGCTTAATCCCAAAACCAAGCCCCAGGCTACAAGGATCCTGCCTGCCCATAGCCCGTCCCCCAACACACATTAATATCACCTGGGCGATGACTTCCATGTGGGCAGCGCCATCTTTAACAAAGTAAGCATAATATATTTTATCTGCCCAACAGGCTCTTTTGTTTCTTTACCGACTGTCCGAATCCAACGTGAACCTGCATGTGAATGGCCACAATGGTGGCTCCTGGCCTTACATATACCCACAAGCATTGTGAAATTAAACATATTAGAAACATGTCCTTTCTCTTTTCTTTCTTTTCCATTTAACCAGACTGAGCCACAGCAACGTGTGGCTGGGTACAACTAGTATTGTAGAAAAGAAAAGAACTATGCTAAGTTCTGGTAAGATAAAGAACAGCAGCAAGAAGAGAAAGTGGGTGCTACTTTGGTGGGGTAATGAGGGCAGGCCTCTATGAGCAGGTGCTCCATGGAACGGCTGGGAGATGGGACAAGCCTGAAGAGTCTAGAGAGCAGCAGGGAGGTGGGCAGGCAGGGCTTCATGGGCTACTCAGATCTCTGAATGTTATTCCAGGGTCTGGGGGAAGTCAGAGGAGGATGACTTCTGTATTTTTTTCAAATTGAAATCCAGGTGGGAAATGGCTTGGCCATGGTGGTAGCAGTGGGGGTGGTGGGAATGTCTGGATCCAGGACAGCTGACAACTGAAAGAGGGTGACTCAGAAAGAGCAGAGAGCTGCCTGACTGAGATGATGGAGATGGGGGTGTGGCAGTTTGAGGAAAGTGACCTGGAACCCAGGGGAGGTAGACAAGAGGAGCAGGTTGGGGAGGGACTGGACACCAAGATGGGAATGTGGTCAATTTTTTTTTTTTCTAAGAGATTCCAGGGAACAGAACTATGGCTGGTACCATGGTGTGGTCAAATTTTTTGAAGGCAGAGCCTGGACCATAAGACCAGAAAGGAGCCCTGTAGTCAGACATTTGGAGTTATAAAGGCTTCTCCCAGCCTCCTGGACTCCCTGAAAGTGCTGCTGGATTAGGGCACCACCTGGCAGCTGATTCATGCACCTCAATCTGAGTAGTACTCGCTATTCACTTTACTTATAATGATGCCAAGTGACAATGGAGGAGGCCAACCTCAACCCAATCCAGGTCTTTGTCATGGAACAAGAAGGACATCAAGAGCATGACAAGCCTGACCAGGTGGTGGTGCAGTGAATAGAGTGTTGGACTGGGATGCGGAGGGTCCAGGTTCAAGACCCCGAGGTCGCCAGCTTGAGCGCGGGCTCATCTGGCTTGAGCAAAAAAGGCTCACCAGCTTGGACCCAAGGTCGCTGGCTCAAGCAAGGGGTTACTCGGTCTGCTGAAGGCCCGTGGTCAAGGCACATATGAGAAAGCAATCAATGTACAACTAAGGTGTCGCAACAAAAAACTAATGATTGATGCTTCTCATCTCTCTCCATTCCTGTCTGTCTATCCCTCTCTCTGACTCTCTCTTTGTCTCTAAAAAAAAAAAAAAAAAAAAAAAAAAGAGCATGACAAAAAGATTTAGCAAAGCGCAGTAAGTTTACTGTTGGTCAAATAAGTTTGTAAATAATGATATATATGTTTGCTCGCTTATATGATAGTTTGCATTGGATGTGGGGGGACGGGCTGTAAGCAGGCAGGATTCTTATAGCCTAAGGCTTAGTTTTAAGACTAAGCCTTTCTCACCCTTTTTGATGTAGGGTGGTGCACTCTCATGAGGAATCCCATTATGCCTCAGATAAGGAAATCAGAGATTTTCTTGTTTGTATATTGGATTAAAGGTTTGGATTTCTACACTATAAAGTGGGGCAGACCAGGAGCTTGCTCTCTCTCGGTTCCTGAGATTAGAATTAGAGGAAAGAACAGAGAAAGGAGAACAGACAAAGGCCACGTGGAGGAGAGGAGAAGCAGCCAAGATGGCAGAATGCTAAAGGAGAAGCCAGTTTGTGCAGAGTTTGTGCAGCGAGAAGGAGATGGGAAACAGAGGGAATCCGAGTTTCCTAGAATCAAAATTCCAGTTTGATTCTAGGAAACTCAGATAAGTCAGTAGCTTTGTGAGCACTGAATGAGTGAGTTTTGGAGCCCAGTGTGCGTTTTACTTGCCTGGTGGGTGCAAGCTAGGATTAAAGGTAATGGCCCACCAGTTCTTGGCTCTGTTGTTTCATTACCATCTGTCTGAATCTTTAAAAAAAATTTTTTTTTATTCATTTTTAGAGAGGAGAGAGAGAGGGAGAGAGAAATACAGAGAGGGAGAGAGAGAAGAGAGAGACAGAAAGAGATAAGGGGGGAGGAGCTGGAAGCATCAACTCCCATATATGCCTTGTCTAGGCAAGCCCAGGGTTTTGAACTGGCGACCTCAGCATTTCCAGGTCGACGCTTTATCCACTGCGCCACCACAGTCAGTCAGCCGTCTGTCTGAATCTAATGCAAACCTGCACAAGCCAGGTGGCTGTGATGGTGGCCGTGGCTACTGGGGCTTTACATTTACAAAAGCTATAGTATGTACTCGACAAGTGAGAACAGGTGACCTCAGAAAATGAGATATGCTGATGGGGTCTGGGTGACAGGTTTTTAGTAAATGGGGATGGTGCTCTTTCTGATAATGTTGGGTGACTACCTCTACCACTCATCCTTATCACTTCTCTACAGATGTCGATTTTTCCCCCACTGAATTACAGGAAATTGAGGAGGGGGAAGCAGGAGAAGAGGTGGTCAGTAAAGTTTGCATCTATGATGTTCCAGCCAACATGGAGAGGGGGAGCAATAAAGCTTGAGGCCTTTGTTCCCTATTCTAACTTTCCTGCCTCCTAAATCCCCCACGAGAGATTTTTGATCCCATAATCATATGGCAAGATGAAGGGTTGGGTCAGTCTTCTGTATTTACTTCAGGCTGAGATTTGGCATGAACCTTGCCTAACCTGAGATCAAAAATCTCTTTCTGCCTGACCAAGGAGCCCAAGCTCTATATTCCCTGAATGTTGAGATATGTGCTAGAATCCTTGGAGTGTCATCATCTTTACATGAAATTGTTGTAACCTAGAAGATATAAACTTAACAAGAAAATTAAAAAGGCATGGACAAAGAAAAGAAAAGAAAAAGAAAACAGAGAAAAAAAAGGCATAGACCAAATCATAAAAGAAGTAGAATAATTATTAATGGACTAAGGAGTGGACAGAGCCAGATGAAATAAAGGAGAACCTATTGCACCTGTTTTAGACTTATGACATATTCAAGTTGTCTTTGGGCCTCTGGGTCAAAAGATGTCAGAGGTTAGGAAGGACCTCCCATAAAATATCTCAAAAGGGCTTAGTTTATTATTATTATTATTGATTGCTTTTAGAGACAAAGAGAGAATGGAAAGCATTTATTTGTTGTTCCACTTAGTTATGCATTCATTGATTGCTTCCCATATGAGCTCTGACTGGGAATAGAACCTGCAACCTTGTTGTTTTGGGCCAAACTCTAACCAACTGAGCTAACTGTCCAGGGCCAAAACGGCTTAGTGTTAAGTTTGATTTGGGAGCCTCTCTGTACCGTAGGAGGGCTATGGGCAGGAGCCAGAGCCATGTCTCCAAGGTCTACTGGCATAATTTTATCTTTATAAATAAATTTTATTAATGTTAATGGGGTGACATCAATAAATCAGGATACATATATTCAAAGAAAACATGTCCAGGTTATCTTGTCATTCAATTATGTTGCATACCCATCACCCAGTCAGATTGTCCTCCGTCACCTTCTATCTAGTTTTCTTTGTGCCCCTCCCCCTCCCCTTTCCCCTCTCCCTCCTTCCCTCCCCTGCCCCCCGTAACCACCACACTCTTGTCCATGTCTCTTAGTCTCATTTTTATGTCCCACCAATGTATGGAATCATGTAGTTCTTGTTTTTTTCTGATTTACTTATTTCACTCCGTATAATGCTATCAAGAGCCCACCATTTTGTTGTAAATGATCCGATGTCATCATTTCTTATGGCTGAGTAGTATTCCATAGTGTATATGTGCCACATCTTCTTTATCCAGTCTTCTATTGAAGGGCTTTTTGGTTGTTTCCATGTCTTGACCACTGTGAACAATGCTGCAATGAACATGGGGCTACATGTGTCTTTACGTATCAATGTTTCTGAGTTTTGGGGGTATATACCCAGTAGAAGGATTGCTGGGTCATAAGGTAGTTCTATTTTCAGTTTTTTGAGGAACTACCATACTTTCTTCCATAATGGTTGTACTACTTTACATTCCCACCAACAGTGAATGAGGGTTCCTTTTTCTCCACAGCCTCTCCAACATTTGCTATTACCTGTCTTGTTGATAATAGCTAATCTAACAGGTGTGAGGTGGTTTCTCATTGTACAATAGTTTTGATTTGCATTTCTCTAATAACTAATGAAAATGAGCATCTTTTCATATATCTGTTGGCCATTTGTATTTCTTCCTGGGAGAAGTGTCTGTTCATGTCCTCTTCCCATTTTTTTATTGGATTGTTTGTTAGTTTGTTGTTGAGTTTTATGAGTTCTTTGTATATTTTGGATATTAGGCCCTTATCTGAGCTGTTGTTTGAAAATATCATTTCCCATTTAGTTGGCTGTCTGTTTATTTTTTTGTCAGTTTCTCTTGCTGAGCAAAAACTTCTTAGTCGGATGTAGTCCCGTTCATTTATCTTTGCCTTCACTTCTGTTGTCTTTGGAGTCAAATTCATAAAATGCTCTTTAAAACCCAGGTCCATGAGTTGAGTACCTATGTCTTCTTCTATGTACTTTATTGTTTCAGGTCTTATATTTAGGTCTTTGATCCATTTTGAATTAATTTTAGTACAAGGGGACAAGCTGTAGTCGAGTTTCATTCTTTTGCATGAGGCTTTCCAGTTTTCCCAGCACCATTTGTTGAAGAGGCTTTCTTTTCTCCATTGTGTGTTGTTGGCCCCTTTATCGAAAATTATTTGACTATATATATGTGGTTTTATTTCTGGACTTTCTATTCTATTCCATTGGTCTGGGTGTCTATTTTTCTGCCAATACCATGCTGTTTTGATTGTTGTGGCCTTATAATATAGTTTGAAGTCAGGTATTGTAATGCCCCCAACTTCATTCTTTTTCCTTAGAATTGCTTTGGCTATTTGGGGATTTTATAGTTTCATATAAATTTGATGATCTTTTGTTCCATTTCTTTAAAAAATGTCAGGAATTGCATTAAATTTATAAATTGCTTTGAGTAATATGGCCATTTTGATTATATTTATTCTTCCTATCCAAGAACAAGGAATATTTTTCCATCTCATTGTATCTTTTTCAATTTCCCTTAACAATGCTTTGTAGTTTTTGTTATATAGGTCCTTTACATTCTTTGTTATGTTTATTCCTAGGTATTTTATTTTTTTGTTGCAATCGTGAAGGGGATTCTTTTTTTGAGTTTGTTTTCCAATATTTCATTGTTGACATATAGAAAGGCTATGGACTTTTGTATATTAATTTTGTATCCTGCAACCCTACTGTATTGGTTTATTGTTTCTAGTAATCTTTTTGTGGATTCTTTGAGGTTTTCAATGTATAGGATTATATCATCAGCAAAAAGTGATACCTTTACTTCTTCTTTTCCGATATGGATGCCTTTTATTTCTTTCTCTTGTCTGATTGCTCTGGCCAGAATTTCTAGCATCATGTTAAATAAGAGTGGAGAGAGCCTGACCTGCGGTGGCACAGTGGGTAAAAGCATTGACCTGGAACACTGAGGTCACTGGTTCAAAACCCCGAGCTTTCCTGGTCAAGGCACATATGGGAGTTGATGCTTTCTGCTCCTCCCTCCCTTCTCTCTCTGTCTCTGTCTCTCTCTCTTTCTCTGTCTCCTCTCTCTAAAATGAATAAATAAAATCTAAAAATAAATAAAACTAATTAAAAAAAGGAGTGGAGAGAGTGGACAACCCTGTCTTGTTTCTGATTTAAGGGGGCAAGTCCTCAGTTTTATGCCATTTAATAGGATGTTGGCTGATGGTTTATCATATATGGCCTTTATCATGTTGAGATATTTTCCTTCTATACTCATTTTGTTGAGTGTCTTAAACATAAAATTGTATTGTATTTTATCGGATGCCTTTTCTGCATCTATTGATAAGATCATGTGGTTTTTGTTCTTTGTTTTGTTGATATGGTGTATTACGTTAACCGCTTTACTTATGTTGAACCATCCTTGAGATTCTGGGATGAATCCCACTTGATCATGATGTATATATTATTTTTTTAATATGTTGTTGTATTTAATTTGCTAGTATTTTGTTTAGTATTTTAGCATCTGTATTCGTTAGAGATATTGGTCTGTAGTTTTCTTTTTTTGTGCTGTCCTTGCCAGGTTTCGGTATGAGGGTTATGTTGGCCTCATAAAATGTGTTTGGAAGTATTGCTTCTTCTTCAATTTTTTGGAAGACTTTGAGTTGAATAGGAACCAAGTCTTCTTTGAATGTTTGATAGAATTCACTAGTATAACCGTCTGAGCCTGGACTTTTATTTTGGGGGAGGTTTTTAATAGTTTTTTCTATTTCCTCCCTGCTAATTGGTCTGTTTAGGCTTTCTGCTTCTTCATGACTCAGTCTAGGAAGGTTGTATTGTCCTAGGAATTTATCCATTTCTTCTAGATTGTTGAATTTGGTGGCATATAGTTTTTCATAGTATTTTACAATAATTTTTTGTATATCTATGATGTCTGTGGTGATTTCTCCTCTTTCATTTTGGATTTTGTTTATATGAGTCATTTCTCTTTTTTCCTTGGTGAGTCTTGCCAAGGGTTTGTCAATTTTGTTGATCTTTTCAAAGAACCAGCTCCTTGTTTTATTATTTTTTTCTATAGTTTTTCTGTTTTCTATTTCATTTATTTCTGCTCTGATTTTTATTATTTCCTTTCTTCGGCTGGTTTTGGGTTGTCTTTGTTCTTCTTTTTCTAATTCCTTAAGGTGTGAAGTTAAGTGGTTTACTTGGGCTCTCTCTTGTTTGTTCATATAGGCCTGAAGTGATATGAACTTCCCTCTTATTACTGCTTTTGCTGCATCTCAGAGATTCTGATATGTCGTATTGTCATTTTCATTTGTCTGTATATATCTTTTGATCTCTGCGCTTATTTCTTCTTTGACCCATTCATTTTTTAAAAGTATGTTGTTTAGTTTCCACATTTTTGTGGGGTTTTTTCCCTTTTTTGCAGTTGAGTTCTAGTTTCAAGGCTTTATGATCAGAAAATATGCTTGGTACAATTTCGATTTTCTGAATTTGCTGATGTTATTTTTGTGGCCCAACATATGGTCAATTCTTGAGAATGTTCCATGTACACTAGAGAAAAATGTATACTCTGTTGCTTTAGGATGAAATGCCCTGTAGATGTCTATCATATCCAGGTACTCTAGTGTTTTGTTTAAGGCCAATATATCTTTATTTTCTGTTTGGATGAACGATCTAGAGCCATCAGTGGTGTATTGAGGTCTCCAAGTATGATTGTATTTTTGTCAGTTTTTGTTTTTAGGTCAATAAGTAGCTGTCTTATATATTTTGGTGCTCCTTGGTTTGGTGCATATATATTAAGGATTGTTATGTCTTCTTGGTTCAGTGTCCCCTTAATCATTATGAAATGACCATTTTGTCTCTTAGTACTTTTGCTGTCTTGTAGTCATCATTATTAGATATGAGTATTGCTACACCTGCTTTTATTTTTGGATGTTATTTGCTTGTAGTATTGTTTTCCAGCCTTTCACTTTGAATTTGTTTTTATCCTTGTTGCTTAGATGTGTTTCTTGTAGGCAGCATACAGTTGGATTTTCTTTTTTAATGCATTCTGCTACTCTGTGTCTTTTTATTGGTGAGTTTAATCCATTTACATTTAGTGTAATTATTGACACTTGTGGGTTCCCTATTGTACTGGTATAATTTTGCTAAGATTTCCTTTAAGGTACAGTTAGCCTTTTCTACCTTTCCTGAAGACTGAGGCTTCCATGAACTATGTAAATGATAGTTAATGTCTAGGGCTTGGACTATTTATTGGATAATTTTGTACAGGAAGGAAGGGCCATTGTCATTTTGGAGGCTTTGAGGCAGTCCAAACCTCAGAATGATCTCCTTAAGGAGGGCTTTGGTTACCTTGGCTACCTTTTCAGTCTGGGTAGGAAAGGTTTCTATCCACCCAGTAAAAGTTTCTGAATATCAGGTGATAACAAAAACCCTGGCAGGGAGGTCTTTGTGTAAAATCTATTTGTCAATCTTTTCCTGGGTAGGTACCCATTCTCTGAGTGGGCTTGAGAAAAGGGAGGGCGTCCCTCCACCCCCACCCCTGCTGGCTCATTAACTGAACAGAAGGCATAGGCCTAAGTGACTTCTTTTTGTATTTTATTTTTCCTGAGGGACTTCTTTTATGGCTTGAGATAGGCCTCTTCCAATGAAGATCTTTGATATTAAAGAATAGGTGACATCTCAGCCCTGGCTTGTGGCTCAGTGGATAGAGCATCAGCCCAATAAATGGATGTTCCTGGTTCGATTACCAGTCAGGGCATGCAGAAGTGACCATTTGCTTCTTTCCCTATTCCTCTCCCCCCTCTCTCCATTTCTCACTCTCTTCTCCTACTGCAGCCAGTGGCTTCATTGGTTCAAGCCTGGCTGCTTCAGGTGCTAAAAATAGCTTAGTATTTGAGCATAGGTGCAGACAGGATTGCTGGGTGGATCCTGGTTGGGTCACATGCAGGAGTCTGTCTCACTATCTCCCCTTCTCTTACCTAAAAAAAAGGGAGTCCTGGCCAGTTTGCTCAGTGGTAGAGTGTTGGCCCAGTGTGTGGATGTCCTGGGTTCAATTCCTGATCAGGGCACACAGGAGAAGCACCACTCTGCTTCTCCACCCCTCCCCCTCTCACTTGTTTCTCTCTCTCTTTTCCCCTCCTGCAGCCATGGCTCTAATGGTTAGAGCAAGTTGGCTGGGGTACTGAGGATGGCTTCATGGCCTCGTGTCAGGCACTAAGAAGAATTCAGTTGCTAAAAAATGGAGCAACGTCTCAGATGGGCAGAGCATCACCCCCTAGTGGGCTTTCTGGGTGGACCCCAGTGGTCAGGGCACATGGAGGGAGACTGTTTCTGCCTCCCTTCCTCTCACTGAACATTTTTCTTAAAAAAAAGGTTGCATCCTGAAAGTCAGAAAGGATTTTTATAATTTTTTATTGACTCTTAGTTGGAAGCAGCAGTATCTGATCTTAGAACAAGGGTTGGGAACCTTTTTGGCTGAGAGAGCCATGAACACCACATATTTTAAAATGTAATTCTGTGAGAGCCATACAGTATGTTTAACACTAAATACAAGTAATTGTGTACATTTTATGTAAGACCAACACTTTTAAAGTACAATAAGTCTCTGAATTCTTTTTAATAACATTGTTATGCGGTTGCTAACCAATGATGAATAAAGTACTTCTTACCATTAATGCGACTTCTGGTGCTGCATGGGTTTTTTTGTTTTTGTTTTTTTTTATATAAATAAATTTTTATTTTAATGGGGTGACATCAGTAAATCAGGGTACATATATTCAAAGAAAACATGTCCAGGTTATCTTGTCATTTAGTTCTGTTGCATAACCATCCCCCAAAGAGAGATCGTCCTCCGTCACCCTCTATCCAGTTTTCTTTGTACCCCTCCCCCTCCCCTTCCTCCTCTCTCTCCTTCCCTCCCCCCACCCCCGTAACCACCACACTCCTGTCCATGTCTCTTAGTCTCGCTTTTATGTCCCACCAATGTATAGAATCCTGCAGTTCTTGTTTTTTTCTAATTCGCTTATTTCACTCCGCATAATGTTATCAAGATTCCACCATTCTGCTGTAAGTGATCCGATGTCATCATTTCTTCTAGCTGAATAGTATACCATGGTGTATATGTGCCCCATCTTCTTTATCCAGTCTTCTATTTTTTTTTACAGTGATTTAAAGCCTTTAAGCAAACTCTTGGCCAACACAGCAAGAATCCATAAAAGAGTAGTGTCCTTAACATGTTCACCAAGTCCAAGTTGGCCCCATCACCATGCAAAATCCATGAAAAATGCAACCCAACCACAGTTCAGTCTGTTAGGAGCTGTCACTGGGAGCAGGAGTCCAGGAAAAGTCCACACAGGAAAAGTCCGCATGGCTCTGGAATTGTTGTCACCATTCTATACTTTGCAGCTCATGTCCAAGTCCCAATGACCGCTGCTTCTCACTGGTAATGATTCAGGTAGACTGGAATGGTGCTGCATGGTTTTGCTGATGGCTTTGTAGTCTGGTTGATACGTGGTGAGGTTAAGCTTCATGAAGGCGTTGAGACTTCCATCCGTTAAACGTGATCATAGGTTGGTCTTAACATTCTTTAGATGTGAAAAAGACTGCTCACATGCATATGTATAGCCAAACATTGTCAGTACAGCAATACTCACACATTGACACATTGCAGTGTGTGGTATGTGACAAGAAGCACATTCCAAGTTTTGACAATCAGCTGGCCCACAGGTTGAAGTTTTTTCATTTCTCCCCACTTGTGTTTGCTCGCCAACTCTGCTTGCTGTCATGCAAGTCTTTCCAAATCTTCATTCAGTGACTTGAACTTATTCACCCCCATCTCTGAGGCCTTCAGGTCAGCAGCTTGTAGCTCAAAATCTCTTACGGAGACACCGAGCATGTAACACAGGTCGTCGCTGTTCACTGCACACTCGTGTGGATGGGTGATGAATTTAAAAACATGAGTGCACTCACAAAATTCTCCAAATTGCACTTTGAATGACTTCAGGAGATTATATGTGAAGCCCGCTAGCTGGTGGAGGTCAAGATGTTGAGCAGGGTCACTTGCTGTGCATGCATCTTTAAACTCTCCCAGTTTTTCAAAGTGTAGTAGACAACCTTTTTCAATGTCAGCGATGAAGAGTTCCAGCTTGTTTTCAAATGCAAACACTGCTTGTTGAAGGGATAAGACTATTTCCATCACCTTGAATTTTCACATTGAGCTGGTTCAGATGTTCAGTCATATCCACAAGATAGTAAAACTTCAGGAGCCACTCAGTATTAGCTAACTCAGGATTGTCGTGGTCCAGCCACGACAAGTCTGTTATGGGGTCCTCGAATGGGAAAAGGTATGGAATTAAATAAATGATAGACAGAGAATTAAAGATATGTACATAAAGATGGGTTTGGGAGGACCTCATGGCAAACAGTCTCTACTGCTCCTAAGCCGATGCAATGGTGGCCCCCAGAAGCACACCTGTCTTTATTCAGGGAAAAAACGTGATCCATTAGCAATTCAATTGTTTCCAAGACAACTCAAAGACAACCCCTACCATACCATTTAGATCTAACTTTATACCAATAAGAAACTAGCTTCCAGCCTCTTCCGGAGAACATGGGTGGGATAAGCAATAATCAGGTATAGCTCTTTGTTAACTGGGCAAATAGGTGGTTAGGCCAGCACCTTTCCCCTGGATATAAAAACACCCTGTTTATATTTTGGTCCCCAACAGATCCCCCTTTTGTATTTATTAAAACTTCAAATTTGTGTGTTGTGATTCATACTAATCTGAATTCTCATGTTCGGATTTGGAGGCAGACTGGAAAAATATAAAATAAACAACAATATTAAAACAACCAATGCTAACAGATACTATAACAAGTGTCCTAATACAATGAAGTGATTAAAGCCTATTAGATTATCAAGCAAAGTCTTAACTAATACAACAGGATCTAAAATAAAATTCTTAGTCTTAAGTGTTCTTAACATGTTAATGTTATTTCACCAAGTCCACATTGACACCATCACTGCTTCATATTATTTGTAAATGTAACCCAATCCCACTTCAGTCTGAGAAGTGTCCCAAGGAGCAGGAGTCACACACATTCAGGAAAAGTTCACAAGGCACTGGAGTTGTAGTCACATTTCCATGCTTTGCAGCTAGAGTCCAAGTCCCAATGACCACTGCTTCTAGCTGGTAACAATTCAGGTGACTGGAAAAGCTGTCTGAAGCACATATGGAGATGGAGCTTCTGTTTTCTTTAAACTGGAGAGGTGAACCCAGGGTGCCTTTCCCTGGAGCTCTGCAACCATGGCGTGGTGAAGAGAACCTTGGGATACATAATGCTGGGTGGCAGAGGTAAATTTGTCTAAATTAGGAGCAAGTCTCAGTCTAAAATAGGCATAAGGCATTAAAGCAAGAGGAATAAAGGAAACACTAAATATTAAACAAAGCAGCAGAAAATAAGACTGTTAACACCCACAACAGAGATCTTTGAGGGATGAATAAAAACCTGAATATTCAGGCAAGGCATAGTAAGTGGCCCTTGTGTCCATAAGAAATGAGATCAGTTTACCTGCTACTTGGAAGAAATACCCAAGCTCATCCACAGTGACATGAGATGGGGCCGACAGCCTTGGGCACCTTTACTCTTCAGTGGCAAGCCCCAGTAGGCAGGCAAGGTCAGGTCACAGAAACTGGAGCAGGGCTGGAAGAGACTGAACCCTTCCTTGGAGGAGTGAGGGGCAGCTTACCTTCCAGTGTCCCTTTTTTTCACAGCAAAGGCTTGTCCCTGGTGGGGGCAGAGAAGTCTGGCAGGCTTTAGCTCAATGACCTTCCTTTCCACTCTTGAAGCAGGGCCCTAATGGAGTCCTATGAAGCCCCTTCAGGGCGTGGGAGCCTTCATGGACGTGTGCCAAGAGCTGGTATTTTTCCTGATCTTTTTTTGGGCTCTGTCTGCCTTTTCTGTTCCTCTCTTGGTCATTATAGACCTTAAAAGCCATGCTCAGGGCCCTGGCCAGTTGGCTCAGTGGTAGAGCGTCGGCCTGGCGTGCGGGGGACCCGGGTTCGATTCCCGGCCAGGGCACATAGGAGAAGCGCCCATTTGTTTCTCCACCCCCCCTCCTTCCTCTCTGTCTCTCTCTTCCCCTCCCGTAGCCAAGGCTCCATTGGAGCAAAGATGGCCCGGGCGCTGGGGATGGCTCCTTGGCCTCTGCCCCAGGTGCTAGAGTGGCTCTGGTCGCAGCAGAGCTACACCTCGGAGGGGCAGAGCATCGCCCCCTGGTGGGCAGAGCGTCACCCCTGGTGGGCGTGCTGGGTGGATCCCGGTCGGGCGCATGTGGGAATCTGTCTGACTGTCTTTCCCCGTTTCCAGCTTCAGAAAAATACAAAAAAAAAAAAAAAAGCCATGCTCAGAATATCTCACTGAGGGGTTTGAGGGTCCCCATCTGCCTATATAAACTTTTTCCATATATCTGGAGCTAATTGGAAAAAGACAAAAAGAGCATTATTATCTGGATAACAGATTTGATAGAGAATGGGACGAGAGCATAGTAAAACAAGCCGTATACAATTGCTCTTGTGAAGTAAATCTCATCCAGAGTCAAGGTGTCTCACCAACCGTTCAGGGAACCCACCGAGGAGCTTCAGCAGACCTAGGAAAAACACACATATATCCTCAGCCCCATAGGAGAACAGGGTCTGGCCCTTGCCAGATTCCTGTGAGTGGGTCCCTCCATCACACTTCAGGGAAGGCTTTCCTTGTAGGATTCCAGAGTCTCAGCTGCTGAATGACCCTGTACATCAGTATTCAGAAAATTTAAAGTAAAAAGAGCATGACAAAGAAGATTTGCAGGACTTCAAGGGTGTAATTCCCCTTTTTAATTTTTTCTAATTAATATTTAAGCATTTGATGTGCACGCTCTACAATGCCTTGACCCTGGGGATTTTAAGGAATTCCTGTCTTTAGGTCAATTCCAAAAGTCTGACAAAATGTAGTAAATACTTTTCCTACATATGTAAGAGCATTGTCAGTTTTAATCAGTTTAGGAAATCTAATAATAGAAAATGCATACAGACAATGAGCTATAACATGCTTAGCAGCCTCTCCTGTTCTGGCAGAGGCTACTATAAATTCAGAATAAGTATCCACTGTAACATGGACAAAGGACTGTTTGCCAAATTAAGGTATATGAGTAACATCCATTTGCCAAAGTTGTCCTGGTAGGAGTCCTCGAGGGTTAACTCCAAATGAAGGAACAGCTTGTAGTATAGCTGTCTGTGTACAGATTAAAGGAGGAACATGGTAAATGCTGAAAAGCCATGATAACGGCATGTAATTCTACTCTTTGAGCTGATTTTAAGGCTTTTACTGCTATTCCTGAGCTGGACCCATCAGTAAAAACTGTAGGTGCTTCAGGAATGGGCTTATTAACAATTGTCTTAGGAAATACAAATGTAGTAATTAATAAAAATTGAACTATTTTATCAGCTGGGTAGTGAGAATCAATTTGGCCTGTAAAATTTGCAAAAGCAATTTGCCATTTAGTGGAAGTTTCCCAAAGCCATTGTTGTTGATCCTTTGAAAAAGGAACAATAATAATTTGAGGCTCAAAACCTATAAGTTGTAAGAGTCGCCTACGTCCCTTGATAATCAAGGAGGCAACAAGATTAAAATACGGAGATAAAACTTTTTTAGGAGTAACAGCTAAATGAATCCATTCAATAGGACCTGAAGCTTGCCACAATAGTCCCGTTGGAGTGTAACTCGAGGGACAAATTAATAAGGCAACTGATTCTTCAGGATTTATGCGTTTTAGTTGTGCTTGTTGCAAGGCTTTTTCTACAAGCTTTAAAGCTTGCTGTCCTGCAGCTGTAAGTAACTGAGGAGAAACTGGTTCAGCCGCACCTCTAAGAATATCAAAAAGTGGCTTCAGTTCCCCAGTAGTTAATTTCAAAGAAGGTCTAAGCCAATTAATATCTCCTAATAATTTCTGGAAATTGTTCAAATTTTGCAAATGATCCGTCCTGATTTCTAATTTTTGTGGACAAATTTGTTGTCCCTCAATAATTTGTCCTAAATAAGAGAAAGGCAAAGATTGCCGTACCTTTTCAGGAGCTATATAAAGTCCTGATTCTTTCAAAGAATATTCTAGTTGTTGTAGAATAGTCAGCACAGTGTCTTTATCTGGATGAGCAATAAGAATATCATCTATATAATGAATTATATATGCTTTAGGGTGCTGCCTTTGTACTGGAGAGATAGCTTGAGCAATATATTTTTGGCACAAGGTAGGACTCTTAGCCATACCTTGAGGCAAAACTCTCCACTGGTATCGCTTCATTGGAGTCTGAAAATTAAGTGAAGGAACACTGAATGCAAAACGCTTGTAATCCTGAGGGCTTAAAGGAATAGTAAAAAAGCAATCCTTCAAGTCAATAATTACAAGGTGAAAATTCCATGGAATGGCAGTAGGAGAAGGGAGTCTAGCTGGAGAGGACCCATAATTTCCATAGTCTTATTTATTTATCTCAAATCTTGTAATAGCCTCCAGTTTCCTGATTTTTTTTTTTTTTTTTTTTTTTTTTTTGTATTTTTCTGAAGCTGGAAACGGGGAGAGACAGTCAGACAGACTCCCGCATGCAACCGACCGGGATCCACCCGGCACGCCCACCAAGGGTGATGCTCTGCCCACCAGGGGGCGATGCTCTGCCCCTCGGGGCGTCGCTCTGCCTCGACCAGAGCCACTCCAGCGCCTGGGGCAGAGGCCAAGGAGCCATCCCCAGCAGCCGGGCCATCTTTGCTCCAATGGAGCCTTGGCTGCAGGAGGGGAAGAGAGAGACAGAGAGGAAAGAGGGGGGTGGGGGTGGAGAAGCAAATGGGCGCTTCTCCTATGTGCCCTGGCCGGGAATCGAACCGGGTCCCCCGCACGCCAGGCCGACGCTCTACCGCTAAGCCAACTGGCCAGGGCTCCTGATTTCTTTTTAATGACAAATATAGGCGTATTTTATGGACTATTAGATGGTTCAATGTGCCCAAGCTGTAACTACTCTTGTACCAATTGAGCAGCTGACTTAACTTTCTCCTGAGAAAGGGGCCATTGGTTTACCCATACAGGACTGTCTGATTTCCAAGTAATTGGGTCTGCACAATGCATTATTGGGGTAGCAAGAGCTACCAAGGCCCCTATGCTAAATTTTGATATTCTAACCCTTTAGTGGGCAAAAATTCCTGGTCAAGCATCTGAGTACTAACTAAACTATTAGGACTGACAAGCAATGCTCCCATATTTTTTAAAACATCTCTACCCCACAAATTAACTGCTAATCCAGGGAGCACATAAGGCTGAAAAAGTCCAGAATGACCTTCTTTATCTTTCCATTGTAAATAACTACAGCTTTGTTGAGGGGATTTACTCTGCCCTATACCTTGTAATTCTGTGGTTGCTGCATGAGTGGGCCAGGAAGGAGGCCAATGTAGCTTAGCAATAACAGATACATCAGCTCCAGTATCTAAAAGTCCTTTAAATTTACATCCTTGTATTATTAGCTCCATTTCATGGCATTCCTGACCTATTTTTCTAATCTAATAGGCAGCATCAGTAGAACCAAATCCTTAGCCCAACATCACTGGCTCAAGCAAGGGGTTACTTGACTGCTGAAGGCCCCCGGTCAAGGCACATAAAAATAAAAATAAATAAATAAATAAACCCACACAACGGAGAACCAAATCCTTGATTCTCTCGGGGTCCCTTTTGCAGGGTCTGGCTCTGTCTTAAAAGAGGTAAAAGGGCCTAACCAGGCGGTGGCACAGTGGATAGAGCATTGGACTGGGATGCAGAGGACCCAGGTTCAAGACCCCGAGGTCGCCAGCTTGATTGTGGGCTCATCTGGTTTGAGCAAAGCTCACTAGCTTGGACTCAAGGTCGCTGACTCGAGCAAGGGGTTACTTGGTCTGCTGAAGGCCCACGGTCAAGGCACATATTTATATGAGAAAGCAATCAATTAACAACTAAGACGTCGCAGCGAAAAACTGATGATTGATGCTTCTCATCTCTCTTCATTCCTGTCTGTCTGTCCCTATCTATCCCTCTCTCTCTCTCTCTGTCTCTGTAAAAAAAATAAAAAATAAAATAAATTTTAAAAAAGAGGTAAAATGATTAATTGAGCAATTTTCATGTCAGGGGAGATAGTGATTATATTCCTCAAGAGTGTGAGCCATTACTTTAATTTCCCCTGTATAACCCGAATCAATTACTCTAGGGAGAACAAAAAATTCTCTCATAGTTAAACTACTTTTGCCTAATAAGAGTCCTACTGTGTTACTAGGAAGTGGCCCAAAAATTCCAGTGGGTATAGCTTGAGGTCCCATCTCTGGAGTTAATACGAATTGGGAGGTGGGACCAAGGTCCAGTCCCACACTGCCTGTTGTTGCCCAGGACAGTTGGGCAATGTTTGGCCTGCTGGAATCAGAATTTGCTGAGGAAACACTGGCATCACCCCTATTGTTTGATGGGGCTGGGGAGGGCCCCAATGTCCATTTCCCTGAATCACTTGCCCTTTGGCAGTATATTTAGACTTACATTCATTTGCCCAATGTTTCCCTCTCCTACAGAGTGAGCAGAGATCTGGAGTTTCAGGAACTGGCTGCCCTTGAATAGGAGGCTGAGGCTGATATCCAGGGGGAGTAGGGCAACTTCTAGCAAAATGTCCAACACCCCCACATTGGAAACAAGGTCCAAGAGCAGCAGTACTTTCCTGGCTTTCCTTTTTTCGTTTGTTTTGCCTTTTATCAAAATATCCTGGAATTGCCCTGGCCGGTTGGCTCAGCGGTAGAGCGTCGGCCTGGCGTGCAGGGGACCTGGGTTTGATTCCCGGCCAGGGCACATAGGAGAAGCGCCCATTTGCTTCTCCACCCCCCCTCCTTCCTCTCTGTCTCTCTCTTCCCCTCCCGCAGCCAAGGCTCCATTGGAGCAAAGATGGCCCGGGCGCTGGGGATGGCTCCTTGGCCTCTGCCCCAGGCGCTAGAGTGGCTCTGGTTGCGGCAGAGCGACGCCCCAGAGGGGCAGAGCGTCGCCCCAGAGGGGCAGAGCGTCGCCCCTGGTGGGCGTGCCGGGTGAATCCCGGTCGGGCGCATGCAGGAGTCTGTCTGACTGTCTCTCCCCGTTTCCAGCTTCAGAAAATTACAAAAATATATATATGTGTATATATCCTGGAATTCTTGCCTTAGCGTCTGTGGTAAAAGCAAGACCTTGCATATATGAAGTCCCAACATCAGCGTATATTCTGATATAGTCCTCTATATCTCCCTTCTTGCGGTGAGGCCAAAGTGCAGCCTGACAAGCCGAATTGGCATTCTCATATGCTAACTGCTTTATTAGAATCTTTCCTATATTTTTATCCTCTACTATTCTTTCTACTGCTTGAATTAGCCATGAAACAAATTCATGAAAATCGCTCATCTGCGCTTTGTCTAATTTTACTAAATTCTTCCGTTTTTGCCCCTGGAGTAGGCAGGCATTTCCATGCCTTTGTGGCTATCTGATTAATTATATTATAAGTAGTTAATTGATACTCTAATTGAGTTGCCATATGGGCATATTGTCCTTCTCTAGTTAACATTATCTATAGTAAAAGCAACCTCCTCTTGCTGGTTTTTCTCATCCTACTCCACAGCCTTTTCATGAAAGTTTGACTTCCACAGCAAATGATCACCCCCGGAGAGACAAGCACAAGCAATTGCCTTCCAGTCATTTGGCAGAAGAGCCTATACACTAATAGTATCTAATAAACCAAGTGTAAAAGGGGCAGTAGGCCCATACTGAGCACAAGCAAGTTTAAGTTCTTTCAGAGTTTTAAAAGGTACAAGTTCATGTTCCCGCACTAATTTTCCTTCATCATTCTGTCTTTCTACAACAGGAAAACAGGTAAAGCCATTTATTGTTTCCCCTATATTTCGAGCCTGGTCTATAGATAGTTGGAGCGGGGATTTTCCAGATTTTGAACTATAGACTCTGGAATTAGCCCTATAAGGGTACAAAGGAGCAGAGGGTTGAATGTAAGAAGGAGCCGAGAGTGGCAGAGACTCCGCGGTTAAGGCAGCCATAGCCACAAAATTTTCATCCCCCCTGTCATCCTCAGACTCCAAGTTGTTCTCATATTCACATTCCTCTGTGTCTGGCTCACCCTGATACTCTTCAGATGTCGATTCATCCTCATATGGAAACATTTCTACAGAAAGGTCCCTTATTTTTGATCCTAGTACTTCCATAGTTATTTACTCCAAAATTATTACTATACTCTCTGTAAGGTATTTTTCCCCGCCGAGAAGGAAGGAATGGGTCAGAGCCACCAAGTGTGGAATAACAAAAGGCTTTATTGAGTACAGTGCATCTCGCCCGGCAAGGTTCCCTGGCCCCCAGGAAAGATGGAGGCCAGATGGAGGCCAGGGAAGTTGCAAGGATTAAACCGCGTGGAGATATTTAAAGGGCCCCTCTAGGGAAGTCGGGCTAATATGACATAGAGAAATCTCACTGGCTGACAGTCAGTTGGTTTTTTTCCAAGGACTCCTAGGAAGTTTCTTTTGGCGCGCTTGGCTGTGGGCGGGCCTAGGTTCCCCACGTGACCATCCCTCATTATCCACCAACCTTACATTCCAATCTTTTTGTGTTAATAAGGGGTGCGGCTTATTCATCTGGCTACTTCCTACTGAATAGGAACCTCGTGGGGAGGGGGAGATCCTCCTCCCCAGGTGGTGGTTTTGAGGGGTGTCAGGAGGAACATCCGTTTGGCCGTGAGTTGAGAAACTTCGCTGGTGCGGTTCTGTAGGAATTTTTTTTTTAAAAAAGAGAGGTAGGCCCTGGCCGGTTGGCCCAGTGTTAGAGCATCGGCCTGGCGTGCAGGAGTCCCGGGTTCAATTCCTGGCCAGGGCACACAGGAGAAGCGCCCATCTGCTTCTCCATCCCTCCCCCCCCCTCTCCTTCCTCTCTGTCTCTCTCTTCCTCTCCCGCAGCCAAGGCTCCATTGGAGCAAAGTTTGCCCGGGCGCTGAGGATGGCTCTGTGGCCTCTGCCTCAGGTGCTAGAATGGCTCTGGTTGCAACAGAGCAATGCCCCGGATGGGCAGAGCATCACCCCCTGGTGGGCATACCAGTGGATCCCAGTCGGGCACATGCGGGAGTCTGTCTGACTGCCTCCCCGTTTCCAACTTCAGAAAAATACTAAAAAAAAAGGAAAAAAAAAGAGAGGCAAATATGAGTTATACGCTGATAATTAGAAGAAGATTTAGGTAGGATAGGGGCAGCCCAGGTAAGAATAGGTGGCTGCTATTAGGAGTTAAGCAGGTTGTAAGAGGAGAGATTTTTGCTTAATTTTTCTTGCAGACAGTTCAGATTGAAGCTTCTTTTATCAGGCCAGTCTTACTGAACAGCATTGTTCCCTGCTTCAGCTCACTCTAGTGGCAGGTTCCTGGTGGGAGGGACAGGAGCAACAGGAGGGTCTGCATGGCCCAATTTTTTGGTGAGCCGCAAACGAGTAAGGCCCAGTGGTTCTGACTCCAACAATCCTGTATGGGAGCAAGTTTGAGGCGAGAGACATGATACCAAGGTGTTTGCCCTAGGAGCTTAGCTGCAGTAGGAGTAGTCAGTATTACTGTATGGGGTCCCGTCCATCTGGGCTGTAGGGAGCCAGGCTGGAGCTCCCTTAGAAGAACGCTGTCTCCTGGTTGGAGGGGGACTGCTGACTGTGTTTCATCTGGACCTCCTATGGGAGGAAGGGTCTGGTCTGCGTGTTCCCTGAGAAGATGGCGAAGTAAAGACAGAAAGGGGAGGTACGTGGCAAGAGGAAGGGGGTTGACAGGTAAGCTGTGATTGATTAGGAATGATCTACCGTAAACCAGCTCAAAGGGGCTAAGTCCAGTGGGGTTTCACGGGGTTGCCTTGATTCTGGTGAGTGCCAGGGGGGAGGAGGTTTGGCCAGGAGAGCCTGGTTTCGATGGAGAGTTTAGTTAGCTGACCCTTCAGGATGCCATGGGCCCTTTCCACCTTACCCGACGACTGAGGGTGATAGGGTATGTGGAGCTTCCAGGTGATGTTGAGAGAGGTGGTGACCTGCTGGACTATTTGGGCAGTAAAGGCCGGGCCGTTGTCTGACTGGATGGTAGTCAGCAGTCTAAACCGCGGGATGATGTTTTCAACGAGAATGGAGGCAATGTTGTCTGCCGTCTCTCGAGAAGTTGGAAAGGCTTCTATCCACCCTGAAAAGGTATCAACAAAAGTTAAGAGAACGGAGTTTTTTGTGAGGGGGCATATGAGTGAAGTCAATCTGCAAATCCTGGCCTGGCACGTGCCCCCTCAGCTGATGAGTAGGGAAGCGGAGGCGGAGTCCCCCTGTGTAGAGGTTTTGGAACAGACAGCACATGCTGCGTGCACCTTTTCGATAGTCTGCTGGAGGCCTGGGAAGAAAAAGAGTGGTTGTAAGAACCGATAGAGATCTTTTGGCCCTATGTATAAGGAACAGTGGATGTCAGAAAGGAGAGTTTCAGCTTGTCCTTTTGGTAGGGCAATTCTATCTCCGAGAAATATCCATCCCTGGTTGCACACTTCTCCACCCTTTTTGAGGAGGGTCTGTTCTTCCTCAGGAGTGTAGGAAGGCTTCAAGGAGATGGAGAGAAACATGAGAGGAGAGGGGGAGGCTCCCAGGGTGAGGTTTCCAGCTGTCACGTAGGCCCGAGCATTTCCCAAGGCCACCAGGTCTTGAGAGGTTTGATGGCCCTTACAATGTACCACAGCCACCTCAACGGGAAGCTGTAATGCCTGCAAATGTTTAGAAATGAGGGTAGCATTGATTATGGGGGAGCCCCTGGTAGTGACGAAGCCCCTTTCCTTCCAGAGGGCAGAGTGGCTGTGGGTGATAAGAAAAGCATATTTAGAGTCAGTATATATGGTTACGTGTTTTCCCTGGGCCAGAATGAGTGCCCGCGTGAGGGCAATCAGCTCTGCTTTCTGGGAGGTGGTGCCCTCTGGCAGCTGTTGAGCTTCTAGGGTGGAGGAGGTGGTGACCACTGTGTAGTCCACCCGTTGTCGTCCATCGGGTCCCTGTACAGAGCTCCCATCTACAAAGAGTATTAGATCTGGATCTTTTAAAGGAGAATCTGATAATCCATCTCGAGGCCTGTTGAGGAAATCTATTAGTTCAGTACAAGAGTGGGTGGGTTCCGGAAGTGTCGCTGGAGTTGGCAGTAGAGTGGCTGGGTTGAGTCTGGGAGAGGGTAAAAGAGTGACTGAAGGGTTTTCGATGAATAGGAGGTGAAATTCTTGTAGGCGGGAAGGACCCAATAGAGAAAGAGATTTGTGTGAAAGGAGGTTAGTGAGCCTGTGGGAGGAGAAGACAGTGATGGGTTGGGAAAGGGTGAGCTTAGTAGCCTCCTTGGTGAGTTCAGCTGCTATGTCCAGTGCCCGGAGGCAGGGTTGCCAGCCTTTGACGGTGGTGTCCAGTTGTTTAGAGAGATATGCCACAGGGCGGTATGTAGGCCCCACAGGTTGAGTTAACACACCAACAGCATTATCGTGCTTTTCATCAGTGAAAAGATGGAAGGGGCATCTGGAATCGGGTAAAACAAGAGGGGGAGAGGAGATGAGGGCATCTCGAAGGGTAGAGAAAGCCCTTTTGACGGTGTTGGGGGATGTAAGAGGTCCCATAGGAGTCTCTTTTGCAGCCTCGTAGAGGGGTTTGGCTAAGAGAGAAAAATTGGGAATCCAGTGTCTAAAAAAGCCTATTAGACCAAGGAAAGAAAGAATCTGATCAGCGGTGGTAGGTGGTTGGAGACTGCACATGGTCTGAGTTCGATCTAGGGTGAGACCTCGGGTGGTGGGAGTCAAGGCGATGCCCAGATAGATTACAGACTGAAAGTGAAGTTGAGCCTTAGTAGGGGAGACATGATATCCCTTCATGGCAAGAAAGTTAAGAAGGGTAGCTGTGTGTCTTCTTGAGGCAGACAGGGAGGGACTGCAGAGAAGTAGGTCATCTACATATTGTAAGAGAGTACTAGTCTCGAGATCGCATGCAGCTAAATCCCGAGCCAGCACCTGTCCAAACAAGTGTGGGTTGTCTCTGAACCCCTGGGGCAGGATGGTCCACATAAGCTGCTGGGCTGCATTAGTGTCCGGATCAGTCCAAGTAAAGGCAAACAGAAAGTAAGAGTCAGGGTGTAGAGGAATGGTAAAGAAGGCATCCTTGAGATCTAGAACCGTGAAGTGAGTGGTGTCTGATGGAATGTGTGACAGTAATGTGTAAGGATTAGGGACTACTGGATGGAGGGGAACTACTTACTGCCTCGTTGATTAGGTGTAAGTCTTGTACGAGGTGATAAGCTCCTGAAGGTTTTCGAACAGGAAGGATGGGGGTATTGCAAGGAGAGTCCGTGGGGATGAGTAAGCCTTGGTTTAAGAGGCAGGTAATTATGGTGGTGATTTGCTGAAATAGGGAATTTGGGCCTAGATGGAAATTGGGAGGGATTCTTTAAGCCAGGGGTCCCCAAATTTTTTACACAGGGGGCCAGTTCACTGTCTCTCAGACCGTTGGAGGGCCGGACTATAAAAAAAACTATGAACAAATTCCTATGCACACTGCACATATCTTATTTTAAAGTAAAAAAACAAAATGGGAACAAATACATATTTAAAATAAAGAACAAGTAAATTTAAATCAACAAACTGACCAATATTTCAATGGGAACTATGCTCCTCTCACTGACCACCAATGAAAGAGGTACCCTTCCGGAAGTGCGGCGGGGGCAGGATAAATGGCCTCAGGGGGCCGCATGTGGCCCGCGGGCCATAGTTTGGGGACCCCTGCTTTAAGCGGATGTGTACAGGTGGGTGGTGGGTTGCTACCACAGGGGTAGAAGTGTCCCAGACCTGAGGGTTGACAACATCCGCTGGAATAGGAGGTGTGACCGGGTTAGGGTGATCTGTGGTAGTGGGAGAGTCTTTAGTCAGGAGTGGTAGGAGTAGGTGGGAGATGTTGTCAGTTGGATAGTGGCTCCGAGACTGTAGAATGTCTTGACCCAGAAGGGGTACAGGGCACAATGGCATAACTAAGAATGAGTGTGAAAAGGAGATTCCATCCAAACTGCATGTCAGAGGTGGTGTGCGAAGAGGAGAAGTAGGGGTCCCATCCACTCCCATAACCGAGACCTGTGAGGGAACTAGAAGTCCAGAGTATGAAGGCAAAACAGAGAAGGTAGCCCCCATGTCCACAAGAAATGATATGGACTTACCCGCTACCTGTAGCATCACCCTTGGCTCAGAGAGAGTAATGAGGGTCTCCAAATCCGGGCCATGTCCTAGGAGTTTGAGCGATGCGCCCACCTGGCTGGATTGGCCTTCCCATTTGGGCGGCTTGTCCTCCACGTAGAGGCACTGAGGAAAAACCTCTTGCCCAAAGGGGCAATCGCTCTGCCAGTGACTGGGCTGTTTGCAGTCAGGGCAGGGCTCAGTGGGCAGCCGCGGGCAGGGGCCCTGCTGGGACCAATGGTCCTGCTTGCCACACTTAAAGCAAGCTGCTGGAGGGGTTTCTCTTTGTGGCTTGGATTTGGGTCAGGCACTTCCTGTATCTTGCCTCTGTTGTTCTACTGGCCTCAGGGCTGCCACAGAGCCTGGGTTTGGAGCGTTACCTTCTGTTGCATGCGGGCCTGGTGAACAGCCTTGGCCTGTTTCTACTAATGGGGACCATTAAAAACTTTAAATGCCATGTTCACAGGTTCTGGATAAGGGTTTGGGGGTTGAGAATAAAAGGAGGAGGGCTCATGCAGAGCCCGGCACCCAGATCCCACAGGAAACACTGGAGCCAAAGGCAGGACAGGGCAGGAACTTCCTGCAAGAAAATTGGGGTTGGACGTCCTGAAAACTGGTGTAAGAGCCAATGCCAGGCTGAGAATGGCCTGATGGAGGAGGGGTTTAAGAACACAGTGGAGCCCTGGCCGGTTGGCTCAGCGGTAGAGCGTCGGCCTAGCGTGCGGAGGACCCGGGTTCGATTCCCAGCCAGGGCACACAGGAGAAGCGTCCATTTGCTTCTCCACCCCTCCGCCGCGCTTTCCTCTCTGTCTCTCTCGTCCCCTCCCGCAGCCAAGGCTCCATTGGAGCAAAGATGGCCCGGGCGCTGGGGATGGCTCTGTGGCCTCTGCCCCAGGCGCTAGAGTGGCTCTGGTCGCAACATGGCGACGCCCAGGATGGGCAGAGCATCGCCCCCTGGTGGGCAGAGCATCACCCCCTGGTGGGCAAAGCGTCGCCCCTGGTGGGCGTGCCGGGTGGATCCCGGTCGGGCGCATGCGGGAGTCTGTCTGACTGTCTCTCCCCGTTTCCAGCTTCAGAAAAAAAAAAAAAAAAAAAAAAAAGAACACAGTGGAGAAGGGAAGGGCCCCTGGCCAGCAGGGAGGAGAGAGATGGTAGTGGTGAATAAGAAACAGGTTTTTGCGAAGGGAGAGGAGGGGGCTCTAGAGGGAAGAGACCCGAGCATAAAAGAGGTCCGCAGAGGGACCAGAGAAAAGTCCCAAGAGGGGCGCCCCCGGGGGTCAGACAGGAGGGAGAGAGATGTGGGAGTCCACGGAGAAGGAAAGATTAGGATTGGAGGTTTTAGGTGAGGTTTCTCTGGCCAGAAAAAGGCCTGTGCAGTGGAACAGGTGGCACAGAGATTAAGGATGGGTGCGCGAATAATTAGAAGCCATGTATGTAAGAGATCTCCAATCAGTTTTCAGCTTTTTTGGCGATAGTTAAATTGGTGAGGGTGTTAAAACCGAAAGTCCCTTCAGGAGGCTAATTCAGTGGGTTCTGTGGCCTGGCCACAGCAGAGAAGAACAGTTTCTTCTTCTTTAGGGAAGGAGATTCCTGTGCCCCCACGGCTGCCCTCAGTCCTCGGAGTGGTCAGATTTGAGTATTAGCATCCTAAAACTCAAGGTCTGGCAGGGACAAAAAAGGTAAAGTGGATGTGCTTGGGACATCTTCAAAAGCACACGCACTCGGTAGGAAAAGACTTCCCTGATGTAGCTATGGTTTTGGACAGGGAGTCTCAGAGGAAAGAACTCAAGGGTGGTTGGAGGCAGGGGACTTACCATATTGTGTGCCGAAGTGGGTGGAAGGTCGAAAATCCTGGTTCTTTCTCAGAGGGGACGGGGAGAGGAGCGGTCTTTGCAGACTTCAACTCCTCCCGGGTTTCGGCACCAAAATGTAAGCTATTTTTCCCCGCTGAGAAGGAAGGAAGGGGCCAGAGCCACCAAGTGTGGAATAACAAAAGGCTTTATTTATTTATTTATTTATTTATTTATTTATTTGTATTTTTCTGAAGCTAGAAACGGGGAGAGACAGTCAGACAGACTCCCGCATGCGCCCGACCGGGATCCACCCGGCACGCCCACCAGGGGGCAACGCTCTGCCCCTCCGGGGCGTCGCTCTGTTACGACCAGAGCCACTCTAGCGCCTGGGGTAGAGGCCAAGGAGCCATCCCCAGCACCCAGACCATCTTTGCTCCAATGGCTGCGGGAGGGGAAGAGAGAGACAGAAAGGAAGGAGAGGGGGAGGGGTGGAGAAGCAAATGGGCGCTTCTCCTGTGTGCCCTGGCCGGGAATCGAACCTGGGTCTTCTGCACGCCAGGCCGACGCTCTACCACTGAGCCAACCGGCCAGGGCACAAAAGGCTTTATTAAGTACAGCGCATCCCACTCGGCAAGGTTCCCTGGCCCCCAGGAAAGATGAAGGCCAGATGGAGGCCAGGGAAGTTGCAAGGATTAAACCACGTGGGAGATATTTAAAGGGTCCCTCTAGGGAAGTCGGGCTAATATGACATAGAGAAATCTCACTGGCTGACAGGATTAAACCACGTGGGAGATATTTAAAGGGTCCCTCTAGGGAAGTTGGGCTAATATGACATAGAGAAATCTCACTGGCTGACAGTCAGTCGCTTTTTTTTCCAAGGACTCCTAGGAAGTTTCTTTTGGCGTGCTTGGCTGTGGGCGGGCCTAGGTTCCCCACGTGACCATCCCTCATTATCCACCAACCTTACACTCTCCCCCCACACTGTACTTAAAAGCTTCACTCTCTAAAAGCTTTAACTTACTTCGTGTGCTCACTTCTGGGGGAGTTTCATTACCTCTCCGCTTTCCCTTTTTCAATGACCACACGTATGGGTGCCAATTGTTGCGTTCCAGCCACGACAAGTCTGTTACGGGGTCCTCGAATGGGAAAAGGTATGGAATTAAATAAATGATACAGAATTAAAGATATATACATAAAGATGAGTTCGGGAGGACCGCACGGCAAACAGTCTCTACTGCTTCTAAGCCAATGCAATGGCGGCCCCCAGAAGCACATCTGTCTTTATTCAGGGAAAAAATGTGGTTCATTAACAATTCAATTGTTTCCAAGACAACTCAAAGACAACCCCCATCATACCATTTAGATTTTAGATCTAACTTTACACCAATAAGAAACTAGCTTCCAGCCTCTTCCGGAGAACATGGGTGGGATAAGCAATAATCAGGTATAGCTCTTTGTTAACTGGGCAGGTGAGATGGGTGGTTAGGCCAGCACCTGTCCCTTGGATATAAAAACACCCTGTTTATATTTCAGTCCCCAACACAGGATGCTCGATGTTTTTCATTTCAAGAAAAGTCTGGATTTCGCTCAGACAAGCCGCGAAATGGCTGAGCACCTTCCCTCTTTTTTTTTTTTTTTAATTTTTTTTTTTAGATTTTATTTATTCATTATAGAGAGGAGAGAGAGAGAGAGAGAGAGAGAGAGAGAGAGAGAAGGGGGGAGGAGCAGGAAGCATCAACTCCCATATGCGCCTTGACCAGGCTAGCCCAGGGTTTCGAACCGGCAACCTCAGTGTTTCCAGGTTGACACTTTATCCACTGCGCCACCACAGGTCAGGCAGCACCTTCCCTCTTGACAACCAACGCACATTGCTGTGCGGAAGCACACCAGAATAATTATTCCCAAATTCATCCAGCAGTGTTTTAAACTGGCGATCATTTAAAGCTCGGGCAACAATAAAGTTGACCACCCAAATGACCAGCGACATCACCTCACCAAGCTGCTCGCCACACATCTGAACACAAAGTGCCTCCTGATGTAGGATGCAGTGAAAACTTAGAATGGGTCTCTTTTCATGTTCACAAAGAAGCTCTATGAATCCTCTGTTTTTCCCCACCATGCACGGAGCAGCATCAGTACACACCGAAATAAGTTTATCCATCAGTAAATTTTTTTTCTTTAGCAAACTCAGTGAAAGACTTGAATAAATCCTCCCCTCTTGTTATCTCTTTCATAGGCAAAACAGCAAGATTTTCCTCACGTAGTGTGTCACTGACAGCATACCTTGCAATAACGCTAAACTGGGATAAAATGGCTTACATCTGTTGACTCATCCAAAGCGAGAGAAAAGAATGGTGCTGCATTTATGTCCTTCACTTGCGTTGCCTCAATTTGATTTGCCATCATGATGGTACGATCGTGAACAGTTCTTGCTGACAGAGGCATGTCTTTTATTTGTTAGATTATCTTGTCTTTATCCGAAAAGTTATCAAAAAATTCATTCGCGCTTGACCTGTGGTGGCGCAGTGGATAAAGCATCGACCTGGAAATGCTGAGGTTGCCGGTTCGAAACCCTGGGCTTGCCTGGTCAAGGCACTTATGGGAGTTGATGCTTCCAGCTCCTCCCCTCTTCTCTCTCTCTGTCTCTCTCTCCTCTCTCTCTCTCCTCTCTAAAATGAATAAATAAAATAAAATGTAAAAAAAGAACAATTCACTTTAAAAAAAAATTCATTGGCAACATCAAGCAAGAATGTTTTGGCATACTCTCCATCTGTGAATGGCTTTCCATTTCTGACAATTGCTAAAGCACCAGCAAAGCTAGTTGAATTCCAGTTACCTTGTTGGGTCCAAACACGGAGTTGCTGCTGACTAGCTTACACTCTGCACAGTAGCTGTTGACATGCTTTCTCCCTGCTGTCCCCCGCTGGATATTTCAATGCAAATGTAGTATGGCGTGCGTTGAAGTGCCACTTTATATTTGACCGTTTCATCAATGCAATTTTATCATTGCATATTAGACACACTGCAGAACCTGCTCTCTCCACAAAGGCAAATTCCTCTGTCCATTCCTGCTGAAAAGTATGATACTCCTCATCTTTTTTTTTTTTTCTATTTTTCTGAAGCTGGAAACGGGGAGAGACAGTCAGACAGACTCCCGCATGCGCCCGACCGGGATCCACCTGGCACACCCACCAGGGGCGATGCTCTGCCCACCAGGGGGCAATACTCTGCCCCTCCGGGGCATCGCTCTGCCGCGACCAGAGCCACTCTAGCGCCTGGGGCAGAGGCCAAGGAGCCATCCCCAGCGCCCAGGCCATCTTTGCTCCAATGGAGCCTTGGCTGCGGGAGGGGAAGAGAGAGACAGAGAGGAAGGAAGGGGGAGGGGTGGAGAAGCAGATGGGCGCTTCTCCTGTGTGCCCTGGCTGGGAATTGAACCCGGGTCCCCCACACGCCAGGCCAACGCTCTACCGCTGAGCCAACCGGCCAGGGCCTCATCTTTTTTTTTTCTTTTAGCCATCTTCTTTGTCAAAAGGGTTTCTGGCCCTGGCCAGTTGGCTCAATGGTAGAGCATCGGCCTGGCGTGCAGGAGTCCCGGGTTTGATTCCCAGCCAGGGCACACAGGAGAAGCGCCCATCTGCTTCTCCACCCCTCCCCCTCTCCTTCCTTTCTGTCTCTCCCTTCCCCTCCCGCAGCCAAGGCTCCATTGGAGCAAAGTTGGCCCAGGCGCTGAGGATGGCTCTGTGGCCTCTGCCTCAGGCGCTAGAATGGCTCTGGTTGCAACAGAGAAACGCCCCAGATGGGCAGAGCATCGCGCCCTGGTGGGCGTGCTGGGTGGATCCCGGTCGGGCGCATGTGGGAGTCTGACTGCCTCCCTGTTTCCAACTTCAGAAAAATACAAAAAATAAAATAATAATAATTTAAAAAAGGGTTTCTGCAATTAGGTAGCTGACTACTTGATTAAAAGGAGGGAAGTTTACTTCCTGACCTCACAGCTACCCGTGTACATTATAAAAATTTGGTGTTGTCCCGGAGGACAGCTGTGATTGGCTCCAGCCACCTGCAACCATGAACTTGAGCAGTAGGAAATGAATGGATTGTAATACATGAGAATGTTTTATATTTTTAACGTTATTTTTTTTTAAAGATTTGTCTGTGAGCCAGATGCAGCCATCAAAAGAGCCACATCTGGCTTGCGAGCCATAAGTTCCCAACCCCTGTTTTAGAATCTCCAGGCCATGTTTAATAGGGGAGTATTTTGCTGTTAATAGTCCCCTTTCTTTCCAGATTACAGCATGAACTTTTTTTTTTTTTTTACAGAGACAGAGAGAGAGTCATAGAGAGGGACAGACAGACAGAAACAGAGAGATGAGAAGCATCAATTATTAGTTTTTCATTGCGCATTGCGACACGTTAGTTGTTCATTGACTGCCCCCTCATATGTGCCTTGACCGCGGGCCTTCAGCAAACTGAGTAACCCCTTGCTGGAGTCAGCGACCCTGGGTCCAAGCTGGTGAGCTTTTGCTCAAACCAGATGAGCCCGTGCTCAAGCTGGCGACTTCGGGGTCTTGAACGTGGGTCCTTGGCATCCCAGTTCGACGCTCTATCCACTGCACCACCACCTGGTCAGGCCAGCATGAACATTTAAAAAAAGAAGGCATATTTGGAGTCTATGTAAATGTTGACTCTTTTGTCTTTTTCTAGTTCAAAAGCTTAGGTCAAAGCTATGAGTTCAGCCTTTGAGGTCAAAATTCCTGAAGGAAGAGACTTAGCTTCTGTTGTTTCCAGGAAACTCACAATTGCATACCTTGCCCTCCTCCTTTCCTGGTCAACAGAAACGCTTCCCTTGGTAAACCATTTTATATCTGTACCTGGCCACAAGTTGCTGTGGCTCAGTCTGGTTAAATAGAAAAGAAAGAAAAGAGAAAGCACACGTTTCTAATATGTTTAATTTCACAATGCTTGTGAGTATACGATGTTTTTTGTTGTTCCATTGTCTGTGCAGATATAGAGATTTTCTGGTTTGCCAAGTCTAGAACACGCAATGTATAATTGTCCATGTGAGAAGCAATCTGTGTGTAGTTCTAAAGCGCACAATTCTAAATATTGGCCCTGAGCTTTGTTCATGGTGATTGCAAAAGCCAATCGAATTGGGAATTGCAATCTCTTAAATTGAAATGGCATATCCGTTGGAATCATAGAAATGCGAGGAATGAGGACATCTTCACCTTTGAAAAGTCCTGTCAAAATTGTAGCTTCTACGACATTGCTCATTAATTTTTACAGCGCACAGTCCCAAACACTTCATGTTTTTGTGGGTTTTTTTTTTTTTTTTTGTATTTTTCCGAAGCTGGAAACCGGGAGAGACAGTCAGACAGACTCCCGCATGCGCCCGACCGGGATCCACCCGGCACGCCCACCAGGGGCGATGCTCTGCCCCTCCAGGGCATCGCTCTGTCACGACCAGAGCCACTCTAGCGCCTGGGGCAGAGGCCAAGGAGCCATCCCCAGCGCCCGGGCCATCTTTGCTCCAATGGAGCCTTGCTGCGGGAGGGGAAGAGAGAGACAGAGAGGAAGGAGAGGGGGAGGGGTGGAGAAGCAGATGGGCGCTTCTTTTGTGTGCCCTGGCCGGGAATCAAACCCGGACCCCTGCACGCCAGGCCGACGCTCTACCACTGAGCCAACCAGCCAGGGCCAACACTTCATGTTTTACCACGAAATCCATCAGCGATTTCAGCTTCTGTCTGAAAACACATGCTGTGATGTCATGCCTATCCACCAGCGATTGGCTAGGAAGTAAGAGCTGTTGTATATCGTCCCAAGCTGGAGTGCATGTGAATGTAATGAATAGTTCTGGATGCCCGTAGTGATGAACATATGCAATTGCATCTTGAGCATACTCATGCATATGACGTGGACTGCCTGTATATGAAGATGGCAAAATCGTTAGTCCTCCAACGTTAGTTGTATTACTGTCATTTACAACTGCATCTCGCAAATGAACACATTCTTCAGAGCGAAGATTGGTCTGATTCCAATGGATGAATATCAAACGTTCTGTTTCGATTTTTACATACATATCTACGATGTATTGGTGAAACAATAGACGGCATTTCAAAATGTGATTGTCAAAAAAAATGTGATTGTACTCATTCTCTTGAATCATTAATCAGTATGAATAATAGTTCATTGCGCTGCATTTTATATTTGTTTCTTCGCCACTGACTGGATTTATCATCTTAACGTTGAAGTGATATCCATAGGCCCCATCCCCAAAAATGATTGGATATAGCAGGACATTGTAGCATCAATGAGTTTCTGCAACTTTTCTCAATTGATGTTTCTCTGATGAAGAACAATATCTCTAGGTTGAAAGTGATCTCCGACTATAACAATTGCCACTTCATCTATAGTTGGAGCATTGAATCTTCGCATATGTTCTCTAGCAGCCATTTTGTCAGCATAAATAACAATCTTGTATGTATCAGATGGCATCATGCCAATTGCTGTTTTGAACAAACGCACTAAATTGTTTTTTTCATGAAGAAACTCTTGCAGTTGGGAAATGATGGACCTTTTTATGCCAGTAGAAATCCCACAGCGTGCATTCAATTCATCATTACCATCACCAATGAAATACATTTGTAGGAATTTATGTTGACCATCTGGGAACAGAAGCAAGGAGCCGGTTTTATGATAAATTTGTCCTTTCACTTTGTAAGTTGGCATGAATTGAGCTGTTACAATTTCTGCACCGAACAACGTCATTTGGAAACATGAGTTCTATTTTCTGATGTTAGATAGGAAATGCTTTGTGATAGATATGTGAAATTCCAACTGCCCTTTGCTTGTCCCACCTGGCTTCCTGACCTCACCCTTACTTACTGGTTAAACCCCCCTGAGGCAGAAGAGTTCCAGAAAACTGATCAACTTCCAAGGAGGAGTGTTCCAGGAAGCGGAAACCATAAAACCGTAAAAGGGAACATAGCAGAACTTTTAACTGAGTACCCCCTCAGGCTCTCCCAAACTCTATAAAATTCACCTGTAACTGGTGCCCTTCTCCCTGGAGAAGTGCCCGGCAGGGCTCCTTTCTTCCTTTCTATAAAGCCTGTTACTCTGGTCTTTTCAGACTCACATGGATTCTAACATTTGGTGCCGAAACCTGGGACAGGGTACTAACTACCTGGACGATCCCTCTTTGCCGTCCAAACTTACAACCAGGAAAGCAACAGGCAGTGGCAGCTCGTCCCAGGCTTACTCCCTGATTCTGTTTGGATGTGTAATTGTAGGTTGATTGGCCGGTGATCTGTCCCTGTTCTGAACCCCTGCTGGATCAAGAGGTAAGTAGTTTCTCCTTCTCCTTCCCTGGTTGGCCTCCAAATTTCTCTCTAAAAACATCCCTTCCTGGTCGGACAGTTTTGACTTCGGACCCCATATCTATGAGTGGTCTGCCTCTACTCCTTTATGGACTTCTACGAAAGTCCAGGCGCACCTAGCCAGGCCCCTCTCCTATGTCCCAGGATCTCGTCCTTGGGGTGACAACCTCCTGTCTGAGACTCTCTTTCTACAGAGATTCTCTCCTCTCGGAACTGTGACTGAAGGTGGGTATGCCTCCTTTTCTCACCAGTCTCCTCTAACTGTGGGCTCCTCTCAGTCCAAACTGTCCAGCCAGGCTCCCCTCAGAACATGGGCTCCTCCCAATCTCAGGCCTCAGAGACTACTCTTCTACTCCTTTGGGACTACTCCTTCAGGACTCCTCTACTCCTTCAGGACTCACTCTACTCTCTGAGGTTCACAGTTTGGAAAGTTTCTACTCCATGAGGCCTGCTTCTACGGACTTCCTTGAAAGTCTAGGCACCTAGCTAGGTTGCTTTCTACTACCATTACAATATCCTAAGAGATCTTGACAATTTCTGCCTCCCGATGGGGAGGACATCAGAGATTCCTTATGTGCAGGCTTTTCTTCTCCCTTCTCTCCTGTCCTTAATTTCTGTACTGCTTGTTCTACACACAGACCATTTTTAGCCAGAGAAACCTCACCTAAAACCTCCACTCCTAATCTTTTCTTCTCCATGGACTCCCAACTCTCTCCCCTTCCTGCCTGATCCCCAGGGAACCCCTCTCTCAGGACCCCTCTCTGGTCCCTCTGAAAATCTCTTACACCTGAGTCTCTTCCCTCCAGAAAGCCCCCTCCCTTCACAAAATCCTGTTTCTCATTCATTTGCAAATACCAGTCTCCCTTTCTCCTCTCTTGCTAGCCGGGGCCCCTCCCTTCTCCATTGAGTTCTTTTTTTTTTTTTTTTTTTTTTTATATCTTTCTGAAGCTGGAAACGGGGAGGCAGTCAGACAGACTCCCGCATGTGCCCGATCGGGATCCACCTGGCACACCCACCAGGGGCCGATGCTTTGCCTATCTGGGGCATCGCTCTGTTGCGACCAGAGCCACTCTAGCACCTGAGGCAAAGGCCATGAAGCCATCCTCAGTGCCCAGGCCATCTTTGCTCCAATGGAGCCTCGGCTGCAGGAAGGGAAGAGAGAGACAGAGAGGAAGGAGAAGGGGAGGTGTGGAGAAGCAGATGGGTGCTTCTCCTGAGTGCCCTGGCCGGGAATCGAACCCGGGACTTTCACACACCAGGCCGACACTCTACCACTGAGCCAACTGGCCAGTTCCTCCATTGTGTTCTTAAATCCCTCCTCCCTTCTTACAAATGGGTGGCTCTGTCTCTTTTTCTTCTTCGACCCATCCTTCCCCCTCCTCAGAGACTGACTGTGCCTTCCACTACTCCTTGTCCTCCTCCCCTCTCCTCAGAGCTCCAAATCTTTTTGACTCCTCTGACCACGTGGCGCCACCACCAGCAATTTAATCTCCTCCTCCTCCTCCTGCAAATTCTGACCCTCCTTCTTTCCATCCAGCTGCTCACACTGTCCATCCATCTGCTTTCTGTCTTCCTCCCTGCTATGCTGACAACTCCCTGCTATCTCAAAAAGCTTAAAAAAGCAGAGTTGTCTACTGAGCTGTGTGAGTGAGTAATCTGTTTTGTCTCTTTGTTTGTCAGAAAATATCTTTAGTATAATTGTAATTGAAAAAAGTAAAGGCACGCTCATTTAAATTTTTTAATTTATAATTTGTATGAGAAGTCTTTGTTTAATGTGTAACTGTGTCTGTTTCTAAGGCCTTAAACCAATAATTACCCACCTCTTAAACCAGGCTTACTCATCCCCACGGACTCTCCCTGCAATACCCCCAACCTTCCTGTTCAAAAACCTTCAGGGGCTTATTGCCTCGTACAGGACTTATGCCTAATCAATGAGGCAGTGGTTCCCCTCCATCCAGTAGTCCCTAATCTCTACAAGTTACTGTCACACAATCCCTCAAACACCACTCACTTCACAATCCTAGACCTCACAAATGCCTTCCTTACCATTCCTCTACACCCTGACTCTTACTTTCTGATTGCATTCACCTGGACTGACCTGGACACTAATGCAGCCCAGCATTTATGTGAACTGTCTTACTCCAGGGGTTCAAAAACAGCCCACACATATTTGGGCAGGCACTAGCTCAGGATTTAACAGCATGCAATCTCAAAACTAGTACTCTCTTACAATATATAAATAACCTACTCCTCTGCAGCCCCTCCCTGCCTGCCTCAAGGAGACACACCGCTACCCTTCTTAACTTCCTCGCTATGAAGTGATATCGTGTCTTCTCTGCTAAGGCTCAACTTCACTCTTAGTCCATAGTCTATCTGGGCATCACCTTAACCCCCACCACCTGAGGCCTCACCCTAAATCGAACTCAGAACCACCACAGTTTCCAACCACCTACCACCTGTGGAGCCAGTATCCATGGCCACCATCATAGCCACCTGGCCCATGCAGTTTTACATTAGATTCGGACATTTGGCAAAGAAACTGTCCAAAAACTGGTTGTCCATCATCTTTAATCCTAGCTTGCACCCAGCAGGCAAGTAAAAACACACACTGGGCTCCAAAACCCACTCATTCAGTGCTCACAAAGCTACTGACTTATCCGAGTTTCCTAGAATCAAAGGTTTCTAGCTCACCAGACTATTCACTTCTGTTCCCCATCTCTTTCCTTCTCCCTGCACAAACTCTGCACAAACTGGCTTCTCAGCACTCCACCATCTTGGCTGCTTCTCCTGGCCTCCTCACCATGGCCTTTCTCTGCTCTCCTCTCTAATGCTAATCTCAGGAACCAAGAGAGCAAGCTCCTGGTCTGCCCCATTTTATAGTGCAGAAATAAAACCTTTAATCCAATATAAAAAATAGGGAAGTCTGTAATACAAAGTCACTTATCTGAGGCATGATGGGATTGCACCACCCCACATCAAAAAGGGTGGGAAATGCGTAGTCCTAAAACCAAGCCCCAGGCTACAAGGATCCTGCCTGCCCACAGCCTGCCTCCAACACACATTAATATCACCTGGGCTTCCACGTGGGCAGCGCCATCTTTAACAAAGTGAGTATAATATATTTTATCTGCCCAACACCACCGCAAATCAAATCCTTTCTTTCCTTGGTCTAACAGACTTCTTTAGACACTGGATTCCCAATTTTGCTCTCTTTGTCAAACCCCTCAGTGAGATCTTCTGAGCATGGATTTTAAGGTCTATAATGGCAAGGAAGTAACAGAAAAGGCAAATAAGGCCCAAAAGAGTACAGAAAATACCAGCTTTTGGCATACGCTCTTAAAGGCTCCAACACCCTAAAGGGCTTCATAGAATTCCATCAGGGCCCTGCTCCAGAGTGGAAAGAAAGGTCATTGAACTGAAGCCTGCTAGGCTTCCCGGCCCCACCGGTTTATACGTCTCTGTTGTGGAAAGGGAGACACGAGAAGGTAAGCTGCTCCATGGAGGGAGGGTTCAGTCTTTTCTAGCCCTGTTCCAGCTACCTGTGACCTGACCTTGCCCAAATGCTGAGAATTGCCACCGAAGGCCCAAGGACATCGTTCATGAGCCTAAGGTATTTCTTCCAGGTAGCAGATAAGCTGATCCCATTTCTTTTATACACAAGGGCCATCTACTATACCTTGCGTGAATATTTGAATTTTATTTATCCCTCAAAGATCTCTACTGTGGGTATTGACAGTCTGAATTTGAGTATCTCTGTTATTCCTCTTGTCTCAATGCCCCATGCCTATTGTAGGCTAGGACATGCTGCTAATTCCAGCTAGAAGCAGTGGTCACTAGAACTTAAACTCTAACTGCAAAGTGTAGAAATGTAACCACCCTTTCCCTAAGTACTTGCAGGATTTACAGGTTACTCAGCAAAATGTTCAAAGACTGTCCAAGAGGCACTTCCAGCAGTACATCACCCAAGGACTGACTTTTACGTGGACAGATCCATACACCGTGATCCTGACAACTCCCACTGCTGCTAAAGTAGAAAAACGGCATAGCACATATATGTGTCTCCCTAATAATTGAACAGAAACCTGTACCCTAATCTATCTCATCCCAAATATCAACCTAATCCCACCATATGAGCCTCTTTCAATTTCTAGTACACTACCTGTCAATCTAAGGACCAAACAAGCTATACAGGTAATCCCTCTTCTTGTTGCTTTAGGAATCTCTATAAAAATAGGTCTAGGGGTAGGGGGAATGGCCAGTGCCCTGTTTTATTCCTACACTCCCTCTCTCTCTCTCTGAAGCCCAGCGAATTCGTAAACATGGAATCAGTGATTTCACACAAACTGGGTGTCTTGACTATTGCCTTTCATTGGTCCACTCACTCTCCTATTTATTTTTCTAACTTTTGAACCCTGCCTCTTATGTTTGTTCACTAGTTTCTTACCGAACTGAGTGCAGACCTTCACCAATCAGAAAATTAGAAAAATCTACCTAACCCTACACACCAACCCTGAAACCTGCTCTCACAAAACACAAAAATCTGGAACCCTATAAATACACCCCTACTCCAAACAATGGTGAAAAAAACCCTTGTTCTCAATGCTAGCACCAATTATAGGACCAATCCTAATTTTGTGCCTAATTTTAATGCTTGCCTCTTTCTTTATCAAGTTCCTGCAGGCTCAAAGGAGAGAAATCTTCAGGATTACCTACAATCAAATTTTTTTTTTTTTTTTTTGTATTTTTCTGAAGTTGGAAACGGGGAGGCAGTCAGACAGACTCCCGCATGTGCCCGACCGGGATCCACCCGGCATGCCCACCGGGAGGTGATGCTCTGCCCATCTGGGACGTCGCTCCGTTGCAACCAGAGACATTCTAGCGTCTAAGGCAGAGACCATAGAGCCATCCTCAGTGCCCGGGCAAACTTTGCTCCAATGGAGCCCCGGCTGTAGGAGGGGAAGAGAGAGACAGAGAGGAAGGAGAGGGGTAGGGCCGGAGAAGCAGATGGGCGCCTCTCCTGTGTGCCCTGGCTGAGAATCAAACCCGGGATTCCTGCATGCCAGGCCAATGCTCTACCACTGAGCCAACTGGCCAGGGCCCAATCAAATGCTTTTACAACCCCTACTCCAACTGCCCGAGGCGGAGTTCATGAAGGAGGCCCCCTATAGGTATAACAGCAGGAAGTAGCTCCAGAAGATGGCCAGTTTGAGACAAATCTCTTTCCTGAACCCCATACCCTCTCCTTCCCCCCACCTCTTTTCCTTTTTATCATACTACAGAGTTGAGAAATGATAGATATATAAAATTCCAACTGTCCTTTGGTTGTCCCACCTGGCTGCCTGACCTCACCCTTACTTACTGGATAATCACCCCTGAGGCAGAAGAGTTCCAGAAAGCTGATCAACCTCCCAAGGAGGAGTGCTCCAGGAAGCCGAAACTGTAAAACCGTAAAAGGAAACATACCAGAACTTTGGACTCAGTACCCCCTCAGGCTCTCCCAAACTCTATAAAATTTGCCTCATAGTCTGTAACCGGTGCCCTTCTCCCTGGAGAAGTGCCTGGCAGGATTCCTTTGTTCCTTTCTATAAAGCCTGTTATTCTGGTCTTTTTGGACTCCCATGGAATCCAACACTTTGATTCAGCGGTATATCCGGCAAGCAAATTTTTTTTTTTAATTAATTTATTTATTTTTTAGAGAGGAGAGGGAGAGACAGAGAGAGAGAAGGGGGGGAGGAGCTGGAAGCATCAACTCCCATATATGCCTTGACCAGGCAAGCCCAGGGTTTCGAACCGGCGACCTCAGCATTTCCAGGTCGACGCTTTATCCACTGCGCCACCACAGGTCAGCAGGCAAGCAAAGTTTTTAATGGCTCTGGTGGTTCTCCAAGTTGAGGCAGTTTAATTTTTCCAGCAGCGCAACACATTCCTTTTGTTTCTCCATTAAATTTCAGAGCCTTGCCTGATCTGTGGTGGCGCAGTGGATAAAGTGTCGACCTGGAAATGCTGAGGTCGCCGGTTCGAAACCCTGGGCTTGCCTGGTCAAGGCACATATGGGAGTTGATGCTTCCAGCTCCTCCCCCACTTCTCTATCTCTGTCTCTCCTCTCTCTCTCCTCTCTAAAAATGAATAAATAAAAATTTTTTAAAAATAAATAAATAAATTTCAGAGCCTTGCAATAAGGACACACTTCAGTCATAGTTCCAATGAGAACATGCTGGCTCAAACTATAATCATCAACTGGGTTGTACCGGAATGCAAGGCATTGTAATTACGTGATTGCTGAGCACGGAGTCATGTTTGACGCTGATCTGCTGTTTCTCATTGATGTCTTTCAACCACTCTCAGCCTGTCACATTCATTCTGTTGAGAACAAAGCAGATCTGAAGCTGCAGAACACAATCGCTGTGCTCGCAACCGTGCATCCTAAAGCCTGGCTGCATGTAAATAGACCATAAATTGGAAACATTAAAATGAAATTGTAAAATATTTAGTATAGCGTGTGTTGCTTTTATGTCCAACAGATGGCGCTGTTTTTTTTTAAAAAGCATGTTTTTACCAGTCACAGGTGTGACATCTATAGCTATATAATAGTAGGTATATAAAAAAGAGCATTTATTCTAATGCAACGTTGTATCAAAATTTCAAAGCAATCGGTGAAGAACTTTTAGAGATTTAAGATTTTGAACATTTACTTTTTTTTTTTTTTTCATTTTTCTGAAGCTGGAAACAGGGAGAGACAGTCAGACAGACTCCCGCATGCGCCCGACCGGGATCCACCCGGCACGCCCACCAGGGGCGACGCTCTGCCCACCAGGGGGCGATGCTCTGCCCATCCTGGGCGTCGCCATGTTGTGACCAGAGCCACTCTAGCGCCTGAGGCAGAGGCCACAGAGCCATGCCCAGCGCCTGGGCCATCCTTGCTCCAAAGGAGCCTTGGCTGCGGGAGGGGAAGAGAGAGACAGAGAGGAAAGCGCGGCGGAGGGATGGAGAAGCAAATGGGCGCTTCTCCTGTGTGCCCTGGCCGGGAATCGAGCCCGGGTCCTCCGCATGCTAGGCCGACGCTCTACCGCTGAGCCAACCGGCCAGGGCAACATTTTTATTTATATAGAAGATTGTCAAGGGCTGTGTCCTTTCAGACAGGTCTGTTGGAGAATACCTGTTCAATAGTTTGTGTGTGTGTGTGTGTGTGTGTGTGTGTGTGTGTGTGTGTGTGACAGAGACAGAGAAATAGATAAAGAGAGGGACAGATAGGGACAGACAGACTGGAAATGAGAGAGATGAGAAGTATTAATTGTTCATTGTGGCACCTTAGTTGTTCATTGATTGCTTTCTCATATGTGCCTTGACCAGAAGGCCACAGCAGAGTGAGTGACCCCTTGCTCAAGCCAGCAACCTTGGGCTTCAAGCCAGCGACCTTTGGGCTCAAGCCAGTGACCATGGGGTCACATCTATGAACTCATGCTCAAGCCAGCGACCTCAGGGTTTCTATTTTTTTTATTTTTTTTATTTTATTGTTTTTGTTTTTTGGTATTTTTCTGAAGCTGGAAACGGGGAGACAGTCAGACAGACTCCCGCATGCGCCCGACCGGGATCCACCCGGCACGCCCACCAGGGGCGATGCTCTGCCCACCAGGGGGCGATGCTCTGACCCTCTGGGGAGTCGCTCTGTCGCGACCAGAGCCACTCTAGCGCCTGGGGCAGAGGCCAAGGAGCCATCCCCAGCGCCCGGGCCATCTTTGCTCCAATGGAGCCTTGGCTGCAGGAGGGGAAGAGAGAGACAGAGAGGAAGGAGGGGGATGGAGAAGCAAATGGGCGCTTCTCCTATGTGCCCTGGCCGGGAATCGAACCCGGTTCCCCCGCATACCAGGCCGACGCTCTACCGCTGAGCCAACCGGCCAGGGCCGACCTCAGGGTTTCTAACCTGAGTCCTCTGCATCCCAGTCTGATGCTCTATCCACTGTACCACCACCTACTTGGTCAGACTCTTGTTCAATAGTTTCAACACAGGAATGAAAGAAGTGCTGGTATTTCAGGGCCCACTTTAGGAATTAAAGTAGCCAGATTTAGGGTTTGGCATATTTTTCAAATGTACTCAAGGGAGTCTAAGAGAAGGGCCTGGTATTTAATAAGTCTTTTTCCTATTAGCCAGTGATGTCCTTTTGCCTCAAGGACAGATTGAACCTGATGTGGAGTTTGGACTTCTAAAGGGTGGTCTAGAGTCAGTTCAGTTGCTTTCTCCATTAATAAGGCAGTTGCCATTGGTAGCCTGGACTTCCAGTTGTCACAGAGTCTAATTGTTTTGATAAATAAACCCCTGGCCTAGGAATGCTGCCTAGCTTTTGGGTAGGACTTGTAAGGTGATCTCTTGATTTTCTGCTACATATAGAGTAAACGGCTTTCCTAGGCCAGGGAGAGGCCAATGGCTGGAGCCTTGGTTAGGGTTGATTTGATGGCCTTGATGGCTCAATTTAAGCCCTGGTTCCATTTTAATGGCTCAGAATCAGGTCCTTTGATTATCTCATAAAGGGGTTTAGTTATCAACCCAAACCCAGAGATGCAGATTTGGCAGAAACCTATCATCCCTAAAAAGGTTCTTAATTGCTCTGTTTTTTGTTTTTTTGTCTGGGGACTGTAAGATTTAAAGTAGCTTTGTTGTTTTCTTGTTTGTTTTTGTGAGGGGGAGAGAGAGAGAGAGAGAGAGAGAAAGAGATATTCCTGGGTTAGGTGGTAGCCTAAATATTTTACCATTGAGGAAATTAGGGCCTTATTAGAAGACACTCAGTATCCCTTTTCCCCCAGGAAATTAAGGACTAAGATGATGTTGTGGTCAGAGTTCTGTTTGGTGGGGCTAAAGATTAGAATATTATTAACATACTGAATTATGGTTCCATGCTATAACTTTAGTTCCTGGAGACTTTTTCAAGTGTTTGTCCAAAGATATGAGGACTGTTTTGGAATGTTTGAGGAAGGACAGTCCAAGTATATTGAGCTCTTACCTGGGTGTAAGGATCCGTCCATCCAAAAGCAAAGAGAGGGTGGATGACTAGGTGAATGGGATGCAAAAAAAAAAAAAAAAAAGAATTGTTGAGATCTAGCACCATAAACCATTTGGCCTCATGAGGAATCTAGAATAAGATAATATATAAGCCCCTGGCAATGGACAAGGAGGCACCTGATTGGTGGTGTTGCTCTTCTATCAGTCAGGGTAAAGCAGATATTCAGCCCTAGTTCATCCTAGCTTGATGCCTGTGTTGGTGGCCAGGGCTGTTTCATGTCTGGGGCACATAAAAAAAAAAGATAATATATAGATTGGGTACAATGCAGTGAATAAAACTACAGCCTCATTAATGGCTCCTAAGTTCTGAACCACATGATACCCTCCATTTGTTTGTTTGTTAATTTGATTTAATGTTTTTAAGTGAGAGGAGGGGAGATAGTGAGACAGACTCCTGCATGTGCCCCTACCAGGATGCACCCAGCAAACCCTGTTTGGTACTCCCTTGTACTCCGTTGTCCCAAACTATTGGATTGACAGCAGACTGTATATGGGCTGGGATAGAGTCTGAGGGTGGGCTGAGTCTTGGTTAGAGACCAAGAGAAGTATGGAGTGGCCATTCCTCTGGGTTAAACTAGGAAGTTGGATATTAGTACTAGGGCCACCATTAAATCCTTGACCATTAAGTGAGGGCATTCTGGCATTCCCAGGAATTGTTTAGAAACTAAACATCCTGACCTGTGGTGGTGCAGTGGATAAAGCGTTGACCTGGAACACTGAGGCGGCTGTTTCAAAACACTGGGCTTGCCTGGTCAAGGCACATATGGGAGTTGATGCTTCCTGCTCCTACCCTCTTCTCTCTCTCTCTCTCTAAAAATAAATAAATAAAATCTAAAAGAAAAGAAACTAAAGAATCTTTTTAAAATTTTATTTATTGATTTTAGAGAGAGAAGAAGGGAGAGAGAGAGAGAGAAAGAGAGAGAAAGCAAGAAACATCTATTTGTTGTTCCACTTATTTATGCATTCATTGGTTGATTCTTTTTTTTTTCCCCTTCTTTTTCAAGTGAGAGGAGGGGAGATAGAGACAGACTCCTGCATGTGCTCTGACCAGGATCCACCCGGTAACCCCTATCTGGGGTCCATGTTCTGCACATCTGGGGCCATGCTTGCAATCAATCTATTTTTAGCATCTGAGGAGGAGGCTCCATGGAGCCATTCTCAGTGCCTGGGGCTGATGTGCTTGAACCAATCAAGCCATGGCTCCGGGAGGAGAAGAGAGAGAGAGAGAGAGAGAGAGAAGGGGGAGTGGTAGGGATGGAGAAGCAGATGGTCGCTTCTCCTGTATGCCCTGATGGGAAATTGAACCTGGGACATTTGCACACCAGGCTATCATTCTACCACAGAGTGAACTGGCCAGGACATTCTTTCTTCCTTTTTTTTTTTTTTTTTTAGTGAGAGAGAGATGAGAGACATCGATTCATAGTTGTGGCACTTTAGTTGTTCATTTATTGCTTCTCATATGTGCCTTGAGTGAGCAGGGGGCTCCAACGACCTTTGGGCTCAAGCCAGTAACCATGGTGTCATGTCTATGATCCTACACTCAAGCCGGTGACCCCGTGCTCAAGCTGGTGAGCCGGCACTCAAGACTGTGACCTCGGTGTCCTCAGCATCCCAAGTTGGCACTCTATCCACTGTGCCACCACCTGGTCAGTCTCATTGCTTGATTCTTGTATGTGCTTTGACCAAAGATTGAACCCTCAACCTTGGCGTAATGGGACAATGTTCTAACCAACTAAGCTACCCAGCCAGGATAGAGAAACTAAACAATCTTGAAGGTGACAGCTGAGAGGTGGAGTACAATATTTTTTTAGGCTGCCTGTCTACCCACATAATGGTACAAGCCAAGAAAGTCAAGGATCCCACATGTTCCATTAATGCCAAGTAGTTGGCTCCTGTATCAATTTTAAAAATTAACTTTTGGCCTGACCTGTGGTGACGCAGTGGATAAAGTGTCAACCTGGAATGCTGAGGTCGCCAGTTCAAAACCCCGGGCTTGCCTGGTCAAGGCACATATGGGAGTTGATGCTTCCTGCTCCTTCCCCCTTCTCTTTCTCCTCTCTCTCTAAAAATGAATAAATTAAAAAATTTAAAATTTAACTTTTGCCTGACTGGTGGTGGTACAGTGGATAGAGCATCAGCCTGAGATGCTGTGGTCCCAGGTTTGAAATTCTGAGGTCGCTGCCTTGAGTGCAGGCTCTCCAGCTTGAGCACAAGGTTGTCTGCTTGAGCATGGGATTATAGACATGATCCCATGGTTGCTGGCTTGAGCCCAAAGATCGGTGGCTTGAGTAAGGGGTCACTGGCCCCAGGTCAAGGCATGTATGGGAAGCAATCAATGAATACGTCAAGTGCCTCAACTATGAGTTGATGCTTCTCATCTCTCTCCCTTCCTGTCTTTCTCTCTTTTATTAAAAAAAAAAATTAACTTTTTTACCTGCTATATCAACAGTCACCTGGGGTTCTTCTGTAGTTATTTATGTCTTTTGTGCAGAGCCACCAGGAATCCTGGGCACCTTTAGTAATTTTTAGATAAGGCCATTACGGGTTCAGGTATCCCTCTCTTCCTTCAGAGCTGGAGATAGTCCTTTTTCTTTTTAATTTATTCATTTTTAGAGAGGAGAGAGAGAGGGAAAGGGGGGAGGAGCAGGAAGCATCAAGTCCCATATGTGCCTTGACCGGGCTAGCCCCAGAGTTTTGAACCGGTGACCTCAGCATTCCAGGTCGGTGCTTTATCCACTGCACTACCACAGGTCAGGCCGGGACAGTCCCTTTTCAATGACCTGGCCAGTTGCAAAGAGGGCAAGGCCTGCGGTGCTCTTCTTTGGGGAGGGGACACCAAGGTTCTGGCTTTTGAAAACATTGACTACTCCAATGATCCTGCTTATTGCACTTAAAGCAGGCCCCCTACTTGGGCCTGCCAATGTTTCCCTTGAGTGACCTTGGGGCTGCAAGGTGCCAGCAAATGCTACCAATTGAGCCTGCCTATTGGTCTGTCTGGTCTCACGTTGGGTTTTCATCCCTTTCAACTTGGTCTTGATTACTGAAGACTCTGAAGGTCATTTCCAGTAACAGAGTCATTGGGGTCTGTGGGCCAAATTGAAGCTTTTGTAACTTTCACCTGCTATCTGGGGTGTATTGCCTAATAAAATGTTGACCAAGTAAGCCTTGTCCCTCAGGGGCAGGGGGTGGGTCTATGTTGGTATTCTTTCTAAAGGCCTCAATCAGTCTGCCCTGAAATAGAGGATAATTTTTTTTCCTTTTTCTGAGTTACCACTTTTACTTTTTCATAATTTACAGACTTGATGACACATTTTTTTATGTTCCTTATAAGGCAGTGTATCTCATCATCCTTTCTAGTGAGGTCCGCCTGTCCCATCTGGTAGTTCCAGGATAGATCTTGGGTTGGGACTACAGTTACCCACACTGGATGTCTATCCAGTTGGGATTCCATCAGCATACCCCTGAGCTGCTAACCAGATTCTGTGTTTTCCCTCAGGAGTACAGCAAGTGAACAGGACAATATGAATGTCCCTCCAAGTCAAGTCAAAAGGCATTATCAAGATCTGACCAGGTGGTGGCGCAGTGGATAAAGCGTTGGACTGGGGTGCGGAGGACCCAGGTTCGAGACCCCGAGGCCGCCAGCTTGAGCATAGGCTCATCTGGTTTGAGCAAAAAGCTCACCAGCTTGGACCCAAGGTCGCTGGCTCAAGCAAGGGGTTATTCAGTCTGCTGAAGGCCCACAGTCAAGGCACATATGAGAAAGCAATCAATGAACAACTAAGGTGTCGCAATGCGCAATAAAAAACTAGTGATTGATGCTTCTCATCTCTCCGTTCCTGTCTATCCCTCTCTCTGACTCTCTCTCTCTGTCTCTGTAAAAAAAAAGGTGTGGGTGGGAATTATCAAGCATGCTCTCCATCCCAGGAGCACACCTGTGCCCCTTCTCTCTCAGGCATGCATGTTCTAAATTCTAAGAGACCCCATGAGACTTGCAACCAAAGCAATGGGCAGCAAGAGCTCATCCTATGCTAACACTCTCAACCTGTCTCCAAAACCTCCTTTACTCTCTCTGACTTCTAGTGAGCCGAAGCAGCCCCACGTAAGCTCTTTCCTGTTGCTTCTTCTATTCTAAGCCCTTCCTTTCACTGTCCCCAGCTTTATTAAACGTCCTCTCAAAAAAAAAAAAAAAAAAAGGCATTGTCAAAGTTTGAAATTTATCTACAAACCTGCTGAGATCTTCTGAAAACGTGTTCCTTTTTGTTTTGCAATTGGGCAAGGTCTTTCATGTTAAAAGGGATGCAGACCCTAATGGTTCTTGCATCTCCATTTGTAACTTCTCTGAGAAGACATAACTTGGTAAGACCTGGGTAATAAATGACTCCACTCCTGATATGTTCTGTGGGGCTGGGCTCTATATTCTTTATTGGTAATGGAGGATACAGTGGTGCATAAGGAGGAGACGTAATAAGAGAGTTTATTGGTGAGGTGGAAGGTGTTTGAGGGGGTATCCCAGGGGAATCTTAAGACAGGGAGGGGCCACCCTGGCTGGATAGCTCAGTTGGTTAAAACGTAGTCCCCAAACACAAAGGTTGTGGGTTTGATCCCTGGTTAAGGCACATACAAGAATAGATCAATGTTTCTGTCTTTCTCTCTCTCTTCCTCTCTCTAAAACCAATAATAATAATAAGCCTGACCAGGTGCAGTGGATAGAGCATCCGACTGGGACGCAGAGGACCCAGCTTCAAAACCCTGAGGTCGCCGGCTTGAGCATGGGCTCATCCGGCTTGAACATGGGCTCACCAGCTTGAGTGTGGGGTCACTGGCTTGAGCATGGGATCATAGACATGACCCTATGGTCATTGGCTTGAGCACAAAGGTCGCTGGCTTGAAGCCCAAGGTCACTGGCTTAAGCAAGGGGTCCCTTGCTCTGCTGTAGCCTCCTGGTCAAGGTACATATGAGAAATCAATCAATGAACAACTAAGGAGCTGCAATGAAGAATTGATGCTTCTCATCTCTCTCCCTTCCTGTCTGTCCTTATCTGTCCCTCTCTGACTTCCTCTCTCAGTCTCTGTCAAAAGAAGAAGGGGGGGCTGGGCCTGGCCTTCATGTTCCTCTGGATTATCTACTAGTGTGATGGATGTGCCAACAAGAGAGGATCATCTAGGATGTCTGCATACACCTGGGGAAGGCTAGAAAGATCATAACAGATCTTACATGAGCCTCTTTTTTCTGGGTCTTGGTATAGGGCTATGAAGTCTTGTATACATAAGGGATTTCTGTTCATTCTCCCTGAAGCTTGAAGAAATCTAATTGAAGGATAGTATTGTAATTTAAGGTCCCATTTTCAGGCCATGGTTCCCCGTTCCCTAACTTATATTGGGACCATGCCAAATTGTAGAAGAAAGTGAGGGTTTTTTGTTTGTTTGTCAAATTTGAAGTCCTGACACTTGGCAAGTATGCAGCCTTAGTGGTGAATCCTGGGGAATAGATGAGTTTTCCATAATGTTTGGAGAAAGGAAAGGGATATGCTAGTGAGGGCTAGGTAACCCTACCAGTCCTCCCACTAAGGGTGGACTGAGAATCTACTTACTCGCTAGTGGAGGGAAGGCTAAGAGGGTCTGAACTTAGGGGGCCAGGCGTCCCCTGTGCCCATAAGTTTGGCCAACTTGTCCTGAGCATCCTCTGGGTGAACCAGTGCGGCTCTTCCTACCATGGACCCATGGCCCATTTGTTTACTCTCCCAGAGGGAGGCTGCTAGGGGAAGGGAGGCCTTTAGAGGGAGCAAGTCCATGATGTCTTGGGCTGCCCACCTGTTTTGGGCTGATAAGGCATGGCCAATTATTAAATCTGGGATGTGGGGTGGCGGGGAGGCCACAACAGTTATGGGACCATAAAACAGTTTGTAAGATTTCCAATTTGCACTTGAACCAGATAAAACTGAGGTGTATGGGGATTCTGAAGAAATTGTGGCAGACTGGTTCCCCGAAGAAAAAAAAAGGAGAGAAATTTTATAAAAGTATGTTTATGAAAGGCAGAGGAGAGCAGAGGAGAAACAAGGCATGTGGCAACTTACCAGCAATCACAGGCAGAAAACTTACTCCTCTGAGATGTGGATCTGAGGCTCTTGGTCACCTAGGAGGGGGACTCAAGAGGGAGTCCAAGAAAGAAAGAGAGAGAGAGAGAGAGAGACAGCCCTCCCAGAGGCAGTTGGGAGTGGAGGAGAGAAAAAAGAACTTGGGTTCCTGGAGACAGGATCAGGACGGGAGCTGCAACTGCAGCTGCTTGCTCCTTCCTGGTTGCAAGAGCACCTGTGAAAGAAAGACACATCCCCCCTCCCCCTGAGCCGATGCCTGGTGGCACCTGGGGAGACCAGGGAGGCCTCAACTGATCCAGGTTCTCATCATGGAACAAGGAGGACTTCAAGAGGCCAAGGAGGCCTCAACTGATCCAGGTTCTCATCATGGAACAAGGAGGACTTCAAGAGCATGACAGAAAGATGTAACAATGCACAGTAAGTTTACTAAAGCAATAGCACGCACTGGAAAAGTGAGAGCAGGCGACCTCACCTAGAGGGTCTTGGGTGGAAGATTTTTTTTTTCTTTTTTTTCTTTTTTGTATTTTTCCGAAGCTGGAAACAAGGAGACAGACTCCTGCATGCGCTCGACCGGGATCCACCCAGTATGCCCACCAGGGGGCGATGCTCTGCCCATCCGGGGAGTCACTCTGTTGCGACCAGAGCCACTCTAGCGCCTGAGGCAGAGGCCATGGAGCCATCCTCAGCGCCCGGGCTATCTTTGCTCCAATGGAGCCTTGGCTGCGGGAGGGGAAGAGAGAGACAGAGAGGAAGGAGAGAGGGAGGGGGGGTGGAGAAGCAGATGGGCGCTTCTCCTGTGTGCCCTGGCCGGGAATGGAGCCCGGGACTTCTGCACGCCAGGCCGACGCTCTACCACTGAGCCAACTGGCCAGGGCCAGGGTGGAAGATTTTTATTAAATGTGGGCAATGGTGAGGATAGGGTGGTCCTCTTCTTCTGACGCTGGCAGGAGAGTGACTGCCTATACTCATCCCATCCCTCCTCTCTAGATAGCAATTATTTTTTGGTCTTCTTTTTGTTTTGTTTTGTTTTGTTTTTTTGTTTTTTACAGGGACAGAGAGAGAGTCAGATAGAGGGATAGATAGGGACAGACAGACAGGAACGGAGAGAGATGAGAAGCATCAATTATCAGTTTTTCGTTGCGACACCTTAGTTGTTCATTGATTGCTTTCTCATATGTGCCATGACTGCCGGCCTTCAGCAAACTGAGTAACCCCTCGCTCGAGCCAGTGACCTTGGGTCCATGCTAGTGAGCTTTTTGCTCAAGCCAGATGAACCCGCGCTCAAGCTAGCAACCCCAGGGTCTCGAACCTGGGTCCTTCTGCATCCCAGTCCAACGCTCTATCTACTGCGCCACCGCCTGGTCAGGCTTTTTTAGTCTTCTTAATTTCAGGAATTTGGGTAGGGAAAGTGGGGGAACAGGTGGTCAGTGAAAATCTCATCTGTGATGTTCCAGCCAAGATGAAGAGGGGGAGGGATAGAGCTTGAGATCTTGGTTCCCTATTCTAACTTTCCTGCCTCAGTAATACTATGCATTTTCCAACAGTCATATGTAATTGGCTGTTATATAAATTCAAACTGCAGAAAATTAAGAAAAGCTATGATCACTAGCCACCCCCGCCCTGAGTCCACTCAGGTGACTCCTGGTGGCCTGGCTGGAACCTTCCTATAAAGGCTCAAAAGGTGACACACACATTAATGGGCCTGATGGGAGCATGACACTGATTGCTGCTGTCCCAGGGAGGGTCCTGCTCATTTTTATAGAATACAAAAACTTTCTGTTAAAGGTCAATAATTTCAGATATGCAGGCCAATATGGGCCCACTGTGGTGCAAAAGCACCATAAATAAGAATGGGCATGGTTGTGTGCCCATAAAACCTTATTTACAAAAACAGATGGTGTGCCCTTTGGCGGGAGGATGGTAGTTTGCCCATCCCATGAGTGAGCATTGGCCCCATCTCCCACTTCCATCCGGGCCTCCCCCAACCTCTCAAGATGGAAGGGGCTCAAAGTTTCACTTGCAACTTGCATGTTGCAGTTGTACCTAGTGGCTGGAAAGTCCTGCCCATGTTTATGGCTGTTCAAGCTCAGGGTCAAAAACCACCTTCTAGAAAAGGGGAGTATTCACCCTGAACATCCTTCTTTCTTTTCCCCAGATTTTATTTATTTCAGAGAGAAGAGAGATAGAGAAGGGGGGAGGAGCAGGAAGCATCAACCCCTTATGTACCTTGACCAGCAAGCCCAGGATTTCGAACTGGCAACTTCAGCATTTCAGGTCGACACTTTATCCACTGCGCCACCACAGGTCAGGTCAAGCATCCTTTTTCTTAAATTATTTTTTTAATTTATTAATTGATTTTATGGGGGGGAGTGGGGAAGTATCAACTTTAATTGTTCACTGATTGCTTCTTGTATATGCCTTGACCAGGCAAACCTAGGGTTTCGAACTGGTGACCTCAGCATTCCACCACAATGCTCTATCCATTGAGCCACCACAGGTCAGGCAACCCAGAGCATCCTTCCTGACCTTGCCAATCTGATGTGAAAAACTTGTCTTTTTACATTTCATTAATTTCACTTTTTAAATTATGGAAACTCCAAAAATAGAAAATCAAGACTACAATGAAACCTCATGTACTTCTCCCTTCCCTTTCACTTTGCTTGCTAAGCTCAGGCAGACAGCTCACTGAAGGTGGAATCACCCGAAGGCTTCTGTTACACAGAGACCTTCTAGTCTAGTCTGTAGCAAAGGCTTTGAAACCTCATCACACTGACCTGAGTTAATTTATCATCTAACACTCAAAACATATTCAATCTTCCACGTGATGGACTGAAAGGTTCCAGTCTGTCTGAAGCCCATTTGGACTCAGGCAGTCGTTCACACGGAAATTTTATTTATTTATTTATTTATTTATTTATTTATTTATTTATTCAGAGACAGAGAGTCAGAGAGAGAGAGAGATAGGGACAGACAGGAACAGAGAAAGATTAGAAGCATCAATCATTAGTTTTTCGTTGCGACATCTTAGTTGTTCATTGACTGCTTTCTCATTTGTGTCTTGACCGTGGGGCTGCAGTAGACCAAGTAACCCCTTGCTCGAGCCAGCGACCCTGGGTCCAAGCTGGTGAGCCTTGCTCAAACCAGACGAACCCATGCTCAAGCTGGTGACCTCGGGGTCTCAAACCTGGGTCCTCCACATCCCAGTCTGATGCTCTATCCACTGTGCCACCATCTGGTCAGACTATTTTTTTTTAATTTTTAAAAATTTTATTCATTTTAGAGAAGAGAGAGAGAGAGCAGGAAGCATCAACTCCCATATGTACCTTGACTGGACAAGTGCAGGGTTTTGAACCGGCGATCTCAGCGTTCCAGGTCACTGCGCCACCACAGGTTAGGCCACAAGAAAATTTTAATGCGTTCTGTATATTTAATGGGTTCAAAGTCCTGCGACTGTTTTGGAGCTGGTGGGTGGGCAGGATTACCGGGGATGTGACCCACATGTGTGGACTACTGAGGGCAAGAATAATACGAGACCCACGGTAGAGGCTCATTATATTTTCAAAATAAATAATTTTCAGCCAACTTATGGATTTGATTCCAGTTCTTCCCCTGAGTGGCTTTGGGCAGGTGACTGGGATTTTCTGACCCTCGGTATCTTCTCAAAAGGGAGCAGGACAGCCTGACCTGTGGTGGCGCAGTGGATAAAGCGTCGACCTGGAAATGCTGAGGTTGCCGGTTCGAAACCCTGGGCTTGCCTGGTCAAGGCACATATGGGAGTTGATGCTTCCTGCTCCTCCCCCACTTCTCTCTCTCTGTCTCTCCTCTCTCTCTCTCTCCCTCCACTCTAAAATGAAATAAAAAATAAATAAAAATTAAATTAAAAAAAGGGAGCAGGACAGCAGGAGTAGCCAAGACGCAGGAATGGGACAGAACGCCGACTGTAGCCGGGTGAAGTGCGGGCGTGGCCTGAGCCCCCAGCTGACCCAATGCGTCTCCGCCGCTTCCCAATGGAACGAACCGGAAAGCCACTGCTCCGCCGGCGTCCAGTGGTGCCTATTCCGAACACAGAGGCGCACGCACGCACGCACGCACGCACGCGCACACACGTGGCTCGGCCCACGCGCTCCCCCCGGGGACAGAGTCAGGGGCGGGGCCGATGCCTGCGCGCGGGACTCCATCTCCCAGCATGTCCCGCGGCGACACCGGCAGCCGCCAAGGAGAAAGCTTGACGCGAAGCGGTCGAGCTGCCGCGGGGCGGGCCCCGCCGCACGCACAAACGCCGGCACGCACGCGGCACGCACGCGGGCGCACCCTCGACCCACCCTCTGACGCCCTGTGCGGGAGCGCGCCCGGACGTGTGCAAGGCGGCGGCGCGGGCGCGGGGGCGCGCGGTGACTGTTGGGTTGGCGCTGAGGGGAGGAGGCAGCGCGGCGGCCGCCGTTGCGCAGATCCGGGCCGCTGCTGTGGGGAGGGCGCCGGGGCCAGTGACCTTCCGGAGGCGGGAGCGAGCCAGGGGGCCCGGGACGCCGAGCACTGCCGCCGCCGCCATGAACAACTCGGGCGCCGACGAGATCGGGTGAGAACGCGCCGGGCCGCGGCCGCCGCCTCGGCCGGCCCCCTCCCAGACACCGTCTGGTCCCGTCAAGGTCACGCCGCGGGGCCGCAGCCCAGGATACCGCCGTTTCCTAGCCGGCGGGAGGGGACCCTGAGCAGCATTCTAGAGGTTCTCAGGATTCCTGTTGTTTCTTGGCTCAGGAGGACCCCAAACGGGAGCCTAAGGGAGTCGGGGGGGGGGGGGCGCTGCCGCGTTTAGTTTCCCGCTGCGCGACTCCAGAAGGGACCCTAGGGGGCACCTAAGGGGCCTGCTGCCGCTGCGCCCGAGCTTACCATCGGGGACCGCGAGCGGGAACCTGGAGGGTCTGAGGCGTCCTTTCCGCCTCCACGCCTCGGTTTCCGGCTGGGAGACCCTGGACGGGAGCTTAGTGGGGTCCCAGGCGCCCCGTCTGCCCCCATGCCTAGATTTCCCGCTGGAGGTCTCCAAACGGGAATCTTCACGGACTGCGGCGCCCCCAGCCCGCGCACAAACTTGGTGGGTTGGCGCACGTGGCGGGCCCGATGAGGGGGTTCCGGTTCTGCAGCCGCCCAACTTCTCCTACCAGAAACTTTGGGCGGCATCGCATCCTTTCCACTCTGGCCCGCCAAGTGCTAAGAATAAGGAAGGGTCACAAACAGAGATTCCTAGGGCCAAGGTCACGGGGACCGGTCAGCGCACCCCGCGGCGTCTGTAACTTGTTTTTGTGTTGATGGAACTCGTTCTCTCTCAGCGCCCACTTAAACCCTTTCAGGGTGTATTTAAAATAAAGGAAAAGGGAAACTCGGGAGGATCGGCAGCAAGCCTTGCTTCCGAGGTCTTTCTCTTGGCCCAGCTATTGCAGCAGGTTTGTTACAGCTAAGTTTCCCCTTAATTATAACCTTGCTTAGTGCCGAACCAGCCAAGATCCAAGAAGCCATCCCAAAGGAGCTAGAAAATGCAGTTCTGCCCTAGTGGAGGGGTTTGCTCTAGTTTTCTGTGCAGAGACAAGCTCCCAGGGCACCAGCGTAATATTACAGTTAGATTCCTCTCTGAAAAAGGGGGCAAAACTGCCGACTGCTTTTCCGTGGCTTTGTGTAAATTTCTTGGTGCCTTTGGCTTTGAACTGTGGTGTTTACAAAGTAATTGATTGGATGAGTCAGTCATTGTTTGCGGTGGGAGGCTGGTATCACTGGACCCTCATTTGGCTTCAGCCGCTTCATACACCTTAAATGTAAAATGCACTTTGTGAGCTCCTCCCTCGCCTAAACCCCATGCCATTTAGAGGACCTGGGAGTAAAAGCACTTAGTTCCCAGATGTGGGGTGGGGTGGGGTTGTTTGTTTGTTTATTTGTTTGTTTTGGTTTGTTTGTTAACCCTGTCAAGCACTAGAAGACTGCATTCTCTTAGGTAAATGAAAAGTAACAAGAAATGAGGCAGGGTGAAAGCAGGCTTCCCAAATTCACACCCACATGCACATGTCTCAGCCCTACAACTTGTCCCAGTTCTTAGATCCCAGCCAGGATCTGAGCCTGGGCCTGGACCCTCCAGCCCCCTGGGCAACTTGGGAAGGCTGCAGAGTGAGTAGCAGAACCAGAATTGGGACTAGAGACCCTGCTTGGCCATGTTCCCCCTCCCAGATTGCCTGAGTTTTAAAGTTGTAAATCAGAGGTGCCCCAGAAACCTATTGCTTTTCAAGTAAAAATCTCTTGCCAGAAAGTGCTGGCAGGCCCTGACAGGGTAACTCAGTTGGTTAGTGTCATCCTGATATAGCAAGGTTGTGGATTTGATCCCTGGTCAGAGCACATACAAATGAGTGTATAAATAACAAATTATTTTTCTTTCCCTTCCCCTCTCCCTCTCTCTCTATTTCTCTCTCTCTCTCTCCCTCTCTAAAATTAATATATAAATACACCTTTTAAAAAGTACTGATAAGTTTCTATTTTATGTAGGAACCTTGTGTTGGATGTGGTGTCCCAGGTCCATTTTGACGTCCTTGCTATGTAATTGTGTTATTCAGGCTCCCTGGTGATGAGCCCTCTTGTAGTTTCCTGTGAGGGGACCATGGTTGTGCTTTGGAGTGGTTATTATGTGGGAGGTTTGTAGTGCTCAGATCCAAGCGATGGCAGACATTATCAGGAGGTGCCAGCCCTGAATGATATTTGGTGATAGCCACCCTCACCTCTGATCTCCTTTGCTTTGGTGTGTGGTCACCACCCCAGTAGCTCCTTGGGGAGTGTTTGACAGGTAGGAGGGGCCACTCCCCTTTCCTTGACAGACCCATGTGTGTGCACTGTGGAGGCCTCAGGAAATGTGTGGATGCCTTAGGTACCATTCTTTCCTGGTCTGTACTCCTGAATTTTGTTTGAATGAAGAGCCTCCCCAATTCTTGACTACCTGAGCTGGCTCAGAAATTAGTATGAAATCTGACAGGAAAATTGAAGTTGGGTGAGACCACTGGCTGTAGTTAATGTGTTTAGCATCCTGATTGTCATAGTCAGCTAGAACAGAGCAAGGGCTAGGTCTTGAGGGCAGAAGGATAACAGTAGCTGTGTGTCACCTATAGTCATTTGTGGCCCTGTGTAGCTGATGTGTGGATGGTCAGACGTCCTCTGTTCCAAGGCAGGCCTGGCAGTGACAGGCATTCACCTTGTGTGTAGGGGTGGGGGGACTGCTGATCTGACAGGGCTGATAGGTCCTCCTTTCCTTGCCATGACCTTGGAAAGTCTAAGAAAAGGTCCCTTGATAATCTCGGTTAGGGTTTGTGGGTGCACATCAGAGGGCGCCTGACATCTTGTTGATGCTCCTGGGTGCTGGAGGAGAGCTCTCTCCCTTTAGTGATAGACATAGGCACTTTGTTCCACACACCTCTGGGGCAGCCAAGCTGTGTCAGGAACTGGAGAAATGGGAGGAAGATTTTATCTGGCACACACTATCCTATTTGCGTAACTGGGGACTGGTAAGACGGGGACACCTGCATGTCATCTAGGGCAGAGTTGCAGGGACGGGAGAACTTAGAGAAAGGAAGTTAAGCTGTATTGGGGTTGCTTCGAGGAAAGACTGGGAATGTGGGGTGAGTCCATGGTTGCTCAGCCAGAGAGGCTACAAGTGGGTGACCTCAGCAACCTGGAGCCCTGGTGCTGGCTGAGTGACAGCATGTGGAGTGTTCCAAGGCAGAGTGCTTGAGTCCTTGAGTCTTTCCTGGTCTTTCTGGAATAGTTTGTTAGGATCTGGAAAAAGATATCCCAGAGTTCAGCTCTGATAGGGCCTGGTTACATTGGGACCAGGAGCAGTGTGCTATACTTGTAAATACCTGTTTGTACTGATCACCCAACGAGGTGGGAAGGGTCATTGATTGGTTTGCTTTAGAGAGGTTGTGATTTGGGAAGGACATTGCATGGGATAGGGCAGTGGAAGAGTTCTTTCCACCATTCAGCTGTCAGTTCTGGGATTTTCTCTTGTGTCACATAACCCCCAGAGTCATCTGGGAGGGCATACTTTTCCCTACTTGCAGAAGAGAAGCCCTAGTGCCAAAGGCTGGCATAAGTGGGCTTTGGGGTGAGGTTCACAGGCCAGGATTGTGTCCCCTCCCAGGGCCACCTTTCTACTTCAGGGATACTGGGACAGACTTAAGAAGACCAGGTCCCATTGTGTCCCCACTGGAGACCAGGAAGATGCAAACATAGGCTCTGGGTTGGATGCTAAGAAGAAAGGCCCATTTGCTCAACAACTGACTGACTGGTCCAGGTCCTCCGCCTCTGTCCCCAGCTGCTTTTGGGTGGTCTTCTTGCCAGGCGGGATAAAACTTAACCAAAACCTGCTACTGTGGTTCCTGGGCACTGCCCACAGTGGTTAGCCCCAACCAAGAGAAGCTACTGAAGGCTGACTTTCCAGTGCAAAGACTACATGGTTGCTGTGAAGTCCACAGAGCAAGAGTGGGGTAGTCATCCAGAAACAGGTTTGGTTTCAGCAGGCAGAACATTCAAAGGGAATGTTAACTGGAGCCTGTGCAGAGCCCCTTACAGGAGGAAGTCACCAGTTGCCTCTTGAGGTTTAGGCCCTGGGAGCAAGCATGCTAATCACAGACTACTTTTTCAGATCCCCCAGTTGATGGCATTGCCTGTTTCCTGCTTTGGAACCTGACTTGTTCTGTGGGAGGGCCTGAGAGAGCTAGGAAGTCCGCAGATGGGTTTGGGGAGTATAGGGTCTGTGGGGCCTTGACATCCAGTTTTAGCTGACTAATGATACCCTTCAGGAGCAGGGAAGGGCTAGAGAGGGGGAGCAGCATGGTTGGCTAATCCTTTAATCTGCGGAGTCCTATGTGTACCTACCCATTTCGTCCTGAGGTTCACATGTTGCCAAAGTGAGTGTGTCTGGGCTGTCCCTAGATAGCTGGTGGGGTAATCAGGGCTCTCACTGACGCTACGACTGCATATCTGTGTTGGCTTGCTGCTTGGGCAGCAAGATCTAGGCTGGTTCTGTAGAGATCTTAAGTTTCTGGGGAGCTGGAATGCCTGTTTCTTACTTGCCTTAGTGAGGTTGGCCCTGAGGGCCCTTTTTATTTTATTGATTACAGAAACCTGAGGCTCAGAATTTGGGACTTTGTGCTGGGGCTCTAGAAAGGTCCCTGCCACCATGAGTCAGCAGGCCTCCCACGACCTTCTGGAACCTTCTTTGTGCAGACCAAAAGAGTGTGCCCTCAGAATAGGAGGAAAGGAAGTAGAAACACGTGAAGTGCCAGCATGGTGCTGCTTGGAAGGGAGGCTCCATGTGTTCTCTCTGCTGATAGTCATATTAGAGGCACCTCTTGCTGAGTGTCTCAGATATCCTATGTGATGGAATGGTTGTTTCAAAAGAAACCTAAATCCTGCCATTTCCTCTATAATGAGAATTTCCTAATTTATAATCTCATATAACTTCAGACTTACAGAACAGCTACAGGTTAATAATAAAGTCTCCAATATTCTTTATCTAGCCAGACTTACCAGAAGCTAACATTGTACCCCTTTGGTTTGTGCATACATCTTCCATGAAATATTGGAAAGGAAGTGATGCCCCAATGCCCCTTTCTGTGAGCCTGTCCCTTGTTGTTGTTTTCTGTTTGTTTGTTTATTTGGGTTTTTTTTGTGACAGAAACAGATAGGGACAGACTGAAAGGGGGAGAGATGAGAAGCATCAATTCTTTGTTGTGACACCTTAGTTTCTCATTGATTGCTTTCTCATATGTACCTTGACGGGGGGGGGGGGGGGGGGGGGCTACAGCAGACTGAGTGACACCTTGCTCAAGCTGGCGACCTGAGGGTTTGGAACCCGGGTCCTCCGCATCCCAGTCCGACGCTCTATCCACTGCGCCACCACCTGGTCAGGCCCATGTGTTCCATTTTCAAGAACAGAGATATTCTCTTAAATGCACACAGTACAGTGATAAAATTGGAAATCACAGTATTGATGTCATGTTATTATCCATCCACAGGGCAGATTCTAGTTCTGTTGGTTGTGCAGGTGATGGCGTTTCTGATTTTTCCCCCTTAATGACTAATTTTGAAATTTAAGTGAAGACAAACCTGGACTGGGCTGGTGGGTTCTGCAGATAGGTGGTGGAAGTTGGGTGCTTAGATGGGCAAAGACTTATTATTTTACTGTTTTGGTGGATGCAATGCTAAATAGAGGGTGGTATTCTCTAAGTGAATTAGGTTTTGTTTTAATTTTGTTTTTTGGAGAATGCTTGAATTTCTTTCCTGCACAAAACTTCTTTTCCACAGCAAACCCTTGGTCATTCCTTTTCTGAAGGACTGGGCAAATGGTTAATAATAAAGTCAGTTACTCAGCAGTGCTAGCCAACCTCTGGCCCTTGTCATTCAAGACCCTGTACTCCTACTGGTTGCCAGGCCTCAAGGAGTTAGGCATGCTGGGTGGAGCTGGGCCTGAGGCACAGCTTGCTCTGGGCAGGGCCTAGACAGCCCTTGGGGAGTGGGGCACAGATAGAGGCTCCACTCCCTGACCTGCCCCCCAGGGTTTTTGGAAGACAAGAGGCCTGCAACATGGTTTGAAGAGGCTAAATGTGAGCTTCATTGCTGCTTGGTCAGCATGTTCCCTGAAACCTGTTCTGACTAAGGCATTGGAAGCACAGCCACAGCCAGACACCTATTCTGAGTCCTTTTCAGCCCTCCCCAACCAGGAAGAGTGGTGGACTGTTTGTTGGCATTTTGAGGGTGGTAGTAAGTACCTGTCTGGTGGTGGGAAATTGTTTCTCATACTAAATTTAAATTGCCCTTCCTTAGAGAAAAGGCAGATTGGAGCAACAACAAAGTGCTGTCACAGGCATTTTGCCAGTGGTTAGCACACTGAGGTTCAAGTCACCAGGTGCAGCAGAGGTGATGGGTGTGCCTGTTACCTTGACGGTCCTATCCTTGGGTTGAATGCAAGGCTTGCTGTCTGGTGATTTTAATTTAATTTAATTTAATTTTTTTGCTAGAGATAGAAACAAACAGGAAAGGAGAGAAATGAGAACCATCAACTTGTAGTTGCAGCACTTTACTTGTTAATTGATTGCTTCTCACAATCAATGACTGGGGTCTCCAGCCAAGTCAGTGATTCCTTGCTCAAGCCAGTGAACATAGGATCAGCATGCTCAAGCTGAGGACCCCACACTCAAGTCGGTGGGCTCAGGATTTCGAACCTGGGACCTCAGCATCCCAGGTTGACACACTGTCCACTGCACCACCATCAGTCAGGCTGTCAATTCTCTTGGTTGCTCAAGAGGCAGCAGTGCGATCATCCTTGCAGGGTCCTTGTGTGTCAGGTGGAAACTGAGCCCGGGCTACCTGCCAGCATCTGAAGACTTTCCAGTTAGCGCCTGGGTCCAGCTCCAGGGGTGACAATGGTAGTGTCTCCTCTCCTGGTTAAAACAAGGATAGAGAACTGCCTCCATTAATGCTGGAGCCTTCTACTCCTGCCTCCTTTGTCATACCTGTCTCCAGGGTTTGGGAGGCTGGAATGATGCAGAGCAGTGCTGAGGGTGAGACAAGAGAGCATGGTTCCATGTGGAAGCTGAGACAGTTGCAGCGCCTCGGTTCACTCCCGGTCTACACAGTTTGAGGGCAGTATAAGAGGTGGGAAAGGCAGGCACTGCCATAGCCCTCCCTTGTTGGGTCCTAACAGTGTAGAGCTCTCCCCAGGGAGAAGGGGTGTGTTCTGGGTTCCGGACCTGCCAAGGGCTGTGCAGACACAAGGCAGGTACACTGCAGGGATGGTGTTGGGTTCCTCCCGAAAGTTCTAGTGTGGCTGCTCAAAAGGATAGCCCAGGTCATCCTTGGGGAATGTGGGCTAGGGCTCCATTGCTTGTCTGGCTGGAGCTCTGAGAACCTTTCCAGTGATTTGTGGGTTCTAGCTCATGACCACGTGTTAGATATCTGAAGCTTTGCCCTGTAGCTCCTACCCCTTTGTCATTCTGGTTTGTCACCTACCATCTCAGATCTTGATTGCAAATGAACAACATTGCAAGAGTAGTAGTGTAGAGACTTCCTCCGGTTAATGATCCACAAGCATATGCAATTCTGGACATTCACCCTGCTGTGTTGGCAAGTCTTGGAGTCATTTTTCATGTCTGCAACCAATGAGGCCAGGTGATGACTGTGGCTGTTGTGTGCTATGGCCATGACCATAATCATGACCATGTCACTCCTTCTGTCATGTGGATTACTGCCTTGGGATGGGTCAGATGGGCAGCATCTGTAAGGCAAGCATCATTTGACCCTAAATGTTTTCTTATTGAATTGCAGGAAGCTCTTTGTGGGCGGTCTTGACTGGAGCACCACCCAAGGTAGGTGCTATGACTGAGTGCCAGGTGCTACAGGCGAGCTAACCTTGGTCTTCAAGTTATGTTATGTAAATTAGTCTCTTGCTGCTACCTTAGGTTTCTTTAATTATTGGTTGATTATCTTTGTTCTTTCTTTTCCCAAGTGAGAGAAGGGGAGATAGAGAGACAGACTCCTGCATGCATCCCAACTGGGATCCACCTGGTGACCCCCATCTGGGGCCGATGCTTGCCACCAAGCTATATGTAGCACCTGAGGCAGAGGCTCCACAGAGCCATCCTTAACACCTAGGGCCAAGGCACTTGAACCAATCAAGCCATGGCTGCGGGGGGGGGGGGGGGAGGAGAGAGAGAAAGAGAAGGGGGAAGGGTGGAGAAGCAGATGGTTTCTTTTCCTGTGTCCCCTAACCGGGAATCGAACCCAGGACACCCACACACCGGGCCAACACTTTACCACTAAGCAAACTGGCCAGGGCCAAGATTGATTATCTTGATTTCTGGGATGGAGGGGCATTCAATTGCGCATTGGCGGGGACAGAGGGAATGCAATATTAGCTTTGAAACAATTAATTTCATCCTGATGTTTCACAGCAGAATTAGGGGAGAAATTAGGCTGCAGGTTCCTAGCTCAAGGCTGAGGTAGTTTCTGGAGGCAGGAGAACTGTTAACATGCAGAGTACAGTGGCCAGGGATTTGCCCAGCGGTCACTGAGTTCAGATGTAGCAGGAAGAAGCTGGTTGTCAAGTGGCCTTCGAAGTGGTGGTTCTCCATTCTCTTAAACTTCACTTTCCTGGATACCTTTGCCATAGTCCTGCTCAGTTGCAACATTTCTAGTTTATATGAAGATGTGATATATACCCATACTGTGGAGTCCCCCATTCTCCTTCATGTGTTCACCATCCTTGATCCTCTTCCCCTGCCCCCAAACTAGTTGATTAGTCAATGTAAAAGTGGCTAGTTGCACATTTTCCAGGTTAGGCTGGTTAACGAGGAGAGTGGCACATGTGCATACATATTTGCATGCCAGCTATGATGTTGTGCTTAACACTGGTGTGTGTGTCTGTTTCTGTTCCTATATCTGAGCAGAGACTCTCCGTAGCTACTTCTCCCAGTATGGAGAGGTTGTGGACTGCGTGATCATGAAAGATAAAACAACCAACCAGTCTCGAGGCTTCGGGTTTGTCAAGTTTAAAGACCCCAACTGTGTGGGCACGGTGCTGGCCAGCAGACCGCACACACTGGATGGTCGAAATGTAAGTGTCCTGGTGCAGTTGAGCTTTCTGCTGCTCTCTCTAATCTGTCCTTCATTTTACTGGTCTCAGAGCTTTTATAGATGTTTATGTTAAAGAATTCTTGTACGGGTTCTCTAAAAGGATTAAGGTTCCGTTTAGACTGGAGGTTGGAATAGGAGATGGATATGGATATGAACATGGTGTGAATTGTGTGACTTGATGGGTGAGTGCTAGTGTGCTCTGCTACTGGTTGCTGTTGGTAACACCTTTTCTAGAGAGAAGGGTGGCATATTTACAACTTGCTTGTTTGAAACTTCCTACAGATTGACCCAAAGCCATGTACACCTCGGGGGATGCAGCCAGAGAGGACACGGCCAAAGGAAGGCTGGGTAAGGGGCCAGTTGGTCAACCTTGTATGTTCCACAGCCAGTTTAAAGGACATCTGTGCCTTTATTGTTATTTTTTTTTTCAATTACAGTTTACATTTAATATTCTATATTTCAGATGTATAGCATAGTGGTTGGACAAACATATGCCTTTGATCTGGGTTTTTTGCTCATTAAGATTAGGAGTGCCTGACCAGGCGGTGGTGTAGTGGATAGAGCATAGGACTGGGATGTGGAGGACCCAGGTTCAAGACCCCGAGGTCGCCAGCTTGAGCCCAAGGTCGCTGGCTCAAGCAAGAGGTCGCTCAGTCTGCTGTAGCCCCCCAGTCAAGACACATATGAGAAATCAGTCAATGAACAACTAAGGAACCACAACAAAGAATTGATGTTTCTCATCTCTCTCCCTTCTTGTCTGTCCCTCTCTCTGACTCTTTCTGTCTCTGCCACCAAAAAAAAAAAAAAAAAAAAGATTAGGAGTGACAGGTCTTCTTTGACACTTGACCAGCTGAGAATTGCTCAGATTTACCCAGCATTATTAATTTTTTATCTCAGCCAAGATAAATTTTTATTAGTCTACTTTAAAAAAAATGACATCTCACACTGTTTATCATCCAGAGCTTTCTGGTTTTATTCGTCACAGATGCTCCCAGCCTGCCTGAAAGGGCCAAGAGCAGCTTCTCCCCCAGTCTCTCACTCCTCTCCTTGGTGGCCTGATCAACCTTAATGCCAAGGCTTCCACCACCCAGCTCTGCTGGCTGCTTCTTTCCAGACACAAACGTGGTCACTGGTTTCTCAAACAGCCGTTATGGTGACTCCTGGGGAATTCCCTGTGAGCTATGTGTGGCCCCTGGACAGGACCAGCTGGAGCAGACCTGTCCTCTGTCATTCACCACCTGCATCTCCACCACCCAGCAGTTCTCAGAGAAGACTATTGCCCGGAATACTCCCATGCTTATAGAAAGCCCTACTAAACAGCTGGGCTGAAGGCTTTTGAGAAGCTGCACACAGACCCCACCACACATGTCTGATCGTAGGTCTAGGTGGACTCTTGAGACCTGCATTTCTGTTTGTTGATGGCTAGAGTCTTCAGACCCTTGAAACCACTTTTATTTTTCTAACTTTCTAAAAAAGTTTTCAAATTGCAGAAAATTAGATTCATCAATTGTTACTATTTGCCAGAGTTATCTATGTTAACATCCATCTCTTTCTGAATAGACCACTCCTAAATTCTGGAACTTGCATTTCCTAAAAGTTCAACTTCCCACAAAACCTCCAACCCCCACAGCTAAGATTCCTATGGTGATGCCCAGTGTCACTTGTGTCCACACCACCATGCTCACATTTCTGAGATTATCTCACAGGCGACCTTCACAGCTTTTCAGACTAAACTCTTAAGCGCAGTCTAGATTATTTTTGGTTATTAATGTCCTTTAGTCTAAGACAGAATAGTCACGGACCATAATCTGCAAACCCGCCCCCCCCCCCGCCCCAATTTTTAATCAGGAGCAGTTGGGCCCTACCTGTGATGGCACAGTGGATAAAACATCAACCTAGAACACTGAGGTCGCCGGTTCAAAACCCCAGGCTTGCCCAGTCAAGGCACATATGAGAAGCAACTACTATGAGTTAATACTCCCCACACACACACTTCTCTTTCTCCCCCTTTTCTCTAAAATAAAATCTTTGTTTTTCCTTCTTTTCCAAGTGAGAGGAGGGGAGATAGATTCCCACATGTGTCCTGACCAGAATCCACCTGGCAACCCCTGTCTGGGGCCATGCTCACAACTGAGCTATTTTTAGCTTTTGAGACAGAGATTCTATGGAGCCATCATCAGCACCCTGGGCCAGTGAGCTTGAATCAATTGAGCCATGACTCTGGGACTGGGAGAGAGTGAGAGAGAGAAGGGGGAGTGGTAGGAGTGGAGAAGCAAATGGTCGCCTCTCCTTTGTGCCCTGACTAGGAATCAAACGTGGGACTTACATACACCGGGCTGTTGCTCTACCATTGAACCAACCAGCCAAGGCCAATAAATAAAATCTTTAAAAAAAGGAAGAAGAACAGTTGGGATGACTTAACCCATAAGGTCTTTGGGTAGAAAGAAGAAGGGTATTAGGAGAAGAGGGCATGGGAGGGTCAGCATTGCAGTGTAGGAGCTAAGGTTAGGGTCCACGCATAGAGGTTGGATGGGCCTGTCCCCTCCACGTTTGGCCCCCAAGTGATGAGCTGGGCTCAGGTATTTCTCTCCGAGGTAGGTGTGAGATCATTCCACATATAGCGGGGTAGGGGTCAGGGATGGTGAAAGAAAAACAACATAATGGAGTGGCTCTTCAGTTATAAGACTTTGTATTGTCACTGTTGGTCACCAGCTTGAAAACCACCACCTGAAAACCAGTCTTATCACTAGTTTTACTCATGGAGGATCCCTTGTGTGTTCCTTACTTTCTTGAAAACCTTAGTTTTACAGTGTAGAGTTTTAAGTTCTGTGCTGTTGTGATTTAGAATAATTGGACACTGTACTGTGGTCTGCATTTAAACACATTTGAAACAGTGCTGCCATGGTTCTAGGTCCAGTCTCCTTGGGTCTCTGGGAAAATGTTGTTCTTGGTTCTATTTGGACTCACTGGACTTTGAGAGTGTTTGGTAGCTTTCGTGGCTCTTACACCTATGCAGACACTCACAACCCTGGGGAGCATGCAGAGGGCTCCCTATGTGACCTAACCATCTTTTCCTTCTTGACACAGCAGAAAGGACCCAGGAGCGATAACAGTAAATCAAATAAGATATTTGTTGGTGGAATTCCTCACAATTGTGGTGAGACAGAGCTCAGGGAATACTTCAAGAAATTCGGAGTGGTGAGTTTTTCCCACATCAGCAGCATCCAGGTGGCAACTGCTCAACTTGGCCCAGTTGGGTTGGGCATAGTGGAGCCCTCAGAAGTGTCCTCAGAAGGCTTAGCCTGGCAGCTATGTCCTCTTGCCCTGCATCTCTAGAACAGAATAACTAGAGCCCATCCTTTCTTCATGGCCATTTACCACCCAGGAGCCTTTCTGGTTGGTTGTAAGGCACTAGGGAATGTTGGGGAGAAGCTGGCCTACTGTCCCTAATGGAAGACGGACATGTTACAGATCAGGTTCGCCTGGGACCTTGGACTAACTCCTCCTGCCCAGGACCTGAGACAAGGTGCCCACCCTTGGTAGCTGCAGCTGAGGATGGGCCTGGCCTGGCAGAGGAGTCCCAGAGCAGAGACCATTCCCAGGTCCTTGTATCAGCATCATGGACCTCACTGTATAGTGGTCCCTGGCCCAACCCCATTGGTCTTTTTGGAAGCTCTTACTGCCCTCTGGGCAGCCAGGCCTCACATTCTGGAAGAAGTGAAAGTTCTTTGGAATCTCATGGGGATTAGAGTTAATCAGGTTTCTACACAGAACCAGTTCTAGTGGAGCCAGCAGAGGAAAAGACATGGTTAGGTTGCCAGCGTGTGTGGGGCCATTGTATGGGTCACCCTGGGTTTGTGCTGCTCAAATGCCCTGTCTGTGGTGTGATCCTGCCTGCTCCCACTGTGTCCTATTTGTCAGGTGGCTCCTGAGTGTGTGAAGGCCAGGGTCAGGGTTTAGGAGTGTCAGAGCACGCAGTGAGGGATATACTCAGTGAGTGAGTGTGTGGGGTGCAAATTGGCAGCGAAAGCTGGGTCAGCAAGACTACGGGGGCACTGACCAAGGGAGATCCTGGAGCAGCAGCGCTCTGGGTCATTCCATCCCTGCATTGGGAATGGGAGGGTGCCTTGTGCATCTCCAGGCCATCAGTTCCCCTGTGGAGTGGTAGCCTAGGTCCCTGGCTCCATGATTCTCAGCCATCACACCCTGGAAGGCCGATCTTTGCCCCAGGACTCCCCAGACTGGAGCCTTCCCAGCAGACATTTGGCTTGAGACTGCTGTCATAGCCAGAGGTACTCATAGGCACCATGGCATCCAGATCCTCTTAACAGCCTTTTTTTTTTTTGTAGGTCACAGAAGTGGTCATGATCTATGATGCAGAAAAGCAGAGGCCTCGAGGTAAAAGAGATGGAGTTTGTCCTTGATCTTCCCCCTCAGATGGCAAACTATCTCACAATTAGGTGGTGGTTGTAGCAAGTATTGCCTCAGAAAAGGGTGATTTGGAGACTTGATTAAAATGCAGGCTCTTCCTGTGCAGCCCCCAGCTTGTCTGTGCTTCCCAAGGTCAGACATTACTGTCTTTTTTTTTTTTTTTGGCTCATTCTTTTAAAGTTTTTACAACTTGACATGAATTTGAACATGGTTTCTGTTTTGCAATGTGCACTGAAAGACTTGTGTCCTTTTTCATTGTGACCTTAGTTACAACTGTCTTTTGTCTTCAGCTCACGCCAGTGTAGTTTGTCTCTTGCCTCCAGCTCATGCCAGTATAGTCAGAAGTCTCATTTCACGTCGTCAGGCGAGATCTGCTGCAGCTCAGCTTGAATGTGGAGTTTCCTTTATCCATCTCATGCTTTTTTTTTTTCCTGTTTTTCTATTCAAATCAGTTGGGCTGGCGGGAGAAGGGGCACATCCCCACCAGGACTTCCTGAGCAGCCCACCCTTGCACGTGTGGCCTGGGCCAGCCGGCACCCAACTTCCATGCCCTTTTGGGTTTGGTGGTTTTATTTTTTGTTTTGTGGCTGCTGCTGTTTTCCCTGCCCATCTGTTTTGGTTCATCAGCTGCTTTGGGCCCAGCCAGGAGCTGATCTGCCGATCCGGGCCCTGCAGCCCCTGCCCTGTGGAGACCTCTAGAGCGCTGAGCTGCTGCCCACAGCATGCGCCCGCCGTGCTGGAGAATAGTTTGCCATTTGAACTTCCATCCTCTTACTCCATGATTAAGTAATGTCTTCCCTTCATGTTGATTAAGCTGTTAAGTCATAGTCTTAATTTTAATGTAGAAGTACATGCTTAGTGACCTATTAAGTGTTTCATAGTAAATATAGTAATGTTAAGTAAGTGGTTTTTCTTTTCTCTCTGTGAATTTTTGTGATTAACGATATCTCTTTAGATTTCTTTTCTCCAGGTGCTAAATTATATCACACAGGTACAGGCCATCCTGCAGTCAGAGGAGGGAGCGGGCTTTGCTCCAGTGGGGTGTAAACGAAGTTTCAGTGTGTTTCTGTGCTGCTTCCTCAGTGGTGATGTCGCCTCTTGACACAGACGCATCCCTAGACGTCCTGCCCCAGGCTCCTTACCCACGAGTCACCGCCTCTTGTGCCCTAATGGACCTCGCAAGCCCTGTGGTTTCAGACACACCTGCACTCTGAGAAAATGCTACTTTGTAATATGCGTTCATCACCCGTGCTGTGTTTCACCATTGCCTCCAATCTTGTGAAGCCTCAGAACGTGGGGATCTCGAGAGCTGCTCTTAGATTCCCCAGGTCACCCCCCACCCCCAGGCCACTTGCGGTCCTTATCCTGGGCTCAGGGTTGGGGGTGCAGGTAGAACGGGCTGGCGGAGAGAGCACTTTGAGCTTGGCCCTTGGGTATGCATTCCCCTGTGGCGCACACCGTCCTTGGCCATATGGCTCTGTAGGTCCCCCTGAGTCCTGGTGAGCCCCTTTGAGTGCTAGGCAAGCAGAGGGCAGGAGCACCACCCAGAGCAGCACAGTTGGTCAGCAGGTGTCCCAGAAACAGTTCCTTCCTTACTTTCCAGAAGCTTTCATAAAGCCTCTGATTCAGTTGATTTAGGATATTGTCCCTGTTGGGGCTTCAGTGTGTATCTCTGATGGTTGGTGACCCCTGACTTCTGGCCCATGCAGCCCCACTCTGCCTTTGCTCACCTCATCTTTCTCCTGCCCTTCATTTCTCCCCAGCTTTGTCTCCTCTCCTAATTTGCCATCATGGTTCCATTTCTTCTCACGTCATATGTAGATTCTGTGTGTGTGTGTGTATATGGAGAGAACCAAAAGCTCCTGCGGCCCAGTTATGCCTCCCACAATGGTTTTACTTGTTACCTTCCCAGGTGGCCTTGAGGGTGGCTGCTCCACCCATCTAACACAGGCCTACCCCTGGCTCTACACCTTTGCCACAGAACACTATTTCTGTGCCCTTTCATCATGCTCATCTTCTGCCCCTTCTTGGCCCTGGCCCCTCCCCTCACCCATCCTTTGTTCTTTGGGGTCTTCTGGCAGCTGTCTGCCCTGTGTCCTTTTGTGCTCAAAGCTGTTGGGCCCCGTGAACAAGGGCAATAGACTGAGGACCAGACACGCCACGTTAGCCAGGTGGTCGCGCTTACCCAGACCAACCAAACTTCGTTTATACTGCCGCTTCCTTGTGTTTGGAAAATGCTAAATTATTTTCTCTTTAAAAGTTTCTTTGATGACGTGGTGCCTCTTGCTCTTGCTGCTGACAGCAGAGTTGACCTGCTGGAACCCGCTGTGGCCTGTATCTTTGTGTATTTTGTTACATAGATACGTGCAAATAGATACCTGTATACATACGTATGTGACCTTGACAGGACTCCTTGGGCTTACCCAACAGTGTTGGATAAGCCTAGCGAGGCACTAACTGTGATAGAGACCATACTGTTAACTCCTAGGACAATATATGGCTGCTGTCAGCACTAGCTACAAAGCAAATTGCAAGCCGAGGGGGAGAACCCTGGTTTTCAGCGAAGCAACAGCACACGTGTGTTTGAGGCAGAGCACTCAGCTGCTCCCTGCCTGCACTTGTCTTCCACAGAATGTCCTAGCACCAACATGGCACACCTTGCCATGTTTCATGACCTTCGCTGTTGGGTTGTCCAGGCTGCTGCTCTCTAAGAGATGCCCTGGCTATTCCAAAGTGTCCAAGTGGAACCCCAGTTCGAGCTGGGCCTGGGTGTCCAGCGGGTCCCCCTGCCTCAGTCAATTGCCGGGTAGGCCTGCAACCCCCTCCCTCACTTGCTTCGCTGAAGCCCTGGGTTGATCCTTCGGCCCGTCCCTAATACTGTTCATCATCCTGTTTTGTGTCACAACACCCTGCTACCTTGATTCACTCTTCGTCGTTGGCTAGGTTTTGGATTTATTACTTTCGAGGACGAACAATCAGTGGACCAGGCTGTCAACATGCATTTTCACGACATCATGGGCAAAAAAGTGTGTAGTTGTAGTTTTATTTTACCTTAAGACCAAACCAAGTCTCAGGCAACTGAAGGATGTCACTGGAAACGGAAATTCCTTCATAGAAAAGGTTCGAGCTAGAGGTGCTGGGACCCTCTGCTGTGGGGTGGACCTCTGGATGGGGGTGGGTGGTGGGCGGCGGTTCTCCAGTGACATCGCGGGTTGCCTCAGGCTTGGTTCTAGTGACCACTCCTTCAGATGTCTGTACTGTATTCCGATTGCTTCATCCATCCTGTGATGGGCAGCTAACCTTTGGGACCAGGTTTCGTGTAAAACTGAAAGAAATGTAAACATCCTGAAGGATTGGTTGTTTTAATTGGGTCACTTACTGTGAAACTCCAGTACCAACCACATGCTCTCAATAGTACTTAACTCCATGCAGTCAAGTGACCTCTGGTTGTTTTATCTTCATACTGTGTTGCCGCCACGGAGGTAACTGTCAGAAAGAGATCCTTAACTCATTTGCCTGGGGCCTTGGAGTTTTTGGAGAAGTTAACAGTAAAATAAATAACTGGAGAAATTCTGCTGTGTGGGATTTCTTACAGTTAGCAATCTTTGGGGCTTTTGGCAGGATCCCTGTTTGGGTCCTAGTAAAGCCTGCTTAGCGCACCCTGGCGGCAGTCCCCGTTGGTGTGTGCCCCCAGTTTCTTCTCGTTCGGTTCAGCATGCCCAGCTCTTCTGATTGAGATACTGGAGGGAGCATGGCACTGGGGCCTCCCCGCCAGCCCAGGCAGCTGACCACAGCCACTTCCTGATTTTCATCAACAGGGTAGCTGTTCATATTTGCCTGGGGCTCAGGTCTCCATGCAGGCTTAATTTTATTTGAACTCAACTAAATGGGTGACACATACCTCACTCTGACATTCACTGAAGCTTTTAGTTTAAAATTAGTGTATTATGTATTATGGACTTCAAGGATATACACCAGTTAAGAGTACAAGGTCAGAGGAGCTCACCTTCAGTAGCTGAAGGTCCCGTGACATTTAAAACTTGGAAGAATTGTGGTCCTGCTTCAGGGACAGAAATGTCTGCTAAGTGCATGATCTGCCCCAACCCCAGGCTGCCGGCCCCGGCCTTTAGGGTGAAGGGTGTCTGAAATTAGACTGCTCATAGCTGACATCACTGGCTTCTCATGCCTGAAAGTCTTGCTCCTGTCGCATGACCTTCACTGATCCCTGCCAGTCCTTTTTTTTTTTTTTTTTAATGACCATGTTTTAATCTCTTTTTTTTTAAGATTTTTTTATTTATTCATTATAGAGAGGGGGGATAGAGAGAGAGAGAGAAGGGGGGAGGAGCAGGAAGCATCAACTCCCATATGTGCCTTGACCAGGCAAGCCCAGGGTTTTGAACTGGCAACCTCAATGTTTCCAGGTTGATGCTTTATCCACTGCACCACCACAGGTCAGGCTACTTTTTTTTTTTTTAAGATTTTTTTTATTTATTAATTTTAGAGAGGTGAGAGAGAAGTGGTAAGGAGCAGGAAGCATCAACTCCTATATGTGCCTTGACCAAGCAAGCCCATGGTTTCAAACCAGTGACCTCCACATTCCAGGTCGATGCTTTATCCACTGCACCACCACAGCCAGGTCCTGCCAGTTCTTTAGTGGGGATTTCCGACTGTAATAGGCTCAGGTCCCACTTGTAATTAAAACTAGAGTGGCGTGACTACACCCAGGCTCCCATAGGAAGAGAGTAAAGGAACTTTTTTTTTTTAATTACCAAGGCTAGTTTGTTTTATAAGCAGGAGTCAAGGTCCCTTAGAGAGTTTGTGAAGACTCATTAATTTAAGCTCTTTGAAACTCCCTTGGTCCTGCTGTCCTGATGCCTTTCACCAAGGGGGACTTTGTTTCATGGAGTGTCCTTGGGGCATCAGGAAGGTGGGGATCTTTGTGCATCTGTTTTACAGCAATATTGATGCAATTCTGATACATAATGGCTAATTAGCTCACCAGATTGATACCCCAAGGGTGACTCTGTGTGGATCATTGTTTCTCTTATTAAAGTTTATCATAAAAACAACAAAAATTCAGGATTCTTAAATGCAGTCCTGGAATTGGGACATCTTTTGTTGTCATCAGGGGGCAAGGAGCAGCATAAGTGGGGCAAGCATTACTCGCTGCTGTGTGGGCCCCTACCCTGGCTGTGGCTCCTGACACATTCAAAGAGGAAGGGTCCTGGGCTGCTGACCCAACACAGTATGAAGATTGCTTACTGATCCAAATGTCCATTTTATTGCATGTTTGTTTACTTTTTGTTAGATGTAATGTAAGGCTCTTTATCACATCCATTCCCTCTGACATTATTTTGAATTAATTGAGATCCTTTAAGCGTTAGCCTGGGGAAGGTAAGTCATTATCTTCCTTTAGACATTTTAAATTAAAAACCTAAGTAAACCAATTGTGTTTCTCAGGTATGAGCTGAAGGCACAGGCAGGGTGGGTGGGCTCCAGAGAGGTCCCCCACCACTGTGGTGCGGCCAGGGGCCAGCTCCTGCCACTTGGGATTCCAGGAAGGCCTGTGACAGGGCTGTGATTATTAGAACAGCCCTGGTGTCTGTCCTGGGTTTTTGAGACTATTGAAGGAGGACACTGCTGTTTTAACTTGACTGAGAGACCCTTATTATGCATAAAATGCTCAAAGCTCCCTGCTTTGCAGCACATAGGGCTTAGCATGTTACAGTCACATCTGTTGTACCTGAGAAACATTTTTTAAATATAATAATTAAAACAAAATAACTTTTAAAGAAAAAAGCTATTGGCCTAAGTAAGATTTATAGTTAAGTATTTAGTTTTAAGTTGTAATAAGATGCTAAGCGTAGTTGTAAGTTACCTGAGGGTGTGTCTGACGGGAAGGGGCCTGGGACCCGTGCGTTCCCCTGAACGAGACTTTGGTTTGTCTAGGTGGAGGTTAAACGGGCCGAGCCTCGTGACAGCAAAAGCCAAGTGCCCGGACAGCCAGGGGCCAGCCAGTGGGGGAGCCGCGTCGTGCCCAGTGCTGCCAATGGCTGGGCAGGCCAACCCCCACCCACATGGCAGCAAGGATATGGCCCACAAGGTAAGGCTCCCCAGACCAGCTATTGCACCACCTTCTCCAGACTTGGCGCAGAAGTGGGGCTCCCTACACCACTGAGCGCTGGGTCCCTGGGTTCTGCCTTGTCACCAGGTCTGTCTTAAGGGTGCTGTGGCCTCCTGTGGTGTGCTTGGGCCCCAGCCTAGTCCCTTTTTGGGGTTTGGGCCAGCAGGGTTGCAGTGAGTGTCCTTGCCCTTGTGTGACTGACTGAGCACTGAGATGCCTCATGTCCCACAGAAGTTTCCCTTTTCTGGGGTGGTGCTTCCAGGGACAAGTCAGGAGAAAATGGTGGGTTTTGGAAACTCTGATAGTGAGCAAGTGGCAGGCAGCCCACAGTAAGAGTGGATATAGCCACCAGATGGGAGACTTTGATCACAGGCTTCTGGGATGTGTAGGGTTTCTGTCTCTGAGACCCTTTGAAGCTGTCCCTGTTCTCTAAGCTGCAGGCTGACACCAGCTAGGTGTTGAGTTCTCTGTGGGGTATGCAGAGCAGTTAAGGACAGGTTGCCAGGAGGTTTGGGGGGCCCTGGCACAGGATCCAGGAGTCGCCACCCTCGTTGGAAACCCAAAGAGTGGCAGCATCTAGAAAGGGGCAAAGGAGGTCATGTGGGCCTCTGCATATAGGGTTCCTGGTGCCCCCAAGTTTGCAGAACCATCTATACACAGCTTGAGGCTTTATTCTTCCTTTCTCTAGAGCTCTTTTTTTAAAAAACCTGTATTTTATTGCAAAATAAAATAGCTCCAGGAAACTATTTACTGATTCTAGATACTCATCCACTGGTAGGTGAAGGACTCATGCTTGGCCAGCAGCCAGACCTGAGATCCCACACATGCACTTGAGTCCCTGATCTGTGGGTGTTCCCTACATCCCTTTTGATGGTTCTATTGAAGAACCGTGGCCATCTGACTCAGTGGCTTTTCTCGGGATCCTCGCCTGTGGAAGAGGGCATGGACAGCAACATCTGCATTCTCAAGATCACAGGGCATGTCTCTCTGGGCTGCTACATCCTGCTTGTGTTCAGTGGAGCTCCAGGAGGGTTCTGCCAGCATGGCAACTGTGCTATGGGGGAGAGAAGGTGGGGCTTGGCAACCAGTTGGTGACATTGGGCTGACACAGCACCAATCCCTGTCTTTGTTTTCTGTTTTAGGAATGTGGGTGCCAGCAGGACAGGCAATTGGTAAGTCTTTTTTTTTTTTTTTTTTTTTTTTTTTGTATTTTTTTTTTTTTTTGTATTTTTCTGAAGCTGGAAACGGGGAGAGACAGTCAGACAGACTCCTGCGCCCACCAGGGGCGACGCTCTGCCCACCAGGGGGCAATGCTCTGCCGCGACCAGAGCCACTCTAGTGCCTGGGGCAGAGGCCAAGGAGCCATCCCCAACGCCCGGGCCATCTTTGCTCCAATGGAGCCTTGGCTGCAGGAGGGGAAGAGAGAGACAGAGGGGAAGGAAGGGGGGGGGTGGAGAAGCAAATGAGCGCTTCTCCTATGTGCCCTGGCTGGGAATCGAACCCGGATCCCCCGCATGCCAGGCCGACGCTCTACTGCTGAGCCAACCGGCCAGGGCCCAATTGGTAAGTCTTTGTTCAAGAAATAGGGAGTTGACAAAATCTGAAGGCAGTGGGCCTCTAGTAGGCCAGGATTTGGGCACATGGGAGCTGTGTGCCATGCTCTTCCTCACCCTGTGTTCTGTGTTCCAGGTGGCTATGGACCACCCCCTGCGGGAAGAGGAGCTCCCCCACCGCCCCCACCATTCACGTCTTACATCGTATCAACTCCTCCTGGGGGGTTCCCCCCTCCTCAGGGCTTCCCACAGGGCTATGGGGCCCCCCCGCAATTCAGTAAGTCTTGGAGCCATGGGAGGCCTTTGCTGCACATGTTTAATAGCTCTCCTGACACTTGCACAAGAAGAGGGGCGGGCAGCTGGGAGCCTGTGCTAGGTGCAGCCTGTCACAGTTACTCAGCCTGGAGAAAAAGGATGAGCCGACCTTGTGACCTACATGTTTGTTGGCTTTGGCCTCTTTGTGGGCTGGCCCCAGCAGTTGTCACAGCCTGAAGACCTTGCTCTTGTGGTCATGCCTTGGAACAAACCTCTGGACCTAATCTCTGTGATTCATAATTAAGGAGGCTTCACGTCTTGATTCACTTTCCTCTGTGTTTTGCTTTGTGGTTGAAGATCTGGATGTTTGTTGATCATCCAAGTTTCCAGAAAGGTTAGAGCTCTTCTCTGACCTTAGGATCCTCATGACAAAAGGGTGCAACTACCCACTGGGAGCTGGGTTCCACAGTAAAGAGGAAATTCTCACCTAACCCAGGATGGCCACATGTCATTCTACCGACATAAAGGGTCTTACAGCCTTTTTCCTACTAAGTCCTTGGGATCCACATGTGTCACTCTTGGGGCTGCAGTGTGGACCAGCCACATTCATAGGCTTAGTAACCACACATGGCCAGTTGTCCAGGACTGGGTAATTCAGTTCTGTTGCTTGGAGCAGCGCCACATGATGATCTTGTGACCCTTTATAGAAAAGATATGTCCACTCCTGGCCTAAATCACATCTAATTCTCTTTCATTTTTTTTTTAAGTGAGAGATGGTGGTGAGATAGAGTCCTGCATACACACTGACCGGGATCCATCTGGCAACCCCTATCTGGGGGCCAGTGCTTGAATCAGCTGAGCTCAGTGGCCAGGGCTAACGCTCAAATTGCTAGCCACTGGCTGCAAAAGAGGAAGAGATGAGGAGGAGAGGGAGAGGAAGAGAAACAGATAGTCGCTTCTCCTGTGTGCCCTGACTGGAAATCAAACCTGGGACTCCATATGCCAGACTGATGCTCTATCCACTGAGCCAGCCAATCAAGGCTGACTTTTTCTTTTCTTTTTTTTTTTTTTTTTTTTTTTTTGTTTTACTGAGACAGACTCCCACATGTGCCCCAACCAGGATCCACCTGGCAAGGCCTCTCGAAAGGCACTGCTCTGCCCATCTGGGATCTCTGCTCCATTGCTTAGCAACCGAACTATTTCAGCATCTGAAGCTAGGCCATGGAGCCATCCTCAGTGCCTGGAGCCAACCTGATGAAACTATTCGAGCCATGGCTGCAGGAGAGGAAGAGCCAGAGAGAGAGAGGAAGGGGAAGGGGGAGAGATGGAGAAGCAGATGGTCACTTCTCTTGTGTGCCCTGACTGGGAATTGAACCTGAGACTTCACACGCCAGCTGACCTCTACCATTGCACCAATCAGCCAGGACCAACTTCTGCTCTTCTCATGAGCATTCCTGAGCAGTGATTTCTACATAAATTACTAGCCTGACCTGTGGTGGTGCAGTAGATAAAGCGTTGACCTTGAATGCTGAGGTTGCCGGTTCAAAACCCTGGGCTTGCCTGGTCAAGGCACATATGGGAATTGATGCTTCCTGCTCCTCCCCCCTTCTCTCTGTCTCTCCCCTCCCCCAATCTCTAAAATAAATAAATAAATCTAAACTTGAAAAAAAATTACTAGCCAGCATCCACCACAGGCACATGGCTCCTGGGCCTACACCAGCTCCTACTGTCCACAGTTTTCATGCCAGTCTTTTGCCCGTGTCTGCAGGGTCTAGTTGCTCATGCATTTCAGATGAAAATCCTGATCTGACCTGTGGTGGCACAGTGGGTATAAGCATCCACCTGGAACGCTGAGGTCGCCAGTTTGAAACCCCGGGCTTACCTGGTCAAGGCACATATGGGAGTGGTTGCTTTCTGCTCCTCCCCCCCTTCTCTCTCTGTCTCCTCTCTCTAAAAAATTAATAAATCTAAAAAAAAAAAAATCCTGAAAAGGCTCCTGATGGTTAGGCTATCCTGATGGTTAGGCTATGACAAGCATAGTGTTTGTCTTTCTGTCCTGTTTGTTTGCAGGTTTTGGCTATGGGCCTCCACCACCACCACCGGATCAGTTTGCGCCACCAGGTGTTCCTCCTCCACCCGCCACTCCAGGGACAGCACCTCTGGCCTTCCCACCGCCTCCATCTCAGGCTGCCCCAGACATGAACAAGCCCCCAACGGCACAGCCAGATTTTCCCTATAGTCAGTATGGTGAGTGGCTGTGCCTCCTGCCTTCCTCCCTCGCAGGCAGATTTCCCACCAGTGGTAGTTTCCAGATCAGGTGGTAGTTGTTGGAAAGTTCACATGACCTAGGTCCTAGGATCAAGCAAGCAGAAAGTGGGATTTCAGTTGCTTGGATTTTGCCAGGGCACTAGTCATAGAAAAGCATGGATTGTTCAGCAGGTATCCCCCGGCCTGTGAGTTTGGAAACCCAAGGCCATGGCCGGGCTCCCAGGAGGATGGTGTGAGGGCTGCGATTGCTGTTGGGCCGTGGACCCAGCAGGATCATCACTTGGGTAGTCTCAGCTCTGGACTGGGGCCGGTACTGGGTTTGGCGTTGGCTTTGTGCTTCACTTGAGGGGCTGGTCATGGAGTAGGTGCTTCTGAGCTTGGTCTGCAAGGTGACAGCTGAATGGGGGAGCTCATGTAAGGCCGGGGTGTGGCCTGGGGTCTCCCCATACTAGGATCATTTCTGTGCCTGCTGCAAGGGGCTGGGTCCTCCAGGGCTCCTGCAAGGGTTTCAGCCCCTTGTTTCCCACTTTATGGCATGAACTGTGTCACCAAAGACCAGTGTCTGCAAGTCAAATGCAGTCCCACCAGCTGACTAGGTACTCCCCAGTATCCCTGCATTACACACTCTTGTTCCCTTTGGGACCTCGCAGGGCTGCAGTCACTGAGCACATGCATTCTCAACCCTGCCTGGAACAGGACATGTTGGTGGCAGATGTGTGAACGGCCCTGGGTGGGGGTGTACATGATCTCTAGTGTGTCGCCTCCCTACCATCCTGGGGTAGTCACCCTGGTCTCGTCTCTCGCCAGGCCTGGGTACCTATTCTCAAGACCCTGCGGGCTTCGGGCCCATACTTTGTTTACACTCTTATGGTCAGGCTGAGCAGTGATATGGCCTAGGTAGGTGGCGCTTCCTCATGCACGGTCCTCACCTGCCTGCACCCGGGCACTGGACATCGCCTCCTCTGCTGTCCTGGGTGGGATGGACCCACGCTGCCCTCTGGGACACGGCCCAGGAGCTCCGCCTCCTAGTGTGCCCCCAATTGGGAATCTGGGGGCCCTGGGATGGCCTTCATCCAAAGAGTGTGGTCCGGGTGGGTAGGGAGCGAGGATGGTGCTGTTCCTTTTTCCAGAAGTGCCTTGTGCCTTCCGAGGTCAGTAGTACAGGGTTAAGGTCCTATTTAGAAGAAGGACCTGACACACTCAAGATGGGCTGTGCAGGTGTGGCCAACTCAAGTCATTGAAGCCTAACACTCTACTTGCAGTCCCTGCCTGCCCCCATACTACTTAGTGTTATAGAAGCCTCCAGGTTGGGTCAACAGGAGGGAGGACTGTCTGGGGCCTGGGGTGCATCCAAGAGTGAGGCCAGGGTAGATCAGTTTCCTTAAATCCTGAAAGTGCCTGAGCCCATCCTGCATTATACTATAGAACAGACTTTCTAGAAGCCTGAGGTCAGCTGAGCTGGGCCAGGTGATGTGCATCTCCAAGCCCAAAGGTATCTCCTGACCCTCAGCTCTGCCACCAGGACTTCCTCTCTCTTGAGTCTGTGGGGACGAATGGGGACCTGCTGAGATCAGACAAGACAAACCATGGGTCCACAAGGTCTCACAGACTTTATTCTTTCTGTGCGGAGACAGGGTCCCGCTGGGGTTTCAGGGTAGGCTTTTCTGGAGACACATGCTCCTGGGGGCCCAGTGATGCCTGGTAGGAGCAGGACCCTGGGTCCTGTTGGTGGAACCCTGGCCACTCAATGCACTCTCTCCCCACAGGTTATGGACAGGACTTGGCCAGCTTTGGGCAGGGTTTCTCAGACCCCAGCCAGCAGCCTCCCTCCTATGGGGGCCCCTCAGTGCCAGGTTCCGGGGGCCCCCCTGCCGGCGGAAGTGGCTTTGGACGAGGTCAGAACCACAATGTGCAAGGATTCCATCCCTACCGACGCTAGCTGGCTGGTGCCACGCAGACGGCTAGAATGGCCGAGACCCAGGATTTGAAACTTGTGAACTTGTGACAATCACAAACTTGGCAGAAAAACCGCAATTCAACCTTGGGGGGAGGGGCTGACATGAGGCTTTTGGAAGAGGCTATGGGGACTGAAGTTTTTAAATATATTTCTTTCTCTAACCCATCAGCACAATAAAAAAAAAGTCACTGGTTCAACAACAGGGTTTTAAAAAAATGTCTTCAGCTTTAATTCAAAACTTCAGGTTTCTTTTTCTTCCTTTTTTTTGAAATTATTTTCCTGAGCCTTTTGTTTTACCGTATATTGTAAACTTATGTTAAAGAAAAAAATATACATTTACAAATTGTGAGATTTTTAAGAGAAATTTTCTACAATGTATACTGGCTTATTTTTTAATTTAAAACAGGGTTTCTGTTGGCACTGGTGGAAGTGAGGGGCATTTTTGGTCCCCATACTCCTGGCTTTGAGGGTTGGGCCTTCCTGGTCCAGAAACTCTGGAGCTTAAAGAAGCAGTCTACTGAGTGTGTTTCATTTTTGTTTATTCCTTGCTTTTGTCAATTTACCTGACTGGCAGTGTCTGCAAGTGTGCCGTGGGGGTCGCACCCGCCTAGCTTGACTGGCAACCACCCCGCGTCCAACAGCATCAAGGACCAGGAGGCCTTGTCAGTCTACTTCCCGCGCATGTGGCTTCAGGGCATCCCCACTGACCAGTATAACCCTGGTTTGAATAAAGAGAAGTGCGTTTGGATTAGAATCCACGTTGTGTCATTTGTTCCCTCCCTGCCAGGAAAGTGCTCCTGCCTGTGGGAGGACCTGGCACCTGCCCTGACTCCTCTGTGGTCTTGCAACCACTTGCCTGCTTGACTGGGGGGGCCTGGCCCCAGCCTCATTGAATCTAGGGATCCTGGGGTCTGGCAGATGTAGGTTTTAGGATGGTTGGGTGGGGGCCTAGTGGGAACTGCAGAGCCATTGTGAGGGACCCTGGGTTCTGGGGTCCATGGCCACTTGCTGGGTGCCAAGGAAAAGGCATCCAGACAGATCTGGCTGGAATTGGCTAGGCCTCCCCAGCCCCTGTGGGAGTAGCATCTGGACTGTGGCCTTGGGCAGGCCATTTACCTTGACATAAACTGGGCTGTTGACATGAGTGATACATGGGCATCAGGACCTCCAGAACTGGCCCTAGGACTAAGTATGATGGCCATGGGGCACTTAGCAGGGCCCGAGAGGCAGGAGTGGGCAAGGGAGTAGGGCAGCTAGCTCCTAACCTTTGGATTCAAATCCACATGCATCCTAGAGATGAGTGGGGAATGGGAGGTAGGACGCAAAAGGTAAGGAAGAAGCCCCAGGGTCAGGAAGGTGGAATGGGATCTGACACCCACAGGGGCTAACCCCTCCTATTGGACACACATTTTCCTGGCCTACAAAGCCCTCCCAGCCTCCAATATTTTGGTCTCCACTTTCTTTTTCTTTTGTGTGTGTATGTGAGACAGGGACAGACAGAAAGGGAGAGATGAGAAGCAAATTCATTGTAGCACCTTAGTTCACTGATTGCTTTTTCATATGTGCCTTGACTGGTCCTACGCAGATGGAGTGACCTTGGGCTCAAGCTGGTGAGCTGTGCTCAAACCAGATGAGCCTGCGCTTAAGCCAGCGACCTTGGGGTTTTGAACGTGGGTCCTCCGCGTACCAGTCTGACACTCCATCCACTGTGCCACCACTTCGTCAGGTGGTCTCCATTTTCTTGACTGCCCTCCACCTCAGATGCCCAGGGCTTTGACATTCAATGAAGCCTCTGTTTGCAGCCCCAAAATAGGCAAGTCAGAGCTTGCATGCAGGACTTTCTTGGCAGGGACTGGTGTGGTTTCTCTGAGGGGTGAGGATGGTGGGGATGAGTTCCTGGGTCCCAGGAGTCTGGCTCCTGGGAAATAGCTGTGACCAACTGTTCATGTGTCTGTGTGTATGGGTCTCCTGTGGCTGCTGTGACCACCACAAACTGACCTAAAACATGTTTATTCTCTCACAGTTCTGAAAGTCAGGAACTGGCATAGTTGTAAGGGACTAAAATCCACATGGATGTCATTGAGGGCCGTTATTTTGTCATTCTAAAGACCACAGTCAAGATTTTAAAACATAGGCCTGACCTGTGGTGGCACAGTGGATAAAGCATTGACAACCTGGAACACTGAGGTCACCGGTTTGAAACCCTGGGCTTGCCCGGTCAAGGCACATATGGGAGTTGATGCTTCCTGCTCCTCTCCCCTTCTCTCTCTCTCCTCTCTAAAATGAATCAAGTCTCAAAAAAAGATTTTAGCCTGACCAGGTGGCGCAGTGGATAGAGCGTCGGACTGGGATGCAGAGGACCCAGGTTCGAGACCCCGAGGTTGCCAGCTTGGGCACGGGCTCATCTGGTTTGAGCAAAGCTCACCAGCTTGGACCCAAGGTCACTGGCTCGAGCAAGGGGTTACTCGGTCTGCTGAAGGCCCGAGGTCAAGGCACATGAGAAAGCCATCAATGAACAACTAAGGTGTTGCAACACGCAATGAAAAACTAATGATTGAAGCTTCTCATCTCTTCGTTCCTGTCTGTTTGTCCCTGTCTATCCCTCTCTCTGACTCTCTGTCTCTGTAAAAAAAAAAAAAAAAAAAAGATTTTAAAACAAACTGATACATCCAAAATAGATTTGATGCCTCCAATGTGCTTGAGATAAACTAATGAACAAAACAACCATAACTCTCCCCCCAACATACTGAGGGGCTCAGCCAAGGCACCTTCCTCAAAATGCCCCTCTGACTGGCAACCTTTCCTGTTCCCTCTGGAGCTGCTGCCACCCAGGTTTACAGAAGAAGCAGGGAGGAGCAGGATCACACCATGGTCATCGCATTAAACCTTAGCTCCTTTTATTAGTGAAATTTATTGACAAAGGGCATTATGCAAACGGTTTCCAGCCAGCTGGAGCTCTCAGGAGCCCGTGTCACATCCTTCATGCCCTAAAGAACACATCCTGTGGCCCCAAATGGTATACTCCTTTGGATAGAGTTTAATTGGCTCTTACCTCAGGATTGTGGAAATAGTTCAGGAGGTCCTCAGCCTCCTTGGAGACTTCCTTTTGCTCCAGGCCAGCCAAGCTCCCCAGAAAGCCCCTGGTGTCAGCCAAACTCTTAACCAACAAACTGGATTAGAGAACAGGAGGGGACAGGAGAACACTGGCCTCTTGCTTTAGCAGCACTCATCCCTATCCCAGGACCTTTGCACACCTGCTCCTTTCAGGAAGGTGCCCTCCCAATAGTGCTGGTTGTCTCCTTAATGAATTTGCTTTAAAGTTACTGATATGTTTGTCCTCAACCATTTCACTTTTTTTTTTTTTTTTACATTTTTTTTAGCAAGAGGCAAAGAGGGACAGACAGGAAGGAGAGCAATGAGAAGCATCAATTCTGCATTGTGGTACCTTATTATTCATTGATTGCTTTCCTCATTATATACCTTGACTGGGGGGCTCCAGCCGATTCAGTGACCCCTTGCTCAAGCCAGTGACCTTTGGACTCAAGCCAGCAACCATGGGGTCCTGTCTATAATCCCACGCTCAAGCCAATGACTCTACGCTCTAGCTGGATGAGCCTGTACTAAAGCTGGTGACCTCAGGGTTTCGAACCTGGGTTCTCTACATCCCAGTCCAAAGTTCTATCCACTGCGCAACCACCTAGTCAGACCATTTCACTTTGTTTTCTATGTTGTCTTTTTTGTCTTTTATACCTCTCTTAGATCTTTTTTTTTTTTTTGGCAGTCAATGAGTATTTTCTAGTGTAGCAGTTTAGTCTCTTTAGTGACTTTCTTCATTATATTTTTAGGGTGAGTTTTTAATTTATATTTTAGAGAGAGGAAGGAAGAGAGATGAGAAGCATCAACTTGTAGTTGTATCACTTTACTTGTTCATTGATTGCTTCTCATATATGCTTTGGCCACAAGGCTCAAGCAGAGCCCCATGACCCCTTGCTCAGGCCAGCAACCTTGGAACCATGTTGATCTCACACTCAAGCCAGCAAACCCACACTCAAGCTGGTGAACCTGTACTCAAGCTGGATGAACCTGCGCTTAAGCCAGTGACCTCAAGGTTTAGAACCTGGGACCTCAGTGCCACAAGTCAATTCTCTATCCACTAGCACTGGACAGGTCCAACCATATTACTTTAGATACAGGAATTTTTAATTCAAATACTTATGAGGAAACAAGTTAAGATTGAATTATCCTGCAACTCATTTGGTTGCTTTTTATTTTTTTGTTATTATTTTTTGTATTTTTCCAAAGTTAGAAGCGGAAGAGCATTCAGACTCCCGCATGTGCCCAACTGGTATGCACCCGGCATGCCCACCAGGGGACGATGCTCAGCCCATCTGGGGTGTTACTCCATTGCAGCCAGAGTCATTCTAGTGCCTGAGGCAGAGGCCATGGAGCAGTCCTCAGTGCCCGGGGCAACTTTGCTCCAATGGAGCCTTGGCTGTGGGAGGGGAAGAGAGAGAGAGAGAGGCAGGAGAGGGAGAAGGGTGGAGAAGTAGATGGGCACTTCTCCTGTGTGCCCTGACTAGGAATCAAACCTGGGACTTTCACACGCTGGGTAGTCACTCATTTGGTTGTTTTTATTTTGTTGTTGTTTTTTAAGGGAGAGAGATGCGAAGCATCAATTCTTTGTTGTGGCACCTTAGTTGTTCGTTGATTGCTTTCTCATATGTGCCTTGACCAGGAGGCTTCAGCAGACCAAGTGAGCCCTTGCTCAAGCCAGTGATTTTGGGCTTAAACTGGTGAGCTATGCCAAACCAGATGAGCCCACGCTCAAACTGGCGACCTCAGAGATTCAAACCTGGGTCCTTCGCTTCCCAGTCTGACACTCTATCCACTGCGCCACTGCCTGGTCAGGCTGTTTATATAAATATATTTATGCCTGACCAGGCGGTGGCGCAGTGGATAGAGCGTTGGACTGGGATGCAGAGGACCCGGGTTCGAGACCCCGAGGTCTCCAGCTGGAGTGCGGGCTCATCTGGTTTGAGGAAAAGCCCACCAGCTTGAACCCAAGGTCGCTGGCTCCAGCAAGGTGTTACTCAGTCGGCTGAAGGCCCGTGGTCAAGGCACATATGAGAAAGCAATCAATGAACAACTAAGGTGTTGCAACGCGCAATGAAAAACTAATGATTGATGCTTCTCATCTCTCTCCGTTCCTGTCTGTCCCTGTCTATCCCTCTCTCTGACTCACTCTCTGTCTCTGTAAAAAATAAATAAAAATTTAAAATAAATAAATATATTTATACTTATATATATTTATATATATTTATATATAATATATAAGTTTATATAATATATAACATATAAAATATTTCTATATGTGCCCTGACCAGGGATCCAACACACAACCTTTGCATATCAGGATGATGCTCTAAACCAACTGAGCTGTCTGTCTGGCCAGGGCTGTTTTTTTCGTTAATGTTTTGGGTTTCTTTTTCATTTTTTTGTATTTTTTATTTATTTTTTTATTTTTTTTTTACAGAGGCAGAGAGTGACTCAGAGAGAGGGATAAACAGGGACAGACAGACAGGAATGGAGAAAGATGAGAAGCATCAATCATTAGTTTTTCATTGTGCATTGCAACACCTTAGTTGTTCATTGATTGCTTTCTCATATGTGCCTTGACCGTGAGCCTCCAGCAAACCGAGCAACCCCTTGCTGGAGCCAGCCACCTTGGGTCCAAGCTGGTGAACTTTGCTCAAACCAGATGAGCCCGCACTCAAGCTGGTGACCTCGGGGTCTTGAACCTGGGTCCTCCGCATCCCAGGCCAACGCTCTATCCACTGCGCCACCGCCTGGTCAGGCCGTTTTTTTGTATTTTTATTGTAGCAAAGTACATGTAAGATTTGTCATTAAAATTCATTTTTTAATTTATTGATTTGAGACAAGGAAACATCAAACGTCAATCTGTTCCCGTATGAGCCTTGACTAGTGATCAAACCTGCAACCCCTTCGTGTGGGGATCATACTTCAACCAATAAAGCCAGTTGGCCAGGGCAAGATTTGCCATTTTTAACCAGTTTTCAGTGCACAGCTCAGTGGCATTAAGTACACTCACATTGTTGGACAACAATCCTCATCATCCATCTCCAGGACATTTTCATTTTCCCAAAGTGAAATTCTGTCAGGGTTAAATACTAACTCTTCACCCCCTCTCCCCAGCCCTGGCTCCCACCATTCTGCTTTCTGTTTCTATGAACCTGACTTCTCTAGGGACCTCCTATGAGTGGAATCACACAATATTTGTTCTTTTGTATTTGGCATATATCACTGAGCATAATGTCTTCAAGGTTCATCCATGTTGTAGAAGGTGTCACAGTTTCCTTCCTTTTAAAAGCTGAGGCCCTGGCCGGTTGGCTCAGCGGTAGAGCGTCGGCCTGGCGTGTGGGGGACCCAGGTTCGATTCCCGGCCAGGGCACATAGGAGAAGCGCCCATTTGCTTCTCCCCCCCCCTCCTTCTTCTCTCTCTCTCTTCCCCTCCCACAGCCAAGGCTCCATTGGAGCGAGGATGGCCCGGGCGCTGGGGATGGCTCCTTGGTCTCTGCCCCAGGCGCTAGAGTGGCTCTGGTTGCGGCACAGCGACGCCCCAGAGGGGCAGAGCATTGCCCCTGGTGGGCAGAGCGTCGCCCCTGGTGGGCGTGCCGGGTGGATCCTGGTCGGGTGCATGCGGGAGTCTGCCTGACTGTCTCTCCCCGTTTCCAACTTTTGAAAAATACAAAAAAATGCCCCGGCCGGTTGGCTCAGCGGTAGAGCATCGGCCTAGCGTGCGGAGGACCCGGGTTTGATTCCCGGCCAGGGCACACAGGAGAAGCGCCCATTTGCTTCTCCACCCCTCCGCTGCGCTTTCCTCTCTGTCTCTCTCTTCCCCTCCCGCAGCCAAGGCTCCATTGGAGCAAAGATGGCCCAGGCGCTGGGGATGGCTCTGTGGCCTCTGCCTCAGGCGCTAGAGTGGCTCTGGTCGTAACATGGCGATGCCCAGGATGGGCAGAGCATCGCCCCCTGGTGGGCAGAGCGTCGCCCCATGGTGGGCGTGCCGGGTGGATCCCGGTCGGGTGCATGCGGGAGTCTATCTGACTGTCTCTCCCTGTTTCCAGCTTCAGAAAAATGAAAATAAATAAAATAAATAAATAAAATAAAATAAAAAATAAAAAAAAGTAAAAGCTGAATAGTATTCCACTGGATGGCTGTACCATATTTTGCCTTCCATCCATCTGATGGACACTTGGTTGTTTCTGCCTCTTTGGCGATTGTGAATCATGCTGCTCTAAACATGTATGTGCAAATCACTACTTTCAATTCACTGGGGTATTCACCCAGCCAGAAGCACTATTGGTGGGTCATATGTTACCATAATACATCTTTTTTTTTTTTTAATTTATTCACTTTTGTTAAAGAAGTAGGGGTGTTGAAGGGGGGGGAGTTGAGAGGAGCAGGAAGCATGAACTCTCATATGTGCCTTGACCAGGCAAGCCCAGGGTTTTGTACTAGCAATCTCAGTGTTCCAGGTCAATACTTTATCCACTGTGCCACCACAGGTCAGGCTATTATACATCTTAATATACCAGAATCACTTTCAGATGGGCACTAACTTAAGTCTAGTGAATAAGGAAACAGTATTCCTATATAGCCTTGTCCCTTGTTCCTTTTCTGCTATTGTTAGTGTTAAGTTAGCCCCTGTAAAACTCATATTCCCCTCACCCAAACATTTTGTAAAGATAGAGTTAATTTGCTTGCTATTCTCTCTCCTAACAGCTGCCTGGCCTTCACTTTGAAATGTAGCAAACACTTACCTTCACAAAAATATCTTTAAAAGTTTGCATTGGCCCTGGCTGGTTGGCTCAGTGGTAGGGCGTCGGCCTGGCGTGCAGGAGTCCTGGGTTCGATTCCCAGCCAGGGCACACAGGAGAAGCGCCCATCTGCTTCTCCACCCCTCCCCCTCTCCTTCCTCTCTGTCTCTCTCTTCCCCTCCTGCAGCTGAGGCTCCATTGGAGCAAAGTTGGCCTGGTGCTGACGATGGCTCTGTGGCCTCTGCCTCAGGCACTAGAGTGGCTCTGGTCACAACAGAAGGATGCCCCAGATGCGCAGACCATCGCCCCCTAGTGGGCGTGCCAGGTGGATCCCGGACTGGCACATGCGGGAGTCTGTCTGACTGCCTCCCCATTTCCAACTTCAGAAAAATACAAAAAAAATAAATAAAATAGAATAAAATAAATAAAAGTTTGCATTGGCCTGACCAGGAGGTGGCGCAGTGGATAAAGCATTGGACTGGGATGCTGAGGACCCAGGTTCGAGACTCTGAGGTCACCAGCTTGAGCACGGGCTCATCTGATTTGAGCAAAAGCTCACCAGCTTGGACCCAAGGTCGCTGACTCAAGCAAGGGGTTACTCGGTCTGCTGAAGGCACGTGGTCAAGGCATGTATGAGAAAGTAATCAATGAACAACTAAGGTGTCACAATGCGCAATGAAAAACTAATGATTGGTGCTTCTCATCTCTTCGTTTTCTGTCTGTCCCTGTCTATCCCTCACTCTGACTCTCTCTCTGTCTCTGTAAAAAATAAATAAAATAAAAAAATTTTGCCCTGGCCGGTTGGCTCAGTGGTAGAGTGTCGGCCTGGCGTGCAGAAGTCCTGGGTTCGATTCCCGGCCAGGGCACACAGGAGAGGCGCCCATCTGCTTCTCCACCCCTCCCCCTCTCCTTCCTCTCTGTCTCTCTCTTCCCTTCCTGCAGCCAAGGCTCCATTGGAGCAAAGATGGCCCGGGCGCTGGGGATGGCTCCTCAGCCTCTGTCCCAGGCCCTAGAGTGGCTCTGGTCTTAGAGCGACGCCCCAGAGGGGCAGAGCATTGCCCCCTGGTGGGCAGAGCGTCGCCCCCTGGTGGGCGTGCCGGGTGGATCCCGGTGGGGCGCATGCGGGAGTCTGACTGTCTCTCCCCGTTTCTGGCTTCAGAAAAATACAGATAAATAAATAAATAATAATAAAAATTTTTTAAAAGTTTGCATTGGGGAGGAACCTGACCAATAGGGGAGCTTTTTTTTTTTTTTTTTTTTTTATATATTTTATTTATTCATTTTTAGAGAGGAGAGAGAGAGAGACAGAGAGAAAGAAGGGGGGAGGAGCTGGAAGCATCAACTCCCATATGTGCCTTGACCAGGTAAGCCCAGGGTTTCAAACCGGCGACCTCAGCATTTCCAGGTCGACGCTTTATCCACTGCGCCACCACAGGTCAGGCCAATAGGGGAGCTTTAAATCACAATAGCTTAGCTGTTTGTGAAAGCAGGCTCACAGACTCAGGCTCTCAGCTATTACTGGGAGACTTGACCTCTTGGCATCTTCAGGATTTACCAAGTAGCACAGAAAATATGTGCTACATCAAAGAACTTGAGTCTCTGCAGCAGAATTCCCCTCATTAAGTCAGTAACTAAGGCCACAAGAACCCTGACATGCTAATCTAAGCCTGCCCAGGTGCACAGACCCCAAGCCTGCAAATCCCCTATAACTAATGCACCCTCCCACAGTTCCAGGCTGACATTTGTTGGTTTCAGCCATTTGTATGCTTGCATCCAAGCGTTTTTAAAATAAACTCTCCTTTTGGAATACAGTACACCAGACTCATGCTTTTAGTTCAGCTCTCCCCAGTTCCCACCCACAGAACTGGGAAGGGGTTTAGCCTGTCAGCTATGTCATAAGGGATAAGGCAGTCCAGACCTGGAGTTCTCTCCGGGTCAGACCCAGTCCAGGGTTTATACAGACCTGCCAAGAGAAGCTGAAAGGAGGCTTTCCCCTTTCTCCAGTGAACCGGCCACCCGCAGCTTTAACCTAACAGCTATTACTGTAATACTTATTACATCAGTTTGTGTTACAAACCTAACAGTGCATTGTTTCACAATTGTTACTTATATAAATTTGTCCATTAAAGGCTGGCTAGTCTTATCATAATTGCCTTTTTCTGACTATCTGTTAGAAACCAGTGTTCACCCCTTCTGGATTTTTCTCCTGGCTCTGATATCTGTATGACCTTGTTCCTTACGGGGACTGCCTCCCACTCTGCAACAACAGCTCCATCATGGAACGCTAGACCCAAACCAGACAGCACCCACTGTGAACAGTAGGTGCTCCATAAACACTTGTTAGGTGGGTTTCATTAATGGAGATTATAGAGCACGAATATGAGGCTTGAAAGGGGCAGTGACATTGAGGAAGGAGCCCCAAACTCGAGGTTGTCAGCCGCAACCTGGGGGGTGGGGTCCAAGCCCGTATAAAAGCGGGTGCCGCATGTCCACCGCTTTTGTCCTCGTAGCCTGCGCTCTACCCTCCGGACAGAAGTGGGCGCGCGTTGTCTTCCGGGAATGCTGAGGCGCTTGCGCACGCACGGCCAAGGGGTGGGGCACATGGGAAAGCTTACGACAATTGCGCAGACGCAGAGTGGGTGGTCCTTTCCCAAGAATCCGCAAGATGGTAGGTGCTGTGGCATTGCTTGTTCGTGAGATCTATCAGGCGCCATCCTGGCTCTGGCTGCTCCTTGGAGGCCAGATTAGGCCGCGCCTGTATCTGTAACAGTGTCCTCCAGGCCTTCAGGGTCTCTGGGTGTGATGACGCGGGGCGGGCCTGATGGTTGTCGCGACGACCCGGGGTGGGGAAGGCCTGTACGTGCCCTCTGTCTAAACTGAGTCCCCGTATCCGTGCGAGCTGCCCTGGGACAGGCTCGAGGTGGTGTGTCCCTATGGATGTCTCTACCCCGGGCGCCGCCGCATGTTTTTCGGAGCGACCGGTGGAATCGGTCACCCCGGTGAGGCCTTGGGGCTGGGAGGTGGATCTCCGGGTCCCACTCACCCATGTTTGCTCCCCGCGCAGGCGGAAGTGGAGCAGAAGAAGAAGCGGACCTTCCGCAAGTTCACCTACCGTGGCGTGGATCTGGACCAGTTGCTTGACATGTCTTAGTAAGGGTCGGCCGGACCAGGGTAGGGGTGGCAGCGGGAGGGGTTTCCGAGGGCCTGGGGGCTGCAGCCTGAGGTACTGATGTGCCCTTAGACTGAGTGAAGACGGATGGGTGTCGGCGATGAAGTTTGACATTAATGGAACTTTTACGTGTCCTGTTTGACACCTTCCCATCCATTTGAAAACACTAATGTAAATGTGTTTTCACGAGCCTTTTAGGGTCAGGCATCGGGGTCGGGGTTTGGCACGTGGGAGGGAGTTTGCAACTCCAGGTCTCAGATTTAGTGGAAACTGGAAGGTTCTAGGCAGGATGGTGGTGGTCTGACTTGTGCTGCTTTTTTTTTTTAAGTGAGGGAGTGAGAGACACTCCCGCATGTGCCCCCACTACGACCCACCCGGCAACCCCCATATGGGGTCGATGCTGGAATCAACCCAACTTTTTTTAGCGCCTGAGGCTGACGCACTGGGACCAACCCAGCTATCCTCAGCACCAGGGCAGACACTGGAACCAGTGGAGCCACCGGCTGCAGAAGGGGTAGAGAAGCAGATGGTCACTTCTCTTCTGTGCCCCGACTGGATTGGGAGGTAGATTCACCAGTTGGACGCTCTAGCCACTGAGGAACGGGCCAGGGCCCTGACTGGTGCTTCTTAAAACTGCCGCCAGTGGCAGGATGGGTGCTGGTCTGGGCTTCTAGATGAGGAGGGTGGCTTGATGACAGCCAGGGACTCCATGTCTCCTGAAGGTCTGCCCATGTCTAGGCATGGAGGATTCAGTTGCCTTGGGGACACACACAGCTGGCTGAGGGCTCCTGCTTCCCCCCCCCCCCCCCGAGTTCTTGGGGCCTTTAGGAGCACAACCTTTTGACCACAAGGTTCCAGCTGTGCCACTTCCCCTGAGCTCCTTGGTCTCCTTCCCTGGTTTCCTTATTTCTAGACAGCAGTGTGGCAGGTTGTCCAATTTGGAGGGTTCATCCTGAATAATTGGCAGGTTGTTTTGAGGAACTACAAGGAGCAGCAGTGTTAGTGGATGAAGAGTGTGGGGGTCACCACCAGGGTTTAGGTCACCCATGCCACCTCACCTTTTCTCCAGTGAGCAGTTGATGCAGCTGTACAGTGCCCGGCAGCGTCGCCGGCTGAACCGGGGTCTACGGAGGAAGCAGCACTCACTGCTGAAGCGACTGCGCAAGGCTAAGAAGGAGGCACCTCCCATGGAAAAGCCTGAGGTGGTAAAGACACACCTGCGGGACATGATCATCCTGCCGGAAATGGTGGGCAGCATGGTGGGTGTGTACAACGGCAAAACCTTCAACCAGGTGGAAATCAAGGTGTGTGGGGACCTGTGCTGCCTGGGTAGATGCGGGCCTGTGCACCCATGGTCACTAACACCAGTTCACTCTTCACCTCCCACAGCCTGAAATGATTGGTCACTACCTGGGCGAATTCTCCATCACCTACAAGCCAGTGAAGCATGGTCGGCCTGGAATTGGGGCCACTCATTCCTCCCGCTTCATCCCTCTCAAGTAGCTAATAAAAGTACAGATTTAATTAGCTTGATTGTTACCCATTCTTTCAAGTGCCTGGACCTGTGGGCAGGGTGACAACCCCTCAGTGAAGGGGGCCAGGCCTGGTCTGGAGGCTCAGGTCCTGCATGACTTGTGTGTATTATGTGCCCCAGTGCTGGGTACTGAGTATCTTTGGGTTTTCTACTGTAAACATAGTGATGGCCATGTGTATAGTGGATGAGTTGGGGGCTCCCTATGAAAACTCTCTTGATGTCCAGGTCCTGTGCTGTCTTCCTGCCCTTTGGCCTATAGAGGTGATTACTGCATGGTTGGGTGTAGCATCTTTTCTCAGGCACCCATCTCCTTCTGGGTCCCCTCCCCTGTCCCCCAGTAAAGGGGTGGGTTCCTACATTCAAGCACATGAACATCAAGAACCTTTAGCCTGACCAGGCGTTTGTGTAGTGGATAGAGCATAGGACTGGGACACAGAGGACCCGGGTTCAAAACCCTGCGGTTGCCAGCTTGAGCCCAAAGTCGCTGGCTTAAGCAAGGGGTCATTTGGTCTGCTGTAGCCCCCTGGTAGCGGCACATAAGAGAAAGCAATCAAGGAACAGCTAAGGTGCCACAGCCAATAATTGATGCTTATCTTTCTCCCTTCCTGTCTATCACAAAAATCAATTAAGGTGCTGCAACGAAGAATTGATGCTTCTCATCTCTCTTCCTTCCTGTCTGTCCTTGACTGTCCCTCTCTCTGTCACACACACACAAAGAACCTTTAGATTACCTGAACCTCTTCCCCTATTCCCTCCAATTTATACAACTGTCCAGCATCCCTAGTACTCTTTAACCTCACAGTGCTGCTTGCCTCTGTCTCCTGGATATAATGCTCCTGTTTGGCATTTGAAATCCTTACGGAATGACCCCAAGACCCTCAACCATGGGCCATGGGCTTTGGATTATAAGCTTTCGTTAAGACAAACCAGGGTGGCCCTGGCCGGTTGGCTCAGCTGTAGAGCGTCGGCCTGGCGTGCAGGGGACCCGGGTTTCATCCCTGGCCAGGGCACATAGGAGAAGCGCCCATTTGCTTCTCCACACCCCCCCTTCCTCTGTCTCTTCCCCTCCCGCAGCCAAGGCTCCATTGGAGCAAAGATGGCCTCGGCGCTGGGGATGGCTCCTTGGCCTCTGCCCCAGGCGCTAGAGTGGCTCTGGTCTCAGCAGAGCGACACCCCGGAGGGGCAGAGCATCGCCCCCTGGTGGGAAGAGCGTTGCCCCTGGTGGGTGTGCGTGCTGGGTGGATCCCGGTCGGGTGCATGCGGGAGTCTGTCTTGACTGTCTCTCCCTGTTTCCAGCTTCAGAAATATACAAAAAAAAAAAAAGACAAACCAGGGTGTCACATTTTACCCCCCATAGAGTCTGATACAGAAGGGTCCTAATCCCATTCCCTAAAGCATCCTATTTCGTTTCCTTCATGAGAGAGGTGGCATTTCTGAGCCAGTGGTGAAGGGTCTCTGGTTAATGGTATGAGAAGGAAAATACATATGACACCTGGAATTTTTTTTTTTTTAAGATTTTTTTGTTGTTGTTTTGTTTTTCTGAAGCTGGAAACAGGGAGAGACAGACAGACTCCCGCATGCGCCCGACTGTAATCCACCTGGCATGCCCACCAGGGGCGATTATCTTCCCCTTGGGGGGGGGGGGTCGCTCTGTCCAACCAGAGCCACTCCAGCGCCTGGGGCAGAGGCCAAGGAGCCATCCCAAGCGCCCAGGCCATCTTTGTTCCAATGGAGCCTCGCTGTGGGAGGGGGAGAGAGAGACAGAGAGGTAGGAGAGGGGGAGGGGGAGAGAAGCAGATGGGCGCTTCTCCTGTGTGCCCTGGCTGAAAATCGAACCCGGGACTTCTGCGCGCCAGGCTGACACTACCACTGAGCCAACCGGCCAGGGCCATTTTTTAAGATTTTATTGATTTCAGAAGGAGAGGAGAGAGGTGAGAGGGATGGAGCGGGAAACATCAGCTCGTAGTTGCGTATGCCTTGACCAGGCAAGCCTAAGGCTTGGAACAGATGACCTCAGCGTTCCAAGTTGGATGCTTGATTCACTGTGCCACCTCAGGTCAGGCTTGAGAGACACAGGGGAGGGGGAAAGGAAGCATTCATTTGTTGTTTCATTCAGTTGTGCATTCATTGGTTGCTTCCTGTGTGTTCCCTGACTGGGTATTGAATCTGCAACCTTATTTTGGGATGACACCTTTTTTTTTTCTTTTTTTAAGTGATGGAGTTAGAGGGATAGATCCGGCAGACATGCAAACAGGGAGAAAGATGAGAAGCATCAATTCTTCCTTGTAGCCCCCTAGTTCGTTGATTGCTTTCTCATATGTGGCGGGGGGAGGGGATCCAGCAGAACTAGTGACCCCTTACTCAAGCCAGCAGCTATGGGGTCATGTCTGTGATTTCATGCTCAAGCCAGTGGCCCCTGTGTTCAAGGCGGCGACCTCAGGGCTCAAACCTGGGTCCTCTGCGTCCCAGTCTGACACTCTATCCATCTTGTCAGGTGCGATGACATTCTAACTGAGCTAACTGGCCAGGGCCTTCATTGATTCAATGATATTCTAACTGACTGAGCTAACTGGCCAGGGCCTTCATTGATTTTTCTAGAGAGGAAGGGAGAAGGAGAGAATATTGATCTGTTCCTGTATGTTCCCTGACCAAGGATCGAACTGTCAACCTCTGTGCTTTGGGATAGTACTCTAACCACCTGAGCTGTCCGGCCAGGGCATGCCTGGGTTTTGGCCTAAACAAGTGGAAGGTTGGAATTGCCCACAGGGTACACTTACTTTTGCTGTTATAAGTTGTGCTGCTATGGATGTGTTTGAATAAATCCTCCAGATACTGCTTGCAGTTCTTTTGAGGCTACCCAGAAGTGGGATTGCTAGATTAAAAGGTACTTCTATGTTTAACACTTTGAGGAACTGCCATCTTTATTTCTATAGTGGCTGCCCTACCAGCCATTCACAAGCTTCCAATTTCTCCACATCTTCATTAGCACTTTATCTGTGTGTTTTTTTTGTTTTTTTATTTGTTTGTTGTTGTTTTACAGGGACAGACAGGAACGGAGAGAGATGAGAAGCATCAATCATTAGTTTTTCAATGCGCGTTGCAACACCTTAGTTGTTCATTGATTGCTTTCAAATATATGTCTTGACCACGGGCCTTCAGCAGAACTAGTAGCCCCTTGCTGGAGCCAGCAACCTTGGGTTCAAGCTGGTGGGCTTTTCCTTAAACCAGATGAGCCCGCACTCAAGCTGGCGACCTCGGGGTCTCGATCCCGGGTCCTCTGCATCCCAGTCCGAAGCTCTATCCACTGCGCCACCGCCTGGTCAGGCTATCTGTTTTTTTGTGGTGAGTTTTGCTGACTTTGTTTTGTGATTGTAGCCACCCTAATGGGTGTGAGGTGGCAGACCTAATGTTTTCTCAGAAATAACACTGTGCCTGCCTCAACCAAAATCAACTGTTAGCTGATCTTTTTCTTTTTTGTGACAGAGACTGAAAGAGGGACAGATAGGGACAGACAGACAGGAAGGGAGAGAGATGAGAAGCATCAATTCTTCCTTGCGACACCTTAGTTGTTCATTGATTGCTTTCTTGTATGTGCCTTGACCTGGGGGCTACAGCAGAACAAGTGACCCCCCCTTGTTTTTTTTTATTTTATTTTATTTTTTATTTTTTGCATATTTCTGAAGCTGGAAACAGGGAGAGACAGTCAGACAGACTCCCACATGCACCCGACCGGGATCCACCCGGCACGCCCACCAGGGGGCGACGCTCTGCCCACCAGGGGGCGATGTTCTGCCCATCCTGAGCGTCGCCATGTTGCGACCAGAGCCACTCCAGCGCCTGGGGCAGAGGCCACAGAGCCATCCCCAGCGCCCGGGCCATCTTTGCTCCAGTGGAGCCTTGGCTGCGGGAGGGGAAGAGAGAGACAGAGAGGAAGGCGCGGCGGAGGGGTGGAGAAGTAAATGGGCGCTTCTCTTGTGTGCCCTGGCCGGGAATCGAACCCGGGTCCTCCGCACGCTAGGCCAACGCTCTACCGCTGAGCCAACCGGCCAGGGCCTCCCTTGTTTTTTTAACCTGTCCCTACTCTCACTCCAGTTATAAAAATTTTTTCTGACAACTGAGAAGACCCTTTTTTTTTTTTAACTGGGACAGAGAGAGTCAGAAGGATAGATAGGGACAGAGAGGAACGGAGAGAGAGAGAGAGAGAGAGATGAGAAGCATCAATCATCAGTTTTTCATTGCGACACCTTAGTTGTTCACTGATTGCTTTCTCATATGTTCCTTGACCACGGGCCTTCAGCACACCGAGTAACCCCTTGTCCGAGCCAGCGACCTTGGGTCCAAGCTGGTGAGCTTTTTGCTCAAGCCAGATGAGCCCGCACTCAAGCTGGCAAACTTGGGTTCTCGAACCTGGGTCCTCCGCATCCCAGTCGGATGCTCTATCCACTGCGCCACCACCTGGTCAGGCGCAAGTGACCCCTTTCTCAAGCTGGTGACCTTGGGGTTTCTAACCTGAGTCCTCTGTGTCCCAGTTCGACGCTCTATCCACTGCGCCATTGTCTGGTCAGGCTCTTTTTTTAATTTGTTGATTTTAGAGGGAGAAAGAGATGGAGAAACATCAATTTGGTTTTCCACTTATACAGTCTCACTTAATTCTTGTATGTTTTCCTGGCCAGGGATCAAACTTAGAACCTTGGCATATTGAGATGACATTCTAACCAACTGAGCCATGTGGCTAGGGTAACTATTTAAAATTTTTATTTGTTGCCTGACCTGTTCGTGGCGCAATGGATAAATTTTGAGCTGGAATGCTGAGGTAGCCAGTTTGAAACCCTGGGCTTACCTGGTCTAAGGCATATATGAGAAGCAACTACTACGAGTTGATGTCTCCCACCCCTCTTTGTCTTTCCTCTCTCTACAATAAATAAACCCTGGCCAGTTGGCTCAGTGGTAGAGCATTGGCCTGGTGTGCGGGAGTCCAGGGTTTGATTCTTGGCCAGGGCACACAGGAGAAGCGCCCATCTGCTTCTCTACCCCTCCCCCTCTCCTTCCTCTGTCTCTTCTTCCCCTCCTGCAGCCAAGGCTGCATTGGAGCAAAGTTGGCCTGGGCGTTGAGGAGGCTCTGTGGCCTCTGCCTTGGGCGCTGGAATGGCTCTGGTTGCGACAGAGCGGCGTCCCAGATGGGCAGAGCATCACCCCCTGGTGGGCGTGCCAGGTGGATCCTGGTCAGGCGCATGCAGGAGTCTGTCTGACTGCCTCCCCATTTCCAACTTCAGAAAAATACAAAAGAAAAGAAAAGGAAAAAAAATCAATAAATAAAAAGTTAAAAGAAATATATATATATATTTTATCATTTTTAGGAAGGGGGAGAGAGAGACAAATATCAGTATGTTCCTGTGTGTCCTGACCGGGGATCGTCGAACCTGTAGCCTTTGCTTATTGGGTGGGTGGGTACTCTAACCAACTAAGCTATCCGACCAGGGCTCCACCCTTGAAATTTTTTTGAATGTTTTGAAATGCAGAGAGGAGTTCAAGGGTTTTGTAGTTAAAAACTCAATATCGGCCTGACCTGTGGTGGCGCAGTGGATAAAGCATCGACCTGGAAATGCTGAGGTTGCTGGTTCGAAACCCTGGGCTTGCCTGGTCAAGGCACATATGGGAGTTGATGCTTCCAGCTCCTACCCCCTTCTCTCTCTCTGTCTCTCCCTCTCTCTCTCCTCTCCAAAAATGAATAAATAAAAAAATAAAACAAAAAACTCAATATCACCTGACTAGGCAGTGGTACAGTGGATACAGCATTGGCCTGGGATGCATAGGACACAGGTTCGAAACCCTAAAGTTGCCATCTTGAGCACAGGTTCATCAGCTTGAGTGTTGTATCATGGACATGAATGACCCCATGGTCACTGGATTAGAAGCCCAAGGTTGCTGGCTTGAGCAAGGGGTTACCGGCTTGGCTGGAGTCCCCCCCACACACACACACTTGGTCAAGGCACATACGAGAAAGCAGTCAATGAACAACTAAGGTGCCATGTTGTTGTGAGTCGGGGGCGCAGAGAGAGAGATCAGCAGACAAAATTATCAAGGACTAGCAAAGGACCACCACTCGATTAGGCAAATGACCACAAGTTCACGCTGTGTCCTATTTTTATTCACAAGACTTCAAAAAGCTTATTTACTGAGAAATTAGCATAACATCAAGCATAACTTTTACTTAAAGATACATGGAGTAGGCACACAGGAGAAGCGCCCATTTGCTTCTCCACCCCTCCACCGCGCTTTCCTCTCTGTCTCTCTCTTCCCCTCCCGCAGCCAAGGCTCCATTGGAGCAAAGATGGCCTGGGCGCTAGGCATGTCTCTGTGGCCTCTGCCTCAGGCGCTAGAGTGGCTCTGGTCGCAACATGGCGACGCCCAGGATGGGCAGAGCATCGCCCCCTGGTGGGCAGAGCGTCGCCCCTGGTGGGCGTGCCGGGTGGATCCCGGTCGGGCGCATGCGGGAGTCTGTCTGACTGTCTCTCCCTGTTTCCAGCTTCAGAAAAATGAAAAGAAAAAAAAAAAAAAAAAGATACATGGAGTACACCTGCATGATAGCTTAATAAGAATATAATATCAAAAGGCATTGCCTGCCTGACCAGGCGGTGGCGCAGTGGATAGAGCGTCGGACTGGGATGCAGAGGACCCAGGTTCGAGACCCCGAGGTCGCCAGCTTGAGCGCGGGCTCATATGGTTTGAGCAAAAAGCCCACCAGCTTGAACCCAAGGTGCTGGCTCCAGCAAGGGGTTACTCAGTCTGCTGAAGGCCCACGGTCAAGGCACGTACGAGAAAGCAATCAATGAACAACTAAGGTGTTGCAACGCGCAATGAAAAACTAATGATTGATGCTTCTCATCTCTCTCCATTCCTGTCTGTCTGTCCCTGTCTATCCCTCTCTCTGACTCACTCTCTGTCTCTGAAAAAAAAAAAAAAAAAAAAGGCATTGCCTGACCTGTGGTGGCACAGTGGATAAAGCATGGACCTGGAATGCTGAGGTTGCTGGTTCAAAACCCTGGGCTTGCCCAGTCAAGGCACATATGGTAGTTGAAGCTTCCTGCTCCTCCCCCCCTTCTCTCTCTCTCTCTCTCTCTCTCTCTCTCTCTTTCTCTCTCTCTCTCTCTCCCCCCTCTAAAAAAATGAATGAATAAATAAAAATAATATCAAAAAGCATTAATTCCTATTGCTTCTATGGTTCCCACAACATTTCTTTCTTTATCTCAAGGGATAACCTTGAAAGGAACAGAATTCTTATGAGAATGTTTTACTGAGAAAAAGCCCAGCAACTGCCTTCAGTCACATAGACCTGTTTCACTGACCCACCTTCAAGTCACAAAACAATTCTCTTGGCAAAACATTCTTTTCTTGTTGGCTGTGTTCCCATCCAAGGCCATGCAATGGGTTATTCCACTACAGTGCCACAAGGAAGAACTGATGCTTCTCATATCTCTCTCCTCCTGTCTGTCTGTCCTTATCTGTTCCCCTGTTTCTCTCTCGCAAAAAAAAAACACACACAAAAAAAAACTAAACCAAAACTCAATATGTAGTTTCTGCGATTAACATTTTACTGTATTACCTATTCAGAAATACATCCTTTTCTCTATGTAGCCAAAAACCCATATGTGTATCTTCATTTAAAAATAATGTGCCAACTATTTGAATGGGATAAAAGGCCTGAAGAAAACCACGTGTTGGTGCCCTGGCTAGGGAGCTCAGTTGGTTGGAACATTGTCCTGATATGCCAGGATTGTGGGTTCAGTCCCCAGTTGGGAACACACAGGGATTGACCAATGAATGCATAGATATGTGGAACAATAAATTGATGTTTCTCTTTAATTTTTAAAAAAATTTAAGAAAAGCCTGACCTGTGGTGGCACAGAACGCTTAGATTGTTCATTCGAAACCCCAGGCTTACCTGGTCAAGGCACTAATGGGAGTTGATGCTTCCTGCTCCTCCCCCCTTCTCCTCCCTCTTCGCTCCTCTAAACTGAATAAATAAAATCTTTAAATAAAATTAATTTTTAAAATGTGCTGGTTTCCTGACTGGGCGGTGGCGCAGTGGATAGAGCATCGAACTGGGATGCAGAAGACCCAGATTCGAGACCCTGAGGTCCCCAGCTTGAGCGAGGGCTCATCTGGTATGAGCAAAAGCTCATCAGCTTGAGCCCAAGGTCGCTGGCCCAAGCAAGGGGTTACTCGATCTGCTGAAGGCCCGCGGTCAAGGCACGTCTGAGAAGGCAATCAATGAACAATTATGGTGTTGCAATGTGCAACAAAAAACTAATGATTGATGCTTCTCATCTGTCCATTCCTGTCTGTCTGTCCCTGTCTATCCCTCTCTCTGACTCTCTCTCTGTCTCTGTAAAAAAAAAAAAAAATGTGCTGGTGAAGAAGCAGAACTGTAATGCAAACATGGCCAGAGGACATAGCTGCTTTGGAAGACAGTTTTGCAGTTTCTCAAAATATTAAACAATTGCAGTATTACCCAACCAGTATCCTCAAAGATGTTATACAAAAACTGCACATGCATGTTTGCTGCAGCACGATTCAAGTGTTGCCAAAAACTGAAAACAACACAAGTGTCCCTCAACCGGTTAATGGAAAAAACGAATATCTATATGATCAAATATTGTGGAGATATATATATTGCTAAACCAATGATTCTCAGCTATGGGTGATCCTACCCCCAGTGGTCACTTTGTTATGTTTGGGGACATTTGTGATTGTCGTGACTGAGGTGCTCCTGGCATTGAGTGGGTGGGGGACAGGGAGGCTGCTCCACACTCCCACAGTGCCCAGGACTTCCACCCACAGAGGATGACCCAACTAAAATGTCCTCAGTGTGAGAAGGAGTGGGGAAGGTCTAGAGTAAAGGATGGGTGACTGTCAGTGTCTTGTCATTGCTACCCTATCAGTGACAATCAGTCAACCCCCTGAGGGATTGGGTTTGGGCTCCAGCATCATATATAAGCAAGCACCCAGGTAGACTTAGCTATGGTTCCCACCTTCCCCCTGGGGGCCACAGGTTCACAAAGACCTGGCCCCTCTAATTGCATCTTAACCTGCAACCATGGATTCCCTAAGAGAGCTGATCTCTTTTTTGGAAAGACCTCTCTAACTCCTGGGAGCTCTACTCCATGAGGTAGGGACTGAATTGGGCCTGTGCTGAACTGTGCTTGGAGTCAGGAACTGGACCCAACTGATTCAGAAAATATCTGGGGTGGGGGAAGCTGGCTTGGAGAGCAGCCAGGAGGACAGTTGGCTTCCTCTCAGTCTTCAGCGGGGGAAAGGGTCTTGACAATTCAAGCTGGGAGAAGAGGGTAAGCAAGGTGTCTCTGCAGGGGTAAGTAGGTCTGGGGGCTTGCTGGACACATAATTTGAAGACCTATAACCTGGGGCCCAATCCTATAACCCAGGATCCTTAGTGAAACCTTCAGGTTGGTAAGGAGAGCAGGACAGGATTTTTTCCCAGGGCTAACCCTAATCTGATGGTTATTCCCATTTGTCACAGTTTACCTTTCTGTGAAAGAGGTCAAGATGCCTCTTTCAACCAAAATTAGTATTGCTGGCTGTTCAGTCCTTGCTTTTTGCAGCAGTTCATAAAATAGTACATCTCGTAGCCCTGGCTGGTTGCTAAGTAGGTTAGAGTGTCATCCATAAACATCAAGGTTGTGGGTTTATCCCCAGTCAGGGCACATACAGAAAGTGACCAATGAATGCACAACTATAAGTGGAACAACAAATGAATTCTTCCCTCTAAAATATATATGTGTGTGTGTGTGTGTGTGTGTGTGTGTGTGTGTATATAATGTGAAATCTGCACCAAATAAAAGGAAAACTCTCCCAGTTTCATACCTATTCAGTGCAGTTCCATGTGGGCTCACGCATAGATTTTTTTGAGCTCCTTAGGTAGCTATCCATATAGCCTCTACAGACTCATCACTGACTGATGGCTTACCAGAACGGGGTTTCTCCACCAAACTGCTGGTTTCCTTCAACTGCTTATCCCACTGAGTAATGTTATTCCTATGTGGTGGCGCTTTGTTATAAACGCAGCGATATTCACGTTGCACTTTGGTCACGGATTTGAATTTAGCGAGCCACAGAACACACTTAACTTTCCTCTGTACCGTCCACATCTCGACTGGCACGGCCATGGGCTGCTGCGCTGTATACACGGTGTTATGTCATCATCTGCGCATGCGCACATGCTGCCACATTATCCTACAGAAACTGGGAGGATTTTCCTTTTATTTGGTGCATATTTCACATTTCTGTCGCCTTTTGTTGCTTCCTGTGACCGGTCAAAAGTGCACCATGACTTTGCGGACACACTGTGTATATATATGGTCTACCGGAAAGTTCTGTCTGTTTTTGGAATAAAACAAAATACAAATTTTTCTTACCGTCAATAAATTTTATTAAATAATATATTTCCACACCAATCCTATCTTCCAAATATGGTCCGAAATGGTTTGCTGAGCTGAATCAAGCCTTTCTGCGATCTCTGATGTTGTCAGAAAAGGATCTTGCTCCAACATGGTCTTAACAACATCGTCATCGATCAAAGATGGTCGCCCAGAACGTGGCTTATCAGAAAGGTCAAAATCACCTGTTTCGAACTTTTTTTCTTTTTTCATTTTTCCGAAGCTGGAAACGGGGAGGCAGTCAGACAGACTACCGCATGCGCCCGACCAGGATCCACCCGGCACGCCCACCAGGGGGCGATGCTCTGCCCCTCCGGGGCGTCACTCTGTTGCGACCAGAGCCACTCCAGCGCCTGGGGCAGAGGCCAAGGAGCCATCCACAGCGCCCGGGCCATCTTTGCTCCAATGGAGCCTCACTGTGGGAGGGGAAGAGAGAGACAGAGAGGAAGGAGAGGGGGAGGGGTGGAGAAGCAGATGAGCGCTTCTCCTATGTGCCCTGGCTGGGAATCAAACCCGGGACTTCTGCACACCAGGCTGACACTCTACCACTGAGCCAACCGGCCAGGGCCACCAAACACTTTTAATAAATTTCTACATGCTTCTGTAGCATTTCTTCCTTGTTGAAATTCATATACCATACAGTGGTGTACATGAACTCTATCAGTAGCCATGAGTACACTATCACTTCACACATAAGACTAACATGAATCAACCTTGTTTAATTTGCTATGTCAGTATGTATCCATTAAGTGCTAAAAATAGAGAGGCACACATGCGCCAAATAAACATGTGCTTACATGTCAAAACTTGTTGTGACAGAATCGGACAGAACTTTCCAGTAGACCATATATATATATATATTTATTGTTTTATTTATTTATTTATTTATTTTACAGAGACAGGGTGAGGGATAGATAGGGACCGACAGAAACAGAGACAGATAAGAAGCATCAATCATCAGTTTTTCGTTGCGACACCTTAGTTGTTCATTGATTGCTTTCTCATATGTGCCTTGGTCAGCAGACCAAGAAAACCCCTTGCTTGAGCCAGCGACCTTGGGTCCAAGCTGGTGAGCTTTTTGCATAAACCAGATGAACCCGCGCTCAAGCTGGCAACCCCAGGGTCTCGAACCTGGATCCTCCGCATCCCAGTCTGACGCTCTATCCACCGCGCCACCATCTGGTCAGGCACTAAAATCAATTTTAAAAAAATAGTATATGTTACTATGGCCTCATATTTGATGACATACAATATTGTTAACCCCTACTTAAGAAAAATAGAGATGGGCAGTGAGCGTCTAAGATGCCTCAACTGAAGATTTCTGCTGGGAAAAGGGCTGAGGCCAGCAAGAGGGTACCTGGAGAGTCTGAGAACAGACCCACTAGAGCCTCAGACTCTGTACTGATGAGAAAGGCCCCCAAAGTCTGGTTCTGTGGTGGCCTGGCTTGGTGGTGGGTTTTGTTTTCTTTTTAGATTTTATTTATTCATTCTTTTTTTTTTTTTTTTTTGTATTTTTCTGAAGCTGGAAATGGGGAGAGACAGTCAGACAGACTTCTGCATGTGCCCGACCGGGATCCACCCGGCACGCCCACCAGGGGCGACGCTCTGCCCACCAGGGGGCGATGCTCTGCCCCTCCGGGGGGTCGCTCTGCCGTGATCAGAGCCACTCTAGCGCCTGGGGCAGAGGCCAAGGAGCCATCCCCAGCGCCCGGGCCATCTTTGCTCCAATGGAGCCTTGGCTGCGGGAGGGGAAGAGAGAGACAGAGAGGAAGGAGGGGGTGGGGGGTGGAGAAGCAAATGGGCGCTTCTCCTATGTGCCCTGGCCGGGAATTGAACCCGGGTCCCCCGCATGCCAGGCCGACGCTCTACCGCTGAGCCAACCAGCCAGGGCCTATTTATTCATTCTTAGAGAGAAAGGAGAGAGAGAGAGAGAGAGAGAGAAGGGGGGAGTAGCAGGAAGCATCAACTCCCATATGTGCCTTGACCAGGCAAGCCAAGGGCTTTGAACCGGCGACCTCAGCATTCCAGGTTGATGCATTATCCACTGTACCACCACAGGTCAGGCATGGGGTTTATTTTAGTGATAGGGGCAGATAGGGAGAGATGAGAAGCATCAGCTCATAGTTGTGGCACCTTAATAGTTCATTGATTGCTTTCTCATATGTGCCTTGACTGGGAGACTCAGGCCAACGACCTCATGCTCAAGCTGGTGAGCCTGTGCTCAAGCTGGTGAGCCTGTGCTCAAGCCGGCAACCTCGGGGTTTTGATTTTGGGTCCTCAATGTCCTAGGATGACATTCTATTCACTGCACCACCACCACCTGGTCAGCGTGGTCTGCCCTTGGGTTTGGTGCTTGCTACTATCTCCAACCAAGCATGACAGTTGTGAATCCTCAAGGCCCTCAGCAGATGGTGCTAGAATCCTTACAGGGCTCCTAAGGTTTCCCAGGTTGGGCACTTAAGCATGAATCCCCACTCAAACAGGGATGTGGGTAGGTGGCTTCCCCTCTTTAAGTCTTGGTCCGTTCATCTGTGATGTCTGTAAAGGAAGAGGACTTTAAAACATTCCGTTGGCCTAGCCTGTGATAGTGTGTAGAGCTTACCTGGAACACTGAGGTCACTGGTCAAGGCACATACAACAAGTAACCAATGAAAAGCTAGAGTGAAGCAACTACTTTTTGTTCCCCACCCTTCTATCTCTGTAAAATCAATAAATCATTTTTTTTTTAAATTCCATCACCCCATCTTTATTTTTGGACAGAGACACAGAGAGCCTGACCAGGTGGTGGCGCAGTGGATAGAGCATCGGTATGGGATGCAGAGGACCCAGGTTCGAGACCCCAAGGTCGCCAGCTTGAGCGCGGGCTCATCTGGTTTGAGCAAAGCTCACAAGCTTGGGGCCCTGGCTGGTTGGCTCAGCGGTAGAGCGTCGGCCTGGCGTGCAGGAGTCCTGGGTTCGATTCCCAGCTAGGGCACACAGGAGAAGCGCCCACCCGCTTCTCCATCCCTCCCCCCTCCTTCCTCTCTGTCTCTCTCTTCCCCTCCCACAGCCGAGGCTCCATTGGAGCAAAGATGGCCCGGACGCTGAGGATGGCTCTGTGGCCTCTGCCTCAGGCGCTAGAATGGCTCTGGATGCAACAGAGCAACACCCCAGAGGGGCAGAACATTGCTCCCTGGTGGGCGTGCTGGGTGGATCTCGGTTGGGCGCATGTGGGAATCTGTCTAACTGCCTCCCCGTTTCCAGCTTCGGAAAAATGAAAAAAAAAAAGCTCACAAGCTTGGACCCAAGGTCGCTGGCTCAAGCAAGGGATTACTCGGTCTGCTGAAGGTCCATGGTCAAGGCACATATGAGAAAGCATTCAATGAACAAATAAGGTGTTGCAACGAGCACCGAAAAACTAATGGTTGATGCTTCTCATCTCTTTGTTACTGTCTGTCTGCCCTGTCTATCCCTCTCTCTGACTCTCTGTCTTTGTAAAAAATAAATAAATAAATAAATAAATAAAAATTAAAATTTCATCACCCCCATCTTTAGTTTTGGACAGAGACACAGAGAGCCTGACCAGGTGGTGGCGTAGTGGATAGAGCATCAGACTTGGATGCAGAGGACCCAGCTTGAACATGGGCTCATCTGGTTTGAGCAAAAGCTCACCAGCTTGGACCCAAGCTCGCTGGCTTAAGCAAGGGGTTACTCGGTCTGCTGAAGGCCCACGGTCAAGGCACATATGAGAAAGCAATCAATGAACAACTAAGGTGTCGCAACGAAAAACTGATGATTTATGCTTCTCATCTCTCTCCGTTCCTGTCTGTCTGTCCCTGTCTCTCCCTCTCTCTGACTCTCTTTCCGTCCCTGAAAAAAACAAAAACAAAAAACAGATACACAGAGAGAGGGACAGATAGGGACAGACAGACAGGAAGGGAGAGAGAGGAGAAGCATCAATTCTTCGTTGCGGCACCGTAGTTGCTCACTGATTGTTTTCTTATGTGTGCCTTGACTGGGGGGTACAGCAGAGCAAGTGACCCCTTGCTCAAGCCAGCGACCTTGGGCTCAAGTTGGTGATCCTTGCTCAACCCGCGCTCAAGCTGGCGACTTCAGAGTTTCAAACCTGGGTTTCAGTGTCCCAGTCTGACGTTCTCTTCACTGTGTCACCGCCTGGTCAGGTTGCCTTACATATTTTTATTTATTTATTTATTTATTTATTTATTTATTTATTTATTTTTACAGAGACAGAGAGTGAGTCAGAGAGAGGGATAGACAGGGACAGACAGACAGGACCGGAGAGAGATGAGAAGCATCAAACATTAGTTTTTCATTGCGCATTGCAACACTGTAGTTGTTCATTGATAGCTTTCTCACATGTGCCTTGACCGCGGGCCTTCAGCAGACCAAGCAACCCCTTGCTGGAGCCAGCGACTCTGGGTCCAAGCTGGTGAGCGTTGCTCAAACCCCATGAGCCCGCACTCAAGCTGGAGACCTCGGAGTCTCGAACCTGGGTCCTTCCACATCCCAGTCTGATGCTCTATCCACTGCGCCACCGCCTGTTCAGGCGCCTTACACATTTTTAAAATTGATTGTACTCTGGTCAGGAGGCATGAAGACATACATGAATGGTCATACTACTCAAAGGGTTAAGTATGGGGAGGGGAGATCTTGAGACAGACTCCTGCATGGCCCTGACTGGGATCCACTCGGCACCCCCCCATCTTGGGCCAATGCTTGAATCAACCAAGCTATTTTTAGCACCTGAAGATGATGTGCTGGAACAACAGAGCTATCTTCAGTGCCCATGATCAATGGAGCCACTGGCTGAGGGAAGGGAAGAGGGAGAGAAGGGGGGTGGGGGGGGGGGAAAGGAGATGGCCACTTCTTTTGTGTGCCCTGACTGGGAATCGAATTCCGGATGTCCATACATTGGGTCAATGCTGTATCCCCTGAGCCAATTGGCATGGACCAAGAAGAATTCTTTGTGGCTAACTGGGTCCAAATTCATAACCAGAGTTAATAATTATTGTTTATAGGGGCCTTTTGCCCCAAGCTGCCTATCGGGGGGGGGGGGGGAGCTACAGACTAAGCTTGTAAACCTTATGCAAACTCAGTTGACCTTTTTAAGAGAGCACCTAGGATTGAAATGTGACCAATAGGACTTAAGACTTTCCCCATCCAATCACAACTGCCTAGCGCAGGGGTCGGGAACCTTTTTTTGAGAGAGCCATGAACGCCACATATTTTTATTTTTATTTATTTATTTATTTTTAAATTTATTCATTTTAGAGAGGGAGGGGAGAGAGAGAGAGAGAGAGAGAGAGAGAAGGGGGGAGGAGCAGGAAGCATCAACTCCCATATGTGCCTTGACCAGACAAGTGCAAGGCTCCGAATCGGCAACCTCAGTGTTCTCAGGTAGATGCTTTTATCCACTGCGCCACCAGAGGTCAGGTGCCACTTTTTTTTTTTTAAATACTTTATTGATTTTACAGACAGGAGAGAAAGGGGAGCATGGAATGGGAAGTAACAACTCATAGTTGCTTCATGTTAGTTGTTCATTGCTTGTTTGCTGTATGTGCCTTGACCAGGGAAGCCCAGGGTTTCGAACCAGCAACCCTGGCATTCCAGGCCGAAGGTTTATCCACTGCGCCAGCACAGGCCAGGCAGGCGCCACATATTTTAAAATGTAATTCTGTGAGAGCCATACAACAACCTGTGTACCTTACGTATTATCCAATAAAACTTTGGTGTTGTCCCGGAGGACAGCTGTGATTGGCTCCAGCCACCCGCAACCTGAACATGAGCATAGAAAATAAATGGATTGTAATACATAAGAATGTTTTATATTTTTAATGTTATTATTATTATTATTATTTTCTATTCTTTTTTTTTTCTTTTTTTTTCTTTATTCATTTTTAGAGAGGAGAGAGAGAGGGAGAGAGAGAGAGACAGAGAGAGAAGGAGGGAGGAGCTGGAAGCATCAACTCCCATATGTGCCTTGACCAGGCAAGCCCAGGGTTTCAAACCAGCGACCTCAGCATTTCCAGGTCGATGTGTTATCCACTGCGCCACCACAGGTCAGGCTATTATTATTATTATTAAAGATTTGTCTGCCTGACCTGTGGTGGCACAAAGGGATAAAGCGTCAACCTGGAACAAGCCCGGTTCGAAACCCTGGGCTTGCCTGGTCAAGGCACATATGGGAGTTGATACTTCCTGCTCCTCCCCCTTCTTTCTCTCTCTCTCTCTCTCTGAAAATCAATCAATAAAATATATATATATATATTAAAAAAAATAAAAAAGATTTTTCTGCGAGCCAGATGCAGCCATCAAAATAGCCACCTCTGGCTCGCGAGCCATAGGTTCCCGACCCCTGGCCTTAGTGCCTAACCAGGAGGACCTGGTCGTCAACTTGAGCACAGGCTCATCTGGTTTGAGCAAGGCTCACCAGCTTGAACCCAAGGTTGCTGGCTTGAGCAAGAGGTTACTGGCTTGGCTGAAGCCCCCCCTCCCACCCCTGTCAAGGCACATATGAGAGAGCAATCATTGAACAACTAAGGTGCCGCAACAAAGAATTGATGCTTCTCATCTCTCCCTCCCTTCCTGTCTGTCTCTGTCTCTCTGACTCTGTCTCTGTCAAACAAAAAAACAACACAAAAAAAACCCCTGCCTATTTCCTAATTTAAAACTTTATTGACCAATCAAGGTGGTGCTTTTTGGACCAATAAAACTAAAAATTTGGAGACTTTATTCACATAGTAGATCAATCAGGGAGGGTCAGGGAGAGACCCTTCTCAAGTGAGCTGCACAATTGCTTCTGGGGTTGCACACTGTTTCAGCTGATGCTCTTCCTAGTTGGTGGGGAAGAAATTTGTTGACAGTTGTCTTTGTTGAGAGGTTTTTTCAATACAGATTTAACTTATTTAGTACATAAGACTATATAGACAATGTGTTTCATCTTAAGTGAGCTTTCAGTTTAGTTTTTTTTTTAAGACTTTATTTATTCATTTTAGAGAGGAGAGAGAAGGTGTGAGAGCAGGAAGCATCAACTCCTCTATGTGCCTTGACTGGGCAAGCCAGGGTTTTGAACCAACAGCACACCTCACCATTTGGAGTAGACACTCTATCCCACTGCACCACCACAGGACAGGCAATTTTGCATTTTTTTTTTTTTTCAGAGACAGAGAGAGAGTCAGAGAGAGGGATAGATAAGAACAGACAGGAATAGAGAGAGATAAGAAGCATCAATCATTCGTTTTTCGTTGTGACACCTTAGTTGTTCATTGTTTGCTTTCTCCTATGTGCCTTGAGCGCGGGCCTTCAGCAGACTGAGTAACCCCTTGCTTGAGTCAGCAACCTTGGGTCCAAGCTGGTGAGCTTTTGCTCAAACCAGATGAGCTCGCGCTCAAGCTGGTGACTTTGGGGTCTCGAACCTTGGTCCTTGGCATCCTAGTCCGAGGTTCTATCCACTGTTCCACCGCCTGGTCATGCCTGCATTTTTTTTTTTTTTTTTTCTGAAGCTGGAAATAGGGACTCCCGCATGTGCCCGACGGGGATCCACCCGGCACACCCACCAGAGGGCGATGCTCTGCCCATCCGGGGCGTCGCTCTGTTGCAACCAGAGCCACTCTAAAGCCTGAGGCAGAGGCCATAGAGCCATCCTCAGCACCCCAGCCATCTTTGCTCCAGTGGAGCCTGGGCTGCAGGAGGGGAAGAGAGAGACAGAGAGGAAGGAGAGGGGGAGGGATGGAGAAGCAGATGGGCGCTTCTCCTGTGTGCCCTGGCCGGGAATCAAACCTGGGACTTCCGCACGCCAGGCCAACGCTCTACCAGTGAGCAAACTGGCCAGGGCCTGCTTTTTTTTTTTTTTTTTACAGTGAATTTTGTTGAATTCACAGGACACATTCCTTTCTGAAAAATAAAAAAAACTAAAGTTCCATTTTCCTTAACATTCTGTGTGATCTTTACTAATTTACTTTTAGCTGTATTTATTTATTTTAGTGAGAAAGACAAGAAGGGGGGAGAGATGAGAAGCATCAACTCATAGTTGCAGGACTTTAGTTATTCATTGCTTTCTCCTATGTGCCTTGAGAGGGGAAGCCTCCAGCTGAGACAATGACTGCTTGCTCAAGTCAGCTACTTTAGGCTCAACCCAGCAACCTTGGCCTTCAAGCCAGTGACCTTTGGGCTCACATCAGCAACCATCCGGTCATGTCTATGATCCCATGCTCAAGCTGGCGACCTCAGGGTTTCCGAACTTGGGACCTCAGTATCCCATGTTGTTGCTCTATCCAGTGTGCCACCTCCTGGCCACGCTTTAGTTGTATTTATTAGGGTGACCCTACTTAACATTCAACTTTGCAGTTTTAAGGGAGTTCAAGGGTCAGAACTCACAGCCTGGCTCCTAAATCTGTTGTGGCAGTTTCCAACTTTTTTTACTTTTTGACTATTGCGAATCAGGAGCTTCACACAAGTTTGTTTTGGTGAAATAATCTAGTGCTAAAAAATACAAAGGGCCTGACCAGGCGATGGCGCAGTGGATAGAGCATTGGACTGGGATGCGGAAGACCCAGGTTCGAGACACCGAGGTCACCAGCTTGAGCGCAGGCTCATCTGGTTTGAGCAAAAAGCCCACCAGCATGAACCCAAGGTCGCTGGCTCCAGCAAGGGGTTACTCGGTCTGCTGAAGGCCCGCGGTCAAGGCACATATGAGAAAGCAATCAATGAACAACTAAGGTGTTGCAATGCTCAATGAAAAACTAATGATTGATGCTTCTCATCTCTCTCCGTTCCTGTCTGTCTGTCCCTGTCTATCCCTCTCTCTGACTCACTGTCTCTGTAAAAAAAAATAATAATAAATAAATAAATAAGTACAAAGGCATAAATTATGGGCCTGGTACAAGGGATCTATTTTCAACTTATCAAGCCTTATTTTTTCAATCTTTTTCATCTAAAGCACTATGCTGGGGCCATCCCAGCTCTGTTGTGCGTTTTCACTCCGGAATTCCTTTTAGGGCTGAGACCAACCTACCTGCCTATCTCATCCTCAGACCACAGCGATGCCCAATCAAGACTTTTCGTCTAGCCTGACCAGGTGGTGGCGCAGTGGATAGAGCGTTGGACTGGGATGCGGAGGACCCAGGTTCGAGACCCCGAGCTCACCAGCTTGAGTGTGGGCTCATCTGGTTTGAGCAAAGCTCACCAGCTTGGACCCAAGATCGCTGGCTCCAGCAAGGGGTTGCTCGGTTTGCTGGAGGCTCACGGTCAAGGCACATATGAGAAAGCAATCAATGAACAACTAAGATGTTGCAATGCACAATGAAAAACTAATGATTGATGCTTCTCATCTCTCTCCATTCCTGTCTGTCTGTCCCTGTCTATCCCTCTCTCTGACTCACTCTCTGTCTCTGTAAAAAATAAATAAATAAACAAAATTATCTTAAAAGTAGTTAAAAAAAAAAAAAGACTTTTCGTCTTGAATTGGCCACTTTGTGAATCAGTAGCTGTAGCGAAAGGAGTTGTGGGCCTTCAGATTTTTGGGTTCCGTGATGTAGGTCCGCTTGTTCCTCTTCTTCAAGAAGCTGGAGCAGTTCCCTACACTACTCATTGCAGGTGGGTAGACACCGCGCAGCTCCAGTCTGAAAGGGCCCTTTATGACCCTTGACCTGGCATCGAGAAAGGTCCTGAGGGAGGGGTCGCCAGGCCGCATCCTGATTCACTAAAATGGCACCCAGCAGGCTCAAGTTCCGAGGTGGCCGTTAGCACTCCCAAACTCTGACCCCAGCACCAAACTCTTGCGAGGTCATCGCCACAGCCACTCTTCCCCACGCCCACTTCCCGCCCCCCGTGACGGGCGTATCCGCGGGCCAATGAGTGAGCAATATATGTCCTTGGCGCGGGGCATATAGCGAACCAATCCCTGCTCGGGCTCCTGCTCGAGTCCAAATTCCCCAATCGACGGCTATGGTTGGGCTGGGCGTGCCGGCTCGACCAACGGGTGGGCACGTCGGCGCCGCGAGGGGCAGGCTCGCGGCGGCGCGGCTGCGTAGGGTGGAGGCGGGAGGTAAACAAGATGGCGGCGGCGTGTTGGGTGCGGAAGGGGGAGGCAGCCCGGAACGCTCGCGAGTGAGTCGGTGGTGCAGGCAGCAGCTTCGGCGGCGGGGCCAGGAGGCTCCGCGGCCGCCTTGCATGGGCTGGGCCCCAGCTCCGTTCTTCTTGCTTCCCGCGCGCGGCGGCCGCGGCGGGGGACGCGCTGCCCAGGCCCCGGCTGCTTTGGGAACTCCCAGCCCGGGGCCTGTGGCCTGCGCCGCTTTGGCCGCCCGGAGTTCTACGGGCTCTGCGCGCCTCGAGGGCCGCGGCGGACTGCGTTCTGGGCGGAGAGCGAGCGCGGGCTGCCGTTGGGAGTGTGGGGCGCCCACGAGGCCGCTTGGGGGTCCCAGGCCGTTTTGGGGGCGCCCCGGCGGCCGGCTCCGACGGAAGTTGCTTTCTTTGGCGGGAGGACCCCGGCCGGCCTCCTGACCCCCGGACACGCGCCCGGGTCTGGTGGCAGCGGACCGAACCGGATAGGCACCTTCCGCTTCTCGGGACGCCTAGGACAGCAACGCCGCCGGAAACGGCCCAGCTCCCCGCTAAGCTTATCTGCCCAGCTTGGGGGACTCCCCGGCCTGCCGAGGCTCCGTACGCGCGCCGCGGCCCACTCGTAATGGACGGCCCGGAGAAGACTTGTCTTGGTCTCGTCGGTGTTTGTCCGAGGGTCTAAAGTTCCTGGAGGATGACCTAGCACTTCGTAACCCCACCGGCCTCCCCAGGGCCCCCGTGGACACGCCGACCGGACCCGGAGCTGCCTGGCCGGGTCGCACCCAAACTTGCGACGCTGCGCACCGTTGGGGATACGGGCCTCGGACTAGGCACGCCTCTTGAACTCACATTTAGTACAGTCATTTCTTTTCGAAGAAGGGTTTTTCTCTTTTTTTCTTTTTTACGTTTTTGCTGACTTTTTTTTTTTAAGGGAATTGGGGGCGGAGGGAAAGAACCACTCACTGGGATTTCCGTAAAGGCATTAAGGGACCGCCGGCGGCGCGAGTCGGAGGCCTTAAGTCCAGGATGGATGTGGCGGACCCGCAGCAGCTGGGCATGTTTACAGAGGGCGAGCTGATGTCGGTGGGGATGGACACGTTCATCCACCGCATCGACTCCACCGAAGTCATCTACCAGCCCCGCCGCAAGCGGGCCAAGCTCATTGGCAAGTACCTTATGGGGGACCTGCTGGGGGAGGGGTCCTATGGCAAAGTGAAGGAGGTGCTGGACTCGGAGACGTTGTGCAGGAGAGCAGTCAAAATCCTCAAGAAGAAGAAATTGCGGAGGATCCCCAATGGGGAAGCCAACGTGAAGAAGTAAGTGTGGGCTTTCTGGCCTGCCCAGCTTTGGGGGTCCTCTCCAGGTTTGTCCTCTCCCTCTCACCTTTTCTTCCTTCCTTTTTTTTTCTTTCCTTCCTTTCTTTCCTCCTTCACTTACCTTCCTTTCCCTTCCCTCCCATTTCCTCCCTCCTTTCTTTTTTTCCTTTTTTTCCTTCCTTTATTTCCTTTCTTCCTTTTTTTCCAAACCTGAGCTGACCAGTGGGCTCCTGCATACTCTTTAGCAAAGAAAGTGTTGTTGGAAATGTGCTTAAGTACTTTCAGGAAGTCAGGCTAGATTGTTGCAGTTGGGCCCTGGTGCCTTTGGATTCTTGGGCTTCAACATCAAAGTCGTCCTCAGCAGGGGCCAGCTTCTCTTTCCCTTGCACTCCCAGCTGGCCAAAAGAATTTAGGTGCTCAGTGGAGCCAGCCACTGTTTGGTCCTCAGTGTTTCTGTCCAGAAATGGACTTGGAAGCAAGCAGGTTTTCTGTTTAGTGAACAGCCAGTATTCACACCAAGCAAAACGCGGTTTATTTATCCTGTTGGAGGGGAATCCTGCTGTTGCCAAAAATAATTGTTTGCACCATCTTATTAGCAGGGGGGACTTATCCCATTCCTGCTGGCCTGGATGTGACACTAGACATCCCTGACTGCAGGCCCAGTGACTACTAGAGGGGAGTTGCTTGTGTGCTGGCAAACTTTTTACATAAATTTTTTCTGTACTAGCTGCCCCTTAGGTACTCTGGAGGTGCCTGGGTCTTTGAGCCAGAGTTCCCCAAGGGCAGCGGAGGCCCTTTTTCCTTCCTCTTGCTGGTCTCAGAATGGGGGCGTGCCTCCTTATTGCCACCAGTGGTGGAGCCCTGCCCTGCCTCCGTTCATGCCCCTCCCAGCCTCCAGATTTCCAGAAGAGGTTTATCTAACGGGCCAGGCAGTGACTGACTGTGACCTTGGACAGTCCGCAGCCTGGCCAGGCCTGTCCTGGAAGTGCTGTTCACTTGGTGGGTTTTCACCTCCTTTCATTCCACTGGCAGAACTGAGCTGTTTTCACTTGCTCTGGGATGGTCTGGGGAAGGTGAAAGGGGACTGGAGCAGAGAAATGAGGTAGGACTGACATGTCTCCTTGTCAGTGCCTTGTATTCTGAGTAGCCTGCAGGATAGGTGGGGCAGTGGGCAAGGTGGGTGGTATTTTGGTGAGGCCCTTTTACAGCCCAGCCGGTGAACACTGGGAGAAGGTGTGACTGGCCACCTTAGGGCCAGTTGGTCAGTTCTCCGTACCAGTCTTTTATCTGTGAGTTGGAGGTTTGACAGGGTCCACAGTGTCCTTGCGGAGACTCAGACCTCGAAAGGCAGACATGCCAAGTGACTCCTCATGGTTAAGTTAGAGTCACCCTCAAGGTAGAAAGCCCCACTTGACAGCTGGTCTTAAGTCACGTTTGCTTATTAGAGGTTCATGGAGACAATGTGGCCCTTGGGCAACCAAATTGGTACCACTGCAGGTTGAAGGCAGTGAGTTTCTGCATCTGGAATGCATCCCTGGAAATGGACAATGTTTTTTCCTCCTGGCTCCTCTTAGATTTTTCTATTTATTGATTTTACAGAGAGGAGGGGGTGTAGAGTGAGAAGCATCAAACCATGGTTGTCATGCCTCAGTTGTTCATTGGTTGCTTCTTGTATGTGCCTTGAATAGGCAAGCCCAGGGTCTCAAACTGGTCACCTCAGCATTCTAGGTCAATGATTGATCCACTGCACCACTACAGGTCAGGCAGCTCCTGGCTCCTCTTTTTTTTTTTTTTGTATTTTTCTGAAGCTGGAAACAGGGAGGCAGACAGACTCCCACATGCGCTGACCGGGATCCACCCGGCACACCCACCAGGGGGCGATGCTCTGTTGCGACCAGAGCCACTCTAGCGCCTGAGGCAGAGGCCATAGAGCCATCCCCAGCGCCCGGGCCATCTTTGCTCCAATGGAGCCTTGGCTGCGGGAGGGGAAGAGAGAGACAGAGAGGAAGGAGAGGGGGAGTGGTGGAGAAGCAGATGGGCGCTTCTCCTGTGTGCCCTGGCTGGGAATCGAACCCGGGACTTCCGCATGTCAGGCCGACGCTCTACCACTGAGCCAGCCGGCCAGGGCCTCCTGGCTCCTCCTAAGCATCATTCCCCACCTGTCCTGGAAAGGGTTCTGGTCTCTTTCTGCCTGGCTGAGCCTTCCAGATGGAGTTGGCATTGATCTATCGACATGTTCTGCTGCCAACTGCTTGGTATCCTGCAGCTTGCTCCCCAGGCCCCAGCCTCTGAGGTAGGAAGAGTTCCCAGAGACCTGACCCAGTGGCTGGGTTCCAGCACCAATTGTTCTGTCTGGCTAGTCACCCACCCAAACCCACCCTGCCAGCTGTCTGGAGCCTCAGGGTATTTAGACCAGGGCACCTGCTGGTGGCAGCAGGGTCAGCAGGTCCCAGATATCTGTACTCCTCCACTGCAATGGAGGGCATGTAAGGGTGGGCAAGCCCCTCCTTTGCTAAGGTGTAATGTACTGCTGATAAATAAAGGTTCCCATTCAGGTGACACAGCTTGTACATGCTAAGGTCAAGTTAAAGGGCATTTTACCACTCGAGAGCTCAGTCATGCTCCACTAGAAACACAAATGACCAGAACCCAGCTGGAAGGCTATAGAGCACTATTTACTCCTGGTTTTCTGAAGGGTCAGCCTCTCAAGGGTTTATGAAGACATGTAGGCATGTGGTTGTTTTTTTGTATTTTTCGGAAGTTGGAAACAGGGAGGCAGTCAGACAGACTCCCGCATGCGCCTGACGGGGATCAACCCCGCACGCCCACCAGGGGGCGATGCTCTGCCCATCTGGGGCATCGCTCTGTTGCAGCCAGAGCCATTCTAGTGCCTGAGGCAGAGGCCATAGAGCCATCCTCAGCGCCTGGGCCAACTTTGCTCCAGTGGAGCCTTGGCTGCAGGGGGGGGAGAGAGAGACAGAGAGGAAGGAGAGGGGGAGTGGTGGAGAAGCAGATGGGCGCTTCTCCTGTGTGCCCTGGCCGGGAATCGAACCCGGGACTCCTGCACGCCAGGCCGACACTCTAACACTGAGCCAACCGGCCAGGGCTAGGCATGTGGTATTTGAGCGATATCCCAGTGTGTGTGGGAAGAACCAGAGGGGAAGCAGGCCAGGGACTTCAGTGATTGGTAGTTCTCAGTCAATCCAACAATTAGCATAAGGTGTCAGTAGTGAGCACTGAGTCAGTGCTCAATTTCATCAGCTCAGGTCTGAACCTGCCTGTGGGGGTTCCCCCCCCCTTTTTTTTTCTTCATTTTTTTTTTCATTTTCCAAAGCTGGAAACAGGGGAGGCAGTCAGACAGACTCCCGCATGCACCTGACCGGGATCCACCCGGCATGCCCACCAAGGGGCGGTGCCCTGCCCATCTGGGGCGTTGCTCTGTTGCATCCAGAGCCATTCTAGTGCCTGAGGCAGAGGCCACAGAGCCATCCTCAGCGCCCAGACCATCTTTGCTCCAATGGAGCCTTGGCTGCAGGAGGGGAAGAGAGAGACAGAGAGGAAGGAGAGGGGCAGGGGTGGAGAAGCAGATGGGCACTTCTTCTGTGTGCCCTGGCCGGGAATCGAACCCGGGACTCCTACACGCCAGGCCGACGCTCTACCGCTGAGCCAACCGGCCAGGGCGGGGTTCCCCTTTTTGAGGTTCCCTTTGGAGTTAAGGGCTGGCCCTGAGTTCTCCCATCCACCTGGGTTGCAGCTGGGATTAGAACCCTCTACGTCTTCTTTCTTGAGCCCCTGCTCTGTCATCCCAAGTTTTCAGGAGACCAGGTAGGCCTACCCAGTGCCAGTCTCTGGTGTTGAGGGGAACAGGTGTCAGCTCCTTGTCTTAGAGAGCTGGGCTCCGTTGCTGCCAGCCAGCCCACTGCAGGGGGAAAAGGCTCCTTTGTCTGCAAGAGGTTTAATAACTCCACTGCAGCTGCCACACTTTTAGAGAAGTGTCCGGAATCTTCCAGACAAGTCTCAGTTGGATCAAAGCTTTTTTTCTGAAAGAACAATGTTTGCCCAGGTGATAGGACAGGTCAGAATGCCCCTCCCTCCCTTCATGGGCTTCCTCTAGGAAGGCTGATGTGGGTCTGCACTTATCCCCTTGTTCTTATAAAACAGGAAAGTTCCAAAAAGCATCAAGTAAAAATAAAAAAATTTCTTGTAATCTTTTTTTAAGATTTCTTTTGTTAGAATATAAAGTTTTAATTCTTCCAAGTTAAAAAGTTGATACTAAATTTGATAACTTAATAAATTGTGGTAAAAGTAGATTTTAAGAATTATGGCAACAACCAGAAGAAAGAGAAAACAGGAGGACTAGGGATAAGGTGGCAGACTTTTACTTAAATAGAACAAGACAGCAGATTCTCCAAGATAAAGGCTTATGTGCAGTATGCCCGGTGAGATTTCTTTTTTTTTTTTAAGATTTTTTTTTAAAATTTATTCATTATAGAGAGGAGAGAAGGGGGGAGGAGCAGGAAGCATCAACTCCCATATGCGCCTTGACCAGGCAAACCCAGGGTTTCGAACCGGCAACCTCAGTGTTTCCAGGTTGACGCTTTATCCACTGCGCCACCACAGGTCAGGCTATTTCTTGTAATCTTAATCCTGAAGTATCTGCCCACTTTTTTTTTTGACAGAGATTCAGAGAAAGGGACAGACAGATAGGGACAGGAAGGGAGAGAGATGAGAAGCATCGATTCTTCGTTGTGGCACCTTAGCTGTTCATTGATTGCTTTCTCGTTTGTGCCTGGGGTGAAGGGGCTCCAAGTCAGCGACCTTTGGGCTCAAGCTAGTGACAATGGGGTCATGTCTGTGATTCCACACTCAAGCTGGTGAGTTTGTGTTCAAACTGGCGACCTCAGGTTTCACACTTGGGTCCTCTGCTTCCCAGTCTGTTGCTCTATCCACTGCGCCACCTCCTGGTTGGGCCACCCATTTTTTTTTAAATTTGTGTTTTCTTACTCTATAGCACCTTTTTTTTTTTTTTTTTTTTTTTTTTTTTTTTTTTACAGAGGCAGAGATAGACAGGGACAGACAGACAGGAACAGAGAGAGATGAGAAGCATCAATCATCAGTTTCTCGTTGCGCGTTGCGACTTCTTAGTTGTTTATTGATTGCTTTCTCACATGTGCCTTGACTGTGGGCCTTCAGCAGACCGAGTAACCCCCTGCTGGAGCTAGCGACCTTGGGTCCAAGCTGGTGAGCTCTTTGCTCAAGCCAGATGAGCCCGCGCTCAAGCTGGCGACCTTGGGGTCTCGAACCTGGGTCCTTCCGCATCCCAGTCTGACGCTCTATCCACTGTGCCACCACCTGGTCAGGCTCTATAGCACTTTTAAATAAAAAATAAAATTCCCCTAAGGATCACCTAAAATTTTTTTAAATTAATTTTAGAGAGAGAAGGGGAGAGACAGCTAGGCAGGCAGGCACATTGATCTGTTTCTGTATGGATCCTGATTAGGGTCGAACTGGCAACCTCTGTGCTTTAGGATGTTGCTCTAGGTAACCAACCAAGCTATCTGGGCAGGACAGGATTACTTTTAAAAAATAAGTTGTAAGGCCTGACCTGTGGTGGCGCAGTGGATAAAGCGTCGACCTGGAAATGCTGAGGTCGTCGGTTCGAAACCCTGGGCTTGCCTGGTCAAGGCACATATGGGAGTTGATGCTTCCAGCTCCTCCTCTCTCCTCTCTGTCTCTCTCTCTCCCCCTCTCTCTCCTCTCTAAAAATGAATAAATAAAAAAATAAACTTTAGCCTGACCTGTGGTGGCGCAGTGGATAAAGCGTCCACTTGGAAATGCTGAGGTTGCCGGTTCGAAACCCTGGGCTTGCCTGGTCAAGGCACATATGGGAGTTGATGCTTCCAGCTCCTCCCCTCATCTCTCTCTGTCTCTCCCTCTCCTCTCTAAAATGAATAAATAAAAAATTAAAAAAAAAAAAAAAAAAAAAAAATAAAATTTAAAAAAAAAAATAAGTTGTAGCCTGACCAGTAGGTGGCTCAGTGTATAGAGCGTTGGTCTGGGATGCCGAGGACCCAGGTTCGAGACCCCAAGGTAGCCAGCTTGAGCGCGGGCTCATCTCGTTTGAGCAAAGCTCACCAGCTTGGACCCAAGGTCACTGGCTTGAGCAAGGGGTTACTTGGTCTGCTGTAGCCCCATAGTCAAGGCACATATGAGAAAGCAATCAATGAACAACTAAGATGTCACAACAAAAAACTAATGGTTGATGCTTCTCATCTCTTTCCGTTCCTGTCTGTCCCTAGCTTTCCCTCTCTCTGACTCTCTATCTCTGTAAAAAAAAAAAAAGTTGTAACCTGACCAGGTGGTGGCACAGTGGATAGAGCATTGGACTGGGATGCGGAGGAGTCAGGTTCAAAACCCTAAGGTTGCCAGCTTGAGCCCAAGGTTGCTGGCTTGAGCAAGGGGTCACTTGCTCTGCTGTAGCCCCCTCACCCCCGCCAAGGCACATGTAAGAAAAACAATCAAGGAACAACTAAAGTGCCACAACGAAGAATTGATATTTCTCATCTCTCTCCCTTTCTGTCTGTCCCTATCTGTCCCTCTCTCTGTCAAAAAAAAAGTTGTATGTGCTTGTTTTTCCAACAGGCAGAACTCCAGTGATTAAGCCCATAAAAGGTACCTGGGGGGTTGCCCACAGTCCCTCTTCTCAGGGCCAGTGGGGTTTCTTGTAGGTATAGACAGTTCCCTACCAGCTGGGCACACTCTGGGGCTTCGGTAGTTAGTGGGTCCAGCTGGGCAGGCTGTGCTCAGGCTGAGGGAAGCTTGTTAGTACAACTGCACAGGTGGCAACTTGAATTATAGAATATTTAATAGTGGTTTTTGTGGGATTTTTTATTGTCCATTGACTATTTAGAAATATGAAACCATTTCACTACTGCTCAGGACCATACCAAGTCCATGGGTGACCAGCCTAAGCTGACCTGCCTTTCTGTCCTATGGCGGATCTCTCTTCATGCTAGCCAGGTCTCTGCTGTGGACATGTTTGCTGTATTGGTGAGTTACTTTGTGCTATGTCACATGACTAACTCAAGGGTATGAAGGGCACATTGCTAGAAGTGGAATTTCTGGGTCAGAGGAAGCATGTGTGAGTTTGATAAGCTATGTCTAGACCACTGGTCCACTGCAGCTCATTGTCATGTTATAATCTCTTCTCTGTTGAGTATGGTTTCTGGAGCGTGTTTGCTGTTGTGTTAGCAAGGTGACATAGTATGATGTGCTTAGCCACTTGGGCTGTTTGTTTTCCCGCAGCTGGTTTGCCCCATGTGGCCAGGTCCTCAGCAGACGGGTGGCAGCTCTGGGAGCAGACACCAGTTTCTGCTGGGCCTGAGAAGGCTGGGATCAGCTTGCGCTGATTGGCAAGTATTTGGATCTGGATGGTGAATGGTTGTGATTTTAGTTCATTGAGAACCAGATACCTGACTTTGTTGGCTTTCATTCCTGTCCCAAATGGCCTCTACAAGGTCTTGGCACCTGATGGGGTGCCTACCCCCTAAATATTGAGAAGGATTCCATTGTGGGGCCAGACTGGCTGGCTGCCAGAGGCAACAGCAAGAGGGCATAGCCTGTCACCTGGGGCTTACCCACACAGAATGTCCTGGGGGCCTCCCTGTTTACCTGGTTCTTCCCTGATTGGGGAACGGCCTGAGGTTAGACGAATCTGAGATGCAGTGGGAGTGTGGGGCACTGGGCTAGGATGTGTGTGGAATTCTGGCTTCTTGCCTGTGAATGTGTCCGCTTTATCTCACATCCACTCTGTGGCTGAACTGTAGTTTATAGCTTTATTGAGATATAATGTATGTGCCATAAAAAAGTTTAGGCCCTGGCCGTTTGGCTCAGTGATAGAGCGTCAGCCTTGTGTGTAGAAGTCCCAGGTTTGATTCCCAGCCAGGGCACACAGGAGAAGCGCCCATCTGCTTCTCCACCCCTCCCCCTTCCTTCCTCTCTGTCTCTCTCTTACCCTCCTGCAGCCAAGGCTCCATTGGAGCAAAGATGGCCCGGGCGCTGGGGATGGCTCCTTGGCCTCTGCCCCAAGTGCTAGAGTGGCTCTGGTCGCAACAGAGCGATGCCCCAGAGGGGCAGAGCGTCGCCCCCTGGTGGGTGTGCCGGGTGGATCCCGGTCGGGCGCATGTGGGAGTCTGTCTGACTGTGTCTCCCCGTTTCCAGCTTCAGAAAAATACAAAAAAACAAAACAAAAAAAGTTTATGTAGCATTAAATTTGCCCAATTAATGTGTAATTCAGTGGCATTTAGTACTTTCACAGATTGTAAAACCCTCACCACTACCTATTCCAGAGTGTTCCGTTACCCCAAGAAACCTATCCTTAGCAGTCAGTCTCCATTTCCCTTCCCCAATCCCTAAGAACCACTAACCTATTTCCTGGAATCGCACACTGTCACCTTTTGTGTCTGGTTTTTTACTGGGCATTATGTTTTCAGGGTCCATCCATGTTGTAGTGAATGTCTGTGCTTTGTTCCTTTTCATGACTAACATTCCACTGTGTGGATGGGCCACATTCTATTTATTCATCATCTGTTGATGGGCATTCGGGCTGGTGTCCACTTGTTGCCTATTATTACTCCCTCTGCTGTGAACATTTATGTGCAGGTGTTTTTTTTGAACTGCACTTTTAGCAAATTTCCCCTTGTTTTAGTCCCTCTCCCACTTCTTTTAATTTTAATTTTATTTTATATTTTTATTTTTTGTATTCTTCTGAAGTTAGAAATGGGGAGGCAGTCAGACAGACTCCCGCATGCGCCCGACCAGGATCCACCCGGCACGCCCACTAGGGGAAGATGCTCTGCCCATCTAGGGTGTTGCTCTGTTGCAACCAGGGCCATTCTAGCGCCTGAGGCAGAGGCCACAGAGCCATCCTCAGCGCCGGGGCAAACTTTGCTCCAGTGGAGCCTTGGCTGCAGGAGGGGACGAGAGAGACAGAGAGGAAGGAGAGGGGGAGGGGTGGAGAAGCAGATGGGCGTCTCTCCTGTGTGCCCTGGCCGGGAATCAAACCTGGGACTCCTGCACACCAGACCGACGCTCTACCACTGAGCCAACCAGCCAAGGCTTAATTTTTTTATTTTTTTTAACGAGAAAGAGACAGGAAGGAAGAGAGATGAGAAGCATCAATTCTTCATTGCAGCACCTTAGCTGTTAATGCTTTTTCATCCATGTCTTGACTGGGGGCTCCTGCCAAGCCAGTGACCCTTTGCTCATGTCAGTGACCATGAAGTCATGTTTATGATCCCACAGTCAAGCCAGCAACCTTGGGGTTTCAAACCTGGGTCCTTGGTGTCCCAGCTTGATGCTTTGTCCACTGTGCCATCACGTAGTCAGGCCATCTCTCACCTCTTGGGGGCCCTTGCCATGTGTTTATTAAAACTGTCAGCAGCTTGACCAGGCGGTTGCGCAGTGGATAAAGCATCGGTCTGGGATGTGGAGGACCCAGGTTCGGGACCCCAAGCTCACCAGCTTGAGCCCAAGGTCGCTGGCTCGAGCAAGGGGTCACTCGGTCTGCTGTAGCCCCCTGGTCAAGGCACATGTGAGAAATTAATCAGTGAACAACTAAGGAGCCGCAATGAAGAATTAATGTTTCTCGTCTCTTTCCCTTCCAGTCTGTCCCTATCTGTGTCTCTCTCTGACTCTCTCTGTCTCTGAAAAAGGGAAAAAAATAAAACTCTCAGCAGAAGGAACAGGAGGTGAGGGTATCTTGCTCAGTGCCCTTCTGCCAGAGTTGCCATCATCCCTGGCCCTGCCCATTTTCTGTTTAGGGCTGAGCATAGAGGTGGCCACTTTTCATTCCTTAAAGTGTGAATGGCATTGACCCTGGCTCTTCAGTTTCTCTTCTGTTAATCAGAGTCCACTTTGCTTGGGCATTGCCCATGGGTAGGTCCCAAGGAGCAGAAGCAGCATCCCTGTTCTGGAAGGCATTGCCTCCTCTCCTTCACTTTCTGCATCCTAGCTGGGCACTTGGCCATTCCTTTTTCTTTAAATATTGTTCTCGTTTTCTGGCCAGAGAGGTAATTTGTAAAAGAAGCTGACAATAGAAAGACAGTGGTAGAGCCTCTTTGTGCCCTCAAGGCCATTGCAGTGATAGTTTGGGAGGACAACTCCTGCATTCTCTCATAGGCAGCTCAGGTCATAGTCATACTGATGGTGTGTCTCCAGCTCCCTTGCCTACAGTGCAGACCATACAGACACTCTTGCCACTGGGGGCAAGTTGTTCCCACTGCCTCATCTCTACGAAGTTGACAGTGTCTGTTCTTTCCTGGTATGAGTATTGGGACTTACATGTTTACACAGAGTGCTTTGATTTAGTTACTAGACAAACAAATGAAGAAATATTTCCCCTCTTTAGGCCCTGGCCAGTTAGCTCAGTGGTAGAGCGTCGGCCTGGCGTGCGGGAATCCCGGGTTCGATTCCCGGCCAGGGCACACAGGAGAAGTGCCCATCTGCTTCTCCACCCCTCCCTCTCTCGTTCCTCTCTGTCTCTCTCTTACCCTCCTGCAGCCAAGGCTCCATTGGAGCAAAGTTTGCCCGGGTGCTGAGGATGGCTCTGTGGCCTCCGCCTCAGGCGCTAGAATGGCTCTGATTGCGGCAGAGTGACGCCCCAGATGGGAAGAGCATCGCCTCCTGTTGGGCATGCCGGGTGGATCCCGGTCGGGCGTATGCGGGAGTCTGTCTGACTGCCTCCTCGTTTCCAACTTCGGAAAAATACAAAAAATATATATATATATATTTCCCTTCTTCCCCTCAGTGTATCAGCCTCGTTAAGTTAATTTATTTTTTTTTAAATTTTTTATTTATTTATTTTTCACAGAGACAGAGAGTGAGTCAGAGAGAGGGATAGACAGGGACAAACAGGAACGGAGAGAGATGAGAAGCATCAATCATTAGTTTTTCCTTGCACGTTGCAATATCTTAGTTGTTCATTGATTGCTTTCTCATATGTGCCTTGACCGCGAGCCTTCAGCAGACCGAGTAACCCCTTGCTGGAGCCAGCGACCTTGGGTTCAAGCTGGTGGGCTTTTCCTCAAACCAGATGAGCCCGCACTCAAGCTGGCGACCTCAGGGTCCTGAACCCGGGTCCTCTGCATCCCAGTTCAACGCTCTATCCACTGCGCCACTGCCTGGTCAGGCAAGTTAATTTATTTTTTGAGAGAGAAAGAAGGTTAGGGTTAGAAAGGTGTTTCTGGGCTTGGGCTGACAGGCATGTGGATTTCCAGCATAGGCTCCCAGTCCTGCTGCCCCTGTATTCCAGGGCCTATGTTTTCTGTGGACATGTGGGTGGTTTCTACTTTGGGATCTCTGCATGCTGTTGCCATGTACAGGTTTCTGGACATATCCGAGTAGAAATTACTAGGTCAGTTGGTAACTTCAGCCTTCTGAGGAGCTGCCAACAACTTCCTGGCCCCCCTAAGAAGACTCAGACTGCTTAGAGACATAATGTATGGAAAGCCCTCTGCAGAGCGGGCAGCATTGTACCCAGAGTCTGGGCTCAGCCCTTGTCATAAGCCAATGGGTGTGGTTGGTGCCAGATTGTCAGTTGCACCTCGGTGTCCATTCTAGTGGGGTTGGTGGGGTTGTCCTTGCAGGGCTGCAGAGTGCTGGGAGAGGAAGGGAGTTCTTAGGAGAACCAGGGGGTGGGCATGGCCTGGCCTTTGTGTGTGACATTCCATCTCTGGGGCCGCACTGTAAGCTCAGTTCCACACACAGAAGGCACTCATGCCACCCTTGCTCTGCTGTCCCTCTGTCTGGTCTCTTGTAAAACAAGTTCATCTTCAGTTGAAATGTCTAACAAGTGTCCTGATTATGTTGTCCCCATCCAGGCCCCACCAGCTGTCCCTGTGCAGACTGGCACAGTGGAAGGGGCAGTGGCAGAGCTTCTCAGTTCTCTTGGCACCTCAGAGCTGGTGTCTCCTGCATGGCACCTAAGGGGAAGCTCTGCGTCCCACTGTACAGAGGGCTTGGCTGATGCTTTGTCCTCTTTCCAGGGAAATCCAGCTACTGCGGAGGTTGCGGCACAAAAATGTCATCCAGTTAGTGGATGTTCTGTACAACGAGGAGAAGCAAAAAATATATCCTTCAAAGTTGGAGTGGGTGATGTGGGCCATGACACCCACACATCAATTTTCTCGGTTATTCCAAAACCAACTGGGGTCCCCTGTCATTCCACGGCTCTAGTGGCAGTACTGGGTCTTGAGAGAAGACACTTTCTAGCCTCAGTCTGGTTGACCCCACATTTAGGGACCCATGGCCAATGCACCTTCTCCCTCTAACCTTTGGGCTTTGCTTGCTGGGCTGGAGGCATAACTCTGGAATATAGGAGTATCCTTGGCCTTTGCCTTTTATTTGGGGGGGGACAAGCTCTTTCTCTAGAACATGTGGCCCTAGCTGACTCCAGCTCCCAGAAGCAGGCACATGGGGCCCCATATCTCTTCAATGGGTTGATGCCTTTCCTCAGGTGCCCATCACTGGCTCACTGGTGCGGTGACAGAATTCACCGGCACATGGCTCCTACATTTATGCGTGTCTCAAGGCTGCCCTTGATGGAGACAACAGCCAAGGGTGGGGGGATTTGAGCCTGACCCTGGACTGTCTGGTCCTACAGCCTCACCCCTATAGCCTTCCTTCCTCTGGCCTCAGACATGCGGCCATTTCTGGTCCTTTCTGTCCCAGCCATACTTGGGGACAGGTTCTGCCTGGGGTGGAGTCTAAGCTAGGCTATGATTTCCTTAGCACCACACGTATATGGTCATGGAGTACTGTGTGTGTGGCATGCAGGAGATGCTGGACAGCGTGCCTGAGAAGCGGTTCCCCGTGTGCCAGGCTCATGGGTGAGTGCAGACTGCTTGGTCCTTATGGGTGCCCCTCTGACCTGCCAGATTACCCACAGGCTCAAGGCTTTCAAGGATCAGTCCTATTTTCCAACAACTTTTTCTGATTACCAGTGAAGTGAAGGCTCAAGTGTATTTTAAAACTGAGAGCTTGGGGAGTCTGGTTTGTGGTACCCCAGGCCAGCAGCCCCACTCTGTGCATCCCTGCCCCAGAGTGCCTGCTCCTGAGGCTTTGAGACCTGGTTTTTAGGAAGCCTCTGGCAGTTGCCATTACTGCTGCTGGCTTGCCCCCCTGAAGTATATCATCCCCTTCCTTGCTGGAGGACCAGCTGGCCTGTGGTGTGAGCGGAAGGCTGGCAGGATGAGCCTGGATCTCTGGCCCCAGGGAGGGCGAGCTACATAGCTGTGTCTATAACAAAGCAGTTGGTCAGGGAGGTGTTACACATCCCTTGAGCTGATGGGGAGAGTAAGAAAGGGTTGCCTGGTTGAGAGAGGTAGGTGGGGAGCCAGGGAGCCCTTCTGTGTTGTCCCAGGTGGCTTGAGTAGGAGTGACTGAATTCCTCAGGGCTCTAGGGCTGACTCAGCCCCACCTGTGGCTCATGGTTCCCTGAGGGGCCTCCTGTCTTGTCATTTCTTTTTCTGGTCCCTGGTGGCTCCAGAGCTGTGGCCTTCTGTCTTTGGTTTTGCTGGGTGACCCCAAGTGACTACTGTGTCCTGCAGGTACTTCTGCCAGTTGGTGGATGGCCTGGAGTACCTGCATAGCCAGGGCATTGTACATAAGGACATCAAGCCGGGCAACCTGCTGCTCACCACTAGTGGCACGCTCAAGATCTCCGACCTGGGTGTGGCTGAGGTAGGACCTGAGAACCAGGGTGGGGGCTGGGCACTCCTTGAGGCCGCTTCCTTAGGCCGCCTGGGTCTGTCACAGGCACTGCACCCATTTGCTGAGGATGACACATGTAGAACGAGCCAGGGCTCCCCAGCATTCCAGCCACCTGAGATTGCCAATGGTCTGGATACCTTCTCCGGTTTCAAGGTGGACATCTGGTCGGCTGGGGTTACGCTGTAAGTGCCTGTGGGCTATCACTCCCTCTTTTGCCCACCCTGCTTGGGCTCCCAGCTTTTGGAATCTGTCCCTCCTGTGGAGGCTGGAGCAGGGGCAGCCATGGAGCCAGTTAGCAACCCCTGTAAGTGGGAGTGAGGCTGTGTCCTCCACAGTTGTTGAGGGCCCTGTTTATTTTTATTTGTACCAGTTGGTACTGGGCCACACTTCATCTTCAGGGTGCCTTTTGTCCTGATGCTTTACACTGAGAATTCTCAGACACTGCAAGTTGAAAGTGTTTTTCTGCCCCCCTCCCTCCCATTGGGCTGTGTTGGTCTGCTGGCCCATCAAGGTGTGCCCCAAGCACTTTTGCATAACAGTGCTGATTGGCCTATCAGAGTTCTCGGGAATCCTGTTCACTCCTGAAGTGTGGCACTTACATTGCAGATGCATGGGCACAGCCCTCTATTGAGAACCTTCCATCCACCTTCTGCCACAGGGCAGCCAACAGCTGAACATTCTTATTTTATTGAGAGAGAATTCACATTCTACATGACCCACCCTCTAAAGTGTACAGTCCAGCAGTTTCTAGTATTTTCAATGGTGCAGCCACCACCCTTATTACAGGTCATTCCCATCCCCCAATGAGGCCCTACAGGTGGGGGTGCTCTAAGTCTCCAAAGCCAGGTGGGTTTCGGGCAGGGCTGCAGGACAAGCCCCAAGTGACTGGGCCTCTGTCCTTCCCCTTGGGGGGCGAAGCTACAACATCACAACAGGCCTGTACCCCTTCGAGGGAGACAACATCTACAAGTTGTTTGAGAACATCGGGAAGGGGGACTACACAATCCCAGGTGACTGCGGCCCTCCACTCTCAGACCTGCTGAAAGGTGAGGCCCTTAGGATGGTGACTGACCATGGGCCCTGGGCAGGGGCAGGATGTGGGTCTGTCAAGGGTGGGTGGGGTCATGGTTCTCAGTGGGGAGTGGAGAGCAGCTAAGTCCAGGAATGGCTGACCCCTCAAGGTCTGACCTGTTCCCACCCTCCCAGAGAAATAGTGAGAAACCCAGCCTGCTTGCTGGGTCGTGGTCCTCCTGTTACATTTCCCAGCCAGTGCACCATGTGGCACTGTCAGTCACACCACGGCTGACCAGTGTGGACCAGTGGGTGGGAGCCCCAGCTGGCAGCCTGAGTTTCAGCTGTAGTAAGTTTGGATGAGACAGTTTATTAGGGTGGTTTACACCCAGCACATGATCAGTATGTAAGATTTATCAACGCAGTACCGGCTCAGATTCTTCCTACCCTTAGTTATCATGCTGTGGAGTGTTTCTCAGTTAATATCTAGACTTAGTATAAGGTATGTCTGGAAAGGTTGAGTCATGTTCTCAAGCTGGTTCTTACATGTAAGTTCATTCAGTACTGCAAAGGTGGAGTTGGGCTCCTGGTGCTGAGCACAGGCCCAGCCTGACACCCCAGCACTTCGAGGAAGATGGCTGGCTCTGGGGGCGCAGCCTGGATTATTCTTGGACCATAAGAAGGAGCGGGCAGTCAGGAAGCAGCCACCTCTTTCCACTGCTGGCTCATAAGGGCCCCCAAGTTGGAGCTGGCCTGACTTTCTCCCTGTCCTCAGTTCTCTGAATACTCGCAAGTGCCCATGGGCTCAAGCAGCCCTTTGCCAGGGTGGTTGTGGCATTGACACCCTGTCTTGGGTGTACTTAGAGCTTGGTCCTCAAATGCTGAGGGTCAGATGTTGTAGACTCCTCCTCTGCACAGACATCAGTTGATTTTTTCTCTACATGAACTCATGTCCCATGAAGATTGATTGTTACTGCCTGTAGCTTCGTTGATGCCTGAAATGGGTACATGTGGGGCAGTGACATGACAGAAGACATCCCTGTCCCCAGATAAAGGCAGGGCAGCCCCATCTCGTACTTTCACCATCAGCTAGGCACGTGGGCTGTGCCTCCCCCTGCACTACAGTTGGGGGTCTTTGCACAGCTGGGGAGTCAGCTTGGATGCTTTGCCCAACAGCTGGAGTGGGTGGACCATATCCCTGTGAGCCACCCCTGAATACTGAGTTTAGGTGTATCAGAACCCCTAGGCATGCTGAGAGGGGACATTGCTGGCAATTGTGCTGGGGTGTGGAGAGCTGGGGACAAGTACTGGAATCATAGGCTGGCAGGGACTTCCCAGCCCCGAGCACCAAGGCCACCACCGTGACCTCACCCTCTGCACCACTCAGACCTTCAACTGTGAGCCTTAGCTCCTGAAATTGCTGCTGTTTCCTGAATACAAAGTTGCCCTCCCTTGGGTGGTATTGAGAGCTTAGCACTGAGCTTGTCCCCTTCTTTGCATCATGCTCAGGAGGCATGACTCTGTCCTCCCACTGGAAAGGGAACAGGAGACACAGGTAGTGAGGGGTGGATGCAGCATAAACCACAGGCTCCGAGTTCCCCTGTGGCCTGAGTGTGGTATTGCTACCCTGGCTGGGTGGGCCGTGGGTTCTTCTTCCCCTTTTCGAGTGATTGTCCTAATGTGGAACTTTCCCCCAGACACAAGTGAACACTCATGAAGTGCTGCCCTTGCTGCTGTCTTGGGCCATGGGCTCCTGGCTGGAATTGCAGGTCACCCATTTTGCAGGCCTTTGCTGGCTGGATGTTGGCAGAAGGTGGCCCCATACTTCCTCATCCTGAAGTGTGTGGATAGCAGGTCCAATATTTGTGGGCTGGGGCTGTGTCCTGTCTGATCTGCTCTGATCTCGTTTTAGAAAGCAGTCTCCCATCGTGTTCCCAACCACACTGGCTATGGCTTTACAGTACTCTGCAGATGGCTACATGGGGCCTTGGTACCTGGATGGCCCCTTGTGTCCCCACAGGATAGGGTTCTAGATCTGCAAGTGCCATGTCCACACAGTTACAGGCCCAACACTGCTGGAGAGCACCAGGCGGGCAGGTCAGAGCTGGGTAGGAGCCCATGCTGACACCCCCGTGATCTCCCCCCCCCCCCCCCAGGGATGCTGGAATATGAACCAGCCAAGAGGTTTTCCATACAGCAGATCAGGCAGCACAGGTGAGTGTCCTCAGGTGCCTGGCTGGGTGGGCCCTGTGTAGGGAGCTGGGTGCTCCAGGCTGTCCTGATGTGCTGGCTTCCGTAGCTGGTTCCAGAAGAAGCACCCACTGGCTGAGGAGCTGGTGCCCATTCCGCCAAGTTCAGACTGCAAAGACCAGTGGCGCGGCATGACTGTGGTGCCCTATCTGGAGGACCTTCATGGCTGTGCTGATGATGAGGGGGACGAGGACCTCTTTGACATTGAGGATGATATCATCTACACTCAGGATTTCACAGTGCCTGGTGAGTCTAGCAATCACAGTGGCTCACAACGCAGCCTGGATGTCGCCAACATCCCTGAACCCTTAGGTTCAGGTCCATCTAAGCCAGCATATATCCCAGGGGTTGGCTGGGGTGCATGGACAGCTGTGGGTGGGTCAGCACCCCTTCCCTTACAGGAGCAGGTGGGGACTCAGGAGTCAGAGTTTGCCCAGGTGCCCCTTACATTAGTTCCACAGACTGCCAGGCAGTAAGCAATGGGGGAGGCCCCTCTAGTGGCCCTGAGGGTCCAGTGGCCCTCCTGGCACTGCTACCTGCTCTGACAAGTGGCCTTGCTTCCCCAGGTGGCGAGGAGGCGTCTGAGGCAGGGCTTAGAGAGGAGCAAGGCACCCAGCAGAGCCAATGCTCAGACATTTCTGCAGAGGAAGCTGAGGCCGGGGGCGCACAAGAGCTTGAGGAGGAGCTCCCCATGCTTTAGCATAGCCCCGTGCTTTAGCATAGTCACGCTGCCCACCTGGGCTGTAGGGGCCAGGTTGTGTGCCCCTGCCACGGGCCCTCACTGACCCTGTCTGGGTGTCTGAGGGAGGTTGGGCAACTATCCCTGCTTCTGGATGTGTTCCCTTGCAGCACTCACAGTTCTGTTATGTTTTGGGGCTGGTTCCATGGTTCCACAGATCCCATCATAAAAGTTTGCCCAATGCATGTGTGTAGGTGATGCTTATGTCCCCTCTTTGGCTTGTCAGTTGAGTGATAGGTTTTTGTGGAGAGAACCAGCGTGTAGCGGTAGCCTGAGGAGCAGGTGGGGCTCCAGGAGCTGTGTCTCTGGCAAAGTTGGGCAGGGTCCAGGAGTCTCACTGTCAAGGGGTCTGTGGCACCTATTATAGACCATCTTGGTGCCTGGAGCCCCTGGAGGTGATGTGTGTGGTTCTCTGACCCTGGAAGACCTGGCTGTACTCCAGTTGTGGACCTGAGGTGTCTTGGAGCCTCCGTTCCCTCCCTAGAACAGGAGTGAGGGTCCTGCCTCTCAGACACTGGAACCTATGACAGGTGACAGGCACTTGGTTGGCACCCACACCAGCAGGCAGCCTGTTTCCTAGCAAGCGTTAGTGAGGACCCTGACAGATCTCCAGAGCTGGCTCCCAAGCACGCTTCGGGTCTCTTTGAGAAGCCAGGCTGGCCTTTCCTCAGTAGTGATCCCCAGCCTGGGAATGTACTTTTTGCCAGAAGTGGGACAATTTCTGAGGTTGGGCAGCCACTTCTCTCTGACCTGCTCATGGGTCAGTGAAAGGTTGTGCTGGGGCAAGACCCTTCCCACTTTGGTTCTAGTCTATTGGTCACCCTCGGAGGCTCTTGGCTGTCCCTACCATGGGATTTCTGCCACCCACCCTAAGAGCTGGGCCCTGAGCTAGTTAATTGCTGCCAGCACAATGCCTTGAGGGTAAATGGAGCAGATCTCAGATGTGGTGCCTATGGTTGGGCTTAGGTTTGTCCGTGTATAGACCCACCATGTGCTCTATCTAGCAAGGTCCTGTGCGCAGGGATGAACTCTGACCTAGGCACACACAAGTGGGTGCAGCAATTGCCGGAAGCCACTGAGTCAGGCCCTGGACACACTTGTCAAAGAAGGGGCTCCAGGCAGCTGAGGGTAGTTTCCCACCGATGTCGCAAGAGGGCAGGCCTTAAGCAGCAGGCCAGGTTTAGTGTACACTGATTAAGCTTTGTGGCCCTTCCCTGTATGCCCTCCTCTACTCCGCCTTAGCACAAGAGTGCAGAAGCCCCCAGGATGCCTTGAGGGTGAGGGTGGCACGGTCATGGTATGTTCCCTGGCACTGATCCCTTCATCCCAGTGGGCTTTGGGAGAGATACACCCAGCCTGAGCCCAGCCTCTCCCAAGTCCCACAGGGCCCAGCAAGTTGTAGCCTCCAAACAGGTGAGAGGGCCAAGGCTCTCACCTGTGTCCCAGGACACCAGTCTTTCACCAAGTGACTGTGTCTTGCCCTTGCCAGCTAGCCAGCTCTCCCTCTACCTGACTGAGGGCCCCTGCAGGGAAGACCTGGGTAAGATAGGTGGATCATGCCTAGGGAATGGGGCAGCTGTGTGTGAGTGTGTTGGCCTTGGGCTCCTCTATCAGCCCATACTTGCCCTCTCCCTCTTAGGACAAGTTCCAGAAGAGGAGGCTGGTCAGAATGGACAGAGCCGAGGCCTGCCCAAGACCATGTGCATGAATGGCACTGATTCAGCACAGCTGAGCACCAAATCAAGGGCAGAGCGCCGAGCCAGTGCTGCCTCCAACCCTATCCGCAAGGCCTGTTCTGCCAGTGGCAAGATCCGTCGGCTGTCGGCCTGCAAGCAGCAGTGAGGGCTGTCAGCTGTAGGTGGGGCTGCAACAGGAATGGCAGGAGTGGGCGGTATTGAGCGGGAGTGAGCATTGCCTGAACTTAGCCAAGTCACTCTCATGGTCATTGCTGATCACCACCAGTTCTGCTCTTCAAAGTCCTATCAGTTCAGTCTGTGATCACTGCCACCAGGGTTGGGGGCAGAGGTCACTTCCCACAGAACACTGGCCACTTGGGAGATGGGACCCCTGTGCAGGAGGAAGGCTGGGAGTGGGGTAGGGGGCTTGCCCTGCCCCAGTTCCAGGCTGCTCTTGGGACAAGGGTGCTGGGAGTGGTTGGAGTCTAGCTGAGGCTGTAATCCTAGTCCCTGCTTCCCTCTCCTATCACACCCCCCCCCAGTCCAGGAAGTGGGGATCAGGTCCCAAAGGTGCTGAGAGTCCCTGTTGCCTGCTCAGGATGTGGGCAGTGAGGTGTGGACCTGAGCCAGCAGCTGCCCCTGCCCAGCCACAGGGTCTCTGAGGGCCCTGGTTAATCTCAGTGAGCAGTGAGTGACTGACAGGGTGACCCTGGAATCAGGAAAGCTTTTCCTGTCTCCAAGTATCTGACAGCCCCATGGGATTGGCTTCAGTTTTTCTGCCATACCTATGAGCCCCAGGGTGGGGATGCGTATTTGCTGGCTGGGGATTGACAGACCTTCCATCCATCTGCAGCCTGTCTCTGAAAGCCCTGACCAGGTGCCATGGCCCAGGTTCTCCTCAGTCTTCCCGACAACAGCTGGCCCACCACCCAGGAAGGCCACCATCACACCCTTAATGCTGACTGCCCCACAGGAAGCCAGGTGGGAGGATCCTGGAGGGCTGTGGCTGGGGAACAGCAGACTGGAGTCTGCACATCCTCCCCCATCATGAGCAGTGGATAGAACCTCCTGTTGACTTTGCAATCCTGTGCTGGACCTCTTTCCTAGCCAAGGGAGGGTAAGGCGGGTCCGCGGGCCCTGCACAGACCTCACCGTGCACTTTACGTTTAGACTACTGGTTCTCACCTGACTTAACTTTGTTACACGTTAGCACCTCCCACACCTAGTGGTATGTTCAAACTGCAGCTGATGGGTGAGGGGGTGAACGGGCTTGCCCACTGAGACGCATGCCCAGTCCCCTTGGGAGCCAGGTGGCTGCCTTGTTTTTGTTTGGCTTTTTTTTTTTTTTTTTTTTTTTTAAAGAAAAAATAAAACAGGTTGATTTGAGCTGTGGTTGTGAGGGGTGTTTGGGAATTGTTGGGTAGCAGGGCATGCAGTCACAAGGGTCATCCGAGTCTGCAACTGAGGCCCCTCTGGACACTACAGTGCAGGAGTTAGCCAGGTCTTCAGGTCTTGCTGGCAGCACATGGAGATCCTAGGCCTCCATGGGGGTCTGCCTTTGGCTACAGTGGCTCCCTGTGCTCTCATGGTGGTGACCTTGCCTCTCTAAAGCTCAGCAGCCCTTCTCAGCCCCAGGGCCTACAGCTCCACAGCACGTGGGTTGAGTGTAATGGCAGGACCCTCGTCCTTGACTGAAGGCCCCTGCATTTGAATCCCCAGAGAAAACCCAGAGCAAGTAAGAGTATGCAGTAAATATTTATAATCAACCAGAAAGCAAGAAACTCCATCACTGGTACACAGACTGCAGGAAGCTTTGAGGGGTGGGGCGGGGTGGCTCAGCTGCCCCATATTTTGGCAATAAATAAAGCTTGGAAAACTTGAAACCTTGGCCATTTGGATTTTGTGTCTCAAAACACTGATGAGTCTTGGGGCTCTTTGGATGTGTGGCTGCAGGGCAGGCAGTCCACTCACATGCAGAGGACAGGGTAGTTGCTGACACTGGGAGGGCAGTGGGAAGTTGTCCAGGGCTGGGGGCTGCAGCAGTGGGCATGGTTATTGCTTGGAGAAGGCTTGAACTGCAGCAAACACCAAACACACCACAGCAAGGTAACGGCTAATTAGCCATGCCAGTACACTCTTCACCAATTCTCAGCATCCTGTTGTCTGTTTCCCAGCGGGTTTGGCGCATGCTCTTGGCGTAGATTCAGCTCCTACAGACCAGATGTACCTCAAGGCTAGTCTGGCCCTAGGAGGGGTGATCTGTGCAGGTGCCTCCCGCAGTCAGGCTGCACTGTACCTCCAGGGTGCAGGTGTCTCCTGCAAACAAAAGCCCCTGCCACACATCCAGAAGCGACACTGTCTGGGGTAGAGCAGATGAATAGTGCCCCTTAGGAGCGCAAAGTTGAGAGAATATGCCTCCCTCCCACCAGACAAGCCAGGGTCCTCGTGCCTCGAAATAATGCAGAACCCAGCTTAAATGACTAGAGGAAACTGTACATGCACACTGGGCCAGTGTGGGGTGGCCCGGGCAGTATGCTTGCACTTGAGGTGGTCTCTGCACCCACGTACTGGGAACTCGTGTCCCTGGTAAGTATGGCCCTAGAGACCTCGTGCACGTGACAGGAACTGGAGGGGAGGGGCGAGGTTTAGGCCGGGCTTAGGTCTGGAGATGTGGGTGCAGCAGTAGTAGCGGCCAGTGTGGTGGTCGCAACAGGCTGGGCGAGGTGTGGCAAGAAGAGTCTGTCTTCGAGGCCAGCTGCCAACTTGTCCAGCAGTGCCCCCGAGGGTCGGGCACACAGGCCTGATCCAGGGCACCCGCCACTGGGCTCCTCCTCAATGGCGGGAATGGTAGACGCCTGGGGACTGGTCGGGTCTTCACCAGCACGGCTGTCGGGTGGGCAGTCGACGCTGTCCCCTCGGCGCAGGGGTGCGCGCATGGGGCGGGGATCAAGTCCTGGTGGTGTAGAGGGCACAGCGTGCTCACCGGGATCACTGTGCTGCCGGCCACGCTGTTGCCACTGCTTGCGTGGGTGGGTGTGTGGATGTGCGCGTGCTCGATGGCGCACGGCAGCAGGTGGGGTGTCCTCAAAATGAGGATCGTGACGCAGAAACTCATGGAAGAGTGCATCAGTCTTCTCGTCTACACTGTAGTCTCGGCGTGGTGTGCGGCGGGGCCAGGCACGAGGGCTATGTGGCCAGGTGGACTCCTCGGCCAGGGCCCCGTCGAAGCTGCCCCCTACAGTAGCCACGGGGCCCGCACTGGAGGAGGAGCACTTTTCGGGCGCGCTGGGAGGGCCATCGTCGCCCGTGCTGCGCCCCTCGATACTGGCATAGCCACTATCCATCTGCAGCAGTTTGCGCGGCCCTCCCACCTCACCATCTGAGGGCCGATGTGTGGGAGGAGACGAGGAAGGTGGGAAGGAGGGTGCTGTGCCCCCGGAGCCAGAGCTGTCGCCACTGCGCACCGAGTCATGGTCGTTGCTGCTGTGGTCCGAGGTGGTGGCTGCGTGCAGCTCAAGCGAAGCGCGCAGGCTCCAGATGTCATGGTAGATGGTCTGGGCCTGCTCCAGCCCTGTGTCCCGCTCACTATCCGATTCCTGCTGCTGCTCAGGCCCCGCAACACCTATGCTGCACTCTGGGGGGTACTCGGAGTTCACTCCTCCCGTGGCGCCTGCCTCCTCCTCCTCCACCTCTAGCCTGCAAGCCAGGCGCAACCGTCAGAAGGTTCCCCATCCCCTCCCTGGCCACCCTACTCAGTCAGGGAGGGTGGGTATGGATGGGGACGTTCCACCTTGGCCAGGCTCTGTAGAACATGTTTTTTTAAATGCTGTCTCCTTTGCAGAAAATGCTTTTTTGGTAAACCCTGAGCTCTCCTGGAGCCTTTTCAACCAGGGTGTCTTATATATGTGACTCCCAAACATCTGTGGACACTGAAGATACTGGCTCCTCACCCAGAAAGAGGGATGCAGGTGGACAGCCCCTACCCCTAGGTGCATGGATATGCCATTAAGTACCCTCCCACTATCTTGGATTGATAAACTAGGAGGATGATGCATAATCAGGAGAATTCACTACCTAGACCAGGAGGTACCCAAGTATAGGAACTGTGTGCCCTGCTCCCTAAATTCCTCATCTCACTGACAATGACCCAGAGCTTCAGGATAGCTGTCCTAGGGGTGGGAAAAGAGGTCTTACTGGCAGATATATAAACAACGTTTCTGAGAAGGAGCCTGGGCAGGTGGGAGGGGGCTTCTCAGGATGACTCCACTGGGAAGCAGTACTACCTGGGCCTGTATGGACCCCCAGCAATCCTGTCTGAACAGGCGTTAAATCCTGCAGACCCTAGGTGCATTTTCAGGGAACCAACCTCCCATTGGCCCTTATCCAGTTTCCCCCTGCTCCCTTCCTACAGTCCATGATCCACACTGGAGAGGTGGCCCTAGCGAGACAGGCTCCAGAACAGGCCGTGGCACTGGGGGAATCTGATTGCCTGTCTGCCCTGCAGATAGGGCAGGGAAAGTACTCCCTTGGCAACCTATGGGTGACTGGGTGGGGCAGGGGCCCATAGGCTCACCCCTAACACTTCTATCTACTGAAAAATACCTGCCGAGAGTGGGGGACGGGCTGGTGGGGCTGGCCAGAAAGGGGCAGGGGGGCGGGAAGGCCATGGCAGCGCCTGAGCTGGCAATGTACTGGATGTAGTCCACGTGGGGGGTGTCCCCTTCTTCTTGCTCCATGCTCTCACTGGCTGCCCGCTGCCGCTGGAAGTGGTGCCTTTTAGGGGAGCCTGTGCAAAGGAAGGCACATCTGCCTGCTGGGCCCCTCCCAGCCCTGCTCCACCCAACCCACCCCCACCACAGCTGCAGGCACTAGCCTGGGCCAGGTAAGTATGGACCCTGTTGGGCAGGTATGAGATGAGCCAAGGCAGCAGCAGTGATATAAGCACCCGAACAGCCCAGGATGACAGGTGTGGCTAGAGCAAGGACTTTCACTGGTCACACACTGGCAGGTGCAACTGGATTAAAGCAGAGATGTGGGAAAGTGTAGAGAGGAACAGGTTGAGGGGATGAAGGAAGAGGTGAAGCCTACTCCCAGCCCCACCCCTGCCCATGGGCCTCCTGGACAAGTACCAGAACCCTCCCACCATGGATGCCTGGGAGAAGCTTCAGTAGAAAGGCCTCAGGGGTGGGGTGGGGAGGAGTCACCTAACAAATAGGTTCTAGATGCTTCTTTTCCTGCATTTGACTATAATCACCCTCAGGAATCAACTCTGGGCTCCCAACAGGGCAGCAGGATGGGCCCTCTCTCCCTGGGTAGTAACACGTAGGCCAGAACTCAGCCTTTCCTCTCTCATGCTGGCACTATCACTGTCCATGCACCTTCTCTCTGACACTCTTTGTCTCTTCTCCCTGCCTCCTCGACAAGGCAGCAAGCACATGTATGGCCTGGCCCGGCCCACTAAACTCCCTTGAGCAGGGCTAATTACAGCTGTTAGTGCCTACCCTCCGCATGCCCCCACACAGCCCTGCCTTGAGCTGAGGGTAAGGAAACCCTCTATACAGGATCCCACATGCCCCAGTGTATGCAGGATTGAAGGGTACTGCCACTCATCCAGGGGTAGCCAAATAAGCCCCATCTGCTGCAAATAAGTTTTATTGGCACACAGCCACACTCATTTTCAGGCTATATTCTGCTATTTGCCCTCCACCATAGTAGACAGACAGTCTGACTGCAAAACCAAAAATACTATGGTTCAGATACCCCAGAAGCTCAATGAATGGCCTTGGACCTCTCCTTGACCAGCTCTGGACAGGGAACCCACTGGCCAGCATGGGGAAAATGCTGGAAACCCCTCAGGAGCAGAGACACTATCCTGAATTCTGAGCTTCTCAATCTATGGCTGCCAGAGGCAGGGTACCTGGAGCTCACACTCTTCCAGGGGCCATAGCTTACCTCTTGTGTCCAGACTTGATGCCCTCTGGCTAGGCTCCAGCTTCCATTTCTTGACCTTGAAGTAGGGACTGGCCCCATCCAAGCTGGCATGGCGTCTCAGGCGGGTAAAAAACTGCAGGACTGGGCCTGCCCCAGAGCCTGGGCCCAACTCACAGGGCCCCACAGAGGTCCCCAGCCCACCAGGCTTGGTGATTCTGGTACCCGCATCCAGCTGGGAGGGAAGAGGAATGCTCTCAGGTAGGAATGGCCCCTGCCCACTGTCCCCAAACTGTTACTCAGCCCAGGCCAAGTGTAAAGAAGGAGCTAGGAGCTCTCTCCTCCCCCCAGATGCTGCCCAAAAGTCTCCTAGGGGTTCAGCTATGCACTGGCCAGCTCTGTCCTCCCAGCCCTAGACAGAAGGGGTCCAAGGGTGAGTGTCCAGGAGGACTGGGCTGGGTCCTGACCACACCCTGCACAGCTGCTCCAGTGTCTGCACTTGTCATGTGCTACCCACCCCACAGAGCTCATGCCCGTGGATAGCTTCCCCAGCTCACAGGAGCCCACTTGTGTGCTGTGGCCCCTGTTCAGAGACCAGACCAAGGCAAGGAGAGCTGTGGAGGGCAGGTCACAGGCTGACTTGTTCTAAAGTGGAATAGGAAGAGGCAAGGGATACATGGGAGCCCTCACCGAGATGCCTTCCCCGGAATCGCTGGATGCAGAGGGGCTGATCTCGAAGTCAGCAAGCCCCGTGGCAGAGTTGTATGGGTCACCTGGCAAGGCGGAGCTGGGGCCCACAGAGCGGCCAGTGAGGGCCTTCCCCAGGGGCTGTGAGACAGAGCCAGGTTGGAGGAGGAAGCAGTAACAGGTCAAAGAGCACTAGTGGGTACGGGGACATGATGGACCCAGCCACCCTCTATGTGCCCCAGCCAGCCCCCCTCCCTGTCCTGAGATGAGGGGACCAGCCAGGAGAGTGGGAAAGGTGCCCCTTGCCAGGTCTCTCCCACCAAGTCTAAGTCCAGCTGCCAACCTCTCCATACTCACCTGGAATATGGCAAGACTGGCCTTGGGAGGGACGGGAGGGTGGGGCATGGTAGTTGCACTGGCCTCACTGGAGTCACACTCATGGATGGTAACAATCTTGAGGGGTGGCAGGTGCAGGTGGGTAAGGCGGGCATTCTTCAGGTGGTGAAAGTCTCCCTCTGTCAGGGTATACCTGTACCCAACATGCCCACCAGTCACTAAGCAGACAGTTCCTGGGCTCTGCCCCACCCCATACAGGCAGGATACCCCCCAGCCCACAGTCCACTGCTCCACTGCCCCAGCATCCACCCTGCCAGGACTGGAGAGAGCAGAGCATGAATGGCCACTCTGCAGAGACCAGCTCTGCCTAGTGAGCCCATTAGCGAGGCCATTCTCTAGCCCTAAAATTGCTAATCTCCCAGGGATCCCCTTACCTTCGGCCCTTGTCCTGTGCCTTTCGGCTCTGCTCAAACAGGGCTGCCTCATTGAAGGACACTCGGCGGCCGGTGGAGCTGGTGGACAGGAAGTGCTCGGTCTCTGCATCCTGGCCCTCGAGGTCCTCCCCCCTCAACTCAGAGTCTGCAGGAGAGCCAAGAGAGGGTGGGCCCCAGGTGGGCCATGCCTACTGCTGGCAGGGTGTGGGCGGGACTGGCCAGGGAGGGAATGAGGGGCCCGACTGACCACCAGGGATGGACAGGGAGGTGGGCGGGCACTCGTTCATCCGCTCACACACTCACTCGCTCAGCACGCGCCTGTGAGCACCTACGCGTGGGCTTTAAGGAAACAGAGATGAGTCGGAATCGAGCTGCGCCCAGTCTGGTGGGGGAGACAGACACAGAAGGTCAGGAGGCCTGAGGAGGGAGGCCGAGGAATGGACAGTGGGCAGAGCCTGGGCTAGGATAAGGTCTGGGCAGCACCTCACCTTGGACCGGGTGGGTGCTGTTGTCCAGGTAGGTGGTGGTGGTCTTCTCTGCCTCCTCCATGGCTCTGGGGCGGGACAACAGAAGAACAAGGTAGGCCAGGATCCCTGTAGGGCTCATGCCCATGGGCAGTGTCCTGAGCTCACTGGAGCCCACCTGCTGGGACCTAGTGCCTGTACAAACCCATACGACCCCATCACCCCAAATATTGCTACCCTCGTACAGGCGTGGTACACCTGCTCCTCACCAGCCAGCCCTCAGTCACTCACTTGCCCCACTGCAGGGCCCCCCAGGCCTCCTGAAAGGCAGTGGGGTCGTGGGCATATACCTGTTGAAACCCTGGTGGACTTCCCAGCAACGCCTGCACAGAAGCAACACACCAGACAGTACCACAAGGGTTCCTCCCACGAAGAGTGACATCACCACCACCAGCAGCATGTAGTTGTCCAGGATGGAGTCAGGTTCTGCCTGTGGGGTGGAAGGGGTCAGGTCCTGCAGTGGATTTTGATAGACCCAACCCCCGGATTTCCCTTCCCTACCCCACCACTCACAGTGGGATGGCCTGTGGTGTTGTCCCACGTTGTAGTCGGGGTAGCTGCAGCAGAAGTGGTGACAACCGTGGGCATGGTAGCTGTGGGCTGCATTTTGAGGTGAGAAGGGGCCTGGAGGAGAGCAGGAGGGTCTGCTCAGTTTCAGCTCCCCTCCCTCTTCATAGGGAGTTAGAGCAGGAGCCCACACAAGAGAGTGACTCACAGAAAGGTGAAGCTAACTCCAGGCCACCCACTGCCCTCAGATCAGTGCCTAGCAGGGACCTCCATCTCCCCATCTTTAAGAGGAAGTCAACTGCCTTCTTAGCTGGTAGAGCCAGATAGGACCAGTGAGGTAGTGCTGGGGTGGGAGCCCTGCCCAGGAAAGGGAAAACACCCCTGGGAGAATGGGGAAAATGATGTCAGCACCACTTGCGTGCCCACCACCCGTAGAGACCATAGGACTCTGCCTGCCCCATCAGGGGAGAGAGGTGCTACCCCAAGAGACTGGCTCCAGGCTATTGGGACTGGGTACAGGGTTGCCAGACGGAGAGGCGCATAGGCACTGAGCACAGGGTTGCCAGGGTCGTGATTCGCAAGGTAATGGTCCTAGACCACCAAGCGGTAGTGAGAGTGAAAAGGCCAGAGAAGGCGCATCTGTTCCCAGCTCTTAAGAATCTGGTTTCCATGGCGACAGAGCGAGCTGGCTAAGTTGGGGGGGGGTTGCCTGGGAGCACAGGGGAGGGGAGGGGAGGGGAGGGGCGGGGCGGGGCGGGGGTGGGAGGCCTCCCGCAGGGGCGAACGGCCCTGGGCGGCAAAATGGCTGCTGTGCGCCTCCCCGCGCAAGTGCCCAGTCCGCGGCCGGGTGCTTCCGCAAGCAGCCTCTCCCAGCCCAGGCTGGCCGGTCTCCATGCCTGCCTTACACTGGAGTAGATTGAGGCCAGGGAGGGGCCCAGCACTCGGGTAAAGGACATTCATTGCACCTGACCTTCCTCCCGGGGAGAATGATGGGGGCGCACTCTGGAATTTTCGGGAACACAGTCGGTGGCCAAAAGGCCAGCAGCCCTGAGTCGGCTCCATGTCCGCGCGGTCCTTACCCAGGGGAAAGGGAAAGCCCCAACCCTTTCGGGTTTTAACCTCATGTAATAGCAGGGGAAACAGGCCCAGAGAATGGGAAAGTGGTGGTGAAAACCAGGTGTCCTCAGCGCTTGGGGTCAGGGTCAGGGTTTGGCCAGCCGCGATTCCCCTGCCGCCCCAGGGGTGAGGCGTGCGTATATGTAGGTTGGGAAATGAGTTCAGACTGGAGAGGGCGCAGAGACACATGGACATGACAGGAGACCAGGAAAAATGGCAGGAGGCGGAGAGAAAAGAGGTGGCTCTCGAGGGTAGGCGGGGACAAAAGCTGAGGGCGGAGGTTCCCCACGGGCCAGACCCTAAGGTCCGGCTGGTCCTCGGCTCTAGGAGCTTGCATTGCCTCTGCGCCTAACCCCACACTCACATCCGGCCCCGGAGGCGGGGATGACGAAAGAGAACAGCAGAGAGCTGGGCTCCAAGGCATATCTCAACCTTGGGCTGACCAAGGAGGTGGAAACGCCATCGCCTTCACCGGACCTCCCGGGGGAAACTGAGGCCGGGGAAGGGCGCGAGTGGGGTCCTTCTTCAGGCCGCCAAAGGCAGGGTGCAGAGCCCAGCGGGTTGGCTCCCACGCCCGCCCTGGATCCTCCGCGCCCTCTCTCGGGCCTCGCCGGGAAAGGACAGGGCTCCCAAGCTAGGGCGGGCCCCAGAACCGCCAGTGATCCTGGGCTCCACGTCCTGGCCTGCCCCCCGCCCTCCCCAGTGCAGCCCCGGGCCCGCCGCGCCTACCTCAGTCTTAGGGCGCGCGGCCCCTGGGTGGCGGGCGGGCAGCTGCGCGGCGTTCCCGGCTGGCTCCGGTGGCCGCAGAGCAGGAGAATTTATGAATGGAGAGCCCGGTGCGCGGGGGAGGCAGGCGCGAGAGGAGGTGCCGCTCACGTGACCGCGTTGGCTACGAGCCCGCTCCCACCCGCTGGCTACCTCCGAGTCCACAGCCGCCCTCCGCCACCGCGTTCGCCGCGGTGTCTGGCTCGGTTTTGCACTGGCCACTGCCTCCCCTTCCCTTCCGGCGGGGGCGGGGGGGGCGGAGCTTGCGCTCCCCGGCGCCCCCTCCTCACGGGGAGACGCCCTCTTCTGCGGCGGCTGATCTCCGCCCCGAACCCCTGCAGCACGAGTTTTCGACCCATCCCGGGGTACAAGGCGGGATGGGGAGGAGGGCATTCTGGAATGCGCGACTCCCCCCCCCCCCCAGCCCGGGGTCCTGGGATGCACAGACTCTCACTCCTTATCATCCCCCAATCTAGGGATCCTCAAGGTGCACAGCTCATGGGTTTCAGGCTGTCCTCCTTTTCTTCCTGTGTGAGAGCTGCACTGTCAGGGTACACGGTACGCCCTGCCTTGTTGGGACCAGCAAAGATAGTAGTTGAGTGCCACCAAGACCTGCCCAGCGCCATCTGAACTACCCTGCAGAAACCCCAAGACTGCCAAACCCCAAAGTTTCTTCCGGTTCTCCCTCTCTGAAAATCATGCCTCATCCTTCTGGATGCTTAGGCCACCAAACTGCCATCTACCCGGTCCTGGTCCCATCCCAGCCACACCCCACAACGACACTTCTACTCCTCCAGTGAAAAACCCACATTGCTCAGTGATGCCCAGTTTCAGTCTCCCGGTATTTGCATTCACAGGTACCAGACCAAGACCATTCTCCTAGGTCAGCTGCAAGAGGCCCCCCTTACCCCCTTAACACCTCCCAAATAGCAAAGCCTCTGTGTCTCTCCTCTTGGCTTTGCTGACATGGCAACAGCCACCACACACTCCTGTCCCCTTGCTGCATTTTATTTCTCATTGTGGTTCTCTACCTTACTAGCTCCTGTGTGTCCTGTTCCTACTTATCTCTGTCCCCACTACATGGTGAGCTCCAAGAGAAGCATATTCACGGCTAGGTCCCCAGGTGTATATTACAGGGCTGGCAGCCAGGAGGAAACCTGCTTACTGAGTGGCTGAAAAGGTGACACCATTAAAGGAGGAAAAGAGTCAGCTAAGTGAATAAATACTCAGGAAAGCTGGCTCTCGGAGAGTAGTGTTGGCATATAGAAAGGCCCTGAGGTAGGAAGGTGTGTTTGCAGAACATGGACATGTTTGAAGAAGCCGGGGAAGCCATCTTGTGGTCACCAGAGAGGAATAATATGGTCCCTCTGGCTGTGTGTGGAAAAGGCATCAGTGGTGAGGCTAGGGGAGAAGGCTGGGACCATCCAAGCCAGTGATGGTGGCTACAGTGGCCGAGCTGAGAGGACAGGCCTTATCAATGGGTCCACTGGGTATTCCATGATAACCCCAGGTTTGGAAACCGAGTAACAAGTGGTGCCTTTACTCATGGGCCACACTGCAGTGGGGCCTGGAAAGAAGTGCAGTAAGGGTTCGAGCAGCCCATTAGATAGATCAGTCCTCGATACGGGATCTGGATCTCCAGAGATTGGGCTGCAAACATGACTGACGTACCCCTAAACACATGAGTAGGAGTAGAGCTTCCCAATAAACACCCCGAGGCAGGGGCGAGGCCACAGCACCTGCCTGGATCCTGCAGGTTGGTACGACTCACGCAGTCCCTGGGGTTGGTGAACTTCCACAGCAGACCTGCCTGCAGACCACCTGCCCCGGGCCCAGGTATGAGACCCACTCCCGTGCGCCTTGCATCCCTCTGTTCCTCAGCCAAGGCCTTCCGGTTCAGCCTGGACTCCACGTCTTCCCGGAGCCCAAGTTGGGGGGCTGGAGACTCGGCGCTCTGACTAGTGTGCGTGACCGCGGAGGCGGAGCGGTGACGTCAGCGCTGCGAGCGAGGCTGCGCAGGCCGCGCTGATGTCAACGAAGCCCCTGGCCGCCCGCGCACGCGCCCCTGCGTTCAGCGGCTTGTGGGGGCGACGGCTGGGCAAGAGCATCTCCGGAGACGTGGGCGCCGTCTCGTGGAGCTCGCGGGGACTGCAGCCCAGCCAAGCCGTGATAGCCCAGCTGGCTCTTGCTAGCACTGGACCCTCGGGGGTACAGTTTCCGGGATTCCAGCACATGCCTCAGTTGCAGCCTGACTCATCCCCACCCTACACACTCTTTTGCTCCTTTAAAAAAACTGTAGTATTATTTCCTTCCTAACATACTATATGACTTAATTATTACGTTGAATGTCTGTAGAACGCCCTCACCACCCACACCAGAGGTGGAATCTTGGTATTTCTCTCTCTCTCAAGCTCCTGGCATCCAATGAGCGCTCCCCCAGTCTTTTTTTTTTCTTTCACTTTTTAAAAAAGTGAATTTATTGGTGTGACACTGGTTAACGTAATTATATAGGTTTCAGGTGCCCAATTCTACAACACATCTCTGTACACTGAGTTGTTTTACCTGCTCCCCGCAGCGCTCCCCAAATCTCGAAATCATCTTAAAGGTCTCCTACCTCCCGCAGGCTTTTGGTCCTCCATGCAGAACGGTCTACTGACGCTCCCCCCCCCCAACCTGACCTGGGACAGAAACTACAACCCCCAGGATGCTGCGCGTCCGACGGCGCGTCTTCAACGTCGCGCGCGGCCAGCCGGGAGTCGTAGTTTGTGCGTGCTCCCTCACTTCTAAGGCGTCCTCCCAGACGTCCTCACGCGTCGTCCTCATCGCCCTCCAGGCCGCCTGCGTTCCACCGGAGCCAGTCCACCGTTGTCCACCTACTGCTCCCGTCATGTTGCCAGCCGCTCTGCTCCGCCGCCCGGGCCTGGGTCGCCTCGTGAGCCACGCCCGTGCCTACGCCGAGGCCGCAGCCACTCCAGCACCCGCCGCGGGCCCAGGACAAATGTCTTTTACTTTCGCCTCACCCACGCAGGTGCCGACACCATTCCGGACCCCGGACCCGCGCCCCTGTCCCGCGGGGTCCAGGTCGGGATCCCCAGTCCCCCTTCTGGACCCGAGCTCCACAGCCTCCAGTCGCCGATCTCCATTCAGACCCGATATATCAGATCCCCAATTCTCACGTCGCCGACTCCTATACCATATCCTTCACCGTGTGGTCTGGGATCTGGCTTCCCCCAACCTCCCAAGCTCCCGGGCCCTCCACCTCAATCTGACGGTTAGGGGCTGGACCTGCCCGTCAAGCCGGTATTGCCCCTCTTTGCAGGCACCTTTCCCGAGATAAGCACCTTCTATGTGCCCTTCCTTGTCAGACACTTCCTCGTATCCTTACAGCATCTCTCTGCTAAAGGACTTCGGTGGCTGGATTTCGTTCTTACAGAAGAGGCTCTGCGCAAGGACTAAACTCAAGCGTCGGCTCCAGTGTTGTTGCTACTGTGTGGCCTGCAGTGACTTCTTCCCCATTTGTCTTCTCCAGGTCTTCTTTAATGGCGCCAACGTCCGGCAGGTGGATGTGCCTACTCAGACGGGAGCTTTCGGTATCCTGGCAGCCCACGTGCCCACCCTGCAGGTCCTGCGGCCAGGGCTAGTAGTTGTCCATGCTGAGGATGGCACCACCTCCAAATACTTTGGTGAGTCTCCCAGGAAGATGGAGACCTAGGGCTGGACAGGGCTGCATGTTGCAGCAGGTCAAACCCCACCCCCCACCCCCACCCCCCACCCCCCACCCCCCACCCCCCACCCCATCAGTTGAAATGGCTAGAAAAAGTGCTACTGGCACAACGCAGACACAGTGGAAAGCAAACCACAAGCATTTTGCAGCCTTCTGCTTTGGACTGGCTGGAGTTAAGAAGCATGTAGTGGGCAAGAGAAGGGTGACAAATGTTGAGAAAAGAAATAAAACCATTCTGGGGAGGGGGCCAGACTTGGTAGAGGAGGAACATTGTTCAGAAAGAAACTTACTCTAAGAAAGCTTTCCACCAGCACTACTCTACAAAGCTATAGTTAAAATTCAGACACAGTCTGCTGTTCACCTGATCTCTGCTCAGCTAATGGATTGGTGGGTGAAGGCAAGGGTCTGTATCCCTATGTCTAGCCACCAGTAGATATCCCTGGTGGCCCCCTTGGTCTCATGTATTCTCTCCAGGTGCCCATCTATAGCGCTGCATGCCAGGGTCCCTATGGAGCCAGTCCTGGTTCTAGGGTTGGTGGTTTCCTATGTGCCTGGATATTGTGGTCTCACCCCCCCCCCCCCCCGCCCTGCAGTGAGTAGTGGCTCAGTCACAGTGAATGCTGACTCATCAGTTCAGTTACTGGCAGAAGAGGCTGTGACACTGGACATGCTGGACCTGGGGGTAAGTGTTCCAGGGGAAACTGAGGCACCAAGCAGGCATGAACTAAGAGCTCCTAGCTTTGTGGGTAAAGAGGCAGGTGCCAGGTCAGGGTCCCTGCTTGTCACTCACCAAACACCCACCTACTGCAGGCGGCCAAGGCAAATTTGGAGAAAGCACAGTCGGAACTGTCAGGGGCAGCGGACGAGGCTGCGAGGGCTGAGATCCAAATACGCATTGAGGCCAACGAAGCCCTGGTGAAGGCCCTGGAGTAGGCGGTGCGTGCCCCTCACCAGTGTCAGCAGGAAAACCAAGTCATAGAGCAAGATGGGTTCGAACTGGCTCCTATGGGTCCATTATGACTGGGTGGGGGCAACACCTCTGGGAGGAAGCCATCCTTGCTGACAAGGCCACCAGGGGACAGTGCATACCAACCTCTCCCAGAGCACACTGGCCGGGCCAAGGCCTGGTGGGTAGGAGTGAGCTTAGAAACCCAGTGTTGCAGTTGGGGGGAACTGTCACCTGGGGAGCTCACCTTCTGTCTCCAAAGATCCTACCAACCTGACTTGCTGCCTGTCACTTCATCCCTGTAGATACTTCTGCACCTTGCCACTTCTGGACAGCCTGTCCTCAGCTCACACCCCATTAAAGACCAGGGACCCTACTCATGTGTGCTGATTTTCTCTCTTGCCTAGGGCAATGGACTTGGGATCCTGTACCCTGTATGAGGTAGGGCCTCAGCCTCAGGAATTTGGAGGTTGTGGCCTGAGTTCTTGGAGGCCTTTTGGAAGGGGGATGGGGGCACAGGCAGTTATATCAGACCAGGTGGTGGGCAGGGTTCTGGCCTTCAGTCCATGAGGGTGGGGCCAGTCATGGGGACAGCGGTTGGTGGGCCAGTTCGTCTGTGGCTCTTGTGCCAAGCCTGGGCTGCTAGGCAGACACCTAGGGTCCTGTCAGGTTCCAGGCAGTGATTTCCACCATGGGCTGCCTGGCTCTGCCCTATGCTGGCCTAGCCTTTGGTTCCCCTGGCTGGCTGACTTCCCAGTCTCTGGTGGTATTGGCACCTCTGTGGCACCCCTGCTCCTGGGCTAGCCCCAAATGGGGTAGGGTAGCTGAGCAGGGGCATCCTTGGAAATGCACAGCTTTGCAGTTTGCCCCACCTCCTCTCTTTTGTAGCCCTGAGGGCAGCCCAGACTTGGGTTCCCCTCCTCCAAGGCTTGCAGGATAATGCAGGGGGGTGACTGTGCAGGAGAACCTGGGCTTCAGTGTGTCACAGGGAAGCCAACCCAGGGTGTGTCATCAGTATGGAAGGCCTGTAAACTAGTATGTCAGTCCTATGCAAGTGATTGTCATGATTGGCTATGTTTGATGCTTGACATGGTGGGAGACCCATTGGGGGGTCCCTCCAGGAGAGCTCACAGCTTGAGGGACCGGCATGTGTCTGAGTCTCCCCACTCTTAGGCTGGTGGGCCCAAGCAACAGTCCCTCGCTTTCCAGGAACCCCCAGCCCAGAGAAGAGTGTGATAGCCAGGGGGTCACAGATGTAGCCCCAACCCTCCTTGTTAGTCTCAGAGCTAAATCCTAGAGTTCCTTGCCAGGCTGGGCACTATATAAATAAAACCAAGGAAGGGGGATGAGGAGGGAGACCACCACGAAGACACTGTACCAGTATTCCCCAAAACAGGGATCTGAGCCCTGAGAGCTTCAGCTTCTAGTTGGGAGATAGTGGGGTAAATCTGGGACCCCACAGTACAGTTCCTATGGGAAACATGTCAGTCTTAGGGACACGTCTGCCAGAGAGAACAGCCGGTGCTGTCAAGGCTAAGACCTGGGGTAGGAGAGGTCCAGAATGGGGCAGGTGACAGGGCCAGAAACCAAGGATCAAGACCTCTTCCACAGAGCAGGCTTGGGACCTGAAGGGAGTATGAAGGGGATCCCTGCTACATCTGTGCTCATATCCTGGGACAATCGCAGGAATACGGGAGGTTCTATGTAGAAAGGAATGGGAAACCAGTTCATTAGCATGTTTATTAAATTGGACCTACAGAACAAGGTCAGGATCCCTCCTGAGAGGAACCCTTCATCCCCCAGTATGTGTAACTCAAGTGGCTCAGCAAGGTCAGGGACCAGTCTGAGATCACAAAGTTCTGCCCATCCCTTTAAGTTCCCACCTGGCCTGCTCCTCCTCTGCCACCTCCACATTCCCTCTGGAAGCAGAGCCCTCACCCTGAACTGAGCTTGCAGCTATTTAAATCTCCAGAGCTTTGGACTGGCTGTTTCTTCTTCCTGAAACACCATTCATCAACACCAGCCCCAGTGACACCCTCCTGTGGCCCTGACTGACCCTACAGAGCTGGAAGTGCCTAGGTGTGCTGTGGAGGAGGAGGAGCCAGAGGCCACAGGAGCATTGGGTGAGAGAAGGAACACGGCCCTAGGAAGGACTCCAATGGTGGGGGAGAAACCAGGTCAAGTGGACTGGTTGGGTGAATAGAATTTTGAATCCCCTTATGGGCATAGAGGGCACCACCAACTAAGGTCATCCTCAGCCCCCACCTGGGGCAACTCTTGGGAGAAAGGACATGCCACATTCCTGCCTGTGTTGCCGGTTTCCTAGTATGCAAAATGTGTAGGGGGGTTATAGCCCAAAGGATGGGCAGCAGCTTGTAAACTTGCATTATTGAATGATGATAATATAACTATAGGTGAGGAACCCATGCCTCGGGCCCCAGAGTGAGCCCTTTGGGATTTTCATTCTACCCCACGGCCACCCTGGAGAAACAAGCTCCAGAGACCAAAACGCTCCTGAGGTCACAGGAAGTATGATGACTGCTGCACAAGGCAGGCCTGGCACTGGTTAATTGCTCCATAAATGCCCTCTGAGATCACTGTTAAGGGATGCAGTTTTCCGGGGCACCCTCACTCCAAGCAGGTGACTTCAGCCTGTTTTTCCTGGACTGCTTTGCTGACTCAGGCTCTTCCTCCCCCTCCACGCGGAAGCACAGGGTTCCGAGCAGTAGAAAGAGGGTGGGGCAGGCAGCCCAGTTGTGCACCCCGAAACCCAGTCCCCGTGGCCCTAGTAGGGGTGCGCCCGAGTCATAGGCAAGGACGACCGTGACACCGGGTTCAGCGACATTCAAGGAGCGCAGCAGTCATTTATGGGGCAGCGCCCCAGGACCCCGGTCCGCTGGGAGGGGCGGGGGAAGGCCTGCGTCACTGCCCGCCCAGTTTCCCCCCCTCTTCTACCCCTGCCCGCCCAAACTCCACCCCAAAGAAGGCGGTGCGGATAAAGGTTCGGGGCCGCCCGCTCGGCCGCAGACCTATCGGACCGCACACTTGTCCTGTACGTGGGTACATTCAAGACTGTTGGGACCTCGGACTGGCAGCACCCGGTGAGTTGTGTGCAGGATCTCGCGGGCCAAGAAGGGGTTCTCCACTTTAGATTCTTAAGGGTGTCTCACTTTTATTTGTTCTTGGGGCAGGCGGAGAGATCTCCAGTTCTGGGAAGCCCCCTGGGAAGTGGAATGGGAAGAGCGAGGTGCAGCTAGTACCCGGGTAGCAGGATATCAATCCCCGCCCCGCCCCCCTGGACACTCCCCCTCCCCGGGGTGACCTTGAGTTTAATTGCTGTTCTAGCCTGTTTACCCGGCTGTACGGCCCCAGTCTGATTTAGAGACTTTACACTCCTAGCGAGACTGTCCTCACGCCCGCAGTCCTTAGGCTTCGCCCCTGCCCTGGGCAGCCCGGCGCCCCCTCCCTGGGACACCCGGCAGCGCTCCCGGGTGGGGCCGGCAGAGGGCGTGCCATCACTGCTGACTCACCGCAGCCCCGAGCAGAGCGGTGCGCGCGGGCACAGCCGGGGACGCCGCGTCACGTCATAGTTCGGGCGGGTGTGACTCGAGAAGCGGGCTTGGCCCACGAGACTGGGGTGGAACGGGAGGTGACATCGGCGCGGTAAGGGTCTCCCTGACACCGGCCACGTCAACGGGATGCAGGCCTCCCCCTCAGCCACACGCCTCCTGGAGACCTTACGTCCCAAGGTCGAACCCTCCGGCGAGCAACCGAATCAGGCCCGGCCACGAGGCGCAGGGATTGCCTACCGCTTCCGCTCGCGGTAGCTTCCCGGACGGACGGAGGGAGAGGCCACGCGACATCCTGCTTCTCTTGGCGCAGGGACAATGCCCGCCCTCATTTTGCGCGGCTCCCGGTCTACATCCCGCGCCCTCCCGGGCCGCTCGCCCTTTGTTGTGGGCACCGGGCCTTATGAATGGCCCCCGGCACGGGCGGGGGTGTGGGGGCTGGCGTCAGCGGCGCCAGCTCCGCCTCCGCCGCGCTCCCTTTGGCCACCGGGGCAGGGGCGGGACGAAGGGCGGGACCAGCAGCCACGTGGGGCAGCGCCTTGGCTACTTCCATTGGCTGGTCAGCGCGGCCCACGGGGCGTTCGGCGCACGCCGATTGGTCGGCGCGGGGCCGGCAGAGTAAGTAGTGAATGGGAGGGGGCGGAGACCCCGCCTCTTGGAACGTTGCTACATTATAACTTTTTTTTTCTTGTTACTTTCACCCCCAGATCCTCGGAGCAGCGGCGGCGTCGACTGTTGCTAAGGGAGGTGACGCGCGGGGAAGCGCGGCCGAAGCTGCCGACGGCACTAAGCGCGGCGGGCCAGCCGTGCCCATTCCTTCGGGGCCCTCCTCCCGCGCCCGCGGAGTTTCGGTCACCGCCCGGCATCCTTGAAAGCAGCAGCAAGTGCTGTTCCTACTCCCGGAAGGCACCCCTACGAGCCGACAGGACCCCAGAGCGCCACTGGGATTCTTGGTTCGCTATTTGCTCCTGGGACCTTCTCTCTCGAAGGGAACACGCGCTGCCTCCTGTACCCCGTGTTCCCGAGAACCCTAGTTCGGGGAGTCCCCGCCCTGCCTGGAGGCGCGGCGAGGATTGGCGGCTCCCCGCGGACCCCAGCCCCCCAGCGCGGGCCGGGGATGGAGCCGCAGCCCGGCGGCGCCCGGAGCTGCCGGCGCGGGGCCTCTGGCGGCGCCTGCGAGTTGGGCCCGGCGGCGGATGCGGCATCCATGAGCCTGGCGATCCACAGCACGACGGGCACCCGCTACGAGTTGTTGGTGTCCCCCGACGAGACGGTGGAGGGGCTGCGCAAGCGGCTGTCCCAGCGCCTCAAAGTGCCCAAGGAGCGCCTGGCGCTGCTCCACAAAGACACGTAGGTACCGCGCGCTTCCCCGGCCCCAGCGCACCCCTGGCTTGCTACCCCCGCTGGCCCCGGCCCCCGGACTGGAACAAAGAGCTCGCAGCTCGGGGAAGGATGGGGGCGGCCAGACGGGGAGGGTGGAGGGTGGGGGCGGTGGCGCGCTCTCGGGCGCCCTCTGCTCGGCCTTGGTTGCTTCGGTCCCCTCCCCCCTTCCTGGGTTCGCTGCACAAAGGCGGATGCGAGGGTGTCCCCAGCTGGGCTTAGGCGACCCCCCTCGCGGGACGGCAGGAGCCCCGGGGCGGCGCGGTGCCCCCGGCTGCGGGGGTGGGGGGCGCTGCCGTCGCTTCCCCTGCCTGCATCTCCACCGGCTTCCGCATCTGCTCGGCGGCCCCCTCTGCGTCTGGCTGTCTCTCCCCCATTTGCGTCTCTCTGCCCCCCTTTGTTCTCGCCACTGAGAGCTCTTCTCAACCTCCCTCTCCCCCTCCCCTGTGGTATTTAAATCGCCTCTAGTCTAGGAAGCCCTCCTCTCGCGGGCCTCCGGGGACACGCTGTGTCCATCCCCAGTGGAGGGGCCTCTGTGGGGGAGGGGCGGGAGGGGGAGGGTCTCCTTTGTCTGAGCGCCGGCGGCCTGCGCCAGGGTGGAAGGGAGGGAGGGAGGGAGGAGGGGGAGCCTGGCCAGGCAAAGCCCTTGAAGGCTAAGCCCTGTGGCCCCACAAAGACGAACCCGTGGCCAGAGTCTGTGAATTACAGGCAAGGCTGGCCCTAGGATGGCTAAGGAAGGTGTCAAACAGGGCACAATGGGGTCCAGGTAATGAAAAAGTGCCCTGCTTAGGTACAAAAGGGGTGCCCCAGTCCAGAGTTGAAGTTCCTTGAGAGAAAGGATTTGATCCACTTCCATAAGGTCCCAGGCTAGCTGGTGAACCTCTCCCTCACGTTCAAGGCGTTGGGTCTAGGGGCCAGATAAAGAAGGGGGTTGAAGTACTACTGGGTCTCCCCGGCAAGCACAGAACACAGTCCTCTCCCTCAGTTTCTGCTTCCGCGTCCTTGCCTGGTCTCTGCTGTAGCCTCACCCTCTTCCTTCCTCCCCCCTCCCCCCCCCACACACCAGCCGGCTCAGTTCGGGGAAGCTGCAGGAGTTCGGCGTGGGGGATGGCAGCAAGCTGACTCTCGTGCCCACCGTGGAGGCGGGCCTCATGGTAAATGGCTAAGAAGGCCCCAACATGGGCGGGCAGACCCCTTTCATGCCAGCATGGTCCCCTATCACATATCTGGGCTCCCTTGCCCGCCAAGGAAGCCTTGGCCCTCCCCCCACTCCTCACATATACCTAGCAGGGCCTTCCCAGCCTATAATGCATGCTCAGGGTCTCCTCCTCTCCCTCTCTTTGTAGTCTCAGGCCTCAAGACCAGAACAGTCTGTGATGCAGGCCTTGGAGAGCTTGACAGAAACCCAGGTGAGACTGGTGAGATGTGTGCCACCCCTCCTAGCCCAGGGTCTAGCAGGCCCAATGCACAGCCCCTCTCTGGATAGCCTGGGGCTGTTGTGCTCCCAGGAGACCTGTGGGGAGGGGACTTGCACTGCCCCGCCTTTGTGCCAGCTTGGCCTGGTCACTCAGCTTCCTCTTCTCCCTCCCCCTAAGCACTTACCACCTGACCTTGAGGGCCTTCTCTCCCACGGTGACTGCCATGAGGGAGGGCTGCCATGGGGGATGGGGGGGCCAAACTTTCACAAGACTGCCTGTGCCGTGACCTTGGCCCAGGCTTCCACCCGGGTGGCCTGTGTCCCTGAGGGTGCCTCTCCAGGGCCACTGAAGTTTCCCCTCCATTCCCAGCAACCTTTATAAAATTTCTGCTGGTGAGGAGAGGGAGGTGCTGGCCTCCATAACACAACTTCTGCCTTCTGTGACCTCATTGTGAAGGGTGGGTAGTCACCCCTCCCCCTCCTCTTTCTGGTCTTTGTTCTTTGCCCAAAAGTGGGTGGGGCGGAAGGGGGACAACCAGGCACCCAGTGAGGCCAAACACAGTATGTTAGGAAAATAGTTAGGAGACCTGGGCTGGCCCACACCCAGGTTACCTGTTTTGTTGCAGCCGGTTTTTTCTCCCTCCTTTTCTCATTTTTCTGGCGGCAGGGCCTCCTCCCAGGAGGGTGACACAGGCCTCAGCTATCTGCCTGCTGCCAGGGTGGGGGAAGCAGGCTGCTGCCCTCCCCTAGAGGGGGTGGGCAGGTTCTAGGCCTCCCTGTCTGGGCTGGCCAGCCGCAGGAAACCTGCTCAGCCGCTTCCCTTCCTTCTGCCTGAGGCCCTCGCCCCCTCCCCGACATGTAGCATCCTGCCCTCACCAGCCAGCTGGTGGGGGGGGGGGCGAGGAGGGGGATGTGCAGGATCTGGGTGGTCTGCTGTCAGGAGGGACTGTGAGATAGGGGAAAACAGGAATCCTGGGAGCCCCAAGGGGGCTCCTTATTTCCTGGGGCAGATGTGAACTGAGCTCCCTGCTTCTGGTGGGGGGAATGGTTGCTGTAGGGGCCCTGTGTGTTTGGTTCACATCCACCCTGGGGTGCCTATGCCAAAAGGGAGGTTGGGGGGGGGTACTGGGTGGATCAACTAGGCTCCCAGGGCTGCTCCCTGCCTGGCATCATATCATGCCTGCCTGGTTGCGCTCCCCAGGGAGGAAGTTGCAGGAGGGAGTTAGGGGGAGTGCCCCAACCACTCTTGGGAGCCATCCCAGGCCCTTCCTGAAAGGGCATTTCTGGGGATGGGGGAGGGTCATGCAGACTGGGCTAGGGGGGGTAAGGGCTTCATACTGCCTGCCTCCTTTACCTCCTCCCTGAGGCCCCCAAGCAGAGAAGGTTACGCCAGCCGCTGCCAGGGGAGAGCTGGGAGGCGGTTGTTCTGAGTCATCCAGCCTGTGTCACTTCTCAGAAACCTTCCTCCCCCCACCCCAGCCCAGCCCCTGGGGAGTGTTCTTTGCTGGCCAGGCCCCAGTGCAGACGGCGGTCAAAGGCACCCCACACCCTTTATGAAAGGGGACCTCGATTGGAGGGTTTGTGTTTGCGTGGGCTGTGTTCAGGCCCTAGGGGACCCTGGCTCCAGGGAACCAGTCAGGGCTCCCTCCCTCAGCAGTGACGCCTCCCTCTCAGCCACTGCCCCGCCTAGAACAGATAAATATTTATCTTGAAAAAGCAAAGGTTAAGATGAAAAGTTTGGCCAGCAATTTCACCCACTTGCTGCCTACCCCCATGGCTAAACTGGGAGGGGGCCTGAGATAGGTCCCTCTGCCATAATCACATGGGGGTTTGAGAGAATGGGGAAAAAGTACAAGGTGAGGGTTATTTGAGAGCAGTGACCTCTGGATAGACCCCGCCCCCTCTGGCCTCAGTTTCCCCTTGAAAGAACCAATCTGGCTAGGGAGACCCAGGCCCCCCTGTCTGACCTGCCTCTGTCCCCCACAGCCCCCAGCGGCGCCCGGGCCGGGCCGGGCTGGCGGAGGCGGCTTCCGGAAATACCGATTCATTTTATTTAAGCATCCGTGGCACCGACAGGGACCCCAGAGCCCAGAGAGGGGCGGCGAGAGGCCCCAGGTCACACAGCATGGGGGGCTGGGCTGGGCTGGGCTGGGGGCGCCTAGGGCTGGGACCCTGGGGCTGACAGGCCAATCTCTGCAGGTCAGTGACTTCTTGTCAGGCCGCTCACCACTGACTCTGGCTCTTCGAGTGGGTGACCACATGATGTTCGTCCAGCTTCAGCTCGCGGCCCAGCATGCTCCGCTACAACACCGCCATGTGCTGGCGGCTGCTGCTGCTGCAGCCGCTGCCACCCGCAGGGACCCCAGCGTGACCACCCCTGTGTCCTCACCCTGCCGACCAGTGTCCAGTGCTGCCCGCATTCCCCCGGTGCCCACCAGCCCTGTGCCTGAATCTCCTTCTCCTGTCACAGCCGGCTCCTTCCATTCCCACGCAGCCTCTACCACCTGCCCCGAAGTAAGTGAGAAGGGCTTATCCTTTGAATCCCAGGGTGGGCTATGCTTGGATGAGGTGGGAGGAAGGTGCGGGGACTCAGCCCCTAATTGTATCCCTTGTTTCAGTAGCCATCCCTGATCCTAGGGCTGGTGGTTGATTCCTGGACTCTGAACCCCAAGGTCTGTGCTTACACCCTAAGCTCACGTGCTCCCTCCCCTTTTAGCAGATGGATTGTTCCCCTGCTGCCAGCACACAGGCCAGCCCTACATCCACCCCTGGGGCCAGCCCCACCTCCCGTTCCCGCAAACCTGGTGCCATTATTGAGAGCTTCGTGAACCACGCCCCGGGAGTCTTTTCAGGGACCTTCTCTGGTAGGTGACATGGCTTCGACCTGTGTCCCAGCAGTGGTTACATGCACACACGTCAGAGTGGAACACATTACCACCCCACCCCACCCCCGGCATCTCCGCTTACGCTCATGACCCTACAGCAAGCTTTTTGTCCCCATGCATGGGTGGGGGTCCTGGTGTCATTCCTGCCTCAGGGTCCTACCCCTATGGCACTCAACAAGACACTCTACCCCTCTGGAAGGTACCCTGCATCCCAACTGCCAGGACAGCAGCGGTCGGCCACGGCGAGACATTGGCACCATCCTGCAAATCCTCAATGACCTCTTGAGTGCCACACGGCACTACCAGGGCATGCCCCCATCACTGACCCAACTGCGTTGCCATGCCCAGTGTGCACCTGCCTCACCCACTGCAGACCTCGCCCCCAAAACTACCTCCTGTGAAAAGCTGGCAGCCACAACCACTGCCTCCCTGAGTCAGGCCCGCCTGGGCAAGCCCACAGGTGAGTGTCAGGGTGCCCTATCCATTGCCAGCACTCAAGGCCCATCTGTGCAGCTCAGAGCAGCTGTCCCACCTCAGACTGAGAAGCCATCAGCTGCAACTTAGTCTGTTCTGGGAGAGCTCAAAGAGAAGGGAGCATGTGTTGGAGGCACAGAGTGTCCTTGTGCCCTCCCAAAAGGGGTTTGTTTACATTTCCTCCTTGCCCCCCTTGGGCACTTTCTCCAGATGACAGGTGAAGCCTCAGTGAATGGCCAAGTCAGTCTAAGGAGGGAACCCAGCTTTCCCTCTCGCTGGACAACCTGTGTCCCCCGACAGTTTTTATCCTTTAAATCCAGAGTCTCACAGACTGTTGGTACCAATCTGTCCAGTGGGCCCCCCAAGGCACTACCCTGAGTTCTCAGTTACAGAAGCAGCTGGAAGGGCTCAAGCTGCAGTTAATTCATGCAGTGACTGTGTCCTAAAATGTCTGTCTTGGACATGGCCGTGCCCTCACAGTGCTCAGACATGGTGTGCTGGACACTGGAACAAGTTTAAACTGGCAGCTCCAAGGGGGTGTCTACTGGAGATTAATTTGGCAGATGATCCGCACTGGCTCCCTCAATGGAGCTGAGTGTCCAGAATGCCTGGGCTGTGCCTAACATGGGGGTTGAGGCAGAGGCGGATTAAGATCCGTTGAGGCCCCCAGTTGCATAGGAAAATATTGGGCCCCTTTAAAAAAAAGAGAGACAAAAAAAAAGAGACAAGGAAAATAAAAATACATGTTAACCATATTTTTAAATAAAAAATATTATGGCCCTGGCCAGTTGGCTCAGCAGAAGAGCATCGGCCTGGCGTGCAGGAGTCCCAGGTTTGATTCCCGGCCAGGGCACACAGGAGAAGCGCCCATCTGCTTCTCCACCCCTCCCCCTCTCCTTCCTTTCTGTCTCTCTCTTCCCTTCCCGCAGCAGAGGCTCCATTTGGAGTAAAGATGGCCCAGGCGCTGAGTGAGGATGGCTCTGTGGCCTCTGCCTCAGGCGCTAGAATGGTTCTGGATGCAACAGAGTGACGCCCCAGAGGGGCAGAGCATCGCCCCCTGGTGGGCATGCCGGGTGGATCCCGGTTGGGCGCATGCGGGAGTCTGACTGCCTCCCCATTTCCAGCTTCAGGGAAAAAAAAAATTTTTTTTTTAAATTATGTACTATTAAGGTTAAAATTGCACATATGAAACCAAACTTGGTGTCATTAGAAAAAAATGTCAAGTTGGAGTCTTGTGGGGCCCTTCAGAAGTCAGGGCCCAGGGCGCATGCGGATTGCCCGCTGTTAAATCCACCTCTGGTTGGTGGGCATTTGCTGGGGGTTCATTCTCTCTTAAGGGATCATGGTCCCTGCCTCCTTTACAGGGGACCGGCTGCGGCAGACAGAGAACCGAGCTACCCGCTGCAAGGTGGAGCGCCTGCAGCTGCTGCTCCAGCAGAAACGCCTCCGCAGAAAGGCTCGGCGGGATGCTCGAGGCCCCTACCACTGGCCGCCCAGCCGCAAGACCGGCCGCAGCGACAGCAGCAGTGGAGACAGTGGTGGTAGCCCCAGTGAGGCTGCAGGGTTAGGCCTTGACTTTGAGGAATCCGTCTGGAAGCCAGAAGTCAACCCCGACATCAAGTCAGAGTTTGTGGTGGCCTAGGAACCTTGTCCCTCATCCCTGCCCAGGATGGCTGAGAGCATCGCCCAGCTCAGGAGGGCGGGCAGTGGGCACTGCAGGAGGCCCCTCCCTCCCCAGCCAGCATCCTTCTGGTTTTTTAAAATTTCATTTTTCACGATTTTCCTAACTCTCCGTGGCCTTGGGTTCCTGCCTCCTCGGTTCCGCTCACACCTTCCCACGTCTTCCTCTGTTGCCCTGCTGCCCCACCTCAACCATGCAGGGTCATTCCCTGCCCACCTTCCCAAGCTCCAAATATGTAGCAGTCTTTCCAGATGGTTCAAAGCAGAGAGGAAGCCACCCCACCCCTTCCTCTGGCTCTGCTGCTCTCCCACCCTCTTCAGGTTTAAGTAAAAAATGTAGATGCCTCATATGCACTTTACAGACAGGAGGAGGCAGCAAAGAGAACCCCCACTGCCAATTCTGACCACCCCCCACCTCCCAGCCAGCAGGGCCCCATAGGGCTCCAAACACCTCACAGAATCCACAGCTGCACCAACCAGAGGCTGTCTTTTACGTCTGTACTTTTTCTCTTCTTAGTTCCTTTTTGCTGGAAAAGAAAAGCCGTTTCAGGGGAGAGGCTGGCCAGAGCCTGTCTTGGTGTTCTGGTGGGGGTGTGGCACATTTTCCTGGCAGGAAAGGTAGGGAGGGGAACAGACCTGTCGCCAGCCTTTGCAGGCCTCGCACTGTGCGTTATCCTTCAATGCCACTCTCAAGCCCTACCCCTATTTTTCGTTCTAAGCTCGGGGTATTTATAGACTGTTAATTTTCTGACTGAGCCAATAGTAGTTGGGAATCCCTTGAAAAATCAGGAGAAAAATGGCTATAGGGCTGGGGAGACCCAGCTCTACTTCTCAGCCCAATCTGAGGGATCTGGGCCTGTGGACTGGTGTCTGGGGTTGGCCCTCCTACAACCTCGAGGGAGGGAGTGCTGAGCTGTGAATCTCATGGTTAGGGGTTACACTGTGTAGCATTAACCCCCTGGGGGGTTTTGCTGGTGGTCTAATTTGGAACCTCCTTACTCATGCCCATGCCACAGGGGCCTTTGGCCCCCAGAGCAGAGGGACACCCCCCCCCCATTGGGTCCATTTCAATGTGGGTGGAGTTTATTTTTCATTCACTTTTTTACTGAAAAAATGGAGATGTCTGGGCCTTCCCCCCCATACACCTGTCTGTCCTGCAGGACACCCCCACCCCTGCCTGTATCCCTCCTTTTGTCCTACTTGTAGATGAATCCCAGGTCCTCACCACTTCCCCACTGTGTTTCAAGTTAATGGTTTCAGATGTGAACATCATGTGTTAACTGTAGCTCTGTAAATTTTTTTTGGGGGGGTGGGCAGGGAGGGGTCAGGGTTAGGGGTCAATAATTTGTTTTTCTTTTTCCAAAAGGAGAAGAAAGGGGGGTTTGTTTTTGAAGAACTGTCTTGGATACCTATTTAAATGTGTGTTTCCTTGTTTGTTTGTTTGTTTTTTTAAAACAATGTCTATGCCCCCCAGGGTCCGAGGGTAGAGGCCTCAGGCAGGTACCAGCTCTGCCCAGGCCCTCCATCCTCACCTTGCCCCTCCCCCAGGAAGCATTACCGCATTACCCTGGGGGTGGGGGTCAGGCTGTGGGGTGTGCCTGCACCTTTCCTGGATTTCCTGTATGAGAAAATCTACACAAACACCGTGATTTCAAGTAATAAACAGAAAATGACACCAGTGAAAGTCCTGCCTGCTCCCCTCTTGAGGGGGGGAAATCTTAAGAGCATTATAGGGGATGGTCTTACATGTCTGGGAGTGGCGTGGGGGGGCTCTTTATGATGTGGATGCTGGGGTCTCCTATCATTTTGAAGTGTCAAGTGGGTCCCTGTGTAAACAAGGAGAGGTGCATCCCATAACCTTCTAGGCCCTCTCCATTCCTTGGGGTGAAGGTGGGCAGGAAGCTACCCCTGCAGAGGAGGGAGGGGCAGGCCACCTCCGGAGGCCGGAAGTCCTGCAGGGTGTGGGCAGGGACTAGGGTTCTTTGCTCTCTTAAGTTTCCCTGCTTTAGTTGGCCCCTGACCTGAGCCCTCCCCCTACCAGGATACTATCAAAAGGCCTTCATCCTTTCTAGTAGGGGATCCATAATTATCAGGGCCTGGAGCTGGTGTGCAAGGCCACCAGCCCCTGGGTGACCTCTTCCTAATCTTGGATTCCAACACTCCCCATCCCTGACCATGCATTCAGCCTCCAGGTGATAGCCTACCCAGGAACAACTAACTGCTCAGCCTGGGGCCCCCAAGAATGGGTCCTCTCCAGTATCCCATTGTTCATCCATTTTGGGGCTGGGCAGACACAGGACAATCATAATACTTATTTTACATAGATTACTTCATTTAAACACTGGCACCTAAGGGAAGTAATTACACTCCCCCCTTTTTAAGATTTTATTCATTTTAGAGAAGAGAGAGACATAGAAGGGAGGAGGAGCAGGAAACATCAACTATATGTGCCTTGACCTGGCAAGCCCAGGATTTCGAACTGGCGACCTCAGCGCTCCAGGTCAATGCTTTATCCACTGCGCCACCACAGGTCAAGCCTACACTCCCATTTAATAGATGAGAAAAGGGAGACTCAAATGTAAGCATCACTTGCCTGGTGAGAATTGGGGGTGTTTCTGATTTAGGGACCACCACCCCTGGCAGATTTCTGATGGCCGGAGTTCCAGATCTAGGGACCACATAAGGAAGGCAAACGTTCCCACCCAGGAATGCCCTGAGGGGCATCTTGTGGAGGCTCTTTGCCCATTTACCCCCAAATCATTCTTGTCTGCCCACAGCAAAAAGGTATCCGAATGCCCAGGTCAGGCCGATCGCTTCAGACCTCAATGTCAACTGCACAAACGTCCCCGTAGGTGGTAGAAACGTGGGTCGGGGCAGTTCAGGGGGAACCCTTGCCTATGCTGTGCGGCTCATAGAGTGAGGGCTGAACACTCTGGCACAGGTGACCGCCATAGAGCTGGATAGGGGATGCGGAGGGAGGGTGTCCACTGAGGAAGCCGCTGAATCACGGGGCTGTGTCTGCACAATGCAGGGCGGGGAGCCCTTGTGGTGCTGCCCCGGAACCTACCCATCAGGCCGCAGCCGATGGTGCAAGAGCCACGAGTGCCCTGCCGCGAGGTCTTAGGAGGACCCCGTCCCGCGTAGGAACTGCGGGCCGCAGTGCACAAACGCGCTGGATGTGTGTGTGTGGGGGGGTGCCCAGCCAAAGGGGTGAAGCAGCCTGAGGGGAGGTCAGACCACGCCGGAGTAGGAGGCGCGGATAAGTAAACTAACGCCCAGAGAGCGCACAGGCTGCTAGGACCGCAAGGGTCGGGGTAGACCCTGCACCGCCCCCTCCCTCATTGAGGAAAAAGATGAATGGGGAAGAGGCGGCCCCCGCGTGCCCGCAGAGATAGAAACGTGGTTTCCAGGGCAACGCGCCGCAAAACGAGTTTGGAGTCACCTTGGAGGAGGCGCCCCGCCCCCTACCAGACTGCGGCTCAGGGCCCGCCCACCACCAGGGATGTCTCATTGGTGGCTGCCCCGTCAGCTCGTCTGCACACACCAATAGTGGCACGAAATTTCCTCCCAGAGGCGGGACTGCGTCGTGGCCGGGTTGAGTGCGCAAGCGCAGTGCGGAGGCGTTCACCTCTCCCCTCCAACCCTCACCCCGCCACTACTTTGACCGCGGAGGTTCCGCCTACCGAAGAGGGGGCGTATCCGGGCTGCACATGCCCCCACCACGCAGCGGCGCGCTCCCGAGCAACCCCCCCTTACACGCTCAAGTATTGCCAGCTGCCCTCCTCCCCACGGCTCTGAGTGCGCGAGCCGGGGCTGCAGTCCCCAACCAAGGGAAGCGCCGAGGACCGAAAGGGCGGAGGGCACTTGGGCTGAGACTTTGCCAAAGGAATAGGAGTTTGCCAAATAGAGGAAGAGGGAAGGGGTTCCTCAGGTGGGGGACACGGCGTGTGCAAAGACCAAGAGACTTGAAAGCAGGTACATTTGTGGGGCAGCTGGGAAATCAAGTTGGAGGGGGGAAATAAACAAAACACCAAGGACCTGAAAGGGTAATTTTCCAAGTCCGTGGTATGTGGAATGTGATGGCGACCAGGGAGGAGGCGCAGGTGGAGGCAGCAGAGGCCACAACATCCAGGACAGACGTAGCAGGATGCTAGGCCCAGGCTTGGGGGAGAAACTGAAGGAAGCATGTCTGAAGGAGCCTCTTGTTCATAGCGAGGTGATTGGCAAGTGGGCTGCAGGGAGCTGGGAGATTGGAAGGTGCCCCTATAAGCCCCTGATATCTGGCCAGCCTCCAGCAGAGATTGTTGACGACTACAGAGAAAAGATGAAGGCCTCAGGAAGTCTAGTTTGTGGCTCAGATTGGGCTATATACCCAGGAGTCACCCAGAGAAGGCAGCAGTCAGTGTGAACAGGGTAGGCTTTGTCAGTTGGGGAGGATGTGAGCCAAACCATTGACTGGTTCCAGGCACAGAACTCAAGACTGAGATGAGGGTTGAGGATGGTGGTGTGGACAAGGTGTGGCCACCAAGGCCTGGAGCCTGCGTCCAGGTGGTGGCTCCCAGGTGGGCGGGGCCCCAGGGATGATGAGGCCTCTGTGGGTGGGCAGGTCACTGGGGTCACCACCTTCTGCTTGAGGCCAGAGCCCTCTGAGGATGGCCACATGGGTCACTGGGGCTATCTGCACCTTGTTGAAATGCCAAATGTTGCAGTCAGTCAAGGAGGTCGCTTGGGGTGGACATTAGGGAGCCAAGCCCCTGCTCAGGAGCCATCTGGTGAAATGGGAGTGAGTGGTGTGCCACTGAGGTCAGCTGCACCCCCAGCACTGGTTGAGTGCCCAGGGCACAACCACTCCCATCAGTCCTGGTGGAATCCGCCCTCCTTTCCAGGCTCTTTAGGGATGGGAGTTACTAAGTTAGGGGTGCTGTGGCCCAACCCATGAGTCTTGACTCCAGTCCCACCCATGGCTGGGAGGGCAGAGGACCAGCAGCTTCTGGTGTCACTCTGGCCATGTGAGGAGCCACCTGTGGGTTGGGGCTGGGCCACTGTCACCTGGGGCCCTACTTCCCAAATGCCCTACCCTACTTCTGTGTCCTTGGGCAGCTACCTTCATGTCTGCCCCTGGTCTCCATTCTTCTCTGCTTCCCTCTCCTGTCCAGTTCTCTCTTCTGTCTTTATTCCCTGTCTCTCCTTCTTTCCTTTTGCTTTCCTTAGTCTCTCAGCCTGTTTCTGTTCCTGCATGGGTCTCCCTCTATTTTCCTCTGGTCTCTGTCCCAGCAGTCCCTCCACTACTTCCATCTTCTCTCTGGTGGGGGGCTCCCTGGGGGAACACCTGCCACATCCTTGCACATTTCAGCCTCTACCCATCACCTTACCGTCCTCTGGAGCCAGCTGCTGTTGTATTGGGTGCCCAGGACCAAGGGAGTGGGCTTGGGCAAAGGTTACAGGTCAGGGAGCAGGCAGAGGCAGGGAGGGTACCCCTTAACCCTTCTGGAATGTGGGCAGGTGGCAGGGGAAGGCAGTCCCCCACAGTCTAACCCCTCTCTTCCCCTGCACTGTACCCCCTCACTCCCCAGATGCTTCTTACAGCACCACCCCAGACTCCCACACAGGGTCCCTTACAGCCCCAGACAGACTAATCCGCCTTCTTGCTGGACACTCATGAATAGCACCCTCTTTCACAGTCCATCACCTCCCTGCTCTACAACACAGCAACTTCAATACAGAACACTATACACACCCCCAAAATGGCCCCAATCCACACTGTGGTTCCACCATAACCTCAATCAACTGTGTGACCCTCAAATCGAACTGCATCCCCACTCTAATCCTGGACCAAGATCTCCCTTAAAAAAACCGCAAAATTGGAAGTTACACCGGTCAGTGGCCACTCAGATCCTGGAAGACTTGCTCACCCAAGGGAGCATCCTCTCTAGACACACCCAGCACTCAGCTACAAACTCGCCCACTCATGCCCACTAGAGCCCAGCCAGGTGATTCCGGTGGGGACAGGTGCAGGAAAATGTGGGCATATGTGTGGGCTGCTCTCCCCACAGTTCTTCCCTGAGTCCCTGCAGCTGCCAGAGAAGGGGGCACTCTCCATTTGTGTCACTCCATTGTTGCCATGGAGATGCCACAAGCCCATTGTGCTTTCAGAGAGTCTGTGTGTGAGGGATAACATCTTGTGTGTACAGCCAAGGTCAAGTGGACAGGGCATCCCTGGGGGTTAGCTCCTCTTGATACATGTTCTATGCCTGAATGCATGGTTTTAGTGCATGCCTGTTCATCACTGCATTTATCACCCTGTGTGTGCTTCTGTTTCCCTCAGTAGAAGGGACCACCATCCAGGTTCTGGACCCTTATGAAATAGGGAAAGAGCAAATGTGTTATTATGGAAGAGGCAGGCTTATGGCTCCCACCTTCTGCCAAGGTGCAGGTGGGGATAAATATACAAGGTCTGTGTCTCCTTGTGTCCCCCAGTCCCACTCTGCAGCTTATCACATGTGCATGCAGTTTGTGGGGACTGGGGTCATTGTCTGGCCTTTACGCTTTTGGGATGGGGGGCTGGGCAGGTGTAAAAGAATCAGCTTCCACAGCCCTGAGCCAAGAATCACAGGCAATGCTGCCAGGAGTCCCCCTGCTCTGGGCATCTTCTTCCATGTGGAGACCCTCTCTACTGGAGGCAAGAGAGAAACTAAGCTCAAGACAGCTAGATTCACTGTGTTCAGAGTTGGCAACCACCTGGAGCTTCCTAGGACTAGAAGCCCTGACCTTCCGCAGGTAGGAACTGGGTGGGGGGCAGTTTAAATCTTCCTCCTCCTGGCTCTGGCCTCCTGTGTCTCTCTCCTCTGCGCCAAGAGGCCCTGGCCACTGCTGATGCACAGCTTGCATGCCCATCCCAGGGGCATGAGTCATGCAACCAGCCATGAACACATGTTTTCTGAGTCCCAGCCCATGCGAGTCACACATACCCAGCCCTGTCCCCAGCTGCTCCCACATCCACATCCTGTATGCACACACTTTGGGGTCTGCTCACATACCCCTGTGATTTTTCATATGGGTGTCTTGCAAGCATGTTTCCATGTATACTTACACACACTTGAGTTCCATGCACACACTGCCATGCCCATGTGCACATGCACATACCCCATTTTCATGGCCACACAAGCATGCGTCCTCAGGAATCCTCTCTGTACCCATGAATCCACTGTCAGCAGGCACACATGGGCATCACACCTGGCAACTCACACACACGCATTTAGTCTCCACTTCCCACACCCTGGCACTAGACCCCGCAGATTTGAGCCAGGACGGTCTGCGCTCCAGCTGAGCAACTGGCAGGTGCATCCTCCCTCCTGGCCTACCGGCCCTGCCTGGCAGGCCAGGAGGGAGCGGGTAATTACGAGGTCCTCAGGTCTCTCATACACAAGCTTCTTTCATCCCAGCCACTCCCGTCCAGAGCCCAGACCGTCATTACTGCCTCATGCCTGGTCATTAGCCTGGGTTGGGAGTATGACCCGGCATCCACCCTGTGGAGAGGGCATTGCCGGAGCCAGGCAGCCACACCACCCATCTTCCTGGCGACGCTGGCGAGGGGTGGATCAGATTACCCAGCAGTGGGTACCGTAGTAGGGGTTCGGGAGGTAGCCCTCTGGGGAGGAGATGGTTTTTGACTACGGCGACCCGGTCGCCCCGGCCTAATACCCTGTTTTTGGCCGACAGGCTGCAAGCACCAACCGTTCCCAGCCGCAAATAGCAGCCTCACCCCCACCCGCAGCTATTTTGAGTCGCCTCCTCCTCCGGAGCCAGCCACCCCCTCCCCTCCCCTTCTGGCGCTCAGGCTGAGGAGTGGAGCGAGACTGCGACCCCCTCCCACGCTGGGAAACGCAGCCGGCAGCTGGACTGCCTGGCGGTACTCGGGTCAGTGTGGTGGTACTCAGCTAGGCCGCAGCGCCCTCTAGTGTTCTCAGGATGAGCATGACGCAACGGCTGCAGCAGCGATGAAGGTGGTCCTCCGGCCTCCAGAGCACCTCCCGGGATACACACGGTTCTGATTACATACCGAGTCACAGGGACACTCAGACTCAGGTTACCATAGAAACGGGTGTGGAGACAGGTTACACACCTGTGACTCAAGTACACAATGCCCGGTGCAGGCGCATCTGGTGATGGGTATCCGGAGTCGTGGATTCTTGTCCAGCCTGTACCCAGCATCGAGGTCTTGGTAAATGCTTAATAACTGTGTGCCGTTGGAATGAATGAATGAACAGGGCACTTCTCAAAACCAGGGCAACTGGGAACCGCAGAAGGAGGGGCAGGGAGGAGTTCAGAGGGTAATGGAGAACAGTACAGTGACTGCAGAGAACCGCTGGCCTGGGCTGGGGCAAGAAGCTGCCGACCTGACTTTTCTGAAGAAGCAGATGAAACAGGGTGGTTGAAGATTGATCCTGGGCTGGGAAGCCATGGCCCCGGATGGTCAGGTCGTGGGAAGTCAGTGGAAAAGGGAGTTGAAGGCTAATATCTTTCTCTGCTCCACCCTGCGTGAGTGGCTGACACAGCAGCGAGCTGTTGCTGACTAGTTGTAAAGAGGGTTTGTGGTGTGGGGGGACAAGATGCAAAGGGGGCCACGAAGAGTCCTGTGTTGCCTAGGAGAAGTGGTCCATGCCTAGCGAGGTCCTTGCTGCATCAGCTACACCCACCTGAGAGGTCTATAGTGGGTCTGGAACTTCTCTGGGGTGGGTAGCAAAGCAGAGTAGGGGTGGGCGAACTATTCCCAAATCTGGACTTCTTTTTTTCCACTGACAGCAGACTTTCTAGGGCAGCGGTGTAGCTTGGATCTTTGGCAGGCAGAGATCTGCACTAATTTTCTCCACCTCATGCAAGGGGGACCACAGGAAAAAGGCCTGGGCAGGGAGTAGGTGTTGGCTTGCAATAGGGGCTCCCCAACGCATGAGGATCCCTGTGAAGATGGTTCTCTTTTTGTGTGTGTGACAGAGAGAGAGGGACAGATAGGAACAGACAGGAAGAGGGAGATGAGAAGCACCAATTCTTTGTTGCAGCACTTTAGTTGTTCATTGATTGCTTTCTTTTTTTTTAAATTTTTTATTTTATTTTATTACTTTTTTACAGAGACAGAGAGTCAGAGTGAGGGATAGACAAGGACAGACAGACAGGAACGGAGAGATGAGAAGCATCAATCATTAGTTTTTCGTTGCGCATTGCGACACCTTAGTTGTTCATTGACTGCTCTCTCATATGTGCCTTGACCATGGACCTTCAGCAGACCGAGTAACCCCCTGCTTGAGCCAGCGACCTTGGGTCCAAGCTGGTGAAGAATTTTTGCTCAAACCAGATGAGCCTGCGCTCAAGCTTGCGACCTCGGAGTCTCGAACCTGGGTCCTTCCACATCCCAGTCTGACGCTCTATCCACCGCGCCACCGCCTGGTCAGGCTTGATTGCTTTCTTATATGTGCCTTGACTGGGGGGGCTACAGCAGAGTGAGTGACCCCTTGCTCAAGCCAGCGACCTTGGGCTCAAGCTGGTGAGCTGTGCTCAAACCAGATAAGCCCGTGCTCAAGCTGGCAACTTCAGGATTTTGAACCAGGGTCCTCTGCATCCCAGTCCGATGCCCTATCCACTGCGCCACCCAGTTATCTTTTTTTTTTGAGAGAGAGAGGGAGAGAGGGATAGACAGGGACAGACAGACAGGAACAGAGAGAGATGAGAAGCATCAATCATTACTTTTTCATTGCGCATTGCAACACCTTAGTTCTTCATTGATTGCTTTCTCAAAGGTGCCTTGACCGTGGGCCTTCAGCAGACCGAGTAACCCCTTGCTGGAGCCAGCGACCTTGGGTTCAAGCTGGTGGGCTTTTTGCTCAAACCAGATGAGCCTGCACTCAAGCTGGCGACCTCGGGGTCTCGAACCTGGGTCCTCTGCATCCCAGTCCAACACTCTATCCACTGCGCCACCGCCTGGTCAGGCCCACCCAGTTATCTTGATAGCAGAAATCTTGGGATTCCTTTAAAAAACAGGAAAACCATGCAGTGGGAGGAGCAGAGTTTTGCCAGTAGTGAGTGGGGTTCTGGGTGTCCTGGGGCCGGGGTGCTGGAGTGTTGGTGGAAAGGAAGCCAGAGCTGGGCTGAATGTAGGGTGTGGGTCAAGTAAGTTTGCAAATATGATGTATATGTTTGCTCACTTATAGTTTGCATTGAGTGTGGGGGACAGGCTGTAAGCAGGCAGGATCCTTATAGCCTAAGGCTTAGTTTTAAGACAGCTTTTCCCACCCTTTTAAAAATATGTATTTATTTATTGTGGCAGAGACAGAGAGAGTCAGATAGGGACAGACAGACAGGAAGGGAGAGAGATGAGAAACATCAATTCTTTGTTGCGGCTCCTTAGTTGTTCATTGATTGATTTCTCATATGTGCCTTGATGGGTGTGGGGGGAGGCTACAGCAGACAAAGTGCCCCCTTGCTCAGGCCAGCGACCTTGTGCTCAAGCTGATGAGCCTTGCTCAAACCAGATGAGCTCGTGCTCACGTTGGTGACTTCAGGGTCTCGAACCTGGGTCCTCCACATCCCAGTCCAACGATCTATCCACTGCGCCACCGCTTGGTCAGGCTTCCCATCCTTTTAATACTAAGATCTTCTCAACACTAACCTTTTCCCCACACCCTTGACTGTTGCATGATGTGGGGTGGTGCCCTCTTATGAGGAATCCATTTATGCCTCAGATAAGTGGCTTTGTATCAGAGACTTCTTTATTTGTATACTGGCTTAAAGGCTTTAATTTCTACACTATAAAATAAGGGAGACCAGTGGCTCTCTTGCTGGGTTCCTGAAATTAGCATTGCAGAGGAGAAGCAGCCAAGATGGCGGAGTGCTGAAGGAGAAGCCAGTTTGTGCAGAGTTTGTGCAGAGAGGAGATGGGGAACAGAGGTGAATAAAGCTGGTGAGGTAGAAACCTTTGATTCTAGGAATACTTGGATAAGTCAGTGGCTTTGGGAGACCTGAATGGAAAGGGAAGTGTATTCCCACTGTATGTATTTACTCATGCACAGGATGCAAGCTAGGATTAAAGATAATGGCCCACCAGTTCTTGGCTCCATTGTTTCATTACTGTCTGTCTGAATCAAATTTGAACCTGCATGGGCCAGGAGGCTTTTTTTTTTTTTTTTTTTTTTTTTTACAGAGGCAGAGATAGACAGGGACAGACAGACAGGAATGGAGAGAGATGAGAAGCATCAATCATCAGTTTCTCGTTGCGCATTGCGACTTCTTAGTTGTTCATTGATTGCTTTCTCACATGTGCCTTAACCGCGGGCCTTCAGCAGACCGAGTAACCCCCTGCTGGAGCCAGCGACCTTGGGTCTAAGCTGGTGAGCTCTTTGCTCAAGCCAGATGAGCCCGCGCTCAAGCTGGCAACCTCGGGGTCTCGAACCTGGGTCCTTCCGCATCCCAGTCCGACGCTCTATCCACTGCGCCACCACCTGGTCAGGCGCCAGGAGGCTTTGATGGTGGCCGAGGCTACTGGCTTTACCTAGGGGTACAGTGGGAACTGGAGGACTGGGTCCAGTAGTGGACTTGGAAGGCCAGGTGGGGGTCATTCTGAGGTCTAGAGTTGGGATGCACAAAAATGTTTGGCCAGAGCTCTGGCCAATTGGCTCAGTGGTAGAGCGTCAGCCTGGCATGCAGGAGTCCTGGGTTCGATTCCCGGCCAGGGCACACAGGAGAAGCACCCATCTGCTTCTCCACCCCTCCCCCTCTCCTTCCTCTCTGTCTCTCTCTTCCCCTCCTGCAGCCAAGGCTCCATTGGAGCAAAGTTGGCCCGGGCGCTGAGGATGGCTCCATGGCCTCTGCCTCAGGTGCTAGAATGGCTCTGGTTGCAACAGAGCAATGCCCCAGATGGGCAGAGCATCGCCCTCTGTTGGGTGTGCTGGGTGAATCCTGGTAGGGCCCATGCGGGAGTCTGTCTGACTGCCTCCCCGTTTCCAACTTCAGAAAAATACAAAAAAAAAAAAAGTTTGACCAGGTAAGTATTGGGGTGTGCGTGGGGGGAAGTCAGAGTTGTATGGGAGTTAGGTGTGGGTGGGGGCAAACTGGGTTGAATGAAGTTGAGATACTCTAAAGTCAGGAAGTAGGAAAAATTGAGATCGTGGTGAATATTGGAGTCCACAGAGGTGAGTACGTTTCAGTGTAAGCGTTTGAGTGGGCTTTGTGGCAGGTCTCATCGAGTGGTGGTGTATTTAAGAGCTTTGAGGTCGTGGGAATGCTGGAGTGTTGGTTATATGGGCAAGTATATCAGGATTGTTGTCGAAGTTCAGATGAAGTTGAGGTATCAGTACTGGCCTCGGTGTCTATGGGAACCTGGTGAGGTCAACAGTTGTCCATTCACAGCACAGGTCAAAGTTCCGCCAAAGATTCTAGCCTCAGGATACAGCCGCGAAGGCCCCTTTGTTCCCTTCCTAGTGCTGGTACGCGGAAGTGGGTCAGCCCCGCCCCGCTGCCGCCGGTCCCGCCCCCAGTGGCAGGCGGAGGACTGCGGATCTGCTCATTCCCACCAATCACAACACCCGGCGCCCGAGCATGAAGGGGGTATGGCCTACACAAGTCCGGCCCACAATTTATGTATATGAGGCGCGGCCACTCCTCGAGGAGCCTGGGATTGGCCAGTGCGGCGTAGGGGACGGCCTGTGGGGGGCGGAGCTCGGTGGCGGCTACATAAAGCCAGACGACCCGCAAACCCCCCCCTTCACTCGCGCGTTAGGAGGCTCTGTTCTTTTTCCTGTGTTGTCTTCTCTTCTGCGTCAGGGACCTTCCCTACTCAGTGGTGAGGGCCCAGTCGGCACCGGCTCCAAGAGCCCTGGGCGGCGAGCGGTCTGGGGGCCAGCCGGATGAGGCAGGGCGGCGTTGGCACGCCCCTGGGCAGGGGTGGTGCCTGGGCGGGCCCAGGGTGGAGTCCGCCCCGCCGGCGGCGAGGGGCAGCTGTAGACCAGAGTGAGCTGCAGCCAGAGGTGTTCTCTTGGTGGCCTAGGCTCGCCAAAAGCGGGGCACCGCCGCAAAATGGCGGCCACAAGTGTTATTCTGTGCCCCGCGAAATGGCGGGAGTGCGGAGTTCCCGGATGGAGTGGCGCAGGGCGCAAGCGCACGTTATGGGCGGCTCTGGGGGTGGGGCTACATCTTGGCGCTCGCCCGGGCTCTGGCTTCTCCAGTTTCCCGTTTGTTTTGCACGAAGGAAAGGCAGGCCCTTGTCCCATTTCTCTTCCGGCACCTCGAGTTGGGTTTCGAGTTGTGCGGTTCCAGGATTGTGTTTCTTGTGTCAGGTTCTCAGCCGGTAAAGGTCGGTCCAAGGGAGCACCTGACCCACGTATCCACACCGCGTTGGGGCCCCCTCCCGCGTAGCGACTCCATCCCAGTTTTCTACCGAGGCACAGTGCCCGGCCACCCCCAATAGGCGCCCTACAGCGGACCGAGCATTTCGTTATTCTTCACCCCGATCGTCCTGTTAGGAGTTAGGCGCCTGTTTGCAAAGGGGTGAACCCCAAAGTATGCTAGGTGGGTGGATAAAAGATAACTTACTTTAGTGTCCAGTCTTTAAAGTTTCCTGAGGGCGTGACCTGGAACCCACAGCCAGGGCTGTACTGAATAGGCAGAACCGCCCCATTCAGGAATCCGAGTGGGGACGGGGGCCCAGGGTGATAAAGGGATTAACAGCTAATAAAGTTAAGTTCTGGGTATGGTTTTGGGGTGATAAATGGCAGTAGTTTTTCATTGTGTTCCCAGTGAGTATGTTATTTTTTTTACAGAAACAGAATCAAAGAGAGGGATAGATAGGGACAGACAGAAAGGGGGAGAGATGAAAAGCATCAGTTTTTTGCCGGGGCACCTTAGTTCACCGATTACTTTTTCATTTGTGCCTTGAGGGGGGGCTGGGCTACAGCAGACCAAGTAACCCCTTGCTCAAGCTAGTGACCTTGGGTCTAAGCTGGTGAGCTTTGGTCAAATCAGATGAGCCTGCGCTCAAGCTGGCAACCTCTGGGTCTCGAACCTGGGTCCTCCACGTCCCAGTCCGATGCTCTATGCACTGCACTACTGCCTGGTCAGGCATGATGAGCATGTTATTTGTATAAAATAAAATAGGTGGGAGGGGTGAGTGATGAATACCTTGGGGATCTCAATGTAGATTTCAATGGTTTACCACAGGCCACCATGGCATCAGATGAAGGCAAGCTTTTCGTGGGAGGACTGAGTTTTGACACCAATGAGCAGTCACTGGAGCAGGTCTTCTCAAAATATGGACAGATTTCTGAAGGTGAGGTTGGTGCCAGAATGGCAGTGGCTGGCCAGGGATGCTTTTGGAGAGGTTGGGTGCCAACTGCAAACCTCTCTCCCCTGCACAGTGGTGGTTGTGAAAGACAGGGAAACCCAGCGGTCACGAGGCTTTGGGTTTGTCACCTTTGAGAACATCGACGATGCCAAGGATGCCATGATGGCCATGAATGGGAAGGTGAGAGGCAGCTGCTCTGAGAGTGCAGAAGGTTCATGCTTACAGGGCAAGGAGGCACAGAGGCTGACCTGAGCCAACCTCTTGGTCTCCACAGTCTGTGGATGGGCGACAGATCCGAGTTGACCAGGCTGGCAAGTCATCTGACAATCGATCCCGTGGGTACCGAGGTGGCTCTGCTGGGGGCCGGGGCTTCTTCCGTGGGGGCCGAGGTCGAGGCCGTGGGTTCTCCAGAGGTGAGTGCTACTCTTGGGGGGGGGGAGGCCCTTGAGGACACAATGGGAGCACGGCTGGTAGGAGCTGGCACTCACTTGTATTTCCTGTCCCTGTTTGTAGGAGGAGGGGACCGAGGCTATGGGGGAAGCCGGTTTGAGTCCAGGAGTGGGGGCTATGGGGGTTCCAGAGACTACTACAGCAGGTGAGGATGTGGTTCTGCCTGGGTGTGTTTCATTCAGGCTTCTGTTGAGACACTGGCACAGGGTTGGGTGAGTATACTAAGGCAACCTGTAACAGTCATGTATATTTTCTGCAGCCGGAGTCAGGGTGGTGGCTATGGTGACCGGAGCTCAGGAGGGTCCTATAGAGACAGCTACGACAGTTATGGTAAGTCATGCTCTGAGGGCCTGCGGTGGGAGCTCAGCAAGCCTTGGTGCCCTCTGTGAGCGACACTCAGACCTTGCCATGGTACTTGTCCATAAGGGACAAGATTGCCCTCTAAGGTCTCTGTGCCAGCAGCTATTTCTATCACAAAACATAAGAGCTAGACCAGACTGATCAAGAAGGAAAGGGAGACAAGGGGCCCGCCGAGCAGGCAGCATAAGTGCATGTGTGGCCTCCGGCCCCGCCGCCCTCGGCTGTGGGGGGGGTTGGTTGCTCCTGAGGCCACAGGGCCGAGCCCTCCAGGTCTGGACCCGGGAGTGGAATGCTGCCTCTTGTTGCGTGCTTCAGTGCTTTTACACTGTACCTGCTTCTTGTTCTCAGCTACACACAACGAGTAAAAATCCTTCCTGCTCAAGATCGTCCTTCCAATGGCTGTATATTTAAAGATTTTGGGAGCTTCGCTGAATCGTTAATGTGTAGTGAACACACCTCCTTGTACCCACTTTTGTAGTCTTTATCAGTTCTGATCTTGTCAAACACAGCCTGACTGCTTCTGACCCCCTAGATGGCTTCATTACTAGACTTTACATTTTAAGGAAGCGCTGTCTGTTTTTAAGGGTTTTAAAAACGTTTTGAAAAGCACTTCAGGTTTTACTTTTTTCTTTTTACCATGAGCCATGAGTTGTTGTTTTTTCTGGGTTTGGTTTTTTTTTTCTGTTTTGCTTTTTTTTTGTTTTTTTTAAAGAAAATCATTGGGGGTTGTATGGGTTTTTTGTTTTTGGTTGTGTTGTCTTTTTTATTTCCCTTTTTAGTGGGGTCAGCCTGGTGAAGTTGGGTCCCCTGATTCAAGTCTCTTTGAGATTGGACAGATCTATGTCCACTCTTTGTTGGAAGCTGAGCAAGCTGTGGCTTTTTTCCAATTCCATGTACTGTTTCTGAGTGTAGCATGGTAGGACCCGCCTTGGGTGGCAGCAGAGGTGCCTGGCTACCTGGATTTGATCTGTACAGCCCATCTGCTGTGTACTGCTCACAGTAGACTTGGAGATGTCCCTGAGAGGTTCTTGAAAATGTTTATTTATATTGTCCTTTTTTACTGGAAGACGTATGCATATTCCGTTGATGTTGTATTTGAAGTGGTTAAGGAATTCTTCTTGTACACAGTTCTCTGGCTTTACGAAGCCGATTAAAAAACCGTCTGAAACGAACCTTGCTCTGACAATTTCCCTTTCATTGCTCAACACACTCCTGCTGCAAGCTCCTGGCACTCAGATCTCAGCAGAGAGGGTAATTTGAGAAGCAGGTCTGAGTCCTGCCTGAGGCTTGCACAGAGCTAGACCAGGAAGGCAGAGTTAACTGACGTTGGCGGGCCCCTTATGACAGCTGACTGCTACTGGTCCTGGTTAGGTGAGCAGATGGGTGACAGTAGTGGGCAAGTTAGACCTTGAGGCAGCCCTGAGAGGCTTCTGGCAGTGGCAGCCAGAGGGCTCAATGGGGCGGGCAGTTCATCATCAGGGTCAGTGTACAGCCCGCACTTGACGTTGACCTGACTGCCTTAGCCTAGAAGCAGGCCAGAGAATGGATGGCAGGCAGTGTCCCTGGGCGACTGCAGACTGACTGCTCATTAGCTAGCTCTGCTGTTGCTTCACAAGTTCTGAGAGTTCTCCGCTAGCCTATGGAAGCTGCAGCCCCTCGGAGGACAGAAGTGTTGTGCGCCCAACAGAAACCTCTGAGACGCAAGCTGCTCCCTTGGCTAGCTCATATGTGGAAATAGCCCTGTAATTCGAGGTAACTCCTTTTGCTCGTGTCCACATCCCTCCTCTTGTCAAGAGCTCATTTGAAAGTAAAATTATGTGCCTGGGGAATTGTTTGCTTTTTCTTATTTTTCTTTTTCTTTTTTTTTCTTCTTTTTTTCTTTTTAATCAATCTAGAACTAAAGTCAGACCCCAGCTGTTACAACTCCCTTCCCTGCCTGCAGCCAGGCGAGCAGCCCAGGCAGTTGAGCCTTGCGAATAGTTTCCATCTTTAAGCAGGATTGGAGAGCACTGAACATCCTGCCTTTTGGATTTTTTGTTCATCAATTGACAGTTTTTTCTCAATCTCCTTAAGTCACTTCTAACTAGCACTCTGATGTCTGTTGCCACCATGAGTTTGTTTTTTTTCTCAGAGCCCACACCATTCTCTAAGCAGTTCCATCCCAAGTGGGTAGCTGGCTCTGCTTAGGGATGGGACACGGCCTGGTCAAGGCTCAGGCTTTGCCCTGGTTACACCAGTCCGTGACGGGGCCTCTGCCAGGATGGCCTGATGAGTAGCTTGAGACCCTCCTAGGAGCTGTGAATGGTTTCGGGGGAGTTGAGGAGGGGCAGCTGCGAGCATGTCTAAGGCTCTGGGAGTAACACTCTTTTGCTTTGACAGGTTGAAAGGAGCCCAGTGCGACTTGGAAGGGTGGCCCAAGAGCAGCAGTGACCTGGGGTCCTGCCCCAAGAGAGACTGCACCTGGGAGCAGGAGCCAGAGGCGCAGCCCCCTGGTCTCACAACCTGTCTCCTGTAAGTGCTTTTCGGTTGGTGGGGGGATACATACACTGTCCTTTGGCCTGGTCCTGTGGGTTCTTGGGTTTCCTATTCCACCAGCAGCATGGATGGGGGCAGTTTTCTTTGTGTGCCTCCTACTGGAGCCAGCTCTTAATTCTCTCTTCATTCCCTCATTTTTCCAGCAGGTGCTACTGGTGAGGTTGAAGTGCAGGGCTTCAAGTCACTCCAGGAGGACGGGTGTGTGGCAACGTGCACATGGCCAGTTCTCACCTGCAACAGCGTCAACAGTTTGATAGGGTGTGGAAGTCAGATTTTAATAAAAGTTGGTGTGTCTACCTAGAAGTCTGAGTATGGTTTGGGGTACACTGAGAAGGGTGGGTCTCTGAGCCTCAGGTGGAGGCTGGGTGGGAAGCGGAGTCCCCTAGAGAAAACCTCTTAAAGCCTTGGTTCACAGCACTAGCTAGCTGTACCAAACCAGACAGACCAGCCAGTCACTTCATTATTTTGGGTTGATCTAGGCACACAGCCTGAGAAGAGGTGGTAGTGCATCAGTCCCATCATCTGAGGTGGGCACCTCTTTCAGGACCCTGATGAAGGTATTGGCACAATGACCTTGAGCACCTTCATCTGTGGTGCCAGATAGCCAAGCTTGTTTCCTGTCTAGTCTTAGGATGCAAAGTTGGGGTTGGGCCCCAATTCTGAGGCCTTGAGTCTGTAGCACAATGCCTAGGGGATGGGGAGGGTGGTGTAGTCAGGATGGCCAGACTAAGACAGGAGATCCTTTCTTGCAGCACAGGAGTGGGACTGGGAATCAGAACAGCAGGAGTTCCCAGGACCCTGTGGAAGAGAGGCCCTTAGAGTACTGAGCTGAGCTTGGCATGATCTTGCACCTTGTGCTGGTCTTTGACCCCACTATGTGATTGGGAATCTCATTCCTGGGAAGGCGCCAATTTCCCTATGGCCCGTTCTCCGGGCACCCTGCTTTTTTTGAGTAGTCTGTCCAACTGGAAGCTCTGAATGGCTGTGGCCATTGTGCTGTGGGCAGGATGAACTGAGTGTTAGATGCCGGGCTGAAGCCCAACATACACATCTAATTAGGCCCAAAGCACTGTGGGAAAAGTCCAGAATGGCTCGGCTCGAGGTGAAGCGAGGTTAGCGGCTAGGGGGCGGGGTGTTTCCGAGCGCTTAGCTCCGCCCCTGCGGGCCATTGGTTGGCACCGCCCAGGAGTGAATGACGGGCTTGCAGGGACCGGGTGCAGACAGCGCTTCCGCCGGGCCATGGGTCCGCTCATGCTGCCACCGCTGCTCCTGCTGACCACGTTGCTGTCAGCGCTCTGCGGAGCCCAGGAAGCTGCTTTCCGGTTGCCGCGCTTGGCGGGGTCTATGCTCTTGTCACGGGAGGCCCTGATGAACGGGAGCCAGCCGGGCGTGCCGCACAACAGCACGCACCCGCTGGGCTCGCCTGGCCCAGCGCTCCTGCGCTCCTTCTACGTGCTTACTGGTCTCGTCAGCTTGTCGGTGCTCTACTTCCTCATCCGGGCTTTCAGGTACGTCAGGGCCACGCCTCTGTCTCTGTCGAGCCCAATCACCGTGCACTTCGCGCCTCACGTGCTTGGGGGCGAGCGCCCCGCCCCTATGGAGCTGGCGTGGACTGTGCCTATCGTCGGGTTGTCGGGTGGGTTACCCGCGGTCACGTGTTGCCTTGGTGATTTGCATCACCGCGCGGCACTAAGGCAGGTTGCAGGAACTAGTCGCAGCAACTCAAGCTGAACAGTGCGAGCGGGGGAAGGCACGCGTCTGCTTTCTGTCTCTGCTCTGCAGTACCCATGCCAGGCAGCACCCACCAGCCCAACCTAGGTCTGCGATTCCTGCCAGCAGCACCCTCCTTTTAAGCCCCCATCCCAGAGCGGTGAGGCGGGCCCTCTGGGCAGGGCCAAACAGAACCATACCTTCCTTTTTCCTCTTTCAGCACAGAGCTGGCTGTGGTCAGTTTCTTGGTTACACGTATGTTCCTCCTAAAGTGTTGACTCCTCTTCCTTCCCCATGGCCCACATGCCCTGCCAGGTTCTGGTTCAGCCCCCTGGCTTCCCTGTTTCACTTCCTGTTTGGGGCTGACCTCCAGAGGGCCTTTGTCATTCAGATTTTTTGTTGTTGTTCAGACCTTTTATCTTTTTTTTTTTTTCTCGTGCAGACTTTTTAAAGGGGCCATTTTGTCCCTCACCAACACTCCTGTGGGTGCACAATGCTCTTATTCCCTCCAAGTACTGCACTTGATCTTGCTGCATCAAGAAGCAAGAAGCGCCTGATCTGTGGTGGCGCAGTGGATAAAGCGTCGCACTGAAATGCTGAGGTCGCTGGTTTGAGGCCCTGGGCTTTCCTGGTCAAGGCACATACGAGAAGTAACTACTGTAACTTGATGCTTCTCGCTCCCCTGGTCGCCTTCTCTCTCTCTCTCAACTCAATAAATAGAAAATAAATAGAATCTTTAAAAAAACAGAAGCAAGAAGCCCCCACACTCCTTTTTTTCCTTAGTGGTAGTCAAGAGGGTGTGGGGGTGGGGCTTCTGCCTGAAACAGACTGCCCTCGGTTCACTGGTGTCTGGTACACCCTCATTCTTCTCTAACACTCTCTCTCTCTCTTTTTTTTTTTTTTTGTATTTTTCCGAAGTTGGAAACAGGGAAGCAGTCAGACAGACTCCGGCATGGGCCCCACTGGGATCCACCGGGCACGCCCACCAGGGGGTGATACGCTGCCCATCTGGGGCGTCGCTCTGTTGCAACCAGAGCCATTCTAGCTCTGAGGCAGAGGCCACAGAGCCACCCTCAGCGCCCGGGCCAACTTTGCTCCAATGGAGCCTTGGCTGCAGGAGGGGAAGAGAGAGACAGAGAGGAAGGAGAGGGGGAGGGGTGGAGAAGCAGATGGGCACTTCTCCTGTGTGCCCTGGCCGGGAATCGAACCTGGGACTCCCGCACGCCAGGCTGATGTTCTACCACTGAGCCAACCGGCCAGGGCCTCTAACACTCTCTTTTTGTTTTTTTATTCATTCATTTTTGATGGGTGGGAGGTGAGAGAGAGAGAGAGAGAGAAGAGCAGGGGGAGGGGTAGGAAGCATCAACTCCCATATGTGCCTTGACCAGGCAAGCTCAGGGTTTCAAACCAGCGACTTTTGTGTTCCAGGTTGAGGCTTTATTCACTGTGCCACCACAGGTCAAGCCAACACTCCATTTTCTTTTCAGTAGAAGGATAACGGCAACCTCCTGTCAGAGTCCTGGTCAAGAGTCCCGCCAAAGGAGGTGTCCACCTCCCATTGTTGACAGAAAAGCAACTAATAATCACTGTGAATATTATAAGACAAGAAACACAATTAGGGAAGACACAGGAGGCAGAAAGCAGAAACAACAGAGGACCATGGGGGAAGGCAGGAAGTGCGATGTGTCAGCTACCCCCTGAGTTGACCTGAGACAGCCACTGATTGCACCTGGTACTGCTTCCAGGTTGAAGAAACCCCAGCGGAGGAACTACGGCCTCCTGGCCAACACTGAGGACCCCACCGAGATGGCCTCACTGAACAGTGATGAAGAAACCGTCTTTGAGACGAGGCATCTGAAATGGTAGTGAAGTCCTTGCCCCACCTCTGGAAGCTCTGGGTGGGTGGGTGGAGTAGAGCTGGAGAGCTGAGAAGACCACTGATTTTTTTTTTTCTAGAGAGAAGAAGGGAGAAATATGAGAAGCATCAACTCGTAATTGCATCACTTTAGTTGTTCATTGATTGCTTCTCATACCTGCCTTGACTAGGGGCTCCTGCTGAGACAGTGACCCCTTGCTCAGAGACCTTGGGGTTTCGAACCTGGGACATTATGTCCCAGGTTAACACTCTATCCACTGTGCCACCACTTGTCAGGTACCACTGATTTTTGAGGTCATCCACATATCCCAGGTTGTGTGGCCTTGGGCAAGACATATGCCTTTCTTAGCCTCAGTTTCCCGTTTCTTTCAGATGGAAAGGGACTGTAATTTTGAATCAGTGCTCTGGGTCTAACCCTGAAGGTGAAAATCAATGTCAGAGATGGAGAATTAACTGCAGGGTGCTGCAGAGGGGATGGGTTGGGATGCCTCTGTATGACCCCAGCCCCAGGAAGAGCATTAGCAGGCAAAGAGAATGGCAGGAAGGACGAAGGAGAGCAGGACTAAGGACCTAGGGCCTGCTGGGTGCAGAGCTGACACTGGGAATGAGCAGGAGCAGAGCAGGAATGTGGAGCTGAGCAGGGAATGATAGCTGTTCAGCCCAGTTTGTTGGGGGCACAGGTGCAGAGGCCAGAAGACCAGGGGACAGTTTTGATGTTCTAAGCTTCCAGGGGAGGTGTTGTTATAATGTGGTAGCCCCTTTGGTTTTTTCCCCCCTCCTCTGGCTATGGGACCTCTTTCCCCTTCCCCACAGATGTGAAGTCAGGCAGGTCCTAACAGGCTTGAGGAGGTGGACCCCAGTGGATTTGGGGATGGGCTGGACAGGTGAGAGGGATTTTGGTCACTTAGAGTGCCAGGCACAGTGTGGGAGAGTGGATTAGGATAAACCCCTTGCTCCATACTTTTTATCCCTACCCCTCATCTTCCAGATGTTCAGGTTGGAGAGGCGGTGTTCCCAGCATCCCTGTGGGAAAGACAGAGACAGCCCACTCCCAGTGCCTAAACACCTGCCAATTCTCCCGCTGGCCTGAGAGCTCGAGTGGGACCTGCCCAGCCCACCTGAAGCCGTCTTGACCCTCCACTGCCACAGAACCACGCAGGATGTCAGGTGCAAACCAGTGGGGCTGCCCCATCCAGGATTCTGAGACCTTCTGGTTGGACTGTGACTTGTGCTACTGACCCTTGCCCATAGGGACCCAGCTGAGTTCTGGCAGGCAGGTGGGCTGCAGGTTCTATCTGGGAGTGCCTTCCCACTGGGCTGAGGAAAATAAAGGTAGCAGTGGCTCTGTAGCTGGCACCCAATTGCACACTCGGCCAGACCTTGCATCTAAGCTCACAGATGGGGTAGGTGGTAGAATGGAGCTTGATCTTGGCCTGGCTTTTCTTATCTCTGGCCACACTGGGCTTCTTTGGTCTTGTCCCCAGCTGTTCTGAGGGCCCAGTGAGGAGTTCTGTGAGGTAGACAGAGGGATGGGAGGACCTGTCAGTCATTGCTTCTGAACCTAGAGAGAACTGTTCATCAAAGGCCTTATATAGGGGCTCCCTCTTCTGTGCTACCTTCAGCCTGGGGCCCCTCAAGGACCATGTCCTCTGGGATCTTCACCTCACCCCATTTATACCACCAGTGTCTTTGGGGCTGTAGTATAGGGGACCTATTCCGGACCCCTGTGTCCACCATGCCTTTCCCCTGTCAGCCTCCTGTGGAATCATTGATGAGCCTCCTGCAGCACCTGACTTCATTCCTAGTGAGGGGCTTGATGGGTTCTTCTGTGGGCTTTGTTTTTCCTTCATGATACTATGTCTAGGCAGGATCCAGCTCTGTCACCCCTGCCCTCTGTAAATTTTATCCAGAAGAGTAAGAGCAGAGGGGCTTACCTCTGGCAGCCCCACTGCCTGAGGTCTCCCCACACACCACAGATCAGAACTATTACAGCCATGTCATTAGAAGGAGCAGCCAGTAGGTGGTAGCCTTGTGCTGCCCAGCCTCTGCTCCACTAGCCTGCCCAGCCCTGGTGTGGCCTGGGCTCATCCAGTTGGGGAAATAGATCTAGTTGGAGACCCTACTTTTCATGCCTCCTTCTGAGCCTCGCCTTGTCCCTATGTCCACTCTGGGATGGGCCAAGCCTGCTGCCCGCTTGGGATCCATTGGCACCCTGGGCCTATCTCTCTCAGCCCTACTGACCCTCTCTCTGGAGTTGAGCCTGGGCTGGTCTGTCTCTCTCCAGGAGCAGAGGAGTCATCTCTGCCAGTCAGCTCATCACTGCTCATTCCATCTCCAGTCCTCTGAGCTGGTCCCCATTCTGCTTCCTTGGGCATCTCTATCTGCATCACTCCAACTCTGCTCATACTTCCACTTCCCCTTCCTTCTCTAGTGCCCACTTACCACCCCTAGAAAGTCCTCCCTCCCTGACTGCTCCCTGCCCCTGCCTTCCTCACCATTCTTTGGGAGGGACCTGCACTGAGGGACCCACAGATCCTCCAGGGGAGGTTGAGGAAGTGTGGCCAGAGTCCTCTGGAGGCCCCAGATGTCATATCCCCTGCCTATCAGGCTCTGGTTGTTCCTTCCCTATCTTCCCCCCTCCATTTCCATACACTTTTGTCTTTTGGTCTCTACAGCTCTGTCTTTCTCTTATTCTGAGCCCCTGCCTGTCTCCCTGTTTGTGTTTCTCCATCTGCACAGGCTCTCACTTGGTTTTTCTCCACTTCTGCCTCTCTCCCTGTCTGACCCACTGGGACACACTTTTAACAGGTGCACAGACACCATGTGGGTCCCCCCACTCTGTGATCTGTGCCCCTCTCCCACAGCTCTGAGCAATTTCTTGAGCTTCAAAAGGCACATTAATTACTCTAATGAGGTCAGGAGAGACTCCGCGTCTGCCATCCGGAGCTGGGAACTCATTGTATGCCCTCCGGCCTGGCTGTCCTCTGCCCACCCTTGTGGGGTGGGAGAGGTATCCCTTGCTTCTAGGCCTGTGCGCCTGTCAGCCTCACTGCACCCCCCCTCCCCCGCATTAGTGTCGAGTAATTGGCAGCCCCCTCCAAGGTTAATGCAATATTAGCAGGAACTTCTCAGTGGCTAAAAGCCAGGAGAGGGACCTATCAGCATGAGATGAAGGGCCTGGGTCCTGGTGGCTCAAGGGCCCTTGTGTGCATACATACTTGTGAACATGGGAAGGGCTTCCAACCTCTTGCACTCGGATGCGGGCCCAGGACACATAAATAGCATGTGATATAGACTGTCATGCTTACGGATGGACACAACACCTGCACACATATCCCAAACCTGTGCCAGATTAGGGTGCACGACCTGTAGCCTAGTGCCCTTGAGGCCCCTCCTACCACCTCCAACCCCCCCCCCCTCCACAGGTCCACTGGACATGCAGCAAACGTGTCTCCTCAACCATGGGCAAGTTGGGGTCTCAGCTCCTGGTTGACTACTGTGTGGCTTCTCCATCTTGGGAATGGGGACAAGTGGGAGCTGGATGCCTTGGGCTCATTAAAGGGTTGGCCTGTGCCTGGAATGCTGAGGTTGCCGGTTCAGAACCCTGGGCTTGCCCAGTCCAGGCACATATGGGAGTTGATGCTTTCTGCTCCTCCCCCTCTTCTCTTTCTCTCTCTATCTCTCTGTCTCTCTTCTCTAAAATGAATAAATAAATTAATAAATTAAATAATTAAAAACCAACAACAACAGGTGGCCTGTGGCTGGATGCTTGCCTAAGGCCAGTGGCCAGTAGTAGTCAAGTTGTGTCCCAGTAGGTAGGAGTTCTTGGACACTCTGGTTCTGATGTGGGTTCCCTCGGACATGATCCCCCAGCACCCAGCAGTCACATTCCTCTTACCTAGGGTCAGCAGATGAGGCAGCTGTGCCTTCCTGGGGTTCTTAGGATCCCAGTCCTCTCTGATCTCTCATCCTCCCTGGTGGCTCATTGCCCCATTTTCCTCTTTTTTTTTTTTTTTTTTAGATTTTATTTATTTATTTTAGAGAGAAGAGAGAGAAGGGGGAGAAGAGCGGGAAGCATCAACTCGTAGTAGTTGCTTCTTGTAAAAGGTGAAAGATTTATACGATATGAAGAGAAACAAGAGTATAGTAGTAGTTGCTTCTTGTATGTGCCTTGACCAGGCAAGCCTGGGGTTTCGAACCAGTGACTTCAGTGTTCCAGGTCAACGCTTTATCCACTGCGCCACCACAGGTCAGGCCCCATTTCCCTCTCTGGAGGAGTCTGAGCCACCATACTCTCCCACCAGGATGTGCTGGTCCTGGGCTGGTGTGGCTGGGCAGGTACACCCAGAGCTGCCCTACCCAGCACAGTAGCCACATGTGGCTGTTTACATTTATACTCAAAGTAACTGAAATTAAAAGCCTAGCTCCTTGTTACACTTGACCATATTATATGCGCACAGTAGCTATGGGGAGCTGGGAGCACTTGTATGGGACAGTGAAGATCTGAAACGTTTCCATTCTCAAGAGAAGTCTAACCCCAGACTGGCTTGTGGTTGCCATGGAGAACAGGTCTCTGTCCAGGCCTGGGGCTGGGAAGGTGGGAAGGAAGGGAGGAAGGAGGAGGGAACTAGCAGGGGTATGGGTCCTGTTTAGTTTCTGGCCTTGGCAGTTAAAGGAATCTTAGGTCTGGCTGAGATTTCAAGGGCCTGACTGGACACAAGCAAGGGAAGTTAAATTCATCAGCAAGAGAATACATTTTTATTTATTTATTATTATTATTTTTTAATTTTTTATTTTTCCAGAGACAGAGAGAGAGTCACGGAGAGGGATAGACAGGGACAGACAGACAGGAATGGAGAGATGAGAAGCATCAATCATTAGTTTTTTCTTGCGCATTGAGACACCTTAGTTGTTCATTGATTGCTTTCTCATATGTGCCTTGACCTCGGGCCTTCAGCAGACCAAGCAACCCCTTGCTCGAGCCAGCAACCCTGGATCCAAGCTGGTGAGCTTTTGCTCAAACCAGATGAGCCCGCGCTCAAGCTGGCAACCACGGGGTCTCGAACCTGGGTCCTCCGCTTCCCAGTCTGATGCTCTATCCACTGCGCCACCGCCTGGTCAGGCTATTTATTTATTTTTAAAATATTTTATTTATTCATTGTAGAGAGGAGAGAGAGAGAAGTGGGGGAAGAGCAGGAAGCATCAACTCTCATGTGTGCCCTGACTGGGCAAGTCTCAGGCTTCAAACTGGCTACCTCAGCATTCCAGATTGACATTTCATCTACTATGCCACCACAGGCCGGGCACATTTTTATTTTCAATGACAGAAGTCAACAGCCCTGAAGCCTGGGGGAATTCTTGACCCCTTCACTATAGGTGTGGGCCAGGCTGGTGCAGATGCCCTGCCCTGCTCTGACCAGGGTCAGTGGAGCTCCTGGCCTGCTGAGGCCCCTACCCTTCTCCACCAGAAATCTCCTTGAGATGGGGCATCTGAACACTGCTGGAACCAGGCTGCAGATTTGGTCCAACTTATTCTGTAATGAGAAATTTCTCCTGGGCCTGACCAGGTGGTGGCGCAGTGGATAGAGCGTCAGACTGGGATGCGGAAGACCCAGGTTCGAGACCCCGAGGTCCCCAGCTTGAGCGTGGGCTCATCTGGTTTGAGCAAAAGCCCACCAGCTTGGACCCAAGGTCACTGGCCCCAGCAAGGGGTTACTTGGTCTGCTGAATGCCCGCGGTCAAGGCACATATGAGAAAGCAATCAATGAACAACTAAGGTGTTGCAACACGCTAAGGTGATGCTTCTCATCTCTCTCCGTTCCTGTCTGTCCGTCCCTGTCTATCCCTCTCTCTGACTCACTGTCTCTGTAAAATAAATAAATAAATAAGTAAAATAAAATAAAATAAAAAGATTTCTCCTGGTATATTTTTAACTTTTTTTTTTAATTTTTATTTTTTATATATTCATTTTAGAGAGGAGATGGAGAGACAGAGGAAGAGAGAGAGAGGAGATACAGAGAGAGAGAATGGGGAGGAGCTGGAAGCATCAACTCCCATATGTGCCTTGACCAGGCAAGCCCAGGGTTTCGAACTGGCGACCTCAGCATTTCCAGGTCGATGCTTTATCCACTGCGCCACCACAGGTCTTAGCCTTCTTGATAACACTGTGACTCTTTTTTTTTTTTTTTTTGCATTTTTCTGAAGCTGGAAACAGGGAGAGACAGTCAGACTCCCGCATGCGCCCGACCGGGATCCACCCGGCACGCCCACCATGGGGCTACGCTCTGCTCATCCTGGGCGTTGCCATGTTGTGACCAGAGTCACTCTAGGCCTGAGGCAGAGGCCACAGAGCCATCCTCAGCGCCCAGGCCATCTTTGCTCCAATGGAGCCTTGGCTGCGAGAGGGGAAGAGAGAGACAGAGAGGAAGGCGCGGTGGAGGGGTGGAGAAGCAAATGGGTGCTTCTCCTGTGTGCCCTGGCCGGGAATCGAACCCGGGTCCTCCGCACGCTAGGCCGGCGCTCTACCGCTGAGCCAACCGGCCAGGGCGACACTGTGACCTTTGAAGGCTAAGAGTACTAGACACTGATCCCTACCCTGGGGACTTGTCTTATGGACCAGATGGCAGGTGAAGGGTAATGGGTAGTGGGTCAAGGGTTAGTGGGTACTGGACTGGGGTCTGTAGGTGGTAGGTGATGGGTCAGTAGGCTATAAGTATTGAGCCAGGGGTCCTAGAGTACAGGCTAGGGGCCAGGTCTGAGCATGGCTGAGACAAGATCCTCCCTGAGTCTGGGAAAGACCCTTGAACCCAAGAGTACAGACCCAGGTGGATGGAGATAGACCTTATCAGTGACCCTGTCCTGGGTCTGAGCCTGGGGCTAACAGAGGACTCTGGATGGCCCCAGACCCTGACTAAGCATTGAACCCAAGACTTAAATCCTGTTCCCAAAGTGAGCCTAAAGTCCAACTCTTGACTTCAGAGGAAGCCTACTCCAGAAATTGATGCCTGATCCCAGCTGATGCCTTGCCCGCTGAGGCTGGAGGCTGGGACAACCCTCAGTCCTGGAAGGGAACGGCCTCTTGGGCACCTATAATTGGCCCCAGCTGGGCAAGGGTGCCCATGAGCAGCTGGGCAGCTGTTCTTTGCCTCCACCCCTCTCTTGCCCATGGCCAAGCCTCAGAGCTTTGCATTCCTCTCCTCCCTGAGCCCCCCTAGGCACAGAGAGATTGAGTGGGGGACACATGCTTTTGTTCCTTTCCCTGCTCCAGCTCTGACCTTGAGAGAGAAAAGAACAGAAGGAAAATAGAGCTTCAGCTCAAAACAGCTAGGCAGCAGCAATGGTGGCTTTTACAGAGGCAGCTCTCCTCTTGGCCCCTGCATACAAACAAGTTGACCCATCACTGCCCTCTTAAGAGTACATACCCCCTGCCCAGGGTGCCCTGCCTGCTCCCCTTTGCAGGTCCAATTATGCTGGGTTTGACAGAAAGCCCCCACCCTGTCTGTGAGGTCCCATAATATAGAATGGTTCCCCCTTAGGCAGGATTCTGGGCTAGGCCAGGCATAGTGGCACTGGCTGTGTGGTAGCACTTTCTGTGCCTAAGTCCAGCCACCAGACCTCTGCTTAGGAAATGAATGTCCCTTTGTTCTCCCAAAGAGCCACCAACTAGCCAGCTGGGTTGAGCCCTTGTTCCAGGGGTGTCCAGAGAGTTTAAAGTCCTGCCACATGCCTTGGGCAAATTCTGGTCTTCTCTGATTTCTCCTGGGCTTGCCCCAGCCACCACTTACAGGGAGGTTCCTTCCTCTTCAGACTTATTGGCCCAGCTCTGGGACCAGCATCTGCAGTTTGTCAGAGGACAGAACCCACAACCCCAAACAGACTGGGCTGAGTTCTGCAGATGACAGAGAACTGAGAACCTTATGCTGTGGGGGGTTGGAGCATAAGGTGGGACAGGCCTTGAAAAATAGAGTTGTAATGAGAAGGGGAGAGACTCTAGCTACAGCTTAGCAAAGGTGGGGAAGTGTGGCTGGTGGGGAAGTAGGAGAAGCTCAGGAGATACATGGCACATGCCCACAGCATAGCAAAGGTGTGTGGCTGGCATGAGTCTTGGTTGAAGGTTAGCTTGCCTATCAGTAGCCTCTCATGGTCCCTGGGAGGAACTTTGACTATTAGTCACATGGGTACCTTGCAGTTCAAAAACTCTTGACTCCAAATTCTGCTGCTTGCCTGGGTGTGAGAAACAAACCCAAAGAGGTAGAACCTAGTTGGGCGCCACTGGTATTTTCCAGCCAGCACTTGGTGACAGCTTACCTCCACAAGCTCAGTCTGGTGGGGAAGGCTGTGGCATGACTAGAGGTCAGGCCCTCAGGAGTGATCACTCAGAGTCCACTTTAGGCCTTTGCTTATGCTGTGCCCTCTGCCTGAACATCCTTCCCATTCTTTTGTCCTTGTTAGACTTCTGTATGTTGACTTATCTGCTGAAGGTGCCAAGTTAGGGAATCTTGTTGCATTTTCCAGATCAGAAAACAGGTCCAGAGAGAAGTGACTATCCTGACAGATTCCAGGTAGGACAGTAGTGGACTTTGGTCAGCCTAACTGCAAAATCTCCACCAGGTGGGATCGAAGAGAGCCAAGTTGACGTGGCCTGGTTTAGGATTTGGGGTTTGTGCAGGGAGCAGGCTCAGCTGGGTTTAGAATTTGGGTTTGAATGACAGGGTGAGATAAGGGTGTCATCTCGGTGCCTCCTGCTCCTCGAACTGACAGGCTCGCAGTTGGGCTTGGTGGCCTGAATGGAGGTGACAGGAACTCAGGGGACCTCCTTCAGGACCGGGTGACGTTGATCAAATCTTTGAGGCAGGACCCTGGGGCTAGTATATAGACAGCCCGACCGAGGAATCGGACCAAGGACTCGTCTGGGACGCTTTGGCTGGGGCAGGGGGCGCGGTTGAGGCAGAAGCTCCCGCCTATCCCAGCGTGGCCGGGGCACGGCAGGAGGGGGCGCCCGCGGCCCTCCCGGCGCTCGGGAGGGACAAAGGCCGGAGCCCCGGGCCCCTCCTCGGCGGGTACGGCGGAGGCTGCCCGCGCTCCGAGAGTCCTCGCGGCCGGGCCGGCGCCCGGGGCGACCCCGGCGCCCCGCCCGCCGCCTCCGCCTGACTTCTCGGCGCCGGAGGTCGCGCGCACTCAGGCGGGGGCAGCGGGGATCTCCAAGCGCCGGTGCGCTCCCTCCCTCCTGCCGTGTGCCCGCCTGCTCGGTGGCGGTGGCGGCAGCGGCGAAGGAGGCGGAGACAGCTGTCAGGCGGCGGCGAGGCGAGCGCGGCGGCCGGACACGGGCCATGGCGCCCGTGCAGTGTCCGCTGTTGCCTGTGCTACTGCTGCTGCTCCTGCCGCCACCGCCGCCGCCCTTAGCGCGCTCCGAGGACGCCACCCGAGCCAACTCGGACCGCTACGCGGTCTACTGGAACCGCAGCAACCCCAGGTGAGCGCGGGCGGGGACAGGGCGCTGGGGGACCCTGGATGCCCCCCTCCCCCCCCTCCCAGCCTGGCCTCCCCACCTTGAGTTCCGGGCATCCCCCAAGCATGCTGCTTCCGGAGTGGGGGGTGCCTGGTCCCCGCGGAGCCCCCAGGGAATCCCGGCCCCCACCCAGAGTTTGGGGGACTTTCGCTGCTCGTGCATTCTCCCTCTGGGGTGTCCCACTGCCATGTAGTCTTGGGGGACTTGTGCCCACATGCCCCAGAACGCTGTTGTCCCCAGGAGTTTGGGAATCTCCTCTGGCACCCTCAGAAACCGTGCAGCTCTAAGTTCCCTTCCAAACTTGGGGGACCCCATCCATGGGCCTCTCCAAGGAACCCCCTTTCAGAATTGGTGGTGATCCTGGGGGACCTTGACACTGAGCTGTGCGTGGAAACCGGGGACCATGGCCTCCACTGCACAGCGGGTTAGCAGGTAGGTCCCCAGAATAACTTGAGGAAGTTAGGATGTTCCTCTACTGACCCAGAGTCCACCTTTCTAGGGGGTTTCTCATCCTGGCTTTGTACAGGAAGACTGAGGTACTTAGGGAGCTGGGAGTCATTCCCAGGAGTCTTGATAGGGTAGTGCCCTTGCCCATCTTCCTAGCACTGATGGGGAAACTGAGGGGCAGAGGGGATGAGCAACTGACTCAAGGTCATGGCAAGAGAGCAGAGCTAGAGCAGGGACCCAAGTGGCCTTGTGCCCAGCCTGCCAAGGTGCCAATGTCTGCCTGCCTGCACAACCTCCTCAGTGCTGTGTGCTGAGTACAATTTTTTGAGGGGTAGTAAAAGCCCTCATTAGACAAAGTGAGAAAAGTTTGCTAGTGACTGACCACATACTGGACATCAGCAAAAGCATCCCTCTGGGCTGTCCCTGGGTCTCAAAGGCTGAGTGGGCTGGGGCGTCCCATGGGCGATAGGGCCCCAAGGCCCCATGGCTTTATTGTCAACTCCAGCACTCAGGGTCTCACAGCTTTCACTGGGGGTGCTGAGCCAGCTGGCCTTCCGGGTCCTTTGCTCGTCTGCCACTCATCACTTTCTATTTCCAAGCCCTGCTGAGCCCCCTTCTGAGGCTGCCATCCCCCCGCTGTCCCCTGCCATCTTTATTCCCTGGGCCGAAAGTTGCATAAACGGCGGTCTTTGAGGCAGGCTCTGGGACAAGGGTGCCCAGTGTCCGCTGTGGGGGCAGGCTGCGCACCCAGACACTCCGCTTAGTTGTCCAGCTGTGGGGTCAGACCCTGGGGTCCAAGATAGAGACTCCATTCCAAGGAGGATTGGCCAGGCCACCTTGGAGCCAGTCTCCTCACCGCTAGCCCCATTGGTCACATGTGGGTTTAATTAAGACTCTTCCCTGCAGCCACCTGAGCAGGGAACCAAGTGGGCAGTGCTTCCTGGCTCAAGTTTTTGGTTTAAGCTTTAAAATCCCTGTCCCTGTCATGGCCTGTCCTTTGTTCTAGCAAATGCCAAACACACAAGGACCCGCAAATGAACTAGGATGAGCCAGGATGGAAAGGGGTCATTGGGGCAGTCCTCTGCCCCACCTGCCACAGGGCCGTGCTGCTGGCAGGGTCCCATCAGGAAAAGGAGGTACCTGGTCCTGCCACTCAGCCACCTCCTGTTGCTGACCAGACAGCCCTGCTCTAACCAGCTGCCTAAGGGGATGGCCTTGTTTGCCCGGTTGGCACACCTTTATCACATTCTTCTCTTCCTGCCTGGCATGTCCCAGGTGGGAGGTGACTGCCCTGACATCTTGTGATGGGGGTGGGGTCAGGTGGGTTCAGACTGGGACCCTGTTCATTGCTGAGGTTGAGGGCTCTGCCAAAGGGGGCCTTGGTGCCTGGGGACTCCTTGGGAGGTTTAGTGTCCAGAGGTGGCTAGACTGGAACCTGGACCCAGTGATGGGGTATCTCAGGCACAGGAGGAAGGGTGGTGCTGGGTCTGAGGGTACCTAGGAATGGAGCTTTTCCGAGAGCACCCAGTCCTGGGACCATGGCCTGGGGAGAGGAGCAGGGTCTCAGAGCAGGCTTGAAGCATGAGGCAGCCTTGGGCACAGACATGAGAAACAGGCCTGTTTGGGGAGAGACAAGGGTAGGGTCAAATCAGAAAGATTGGTGGTGGTGGCAGGCTGAGGAGACACAAACGAGAAGGGGGGTATAGCTGAGCCTGAAAGGGGCACACACAAAAGGCACTGTGAGGAAGGGGACAGAACTAAGGGTGGGCAGCTTGAGTCAGGAACAGACGGTCAGAGAAGAAAGGATCCTGAGGGGTGGCTGTGCCCAGATGGGGATGGACAGGCACTGGTGGCACTGTGGTAAGGCCAGCCACCCTCACCTGGCTGGGCCTGGTACCTTCGTTGAGTTAGTAGGTGTGTGGCTATTTCCCAGATTATGTCCTCCTGCTGTGCAGATTATTTCCTGCGGCCTGCAGACTTTGTCACAGGAGCCCCCTATCTACCTCCATGGCTGTCATAGGGTGGGGCCCTGTTGCCAGTCTAGCCACCCTCCCCTGACACCCACACAAGTCCATCCCTGGGCACCTCTGGGCCTGTCTTCAGCCAGAATGGGCTGGGCCAGGGCCTCGGCCGGCTGCCCTCATCCGGCCCGGCCACTGGCTGAGGATGGGGCTACATGTACATTTGTGCACATGGGGGGGTGCAGGGGCTGCAAGGTGTGTCTGTGTTGATTCCTGTTCTTGTCCCCACTATGTGGGGGTCATGGCAACCCTGGGGGATGCAGTTCTGTGTGTATGGTGCATATGCTTGTCCATGTGGCAGGGTGACACATGTACTTGTATGTGCATGGCAGCCCTGGCATGTTTGCACATGTATCTATGTGATTATGCCTGGAGTGCATGTGTATGGAAGGTGTAATACATTTGCAGGAGTGTGACTGTGTGTGGAATGTGTAGTGTCTGGGAGCACATGTGCGTATCTGCATATTTGTGCATGGAGAGAATGTGTGTCTGTTTGTGGGGTACACATGTGTCTTTAGTGTGTCTGTGGTGAGCACATATGTGTCTGTGTGTGCAGCCTGGCTCTGGCTGTCCCAGGGCCTCACTGATGGTGGCACAGCCTGCCCTCCTTTCACCCCCTCCTTGGGCCAGGTAGGTCCCTGCTGGGGGACATGTCAAGATACCTCAGGCCCTATGCTGCCTGTGGTGCAGAGGGGCCGTCAAGATTGACAGTGAGCACCAAGGAGGGTGCCTGCCACCCCTCAGACTCTCCACCAGATTGGAACACTGCAGGCAGACTACACCCAGCTATGCCAACCTGAGTGGGGGCTCTGGACTTGGCACTTACCCCTACCAGGCATCTCAGGCTCTGGCCCCTCTTCCTTGGCCCTCTACTGGCTGGATTGCCCATGGGGTAGGCAGTGGCCATGCTTCCTCTTAAATGATCCAGTGGGAAAAGGAGGATTTGGGAAGGATATTCCTATGGAGTAGGTGTGGGCCTCCATCCCCATCCCCAGTGTCCTTGCCTGGGCCTCTTGGGGTGGAGGTGGGGGTGGGGGGTGGCTGATTCTGAAGGGGCAATGCCATTATTTGCCACGTAAGGCTTTTTTTGTTTGTTTGTTTGAAGGAAGCTCATCTGGCCCTGGCAGGATTTCAATGGTTAGAGCATTGTTCTGAAGCACAGAGGTTGCTGGTTCGATCCTTGGTCAGGTTACATACAAGAACAGCTTGATATTCTTGTCTCTCTCTCTCTCTCCTGTCCTCTCTTGTTGAAATCAGTAAATTAAAAAAAAAATTTTTTTGCCTGACCTGTGGTGGCTCAGTGGATAAAGTGTCGACCTGGAAATGCTGAGGTCGCCGGTTCAAAACCCTGGGCTTGCCTGGTCAAGGCACATATGGGAGTTGATGCTTCCAGCTCCTCCCCCCGTCTCTCTCTCTCTCTCTCTCTCTCTCTCTCCTCTCTAAAATGAATAAAAAAAAAAAAAAAAAAAAAAAAAAAAATTTTTTTTTTTAAGTGACACTGTCACTCTGAAAGAAAAACTCGTCTGCCTGTCTTGCGGGTCTTGGAGAGTGAGACCTGGTGCGTCTGGGGGCTTGGGGTCAGAACGTGGAGTCCAGGAGGCCATGGGAGGGACTGGACTTGGGTTTGTGGGGTCCTGGAATCCTGGGTGTGATCTCAGATGGTGGCTTGGCTGCTCTGAACCCATCTCCCCTCCGTGAAGTGGGGATGGCAGGCTGTACCCCTCAGCAGATGGCAGTAGAATTCTAAGGGGCACAAAGAGGGCAAACCAATGTAGTACCTATGGGCAAAAGGAGGTGTCTCCAAACCCCCAAACCCACAGTGACAATGACGTTCCTGGGTGGGGGTGGCAGTGCCAGGAAGCCGAGTGGAGCAGTCCTGAGACTCTCCCACTTACTGAGGGCCTGGGCTCCCTCCATCTGGGTCTAAGCTAGGGTGCAGAGGCCTCCTTTGGTCTGATGGGCTGGTGGTCCTCTGTCCCCAGCCTTGGTCCCTCCCCACTGTGGACCACTTGGGTGGTCTCAGCAGAGGAAGAAACAGGATCAGGGATAGAGGCTCAAGGCCAACAGTAGACAGGGATGGATTTGGCCTCTATCTGCCTGGGAGCTAGGCTGGGGAGGAGGCTGGTATCTCCCACCTCCAGGTCCTGCAGCTGATATCCTCTTTAGGTTCATGAGTCCCAGGTAATGTGTGGAGGTTGTCCTGGGAGTGGCAGGTCCATTAATGGGGGTCTGGGAGGCAGTGATTTTCTTCCAGTGACTGTTCTGCAGCCCCTGTGCCAGGCCAGGTGGAGGTCCCACCTCCTTTCCCCTTTCATCTGCTTCAGGAATGGGTGACATGGCTAGTCATGCTCTATGGTATCCCTGTGGGGATGTTTCTGTTTGGGAGTTGGGTCCAGAGGGAGGGCTAGAATGTGTCCCCCACCCACTGGTTTGGGTTATGTATGGGGGTGTGGGGGCAGGAACAGAGTTCCCACCATGTTGTACCCACCCTAGATTGGTGTGTGAGTACAAAAACCATTGGGGATTTTTTCATCTCAACCAGACTTTGAACTTGGTGCCCAGCCAGACCCAGTTGCAGCAGTACCCCTCTCCTGTCCCTACACTGACCTGGCTATTGTGGGCACTCAGCCCCATGTCTCAGTCTCCCTGTCAGCCCAAGATCTTGGTTTTATGGGGCTTCATTCGCCATGTGAGCCAAATTGCCCCTTTGCCCAGCCCAGCCACCAGCCATGCAGTCCCCTAACCAGCCCACTCTGTGGGTCAGGCACCCCATTTTGCCTCCGTTTCACGGACCTGGAGTAAGTGAGTCGATAAAGGCCATGCAGAAGCCAGGCCCTATTGGGCGTCACTCCTCTCAAAGAGGCAGCCAGGTTTGGGGCTGGCCAAGGGCTGTCAGGGACACTGCACGTATTCTGGGGGCAGAGGTGGGGTATCCAAAACAGACCTGTGGACTATGCATCTGGGCTATGTCTTACTGAGACTGGCCCAGGGCCAGGACTGATTCTGTGCCCTTTTCCCACCTTTTGTACCCACCTTGTCCCATTTATTTTCTCTTGCTTTGGCTCTGGGGCTCTTGCACTCAGTGTACTCCTGTATCCTCACTTTCCAACCCTGCACTACTTTGGGGCCCTGACTTTCCCTGCGGTCCCACCCAGTCTCCCCCTTCCTGGTGGGGAAATGTTTTCTTGGCCCCTCGAAACCCTGGGGGTGGGCACTGAGGCTTCAGGGGCTTCACTGGGGGCAGCAGGCAGAGACAAGCGGGCTCTGCCCCACTAGGGTGAGGTATGGGCACCCAGGGCCCTGGCATGCTGCCTGCTCCACCAGCGCCTCAGTTTCCAGTCTGAGAAGCCCCCCTATTTTTGAGTGAGATCCCTAATTAGTTGTTATTAGCTCCTAATGACTTGATAATTGCCAATAGGGGCTAATGAGCAGCTTGCCAGGTGGTTGTAGGGAGGGGGGAACTGGCAAGATTGAGGTGGCCATGAAGGGCAGGTCTGGGAGCCCTGATGGATGAGGGATCACCCAGGGATAGAAGGGCTGCCTGGAGGAGCAGACTTTGGCAGGGTGATCCAACTAGGGGCAAAGGTGTGGCTGGCAGGGGTACAAGAGGGAGCAGGAAGTCTGAGAGCCTGGAGAGCCCTCTGCCTGGGGAAGATCCCAAGTCAAGTCACTAACCCCTTAGTGAGAATTTCCATCTCTGTCTGCTGCAACCACAGAATTTCAGAATATTAGGCTAAGGCCCCAATGGAGGAAATGAAGGCTTTGTATTTTATGCACCAGGACACTAAGCACCAGGCTTGGTTTTGGGGTTGGGCTTCCCTACACAGGAGTGAGGCACCCACCCCTAGCTCACTAGCCAACTTGGAACCAGGAATGCCAATACAGAAGTCCATTACTATTTTATTATATTTTTAACAAGAAAGATAGAGACAGAGAGAGGGACCGATAGGGACAGAGAGGCAGGAAGGGAGAGAGAGGAGAAGCATCAAATTCTTCGTTACCACAGTTCATTGATTGCTTTCTCATATGTGCCTTGACCCGGGGGGCTACAGCAGAGCAAGTGGCCCCTTGCTCAAGCCAGCAACCTTGGGCTTCAAACTAGCGCTCAAGCCAGCGACCATAGGGTCATGTCTATGATCCCACATTCAAGCCAGTGACCCTGTGCTCAAGCTGATGAGCTCACGCTCAAGCCTGTGACCTCAGGGTTTCGAACCTGGGTCCTCTGTGTCCCAGGCCAACACTATCCACTGCGCCACTGCCTGGTTAGGTAAGGCCATTGCTATTTTAGAGTCAGGAAGGGAGAAAAATATGGCCCACTTAAGCAGCCAGAGTTCTGGTGGAGGGGGCTTCTCCTAGGACACACCTGCCTGGGGTCCTCTCTTCCCCATGTAGAGGCCCTTGTTTGCACCTCAAGACTATAATACTTTGAATCCTTGGCCTTTGTTTGACCAACAAACATGTATTAAGTGTAGGGCCTGTGCTGGTCACCAGGAAGGGATAGAGAGGAAGCCAACACCCACTGTCCAAAAGGGCAGACAGTATGCTTTATGGAGGCAAAACTATGATATTGTAATGAGATATATGATAAGTTGGGGGAGGCAGGGAAAAGCATTCTAGGCAGAGGGAAGAGTGTGTGCAAAGGCCCTGGGGTGGGAACAGGAACAGCCAGGAGGCTGGTGTGGCTAGAAAGGAAGCAGAAGGTGATGAGAGTGGAGGTGTCAGGACCACATGGGGTCTTGGGAAGACTTTTTTTTTTTTTTTGTATTTTTCTGAAGCTAGAAACGGGGAGAGACAGTCAGACTCCCACATGCGCCCGACCGGGATCCACCCGGCACGCCCACCAGGGGGCGACGCTCTGCCTACCAGGGGGTGATGCTCTGCCCCTCCGGGGCGTCGCTCTGTCGTGACCAGAGCCACTCTAGCCCCTGGGGCAGAGGCCAAGGAGCCATCCCCAGTGCCCGGGCCATCCTTGCTCCAATGGAGCCTCGGCTGCGGGAGGGGAAGAGAGAGACAGAGAGGAAGGAGAGGGGGAGGGGTGGAGAAGCAGATGGGTGCTTCTCCTGTGTGCCCTGGCCAGGAATCGAACCCGGGACTTCTGCACGCCAGGCTGATGCTCTACCACTGAGCCAACCGGCCAGGGCCCCAAGACTGGTTTTTATTCTGAGCAATGGGCAGGGTTTTGAGCCGTTGGATCACAGACATTCAAAAAAGTGAACACTGGATTTTGAGAGGCCAGGAGACTAGCCAGCTTTGTGGGGCACAGATGTCTGGCCTGTTACCCAACAAAATGGCCTTGGTTTCTGATGCTTTTTTCAGAAGATGAAGAGAGAATGATGGTGGCATCTGGTGCAGGGGAAGACAAATGTAATAGGGGACACAGATGGAGATAGAGGGGGAGGAAAGGGTCACACTGTGGCCCCACATTCCTATGTCCATTCTGGTCTCAAGAAAGCATTGCAGAGTGCTAGGCTTTCTTTCAGGCTACTTGTGCATTCCAGGTATTGTGCCGCTGATAGGAAACTGAGGCCTAGAGGTGTTGGGGGTTAGGACAGCAGGCCTTATAGCCTATCAGTCCCTCCATGGTTCCTCCATCGTGGTCTCTCCCACAGGGCCTGGCATGGGTACCAGCCAGTCCCCAGGTGGGTGCTCGGCCACCGCTACCATAGATCGGCTGGTCAATGGGGTTTTCAGTAGGACCAGGAAGGAGCGAAAATGACTTTTCAAAAAGCTTGGAGCGGGCCCTGGCCAATGGGTCAGTGGACAGAGGGTTGGCCTGGCATATGGACGTTTTGGGTTCGATTCCTAGTCGGGGCACACAGGAGAAGCAACCATCTGCTCCCCCCCATCCCACTTCCCCTCCCGCAGCCAGTGGCTCAATTGGTTTGAATGTGGGCCTGGGCACTGAGGATAGCTCTGTTGGAACACATCAGCCTCAGGTGCTAAAAATAGCTTGGTACTCGAACATCCACCATTGATGGCATTGCAGAGTGGATCTTGGTGGGGGCGCACGCAGGAGTTAGCTTCTCTATCTCCCCTCCTCTCCTCTCACCTAAAAAACAAAAAACAAACAAACAAAAAAACCTGAAGCGGCTTCTGCATCAGTCAAGCCCAAGGGGCTGGAGGACATGGTTAATCAATGAGACACCCATGCCCGGCCAGCCTTGCGGCAGCCTGAAAAATAGAATCCAAGGCTGACTCTGGTCACATCCTGATCCTGGCTCTGTTCCAGCCTGATCCCCACTTTGTGACTCTAGCTGCCAGACACATTTATTCTACAAAAACTCTCCCACCTTTGGGAGGTGATGAGTTCCCCATACCTGGACAAACTCAATAGAATGGGATAGGAGCCGGAGGAGAATCTGCTTCTTCTCCCTTGAGAACTTAAAATTCTGTGAGCTTCAATCTTAGTTGTAGACTTGAAATCACTGTTGTAGTGATGGATGGGGGAACTGAGGCACAAGTGAGCAGGGTCTTCTGCCTGCCTCATTCCATCCTCTAGGGGTCCCAGGAGCCTCTGTCCTGCCTGATGCTGCATCTCAGGGGTAGCAGGGAGCCAGCTTCTGCCATCTGATAATCCTGCAGCCCCCTCAGGTGCCGACTGTGCCAGTTAGCGCTCCCAGCATGGAAGCCCTGCTGAGCTCCCTGCCACAGACTGGGGCTATTGGCAGGATGGGCACAGAGGTAACGGCAGGGCTGGGATTTCAGCAGCCTGTACCCTCCCTGCTGCCCAACCTGGCTGGACCTCAGTTTCCCCACATGTACAGGGAGAGAGGAGACAGCAGTAGCCTGGGAGCCTAGCCTGCAAGTCTTGTTGCTCAGGCTTTTTATGTGCTAATAAGCCCCTCTCAGGAGGCCACCCTTGTCCAGGCCATCCAGGCTGCGTTTACATGACAGGGACTCAGGGGACCCTCTCCAGAAGATCTAAGGGCTCCTGGCAGTGTAACCCGAGGCAGTGATGGAAGAGAAGCTGTCAGTCTCTGGCTCAGCTGACCTCCATCCTCCTAAGACAAGGCTGGGTCAGGAAGGCTGCCCCAGGAAGGGGCTCAGGCTGCGTGACAGTCTAAAACAGGGATCTCAAACTCGTTGCCATGCGGCCCGCCCACCAATTTTGTGCGGCTCGCAGACTAATCAAACTTCGTGGATTAATCTGCGGGCCGCACAAAATTGGTGGGCGGGCCGCGAGTTTGAGACCTCTGGTCTAAAGGGACCTCCCTGGCAAAGACTGGGAGTCAGGGCTGAGGAGCTGAGATGTCATGGGTAGGGGAACCTAATGGAGTGACCAGGAGCTTGGGGGAGGGTGAGGCAGCTGTCAGATTCTGGAGGCTCTGGAGAGAGGATGCAAGACTCCCTGGGGTCACACAGGATGGAAGGGATGGGGCTGGGGGTCCAACTCAAGACACCTCTGAGCTAGGCCAAGGGAGTGCCTGAGAGTTCTTCACTCCGAGCTCTGCCACCTGCGGGGAAACTGAGGTTAGTGGAGGTAGCGCTTACCCCAGAGGAGGCCAGAACTCGGGGCCTGTGTTCCTGTGCCACCTTAGGCTTTCTGGGCAGGGAGATCTGCTGCGGAAGGAAGGCTAAGGAGCTGCATATGATGGGCAGGATGGGGGGCTGTCTAGAGAAGGAGGCGTAGAAATCAAGCCATAATAACGTTTCTGGAGATCTTGGTGGGGGAACAGCTAGTACATGGCAAAGAAACCTGCTTACCCAAGAAAGGCCCAAATATCGGGCCGGGGGTGGGGGGGTTGGGGGTGGGTGGGAAGGGGAGGTGCTTCCGAGTCACCTGATACCTGGTCGTTTGCATGTTACCCAGAGTGCCTGGTGGCAGCCCCTCCACCTCCACCTCCACCTCCTCCTCCTCCTCAGCTCCAACCACGTTGTGAGCCCGGGGCTCAGGCGCCCGCCAACTGACCAGTCTGCTGAGCCAGAGACCGGGTGTGTGCCAAACAGGGGACCTTGAGCTCGCACCCTGGAACCTCTCAGCATCCGCCCAGCGGTCTCCTACGACCGACCCCGCCACGTGCTGACCACGTCCTCACGCTCTCACTCCCTGAGCTCACCTCCTCCTGCTTTGCATCCCTTGACCCGCCCCCGCTCTGGTCCCTTTCCTTACACTTGTTATCCCCGACCACGCTGACATCTGGTGCCGCTACCGAGCTGGCTCTGCCCAGCGATGACCACCGGCCCCGCCCCCAGGTTCCACGTGGGCGCGGCAGACGACCACGGGGGCTACACGGTGGAGGTGAGCATCAACGACTACCTGGACATCTATTGCCCGCACTACGGGGCGCCGCTGCCTCCAGTCGAGCGCATGGAGCACTACGTGCTGTACATGGTCAACGGCGAAGGCCACGCCTCTTGCGACCATCGGCAGCGCGGCTTCAAGCGTTGGGAGTGCAACCGTCCAGCGGCGCCGGGGGGGCCGCTCAAGTTCTCCGAGAAGTTCCAGCTCTTCACGCCCTTCTCGCTGGGCTTTGAGTTCCGCCCGGGCCAGGAATACTACTACATCTGTGAGTGGGTAGGCGGGGCGGGGCGGGGCTAGGAAGCAGGAAAGGGAGCGGGATCGGGAACGGGAACGAGCGGGGCCTAGGTAGAGTCCAGGGCGTGGTTTCGACTCGGCTCCCTAGTCCAGCGCAGGCTTCTGTCCTGGGGAGTCCGTCTGGTGGATGTTCTCATTATCCTCCCAGCAAAGCCCCGGAGGCCCACTGTCAGAGTCCCCATTTTGCAGGTGGGGAAGCTGAGGCTCAGCGGGGCTTAGACCATACATAGGACCCCAGCCTCTAGATCGACTACTGGACCTCTGGGCTGGGGGAGCCGATGGCCCCACTGTTAATCTGTCTCACGCTGAGACCAGAGCTGCACATTCCTCAGAGCGCCAAGGGGGTAAACTGAGCCATAAGGAGCCTGGTGGGAGAGTGGAACTTGGTCAAAGCCAGAGGAGAGAGCAAACCCCTTGTTCTACCTGGCACAGCCTGGCGTGGGCAAGGGTCTCCCAGCCTCTGCCCCTGGCACGCCAACCCAACGTCTGTTGCCGCGAAGGGACCCAACTTCTCGACATTCCGTGTCCTGCTGTGTCAAATTAAACTCCACAAGGTCCCGTTTTCTCTTTTTCTGCTGTATTTGGACATTTTCTTTTTTTTAATTCAGAGAAGAAGGGGGCGGGCTGGAGAAAGGAGGTTTTTTTTTTTTTTAATTTAAAAAATATTTTTTTAGAACGACAGAGAGAGGAAAGGGGAGAAAGAGAGAGAAGCATTCTTTATTCCAGTTGTGCACTCATTGGTTGCTCCCCATATATTCCCTGACTGAGGATCAAACCCTCAACCTTGGTGTTTAGGGATGACACTATAACCAACTGAGCAACTGGTCAGGGCCAAGAAGGTGTTTGTTTGTTTTAAGTTTAAAAAAAAATTTTTTTTTTTCAGTTTAGAGAGGAGGGGGGGAGATACAGTGAGAGAGAGAGAAGGGGGAGGAGCAGGAAGCATTAACTCCCATATGTGCCTTGACCAGGCAAGCCAGGGTTTTGAACCGGCAACCTCAGTGTTTCCAGGTTGACGCTTTATCCACTGCGCCACCACAAGTCAGGCTGTTTGTTTGTTTTTAAAAGTACTGGGCGTCAGCCTTGGCCGGTTGGCTCAGTGGTAGAGCGTTGGCCTGGTGTGCGGGAGTCTTGGGTTCAATTCCGGGCCAGGGCACACAGGAGAAGTGCCCATCTGCTTCTCCACCCCTCCCCCTCTCCTTCCTCTCTGTCTCTCTCTTTCCCTTCAGCAGCCAAGGCTCCATTGGAGCAAAGTTGGCCCAGGCCCTGAGGATGGCTCTATGGCCTCTGCCTCAGGCGGTAGAATGGCTCTAGTTGCAACAGAGCAACGCCCCAGATTGGCAGAGCGTCGCCCCCTGGTGGGCATGCCGGGTGGATCCCGGTCAGGTGCATGCCGGAGTCTGTCTGACTGCCTCCCGGTTTCCATCTTCAGAAAAATACAATGAATGAATGAATGAATGAATGAATGGAGAGAGAGAGAGGGAGGGAGGAAGAGAAAGAGAGAGCGAGAAAGAGAGAGAGAGAGAGAAAGAAAAGAAAGAAAGAAAGAAAAGTACTGGGATCGAACCGTAATGTTGGTGTATTGGATGATGCTAACCAACTGAGCTACCTGACCAGGGCAGAAGGTGTTTAAGTTCTTTGATATAAGAAGAATTATATTTTCTTTCTGAGATAGGAGTTACTTACACAAAGATCATTATTGCCGGTTTGATCCCTGGTCAGGGCACATACAGGAACAGCTTGATGTTCCTGTCTCATTTTCCTGCCTCTCTTTCTTTTTTTCTTTCTTTTTTTTTTTTTTTTTTTGTATTTTTCTGAAGTTGGAAATGGGGAGGCAGACAGACAGACTTCCGCATGCGCCCGACCGGGATCCACCCGGCATGCCCACCAGGGGGCGATGCTCTGCCCATCTGGGGTGTTGCTCTGTTGCAACCAGAGCCATTCTGGCGCCTGAGGCAGAGGCCATGGAGCCATCCTCAGCGCCCGGGCCAACTTTGCTCCAATGCAGCCTTGGCTGCGGGAGGGGAAGAGAGAGACAGAGAGGAAGGAGAGGGGGAGGGGTGGAGAAGCAAATGGGCACTTCTCCTGTGTGCCCTGGCCGGGAATCGAACCTGGGACTCCTGCACGCCAGGCTGACGCTCCACCACTGAGCCAACCGGCCAGGGCCTCCCTGCCTCTCTTTCAAAAAAAAAAAAGAAAGATTATTACTGTAGTTATTTGTCTTATCTCCGTTATATGTTATTTTTATTAAGTGCTCTTTATCTTCATCTCCCTGAGTGAGGGCCTTCTGCGAGGTGGGGGGCAGAGGTGGCAGCCGAAGACAGAGGACAGGCTGAGGGAACAGGTGAGGATAGGCCCAGCTATAGCTCTGTAAGTGTACCATACCTAATATATGTGTGCACTCTGCTGACCCTCTCTTTTCTGATTCATGGGTGAGCTGTGGCACCATCCCTGCCCCCTCTAGGGCCCTTGTCATGTTGGCCAGGAAGCAGGGAGCAATAATGGTGGAATTTTAGGCATGAGGACCCAGTGTGCTTCCAGCTCCACATGACCTCTGAAGTGTGGTTTCCTCCAAGAGAGGCAGAACCTGCCTCCCTCTCAGGGTAACTGGTTTCTGTTTTCTCCCAGATAGAAGTAATCTTTTCCAGAGTACCTATTGTGTACCAGCTGAGGGCCAGATAGGGGGTGATTTGCCAACAGGCACTCAGAGAGCAGGGATTTGATTCCATGTCAACCATTTGGTTGTAGTGAGTTTTGGCTGATAAATTGAAAACAAACTTTTTTTTTTTTTTTTTAACAGGGACAGAGAGAGAGTCAGAGAGAGGGATAGATAGGGACAGACAGACAGGAAAGGAGAGAGATGAGAAGCATCAATCATCAGTTTCTCATTGTGACACTTTAGTTGTTCATTGATTGCTTTCTCACATGTGCCTTGACCGTGGGCCTTAAGCAGACCGAGGGACCCCTTGCTCGAGCCAGGGGCCTTGGGTCCAAGCTAGTGAGCTTTTTTTTTTTTTGCTCCAGCCAGATGAGCTCGTGCTCAAGCTGGCAACCTTGGGGGCTCAAACCTAGGTCTTCCGCATCCCAGTCCGTCGCTCTTTATCCACTGCGCCACCGCCTGGTCAGGCCACCCCCTGCCCTACTAACTCAGAAACCCTCTCTTCCAGCTGCTACGCCACCCAATGCTGTGGACCAGCCCTGCCTGCGGCTGAAGGTTTATGTTCGGCCAACCAGTAAGTACTCAGGGAGTTGGGCAGGGTCCAGACCTCCACCCTTGTATTCCCAATGAGGACCCACTGAGTGGTCAGTGTAGACAGGAGATGATCACAGAACAGCCTGGGGAATCTCACAACCTCAGCAAAGGCAGGCTCACCCTTGAGAGTCAGTTTCCCCATCTGCAAATCAGGACAACATTTGAAACCTTCAAGAGTGAAGGTTGAGCCGTGGCTGGGTAGCTCAGTTGGTTAGTGTTATCCTGATATGCCAAGGTTGTGGGTTAGATCTCTGGTCAGGGTATGTACAAGAGTCAACCAATGAAATAGTGAATGGGTGGAACAACAAATTTCTCTCTCCCTCTCTCCTTCTCTTCCTTCTTCTCTCTCCCTGTCTCTCCTTTCTTCCTACCTCTCCCCTACTTTAAAATTAAAACAAAGCAAAACAAAAAAAATGGAGTGAAGGTTGAGGCCCATCTCCAAGCCCCTCACTGAGGCTATAACCACCAGGTGTGGGCATCAGAGAAGGGCCTGTTTTCTGAGCTCTTGAAACACCATAACCACACCCAGAAACGAGGGGGCTCCTGAAGCCTTGAGACTTCACCCGGGTGCCAGGCTCACAATAGTTGGGTGCCAGCTATTTACTTCAGTGTGTGCGGAGATACAACCTCAACCAAGGTGGACAGAAATCTCAGTGCCCCCGGGGGGCGGGGCAGCCAGGTTTGAGATATTTAATGATATTCTGGTTGGGATATGCTCTAGGAAGCAATAGGAAGCAGATGGGGGTGGCCACTTAGGGAGGGGTCTGGGCCACCACTGACTGTTCTGTCTCCATGTCCCCTAGATGAGACCCTGTATGAGGCCCCTGAGCCCATCTTCACCAGCAATAATTCATGTAGTAGCCTGGGCAGCTACCAGCTTTTCCTCAGCACTGTCCCAGTGCTCTGGACCTTCCTGGGCTCCTAGTACCCGCCTGCAGGATGCCGGCCCCACCTGACGAATGCATCCAAGACCAAATAGAGACGTCTGGCTTTCCTATGACTGGTGCTGCCACCACCTGCAGGACAAGCTGCAAGGACAGAGGGCAGCCAATAGCCCTTGATGCCTGAGGGGCAGGGTGTCAGTGCAGCCCTTGTCCAGACCATCACATCAGGGGCACAGGAGAACCTGAAAAACTGTCAGTGATATTGGGCTTTTTGTTTATTTTTTATGGTTGGATCAGAAAGACTTGAGTTTTTAATTTAATTTATTCCTTGTTATCTTATCGCCAGTGACTTTGGGAAGGAAACAATGGATAGGATGGGGGCTCCTTGGCCCCCTGGGAAATGGGGATGGGGAATCCCTAATCTGGTTGCTCCATTTTTTGGGTCCTGGCTGAAGGTCAGGGCAGACCCTCCCAGGTGCCCCAGGGCTGGCCAGTATGAGGCAGAAGGGGCAAGGTGAGAGCCCCAGATTCTGGCCCAGGAATCCGCCCACCTCAGACTCCTGTCACCATCAGTCCCACCCTCCTCATGGCTTATGATAGTTTCCCAGAGTGGAAACTCATGCTGTTTCACCAGAGGCCACTGTGGAGCCCTGGCCAACTTGGAATCATGGCTCCCCACCCTGTCCCACAGCCTCTTAAAGTCACCTCTGAGCCCAAGAAGACGTTACATGTCTGTAAATAGAGCCAGCAAGTATATACTGTGATTTATTTTTACTGTATTACTAAAGACAAACTGGACATTTTCTTTTTACCTCACACCTTCATAGGGGGTGTCTTTATTTTGGTGTGGGGGGTAAACTTTTTTAGAGTAGAAGCCACTCTTTGCAATAAGCTTGTTCATCTGTCAGAGCCCCCTTCCTCTACTCTATGACTAATAATGTTTATAAGAAAAAAAGAAACAGGACAAAACAAAATGAATCCCAAAAAAAGAAACCCCCTCCAAAAGACACTTTAATGAAGCAAACAATGCATTTATACAGATTTCATATTTCTACCTGCCTTTCCTGATCTGTGTTTTATATATATGATATATAAATATATAGTGTGTCCATAAAATCATGGTGCACTTTTGACCGGTCACAGGAAAGCAACAAAAGACGATAGAAATGTGAAATCTGCACCAAATAAAAGGAAAACTCTCCCAATTTCATACCTATTCAGTGCAGTTCGATGTGGGCTCACGCACAGATTTTTTTTTTCTTTTTTTTTGTATTTTTCTGAAGCTGGAAACGGGGAGAGACAGACAGACTCCCGCATGCGCCCGACCGGGATCCACCCTGCATGCCCACCAGGGGCGATGCTCTGCCCCTCTAGGGCATCGCTCTGCTGCGACCAGAGCCACTCTAGCGCCTGGGGCAGAGGCCAAGGAGCCATCCCCAGCGCCCGGGCCATCCCTGCTCCAGTGGAGCCTTGGCTGCGGGAGGGGAAGAGAGAGACAGAGAGGAAGGGGGAGGGTGGAGAAGCAAATGGGCGCTTCTCCTATGTGCCCTGGCCAGGAATCGAACCCGGGTCCCCCGCACGCCAGGCTGACGCTCTACCGCTGAGCCAACTGGCCAGGGCCACGCACAGATTTTTTAGGGCTCCTTAGGTAGCTATCCTGTATAGCCTCTACAGATTCGTCATTGACTGATGGCCTACCAGAACGGGATTTCTCCACCAAACTGCTGGTTTTCTTCAACTGCTTATCCCACCGAGTAATGTTATTCCTATGTGGTGGCGCTTTGTTATAAACGTGCCGATATTCACGTTGCACTTTGGTCACGGATTCGAATTTAGCGAGCCACAGAACACACCGAATATTCCTCTGTACCGTTCACATCTCGACTGGCATGGCCGTGGGCTGCTCCACTGTATACACAGTGTTACGTCATCACCTGTACATGCGCACATGCTGCCACATCATCCTACAGAAACTGGGAGGGGCCCTGGCCAGTTGGCTCAGCAGTAGAGCGTCGGCCTAGCGTGCGGAGGACCCGGGTTTGATTCCCGGCCAGGGCACACAGGAGAAGCGCCCATTTGCTTCTCCACCCCTCCGCCGCGCTTTCCTCTCTGTCTCTCTCTTCCCCTCCCGCAGCCAAGGCTCCATTGGAGCAGAGATGGCCCGGGCGCTGGGGATGGCTCTGTGGCCTCTGCCTCAGGCGCTAGAGTGGCTCTGGTCGCAATATGGCGACGCCTAGGATGGGCAGAGCATCGCCCCCTGGTGGGCAGAGCGTCGCCCCTGGTGGGCGTGCCGGGTGGATCCCGGTCGGGCGCATGCGGGAGTCTGTCTGACTGTCTCTCCCTGTTTCCAGCTTCAGAAAAATGGAAAAAAAAAAAAAAAAAAAAAAAAGAAACTGGGAGGGTTTTCCTTTTATTTGGTACAGATTTCACTTTCTATCGTCTTTTGTTGCTTTCCTGTGACCGGTCAAAAGTGCACCATGACTTTACGGGCACACTATATGATACACAGCTGCTGGGAGACCACCAGGCATGCCAGTTAGGGAGGTTTTTGTAGGGGTTGGTGTGGGCAGTGGTGTTGCCACGCCTGGAGCTGGAGATGGGGCCTACCCCCTCCCATCACAATCAACTTTGGATTCTGTATTTTTTTATAATAAAACGAGCATAAACCTTTAGGTTGTGCATCTGTGTTAGGGGTCACTGACCCTCGTTGGAGGAGTGCTTTGACCTTCTAATTTGGGAGTCAGGTCCCTGCTAGGGAGGGGTGTCCTAGAGGAATATCTGGGGTTGATCATGACTGGTTCATTAGCTCTATGAATCTTCTGGCAGCCAAGCCCTGGAATAAGCATCACCCATGGGCCTCAATTTCCCCCTTGTGAGAAATGAGAATGAGCTTCCTGTCCCCCAGGAGACCCTAAGAAGATGGAGGGAAGACAGGCTGATTCTGAGTACACAGCAGGGGCTTATTAAGTGTCCCTCTGAGCATGTGATGGGTTGCTTAGAAACCAAATTTTTTTACATCCCATTGCCAAGCTCTGCTGCTGTGTGACTTAGTTTCCCTAACTGCCCCAGACCAGCACTGAAGGAGGAGAGTGTCTGTTATCTCTTAGTCCTTTTCTGGTTTTGCAAGAGGCGGAAAGCATGTGTCAGCGAGTGGTGGGATCCCAGTAGCTTTCACCCTAGTGTAGCCCCACGTAGAGGCGCAGAGAGCCAGGAGGCTAACCAGCAGGGCTAAAGGGCTGGCATCTTTGAGGCTGCTCTTGCCTTGGTGCCACCCTCCAGGACTGTAGTATTTTGGGCACAATTTGCCAAGAGGGAAGACTTTCAGCTAATGAATTTGGCCGTGCTGAGCCCAGAGACGGTAGCTGCCTCTTAATGAGGCTAGCCAACAGCACAAAGACCCCTGTGTGTTCCCTGCCCACTCCTGCCCAGCGGCGGGGGTGGAGTGTCCACCCCTGTGCTGAGCACCATGAGGGAGGCCCCTGGCTCCCCCACTCCATGGTGAGGACTCCGAGGCTGAGGGGGGTGGAGGCCTCCTTGAGATCCCATGCCTACACTCCAACTCAGCCACCGGGTCGGAGGAAACTGAAGGGAGAGAATTAAATGCAGAGATCATGGGGCGTAATCTTAGCAGTTGACCTTTTGTTATATTTTTAATTGAGATATAATTCATATACCACACCATCCATTCATTTAAAGTAGAATTCCACAATTTTTAGTACATTCACAGTTGTGCAACCAGCACCTCTAATTCCAGAAACTTCCATCACCCCCAAAAGAAACCTGTCACCATCAGCAGTCACCCCCAGCCCCTGACAACCATGAATCCAGTTCCTATCTCCGTGGATTGTCTGTCCTAGACATTTCACGTAAGTGGAATCACACAGTGTTGCCTTCCCTGTCTGGCTTCTCTCACTGAGCATCATGTGTTCAAGGTCCATCCACATTGTAGTGTCAGTGCTTCACTCCTTTTCATGGCTGAGTAATATTTCAGCGGATGGATAGACCACTTGTGTTTATCTGTTCATACGCTGAAGTTGTTGCCACCTTTTATGTGTTACAAGGATTCAAAAATTATTACTTAAGTTATTAGGGTTTTTTTTAAGATTTTATTTATTTATTTATTTTAGAGAGGATTGGGAGAGAGAGAGAGAGGGAATATGGGGGAGGAGCAGGAAGCATCAACTCCCATATGTACCTTGGCCAGACAAACCCAGGGTTTTTTTTTGTTTGTTTGAATTAATTGAATTATTTTTATTTATTTATTCATTTTAGAGAAGTGAGACAGAGAGAGACAGAGAGGGAAGGGGGAGGAGCAGGAAGCATCAACTCCCAAATGTGCCTTGACTGGGCAAGCCCAGGGTTTTGAACCGGCGACCTCAGTGTTCCAGGTCGACAGTTTATCCACTGCACCACCACAAGTCGGACTGTTTGTTTGTTTTACAGGAACAGAGAGAGAGTCAGAGAGAGATGAGAAGCATCAATCATCAGTTTTTCGTTGCGGTGCCTTAGTTGTTCATTGATTGCTTTCTCATATGTGCCTTGACCGCAGGCCTTCAGCAGACCAAGTGACCCCTTGCTCGAGCCAGTGACCTTGGGTCCAAGCTGGTGAGCTTTTTTTTGCTCAAACCAGATGAGCTCTCACTCAAGCTGGTGACCTCAGGGTCTCGAACCTGGGTCCTTTCGCATCCCAGTCCAACGCTGTATCCACTGCGCCACCGCCTGGTCAGGCATTAGTTTTGTTTTAAATTGAGATAATTTAACATAGCATTGTTTAGTTTAAGGTGTACATGTTGATATGATACATTTATATATTGCAATGTGATAACTATGTATTATTTTGAGACAGTTTTAGCACAAAAAATAACCTTAGATGGGTAACTACAGAAATAGCTTTGTTCCTGCCTCAGAGCCTTGGCATATTTGCTGTGCTCCCTGCCTGGTACATCACTGCCTGGCTCTCAGCTCTTTCAGATCAGGCCAGATGTCATCTCTTGCCCATCCATACCCCTCACCATCAAATCTCTAATTCTTTACTTGTCTGTCTGCCCCACTGTCTGGGAGCTCCCAGAGGGTAGGGGCTTGGTCTGTTGGGGCATCACTGGGACCCCAGTGCCTGGTCCGCAGTCTCCTTACAGATTTGTCGTTAGGCACATGTGTGTACAATTGTGTTACACAACTGCAGGCACCATGTACCGCCAGATACATTTGTGGGTCCAGGTCTATATGAAACTACCCCTGTGCCTTAGGGGCCACCATCAACATGCAGAATGGCCACTTACTCCCCAGGCTGCACTGTGCAGAGCTGGGGACCTTAGCCACAGCTGACACCCAGAGGCTGCCTGAAGGCCCCAGGTGGCCATTGGTATGGAACTATCTATATGTCGGTCCCTGTATGGAGAATTTCCTAGCCCACAGTTTCCAGAGGAAAGTGATTTCCCTCTCTCCGTTTCAAGCAGGGGGTCCAGGAGGTGAGGAAGGGTGTCTGTGGTTCCTCCTGCCCTGCTGGCTGCTCCAATGAAGCTGTGCCTTCCCTCTTGGGCCCCTTCAGTTTCATGGTCATCTTAGTGTGTGAGAGGGACAAGCCCCTCAGTCACAGGATGGTGCCCCACAACCTCTTCTCTAGTTTCTTTCAGGCACCTGTATCCTGTCTACATCCCTGGGCCCAGTGCTTGGATTTCCTGCTGTGACCATGAAGGAGGGGACTCAATCCTCATCCCCAGGACTGGCTTTTCTTTTCTTCTTTTGTGACAAAAAGGGACAGACAGACAGGAAGGGAGAGAGATGAGAAGCATCAGTTCTTCCTTGTGGCACCTTAGTTCATTGATTGCTTTCTCATATGTGCCTTGACAGGGGGGGGGGACTACAGCAGAGCGAGTGACCACTTGCTGTGACCCCTTGCTAAAGCCAGCAACCTTAGGGCTTAAGCCAGCAACCTTGGGCTTCAAGCCAGTGACCATGTGGTCATGTCTATGATCCCATGCTCAAGCCAGTGACCCCACACTCAAGCTTAATGAGCCCGTGCTCTAGCCAGGGACTTTGGGGTTTCAAACCTGGGTCCTCTGCATTCCAGTCTGATGCTCTATCCGCTGCGCGACCGCTTGGCCAGGCCTGGCTTTTAGGATTAGGATCAAGCCCCTTAACCACAACCAAAGAGCTGGAAGCCCCCACGCCTACCCCCTACTCAGAGGAAAGGCTATAGTCCCAGCAGCCCCAGGGTTTAGCCCTTCTCCAGGCTTCCTACCTGTTCCTCCCAACACTCTCCTATTCACTGGGGGCTCCCACCTCTTACCTCGCAGACCTTTGCTCCAGTTGTGTCCCCTGCCTGGTGTACCCTCCCCTCCTTTCAGCTTTCCTCAAATGTCCCTCTTCAGACCCTCCTGACTCCCTCTCTTGCCTCCTCTGCGGTTTTCTTCTCTCTTTGGCATTTATTCATCAGCCCTCAGGCATACTCCATATTTCCTCTGTTTGTTTCTTGTCTGTCTCCTCTAGATGGTCAGCTCCCTGAGGGCGGGATTTTTGTCTGTCTTTGTCACTGCTATGTTCTCAGTTACTAGAGTAGATCTGGTACACAGTAGGCACTCACTAAATGCTTGAATGCATGAATGTTGTATATCAGGGGTCCCCAAACTTTTTACACAGGGGGCCAGTTCACTGTCCCTCAGACCACTGGAGGGCCGGACTCTAAAAAAAACTATGGATAAATTCCTATGCACACTGCACATATTTTATTTTAAAGTAAAAAAACAAAACGGGAACAAATACAATATTTAAAATAAAGAACAAGTAAATTTAAATCAACAAACTGACCAGTATTTCAATGGGAACTATGCTCCTCTCACTGACCACCAATGAAAGAGGTGCCCCTTCTGGAAGTGCGGTGGGGGCCGGATAAATGGCCTCAGGGGGCCGCATGCTGCCCGTCGTGGGCCATAGTTTGGGGACCCCTGTTGTATATATTTATGTGGAAGCTGTATGAGCTCAAAAGAGAGTATGCTTGACCTGTGGTGGTGCAGTGGATAAAGCATCGACCTAGAATGCTGAGGTTGCCGGTTCAAAACCCCAGGCTTAACAGGTCAAGGCACCTATGAGAAGCAACTACGAGTTGATACTTCCTGCTCCTTCCATCCCCCACCTCCACCTTTCTCTTTCCCTCTCTTTCTCCTCTCTCTAAAGTAATAAATACAACCTCTAAAATAAAAAAGAGAGTATAACATGAGAATTGCATTTCCTGGTCAATGTCAGCACCCCCAGCAAGCATTTAGTGAGTGCCTACTATACATAGTCAGTGCTGGGCCTCCCTTGGTCTGTGGTGTCAAGGTGAGGATGGTGAGGCCTGCAGCAGTGGCCTCAGAACCCCATATTTGGGGGGGGGGGTTATGGGCCATGGGAAGAGACCATGGTGTTGGGGAGCCCCTAAGGAGACATAAATCATGACAAGATGACTCACAAGCCAAAAATTAAGTGGCTGCAGCTGGGCTAGTATGGCCAATGAAGCAGAGACCATGTTGAGGAAGCAGGAGCCCCTCCTACTCCTCTGTCTCCCCTCACAGCTACTGGACTGGCCATGTCATTATTAGAACCACACAGGTAATGATCATTAGGGCCAGCTGTGATCCCAGGCAAGGAGGGGCCTCAAATGCCAAACTTGGGGCAGGTGGCAGGAACTACAGAGGCAGAGAACAAACTGAAGGGCAATTGAGGTAGTCTTTTCTCCACCGTTATGGAGGCGGGGAGGGAGGGGAGGGCACAAGACGCTTTGGGGCAAGACTGGAGGCCAAGGAGGAGGAGGGGATTGCTGGTGGGGGACTGTTGAGTCTGAGGACCAGGGCTGCCCACCTGGCATAACCCAAGAAAGCACTAGACCCTCTGTGACTCTGCACTGTTGTGGGATGATGGAGCAGAATCCTGTTGGTGGTTGAGGCCTGCTCTAGGGTTGAAGCCAGAGAGAGAGAAAGAGACTTCTAGGGGCTGCCCACCTGAAAGCCCTGCCCACCTGACCTCCCTCTCTCCATTGATCTGGAAATGGAGGCTGAGAGGTCCAGAGATGATCAGTGAGTCCTAATGGATGATGCAGGAGACTGACCCCCTTTCCTGTGCAGGTAGGGAAACTGAGACCCTACTAAGCATCCAGGTCAAGAGGATGAATATAGGGTGAGTCTAGGCCTGGTAGGATCAGGAAGTGAATTGAGGGGTGCAAGACAAGGCCCCGCACAGCAGCCAGGGGCCTGGGTAGAAGGAGCCAGCTTTCATGCGTCCTCCTCCAGGAAACATTTGTTCAGCCCGCTCGGCTGCGTTGGATACCCTCGGGCTGCCCTCTCCCAGAAGCTCTGACTCAATTGAGGCATTGGTTTGTGGGTGTAGGAGCTGCCACAGGATCAAGTCCAGGCCTCCCACCGCTGGCTACATGGCTACCTCTCTGGGGGCCATAGTGCCTGACTCCTGGAGTAGGGTAAGCTTCCAGGAAAGTTGTTTCCACAGGATCTTCCATCAGTTCCTTCTGAAAGCTGCAGCTCCCCAGGAAGCAATGGAGCGCAAAGAGGTGAAGGTAAGGGGTTTTTTTTTTTATAATTGATGGCACTTACATAAGCCACACAGCCTCCAAGCCTTGTCCCAACCCTTGCTTCCATGCTTATTTTCATGATCAATTTCTGACACTACTGAGGAGATTTCTGCTTAACAAGAGGGAGGTTAGGGCCCTGGCCGGTTGACTCAGTGGTAGAGCGTCGGCCTGGCGTGTGGGAGTCCCAGGTTCGATTCCCGGCCAGGGTACACAGGAGAAGCACCCATCTGCTTCTCCACCCCTCCCCCTCTCCTTCCTCTCTGTCTCTCTCTTCCCCTCCCGCAGCCAATGCTCCATTGGAGCAAGGTTTGCCTGGGCGCTGAGGATGGCTCTGTGGCCTCTGCCTCAGGCGCTAGAGTGGCTCTGGTTGCAGCAGAGCGACGCCCCAGATGGGCAGAGCGTCGCCCCCTGGTGGGCATGCCGGGTGGATCCTGGTCGGGCGCATGCAGGTGTCTGTCTGACTGCCTCCCCGTTTCCAACTTCAGAAAAATACAAAAAAAAAAAAGGGGGGAGGGGAGGTTAGGGCCGGCATGAGGCACATGGTGCCAGCCAGGAAGGAGGTCCTGAGGCAAGAAGAGGAGGCGAGAAACCCTTAGGACCCAGCGGGCTGGAGAACTAGCGGCTCACCTTGCACCCCGTTTGCCAGCTTTAAGTATTTAAAAGCCTCTTGCGGTTACTGGGACCAACGAGTGGGGGCAGGGCAACCGGGTTTGAGGCTGGGGCACCACCAAAAAGAACTGGAAATGAGCGGAGAATCTGGTGGATGTCTGTTTCTTTTTTTATTTATTTATTTATTTATTTTTTTCTGAAGCTGGAAATGGGGAGAGACAGACAGACTCCCGCATGCGCCCGACCGGGATCCACCCGGCACGCCCACCAGGGGGCGATGCTTTGCCCACCAGGGGGCGATGCTCTGCCCCTCCGGGGCGTCGCTCTGCCGCGATCAGAGCCCCTCTAGCGCCTGGGGCAGAGGCCAAGGAGCCATCCTCAGCGCCCGGGCCATCTTTGCTCCAATGGAGCCTTGGCTGCGGGAGGGGAAGAGAGAGACAGAGAGGAAGGAGAGGGGGTTGGAGAAGCAAATGGGCGCTTCTCCTGTGTGCCCTGGCTGGGAATCAAACCCGGGTCTCCCGCACGCCAGGCCGACGCTCTACCGCTGAGCCAACCGGCCAGGGCCGTCCGCTGAGCCAACCGGCCAGGGCCGTGGATGTCTGTTTCCCCTACCCTTTCCCCCAGCTCAAAGCCCTGTAGTGCCTCCCCTGAGCCTTCAGGACAAGGCCCCAGTTCTGCAGGGAGGTCCCGTACCTCCGACCCTTCCTTCATTGGTCTCCAGGTTGGGCATAGCCCACTGGAGTGTCTTCCCTCCTCTGCGCCTTTGCCCGGACTAGTCCTCCCACTGGAAACTGTTTCCTGTCCTCCTTTTCTTTGAAAGATCATCTCACCCTTCAGGTGTGAGTTCTGCTCTCAGGAGGCGGGAGCAGAGGACTGTTTATGCACGCTTTGGCTAAGATACCTTCTCCCTCCAGAACTCACTTTCCTCAACTGTACAGTGTGGCTCAGGGTTTGTGTTCCATTCCTAACCTAGTCTCTTTCTCCATTGGAGAACTCCAGGGCAAGGTGAATGTCTTCCTTTCTGGGCCTCAGTTTATTTATTTATTTTTAAATTCTGTGGCACACTGGCCTTTTTTTTTTTTTTTTTTTTACAGAGTTGTAACTGTTACAACCCTTGAGGATTTTTTTTTAAATTTAATTTAATTTATTTTAGAGAGGAGAGAGAAAGGAAGAGAGAGAGGCAGAGAGGGAGAGAGAGAGGAGAGAGAGACAGAGAGAGAAGGTGGGGAGGAGTTGGAAGCATCAACTCCCATATGTGCCTTGACCAGGCAAGCCCAGGGTTTCGAACCGGCGACCTCAGCATTTCCAGGTCGACGCTTTTATCCACTGCTCCACCACAGGTCAGGCCTGACCTTTTGTTTTTTAAATTTATTGATTTTAGAGAGAGAAGGGAGAGAGACAGACAGAAATATTGATCTGTTCTTTTATGTGTCCTGACTGGAGATCGAACCCACAACCTTTGCGTAGGGAGATGACACTCTAATACCTGACTTGTAGTAGCGCAGTAGATAAAGCGTTGACCTGGAACACTGAAATTGCTGTTTCGAAACACTTGAGCTTGCCTGGTCTAGGCACATTTGGTAGTTGATGCTTCCTGCTACCCCCCCCCCTTTCTCTAAAATGAATAAATAAAATCTCAAAAAAAAAAAAAAAAAAAAAAAAGAGCCTGACCAGCTGGTGGCGCAGTGGATAGAGCGTCGGACTGGGATGCAGAGGACCCAGTTCGAGACTCCGAGGTCGCCAGCTTGAGCGCGAGTTCATCTGGTTTGAGCAAGGCTCACCAGCTTGAGCCCAAGGTCGCTAGCTCGAGCAAGGGGTCACTCGGTCTGCTGTAGCCCCCCTCCCCCCAGTCAAGGCACATATGAGAAATCAATCAATGAACAACTGAGGAACCACAATGAAGAATTGATGTTTCTCATTTTCTCTCTCTTCCTGTCTGTCCCTATCTGTCCCTCTCTCTGACTCTGTCTCTCCCACAAAGAGAGAGAGAGAGAGAGAGAGAGAGAGAGAGTCTGACCAGGCGGTGGTGCAGTGGATAGAGCATCAGACTGGGATGCCAAGGACCCAGGTTCGAGACCCCGAGGTCGCCAGCTTGAGCATGGGCTCATCTGGTTTGAGCAAAAGCTCACCAGCTTGGACCCAAGGTCACTGGCTCAAGCAAGGGGTTACTCAGTTAGCTGAAGGCCCGCGGTCAAGGCACATATGAGAAAGCAATCAATGAACAACTAAGGTGTCTCAATGCGCAACGAAAAACTGATGATTGATGCTTCTCATCTCTCCATTCCTGTCTGTCTGTCCCTATTTATCCCTCTCTCTGACTCTCTCTCTGTCTCTGTAAAAAAAGAAAAAGAGAGATGACGTTCTAACCAACATAGGTAGAGCTCAGTTTACCCTTCCGCAATGCTTATTTAAAACCCACTGTGTACAGATAATAGGACAGCAAATCCCAGAGGGAAGGGGGGAGGGAGTTAGTGGGAGGGGACGAAAGGGTTATAAAGGGGGTGGCACATGGTTGGGTGCTGAGGGTGTTATATTGAGTGGGACACTTGAATTCATGTTAACAGTAAAATTAAAAAAAAAAAAAAAAAAAAAAAAAAAAGAGCCCTGGCCGGTTGGCTCAGCGGTAGAGCGTCGGCCTGGCGTGCGGGGGACCCGGGTTCGATTCCCGGCCAGGGCACATAGGAGAAGTGCCCATTTGCTTCTCCACCCCCACCCCCTCCTTCCTCTCTGTCTCTCTCTTCCCCTCCTGTAGCCAAAGCTCCATTGGAGCAAAGATAGCCCGGGAGCTGGGGATGGCTCCTTGGCCTCTGCCCCAGGCGCTAGAGTGGCTCTGGTCTCGGCAGAGCAACGCCCCGGAGGGGCAGAGCATCGCCCCCTGGTCAGAGCATCGCCCCTGGTGGGCGTGCCGGGTGGATCCCGGTTGGGAGCATGCGGGAGTCTGTCTGACTGTCTCTCCCCATTTCCAGCTTCAGAAAAATACAAAAAAAAAAAAAAAAGAATGACATCACAAAAAATTTAAAAATAAAGAAAAAAACCCCGCCTGACCTGTGGTGGCGCAGTGGATAAAGCATCGACCTGGAAATGCTGAAGTTGCCGGTTCGAAACCCTGGGCTTGCCTGGTCAAGGCACATATGGGAGTTGATGCTTCCAGCTCCTCCCCCCTTCTCTCTCTCTGTATCTCCTCTCTCTCTCTCCCTCTCTTTCTCTCTCTCTCGCTCTCCTTTTGAAAATGAATAAATGAAATAAAAAAATAAAAAATAAATAAAAAGATTAAAAAAAAAAGAAAAAGAAAAAAAACCCCAAATTAAAACCCACTGTGTAGATGAGAAAGCTGCCCATTGTGTAGATGAGAAAGCTGAGGCTATAGGATGGGCAGGCCAGCCCCCAGCCCCACAGCTGGGACCCTGAGGAGGGTGTCTGAGTTGTCCCCACGGGCATGGATTGGGGGGGGCAGGCCCCTTTCCCCAGCAGCCACAGTAAGCAGCTCAGGTGAGTCCAGAATAACAGTCCAAAGTGGGCTGGGAGGAGCCAGAAGTCCTAGAGGAGGCACCTGAACAGGCAGGTGGAGCTGCTGGATCCTCCTTTTTGTTTGTTTGTTTTTGTTACAAAGAGAGAGAAACAGAGAGGGACAGAAAACAGGAAGTGAGAGAGATTTGAAGCATCAAATTCTTTGTTGTGGCTCCTTAGTTGCTCATTGATTACTTCTCATATGTGCCTTGAATGGGGGGGCTCCAGCAGAGCGAGAGACACCTTACTCAAGCCAACAACCATGGGTCATGTCTATGATCCCTTGCTCAAGCCAACGATCCTGTGCTCAAGCCAGCGATCCCGTGCTCAAGCTGATGAGCCAATGCTCAAGCCGGAGACTTCGGGTTTCAAACCTGGGTCCTCTGCATCCCAGTTCAATGCTTTATTTACTGTGCCACCGCCTGGTCAGGCCTTCTGGGTCCTTCTTAAGAGGTGAAAATTAGAGCCTGTTACCCTGCCATGGCGGGGGCACATCCCTGAATAGGCCTTCCACAGACCCACACAGCAATGCCCAGCCAGACCCCTGCAGGGGACAGTTTACAGCCTCCACCCCTTTACCTCATCCTAGCAAGGCACTCCTCCAAAGGTATGGTTTGCAATATCCAAGTCAAGCGTTAATGACCACAGCGTCACTGAGTCTCTGCACACCTGGGGCCGCTATTAGTATTTTTCATCATGCACAGTCCAAGCTATGGTTCTAGACATCCTGTGGCCAGAGTGGGAAACTGAGGCACAGAGAGATTCCTTAAGCTCCTGGCTGAGGGCGCAGCTGCAGGCATCTAAGTTCCAGTGCCAACCCTCAGTGATTGTTTGTTGAGTAACTGGATAAGTATGTTTTGAACATGGACTCCACAGCAAGTGCTCTTTGTCACCAGCTGGGCGAGGCTGGAGGCACAGCCCTCATTCTCCTGCATTCCCTCCTCAAGCAAGGCTGGGTTGAGGGGTGGGAGCGCACCACAGGAGTCAGCCGTGCTGTCGGGCAGATCTTTAAATTAAAATGCATATATCTACCAGATAAATAAATGCAACCCACATCCTGGTGACAAGTGGAATTAAGTCCTCTGGATGGGGACCAGGCAGTGAGGGGTATGGGCTGAGGATGTATCTATCACTGGCTCTCAGCACCCCACAGCAGCCCCCCATTCTATCTGAATGCTCAGTACTTCGCAGCTTGGTGGGGATGTAGGGAGGCACACAGGGGGTCAGGAAGTGAGGTCTGGGGTTCAAGACCTGACTTGTGAGCCCCAGGGTACCACAGGCCTGGGTTCGAGCAAGTACAGCTTTTTATCTGGTTGTCCCTGAGTTACATGCCCCCCATGAACTGAAGAGACTGTACAGCCCAGGGTTGTGAAAGCACTGGGCACGGCATAGATCAGATTGGAACCCTGGCCCACCCTGGCTTCTCACTGGTTGGGGTTGGCAGTGGATCTTTCTTGTGAGGTCCTGGCAGCCCTTGTTCTGTTGGATGCCAGGGAGACCCCACTCCAGCACATGGGAAGGCCCACAAGGGCCCCACACAGCTGTGGGGTTCTCCCTGGCCCCTTTTCTCCACTGGAGACCCAGCAGAGAGGGGCAAAAGAGGTGGGAAGGGAGCATTCAATTAAGGAGCAGCTAATTGGCTGGCAAGGGCCTTTCTGGGGCCCAGTAAATCTATTATGAAAAGCCTCTAAATGTATATAAAACTGGCCTCAGACAATCTGGGGATTAGGCCTCAGGGAGGGGAAACCAAGATGCAGGCTAGCTGGTGGATTTGTAGAACTGGGGCCCCTGAAGGGTTGGGGGAAGTCACTCACAGCGTTTGGGGCAGAGGGAGAAAGGTCTTCCTCTCTAGAGGCCAGCACCCATTTTTTAAAAAATATTTTATTTTTAACTTTATTCAGTTTTTTTGAGAGAGAGAGAGAGAGAGAAGGGAGAAGAGCAGAAAGCATCAACTCCCATATGTGCCTTGGCCAGGTAAGCCCAGGGTTTTGAACCGGCGACCTCAGCGTTCCCAGGTTGACACTTTATTCACTGCACCACCACAGGTCAGGCAAGGCCAGCACCCATTTTATAGCTGGGGAAACTGAGGCCCAAATAGGCCCAGACTCAAAATAAAGGGGCTCCTCCCAGGGTACCCTCAGACTTCCATCCAAAGGTGGGCATGGATGCTGTTCACTGCTGTTTTCTCACATGTCATGGTGGATTTCCCCACAGGTGGCAAGGTTGCCTCAGTGGGTCTGAAAGATCAGGGGCCAAAGATGGGGGTCTTTACACTGACAAAGCTGCTAGTGAGCCCAGGTCCCAGCTGGAGAGGAGTAGCCTCTCAGGGCTATAGAGCCCCAGGGCTATAATTTCAGAGTCCCTGGACCTGGTTGAAGTCACCATGGACAGGCTTGCATCTTTCATCCTATCTCCAGGTAGGGGCATCTGCCTGAACCAAGGCTTGGTGGCCAGAGGGAAAAGGCCAAGGCTGGGATGGGAGGAGAGGCTGGCAAAAAGGAATTTTATTTCCTTCTGAGGGTGACAGGGAGATCTGGGTGGGTTTATAGCCCAAGTGGCCCTGGCTTCCTCCCAGGATCTATTGAGAGAACATTGATTGACCCCCAAAAGTCACCTCCCTCTGGAGCTTAGTTCCCTCAGCTAGATCCTCACAATGCTTCATGGATCCTCCTATTTCAGCTATTGCCTCCTCCTGGGATGCCATTCCCTCACCCCCATCCCCCATGGAAATCCTCCATTTACCCTGGGGTGTGGGGAAGAGGGAGAAGACACACCCTGCACACACGCCCATCTAGTGGAGCTCAGGGCTGCCCTGCAGAGTGGCCCTAACAGCGGAGAGACTAAGGTACATGGCAAACGTCATTCAGGCAGGTATAAATGGTGGGGCCTTTCCTGGGCCCCTGGTCTGGCCCTGGTCCAGCCACCTGTGTGTACCTGCCACTCAGATGCTGGGAAATGATCAGGAGGTGAGTGATTCCCATGACTCAGCTGGTCCTAGCCTCCAAATTCATTCATTTGTATGTGAGGTTGTATGGCTGGTAGAGATCTGGGCTATGGTAGGCTGCTGAGCCTCTTTGTGTGATGTGAGAAGATATGTGTATGTTCAAGTGACTTAATTTCCTCATCGTTATCAGCAATGGCTCAATGCTGTTCCCAGCATGGAGGAAGAGTATTGGAGACTCTAGGTAACCCCTTTGTCTGGCTATCAGTCAGGCCTGCCAGGCCCCTTCAAGTCGTCACAGCCCAGCAACTGTAGCAGGGGGAATCATTCTGGCCTGTCAAGGATGGACTCAAGTGGAACCAGTGCTGATGAACAGAATGCACCCCTGCTGGCCCAGCCTGTTCACCTTTGGCCACTGCTGGTGACCCTACCCAATTGCCATCATGGACACTGTCTCCAGTGCTAATTGCACAGCACCCACCCTGGCCACTCAGCCGTGGACCCTGGCGAGCTGAGGCTGGCACAAAAAGCCACCGGACCCTCAGCAGAGAGGCCCCTGTGTCCTGACTCAGTTTCCCCATCTGTAACATGGGTACCCCTGCTGCTTGCCAGTCATTTGAGGATTGAATGGGGGCTGTGTGGGCAGAAGTTGTTGGGGGGGGAGGGCAGAGACCCTCGCGGGACTTTCCCAGGAGTGCTTGACTGGCCTTCCACCCAGTCCTTCTGCTGAGTCTTTGTCCAGGAAATTTGAGGTGGCAGGGAGAACAGATCTGAAAGGAGCAGAGGCAAATGCAATTGACCCCTGACCCTAGCCTCCTAATCCCAGTTGAGGCCCTCACTGGAGAGGGGCCTTGAAAGATGGCTGGAATATGGCCTCTGCCCCAGGCACAAAGGGGGGCTTCTGAGTCAGAGTTGCAGGGACTTGGGAGAACAGAGCTGCTCCACTGGCCACGAGTCTGATTACTACCCTGCAGAGACACACAGAAGAAACTGAGGGCAGGCAGAGCTCTCAGAAGCCCTCAAGCGCAGGGTGAAATCAGGTCCTGCCACCTCCAGGCTATGTGACTGCCAGACAGTAGCCATATTCTCTGAGCCTCAGAATACAAAGTTTGTGGGAAGACTGCCTGACTTGGAAGGCAGCCCACAGCCACACTGGACATCTGGTTCTAACTAGCTCTGTGCCTCAGTGTACCCCTTTGGGGTGGGGGATGCCTAAGGGGGTACATAGCCCAGGTATCCTCTCCCCTGGAGTGTGGGATACAGCTTTCTGACCTGACTGCCTTCCCCTGCTATAGATGTTTCCATAGCTTCCACCGTCTTTGAGACAAAGGCCACAGAGATGGTGGCCAAAGCTCTGCTCATTGAGCTTCATGGCCTGGGTTTGAATGTCACGCCCTTACCTTGGGGGAGCCCTCTTTCCTCTGAGCATTCCTCAGTAGACAAGGAGAATATTAACACCAGGACTGTTTCTTTTTCTTTTTTTTTTTTTCATTTTTCTGAAGCTGGAAACAGGGAGAGACAGTCAGATAGACTCCCGCATGAGCCCGACCGGGATCCACCTGGCACGCCCACCAGGGGCAACGCTCTGCCCACCAGGGGGTGATGCTCTGCCCATCCTGGGCGTCGCCATGCTGCGACCAGAGCCACTCTAGCGCCTGAGGCAGAGGCCACAGAGCCATGCCCAGCGCCCGGGCCATCCTTGCTCCAATGGAGCCTCGGCTGCGGGAGGGGAAGAGAGAGACAGAGAGGAAAGCGCGGCGGAGGGGTGGAGAAGCAAATGGGCGCTTCTCCTATGTGCCCTGGCCGGTAATCGAACCCGGGTCCTCCGCACGCTAGGCCGACGCTCTACCGCTGAGCCAACCGGCCAGGGCTCTGTTTCAAAGATAAAATAAGAGACTGCATTAATCAGGGTGAGCCCGGGTCTAGGCATACAACAGGCGCTCAATACATGCAACTCAGGATGATGCTGGACTTTGGCCCTGGTTCTGGCCCTCATCTTGGGCTACTGTGACTGAGACCTGCTGCCACAGACCCCACAGGGCTGGCTGAGGAGGAGCTAAGACAAAATCAGGGTGGGCACACTGTGATATTACCTGATAAATGCTCCAGGAAGGCCCTGGCCGGTTGGCTCAGCGGTAGAGTGTCGGCCTGGCGTGCAGGAGTCCTGGGTTCGATTCCCGGCCAGGGCACACAGGAGAGGCGCCCATCTGCTTTTCCACCCCTCCCCCTCTCCTTCCTCTCTGTCTCTCTCTTCCCCTCCCGCAGCCAAGGCTCCATTGGAGCAAAGATGGCCTGGGCGCTGGGGATGGCTCTGTGGCCTCTGCCTCAGGCGCTAGAATGGCTCTGGATGCAACAGAGCGATGCCCCAGAGGGGCAGAACATTGCCCCCTGGTGGGCATGCCGGGTGGATCCCGGTCGGGCGCATGCGGGAGTCTGTGACTGCCTCCCTGTTTCCAGCTTCGGAAAAATGAAAAAAAAAAAATAAATAAAAATAAATGCTCCAGGAAGAAAGTGGTAAATGAATGAATGAATGATTGATGGGAGGGAGGTGTCCTCACTTCTGCCAGCTGTGGTGACTTAGCCTCTTACCTTCCAGCTCCTTGGAGGCCACCGCTAGAAGCTTCCACTGAAGATTAAACTGTTCTCCTTCAATGGTTAGGATGTGTTCTCATGCTCAAGCGCCTCTGTGTTCCCTGAAGGCCACATGTCTGTTCCACCCTTCTGAACTGTTCCCCAAGATCAATTTCAATTTGGCCTGCTTGACTCTGCAGTATGACCCTTCTTGGGGGCTGGGTTTGGGAGGGAGAGGCAGTGGTTTCTGCATCCTACCCTACCATATCCCCAGGACCTGCATCTGCTGATGAGAGGGCTCTGCTATTGCTGGCCCTTTCTGGGCCTCAGTTTCCTCAGCGATGAAATGAAGGGGTGAGGAAGGGTAATCTGAGACCAACCCTGATTTCATTCAACCTCATGCTTTTCTTGGGTGCAATTAGGTGCCTAATTTTGTGCCAGGGCACAGTGGGAACCAAACTGGACAAACCTGAGTTAATCAGGGGAAGGGGAAGGCATTACTGACAGGGGAACAGCACATACAAAGGCTCTGAGGCAGCAGGGAGCATTGTGCTATAAAGGAAAACAAGGAGCAGAAAGGGTGAGACCGGTGTGGAGGGTGGGTGAGCCTTGGTAACAACATTATTCAATGTTAATCAACTGTCAACATTTATTAATGCCTACTGTGTACCAAACAGCTACCTATGGGCTTTACCTGCTTCATCTTCCTGGAACCTCACAACTATCCTATAATTACACTCATCTTTCAGACAAGGAAACAGGCCACAGAGGGGAGGTTGCTGGCAAAGGTTACTGAGCAGATAGCAGAGCTGAGGTTTGGTTCCAGTTCAGACAGATCTTAGAATCCCAGAGTGATAGTGGTGTGGATGGTCCCTTCCTCAGCAGTAGACCCTCAGCCACTGCCCTTACCTCCCACACCCCCACACCCCTATCATTCCCCCACTTCACTTCATGACTCAGGTCTCCCTCCATTTTCACAGGGTCAGGAGGAAAGATATAAATGGGTCCTGATCCCTGGAGTTTGATTTGAACCTACTACCCTTCTCTGTGACCTTGGGGGCAGGTCTGTCCCTTCTGTGCCTGTTTTCCAACCTGTAACAAGAGACTATACGAAACACTTATCTCTCAGACTAAGGTGAGCCAGGGGAAGGGATGAGGCCTCACCTGTCATGGCTGGGAGCACCCTGTGCTTCACACTCTCCCTGGGCCTAACTCTGCTGTGCACCCCCATAGCCCTATTCAGGCCCTAACTGTCTCTGTACCTGGAGGGGGAATTCTGCTGAGTACCTCACGGCTCTGCACCTCCTCCATAGGCCGGACCCTGCTGGGCCTTCCCATGCCCTTTCTGGGCCCCAAACCCCACTATGTACCCTGAGCCCTGCTGTGAACTGCTGTGCCATGCCCCCTCTCTGGGCCCCATCCCCACTGTGGACCCCTACACCCCAAGCCCTCTCTGGGTCCAATGTCCTCTCTGGGCCACTGGTCAGCTCTGGGCTCCAGTCACCACTAGGTGGAGCGAGGAGGCCAGTGGAGACCCAGAATGAGCAGAGGCACTCTGAATCTGCAAAGTCTGGGACCCGGTGGTCTTGGCACTGATGGGTGGATGCCTTTGACTCCTTCAAGCTCGAGGTCAAGCCTCCTATCTCACAGACAGTGGCCCTTGGAGGGAAGCACCAACTGTGAGAGGTGCGGACCAGGAGCCTGAGGGGTGGTGTCCAAAGCACGTGAGCTCTACACAACTGTGACCTTGACTCCCAACCCCTGCTCCTGCTGCTATGTCAAGATTCCCATGTGGAATTCGGAATCTCCACCACCTGATTGTCTCACAGTCAGGCATATAGGCAGTTGGGGAAAGTGAGGCTGGGTGTCTGGGCAGTGGATGAATGTTGTGAGCACCCTTTGAGTTAGGATGCTGTTGAAGCTGGGTGAGACTTCTCAGGATCTGAGGACACCCTCCCCACAAGGATTCAATGACACAGAAGACAAGTGGGCTGCTCTGAGGAGGTGATGGTTCAGCTGAAATCTGAACTATAAGAAATATCAGACAGGGGAGGACACAGAAGGGACCATTTGCTGTGGCCTCAAGGTGGAATCCTGCATGTCCTGGGGACTGGAAACCAAGTAAACGTGTGGCAGGGTCAGCCCCTACCCCTGGCCTTTGTAGGCCAATTAGGGGAACTTGAGTTTTATGCAGAGCATACTGGGGAGTCATGGTGGATGAGAACCCACTAATTATTTGTTTCACAACTCCCTGAGGCCGCCTGGGTACAGGCTGTAGGGGCAGTCATGGAGGCTGGGGAGAACCAGAGAGGAAGTTGGGTGGGAGTCCAGGTGGGACCTGGGCAGGAAGTGGCTAGGGGTCTGGTTCAGGGGAAGAGCAGAAAGGCTCAGAGATACGGATGTACTGCATAGGCTCAGGTGCCAGGCAAACCCTCAGGCTGGACTCGTTGGTCCCAGGCTGTTCCCCATGCCCCCCAGAGTCTCAGGGTTGGATCTGTGTCTCATCACCACTGGAATTGAAGGGGAGGCCAGGCCTGTGGGAGAGTGTCTCTATGTCCATACCCCTGTTTGTCCAGACATGCAGTAAGGTGAATTTCCTTCTGTGGCCCCCTGCCCACCTGTAAGGATCTGTGAGAAAGGACTGGGTAGAGGGTCAAGTAGGTAGAAGTTCCAGAGTCCTAGGCGTGGGCAGCGCTACAGCCTTCTCATCCACTGGCCAGGGTAGGTGGAGGCAAGTGGCAGGTACAGGATTGCTCCTTGGAAGCTGCCCTTTTCTGGCAGGGGGTGTCTGCAGGAGGTCTGACCCTCACTGGGCACCAGTGACCCATATCCCCTCTGCTCCTCAGTGAGTAGGGGGATGTGTAGGCCCTAACCCTTGCCCGTCCTGGAGGAGGTCTATGAGACAGAGTGGAGATTGCACTGGACAGAAGCAACAGAGGACATAGGAAAACCAAAGGTCACGCAGCAGTTGGGAGACAGAAAGAGAGGTGCCATTTGAGATCTGAAGGGAGAGAAAGATCCATACTCTTGGTGAAGGTGAGCATCTAGGCAGAAGGAACAGCAAGTGCAAAAGGCCCTGGGGTAGGATACAGTCTGGTGAATTTGCAAGGCCTACAGGAGGTTGACGTGGCTGAAGCAGGGATAAGTGGGGGGAGAAGTGTGGTTTCCTTCACAAGGACACTGGGGAGCCACAGAAGTGTAGAGCAACAAGGGACATAATGGAGGCAAATGCCTATCAGGATGGCCAGGCAGAGAGGACTGCTCGGGTAGGAAAGGGGCTCAGGGCAGAAACCCTGCCAAAGGGAACTTAAAGGAAAATTCCTTATCCTGTTCTCTTTTCCTTTGTTTCTGTCACTGGTTGAGAAATCAGAGGGAAGAACTTAAACAGTAGTTCCTGTGCCCAGGTGTCAGGGGTCCTGGTACCTACAGCCCACCTCTCAATGGGGATGTACCCAGGTGAGCCAGTACCCTCATCCTGCATGGCATTCCTTGTCTGACCCTGAGGGACCACCCAGGCCCTGTGATGACCTTGGGCTTGGACAGTTGTCCAGCCATGGGGGCACATCCTTGGTAGGACTACTCGGTTACTCTTTCCTGTCTTTGGGTGGGAGAGTACAGTATGGTCTCCACAGTAGGACAAGGTTATATGCCGTGGTATGTCAGTGGCTCTGGGCTGGAGAATTGCCTGTCATGGACTCCAGCTTGACTACCTGGCCACCTCCACCCACTGGGTCTTTGCTGTGTCTCACCTTCCAAATGGGAAAACAGGCTGGGCATTGATCTTGGCAAACTGAGTCATGTTTGCTGATTCCCAGGCCCTCCACCCCAAAAAGCTGTCTGACATCCTCCCCTGATACTGTTACCTCAAGTTTAGGAGAGGTTGAGGCACAAGATTGAAATTCTTGGGCCAGCAAAGAAATCCATAATGAATTGTTTAGACAGATTCCTTTAAATTGCTTCACCACAGTGTGGGATGGTTGGGGAGGGGCTCTGTGGGGAAGGTCACTTTTTTTTGCACAAAGGTCAGCTGCAGACAGTTAACAAGGCAAAGGCAGCTTAAAGGATACTTAAGAATAACAAAAGATTTCTTTTCCCAGATACCTTGTATGAGGGATTCACAGAGGTGGGGGTGGGGTGGGGGGTGGAAGGGTGGGGACACTAGAGCCAGAGAGAGGTAGCCACTTCCTATTCTGTAACATCTGAGAACCTTCCTGGCCAGATTTATTCATTGCTTCTCAATAGTTACATAAAACAGCTTCATCCTGGCCCTGGCCTAGGTAGCTCAGATAGTTAAAGCATCACGCTAATGTCCCAAGGTTGCAGGTTTCGTTTTTTTAATTTTTTATTTATTTTTTTACAGTGACAGACAGTGAGTCAGAGAGGGATAGACAGGGACAGACAGACAGGAACGGAGAGAGACGAGAAGCATCAATCATTAGTTTTTCCTTGCACGTTGCAACACCTTAGTTGTTCATTGATTGCTTTCTCATATGTGCCTTGACCGTGGGCCTTCAGCAGACCGAGTAACCCCTTGCTTCAAGTCCAAATGAATTTTTAAGCAACCTTGGGTTCAAGCTGGTGGGCTTTTGCTCAAACCAGATGAGCCCGCGCTCAAGCTAGCAACCTCGGGGTCTCTAACCTGGGTCCTCTGCATCCCAGTCCGACGCTCTATCCACTGCGCCACCGCCTGGTCAGGCCCAAGATTGCAGGTTTGATCCCAGGTCAGGGCACATTCAAGTATCAACCAATGAATGTATGGATAGGTGGAACAGCAAGTCCATGTTTCTCTCTCTCTCACCCTTTCTCTCTAAAATCAGTCAATCAATAAGTTTTTTTTTTAAATTTTTTATTTATTCATTTTAGAGAGGAGAGGGAGAGAGAGAGAGAGAGAGAGAGAGAAGGGGGAGGAGCTGGAAGCATCAACTCCCATATGTGCCTTGACCAGGCAAGCCCAGGGTTTCGAACCGGCGACCTCAGCATTTCCAGGTTGACGCTTTATCCACTGCGCCATCACAGGTCAGGCAAGTTTTTTTTTTTAATGCAGATTTATTCTCTGACAGTTCTGGGGTCAGGAGTCCTACATGGGTCTCATGGGGATAAACTCAGGTGTGGGCAGGGCTGGTCTTTCTGGAGGCTCCAGGAAAAACCATTTCTAGCCTTTTCCAGCTTCTAGTGTTGTAAAGTACTGTTCCACCCGGTTTATGTAGAGACACCAAGTCCAAATGAATTTTTAAGGAGTTTTATTAAAAGAAGGAGATTTATTAATAAGCCAGCTGCAATGACAAACACAGGGTATAGCTGACCCAAATCGTGTAGTCCCGATTATAGCCCTGAGGCAGGTTATATACCCTTGATCACACACAGGTTGGCAGGAAAAGGATGGGGTGAGGAGCCCTGAGGAGCCACTGTGCCACCTCACCCGCAGGTGTTATAAAGTACCAAAAGCTACAGAATCAATATTAATATTCTAAGAGGCTTAAAAAACATTTTATTAATTTGGGTTAAGGTGTGCAGAGAAATTTTGTGAATGATCTCTGTACTGTGTAATTGGCATAAAACCAGGATGGCCCTTGGCATTGTATTGTAAATGCAAAGAGAAGGAAAACATGGATTCCCTGACATTCCACCACACCTGTGGGGAAAGGGGTGAATGGCTAGCCAAGTGCAGGAAGAGAAAAGCCAAAATAAACCTTTTCTTATAGTAATAAGCCATTTTTGAGCATTTGTCCCCACGGAAACTACCTCTCCCATGTGAATGCATGTGTGTGACTCTGGACAAAGTGATGGCGGATAAACATTAGAAAATATAGGAATATCTTTTAATATGTAAAGAGACATCTTTCTATCATTGTGTTGACTTGTAAATTTTGTTTTCTCCAAAATGATGTATGTCTTGCAAATTGAACATGGTCTTATCATGTTAAAGGGCATATGACTATAAGCAACAGTGATAAAGAGCACCTAATTGCAATTTTTGCTTCTGTACTTCCCGCTTGCAAAACTATAAAAACTAGATAAAACAAAGGGCCGGTGCACGCTCTCCTTCAGATTTCTGTCGGAGTTGCCGCCGCTTGGCCAATGTAGATGATAAAGCTTTGGTGTGTAATCGACGGATTTTGTTCATGTCTTCAATGTTTCGAATCCCTCCGAATTAGGCTTAACATGGGAGGCATGTCATAATTATTTAAGTTTATAACATCTGTTTATAGGATTCATAAAAAACATTCTTACATATTAAAACTTATAAGGTAACTGTTGGGCAGATAAAATGTATTATGCTCACTTTGTTAAAGATTACGCTGCCCACGAGGAGGCCGTCGCCCAGGTGATATTAATGTGTGTTGGGGTGGGCTAAAGGCAGGCAGAATCCTTGTAGCCTGGGGCTTGGTTTTGGGATTAAGCCTTTCCTACCCTTTTTTGATGTGGGGTGGTACAATCCAATCATGCCTCAGAGAAGTGACTTTGTATTATAGACTTCCCTATTTTGTATATTGGATTAAGAGTTTGGATTTCTACACTATAAAATGGAGACAGAGCAGGAGCTTGTTCTCTTGGTTCCTGGGATGATTAGCATGAGAGAGCAGAGGGAGCAGAGCAGAGAGCAGAAAGAGGCCATGTGGCCAGGAGAAGCAGCCAAGATGGCGGAGTATTGAGTGAAAGGCCAGTTTGTGCAGTTTGACGCTGGAGAAGGAAGGAGATGGAGAACAGAGGTGAATAAGTCTGATGAGCTAGAAACCTTTGATTCTAGGAAACTCGGATAAGTCAGTGGCTTTGTGAGCACTGAATGTGAGTGGGTTTTGGAGCCCAGTGTGTGTGTTTACTTGCCTGCCGGGTGCAAGCTAGGATTAAAGACTATGGCCCACCAGTTTTTGGCTCCGTTGTTTCTTTACCGACTGTCCGAATCCAATGCGAACCTGCATGGGCCGGGCTGCTGTGATAGTAGCCCTGGCCCTGGCCACTGGCTTTACAGTAACACAATAGCAAAAAATGTTGTTTTATTTATTAAAAGACATTCCCAAATTGTTTAGTGTTCATCTGCCATCCCTTTATTTAGAGGTATATACATTAATCACGTTTTCAGGATGGGAGGGGGAACTTACATGGTGTCAGGGGATAAATGTTTGTGAGTGGCCCATTAAAGAAAGAAAGAGGAAGAGGAAAGGGCTTGCTTATTTCTCCCTTTCCCCTCTTCATTTAAAATACAAAGCTATCGGCCATCCTGACTTGGTGTAAATTACATACAAGTATATATATATATAAAAATCATATTTACAGAATTTCTTTGAATGCTTGGCCTAAATTAAAAAATGCCCTTAAGCTTCCTAGTAAAAAGAGGGGTTTCCTACACAGTATGTCTCTGTAAGCCAGGAAACTCCCACATTTCTCTCTCCTCAATCCTTACAGAAAAGAGGGGGCAAGAAACCTAATTCTTTTTCCTAAAATATTAGTATTAATTTTTCTATTCTTTGGTACCTTACCACACTACAGGTACCACATCCCTGTCTTGTGACCTCTTCCTCCATCGACACAGCCAGAATAGCCTCTTCCATCTCTGACTTTGACCCTTCTTCTGCCTCCTCTATGAGGACCCTTTAAGGAAAATGAGCCTTCCTGGAAATCTAGAGTCATCCCCTCCTCAGGAGCCTTGATTTAATCCCACCTGCTGTGATAAGGTGCCAAAGAACCGTAAAACTTAATATTGGCAACACCATTTTAAAGCGGAAATGTCGGGCTTCTTGCCCCCTCCATTCTGTAGAAAATGGAGGGAGAAGAATGCAGAAGCTTTCTGGCTTACAAGGACAAATGAGTCATTTAGTTTAACTATAGTTCTCTTAAATAATAAAGGTTATCTGAAGAACTTCCTTTCCCTTTCAATAAAAGACAATGTTTGCATACCCTACACTGATTTTAACTCTTTCTCCCATTCTGGAGTCCTGAGAGTAACATATACCTCTAGACCAGGGGTCCCCAAACTTTTTACACAGGGGGTCAGTTCACTGTCCCTCAGACCGTTGGAGGGCCGGACTATAAAAAAAACTATGAACAAATCCCTATGCACACTGCACATATCTTATTTTAAAGTAAAAAAACAAAACGGGAACAAATACAATATTTAAAATAAAGAATAAGTACATTTAAATCAACAAACTGACCAGTATTTCAATGGGAACTATGCTCCTCTCACTGACCACCAATGAAAGAGGTGCCCCTTCCAGAAGTGCGGCGGGGGCCGGATAAATGGCCTCGGGGCCGCATGCGGCCCCGCAGGCCGTAGTTTGGGGACCCCTGCTCTAGACAAAGGGATGGGAGGTAGACACTAAAAGATTTATGAATGTCTTTAATATGTAAAATGACATTGTACCACTACTGTATTGATATGTAAAACGACATCACTGTTGTGTTACCTTGTAAGTTTTTGGGTTTTTAAAAATTTTTTTAGGCCTGACCTGTGGTGGCGCAGTAGGATAAAGCGTCGACCTGGAACACTGAGGTCGCCAGTTTGAAACCTTGGGCTTGCCTGGTCAAGGCACATATGGGAGTTGATGCTTCCTGCTCCTCCCCCTTCTCTCTCTCTCTCTGTCTCTCTCTCTCACTCCTCTCTCTGTAAAAAAAAAAAAATTATTTTTTATTATTATTTTTTTTGTATTTTTCTGAAGTTGGAAACGGGGAGGCAGTCAGACAGACTACAGCATGTGCCCAACTGGGATCCACCCGGCATGCCCACCAGGGGGTGATGCTCTGCCCATCTGGAGTGTTGCTCTGTTGCAACCAGAACCATTCTAGCACCTGAGGCAGAGGCCACAGAGCCATCCTCAGTGCCAGGGCAAACTTTGCTCCAATGGAGCCTTGGCTGTGGGAGGGGAAGAGAGAGACAGAGAGGAAGGAGAGGGGGAGGGGTGGAGAAGCAGATGGGCGCTTCTTCTGTGTGCCCTGGCTGGGAATCGAACCTGGGACTCCTGCACGCCAGGCTGATGCTCTACCACTGAGCCAACTGGCCAGGGCCTATTTTTTTATTTATTCATTTTAGAGGAGAGAGAGAGAGAGAGAGAAGGGGGTAGGAGCAGGAAGCATCAACTCCCATATGTGCCTTGACCGGGCAAGCCCAGGGTTTTGAACCAGTGACCTTAGCATTCCAGGTTGATGCTTTATCCACTGTGCCACCACAGTTGAGGCTTGTAAGTTTTAATATATAGGAATGTTTTTTATAGATCCTATAGACCAGTGCTTGTCAACCTGGTCCCTACTGCCCAATAGTGGACGTTCCAGCTTTCATGGTGGGTGGTAGCAGAGCAACCAAAGTATAAATAAAAAGATAGATTTAACTATAGTAAGTTGTTTCATAAAGATTTATTCTGCCAAACTTAGTGAAAATCTGACATAAAGTAGTTGGGAAAGTAATTATTATTATTTGCTTTAACTTGCTGTAACTCTGCTTTAGAAATTTTATAAAGTAAAGTTACTTCCCTACTTTATAAATCACCATTACTGTGGAACCAGTGGACGGTTAGAAAATTTTACTACTAACAGAGATACAAAAGTGGGTGGTAGGTATAAAAAGGTTGAATACTATTGCTATAGACAAATAATGATTGATTATTGTATCATGCCCGCCCTCCTTTTCCCCCAACCTATATGTGATCAAGTCTATATAACTAGCTTCAGGGCTATTTTGGACACACATGATTTGGGTTAGCTATACCCCGTGTAAGTCATATGCAGCTGGTTTATTAATCTCCTCCTAATTCAAGGAATTCATTACAACCAAACCAATGCTGCGGAAATGTTAAGGGGCCTGTTGTAAACAGATCAAAGTGGGAAAAGAATATACCAAAAAAGGAATACAGTATTAAAGAATAAAATGGCAATAAACAACTACATATCAATAATAAACTTAAATGTAAATGGATTAAATGACCCAATCAAAAGACATAGGGTAGTCTGACCTGTGGTGGCGCAGTGGATAAAGCATTGACCTGGAATGCTGAGGTTACCGGTTCAAAACCCTAGGCTTGCCTGGTCAAGGCATATATGGAGTTGATGCTTCCTGCTCCTCCCCCCTTTCTCTCTCTCTCTCTCTCACTCTAACTCTCTCTCCTCTCTAAAATGAATAAATAAATAAAATAAAATAAAATAAAAAACACTAAGTTTAAAAAAAGAAAAAGAAAAAAAAAAGACATAGGGTAGCTGCTTGGATAAGAAAACAGGACTTGTACATATGCTGTCTACAAGAGACACACCTTATAACAAAAGATGCACATAGACTGAAGGTAAAAGGATGGAAAAAAATATTTCATGCAAATAGAAATGAAAAAAAAGCTGGGGTAGCAATACTTATATCAGACAAAATGGACTTTTAAACAAAGACTATAGTAATAGATAAAGAAGGTCACTACATAATGTTAAAGGGAGCAATCCAACAGGAAGATATAACCATCATAAATATCTACGCACCTAATATAACAGCACCTAAATATATAAAGCAAAATTTGATGGATATAAAGGGTGAGATCAACAACAATACTATAATAGTAGAAGATTTCAATACCCCACTAATATCACTAAATAGATCCTCAAGAAAGAAAATTAACAAAGAAACAGCAGACTTAAAGGACACACTAGATTAACTTGATTTAATAGATATCTTTAGAACCCTTCACCCTAAGGCAGCAGAATATACATTCTTTTCAAGTGCTCATGGTACAGTCTCTAAGATAGACCACATGTTAGGACACAAAAGCAGTATCAAAAAATTTAAGAAGATTTAAATCATATCAAGCATTTTCTCTGATCACAATGGCATGAAACTAGAAATCAACCACAACAGAAAAACTGAAAAATAGTCAAACACATGGAAACTAAATAGCATGTTATTAAATAACAAATGGGTTAACAATGAAATCAAAGAAGAAATAAAAAAATTCCTAGAAACAAATGATAATGAGCAAGACCTGTGGTGGCACAGTGGATAAAGCGTCGACCTGGAAATGCTGAGGTTGCCGGTTCGAAACCCTGGGCTTGCCTGGTCAAAGCATATATGGGAGTTGACGCTTCCAGCTCCTCCCCCTTCTCTCTCTCTGTCTCTCCTCTCTCTATCTCCCTCTGTCTTTCCCTCTCCTCTCTAAAATGAAATTAAAAAGTAAATAAATAAATAATGGTAAAAAAAGAAAACAATAAAAAAAATGATAATGAGCAAACAACAACTCAAAATTTATGGGACACAACAAAAGCAGTCCTGAGAGGTAAGTTCATAGCACTAAAGGCATTCCTTAAGAAGCTTGAAAAGGCTCAAGTAAACAACCTAACCCTTTATCTAAAATAACTAGAAAAATAACAGCAAGTAAGGCCCAGAGGTAGTAGAAGGAAGGAAATAATAAAGATCAGAGCGAAAATAAATGACATAGAAGTTAAAGAAACAATACGGAGGATCAATGAAACCAAGAGCTGGTTTTTTGAAAGGGTAAACAAGATCGATGAACCTTTAACAAGACTCACCAAGAAAAGAAGAGAGAGGATTCAAATAAGTAAAATTAGAAATGAGAGTGGAGAAATAACAACCGACACAACAGAAATACAAAATATTGTAAGAAAATACTATGAAGAACTGTATGCCAAAAATTAAAACAACCTAGGTGAAATGGACAAATTCCTTGAAACATATCATCTTCCAAAAATCAATCTGGAAGAATCAGAAAAACTAAACAGACCAATTACAACAAAAGAGATAGAAAGAGTTATCAAAAAGCTCCCAAAAAACAAAACTCCTGGACCCAATGGCTTCACAGTGAATTCTACCAAACATTCAAAGAAGAACTAACTCCTATCCTTCTCAAGCTATTTCAAAAAATTCAGGAGGAAGGAATACTTCCAAGTTCCTTTTATGAGGCGAGAATAATTCTGATTCCAAAACCAGGTAAAGACAACACAAAAAAAGAAAATTATAGGCCAATATCCCTGATGAATTTAGATACTAAAATCCTCAACAAAATATTAGCAAACCGGATCCAGCAATACATGAAAAAAATCATACATCATGATCAAGTGGGATTTATTCTGGAGAGGCAAGGATAGTACAATATTCATAAATCAATTAATGTGATTCACCTAATAAACAAAAGGAAGGAGAAAAACCACATGATAATTTCAATAGATGCAGAAAAAGCATTTGGAAAAATCCAGCACCCATGTATGATCAAAACTCTTAGCAAAGTGGGAATACAGGGAACATACCTCAGCATGATAAAGGCCATCTATGACAAACCCACAGCCAACATTATAATTAATGGACAAAAATTAAAAGCAATTCCCCTAGGGCCTGACCTGTGGTGGCCAGTGGATAAAGCATTGACCTGGAAATGCTGAGTTCACTGGTTCGAAACCCTGGGCTTGCCTGGTCAAGGCTCATATGGGGGTTGATGCTTCCTGCTCCTCCCCCCTTCTCTCTCTATCTCTCCCTCCTTTCTAAAAAATGAATAAATAAAATAAAAATTAAAAAAAAGTAAAAAAAAAAAGCAATTCCCCTAAAATCAGGAACAAAGCAGGAGTGCCCCCTTTCACCACTCTTATTCAACATAGTACTGGAAGTCCTAGCTACAGCAATCAGACAGGAAGAAGAAATAAAAGGCATCCAAATTGGAAAAGAAGAAGTAAAACTATCATTATTTGCAGATGATTTGATACTGTATATAGAAAACTCTAAAGTCTCAGTCAAAAAAAAAACTACTGGACCGAAGAAACAATTCAGCAAGGTGGCCAGATATAAAATTAATACACAGAAATCAGAGGCATTTTTATACACGAACAATGAACTGTCAGAAAGAGAAATTAAGGAAACAATCCCCTTCACTATTGCAACAAAAAAAAATAAAATACCTCGGAGTAAATTTAACCAAGGAGGTTAAAGACTTGTACTCAGAAAATTATAAAACATTGATAAAAGAAATCAAGGAAGACACAAACAAGTGGAAGCATATAACGTGCTCATGGTTAGGAATAATAAATATAATTAAAATGTCTATATTACCCAAAGCAATTTATAAATTCAATGCAATACCAATTAAATACCAATGACATACTTTAAAGATATAGCACACATATTCCAAAAATTTATATGGAACCAAAAAAGAACGCGAATAGCCTCAGCAATCTTGAAAAAGAAGAATAAAGTGGGAGGTATATCATGTCCTGATATCAAGTTATACTACAAGGCCATTGAACTCAAAATAGCTTGATACTGGCATAAGAACAGACATATAGATAAATGGAACAGAACAGAGAACCTAGAAATAAACCCACATCTTTATGGACAACTGATATATTTTTTTTATATTATTATTTATTTATTTATTCATTTTAGAGGAGAGACAGACAGACAGACAGACAGAAGGGGGGGAGGAGCAGGAAGCTTCAACTCCCATATGTGCCTTGACCATACAAGCCCAGGGTTTTGAACCGGCGACCTCAGCATTTCCAGGTCAACGCTTTATCCACTGCGCCACCACAGGTCAGGCATATATATATATATTTTTTTTATAAATAAATTTTTATTTTAATGAGGTGACATCAATAAATCAGGGTACATATATTCAAAGAAAACATTTCCAGGTTATCTTGTCATTTAGTTCTGTTGCATACCCATCACCCAAAGAGAGATTGTCCTCCATCACCCTCTATCCAGTTTCCTTTGTACCCCCTCCCCCTCCCCCTCCCCCTCCCCCTCTCCCTCCTCCCCTCCCCCCACCCCCCGTAACCACCCCACGCCTGTCCATGTCTCTTAGTCTCGTTTTTATGTTCCACCAATGTATGGAATCCTGCAGTTCTTGTTTTTTTCTGATTCACTTATTTCACTCCACATAATGTTATCAATATTCGACCATTCTGCTGTAAGTGATCCGATGTCATCATTTCTTCTAGCTGAATAGTATACCATGGTGTATATGTGCCCCATCTTCTTTATCCAGTCTTCTATTTTTTTTTACAGTGATTAAAAGCCTTTAAGCAAACTCTTGGCCAATACAGCAAGCATCCAAAAATGAGTAGTGTCCTTAACATGTTCACCAAGTCCAAGTTGGCCCCATCACCATGCCAAATCCCTGAAAAATGCAACCCAACCACAGTTCAGTCTGTTAGGAGCTGTCACAGGGAGCAGGAGTCCAGGAAAAGTCCACATCCAGGAAAAGTCCTCATGGCACTGGAATTGTTGTCACCATTCTATACTTTGCAGCTCATGTCCAAGTCCCAATGACTGCTGCTTCTAGCTGGTAATGATTCAGGTAGACTGGAAAAGCCATTTGCAGCATGTGTGGATATGGAGCTTCTGTTCTCCTTTTCCCTGGAGCTCTGCGACTGTGGCTTGGTAAAGAGAACCTTGGGATACACTAAGCTGGGTGGCAAAGGTAGATTCATAATAGAAGTTGGCAAAAGGGGGAAAGAGAGCTCTAAATTAGGAGTAGGTCCCAGCCTGAAATATGAGTGGGGCATTGAGGTAGGAGGAATAAAGGAAACACTATATATTAAGCAAAGCAGCAGAAAATAGGACTATCAACACCCACAACAGAGATCTTTGAGGGAAGAATAAAAAACCTGACTATTCAGGCAAAACATAGTTAAGTGGCCCTTGTGCAAATGAGATCAGTTTACCTGCTTCTTGGAAGAAATACCCTAGGCTCGTCCACAGTGTCGTAGATGGGGCCGATGGCCCTGGGCACCTTCAGCCTTCAGTGGCAAACCCCAGCATTCTGTGCAAGATTAGGTCATAGGTGGCTGGAGCAGGGCTGGAAGAGACTGAACCCTCCCTTAGAGGAGCGAGGGGGAAGCCTACCTTCCAGTGTCCCTGTTTCCTCACAGCAGAGGCTTGTAAGCCTGGCAGGCTTTAGCTCAATGACCTTCCTTTTCACTATTGAAGCAGGACCCAGATGGCATCCTATGAGACCCCTTTGGGGCATTGGAGCCTTTAAGGGTGTATCCTAAAAGCTGGTAGTTCCCCTGATCTCTATTGGGCTTTTTCTGCCTCTAGGTATCTTAAAAGCCATGCTCAGAAGAACTCGCTGAGGGATTTGAGGATCCTCATCCTCCTATATAAATCTTTTCCATATATCTGGAGCTATTTGGAAAAAGACAAAACAGTGTTATTAGCTGGATCTAATAAAGAAGGTAGTAGTTTGCAGGCGAAAAAGATTTGGTGTCTCCTGTTCATCAGCATTCAAAAGAAATGTAAAATTTTTTTTTTAAAGTAAGAAGCATGATATGATAGACCCGTAGGAGTTCCAGGATATGACTACCCCTTTAAAAAAAAATTTTTTTTTTAAATTGACCTTAAAATGTTTGCTGAGTACACTTTAATAATACCTTAACTTTAAAGATTGTAAGCATGACAAAATACAGTAAATGCTTTTGCTCCCTATGCAGGAGCATTTTCAGTTTAGCCAGTTTGGGAAATCCAATAATAGAACAATGCATACAGACAATGAGCTATAACATGCTTAGCAGCCTCTCCTGTTCTGACAGAGGTTACTATAGATCCGGAATATGTATCCACTGTAATGTGGACCTACAACTGTTTGCCAAATGAAGGTATATGGACAACTGATATTTGACAAAGGAGGTAAGAGCTTACAGTGAAGTAAAGACAGTCTCTTTAACAAATGGTGTTGGAAAAACTGAACAGCTACCTGCAAAAAAATGAAACTAGACCACCAACTTACACCATGCACAAAAAATAAACTCAAAATGGATAAAAGACTTAAATGTAAATCGTGAAACCATAAGTATCCTAGAAGAAAACTTAGACAGTAAGCTCCATTACATCTATCGCAGCAATATCTTTGCTGAATTATCTCCACGGGCAAGTGAAATAAAAGACAGGATAAAAAATGGGACTATATCAAACTAAAAAGCTTTTGCACAGCTAAAGACAATATGAACAGAGTAAAAAGACAAACCAGGCCTGACCTGTGGTAGTGCAGTGGATAAAGCGTCGACCTGGAAATGCTGAGGTCTCCGGTTCAAAACCTTGGGCTTGCCTGGGCAAGGCACATATGGGAGTTGATGCTTCCAGCTCCTCCCCCCTTCTCTCTCTCTGTCTCTCTCTCCTCTCTCTCCCTCTCTGTCTCTCCCTCTCCCTCTTTCTCTCCTCTCTAAAAATGAATAATAAAAAAAAGATTAAAAAAAAGATAAACCACACAATGGGAGAACATATTTGATAATACATCTGATAAGGGATTAATAACCAAAATTTAAAAAGAACTTGTAAAACTCAACACCAGGAAGACAAACAATCCAATCAAAAAGTGGGCACAGGCCCTGGCCGGTTTGCTCAGTGGTAGAGCGTCGGCCTGGAGTGCAGAAGTCCTGGGTTCGATTCCTAACCAGGGCACACAGGAGAGGTGCCCATCTGCTTCTCCACCCCTCCCTCTCTCCTTCCTCTCTGTCTCTCTCTTCCCCTCCCGCAGCGAGGCTCCATTGGAGCAAAGATGGCCCGGGCGCTGGGGATGGCTCCTTGGCCTCTGCCGCAGGTGCTAGAGTGGCTCTGGTCGCAACAGAGTGACGCCCCGGAGGGGCAGAGCATCGCCCCCTGGTGGGCAGAGCGTCGCCCCCTGGTGGGCTTGCCGGGTGGATCCCGGTCGGGCGCATGCGGGAGTCTGTCTGACTGTCTCTCCTCGTTTCCAGCTTCAGAAGAAAAAAAAAAAAGTGGGCACAAGAAATGAATAGACACTTCTCCAAAGAGGACATAAGATGGCCAATAGACAAATGAAAAAATGTTCAACATCACTAATCATTAGAGAAATGCAAATTAAAACCACAATGAGATACCACCTCACACCAGTCAGAATGGTGCTCATTAACAAAACAACACACGATAGGTGCTGGCGAGGATGTGGAGAAAGGGGAACCCTCCTGCACTGCTGGTGGGAACGCAGACTGGTGTAGCCACTGTGGAAAACAGTATAGAGATTCCTCAAAAAATTAGAAATGGAACTGCCCTTTGACTGAGCCATCCCACTTATAGGAATATATCCCAAGGACACCATATCATCGACTGAAAAAAAGAAATGCACCCTCATGTTTATGGAAGCATTGTTCACAATAGCAAAGATCTGGAAACAGTCCAAGTGTCCGTCAGTGGAGGAATGGATTAAAAAGCTGTGGTACATAGGCCCTGGCTGGTTGGCTCAGTGGTAGAGCATCGGCCTGGTGTGCAGGAGTCCCGGGTTCGATTCCTGGCCAAGGCACACAGGAGAAGTGCCCATCTGCTTCTCCACCCTTCTCTCTCTTTCCTCTCTGTCTCTCTCTTCCCCTCCCGCAGCTGAAGCTCCATTGGAGCAAAGTTGGCCCGGGCACTGAGGATGGCTCTATGACCTCTGCCTCAGGTGCTAGAATGGCTCTGGTTGCAACAGAGCGTTGCCCCAGATGGGCAGAGCATCGCCCCCTGGTGGGCATGCCGGGTGGATCCAGGTCGGGCGCATGCGGGAGTCTGTCTGACTGCCTCCCCGTTTCCAACTTCAGAAAAATACACACACACAAAAAAGCTGTGGTACATATATACAATGGAATACTATGGGGCTATGAAAAAGAAGGAAATATTACCTTTTGCAACAATATGGAGGGACCTGGAAACTATTATGTTGACTGAAATAAACCAGGCAGAGAAAGAAAAATATCATATGACCTCACTCATTTGAGGAATCCAAGGAATAATGAGAACAGAGGAATGGAATTGAGACAGAGGAGGGATCAAAGGGACCAGAAGAAAAGAGGTCAGAGGGAAAGGGGATGATAGTATGGGATAAATCTGAAGGGAAGGTGGAAGGGTGCTGTAGGGAGGGTAGCAAGGGAGATGTTGAGGGGAATAGGGAGGAAGGGGGAGGCATTCAGGGTGACCCTAGAATCTATGCAAACACAATTAATTAAATTAAAAATATATATTAAGGCCCTGGCTGGTTAGCTCAGTGGTAGAGCGGCAGCCTGGCGTGCAGGAGTCCCAGGTTCGATTCCCGCCCAGGGCACGCAGGAGAAGCGCCCATCTGCTTCTCCACCCCACCCCCTCTCCTTCCTCTCTGTCTCTCTCTTCCCCTCCTGCAGCCAAGGCTCCATTGGAGCAAAGTTGGCCTGGGTGCTGAGGATGGCTCCATGGCCTCTGCCTCAGGCACTAGAATGGCTCTGGTTGCAACAGAGCGACGCCCCAGATGGGCAGAGCATCGCCTCCTCGTGGGCATGCTGGGTGGATCCCGGTCGGGCGCATGCGGGAGTCTGTCTGACTGCCTCCCCATTTCCAACTTCAGAAAAATACACACACACACACACAAAAAATATATGTATATATATATTTAAATATATATATGTATTTAAATATATATATTAAAAAAATAAATCTCCTCCTAAACATTCTTCTGTATCCTGCCTTGGTGTCTCTGCATAATCCATGGAATTAAGGTACACTACTTTATAACACTACAAAGTACCTCTATCTCATGAGGTGACATGTCTAAGGTCTAGGGACTAGGGCAGGAACATCATTGAGGCTGTGTTGTAACACACCTGCTCAGTGAAATTTAGACATTTTTACTTTCTTTTGACTCCTTTTTCCCATGTCAGGGGCCCTGAAACAATCTGTATGAACAGGGTTTTATAAGCACAGTGCTAGAAGGGTCTGGGAAGCACTTGGCTCAGCCAGGGGGTGACGCAGTGAAACCCTCAGTTCTAAGCCTTCCTGGAGCCTGGGTTCCTCAGCAGGAAGGGTCCTACTCTGTGCCCTATGGGTAGGGCAGCAAAACTACTCTTGGGAGGATCCACACAGACCACAGGCTCCAAACATCCTGCTTATATATAGAAAGGTGACATCTAGGCCAGCTGACTCAGTGAATAGCATGTCGGCCCAGAATGCAGATGTTCCGGGTTCAATTCCCAACCAGGGCACACAGGAGAGGCAACCATCTGCTTCTCTTCCCCTCCCTCTCCCCCTTCTCTCTCTCTTTCCCTCTTGTAGTCAGTGGCTCGATTGTTTGGAACTTCAGCCCCAGGCACTAAGGATAGCTCAGTTGGTCCCAGCCTATCAGCTTTAGGCACTGAGGACAGCTCAGTTGATTTGAGCATCAGCCCCAGATGGGGGTTGTCACATGGATCCTGCCCGGGTTGCATGCAGGAGTCTGTCTCTATATCTCCCCTTCTCTCACTTAAAGAAAAAAGGGAAAAAAAGGTGAATTTATGCATGAGTCGGGGGATCAGGGAGATGCTGCAGAGGTGCTGAGTGGTGTTTAAAGAGGAAAATAAAAAAAAATAAAAAAATAAAAAAATAAAGAGGAAAATATGCCTGACCTGTGGTGGCACAGTAGATAAAGCATCAACCTGAAATGCTGAGGTTGCCAATTCGAAACACTGGGCTTGCCTTGTCAAGGTACATATGAGAGTCGATGCTTTCTGCTCCTCCCCGCCTTCTCTCTCTCTCTCTCTCTCTCTCTCTATATATATATATATATATATATATATATATATATTCTTATATATATATATATATATATATATATATATATTCTATCTCCCTCTCTCTCGCTCTCCTCTCTAAAATGAATAAAGTCTTAAAAAATAAAAAAATAAAATAAGGAGGAAGGCATATGTGCTGGGGTCTGGGATGGTGACTAAGGATCCCAGGTTTCATGTTATCTTTTCTTCTTATTCTGTGAGTGACTTCAGGTGTCTTTTTTGGTCTGGCAGATCTCTGAGCTGTCCCAGCCTCAAGGTCATTGGACATAGGATCATTGCAACAGAAGAAGACAACTGAGTGGCAGGACCTCTGCCAGGGTGTGGGGTGTCAAGGTGGACCCAGGACCTTTGGGATCATTGTTATATATTTATACAAAACTGGGAGCAGGGAACCCAGAGAGAAGGCCAAGCTTCCTAATGGCACCCCTAGATCCCACAGTGAAAGTCCGGGTGTCACATGGCAGCTCTGGGTAGAGGAAGACATGGACCAATCACCAGGACCCAGGAGGTAAGACTGAGCACTTGGTGCCTGTGTCCAGCCAGTGGGAAGGAGCATGCAGGGCACCTAGCAAGCAAGTGGGATATTGCAGGCAGGATGCCCACTTCCTCTGGGTGAGAATGCATATGGCCACATGGAGCTGCAGGGAAAATGAGGTTTTGCACCACAGGCCCAGTAAGAAGAGAATGATCTGATCTGGGGCACCAGTAGCCAACATTGGCACCAACTGTGTACAGATTTGTGTCCTTAGAGTTGGGTTTGTTATGGGTTGAATTGGGTCCCCGAAAATTCATGTGTTGAGGTCCTGACTGATAGATATATGAATTTCCTAGAAATTCTAACTGCCCTTATTTTGTCCCACCTGGCTGCCTGACCTCACCTTACTTACTGGATAATCGCCCCTGAGGAAGAAGAGTTCCAGAAAAGCTGATCAACCTCTCAAGGAGAAGTGTTCCAGGAAGCAGAAACCACAAAACGTAAAAGGGAACATACCAGAACTTTTGACTCAGTACCCCCTCAGGCTCTCCAAAACACTATAAAAATTTCCTCTAGTCTGTAACCCAGAGGTCCCCAAACTTTTTACACAGGGGGCCAGTTTACTGTCCCTCAGACTGTTGGAGGACTGGACTATAAAAAAGCTATGAACAAATCCCTATGCACACTGCACATATCTTATTTTAAAGTAAAAACACAAAACGGGAACAAATACAATTTTAAAATAAAGAACAAGTAAATTTAAATCAACAAACAGACCAGTATTTCAATGGGAACTATGGGCCTGCTTTTGGCTAATGAGATGGTCAATGTGCCCCTCTCACTGACCACCAATGAAAGAGGTGCCCCTTCTGGAAGTGCAGCGAGGGCCGGATAAATGGCCTCAGGGGGCCGCATGCAGCCCACTGGCCATAGTTTGGGGACCCCTGCTGTAACCGGTGCCCCTTTCCCCGAGAAGCGCTCAGCAGGGTTCCTTTCTTCCTTTCAATAAAGCTTGTTACTCTGATCTTTTTCGGACTCCCATGGATTCTTACATCTGGTGCTGACACCCAGGACAGGCTACTAACTGCCTGGATGATCCCTTTTTGCTGTCCAAACTTACAACCAGGGAAGCAATGGGCAGTGGCAGCTCGTCTTGGGCTTACTCCCTGATTCTGTTTGGATGTGTAACTTTAGGTTGATTGGCTGGCAATCTAACCCTGTCCTGAACCCCTGCCAGATCAGAAAGGTAAGGAGTTTCTCCCTTCCCCTTCCCCGGTCGGCTTCTCTTTTCTACAAAATTTTCTCTGGTCGATGGTTTTCTCTGACACGCCTCGCGTTTTGAGGGGTTTGACTTTCAGTCTCAGTAGACTGCACGAAAGACTAGATGCCTAGCCAAACCTCTCCACTCTCTTTCTGTTGGAACTCCCTGACCGGTGGTGATGACCTCTATCAGGGACGACTCCCCCACACGGAGATTTTCTCCTCTTGGGACAGTAACAAAAGGCAGGGACGCCCCCTCTTGCTCACCTGTCTCCACTATGGGCTCCTCAGAGTCTGAGCCTTCCGACCAGACCCCTCTAGGATGTCTCATAAAAAGTCTCACTAAGTTGGGCCTCTCTGGCCTTAAGCCAAAAAACCTCATTTTCTTCTGTAACACAGTGTGGCCCCAATACAAATTAGACAACGACTCCCATTGGCGTGAAAATAGGACATTCGATTACAATATCCTAAGAGATCTTGATAAGTTTTGCCATCAGACAGAGAGGGCATCAGAAATACCTTACATGCAGGCTTCCTTTTACTTTCGCTCCTGTCCTTAATTTCTGTACCTTCTGTTCTACACACAGGCCGTTTTTGGCCAAAGAAACCTCACCTAAAACCTCTGCTCCTAATCTTTCCTTCTCCATGGATTCCCAACTCTCTTCCCCTCCTGCCTGACCCTCGAGGGCACCCCTCTCTTGGGACACCTCTCTGGTTCCTCTTCTGCAAATCTCTTTCTTTCACTTGAGTCTCTTCCCTCCAGAAAGCTCCCTCTCCTCTCTTCGCTGAATCCTCTTTCTCATTCACTTGCAAATACCAGTCTCTCTTTCTCCTCCCCTGCTGGCCCATGCCTCTCCCTTCTCCACTGTGTTCTTAAATCCCTCCTCCTCCCTCGCAGGTTGAAGTAATTTGTCTCTTTGCTTGTCAGAAAATATCTCTAGTATAATTTTAATTGAAACAAGTAAAGTGCGCTCATTTAAATTCCTTAATTCATAAAGTGTATCTGAAGTCTTTGTTTAATGTGTAACTGTGTCTGTTTCTAAGGCTTTAAACCAATAATTACCTGCCTCTTAAATCAAGGCTTACTCATCCCCACGGACTCTCCCTGCAATACCCCCAAACTTCCTGTTCAAAAACCTTCAAGGAAAAAAACCCCCAAAACTTTCAAGGGCTTATCGCCTCATACAAGACTTACATCTAATCAATGAGGAGGTGATTCCCCTCCATCCAGTAGTCCCTAATCTCTACAGGTTATTGTCACACATTCCCACAAACACCACTCACTTCATGGTCCTAGACCTCAAGAATGCCTTCTTTACCATTCCTCTATATCCTGACTCTTACTTTCTGTTTGCCTTTACCAGGACACTAATGCAGCCCAGAATTTACGTGGATTGTCTTACCCCAGATGATCAAAAACAGCCCACACATGTTTGGGGCAGGCACTAGGTCAGGACTTAACAGCATGCAATCTCAAAACTAGTACTCTCTTACAATATGTAACTAACCTACGCCTCTGCAGCCCCTCCCTGCCTGCCTCAAGGAGACACACCACCACCCTTCTTAACTTCCTCACCATGAAGGGATATTGCATCTTCTCTGCTAAGGCTCAACTTCTCTCTTAGTCTGTAGTCTATCTGGGCATCGCCTTAACTCCCACCACTTGAGGTCTCACCCTAGATCGAACTCAGACCCTCCACAGTCTCCAACCACCTACCACTGCAAATCAAATCCTTTCTTTCCTTGGTCTAATAGGCTTCTTTAGACACTGAATTCCCAATTTTGCTCTCTTAGTCAAGCCCCTCAGTGAGATCTTCTGAGCATGGCTTTTAAGGTCTATAATGGCCAAGGAAGTAACAGAAAAAGGCAAATAAGGCCCAAAAGAAGTCAGGAAACAGCAGCTTTTGGCATACACTCTTAAAGGCTCCAATGCCCTAAAGGGCTTTGTAAGATTCCATCAGGGCCCTGCTCAAGAGTGGAAAGAAAGGTCATTGAACTGAAGCCTGCCAGGCTTCCCAGCCCCACTGGTTTACACATCTTTGCTGTGGAAAGAGGGACACAAGCCCCCTTGCTCAATGGAGGGAGGGTTCAGGCTCTTCTAGCCCTGCTCCAGCTACCTGTGACCTTGCCCAGCATCTGGGAATTGCCACTGAAGGCCCAAGGACATCGTTCACGAGCCTAAGGTATTTCTTCCAAGTAGCAGATAAACTGATCTCATTTCTTGTAAACACAAGGGCCATCTACTATGCCTTGCCTGAATATTTGAGTTTTATTTATCCCTCGAAGATCTCTACTGTGGGTATTGACAGTTTGATTTTGTTACTTTATTTAATGTATAGTATCTCCATTATTCCTCTTGTCTCAATGCCCCATGCCTATTGTAGGCTGGGACCTGCTGCTAATTCCAGCTAGAAGCAGTAGTCACTAGGACTTTTTTTTTTTCAGAGACAGAGAGAGAGTCAGAGAGAGGGATAGACAGGGACAGACAGACAGGAACAGAGAGATGAGAAGCATCAATCATTAGTTTTTTGTTGCGCACTGAAACACCTTAGTTGTTCATTGATTGCTTTCTCATATGTGCCTTGACCGTGGGCCTTCAGCAGACTGAGTAACCTCTTGCTCAAGCCAGCGACCTTGGCCTCAAGCTGGTTAGCTTTTGCTCAAACCAGATGAGCCCATGCTCAAGCTGGCGACATTGAAGTCTCAAACCTGGGTCCTCGGCATCCCAGTACGATGCTCTATCCACTGCGCCACCACCTGGTCAGGCAGTAGTCACTAGGACTTAAACTCTAATTACAAAGTGTAGAAATGTAACCACCCTTTTCCTAAGTACTTGCAGGATTTACAGGTTATTCAACAAACTGTGCAAAGACTATCCAAGAAACACTTCCAGCAGTACATCACCCAAGGACTGACTTTCATGTGGACAGGTCCATACACTGTGATCCTGACAACTCCCACTGCTGCTAAGGGTGACTCTTTCCTCCACCCTGACCATCTGGAGCTCAGAAACAGAGAAACGAAACCGACTCCTTGTCCTTCCATTCTGTATTCACCTCTCAGCCTGCCTCAACCAATCAGGTGCTTTCTACTTGTGTGGGACCAACACCTATATGTGTCTCCCTACTAATTAGACAGAAACCTGTACCTTAATCTATCTCACCCCAAATATTAACCTAATTCCATCCCATGAACCTCTTCCAGTTCCTAGTATACTACCCATCAATCTAAGGACCAAATGAGCTATACAGGTAAATCCTTTCCTTGTTGCTTTAAGAACCTCTACAGAAGTAGGTCTAGGGGCAGGGGGACTGGCCACTTCCCTGTCTCATTCCCTCTCTCTCTCTGAAGCCCAGCGAATTTGTAAACATGGAATCAGTGGTTTTGTAAACATGGAATCAGTGGTTTCACACAAATTGGGTGTCTTGACTATTGCTTTTCATTGGTCCACTCACTCTCCTATTTATTTTTCTAACTTTTGAACCCTGCCTCTTACGTTTGTTCACTAGTTTCTTACAGAACCGCATGCAGACCTTTGCCAATCAGAAAATTGGAAAAATCTACCTAACCCTACACACCAACCCTGAAACCTGCCCTCATGAAACAGAAAAATCTGGGACCCTATAAATACACCCCTACTTCGAACGATGGTGGAAAACCCCCTTATTCTCGATGCTAGCACCAATTATAGGACCAATTCTAATTTTGGGCCTAATTTTAATGCTTGCTTCTCTCTTTATCAAGTTCCTGAAGGCTCGAATGAGAGAAGTCTCCAGGATTACCTACAATCAAATGCTTTTACAACCCCTACTTCAACTGCCCCAGGGAGAGGTTCACAAAGGAGGCCCCCAATAGATATAACAGCAGGAAGTAGCTCCAGAAGATGGCCAGTCTGAGACAAACCCTCTCCTTCCCCCACCTCTTTTCCTTTTTTATCATACCACAGAGTTGAGAAATGATAGATATATGAAATTCCAACTGCCCTTTGGCTGTTTTACCTGGCTGCCTGACCTCACCCTTACTGGATAATTGCCCCTGAGGCAGAAGAGTTTCAGAAAAGCAGATCAACCTCTCAAGGAGAAGCATTCCAGGAAGCAGAAACCGTAAAAGGAAACATAGCAGAACTTTTGACTCAGTACCCCCTCAGGCTCTCCAAAACACTATAAAAATTGCCCCTAGTCTGTAATCGATGCCCTTCTCTCTGGAGAAGTGCCCAGCAGGGTTCCTTTCTTCCTTTCAATAAAGCCCATTACTCTGGTCTTTTTGGACTCCCATGGATTCTTACACTGACCTCCAGACCTCAGAATGGAACCTGATTTAGAAATAAGGTCATTGCTGATGATCAAGTTAAAATGAGGTAATTAGGGTGGACCTATTCCATTATGACTGATGTTCTTATAAGAACAGGACATTTGGACAAAGACCTATAGGTAGAGTTCATATGATGATTCAGGCAAAGATGAAGTGGATGCTTCTATAAGCCAAGGACTCCTGGTAACTACGAGAAGCCTCCCTAGTAAACAAATATAGTTCTTTCTTTTATTTATTTATCTGTTTATTATTATTATTATTATTATTATTTTGCAAAAGAGAGAGGGAAAGAGACAGAGACAGACAGAGAGAAAGATAGATAGACAGTCAAACAGGAAGGAAAATAGAAGAGAAGCATCAACTCGTAGTTGCAGCACTTTAGTTATTCACTGATTGCTTCTCATACATGCCTTGACCAGGAAGCTCCTAGCCCAAGCCAGTGAACCTTTGCTCAAGCTAATGACGTTCAGTTTCAAACCAGTGACCTTTGTGCTCAAGCTGGGTGAGCCCATGCTCAAGCCAGTAACCTCAGGGTTTTGAACCTGGACATTCCATGTTGACACTCTATCCACTGTGCCACTGCCTGGTCAAGCTGTTTAGTTTATTATTATTATAGAAGTAAAGCATGCCTGTCGGACACAAATGGACATCACATGCCACTGAAAAGACCACCAACCCTTGTAATTGCCACATGCCGTTTTGACAGGGTCCCCGAACAGAGAATTGCTCTGGGACTTCAGCCTGTCGTGGAGGTTCTCTGAGGTCAAGTCCCTCACTGTTATCACAGGAGTCACTGAGGGAGGCAGGACATGCAGCAGCCTGCACAGTCGCTAACCTTCATGTTCATTTCCACAAGTCTCCCTTTCGGTCCCCTGTCCTCACATTTCTGAGACCATTTGTCAAAGCCAAATGCACTTTTCCTGTTGCTTTTTTAACAAGTTTCTCATTTAGATTGGTTTTAGATTTATAGCAAAATTATGAAGATATACCGAAAGTTCCCTTACAACCCCTACCCCCACTCCCCACTCAGCTTCCTCTATGACAGCTAGTGGGTTTTTTTGTTTATGTTCTTTTTTTTAGAGAGAGAGAGGGACAGTCAGGAAGGGAGAGAGATGAGAAGCATCAATTTGTGGTTGTGCTGTTCATTGATTGCTTCTCATATGTGCCTTACCCCAAAGGGCTCTAGCTGAGCCTGTGACCCTTACTCAAGGCCAGTATCTCAAGTCAACGACCTTGGACTTTAAGCTAGCAAACATGAGGTCATGTCTATGATCCTACGCTCAAGGTGGCAACCTTGAGGTTTCAAATCTGGGTCCTCAGCGTCCCAGGCCAACACTCTATTTACTGTGTTACTGCCTGGTAAGGCGACAGCTGCTTTTTGCTTTTAGATTTTATTTATTTTTAGAGAAAGAGAAGGAGGAGGAGAAGGAAGCATTAACTTCCACATGTGCCTCGACCAGGCAAATCCAGGGCTTTGAACCGGCAACCCTGCTCTAGCAACCTCAGTGCTCCAGGTCGACGCTTTATCCACTGCACCACCACAGGTCAAGGAACAACTGGTATTAATGAACCAATTTTGATACATCATTATTAACTAACAACCATGTTTGTTCAGATTCCCCAGTTTCCCTTATGTCTTTTTCTGCCCCAGGACCCCACATGGCAGATGTCACTTCTCCTTGGGCCCCTCGGACTGTGACAGTTTCTCCAATGTGCCTTGTCAGGATATCCTGGACAGTCTTGTAGAGGACAGGTCAGGGTCAGGAGGATGCCCCTGTTGAGGTTTGTTTGGTGTTTTTGTCATGGTTAGACTGAGGTGGGGGCTTCAGGGAGGAGTTCCCCCCCAGTCCACGGCATTTCCAGAGGTTCTTCCGTGAATTTGTGGGGTCACGTACCCTGTTCTCTTGGACTTAGATCCTGGGGGCAATCTCAGTACTGATCAGCACCTCTTGCTTATTTCCCATCACTGCTAACTTGGCTCTTTCATTTTCTAAAATTATTTAGTTTTGGAGTTTTGTGTGTTTTACTCATTTTATTACCTTTAAAAATGAAACAATACCATGTGTTCTGAAATCCTACATTAAATATCTATTTTGTCTTGCTTTTAAACCTTAAATAAAGGGAATCGTTCTTTGGAGCAAAAAAATAAGAAAAACACTCAGTTTCCAGAATCTGAAAATAAAAAGTAACAGTTTTGTGGTTTTTTTGTTTTGTCTTTTGTATTTTTCCGAAATGAGAAGGTGGGGGTGGGAGGCAGACAGACAAACTCCCGCATACGCCCAACCGGGATCCACCCGGCATACCCACCAGGGGGTGATGCTCTGCCTATCTGGGGTATTGCTCCACTGCCATCTGAGCCATTCTAGCGTCTGAGGCGGAGGCCATGGAGCCATCCTCAGCGCCCGGGCCAATTTTGCTCCGATGGAGCCTTGGCTGAGGGAGGGAAAGAGAGAGATAGAGAGAAAGGAGAGGAGGGAGGGTGGAGAAGCAGATGGGCGCTTCTCCTGTGTGCCCTGGCCAGGAATTGAATCCGGGACTTCCATACACCAGGCCGACGCGCTACCGCTGAGCCAACTGGCCAAGACCTTTATTATTTTTTTTTCATACTCAACCATTTTGGTTATTCATATAAAAAAAGTATATGACCTTTTCTGGATTTCAGAAGGAAATAATTCTTTTAATAGTTGGTGTCTTCTCTCTAGGACCATTTTTAAAAAGTATATCTTCTTGCCTAACCGGGCGGTGGCGCAGTGGATAGAGCATGGGACTGGAATGCGGAGGACCCATGTTCGAGACCCTGAGGTCGCCGGCTTGAGCACGGGCTCATCTGGCTTGAGTAAAAAGCTCACCAGCTTGGACCCAAGGTCCCTGGCTCGAGCAAGGGGTTACTCCATCTGCTGAAGGCCCACGGTCATGGCACATATGAGAAAGCAATCAATGAACAACTAAGGTGTCGCAACAAGAAACTGATAATTGATGCTTCTCATCTCTCTCCGTTCCTGTCTGTCTGATTCTCTCTCTGTCCCTGTTAAAAAAAAAAAGAAAAAAAGTATATTTTCTTTTACCTAAAAGGCAGCACATCGCTGAGGAAACTTTTTTTTTTTTTTCCCTAAAGCTGGAAACAGGGAGGCAGTCAGACAGACTCCCGCATGCGCCCGACCAGGATCCACCCGGCACGCCCACCAGAGGGCGATGCTCTGCCCATCCGGGGCGTCGCTCTGTCGTGACCAGAGCCACTCTAGCGCCTGGGGCGGAGGCCAAGGAGCCATCCCCAGTGCCCCGGCCATCTTTTGCTCCAATGGAGCCTCGGCTGCGGGAGGGGAAGAGAGAGACAGAGAGGAAGGAGAGGGGGAGGGATGGAGAAGCAGATGGGTGCCTCTCCTGTGTGCCCTGGCTGGGAATCGAACCCGGGACTTCCGCATGCCAGGCCGACGCTCTACCACCGAGCCAACCGGCCAGGGCCGCTGAGGAAACTTGAATAGAGATTTACACACAGCAGTGACTCTCTACTGGGGTAATTCTGTCCCTGGAGCACACTGGGCCATGTCTGGGGATGTCTGTGGTTGTTACATGTGGTTCTTAGGACTGGGAGTGCTTCTGGCATTAAGTAGGTGGGGGTCAGGGTTGCTGCTTAACACTCCATAGTTCCCATGGTAGCCCCCCACAGAGATTATTCTATCCAAGGACCCCAGTGTCCTGAGGGGGACACAGCCCTATACTGAGCATTCCCTTGTGTGTGTATCTGTGTCTGTATCCAAATTTCTCTCCTCCCTTCCTTCCTTCCTTCCCTCCTCCCTCCCTTCCTCCCTCCCTCCTCCCTTCCTTCCCTCCCTCCCTCCCTCCCTTCCCTCCACCTCCCCCACTCCTTCCTTCCTTCCTTCAAGAATACTATCACATTGAATTAGGGGCCACCCTGCTCTAGTGTGACCTTATCTGAACAAATGACACTATTTCCAAATCAGGTCACGTCCTGAGGTCCCAGGAGCTAGGACTCTAACATGTGAATTGGGGGGTTACAATTAAAGCTCTGAACCAGCCTTTGTGCACTAGAGTCCCTGCTGCCAATGTGACACGTCAATAACTTGTCAAGGTTGTTTGGATTCTGGTCCTATCCTCCCCTGCGACTTTGTGTCAGGACCATTTGCTTCAGGAGGCAGGCACACTGCTTAAAGGCTTCCTTTCAATTTACCCCCTCCTACTTAGGGACCAGCACTGTTTTCAAAGCAAGGAAGGACTATGAGTTGTGAGGGTACTGTCCTGCCCTGGCCTCAGGACCAATGGGCCTTTCATCTCTGGGAGAGCAGCCTGGAGCAGCTGCAGGTCTCATTGTTCTAGGGAGACAGTATCACCTGATGGAACAGGCTCCTTCAGAGAGCCACCACCTTCCTTACCACTTTGCAATTCCCAGGCCCCAAAACAAGCAGGAGTGTGTAGCAGCCATGAGGCTCAATGGATCCTGAGTTGCTGCAACTTGTTGGGGACTTTATTTTAAGTCACTGCACTTCCCCTGAGGGACACATCAGTAGCTTCTCCTCTGCCTGGACTCCTGTGGGTTCTGTCATAACTGTATTTTCCCGATCTTCCCAGAACCTTTGCTTATACAGTGGAATATTAACATCCTCCTTTCTTTTTTTTTTCTTTTTTTTTTGTATTTTTCTGAAGCTGGAAATGGGGAGGCAGTCAGACAAACTCCCACATGCGCCCGACTGGGATCCACCCAGCACACTCACCAGGGGGTGATGCTCTGCCCATCCGGGGGTCACTCTGTTGCGAACAGAGCCACTCTAATGCCTGGGGCAGAGGCCAAGGAGCCATCCCTCAGCGCCCGGGCCATCTTTTGCTCCAATGGAGCCTCGGCTGTGGGAGGGTAAGAGAGAGACAGAGAGGAAGGAGAGGGGGAGGGGTGGAGAAGCAGATGGGCGCCTCTCCTGTGTGCCCTGGACAGGAATCGAACCCAGGACTCCCGCACGCCAGGCCGACGCTCTACCACTGAGCCAACCGGCCAGGGCCAACATCCTCCTTTCTAACAAAGGCACAGGTTGTCTGTCTCTTGTATAGGTGATGATGAGTTTGCAGAAACACAGTGTATTGTGAGGTTTTTAAATATATCGCAAAGCTTCTGTCCCTGCTGAGCTGAAGCCCTGTCAGTGAACACACACAGTCCTCACCCCCCTGAGCTTGTCACTTGCATGTGTGGGAATGGTGAGGTCAGGAGGGACATGCGCGAGGGTACCAAGGCTGCTCTGAGCCCCCTCCCCCTCAGTCTCCTGATCAGAAGGGAATTCATTCTGATCAAATGGGGTATGTGTGTGTGTGGGGGAGACACATAGAATCCAGGAACATGGCAACTCCCCAAGTGGGAAGGGCCTGCCTGCATCCTCACAACCTCACTCCACTCCCAGCCCTCTGAGGTGGTTCAGTGGCCAGTCTTCCACATGGTGTGAGGTCAAGTGGGCACCACCTATCTCTAGCTATAGTGCAACCCTACCAGTTTGGGGCGAGGACAGATTTCTTTTTTTTTTTTTTTTATCCCAGTAGAGCTCAAGCTCTACGTCGATCAGGCGTCCCTGATTCGAAGTCCCCATGCAGTGGGACACTCCTGCTTATTAGCAGGGCTGGCAGCCTCTTCGAGACTACTCTTGAGGCGGCTATGAGGATGCTACTGTTAAATGCCACCGGAGGAAAGACACGACCAACACACAAATTAGTTGCAATAATCACACAGGTAATTTATTACTCACAAATCCTTTTGGCATGCCTGGGTACAACTTAAGGGGGCCCCTACGGCGTGCTCCTCTTGGCTGGCTTTGGTCAGAGCTCAGAGCGGCGTGGAGACAGTCCACATCAACATTGGAGTCTGGGCGACTACTGCAGCAGGGGGCCCCTCAGCTTTAGTACCCTTTCTGGCCAATGCCTTCTAACAGGTGTCAATCTACAGGATTATCACCTCAAACCACCTTTTTGGGAGTTCCTTGCAGGGAAACCCCTTTATGTCAATCTACTAAGATATTTACATTAAACCACTTTTTAAGATGTTTTTATTTTCATTAATTTACAAAGTTAATGTAAATAACACCAAGCCACTTCTTATCTATGTATCACTTCACACACATACTAACTGGGCTCTGCTTGAAAGTCAGAGTCTGCTTATCACATTACAGAGTTATGGCACTAAGCCACTATATTAATTCCTATCCAATTGGCATAACTTTAATAATTATTTTAAATATCCTTTTAATTACTTTTATATATCTTCCATATTTTTATATTTCTATATATTTAATTACTATAACCCTATATTACTACAACATTTTTTTTACAGAGACAGAGAGAGATTCAGAGAGAGGGATAGATAGGGACAGACAGACAGGAACGGAGAGAGATGAGAAGCATCAATCATCAGTTTTTCATTGCGACACCTTAGTTGTTCATTGATTGCTTTCACATATGTACCTTGACCGTGGCCTTCAGCAGACCGAGTAACCCCTTGCTCAAGCCAGCGACCTTGGGTCCAAGCTGATGAGCTTTGCTCAAACCAGATGAGCCCGCACTCAAGCTGGTGACCTCGGGGTCTCGAACCTGGGTCCCCCACATCCCAGTCTGGCGCTCTATCCACTGTGCCACCGCCTGGTCAGGCCAGATTTCTTGAGCACTTACTATTTTTGTAGTTTTTGAAATTTTTTTTTATTGATTGATTTTCAAGAGAGAGACAGAGAAGAGATAGGAACATTAATATGCTCCTCCTATATGTGCCCTGACCAAGGATCGAACTGGCAACCTCTGTGCTTAGGGACCAAACTCCAACCAACTGGGCTACCCAGTCAGGGTTTTTTGTTGTTGTTGTTTTGTGACAGAGAGAGAGAGAGAGAGAGAGAGACAGAGAGAGGGACAGATAGGGACAGACAGGCAGGAAGGGAGAGAGATGAGAAGCATCAATTCTTCATGCAGCTCCTTAGTCTCCTTAGTTGTTCATTGATTGCTTTCTCATATGTGCCTTGACTGGGGGGGCTACAGCAGAGCAAGTGACCCCTTGCTCAAGCCAACGACCTTAGGCTAAGTCAGCGACCATGGGGTCATGTCTATGATCCCACACTCAAGCCAGCGACCCTGCACTCAAGCTGATGTTGGACAAGCCCTCGCTCAAGCTGGTGACCTCGGGGTTTCAAATCTGGGTACTCTACGTCCCAGTTTGATGCTCTATCCACTGTGCCACCACCTGGTCAGGCTATTTTTGTACTTTTAAATTTACTTTTAAACTTTTAATTTTGAAATTAGCATCATTGAAAGGTGCAAAAAATATATAAAGGGAGGTCCAGTGTAACCTTTACCCAGCCTCCTCTAGTGGTAATTAATATCTTGTAACTAGAGTGCCGAAATGCCAGAGTATTTGAATACTAGGTAGAGTGCCTAGATACAAGAGTTTATAGGAATCTGAATGTTTAGATACTGAAGTACCAAAGCTGGGACACTGACATAGTACCATCCAGAGCCTATTCAAATCATACCAGTCTTACATGTATGCGTTTGTATTTCCATGCTATTTGATCACATGAGCAGATGCGAGTCACTGCTCCTATGGTCAAGTTACAGAAGGGTGCTGTCCACTTTCAGGAAGCCAACCTTCACCTGGCCTCCCTTCCCCTGAAGAGAACTTGGGAGCCACTCTGCCATGAGTGTTCTAGGGGCAAAGTGAATCACTGAGCTAGCAGACAGCATCAGCACATCCATAACTTGGAGATATACTAAATGCACAATTGTGTACCAGAAAATGTTTATTTTTAGCCTGACCACTGGTGGAGCAGTGGATAGAGCGTTGAACTGGGACGCTGAGGACCCAGGTTTGAAACCCAAAGGTAACTGGCTTAAGCGCAGGCTCATCTAGCTTGAGCTCAGGCTCACCAGTTTGAGCACAGGGTCACTGGCTTGAGCCTAAAGGTCACTGGCTTGAAGCCCAAGGTCACTGGCTTAAGTCTAAGGTCTCTGGCTTGAGCAAGGGGTCACTCGTTCTACTGTAACCCCCTACCCCTTCAAGGTACATATGAGAAGCAATCAATGAACAACTAAAATGCCGCAACTAGGAGTTGATGCTTCTCATCTCTCTCCCTTCCTGTCTCTCTCTCTCTTAAAAAATTTTTTTTAATTAAAATTTTTTTTTAAATTTATTGATTTTAGTGAGAGAGGAAGGGAGAAAGATACAGGAATATTGATCTGTTCCTGTATGTGCCCTGACCTGGGGTCGAATGGGCAACCTCTTCACTTCAGGACAATGCTCCAACCAACTAAGCTATCTAGCCAGGGCAAAGTTTATTTTATTATTTTTCTTCCTTTTCCCTCAGTCCCTTATACCCTGATGTATGGTGCTGTTGAACGTAGGTTTCAGAGTCTAAGATTCTCATATAATCGAGAAGAAAAAGGGAATGTTTACAGGTGCCAAAAGCTACAGAATTAATATTAATATTTAAGAAAGTTTAAGGAACATTTTATTGGTTTGGGCTAGGTGTGCAAAGAGAGATTTTAAAAATAGGCCCTGGCCGGTTGGCTCAGTAGTAGAGCATTGGCCTGGCGTGTGGGAGTCCGGGTTCGATTCCCGGCCAGGGCACACAGGAGAAGCACCCATCTGCTTCTCCACCCCTCCCCCTCTCCTTCCTCTCTGTCTCTCTCTTCCCCTCCCGCAGCCAAGGCTCCATTGGAGCAGGGTTTGCAGGGCGCTGAGGATGGTTCTGTGGCCTCTGCCTCAGGCGCTAGAATGGCTCTGATTGCAGCAGAGCGACGCCCCAGATGGGCAGAGCATCGCCCCCTGGTGGGCATGCCTGGTGGATCCCGGTTGGGCGCATGCGGGAGTCTGTCTGACTGCCTCCCCGTTTCCAACTCCAGAGAAATACACACACAAAAAATATATATATATGTGGCGTTCATGATTCTCTCAGCCAAAAAGGTTCCTGACCCCTGTGTTAGCATCTCATCTGAGACATGTTTGTCCATGTCAGGACAGCCATTGGGGATGGTACCAACTTGTGAGCCCCAGCATAATGACCTCAGATAAGCAAATGGCTAATAACAGAGGTGTGTGGTTATGTCTATGATCCCATGTTCAAGCCAGTGACCCCGCACTCAAGCTGGTGACCTCAGGGCTCTGAATCCAGGTCCTCCACATCCCAGTCCAACATTCTATCTATTGCACCACCGCCTGGTCAGGCTGAAGTTTTGTTTTAATTAGCAGTTTGGTTCTTGGGTTTCTTGTGAATTGCAGGCATTTTCTGATAATCATGTTAATTTTCATCCGTTTGGTCAACACTGTCCATCCACTGGGTGCTGGCTGAAAACCTGGATGCTTGGCTTCTCCTGGCTGGTGGGTTCAGGGCTGTGCAGGCTTGTTCTCTGCTTTGGCTGAGTGTGTCCAGCTCAGGGAGGGTTTGGCTGGGTCTGCTTCATGGCACAGGGGTGTTGAATGGAATGTTGATCGTCCCTGATTCCCACCTGTCTGCCCCCTTGATTGTCTGTCTCTATCTTCTCAGCTCCCACCCCTAACAGCCTCTTTCCCTCTCCTCCCAAACAGCAGCTATGTTGACTGTAGGCCCTTTCATCTTGTGTCATCAGGGCCTCCCTTAACATCCCCTTGTACTAATTAATGTATTTTCCTAAACAAGCTCTAAAATGCTTCTCTAAAATGAGTTGTAGTGCCAGCTAGTCAAATTAATTTTTTCCATCCTCTATGATACAGTAATGAACAGCATACTATCTCTCTTCAGCGGGGTGGTCAGTATCTAGGAGAAGACAAGTGTATAGACAAATAATTACGTTACAGTGAAATTAGGCTGACTTTCTCAGGCAAAGCTGCAGTGAAAAACACCCCACCAGTCAGTGCCAAGGGAAAGGAAATGCATGCTGGCCATGGTACTTTGGTCACACTGCATCTGTCCAAGCAAGTGGAAATGAAGTTACCACATATCACCCCTCCAGGAGAGAAAACCAAACAGTTTGGAACAGCACCAGTGGCCACCATGATTTAAGTGCAGACTGGCCAGAGGCTCAGAGGAAAGGTTTCACAAAAGTGCAAAAACTTAAGTTGGCTGACCAGTGGTGGCGCAGTGGATAGAGTGTTGACCTGGGACACTAAGGTCCCAAGTTCAAAACCCTGAGGTCGCCAGCTTGAGCACAGGCTCACAAGCTTGAGTGTGGGGTCACCAGACTGCGTATGATCCCATGGTTGCTGGCTTGAGCCCAAAGGTCGTTGGCTTGAACAAAGGGTCACTGGCTTGACTGGAGCTCCCTCTCCCCCCAGCCCTTCGTCAAGGCACATATGAGAAGCAATCAATAAACAACTAAAGTGCCACAACTACGAATTGATGTTTCTCATCTCTCTCCCTTTCTGTTTTTGTCTCTCTCTTGCAGGCTAAAAACAAAACAAAACAAACACTTCCGTTGGGCCATGGAGAGCGAGGGGGCAGGCAAAGCACAAAATGGAAAGTGAGGAAGGTGGGGGGCAGGAAACTGGTAATCCTGGCATGGTGGATAAAGGAGCTCCTATGTATTTGTGTCCTTCTGCGGGGCCAAGGCCTATGCTCAGCGTCTCCAGGTTGATGATCCATGTATCAGCAGAGCTGTATCACCTCTGAGGCTAGGCTAGGGCCTCTCACAAGATCACAGGTTGTTGGCAGAATTCCCTGCCTGTCAGTTGATGCCTCATGGCAGTCTATTTCTCCATGGCCCACAGGAGTGCCTCTGTGCCCTCAGGAGGAGCCCAGTCACTCTTCTAAATGGCTCCCCTGATTAGAACAGGCCCATTTTTTATTAATTAAAGGTCAACTCATTAGGAACTTTATTTCCATCTGGAAATCCCTTTGCTATTGCCATATAATATTATATAATCAGGGCTGTGACCCCATCACATCACAGGTTCTACCCATAGTGAACTGAGGGTGAGAGGAGTGAGTCAATGGAGCCCTAACCACACCTTTATTGTTGGATGTTCAGGTGGCTCCTCAGTTTTGTTTTGCTTTTTTTAGAGAGAAAAAGAGAGACAGATAGATAGAAACAGGAAGGGATAGAGATGAGAAGCATCAACTTGTAATTGCATCACTTTTAGTAGTAGTTTGTTGATTGCTTCTCATATGTGCCTTGACAAGAGGCTCTAGCTGAGCCAGTGACCCCTTGCTCAAGTCACTGCCTTTGGGCTCAAGCCATCAACCACGGGCTTATGTAGGTCATCCCACACTCAAGCTGGTGACCCCAAGCTCACGCTGATGAGCCTGCACTCAAGCCGGTCACCCTGGGTTTTCAAACCTGAGATCTTAGCGTCCTAGGTCAACGCTCTATCCACTGCGCCACCACCGGTCAGGCCTGAGTTTTTCCACAATATAAGTCATGATGCAACCCTAGCCGGATAGCTCTGTTGGTTAGAATTCATCCCAAAGCACAGTGGTTGCTGGTTTGATTCCTTGGTCAGGGCACATATAGGAACAGAATGATGTTTCTCTCTCTCTCTCTCTCTCTCTCTCTTCTTCCCTTCCTCTGTCATTAAAATCAATAAATAAATTTTTTTAAAAATCATTAGTCCTGGCTGGCTGGCTGGCTGGCTGGCTCAGTGGTAAAGTGTTGGCCCAGCACGTGGAAGTCCTTGGTTTGATTCCTTGTCAGGGTACACAGGAGAAGTGACGATCTGCTTCTCCACTCCTCCCTCTCCTCCCTTCCTCTCTCTCTCTCTCTCTCTCTCTCTCTCTCTCTCTCTCTCTCTCTCTTCCTCTCCCACAGCCATGACTAGAATGCTTCGAGCAAGTTGGTCTCGAGCATGGAGGATGGCTCCATGGCCTTGCCTCAGGTGCTAAAATAGCTCAGTTGCTGAGCAACAGGGAAGTGGTCTCAGATGGGCAGAGCATCACCTGGTAGTGGCTTCTTGGGTGGATCCTGGTCGAGGTGCATGTGGGATTTGTCTCTCTGCCTCTCACTTAATTAAAAAAACAATCATGATGCAGAAAACCTGTTTCACAGACATTTTTGGTCACTTTATCTGTGTATCCTTATGATAAATCACTGCAAGTAGAAATGGCAGGGCTGGGGGGTATGAAACATTTTGAAGGCATTTGACAGATATGTTGCTTTTTTTTATAAATAAATTTTTATTTTAATGGGGTGACATCAATAAATCAGGGTACATATATTCAAAGAAAACATTTCCAGGTTATCTTGTCATTTAGTTCTGTTGCATACCCATCACCCGAAGAGAGATCATCCTCCGTCAACCTCTATCCAGTTTTCTTTGTACCCCTCCCCCTCCCCCTCTCCCTCCTTCCCTCCCCCCACCCCCTGTAACCACCCCACGCCTGTCCATGTCTCTTAGTCTCGTTTTTATGTCCCACCAATGTATAGAATCCTGCGGTTCTTGTTTTTTTCTGATTCACTTATTTCACTCCACATAATGTTATCAAGATTCCACCATTCTGCTGTAAGTGATCCAATGTCATCATTTCTTCTAGCTGAATAGTATACCATGGTGTATATGTGCCCCATCTTATTTATCCAGTCTTCTATTTTTTTTTTTACAGTGATTAAAAGCCTTTAAGCAAACTCTTGGCCAATACAGCAAGCATCCAAAAATGAGTAGTGTCCTTAACATGTTCACCAAGTCCAAGTTGGCCCCATCACCATGCCAAATTCCTGAAAAATGCAACCCAACCACAGTTCAGTCTGTTAGGAGCTGTCACAGGGAGCAGGAGTCCAGGAAAAGTCCACATCCAGGAAAAGTCTGCATGGCACTGGAATTGTCACCATTCTATACTTTGCAGCTCATGTCCAAGTCCCAATGACCGCTGCTTCTAGCTGGTAATGATCCAGGTAGACTGGAAAAGCCATTTGCAGCATGCGTGGATATGGAGCTTCTGTTCTCCTCTGCCTGGAGAGATGAGACCAGGTTGCTTTTCCCTGGAGCTCTGCAACTGTGGCATGGTAAAGAGAACCTTGGGATACACTAAGCTGGATGGCAAAGGTAGATTCGTAATAGAAGTTGGCAAAAGGGGGAAAGAGAGCTCTAAATTAGGAGTAGGGGCCTGACCTGTGGTGGCGCAGTGGATAAAGCCTTGACCTGGAAATGCTGAGGTCGCCGGTTCAAAACCTGCACTTGCCTGGTCAAGGCACATATGGGAGCTGATGCTTTCAGCTCCTCCCCCCCTTCTCTCTCTCTGTCTCTCCTCTCTCTCTCTCACTCTCTCTCTCTCTCTCTCTCTTTCCCTCTCCTCTCTAAAATAAATTTTAAAAAATGTCTGTAAAAAAAAAAAAAATTAGGAGTAGGTCCCAGCCTGAAATATGAGTGGGGCATTGAGGTAGGAGGGATAAAGGAAACACTATATATTAAGCAAAGCAGCAGAAAATAGGACTATCAACACCCACAACAGAGATCTTTGAGGGAAGAATAAAAAACCTGACTATTCAGGCAAAACATAGTTAAGTGGCCCTTGTGCAAATGAGATCAGTTTACCTGCTTCTTGGAAGAAATACCCTAGGCTCGTCCACAGTGTCGTAGATGGGGCTGACGGCCCTGGGCACCTTCAGCCTTCAGTGGCAAACCCCAGCTTTCTGGGCAAGGTTAGGCCATAGGTGGCTGGAGCAGGGCTGGAAGAGACTGAACCCTCCCTTAGAGGAGCGAGGGGGAAGCCTACCTTCCAGTGTCCCTGTTTCCTCACAGCAGAGGCTTGTAAGCCTGGCAGGCTTTAGCTCAATGACCTTCCTTTTCACTATTGAAGCAGGACCCAGATGGATTCCTATGAGACCCGTTTGGGGCGTTGGAGCCTTTAAGGGTGTATCCTAAAAGCTGGTAGTTCCCCTGATCTCTATTGGGCTTTTTCTGCCTCTAGGTATCTTAAAAGCCATGCTCAGAAGAACTCGCTGAGGGATTTGAGGATCCTCATCCTCCTATATAAATCTTTTCCATATATCTGGAGCTATTTGGAAAAAGACAAAACAGTGTTATTAGCTGGATCTAATAAAGAAGGTAGTAGTTTGCAGGCGAAAAAGATTTGGTGTCTCCTGTTCATCAGCATTCAAAAGAAATGTAAATTTTTTTTTTTTAAGTAAAAGGTATGATATGGTAGACCCATAGGAGTTCCAGGATATGACTACCCCCTTTAAAAAAAATTTTTTTTAAATTGACCTTAAAATGTTTGCTGAGTACACCTTAATAATACCTTAACTTTAAAGATTGTAAGCATGACAAAATACAGTAAATGCTTTTGCTCCCTATGCAGGAGCATTTTCAGTGTAGCCAGTTTGGGAAATCCAATAATAGAACAATGCATACAGACAATGAGCTATAACATGCTTAGCAGCCTCTCCTGTTCTGACAGAGGTTACTATAGATCCGGAATATGTATCCACTGTAATGTGGACATACGACAGTTTGCCAAATGAAGGTATATGAGTAACATTCATCTGCCAAAGTTGTCCTGGTAAGGGTCCTTGAGGGTTAACTCTAAATGAAGGGGCAGTATAGGACCCCTTGGACAGGATTTCCCAATCTGCCGTGCTGCTTCCCGAGAAAGTCGAAACTGTTTACACCAGGCTGCAGCGCCCTGGTGATGAATAGTATGAGACTGACTTGCTTGGTATGTCATGGTTGCTCTATATAATTTTCTTTTGGGTAGCTTGATCAACAAGGGCATTCCTAGGCCCTGGCCGGTTGGCTCAGTGGTAGAGCCTTGGCCTGGTGTGCAGGATTCCCGGGTTCGATTCCCAGTCCGAGCACACAGAAGAAGGGTCCATCTATTTCTCTACCCCTCCCCCTCTCCTTCCTCTCTGTCTCTCTCTTCCCCTCCCGCAGCCAAGGCTCCACCGGAGCAAAGCCACCCCGGGCACTAAGGATGGCCCCATGGCCTCTGCCTCAGTCGCTAGAATGGCTCTGGTTGCAACAGAGCAACACCCCAGATGGGCAGAGCATTTCCCCCTGGTAGGCATGCCAGGTGGATCCCGGTCAGGTGCATGCGGGAGTCTGTCTGACTGCCTCCCCATTTCCATCTTCAGAAAAATACAAAAAATAAATAAATAAAAGAAAAAATACAACAATAAAAAAAATAAAGAAAAGAGAAAAAAAAGGAAAAAAAAGGGGGGGTGTTCCCTTGTGCTAAAGCTCCAGGGAGCATGAAGTGAGCTTGAGTATGTCCTATAAAACATGGAGCTCTATGTTGACATATAAGTCTTTGAAGAAGGAGGAACTGCTGAAATAGTTCATCAGCATTTGTCTTTATAGTAGAAACACCATAGGTAAATATTTGCTGTCTATACATTAAAGAGGGAATATGGCAAATGCTGAAAAGCCATGATCTTTGTGCCCCTCCCCTCCCCCAACCCCCTCCCTCTCCTCCCCCCACCCTGTAACCCCAACCCTGTTGTCCATGTCTCTGAGTCTCATCTTTATGTCCCACCTATGTATAGAATCCTATAGTTCTTAGTTTTTTCTGATTTACTTCTTTCGCTCAGTATAATGTTATCAAGGCCCATCCATGTTGTTGTAAAAGATCCTATGTCATCATTTCTTATGGCTGAGTAGTATTCCATAGTATATATATACCAAAGCTTTTGAATCCACTCGTCCTCTGATGGACACTTGGGCTGTTTCCAGATCTTTGCTATTGTGAACAATGCTGCCATAAACATGGGGGTGCATTTCTTCTTTTCAAACAGTGCTATGGTGTTCTTGGGGTATATTCCTAACAGTGGTATAGCTGGGTCAAAAGGCAGTTCGATTTTTATTTTCTTGAGGAATCTCCATACTGTTTTCCACAGTGGCTGCACCAGTCTGCATTCCCACCAACAGTGCAGGAGGGTTCCCTTTTCTCCACATCCTCGCCAGCACTTATTCTGTGTTGTTTTATTGATGAGCACCATTCTGACTGGTGTGAGGTGATATCTCATTGTGGTTTTAATTTGCATTTCTCTAATCATTAGTGAAGTTGAACATTTTTTCATATGCCTATTGGCCATCTGTGTGTCCTCTTTGGAGAATTGTCTATTCATTTCTTTTGCCCATTTTTGAATTGGATTGTTTGTCTTTCTGGTATTAAGTTTTACAAGTTCTTTATAAATTTTGGTTATTAACCCCTTATCAGACACAATGTCAAATATATTCTCCCATTATGTAGTTTGTCTTTTTATTCTGTTCTTATTGTCTTTAGCTGTGCAAAATCTTTTTAGTTTGATAAAGTCCCATTTGTTTATCCTGTCTTTTATTTCACTTGCCTGTGGAGATAAATCAGCAAATATATTGCTGCGAGAGATGTCAGAGAGCTTACTGCCTATGTTTTCTTCTAAGATGCTTATGGTTTCACGGCTTACATTTAAGTCTTTTATCCATTTTGAGTTTATTTTTCTGAGTGGTGTAAGTTGGTGGTCTAGTTTCATTTTTTTGCAGGTAGCTGTCCAATTTTCCCAACACCATTTGTTGAAGAGGCTGTCTTTACTCCATTGTATTTCCTTACCTCCTTTGTCAAATATCAGTTGTCCATAGAGCTGTGGGTTTATTTCTGGGTTCTCTGTTCTGTTCCATTGATCTATGTGCCTGTTCTTATGCCAGTACCATGCTGTTTTGAGTACAATGGCCTTATAATATAACTTGATATCCGGAATTGTGATACCTCCCGCTTTATTCTTCCTTTTCAAGATTGCTGAGGCTATTCGTGCTCTCTCTTTTTTTTTTTTTTCTGAAGCTGGAAACAGGGAGAGACAGTCAGACAGACTCCCGCATGCGCCCGACCGGGGACCGGGATCCACCCGGCATGCCCACCAGGGGCAACGCTCTGCCCACCAGGGGGCAATGCTCTGCCCCTCTGGGGCGTAGCTCTGCCGCGACCAGAGCCACTCCAGCGCCTGGGGTAGAGGCCAAGGAGCCATCCCCAGCGCCCGGGGCCATCTTTGCTCCAATGGAGCCTTGGCTGTGGGAGGGGAAGAGAGAGACAGAGAGGAAGGAGGGGGTGGGGGTGGAGAAGCAAATGGGCGCTTCTCCCATGTGCCCTGGCCGGGAATCGAACCCGGGTCCCCCGCACGCCAGGCCGATGCTCTACCGCTGAGCCAACCGGCCAGGGCCTATTCGTGCTCTCTTTTGGTTCCATATAAATTTTTGGAATATGTGTTCTATATCTTTGAAGTAAGTCATTGGTATTTTAATCGGTGTTGCATTGAATTTATAAATTGGTTTGGGTAATATAGACATTTTAATGATGTTTATTCTTCCTAACCATGAGCACGGTATATGCCTCCACTTATTCGAATCTTCCCTGATTTCTTTTATCAATGTTTTATAATTTTCCGAGTACAAGTCTTTAATCTCCTTGGTTAGATTTATTCCAAGGTACTTTATTTTTTTGGTTGCAATGGTAAAGGGGGTTGATTCCTTGATTTCTCTTTCTGACAGTTCATTATTAGTGTATAAAAATGCCTCTGATTTCTGACTATTGATTTTATATCCTGCCACCTCACCGAATTAATTTATCAGATCTAGTAGTTTTTTGACTGAGATTTTAGGGTTTTTTATATACAATATCATGTCATCTGCAAATAATGATAGTTTTACTTCTTCTTTTCCAATTTGGATGCCTTTTATTTCTTTTTCTTGTCTGATTGCTGTGGCTAGGTCTTCCAGAACAATGTTGAATAGGAGTAGTGAAAGGGGGCACCCCTGCCTTGTTCCTGATCTTAAGGGGATTGCTTTTAATTTTTGCCCATTGAGTATGATGTTGGCTGTGGGTTTGTCATAGATGGCCTTTATTATGTTGAGGTATGTTCCGTGTATTCCCACTTTGCTGAGAGTTTTGATCATGAATGGGTGCTGGATTTTATCAAATGCTTTTTCTGCATCTATTGAAATTATCATGTGGTTTTTCTCCTTCCTTTTGTTTATGTGATGAATCACAATGATTGATTTGCAAATATTGTACCAGCCTTGCCTCCCAAGAATAAATCCCACTTGATCATGGTGTATGATTTTTTTCATATATTGCTGGATCCGGTTTGCTAATATTTTGTTGAGGATTTTTGCATCTAAGTTCATCAGGGATATTGGCCTATAATTTTCTTTTTTTGTGTTGTCTTTGCCTGGTTTTGGAATCAGAATTATTCTCGCCTCATAAAAGGAGTTTGGAAGTCTTCTTTCCTCTTGAATTTTTTCAAATAGCTTGAGAAGGATAGGAGTTAGTTCTTCTTTGAATATTTGGTAGAATTCACTTGTGAAGCCATCAGGCCCAGGACTTTTCTTTTTTGGGAGTTTTTTGATAGCTGTTTCAATCTCATTTGTTGTAATTGGTCTGTTTAGGTTTTCTGATTCTTCCAGATTGATTTTTCGAAGATTATATGATTCAAGGAATTTGTCCATTTCATCTAGGTTGTCTAGTTTTGTGACATACAGTTCTTCATAGTATTTTCTTACAATATTTTGTATTTCTGTTGTGTCAGTTGTTATTTCTCCACTCTCATTTCTAATTTTATTTATTTGAATCCTCTCTCTTTTATTCTTGGTGAGTCTCGTTAAAGGTTCATCAATCTTGTTTACCTTCTCAAAGAACCAGCTCCTGGTTTCATTGATCCTCTGTATTGTTTCTTTAGCCTCTATGTCATTTATTTCTGCTCTGATCTTTATTATTTCCTTCCTTCTACTAGCTCTGGGCTTTACTTGCTGTTCTTTTTCTAGTTCTTTTAGATGCAGGGTTAAGTTTTTTATTTGAGCTTTTTCTAGCTTCTTGAGGTATGCCTGTAATGCTATAAACTTCCCTCTCAGGACTGCTTTTGCTGTGTCCTATAAATTTTGAGTTGATGTATGCTCATTATCGTTTGTTTCTAGGAATTTTTTTATTTCTTCTTTGATCTCAATGTTAACCCATTCGTTATTTAATAACATGCTATTTAGTTTCCAAGTGTTTGAATGTTTTTCAATTTTTCTATTGTGGTTGAGTTCTAGTTTAATGCCATTGTGATCAGAGAAAGTGCTCGATATGATTTCAATCTTCTTAAATTTGTTGAGACCGCTTTTGTGCCCTAACATGTGGTCTATTCTAGAGAATGTACCATGAGCGCTTGAAAAGAATGTATAATATATTCTGCTGTTTTAGGGTGAAAGGTTCTGAAGATATCTATTAAATCAAGTTGATCTAATATGTCCTTTAAGTCTGTTGTTTCTTTGTTAATTTTCTTTCTTGAGGATCTATCTAATGATGTTAATGGGGTATTGAAATCCCTTACTATTAAAGTATTGCTGTTGATCTCGCCCTTTAAGTCCATCAATGTCGGCTTTATATATTTAGGTGCTCCTATATTAGGTGTGTAGATATTTATAATGGTTATATCTTCCTTTTGGATTGCTCCCTTTGTCATTATGTAGTGACCTTCTTTATCTCTAGCTATGGTCTTTGTTTTAAAGTCCATTTTGTCTGTTATAAGTATTGCTACCCCAGCTTTTTTTTCATTTCCATTTGCGTGAAATATTTTTTCCATCCTTTTATCTTCAGTCTGTGTGCATCTTTTGATTTAAGGTGTGTCTCCTGTAGACAGCATATGTATGGATCCTGTTTTCTTATCCACGCAGCTACCCTATGTCTCTTGATCGGATCATTTAATCCATTAACATTTAAGGTTATTACTGATATGTAATTGTTTATTGCCATTATTTTCTTTAAAACTGTTTTTCCTATTTTGCTATATTCTTTTTTTCTTTTGATCTGTTTACAACAGGTCCCTTAGCATTTCTTGCAGCCTTTGTTTGGTTGCAGTTAATTCCTTGAGGTTTTTTTTTGTCTGTAAAGCTTTTTATTTCTCCTTCAATTTTAAATGATAGCCTTGCTGGATAAAGTAGTCTTGGTTGTAGGTTCTTTTTTTATTTATTTATTTTTTTTTACAGAGACAGAGAGAGGGATAGACAGGAACGGAGAGAGATGAGAAGCATCAATCATTAGTTTTTCATTGTGTGTTGCGACACCTTAGTTGTTCATTGATTACTTTCTCATATGTGCCTTGACCACGGGCCTTCAGCAGACCGAGTAACCCCTTGCTGGAGCCAGCGACCCTGGGTTCAAGCTGGTGGGCATTTTCCCTCAAACCAGATGAGCCTGCACTCAAGCTGGCATTGGTTGTAGGTTCTTGTTCTGCATTACTTTGAATATTTCTTGCCATTCCCTTCTGGCCTCAAGTGTTTCTGTTGAGAAGTCAGAAGTCAACCTTATGGGGACTCCTTTGTAGGTGATAGTCTTTTTTTCTCTAGCAGCCTTTAATATCTTCTCTTTATCATTTAGCTTTGGTATTTTAATTATGATGTGTCTTGGTGGTGGTTTCTTTGGGTTTCTCCTTAATGGAGTTCTCTGTGCTTCCTGAACATGTGAAATGTTTTCCTGCCTTAATTGGCGGAAGTTTTCCACTATGATATGTTTGAACAAAGTCTCTATCCCTTGTTCTTTCTCTTCTTCTTCAGGAACCCCTATGATGCAGATGTTATTTCTCTTCATGTTGTCACAGAGCTCTCTTAGAGTTTCCTCAGACTTTTTGAGTCTCTTTTCTTTTTTCTGCTCTGCTTCTGTGCCTTTATTTATTGTGTCCTCTAACTCGCTGATTCGATTCTCTGTTTCATCCATCCTGCTTTTAATTCCTTCCATTGTATTCTTTATTTCAGATATTGTATTTGTCATATCTGACTGATTCTTTTTTATTATTTCAATGTCCTTTTTTATATTTGTTATCTCTTTATTTAGGTTTTCGTAATGGCCATCTATGGTTGTTCTAATATCTTTGAGCATCCTAACAATCATTATTTTAAACTCTGCATCTGGTAATTTGGTTATATCTGATTCACTTAGGTCCTTTTCTGGGGATTTCTCTTGGTTTATTTGTGTTGTATTTCTCTGCCTTTGCATTTTCTCTTCGCGAGAGTGGCTGTGATCACACGCTTGGGTGTACAAGCGTTGGTGGCCTTGGCCTTTGCCCCGCCCCCGTGTGTGACGTTATGCTCGGTCCTGAGGGCACTGGCGAGCACCTTTGCTCAGCTGCGGGTCTCCGCCTGTTTCCAGGCTTTCGCCCTGCCCTTGCAGGAGGAGCCTGTTCGAGGGACGGCTGCTAGCCTTGGCTCTACCACCGGGAAGGACTGCGTGCCCAAGCTCAGCTCAGTAGCGGAACTCTGCCTCTTCTGGGCTTTTGGCTCCACCCCCGCGGGAGGAGCCAGCTACCAAGTCAGACCGCAAGCCTGGGTTGCAGGGGCGGGGCAAGGCTGTGCTCCTGCGCCCTTGCTCAGGGGCTGGTCTCCACCCTTTCCGGGGTTCCTGCCCTTCTCCCGCAGGCTGGATTACAGGCTGCCGGCAGCTGAGCTTGATCACTTTTGCATGCCCTCTTCTCCCCAGCCGGGCAAGATTGAGCTCACACCTGAGCCCAGTGGTGGCCAGCTGGCTTCCGCCCCTGCCAGCAGAACCGCACTTTTGTCTCCCGCTGCCGCCCGCCCTCCGGCGAGCCCTCAGCCGAGTGGGTGGGGGCGTTGCAGCTCAGACCCTAAGACTCACTACTGTAGACCCAAAAGCTCCCTCCTTCTATGCGACTCTGCTCTGAGTGCCACGGGGAAACTTGTTTAGCTGCTCTCCTGCTTCCCTTTGCTGGTATTGCTGTTTCCGGGGGAAATATTCACTTCAGCTTTGGGGAGTGACTCGTCCCAGGGGTTAGGGTGACTATCTCCCAAAATGTTTCTCCCTGTGCCTCCTAGATTACACTCTCTTCCTGTTACTCTGGTCCTCTCCTCTTTCCCCGACCCCAGGAGCCCCGGGTGAGTGGTTGTGAGAGAGTTCTGTGCAGTCCCTTTAAGAAGGATCCTGGGTCTGAGAAATCAGACTCTTTCTCACAAACACTATCCTGACTTGTTTCCAGCTAAATACTGTCCTTACACCTCTTCTGGGCTCTGGGGCTGCAGGCTGGGGCTTTGTTCCTGGGGCTCAGGACCCTTCCCCCTCTGCTAAACTCACTTCCTGCCACGCAAGTCTCTCCCTGCTGCCGTTTGCTCCAGGGAGCTGGGCAGCCCTCTCCGCATTTCCTCTTTTCCTACCAGTCTTGGTGTGGCTTCTTCAGTGTTCCTGGGTTGAAGAGTCCTCTTAGTTTAGTCCAAAGTTGGCTTTCCAGATGCTAGTTCTTAAAATTCAGATATGTTGCTTTTCAGAAAGGTACCAATTCATTTCCTAGCTGCTCTATGTTACAAACGGCCTACCTAGCCCTGTAAGAGGGCCAAGAGTGATTGATTGATTGATTACATATTCCTTTCCTCTTTGTTAATATGATAATGGGTGAAAAATGTGTAAGTTTGTTATTAAACTATGAACTAAATCAAAGATTAAAACCTACTCATCCACACATACCTAGTGAGTCACCCTGGACCAGAACTGAATCTATATTTTCTAAAATGATTGAAGTATAACATCAAAATAGCCTCTGAACTGACTCACTCAGTGTTTCAATCTATTCAAATCCCTAATTAGGCCATACAGGGACCACCCTGGAAACTTTGACTATGCCTTGACCTTGTTAACACTGACTAAAATCGCTGGCATGAACAATGTTAGTCACAGCCCTACAGGAGTTTTACAGATGTGGATGAAAGTCCCTCTTAAACCACCTGAGTTTAACACAGGAAATTCAGAAAACAATTGACAGGTGTGACAGTCCAAAAGTCAGGTTTCTTGCCTCCTTCTTTCCTTCCAACTTCTCCTCCCCCACTCTATGCAGCCCTGGGTCCACATTAGGACCTGAAAGGCCCTAAACCCTGAAAATATGTAAACTAAAGCCCCGCTCCCCAATTTTCATTTCCACCAGACATGATACTTCCACACTGGGCCCTTGTTGGAGCAGGATTAAAATGTCAAGAAGCAACAGAAAATATACACATATACCAAATTATTACATTGTATACCTGACACTAATATACAGAAAGCACCACTTATGAATAGTTTCAGTTACCCAAGGCTAACTGTGGTCTGAAAATACTAAATAGAAAATTCCAGCAATAAACAATTCATAAGTTTTAAATTGCACATTATTCTGAATAAGTAGGATGAATTTTCTTACTGCCTGCTCCACCCTATTATCCCCTCCAGGTGAATCATTCTTTTGTTCTCTACACAGTCCTGCCCTTAGTCACTTAGCAGCCTTCTCAGTTGTCAGAGGGACTCAGTCACAGTACTTGTATTCAAGTCACCCTTATTTACAAATACAGCCCCAAAGCCTCTCACATAACTTTTATTATAGTATATTGATATAATTTTTCAGTTTTATTTATTTATTTTTAAATTTCTATTTACTGATTTTAGAGAGAGAGGATGGGAGAGAGACACACACAGAAACATTGATCTGTTTCTGTGATCTGTTTCTGTCTGTGCCCTGACTGAGGATGCTATAGGCAACATCTGAAAATCGGGATAGTGCTCTAACCAACCAAGCTATCTAGCCAGGGCTTTTCCATTTTATTATTGTTGTTGTTAGTCTCTTACTGTACCTAATTTATAACTTAAACTTCATGTACCATTGTCTCTTGAACAAAATCAGTTTGAGCTGTACAAGTTCACTTAATCCAAGGTTTTTTTTTTCAATAGATACACTTGGCCCTTTGTGGGTTTCACATCCTCAGGTTTCAAATCAGAGAATTCAATCAACTGCAAATTGAAAACAGTATTTCCACATTACCAACTGCAGATATTTTATTTTCTTCTGGCTGGCCTGCCAAAAGTGTAGGGTAAAAAATATTATTTATTATTATGAGCGTTTGCAGCTGTCCTGTCCTCCACCAGGTAAGTTCTTCTGGCTGGGCTAATACTCAAATTAACAAGGACAGATTAACAGGAGAAAATAAAATTTTATTTATTTTTTATTTTATTTTTAACATTGATTTTTAGAGAAAGGAGAGAGACAGAGAGGAGATAAAAGCAGGAAGCAGTAGTAGTTGTTTCCCTGCATGTGCCTTGACTGGGTAAGCCCAGGGTTTTGAAGCGGTGACCTCAGTGTTCCAGGTCAACACTTTATCCACTGCACCACCATAGGAAAGGCAGAAAATAAAATTTTAATACATAATACTGGGCCCTGGCCGGTTGGCTCAGTGGTAGAGTGTCGGCCTGGCATGCGGAAGTCCCGGGTTCGATTCCCAGCCAGGGCACACAGGAGAAGCGCCCATCTGCTTCTCCACCCCTCCCCCTCTCCTTCCTCTCTGTCTCTCTCTTCCCCTCCCGCAGCCAAGGCTCCATTGGAGCAAAAGATGGCCTGGGAGCTGGGGATGGCTCCTTGGCCTCTGCCCCAGGCACTAGAGTGGCTCTGGTCGCGACAGAGCGACGCCCCGGATGGGCAGAGCATCGCCCCCTGGTGGGCATGCCGGGTGGATCCCGGTTGGGCACATGTGAGAGTTTGTCTGACTGCCTCCCCATTTCCAGCTTCAGAAAAATACAAAAAAAACCCAAAAAACATAATACTGTAATACCAGTGGCCACCACCATGAACGTGCACATGCAGGTTATCACTGAATTCAGGCGGACGGTAAAGGAACTGTGAAGACAGAAAATGGTGGGCATTTTGTTTATTAGAGAGTCTCCTAATGGCCGGCAGCCGACAAGCAAACAGGCAGGGCTCCACAGCCCCTCAGCACTCTCTCTCTCCCTCTGGACTCTGCAGCTAAAACCAGCTGGGGGAGCCGACTAGGTGGTGGCGCAGTGGATAGAGTGTCAGACTGGGACGCGGAGGACTCAGGTTCGAAACCCCGAGGTTGCCGGCTTGAGTGCAGGCTCACAGGCTTGAGCATGGGATCATAGACATGACCCATGGTCGCTGGCTTGAAGCCCAAGGTCTCTGGCTTGAGCAAGGGGTCACGCACTCTGCTGTAGCCCTCCTCTCCACCCTTCAAGGCACATATGAGAAAGCAATCAAGGAACAACTAAGGAGCTGCAATGAGGAATTAATATTTCTCATCTCTCTCCCTTCCTGGCTGTCCCTCTCTCTTGACTTTTTCTCTGTCTCTATAAAAACAACAGCAATGCCCTGGCCAGTTGGCTCAGCAGTAGAGCGTCGGCCTAGCATGCGGAGGACCCGGGTTCGATTCCCAGCCAGGGCACACAGGAGAAGCACCCATTTGCTTCTCCACCCCTCCACCGCGCTTTCCTCTCTGTCTCTCTCTTCCCCTCCCGCAGCGAGGCTCCATTGGAGCAAAGATGGCCTGGGCACTGGGGATGGCTCTGAGGCCTCTGCCTCAGGCGCTAGAGTGGCTCTGGTTGCAACATGGCGACGCCCAGGATGGGCAGATTATCGCCCCCTGGTGGGCAGAGCGTTGCCCCATGGTGGGCGTGCCGGGTGGATCTCGGTTGGTCGGGCGCATGCGGGAGTCTGTCTGTTTCTCCCCGTTTCCAGCTTCAGAAAAATGAAAAAAAATAAAATAAAATAAAAACAACAGCAACAACAACAAAAAACTGGCTGGGGAAAAAAAGACCCTTCTCCAGCCAACAGGGGCCCCTCCCAAAAAGTAAGGCAATCTGCAATTTGCAATCTGTTGCCCTGAGGGCAAGCACCAGCAGCCTTCCGTAGACTATACACACAGGGCCTGCTGCTCCAGTACAAAAGAGCAAACCTAAAAAACACTTGTTACAAACTTATTTGCCTAACACATATGCATGGGGAATTCACATAAACATGAAAAGTCTAAAGACAGAAAGGCAGCATTTATTAATGACATTTTGGACAAAGGAGAAAAGGCAAGGACAGGGTCTTAGATTTTAGAAGTGAGAGAGATTTATAGGTAATTGAAGAAGGGCAAAACACACACAGCAGGTAAGTTCTTACTAAACAGCCAGAAACAATGGGACAGAGGTTATCTAGCAAACAGGTCCCCTTGTCTGACTAGGTGATGGCGCAGTGGATAGAGTGTTGGACTGGGACACAGAGGACCCAGGTTTGAAACCCCCGAGGTCACTGGCTTGAGCACCGAGTCGCTGGCTTGAGCGCGGATCATAGGTATGATCTCATGGTCACTGGCTTGAGCAAGGGGTCACTACCTCTGCTGTAGCCTCCCCAACCTCCCTTCAAGGCACATATGAGAAAGCAGTCAATGAACAACTAAGATGCCACAACAAAGAATTGATGCTTCTCATCTTTCCCCCTTCCTGTCTGTCTGTTCCTATCTGTCCTTCTCTCTCTGTCTCTGTAACCAAAATAAAAAAACAAAACAAGTCGCTGCCACAAACCAGTTCGGCTAGTAATTGCCCAGGTCCTGGATGAGAACGGTGCAGAATGGAGAAATAAACTCAGAGAGAAAAAGGATGAGATCGAGAGGTCTCTGCAATGCCCATAGCTTGCAAGAGCAAATTTCCACCCCCAAACCTCTTTATTTATAGGGCAGAATAGTCATTAGCAAATCAAAGAGATCTCTGATACAAAGTCACATTTTCAAGGCAACCCAAGAATTCTCCCAAGTGCGAAACCAAAACCCCGACCATACATAACATCTTAACTTCACAAAACAAAGGATAAAAAGAAAACTGCCGCCCTGGCCGGTTGGCTCAGCGGTAGAGCGTCGGCCTAGCGTGCGGAGGACCCGGGTTCGATTACCCGGCCAGGGCACATAAGAGAAGCGCCCATTTGCTTCTCCACCCCTCCGCCGCGCCTTCCTCTCTGTCTCTCTCTTCCCCTCCCGCAGCCAGGGCTCCTTTGGAGCAAAGATGGCCTGGGCGCTGGGGATGGCTCTGTGGCCTCTGCCCCAGGCGCTAGAGTGGCTCTGGTCGCAACATGGCGACACCCAGGAGGGTCGCAACATGGCGACGCCCAGGATGGGCAGAGCATCGCCCCCTGGTGGACAGAGCGTCGCCCCTGGTGGGCGTGCCGGGTGGATCCCGGTCGGGCGCATGCGGGAGTCTGTCTGACTGTCTCTCCCTGTTTCTAGCTTCAGAAAAATGCAAAAAAAAAAAAAAGAAAAGAAAGAAAACTGCCTCCAGTCTCTCCCAGGACCTTGGGTGATAGGACTGGGTGATAGGACCAGTAGAAACACAGGTAACATGGAGGTGTGGAGAAAAACTTAGCCCTGAGCAACTTAATCAATCAAGTGAGGTGGGGGAATGGGCAGCCTGTCAGCTTACTGCCAGTCCCCCACACCTCTGTCCCCCCAAAACCTAAACCGCAAGGACCCTGTCAGCTTGCAGTCTCCAACAGGTCCCCTTTGCAAATTAGACTGCTAAGGTGACCTTAGACTGCTAAGGTGACATTCTAAGATTTCCTTCCCAGAGCAGGTATTTCCCTCTGAATCTCTGGGGCAAGGGGGAGGGTCAAAGTTTCTTTCTGAGTCTTGTTTCTTAATAACTAGCTTCAAATCAATATCACAAAAGGCAGCTTCAGGGTGAAAGTTTTGGCCTCCACCAGTCCTAAGCCAGTTGGTTGAATCTACAAATGCAAAGGGCCAAAGGATTTTTCATGGCATGGGGTCTGTACACCTCACCCCCACCTGGGTCAAGGATTAACCATGTGGGAAAAGACTGTCTGTGTAGCCCTGGTGTTGAGAAAACCAATGTGTTTCAATTGTGAAACAAGAGTGTTTAGGTTTGCTCGCTCATATTTTGCATTGGCCTGGGCAGTGCCATGTGTGTATAGTCTATGAAAGGCTACAATGCTTGTCCTCATGGTGGCAGATCACAAATTGCTATTGCCTTTCTGCTTGGGAGGGCCTACTGTTTACTGGAGAAGGGGTTTCCCTCCCCTCCCCAGCCTGTTTTTCAGTAGTGCAGGGAGAGAGAGCTTGCTTGCTCTCTCCCAATGAAGAGCCCATCGAAGCTTTGGGAGCCCTGAGTGAGAGGGAAGCAGTCTTCCCTGACTGTTTGCTCGTCTGCCGTTATGAGACTTTAATAAACGGAATAACCCACCTTTTCTGGCTCCACAGTTCCTTGACCGTCTGCCCAAATCCAATGACAACCTGCATGGCCACCGCAGCGGCCACTGGCTTTAGATCTGGCCTGGGTAGTTCAGTTAGTCCTGAAGCACAGAGATGTCTGGTTCAATTCCTGGTCAGGGAACATACAGGAACAGATTGATGTTCCTGTCTCTCAAATTAATAAATAAAAAACACACACACACAAAAACCCTATGTAGAGGTCTAGGCACTGCCAACAGTTTCAGGCCTCAGTGTGGGTCTTGGAACGCATTCCCCACAGATAAGGGGGGATGACTGTCATATTCCTTGTCGATTTTATCTCAATTTTAAAAACTAACATCAGCCTGACCAGGCGGTGGCACAGTGGATAGAGCATTGGACTGGGATGCAGAGGACCCAGGTTCGAGACCCCAAGGTTGCCAGCTAGAGCGTGGGCTCATCTGGCTTGAGAAAAAAGCTCATCAGCTTGGACCCAAGGTCGCTGGCTCGAGCAAGGGGTTACTTGGTCTTCTGAAGGCCCGTGGTCAAGGCACATATTGTAAGGTCGGTGGATAATGGGGAAAGGTGGATAATGGGGAAAGGTCAGGCCCCAGAACTTTGGCTAGGACTGCCCACAACCAAGCACGCCAACTTCACAGGAACCCTTTGGAAAAAAGCAACCGTCTGCCAGCCAGTGAGATTTCACCACATCATATTAGCTCAACCACCCTAGGGACCCTTTAAATATCTCCCACACGGGTCACCACTTGCGATTTCCCTGGCCTCCATCTTTCCTCGGGGCCCGGGAACCTCGCCGGGTGGGATGCGTGCTCTGTACTCAATAAAGCCTTTTACTATTCCACACTTCATGGCTCTCACCCCTTCCTTCCTTCTTGGCGGGGAAAAATACCTTACATTTTGGTGCCAAAACCCGGGAGGAGTTTGAAGTCTGCAAGGACCGCTCCTCTTCCAGTCCCCTCCAAGAAAGAATCAGGATCTCCGTCCTTCCACCCACTTCGGCGAACAATGCGGTAAGTCCCCTGCCTCCAGCCACCCTTGAGTTCTTTCCTCCGAGACTCCCTGTCCGAAACCGTAGCTACGTCAGGGAAGTCTTTCCATTCCGAGTGCGTGTGCTTCAGGAGACATCCCAAGCATATCCACTTTATCTTATTCGTCCATGACCAGACCTTGAGTTTTGGGATGCTGATACTCAATTCTGATCACTCCAAGGACTGAGGGCGGCTGTGGGGCACAGGAATCTCCCTCCCTAAAGAAGAAGAAACTGTTCTTCTTCTCTGCTGTGGCCAGGCCACAGAACCCACTGAATTAGCTTCCTGAAGGGACTTTCGGTGTTAACACCTTCACCAATTTAACTATTGCCGAAAAAGCTGGGAACTGATTGGAGATCTCTTTCATAAACAGCTTCTAATCATTCGCGCACCCGTCCTTAATCTCTGTGACACCTGTTCCACCGCGCAGGCCTTTTTCTGGCCAGAGAAACCTCGCTTAAAACCTTCACTCCTGATCTTTTCTTCTCCGTGAACTCCCAACTCTCTCTCCCTCCTTTCTGACCCCTGGGGGCGCCCCTCCCTTGGGACTTCTCTGGGCCCTCTGTGGACCTCTTTTGTGCTCGGGTCTCTTCCCTCTGAGAGCCCCCTCCTCTCCCTTGGCAAAATCCTGTTTCTTTTTCTTTTCTTTTTTTTTTTTTTTGTATTTTTCTGAAGCTGGAAACTGGGGGAGACAGACAGACTCCCGCATGCGCCTGACCGGGATCCACCCGGCACACCTACCAGGGGGCGACGTTCTGCCCACCAGGGGGCGATGCTCTGCCCCTCCGGGGCTTTGCTCTGTTGCGACCAGAGCCACTCTAGTGCCTGGGGCAGAGGCCAAGGAGCCATCCCCAGCGCCTGGGCCGTCTTTGCTCCAATGGAGCCTCGGCTACGGGAGGGGAAGAGAGAGACAGAGAGGAAGGAGAGGGGGAGGAGTGGAGAAGCAGATGGGCGCTTCTCCTGTGTGCCCTGGCCGGGAATTGAACCCGGGACCTCTGCACGCCAGGCCGACGCTCTACTACTGAACCAACCAGCCAGGGCAGTGCAAAATCCTGTTTCTTATTCACCACTACCATCTCTCTTTCTCCTCCCTTGCTGGTCAGGGGCCCTTATCTTCTCCACTGTGTTCTTAAACCCCTCCTCCGTCAGGCCATTCTTCATCTACTATTGGCTCTTAACGCTGGTTTGCAGGAGCCCGACGCCCAACCCCAATTTTCTTACAGAAAGTTCTGGCCCTGTCCTGCCTTTGGCTCCAGTGTTCCCTGCCAGATCTGGGTGCCGGGCTCCCCACAACCCCCCAAGCCCCTATCTGGAACCTGTGAACACAGCATTTAAAGTTTTTAACAGTCCCAACTAGTAGAAACAGGCCAAGGCTGTTCACCAGGCCCGCATGCAGCAGAAGGTAACGCGCCAAACCCAAACTCTTGTGGCAACCCTGAGACCAGCAGAGCCACCAGCAACTTGCTTTAAGTATGGCAAGCAGGTTCATTGGTCCAGTGCAGGGCCGGCTGCCCACTGAGCCCTGCCCTGACTGCAAGCAGCCCAGTCACTGGCGGAGCAATTGCCCCTTTGGGCAACAGGCTTTTCCTCAGCGCCTCTACATGGAGGACAAGCCGCCTGAATGGGAGGCCAATCCAGCCAGGCGAGAGCATCGCTCAAACTCCTAGGACATGGCCTGGACTCGGAGAACCCAGGGTATGCTGCAACAAGTGGGTAAGTCCATCTCATTTCTTTTTTTTTTTCTTTTTTTTTTTGTATTTTTTTCTGAAGCTGGAATTGGGGAGAGACAGTCAGTCAGACTCCCGCATGCACCCGACCAGGATCTACCTGGCACGCCCACCAGGGGCGAAGCTCTGCCCACCAGGGGGCGATGCTCTGCCCCTCCAGGACTTCGCTCTGCCGTGACCAGAGCCATTCTAGCGCCTGAAGCAGAGGCCACAGAGCCATCCCCAGCGCCCGGGCCATCTTTTCTCCAATGGAGCCTTGGCTGCGGGAGGGGAAGAGAGAGACAGAGAGGAAGGAGGGGGGGTGGAGAAGCAAATGGGCGCTTCTCCTATGTGCCCTGGCCGGGAATCGAACCCGGGTACCCCGCATGCCAGGCTGATGCTCTACCGCTGAGCCAACTGGCCAGGGCCCCATCTCATTTCTTGCAGACATGGGGGCTACCTTCTCTGTATTGCCATCACACTCTGGACCTCTAGTTCCATTATGGGTCTCAGTTATGGTAATGGATGGGACCCCTGTTGGAATCCATGGGAGTCTGAAAGACTAGAGTAACAGGTTTATTGAAAGGAAGATGCCCTGGCCGGTTGGCTCAGTGGTAGAGCGTAGGGCTGGCGTGTAGAAGTCCCGGGTTCAATTCCCCGCCAGGGCACACAGGAGAGGCGCCCATCTGCTTCTCCACTCCTCCCCCTCTCCTTCCTCTCTGTCTCTCTCTTCCCCTCCCGCAGCCAAGGCTCCATTGGAGCAAAGACGGCCCAGGCGCTGGGGATGGCTCCTTGGCCTCTGCCCCAGGCGCTAGAGTGGCTCTGGTCGTGACAGAGCGACGCCCCGGAGGGGCAGAGCATTGCCCTCTGGTGGGCAGAGCGTGCCCCCTGGTGGGCGTGCCGGGTGGATCCCGGTCGGGCGCATGCGGGAGTCTGTCTGACTGTCTCTCCCCGTTTCTAGCTTCAGAAAAATACAAAAAAGAAAAAAAATTTTGAGAGGAAATAATTGTGAATTCCTTGCTGTGAGTGCTGAGTAGACAGAGTGACATGGTGATATATGGTCTCCTGGATGAGTCTCATGAGACGTGCTGGTCTGGTTCCTCTCAAATGGGAGGACATGTGGAGATTTTTAGAGACAGGGAACCTGTTGGTGTAAGTTTTTAGAAGGAATAGGAGTGTAGGAGCATTTGACTGTAGGTAATCCTAGAGATTTTTCTCATCCTGGCCTGTAGGAACTTGATAAAGAAGGGGGCAATGCCTGACCAGGCGGTGGCACAGTGGATAGAGCGTCAGACTGGGATGCCAAGGACCCAGGTTCGAGACTCCGAGGTCACCAGCTTAAGCGCAGGCTCATCTGGTTTGAGCAAAAGCTCACCAGCATGGACTCAAAGTAGCTGGCTCGAGCAAAGAGCAAAGGGTTACTCGGTCTGCTGAAGGCCCACGGTCAAGGCACATATAAGAAAGCAATCAATGAACTAAGGTGTCGCAACAAAAAACTAATGATTGATGCTTCTCATCTCTCTGTTCCTGTCTGTCTGTCCCTGTCTATCCCTCTCTCTGTCTCTGTAAAAATAAATAAATAAATAAATAAATAAATAAATAAAATACTAAAATTATAAAAATAAAAAAAAAGAAGGAGGCAAGTATTTGGAGATCAGGAATGCAGAGATAAGGGGGGTTGTATAGCTGGGGGTGAAAGTTCTTCCATGGTAAAGTTAGAGATTTTTTTTCCTGGCAGCCCTGGAGAGAGCAGTTAGCTTGAGCTAAAAGAAATGTTTCATGTCCATTTGTAGGCTCTTCTTCGGCCAAGAAGACCCAATGGTTTTGTCCTCTTACTATGTAAAGGATAAAAAGACTAAGAAGCATTAAGAGGTGTTGCTATTCATTCTCCTAGTTCTTCAGGGATATGGGAGAGCTTTAGGGTTAGGGGACCTGTAGGGGTTGAAAGATAGGATTTAGGAGGTTTGCTGATATAGGGTTTCAGATTTTTTGTTTCGCGAGGGCAAGTTTCAAGGTTGGTGTGTAGGTTAGGTAGATTTTTCCAATTTTCTGATTGGCGAAGGTCTGCATGCGGTTCTGTAAGAAACCAGTGAACAAAAAGAGGCAGGGTCTAAAAATTAAAAAAATAAATAGGAGAGTGAGTGGACTAATGAAAGGCAACTGTCAAGATACCCAGGTTGTGCGAAACCACTGACTCCATGTTTACGAATCCGCTGGGCTTCAGAGAGAGAGAGAGAGAGAGAGAGAGAGAGAGAGAGTAGGAATAAGACAGGGCAGTAGCCAGTCCCCCGTCCCTAGATCTACTTTTATAGAAAATTTTAAAGCAACAAGAAGAGAAATTACCTGCATAGCTTGTTTGGTCCTTAGATTGATGGATAGTGTATTAGGAACTGGAAGAGGCTCAGGAGGTGGGATTAGGTTGATATTTGGGGTGAGACAGATTAGGGTACAGGTTTCTGTACAATTAGTAAAGAGACACATATAGGTGTTGGTCTCATACGAGTAGAAAGCCCCTGATTGGGTGAGGTTGGCTGAGAGGTGAATAGAGAATAAAAGGACAAGGGGTCCGTTTCATTTCTCTGTTTCTGAGCTCCAGATGGTCAGGGTAAAGAGTCATCCCAATAAGTGGGAAGAGTAGAGGATTGTTAGCTAGGGTGACTGATTAAACATTCTTTGAAAACCAGTTTTCTGACTTTTTTTGTTGTTGTTGTTTTTTTAATAAATTTTTATTAATGTTAATGGGATGACATTAATAATTCAGGGTACATATATTCAAAGAAAACATGTCTAGGTTATCTTAAAAATATGGAACGCTTCACGAATTTGCGTGTCATCCTTGCGCAGGGGCCATGCTAATCTTCTCTGTATCATTCCAATTTTAGTATATGTGCTGCCGAAGCGAGCACCAGTTTTCTGACTTTACAAATTCTTTTTTCTTGGTACAAACCTCCTACAACCTGCACAAACCTTCTACAACTTACATAAACCTTCAGCTTTCATGCACTTTCTTATCCAGAAATAACTGGCCTTCATAACAACTTACTTTTCCTTTTTCTTTCAAAAGTATTTCCATACCTTATACTTTCTATTATCAAAACCATACAACTCCTTTCTAGTCAGAACTCTTGATTTAAAAAATTTTAACCTTTAGTGAAAATTAAGTTGACTTTTTTTTTACCCTAGTTTCCCTTTTCCCAAAGTTTGATTGAAAGAGTCCTTAGTTTTTTTACATATTTGTCATACGTAGACCAACCAGCTTCAGGTTTGTGGTTGGAGTAAGGCATGCCATTTTTCTATTTTAGCAGCAGTGGGAGTTGTCAGGATCATGGTGTGTGGATCTGTCCATGTGAAAGTCCGTCCTTGGGTGATGTAATGCTGGAAGTGCCTTTTGGACAGTCTTTGAACAGTTTGCTGAGTAACCTATAAATCCTGCAAGTACTTAGGGAAAGGGTAGTTACATTTCTACACTTTGCAGTTAGAGTTTAAATCCTATTGACCACTTCTTCTAGCTGGAATTAGCAGCAGGTCTCAGCCTATAATAGGCATGGGGGCATTGAGATAAGAGGAATAAAGGAGATACTATACATTAAATAAAGTAACAAAATTAGACTGTCAATACCCACAGTAGAGATCTTTGAGGGATAAATAAAACTCAAATATTCAAGCGAGGCATAGTAGATGGCCCTTGTGTTTACAAGAAATGAGATTAGCTTATCTGCTATTTGGAAGAAATACCTTAGGCTCGTGAAAGATGTACTTGGGCCTTCAGTGGCAATTCCCAGCATGCTGGGCAAGGTCAGGTCACAGGTACCTGGAGCAAGGCTAGAAGAGACTGAACCCTCCCTCCATTGAGCAAGAGGGCAGCTTACCTTCTCATTTCCCTCTTTCCACAGCACAGGTGTGTCAACCAGTGGGGCCGGGAAGCCTGGCAGGCTTCAGATCAATGACCTTTCTTTCCACTCTTGAAGTAGGCCCTGATGGAATTCTATGAAGCCCTTTAGGGCACTGGAGCCAAAAGCTGGTATTTCCTGACTTCTTTTTGGGCCTTATTTGCCTTTTCTGTTACTTCCGTGGTCATTATAGACCTTAAAAGCCATGCTCAGCCTGACTAGGTGGTGGAGCAGTGGATAGAGCGTCGGACTAGGATGCTGAGGACCCAGGTTCGAGGCCCCTACCATTCCTCTACAACAGGGGTCCCCAAACTTTTTACACAGGGGGCCAGTTCACTGTCCCTCAGACTGTTGGAGGGCGAGACTATAAAAAAAAACTATGAACAAATCCCTATGCACACTGCACAGATCTTATTTTAAAGTAAAAAAAACAAAACGGGAACAAATACAATATTTAAAATAAAGCCAGCGTGGGCTCATCTGGTTTGAGCAAAAACCTCACCAGGGTTGCTGGCTCAAGCAAGGGGTTGCTCGGTCTGCTGAAGGCTAGTGGTCAGGGCACATATGAGAAAGCAGTCAATGAACAACTAAGGTGTCGCAATGCGCAACAAAAAACTAATGATTGATGCTTCTCATCTCTCTGTTCCTGTCTGTCCCTGTCTGTCCCTCTCTCTATCTCTGTAAAAAAAAGAGAAAAAAAAAGCCTTGCTCAGAAGATCTCACTGAGGGGCTTGACTTTAAGAGCAAAATTGGGAATTCAGTGTTTAAAGAAGCCTATTTGACCAAGGAAAGAAAAGATTTGATCTGTGGTGGTAGGTGGTTGGAGACTGTGGAGGGTCTGAGTTTGATCTAGAGTGAGACTTCAGGTGGTTGGGGTTAAGGCGAAGCCTAGATAGACTAGGGATTGAGAATAAAGTTGAGCCTTAGCAGAGAGGACATGATATCACTTCATAGCGAGGAGGTTAAGAAAGGTGGCGGTGTGTCTCCTTGAGGCAGGCAGGAGCTGCAGAGGAGTAGGTTATTTACATATTGTAAGAGAGAACTAGTTTTGAGATTGCATGCTGCTAAATCCTGAGCTAATGCCTGCTGAAACATGTGTGGGCTGTTTCTGATCCCCTGGGGATCAGAAAGTCCATGTAAGTTGCTGGGCTGTATTAGTGTCTGGGTCAGTTTAAATAAAGGTAAGTAGAAAGTAAGAGTCAGGTTGTAGAGCAGGGGTCCCCAAAGTACGGCCAGCGGGCCACATGCGGCCCCCTGAGGTCATTTATCTGGCCCCTGCCGCACTTCTGAAGGGGCACCTCTTTCATTGGTGGTCAGTGAGAGGAGCATAGTTCCCATTGAAATACCGGTCAGTTGGTTGATTTAAATTTACTTGTTCTTTATTTTAAATATTGTATTTGTTCCCGTTTTGTTTTTTTTACTTTAAAATAAGATCTGTGCAGTGTGCATAGGGATTTGTTCATAGTTTTTTTTTATAGTCTCGCCCTCCAACAGTCTGAGGGACAGTGAACTGGCCCCCTGTGTAAAAAGTTTGGGGACCCCTGTTGTAGAGGAATGGTAAAGAAGGCATTCTTGAGGTCTAGGATTGTGAATAAGTGGTGTTTGAGGGAATGTGTGACAGTAACTTGTAGAGATAGGGACTACTGGATGGAGGGGAATTACTGCTTCATTGACTAGGTGTAAGGCTTGTATAAGGCGATAAGCCCCTGAAGGTTTTCGAACAGGAAGGGTGAGGGTATTGCAGGGAGAGTCCGTGGGGAAGTGTAAGCCTGGTTTAAGAGGTGGGTAATTATTGGTTTAAGGTCTTAGAAACAGACACAGTTATACATTAAACAAAGACTATACATAAAAATTATGAATTAAGGAATTTAAATGGGCGTGCTTTACTTGTTTCAATTCAAATTATACTAGAGATATTTTCTGACAAACAAAGGCAAGACGGATTATTCACTCACACAGTTCAATAGACGATTTTGGGTTTTTTTTAAGCTTTTCGAGATGGCAGGGAGTTGCCAGCAAAGAGGGGAGGAAGAGAGAAAACAGATGGATGGACAGTGTGAGCAGCTGGATGAAGAAGAAAGAGGGTCAGAATCTGCAGGAGGAGGAGGAGGAGGGTAAAGTACTGGTGTGGTGCCACATGGTCAGAGGAGTCAAAAAAGATTTAGAGCTCTGAGGAAAGGGGAGAGGGGGCAAGGAGGAAAGAGGCACAGTCACAGTTTGTAAGGAAGGAGGAGGGGTCGGAGAGGAGACAGGCACCGCAGCCAGAGCCACAGCTTCTAAGGAGGGGGGAGAGGACGAAGAACACAGTGGAGAAGGGAGAGGCCCCCGGCCAGCAAGAGAGTTGAAAGAGAGACCGGTGAATGAGAAATAGGATTTAGTGAAGGGAGGGGACTTTCTGGAGGGAAGAGACTCCAGCAAAAAAGATTTGCTGAGGGACTAGAGAGGGGTCCTGAGAGAGGGGTGCCCCCAGGGGTCAGGCAGGAGAAAGAGAGTTGGGAGTCCGTGGAGAAGGAAAGATTAGGAGCAGAGGTTTTAGGTGAGGTTTCTTTGGCCAAAAACGGCCTGCATGTAGAACAGAAGGCACAGAAATTAAGGACAGGAGAGAAGGGAGAAGAAAGCCTGCACGTAAGGAATTTCTGATGCCCTCCCTGTCCAGTGGCAGAAATTGTCAAGATCTTTTAGGATATTGTAATAGAATGTCCCGTTTTCAGGCCAATGGGAGTCATTGTCTAGTTTGTACTGAGGCCATGCCATGTTACAGAAGAAGATTAATTTCTTCGGTTTGAGGTCTGAGAGACCGAGTTTGGTGAGGTTTTTTTTTATGAGACATCCTAGAAGGGTCTGATCGGAAGGCTTAGACTCTGAAGAGCCCATAGTGGAGACAGGGTGTCCCCACCTTTTGTCACTGTCCCAAGAGGAGAGAATCTCCATGTGGGGGAGTCGTCCTTGATAGAGGTCGTCACCACCTGTCAGGGAGCTCTGAGGACGAGAAGTCCGAGAGAGTGGAGAGGTTTGGTTAGGCGCCTAGTCTTCCGTTCAGTCCACTGAGACTGAAAGTCAAACCCCTTAAAACGTGAGGTGTGTCAGAGAAAACCATCCGACCATGAAGGGGTGTTTTTAGAGAGAAATTTAGAGGCCAACCGGGGAAGGGGAAGGGAGAAACTCCTTACCTTTCTGGTCCAGTAGGGGTTCAGGACAGGGTTAGACTGCTGGCCAATTGACCTACAATTACACATCCAAACAGAATCAGGGAGTAAGCCCGGGACAAGCTGCCGCTGCCCATTGCTTCCCTGGTTGTAAGTTTGGACGGCAAAGAGGGATCATCCAGGCAGTTAGTACCCTGTCCTGGGTTTCGGCACCAGATGTTGGAATCCATGGGAGTCTGAAAGACCAGAGTAACAGGCTTTATTGAAAGGAAGAAAGGAACCCTGCCAGGCGCTTCTCTTGGGGGAAAAGAGCGCAGGTTACAGACTAGGGGCGAGTTATATAGTGTTTGGGAGAGCTTGAGGGGATACTGAGGCAAAAGTCCTGGTATGTCCAGAATGCTCCTCCTTGGGGGGCTTCAAGCATGTGGGTGTTGAATCAAAAGTCCTGGTATGTCCAGAGCCCCTCCTTGGGGCGGCTTGCCAGCTTTTTGCAATTCCTCTGTCTCAGGGGCAACAGTCCAGTAAGGGTGAGGTCTGACAGATAAACAGAACTTCAAGAGGGCAGTTTGGAATACACGTATCTATCAACCCCTTCCTTTCCCCTTTTTACGCCACTCCTGCCATGCATTTTTGCCTCAAGCTTGCCTCCTTACAGGACCACTAGCAGTCGGAACCACTGGACTCCATCCATCTCCAGCTCACCAAAAGGCTGGACCCTACAAATCCCCTATTACTCCTCTTTTTTTAAAAATCCTTACAGGACCGCATCCACGAAGTTTCTCAACTCACAGCCACACAGATGTTCCTCCTGACATCCCTCAAAGCCATCACCTTCCGATCTCCCCCTCCCCACAATGCCTCTAATCAGCAGGAAGTAGCCAGATGAATAAACGGCACCCCTTTTCTTTTTTTTTTTTTTTTTTGTATTTTTCTGAAGCTGGAAACAGGGAGGCAGTCAGACAGACTCCCGCATGCGCCTGACCGAGATCCACCCGGCACGCCCACCAGGGGGCGATACTCTGCCCATCCGGGGCGTCGCTCCGTCGCAACCAGAGCCACTCTAGCGCCTGAGGTGGAGGCCACAGAGCCATCCTCAGCACCCGGGCCATCTTTTGCTCCAATGGAGCCTCGGCTGCTGGAGGGGAAGAGAGAGACAGAGAGAAAGGAGAGGGGGAGGGGTGGAGAAGCAGATGGGCACCTCTCCTGTGTGCCCTGGCCGGGAATCGAACCCGGGACTCCTGCATGCCGGGCTGATGCTCTACCACTGAGCCAACAGGCCAGGGCCCCCTTTTCTATTTAACACAAAAGGTCAGAATGTAAGGTCGGTGGATAATGGGGAAAGGTCAGGCCCCAGAACTTTGGCTAGGGCCGCCCACAACCAAGCGCACCAAAAGAAACTTCGCAGGAACCCTTTGGAGAAAAGCGACCATCGGCCAGCCAGTGAGATTTCTCCACATCATATTAGCTCGACCACCCTGAGACCCTTTAAATATCTCCCACACGGGTCACCACTTGAGACTTCCCTGGCCTCCATCTTTCCTCGGAGCCAGGGAACCTTGCTGGGCGGGATGCATGCTCTGTACTTAATAAAACCTTTTACTATTCCACACTTCGTGGCTCCGGCCCCTTCCTTCCTTCTCGGCGGGGAAAAATACCAGACACATATGAGAAAGCAATCAATGAACAACTAAGGTGTCACAACGAAAAACTGATGATTGGATGCTTCTCATCTCTCTCCGCTTCTGTCTGTCCCTATCTATCCCTCTCTCTGACTCTCTGTCCCTGTAAAAAAATAAATAAAAATAAAAATAAAAAATAAACAACAACAAAAAATAAGCCTGACCTGTGGTGGTGCAGTGGATAAAGCATCCAACAGGAACGCGAAGCTCACAGGTGGGAAACCCTGGGCTAGTGGGGTCAAGGCACATAGAGAATCAACTATGAGTTGATGCTTCCAGCTCCCCCCCACCTTTCTCTCTCTCTCTCCCTTCTCTCTAAAATCAATAAATAAAATCTTCAAAAGCAAAAACTAACATCATAGCCTGACCTGTGGTGGCGCAGTGGATAAAGCGTTGACCTGGAAATGCTGAGGTCGCCGGTTCGAAACCCTGGGCTTGCCTGGTCAAGGCACATATGGGAGTTGATGCTTCCAGCTCCTCCCCCCTTCTCTCTCTCCTCTCTCTTTCTGTCTCTCTCTCTCTCTCTCTCCTCTCTAAAAATGAATAAATAAAATAAAAATAAAATTAAAAAAAAAACAACTAACATCATAGTAATAATATTAAAGAGAGAGCGAGAGACTCTTTAGGCTGTACAGTGCGCACCCGGCTTTCAGGGTCCATGCCAGAGCCCTGCTTCCCCAAGTACTGGACAAAGTAAACCGGTTATTTGCAACACGCACAGCCAACTTTTGTGGGTGTATGCAGGGAACGTGAAATTCAATGGCTTAAGCAGAGGCTCTTCAGGAACAAGAAGGCTCTGTAAGGTTCTACAAGGTTCTCTCAGGGTCTGCGCCAAGCCTCGCGAGTGTGACTGGAGACAACAGGCCCCCAAAGCAAGTTTACAGAGTCTTGGGCCAAAGTCCCACACAAACTAGCGCTGGGTAGATGGAAGCTGCCCATCCGCCACTAAGCCTCGCGTGCTACCACCACGGTCTGCATCCGCCCCACACTGATCTCTAAGCATCCGGCCCAAAGATCAGTTTCTCCGCCCCCCTCCCATGCCCGTCAGTCAGCCGGCGCCCGCCCACCTCGCACCCGTCAATCAGTCTGACCCCTCCCCGCGCCCTTCGGTCAGTTGCGCCCACCCATACTGCGTACACCTGTCAGTCTTCCAGCTTCGCGCGCGACCCGGCGGAAGGGGCGGAGCCAAAACGGGGTATCATGTGCCCTATTGGTCGGCTGTAGGGGCAACTTGGCTGCGCCACGAGACTGGCTCCACTCCCGGCCCCAGGGGAACGGCGGAGGTGGCCGCGGTAGAGGTGGTGAGCGCGGACGTGGGCGGCAGGGTTTGAGACGGCTGTTGGGTCGCGGCGGCCTCCTCGCTCTCCAAGCTGGGCTCGGAGACTCCGCGCTGGGGTGGTGAGAAGGGCGAACCCTGAAAGAGACTACTGGAGGCATTGACCCGCCTGCCCAGGAACCCTCGCCCCTGTAGCGTGAGCTCCTCCTCCTCTGTTCACTAACTCTGCTCTCCAACTCCCCCCCCCTCCGTCCTCTGTAGCCCGAACTCTCCTCTGCTGCGTGATCCCCTGTGTTGACTAAACCCCTCGCTCGGCTGCATGAGCTCCCCTCTGTTGCTGCCTAGACCTCTTTCTCTTTCTCCTATAACCCCTCCTCTCTGAACCCTTCTGCTGTTTCTGTCTCGTTTTTTATTGCCTGAATCTTCTCTGCTGCCTTAACCCTCATCTTTACCAGAACCCCACTTCTGCTGGCTGACCGCCCTTCGCTACTGTAGTGAACCCCTCCTTTGCAGAAACGACCCCCCTCCATCACCTTCTCTTCGTTTGTGCTGACAGCCCAACCAGCTTTCTCACTGATGTAAGGAGCATCTGCAAATGTCCCGTCCTCCAGGGACATGGCGGTCTGAAGAGCAGGCGTTTCTCTTCGATTTTATTTTTTTGCTCTGCGGTCAACTGTTAGCCCCCGAAATGGGAGAGGGTTGTGAGTTTTATTTGTTTAAAATGCTTCCCTTGCGGATTTTCGAGGTGGCCTTCAGCATAGAGATTATTTATTCAGGAGCCTTTAAAAAATAATATAGACAGCCTTTGGCGAGGGAATTTGGCTGTTTTATTTATTTAAAAAACAAACAGGTGCCTTTTGGGATATCAGGGCCAGTCATCTCTTGGTTATCAAGCATCTTCGTGCAGGGTTACAACTTGAGGATAAAAGTCCCCATAACCTTTGGCCTTAAGGTTTACATTTGTGTTAAAATCACCACCAAACCATGTTAGAAATCACCCTGCAAATTTTGTTGCAGGGTCCATCGCACCAGACCTTCAAGCATTTTGTGCCAAATCCTTACCACTTGCTACATGAATCCAAATCATAATGGATGCCAACTATGTCCTCTGCAGATGGAAAGAACGGTTATGGCCTGCAAAGGTGACAGCTTTATTGTCCAATTTCAGGAATAGAAATGACTTTCTGGTTACAGGTAAAATCTTTTTCAAGAGAGACCTAGGAGTTGCTTCTGTGGAGTAATTGAGCCTGAACACTTAGCTGCTGTTTCTGCTGGCACTGAATCTCATTCCCCATTTGATGGGGTTTTGGTGGAACGCTTACAAGGTTAAACTGCTGGGAGTGTTTTTCTTTTTTTCCACACTAAAAAAAAAATTAACAGAATCAGCTTTTAATAGGCATGTATATCTGTAATTCAAGGAAAGTTCTGACAAGGAACCTTGTTATATAGTAAAGAATGCGAGGACCTAGGAAGAAAGTCAAACCGCAAAGCAGAAACCCAGCCTTGTCAGGGTCTGCTACTGACTCCTTGTGCCACAGTTTTCCTTGCCTGCAAAATAAGATTAGACGGTCTCTGAAGTTTGCTTGTATATTTAATAATTTTTCTCCTACATTTGTATTTGTTGTCACTGTTTCTTACTCTTTCAACTGTTTGTTGTATCTTAATAACAAGGATTTTTTTTTAAACATAGGTTTTGGCCAGAACTGAGATGTCAAAAACCAAGAGAAAAAAGGAATATTTTCTAAATGTTCAAATACTCTCCGTAGACAAAAAGTTAAGTGTTACGTTTCTTTTCTTTCTTTTTTTTTTTAAAGCGTGAAGAGGGGAGATAAACTCATGTGCCCCGACCAAGATCCACCTGGCTGGGGCTGATGCTCGAGTCAACGAAGCTATCAGCATTGAGGCTTGAACCAGTGAACCAGTGGAGTCTCTTTGACTACGAGAGGGGAAGAGAAGCAGGTAGTTGCTTCTCATGTGTGCCCTGATGTGGTATTGAACCCAGGTTGTCTGCACGCTAGTAGGCTGACACTCTATCCACTGAGCCAACTGGCCAGGGCCACGATTTTTATCAGTACTATTTTTACCTTATGGGACTTCTGATACCACTCCCCCCTAAAAGTGAAGTCATTGCCATCCCTAAGGGCTTATTAAATTAACTCGTTAGAAAAAATAAAAATAAAAATAAATAAATTAACTTGTTAGTTATTGTAACTGATTAGTGCTCAGAATAACCTTAAGAGGAAAACAACTGGTTTTATTTTACATCAGCTTGGAAATTGAAGACTTATACAAGGCATTGTTTGCAATCTCCCTAGAGACAAGTGCAAAAATGGAAGAAATATAAATTACAACAGGGTAAATTCTCATCATTGGTATTCAAATAGGACAGAGGTTGGGAACCTATGGCTCTCAAGCCAGATGTGGCTCTTTCAATGGCTGCATCTGGCTCGCAGACAAATCTTTAATAAAAATAATAATAACATTAAAGATATAAAACATTCTTGTGTATTACAATCCATTCACTTCCTACCACTCTTGTTCATGGTTGTGGGTGGCTGGCGCCAGTCACAGCTGTCCTCCTGGACAACACCAAATTTTTATTTGATAATGCATAAGATACACGGGTGTCGTATGGCTCTCATGGAATTACATTTTAAAATATGTGGTGTTCATGGCTCTCTCAGCCAAAAAGGTTCCTGACCCCTGAAATAGGGCTATTTCCTTCACACAGATTTGTGTGTCTTTTTTTTCCCCATAAACATGTGTGATAGGCCTATCAGTTTTGAAATATTTGATGTTTGACCCTGACACTCAAACAAACTATTATTTAGCATTTAGAAGGCACACCTATGATTCTGGCAGCACACTTCTCTTGATTATCTGGGATAGAAGGACATAAGATCATCTATAATGAAGGTTAAAATGCTCGGATTCTAGCCTGACCAGACAGTGGCGCAGTGGATAGAGCATCAGACTGGGATGTGGAAGACCCAGGTTCAAGACCCCAAGGTCACCAGCTTGAGCGCGGGCTCATCTGGTTTGAGCAAAAGCCCACCAGCTTGAACCCAAGGTTGCTGGCTCCAGCAAGGGGTTACTCGGTCTGCTGAAGGCCCACGGTCAAGGCACATATGAGAAAGCAATCAATGAACAACTAAGGTGTTGCAACGCGCAATGAAAAACTAATGATTGATGCTTCTTATCTCTCTCCTTTCCTGTCTGTCTGTCCCTGTCTATCCCTCTCTCTGACTCACTCTCTGTCTCTGTAAAAAAAACAAACAAAAAATGCTCGGATTCTGTAAGACTGGTATCTTGTGTCTGGTGGAAGAGTTCCCAATTCTAAGTAGAGAATTAAATCCCAGTGGGCTCTCGCCCTGGCCGGTTGGCTCAGCGGTAGAGCGTCGGCCTAGCGTGCGGAGGACCCGGGTTCGATTCCCGGCCAGGGCACACAGGAGAAGCGCCCATTTGCTTCTCCACCCCTCCGCCGCGCTTTCCTCTCTGTCTCTCTCTTCCCCTCCCGCAGCCGAGGCTCCATTGGAGCAGAGATGGCCCGGGCACTGGGGATGGCTCTGTGGCCTCTGCCTCAGGCGCTAGAGTGGCTCTGGTCGCAATATGGCGACGCCCAGGATGGGCAGAGCATTGCCCCCTGGTGGGCAGAGCGTCGCCCCTGGTGGGCGTGCCGGGTGGATCCCGGTCGGGCGCATGCGGGAGTCTGTCTGACTCTCTCTCCCTGTTTCCAGCTTCAGAAAAATGAAAAAAAAAAAAAAAAATCCCAGTGGGCTCTCCATGTAGGTCCCCACCCCTCTTTCTTCAGAGCCTCTTCCTAAGATTCCTTAGTCCCCAGTTTACACTTTCGCTGCAGCTGGGGAATACGTGAATACTTGAATTTGAAAAGACAGCACATTTTGTTTTTAATTAATTTTTTTGGTATTTTTCCAAAATGAGAAGTAGTGGGGAGGCAGACAGAGACTCCCACATGCACCGGACTGGGATCCACCTGGCATGCCCACCAGGGGGCGATATTCAGCTCCTATGGGTCATCGCTCCGCTGCAATCAGAACCATTCAAGTGCCTGAGGTGGAGGTCATGGAGCTGTCCTCAGCGACAGGGCCAACTTTGCTCCAATGGAGAGGGAAGGGAAGAGATAAGCAGAGAGAAAGGAGAGGGGGAAGGGTGGAGAAACAGATGGGTGCTTCTCCTTTGTACCCTGGCTGGAGTTGAACCCGGGACTCTCACACACCAAGCTGATGCTCTACCACTGAGCCTACTGGCCAGGGGATAAGAGCACATTCTTTTAAACTAAGGCATCTGCTTGGCTGTAAATAGCTTTTAGTGACATTATCTTTACTCTGAAAATCTAATAAAGGGGTTATTTTTGCAGTTGAAAGTAGGATTTGCCTTATAAAAGTCAATTTGGCCTGACCTGTGGTGATGCAGTGGATAAACCTTCGGCCTGGAATGCCAAGGTTGCTGGTTTGAACCCCTGGGCTTCCCTGGTCAAGGCACATACAACAAGCAAGCAATGAACAACTAAAATGAAGCAACTATGAGTTGATACTTCCTATTCCATGCTCCCCTTTCTCTCCTGTCTCTATAAAATCAATAAAGTATTTTTTAAAAAAAGTCACAATTTGAATTCCTTTTTACTCTTCAACCAACCTTTTCTGACTTAAAAGAGAAAAAAAAAATCATTCACCAGGGTCCTTGCAGCCTCTTAACTTCAGGCACATGGATTCCTAGTTGTCTGTAACTTGGTTTAAGTGGAAAGTTAAGGAGGAAGAAAACAAGCCTAATTCTTTTGTCTAAAGAAAAACAGGTTTAAAAATGTCTTCACGACCCATCGTTTCTGTCAATGCAGAATGAGAGTGAAAAGCACAGAAGCCGAGATTCTGAGGAAGTCCCACATCGAGGACATTGCTGCTTTATTAGGTAAGGAACCTGTTGGTCAAATAAGTTTGTAAATATGTATATGTTTGCACACTTATAGTTTGCATTGGGTGTGGGGGACAGGCTGTAAGCTAGCAAAGTCCTTATATCCTAAGGCTGTTTTAAGACTAAGCCTTTCCCATCCTTTTAATACTAAGATCTTTTCAACATCCTTCTAATACTAAGATCCTCTCAAAATTAAGCTTTTCCCCACACCCTTAACTGTTGCGAGATGGGGGGTGGTACACTCTTTATGAGGAATCCCATTATGCCTCAGATAGGTGACTTTGTATCAGAGACTTCCTTATTTGTATATTGGTTTAAAAGGCTTTAATTTTCTACACTATAAAATAAAGCAGACCGAAAAAATAAAGCAAACCGGGGGCTCTCTCTCTCAGTTCCTGCCATCAGCATTGCAGAGTCCTCCCTAATCCCTTGCCTTCCATGGGAAAAGCAGGTTTTCTGCTTTTCCCTTAGCTTTTCTTGTGGCTTGCCTGTCTTGGTGAGACACCAATAAAAAGAATGGCCCACCATCCTCCAACTCTGCCGTTTCTTTACTGTCTGCCGGAATTGAATGAGAACCTGCATGAGCCAGGCAGCTATAATGATAGCCATGGCTACTGGCTGTACAGAACCCTAAGGCCATAACAAAGGGAACGTTTGAGGACAGGTAGGGACACAGCTCTTTAGGTCAAAATGACCTGACTTAACAGTCTTGTCAAGGGAACATGAATTCACTTTAAGGAGAGAAAGAAAATAGGTGTACTTTCTTAAACCTTTCTAGAATTTGCCCCTAGGACTGATCTGTGCTTGACTTCCAGAATGGCTGCAGCTGAGCCGAGCCTTGGGAACTTTCTGGTCATATCCATGGCCCCCAGGGTACAGAGGACATAGAATGTGTTTGTTTCCTGAGGAGAGGTGGAAATAACTCCCACCCCCACCCCCGTCCTCATCCCATAGTAAGACCATAAAATGGTACTCTTGCTGGTTTGGTCTATACCCCAAATTTCAGAGACAGTAGTTTTTGTATAGTATTTAAATTCTGAAGCTGACCCAGTGAAGAGAGCACTGTGTAGCCTCCCTGACCTGGCATCAGCATCACTGACTACCCATTGTGTATGGGAAAGGCAAAGGGAGATTGGTGACCCCTACTTCCTTTGCATATTGCATAGGTAGGAGACTGCCTGGGCCTAGCCCCACTACAGACTGCTGAGGCACTCCCACTCCCCAGGAAACCCTGACCTCAGGCAGCCGTAAGCTTTCTCCTCAAAGTGGGAGTGCTTGTCTCATGTGCAAGGAACTGTTTATCTTGTGAAAAAGTTGTCCAGAATTCCTTTCCATGGTGTTTATAAAATAGGGTGTATATTCTTATGTCTTTGGATAAACAGCTGTATATTGTTCAAAGCAGGTTTCACCCTTGCACACCCTTGGCATGTCAGCCATCACCTCTCAGTTACTGCTGTCTGTTCGCTAAGATCATGTTGGGGGCTGGTTATTTGTGGGTACCTTTATATGAAACGTGGGAAGTTCTGTGTTGATGGAGGTTCATACTCACTGAGCTACAAGATTGTATCTGTCACCTGGTTCCTATGAATCAGGTCCGTGTGTTGGAATGAATAAATGACACTGTTGTGGCTGAGAGGCCAGGCTGAACTTCAAGCCCGGAGTGCTCTTTCCTGCCTTTGCAATGGCCTTTGTAAGAAAAGTATGGAAAATTGACCTGCCTAAGAAGGAGTTGGGTGTTTTTTTGTGTGTAGCATAGACAGAGTCAGAGAGAGGGACAGACAGGAAGGGAGAGAGATGAGAAACATCAATTCTTCATCGCAGCTCCTTAGTTCATTGATTGATTTCTCATATGTGCCTTGACTGAGGGCTATAGCAGATTGAGTGACCCCTTGCTTGAGGCAGCAACCTTGGGCTCAAGCTAGTGAGCCTGGCCCAAACCAATGAGCCCATGCTCAAGCTGATGACCTCGGGGTCTCGAACCTTGGTTCTCCACATCCCAGTCTACGCTCTATCCACTGCGCCACCGCCTGGTCAGGCTACAAAGAGTCTTTTCAATCTGTTCTTTCCCACCCTACCCTCCATCCCAGAATACATTGCCTCCCAGTTCTTTATTTCCTTGGCATGGGTTCTCATTGACCCTGATTGAATTGGAAGTTGTCAGGCTGCAAGAGGATTTGTGAAACATCTGAATATGTTTTGCTGGCAGAATTGTTTTGTAATCTGGAGGAATTTATTTTTTATTTACTTTTTTTTTGGAGAAATTTATTTTTGTAACCAACTCAAGTTAGGGTCACTAAGTTTGTTTTTCTAAAAAAAATGGAGCCCCACAGCCCTGAATGCAGCCCCTGCAACCAGCTGTGGTTTTGTAACCTTGTCCTCCTTTGGGAAGAGGAGGGGAGAAGTGTCAGTCTTACTTTAGGTGGAAAACTACTTACAGAAAGAGATTGAGCTTGTAAAGTGATGCTCTCTTTGTTTATTGACTATCCTTCAGCCTCACAGGTCAAGGCTTCAGCCAAACCCGTGGAAGAGTTGACCTACAGACGGTCGCTTCGGGTGGCTCTGGATGTTTTGAACAAGATAACCTGTTCTCATCAAGAAAGCTCTTCAAGAGGAGAAGGAACTGCTATTTCTACACTTCGTAATCCCAACTCTGTATCTCTTCTCCATGAGGAGGGGGTATTGGGCGGTTCCAGACCTGAGAGTAGGGAACATGAGCTGTCAGGCTCATCCAGTAGTGAAAATGACCTCAAGTGCCAAGTAGACCATAAGAAGGGGGTTGGGGTTAGTGAAAGTCCACTTGCCCTGGTTGTCTCAGCCAGAGGTGGTTCTCGGGACCAAAGTAGATCAAGAATACACCTTGAAAATGGGACAATCTTGAGTAAAAGGAGAAGTTTGGCACAGGAGTCCAGCGGATGTCAAAATGGCCCTCCACTTCCAGTGGGAGATTGGGAAAGAAAGAACAAGGAAGAAGCAGGCAGCTCGGCAGCCCTGAGCTCACCTTCTGCAGTCAGGAAACGGGGTCTGTGTACCAAAGGGTGCCACCCAGGTTTGCCATCAGGAAGACCCACTATGCACCCAGTCTGCCCAGATGCTCAAGGCTCACCTTCTAAGCAGCTGTGCTCCAGTGGCAGCCAGAGGTCAGGGCCAAGTAGGTGCATGACTCTGCACAGTGCCAGTAGGCTTGGCCCACCCACCCCCAGCACTCTCTCAGAGGACACAAGTCTTCATATCCTGGAAGAAGGTAGGTCTGTCCCAGTATTAGGACAGGGTGGCATTCTAGTTCTCCCTCAGCCAGATCCAGAGCCAGGCCCCATGTATTTTTAACCAGATGTTAATGAGATCAGTACCAGAATAGATCCAGAACAGAAATTTCCCAATTTCTTTTGTCTGTCTTTCCCACTGGGCTGTTGTGACTCCCACTTCTCCCCATACTTGTGTCATTATTTTTGTTTTGAGAGGGAGGCAGGGGACAGAGCAGGGCCTGGTACAGCTTGCACTATTGTTGAAGGCACTATGGCTATGGAAATGCTCCCTCCACTCCAGGATTAACTCCTACTTTTAAAAAAAATTTTTTAATTGATTTTAAAGGGCGTGGGGCAGAGAAGCATTTATTTATTGTTCCATTCAGTTGTGCATTCATCGGTTGCTTCATATGTACCCTGATCCATGATAGAACCTGCAACTTTGGTGTTTTAGAATGAAGCCCTAACAGCTGGACAATCAGCCAAGCCCTTAACTCTTCTTAAACTGTTGGAGGCAGGAGAACAAAGGAACCTCAAAGCGATGAACTAACTCCCAGGCTCCTGACTTCTCAGGAATTCCTATGTAGATATATTTCTGTGTGGCCACAATCAGGCTCTGTGATTTTTTTTCCATTTTCATTGTGGCATCCCAATTACTTTTGAAATGCTAATTGAGAAATCTTTGTTTCTGCTTGCTGAGGTATCTCCAGTTCTGCTTGCTACCCACCTACCACTTAGGGTTCTGCCCTTAGTCCAAACTTCCTTCATGAGGCCCGTGCCCTGGAATGTTCACAGGCTTTAGGCAACTAGTTTGTACCTCCCTGTATTCTTACTACAGCCTTGCCTTGTACCCCAGTTGTATCGTGTTCCTGCACATCCACTGAGTGCTTCACACTGGATAGGAATAAGTCCCACAAAATGAATCCTGCCCAGAATTGAGTCAACAACCTGTGACTACCATTACTTCTTGTGCCTTCCAGCCTCGGCATGAATGGCATCCCCCTCTCTGTTTCTCCCTTTGTCTCATTTATTTGTCTTTTAAATGCCTTCTAATGGAAGTGTGCCCCACTTGAATTGGGCAGCATGGAAGTCTGTGTAACTTGGGATCTGTTCTCACTGATAGTCACGGATCACAGTGTTTTTCTTGAGATAAGTCACTGTCCATGAAAGTCTAATTTGACATTATTGGCAGACCATCAGTCTTCTGAAGAATCAATGGAGTTTGATTCCGTTAATTCCATCCTGGAGGAGGAGGAGGAGGAGGAAGAGGAACCCCCAAAAATCCTTTTATATCACGGTAAGGCATGAGAATGACATGGGGGGTTGGGGGTGTGCACAACTCTCAAATGTCTTGATCTTCTGGAAGGAAGTGTACATTCCTGAATCACTGTAACACCTTTACCTGAAGGGCTCTTGCTTTTTCATTTTTATTCTGCTGAGCCAAGACCTTGGAAAGTGCTGGGTTTTCAGTTCTCTGCCTTAAGCTTAGCCACACAGCAGAAGGAGGGACACTTTTTCCCTTGTTCTGCTGTCGCCTCGTGGGCTCCATGGCTACTGTGAGTGTGGTCTGGTACTCCTCACAGGTCTGTGGAGATGACATCTGTGTATCTTTCAGAGGCAGGAGTTTGCACCCTTTTACATCTGCTGCCTGCTCTGGACAGATCAGAGCTAGGGACCCAGATTGTGAACTGATGACAAAGTCTATTTGCTTCATGAAGTAAATGATCGAGAACCACTTCCCTTATTAAACTAGGCTAGCCCATTAACTCTCAGGTTAACAGTTGTCTGTTGTTTTGTGTTTTTAGCGAGCAAGAGAGAGACAGGAAGGGAGAGAGATAGGAAGCATCAACTCATAGTTGCAGCACCTTAGTTGTTCAATGATTGCTTTCTCATATGTGCCTTGACTGGGAGGCTCTAGCTGATCCAGTGACCCCTTGTCAAGCCAGCAACCTTGTCATTCTATACGCCCATGCTCAAGTCGGAGACCCTGTGTTCGAGCTGATGAGTCAGCACTCAAACTGGATGAGCCTGAGTTCAAGCCAGCAACCTCGGGATTTTGAACCTTGGTTCTCTGTATGTTAGGCTGATGCTCTAGCCACTATGGCACTGCCTAGTCAGGCTTGTTTTATTTTAACCATTTGATTTTGAAAGAAAGTCACAGGATGCTGCAGAAATAGCACAGGAGGGGATGGTGACCTATCCGCTAGCCTCTCAATGACAACAGTCTGCAAGGCCAGGAAGTCATGAGTATAGCACTAGGGTGCCCTCACATCTCCCATGCCACCCAGGCATCCTTGTCACATGGTCTTTTCCCCCAGACCACCGATGCTTTTCTCTCACTAGCACTTAGGTGTTTTCCTTTTTTTTGTAAACTTAGTGATTTATTAATTTTTTTGAGAGAGAGCGAGAGGGGAGAGAGAGAAAACCGGGGGTGGGGGGGGGGGTAGACGCAGGAGCAACTACCCTGTAGTAATTGCTTCCTTTATGCACCTTGACCGGGCAAACCCAGGGATTTGAACTGGCGACCTCAGTGTTCCAGGTCCACACTTGATCCATTGTGTCACCACAGGTCAGGCTAAACGTAGTGATAATTCAGGTACTTTTTACATTTCCACATGGTCTTCTGATTATTCTCAGTGGCAACTAGTTACTATTTACTAGGAGTGATGGATAATTATGTACTGAGCCTCCCCATCCGCCAGTTGGCTAGATTGTCCCACGACCATGGGACCACAGTGCTCATGGCATGTGCTTCTGGGAAATAACTGTAGCATCAGCTGCTGGAGCAAGACTCCTTCCAAGGGAACATTTTCATCCTCAGTGCCACCAGCTGAGGGTCAGATTGCCTTGACCCCCAAAACCTGGGTGTTTGTTATTTTCCTGGTTTCTGCTTCCATTTGGTTTGAGTTTTTCCTGTCAGCCTCGGTGTCTGTCTGGGTATTTATTTTTGGTCCCTGCCTAGCCACCTGTGCCCTGACCCACTGTCCTCTGAGAAAGGGAGGCTTGTCACGGGGGGGGAAACCCCTCACAGACCTGTGGAAGGCAGATTCCCAGTTTGCCTCTGTCTTCCCTTGGTTTCACTTCTGTCTGTAGACTTTTAACTGTTAGGTAGTTGGACAGCACAGCCTCCCATCTCCCACAGTAGCATCACAGAGGATCCTGGCTCTTGTTTCAAACACCAGCCTCCACCCTCTCTTCTCCAAGGTTCTGTTACCTGGTTTTTCTTTTTAAGTTTTCCCATTGATTTGAGGTGGGGTGAAGGGGGGGAGAAAGAGAGGTATTAACTCGCTGTTCCATTTAGTTGTGCACTCATTGGTTGCTTCTCATACGTGCCCTGACTGGTGATTGAACCCCGCGACCTCACCATGCCAGGCCAATGCTTAATCCCTAAATACCAGCCACGGCCTTGTTGCCTGAATTTTTAACAATTAGAATTACTTACCTGGGAGGTTTTGGTGGGAAACAGTTTGATTTTATCCGGAGATAATTTATGTTTTTTTTTGGGGGGGGGGGTTGTATTTTTCTGAAGCTGGAAACGGGGAGGCAGTCAGACAGACTCCCGCATGCACCCAACCAGGATCCACCCAGCACGCCCACCAAGGGGCAATGCTCTGCCCATCTGGGGCATCACTCTGTTGCAACCAGAGCCATTCTGGTGCCTGGGGCAGAGGCCATGGAGCCATCCTCAGCACCCAGGCAAACCTTGCTCCAGTGGAGCCTTGGCAGCGGGAGGGGAAGAGAGAGACAGAGAGGAAGGAGAGGGGCAGGGATGGAGAAGCAGATGGGCGCTTCTCCTGTGTGCCCTGGTTGGGAATCGAACCCAGGACTCCTGCACACCAGGCCGACGCTCTACCACTGAGCCAACCGGCCAGGGCTATCCAGAGATAATTTAGTAGTTCCTTTATGACTGTTGAAATAAGTCTCTTTTTTCCCCTAAAATACCCAAGTTTCTCAGACAGGGGAGCTTCTCAGAAATTAAGTTCTCTATTGGTCTTCATTGTGTGGCATTGATTTTCTACCAACGCTTTCAAAAATGTTTATAGAGACATTTGCTAAAGTGGCACAGAGTCCCTGCTACCAGCTTCCCGTTTTACCACCTACATGACCATGGCATGTTGTCGCCATTAGGAAACAAGCATGTTGCCTGGCTCTTAACTATTCAGCATGCTTATAATCGGCCCTGAGGTTCCAGGATGGGAATTAAAGACCTTTCTAGTCCTCATGATCTTTTAAGTGATCCATATTAACATTGTGATTTTTCTTCTTGTTTGTTTCCAAGTGAGAGGAGGGAAGATAGTGAGACAGACTCCCACATGCTACCCATCCAGGATCCACCTGACAGCCCCTGTGTGGGGCCGATGCTCTGTTGCTTGGCAACCGAGCTGTTTTAGCATCTGAGGCAAGGCCATCAGTGCCTGGGGCCTGGGGCCAACTTGGGAGAACCATTTGAGCCATGGCTGTGGGACGTAGAGGGAGAGAGAGAGAAAGAGAGGGAGGGAGAGAGAGGAGGGGTAGAAGTAGATGGGTGCTTCTGTGTGCCCTGACCAGGAATCAAACCCGGGACTTCCACATACCAATCTGATGGTCTACTGCTGAGCCAACCAGCCAGGGCCTATGTTTTCTCAAGCTGATGCATTTGCTGCTTGATGTGGATCTGATTTGTCTGTCTTTTTTGTTTTTCTTTTTTAATTCTAGAACCACGTTCATTTGAAGTAGGAATGCTGGTCTGGCTTAAATACCAAAAATACCCCTTCTGGCCTGCAGTGGTAAGAATAACTGTATATCCTACAAGGAATTACTCAACTTCCTCAACATTTGGACCTAGGCAAATGTTTTTACCATTTCATTATTACTAGAAAAGTAATGGGTTTATAAGCAGGATTTCTAGAGACATGTTTCTAAAGGGAGTTTAGTCATTGTGGCACCATTAAGGGTAGAGTTTACAGGTCAGATTTTTACCAACCAAGCTTAGAGAAACCTGCCTGAAAAAAATATTCACAGTTGGCTCCTTTTAAATGTTGCATGTTTCAGACTTTTTCACTTGTGGAACTTTTTTTTTAATGATATAAAAGAGCTCACAGATATTTTTTATTTATTTATTTTTTTCTGAAGTACGAAGTGGGTAAGCAGAGAGACTCCCGCATGTGCCAGACCAGGATCCACCCGGCATGCTCACTAAGGGGTGGTGGTGATCTGCCCATCTGTGGCATTGCAACTGGAGCCGTTCTAGTGCCTGAGGCGGAAGCCATGGAGCCATCCTCAGCGCCTGGACCAACCTTGCTCCAATGGAGCCTTGGTTGTGGGACGGGAAGAGAGAGCTAGAGAGAAATGAGAGGAGAAAAGTGGAGAAGCAAATGGGCGTTTCTCCTGTGTGCCCTGGCCAGGAATCAAACCCAGGACATCCACACGTCAGGCTGACGCTATACCACTAAGCCAACTGGCCAGGGCCATGTGGAACTTTTTAATCTTTTAGGTTTGGGTAGGGGGCCATTGTATGTGTAAATCAAGCATTTGCGATTCTGCCCAGTGTCCCAATGTGGTGAATGAGCTTAAATGAAGCCAAGTTCATGGCTTTGCTTTCTCTATAGTCCAGATGTTGCAAAGGATCAGTTTATTTTTTAGGCAAAAGCACTATCTTGGCTACTTTCACCCCTTCATTTCCCTCTTTATTGTCCTCCAACTGAGACAGAATCTAGATAATTCTAGTTGGAGTTCTTTAATTTTTAGTGAGAGACAGTGGCATTTAAGTTGGAAAGGTATCATTGGGTGTCAGGAGGAGCTGTGTTGTCTGAATGTGTCTGACCAGCATTCAGCAGGGCCTCCTTGCACAGGGCAGCATAGCTATGGGAAGGGCAGAACCATACCCTGCAGTGGGTTTTTTCTTTTTGTTTTTGTTTGTTTGTTTTGACAGAAGGAGAGATAGGGACAGACAGGAAGGGAGAAAGATGAGAAATCAATTCTTTGTTGGGGCACATTAGTTGTTTACTGATTGCTTTCTCATATGTGCCTTGATTGGGGGGAGCTACAGCAGAACAAGTGACCCCTTGCTCAAACCAGCGACCTTGGGCTTCAAGCCAGTGACCTTTGGGCTTGAGCTAGTGACCATGGGGTCACGTCTATGATCCCACACTCAAGCTGGCAACATTTCAAACCTGGGTCCTCTGCGTCCCAGTTCAGCATTCTATCCACTGTACCACTGCCTGGTCAGGCTTTTTTTTTATTATTATTTAAGTAAGAGGAGGGGAGATGGACTCCTGCATGCATTCTGACTGGAATCCACTTGGCAACCCTTGTCTGGGCCCGATACTTGAGTCACCCAAGCTATCCTCAGCACCTGGAATGGGTGCTCGGGCCAACCAAGCCACTGGCTGCGAGAGGGGGAGAGGGGGAGAGAAGCAGATGGTCACGTCTCGTGTGTGCCCTGACTGGGAATCGAATCTGGGATGTCTGCACGATAGGTCCATGCTCTGTCCACTGAGCCAACTGGCCAAGGCCATCTCCTCAGTTGTTTATGCTTTGTTTTCTTGGTTTTACCCATAGGTCAAGAGTGTCAAGCAGAGAGACAAGAAAGCAAGTGTGCTTTTCATCGAAGGACACATGGACCCAAAAGGGCGAGGGTGAGCCCACCCATCCCTGGCTTTTTACGGATGCTTCCAACCTTTATTTGCCAACTTTGAAAGCCCACCCAACCAAATGTGCATTAAAGCCCTTTTTCCTTGTGAACTAACAAAGGTTGCTCCCTCTGTGTAGGTCGTGAGCAGCAACTCTGCCTCAGTCTGAGTTTTGCTATGTGTGTAGTTGCCTGTCTTTTTCTACTTGCTTGTCGTCATGGGATAAGAGTGCACACAATGTGTCACTCTGCTCCCAGTGGACTGTGAATGCACCGTACCACTCATCTGAGGTATGGAGCTGCTCCTCTCTGACCCTCTGGCACTTAGGTGCTGCCACTGGCAGTGTGAAGATCAGGCCCTGGCATCTGCCTGTCCTGCACAGCCATGTCCTCCTGGGGACTCACTCAAGGGTACCAACACTCTGGGGCCTGGCTCCGAGGGGCTTCCTTAGGCAGCTGGGGATAGCAGTAGCCTTGAGTGACCTGGTCTGGCAGAGATCCCAGCGTGGCCCCTACTAACTTGTCAGAGGAAGAGAATTTCTTTTAAGTCACACGGTGCCTTCTGTCCAGTAACCTTGCCTTTGCTTTCTGCAGCATCACAGTGCCTCTCAGGAGGCTGAAGCACTTCGACTGTAAAGAGAAGCAGGCACTTCTGGTATGTGGCTTAGTATCTGTACTTTACTAAATAGTTCCATTGTGACTGATGACAGTGTCCTTCATGTAGCTTTTTTTGTTTGTTTGTTTTGAGAGGCAGGGAGATAGAGACAGAAACATTGAGTTGCTCCTGTATGTGCCCTGATTGAGGAATCAAACCAGCAACCTCCCCACTCTGGGATGACACTCCAACCAACTGAGCTATCTGGCCAGGGCTTAATTTTTGTTGATTTTTATTTATTTATTTTTTTTTTGGAATAATAAAGGGCTTTATTGAGTACAGAGCACACACCCCGCCCAGCAAGGTTCCCTGGCCCCGAGGAAAGAAACATGTAGGCTAGGGAAGTTGCTTTGTTGATTTTTAGAGAGACAGAGAGAGGAAGGGAGAGAGGGGAGAGGCAAGGGAAGCATTTGTTGTTCCACTCAGTTATGCATTTTTTCATTGCATCCTGTGTCTGTCCCGACTAGGACTTGAACCCGCACATTGTTTCTTTTTTTTTTTTTCATTTTTCTGAAACTGGAAACAGGGAGAGACAGTCAGACAGACTCCCGCATGCGCCCAACCGGGATCCACCCGGCACGCCCACCAGGGGCGATGCTCTGCCCACCAGGGGGTGATGCTCTGCCCCTCCGGGGCATCGCCATGTTGCGACCAGAGCCACTCTAGCGCCCGGGGCAGAGGCCACAGAGCCATCCCCAGCGCCCGGGCCATCTTTGCTCCAATGGAGCCTTGGCTGCGGGAGGGGAAGAGAGAGACAGAGAGGAAAGCGCAGCGGAGGGGTGGAGAAGCAAATGGGCGCCTCTCCTGTGTGCCCTGGTCGGGAATCGAACCCGGGTCCTCCGCACGCTAGGCCGACGCTCTACCGCTGAGCCAACCGGCCAGGGCTCACATTGTTTCTGTACATTGCTCTTAACCAACTGAGTTAACTGGCCAGGGCCTTTTAAAACCACTATTGTGGCCTGACCAGGCGGTGGCGCAGTGGATAGAGCGTCGGACTGGGATGTGGAAGACCCAGGTTCAAGACCCCAAGGTCACCAGCTTGAGCGTGGGCTCATCTGGTTTGAGCAAAAGCCCACCAGCTTGAACCCAAGGTCGCTGGCTCCAGCAAGGGGTTACTCGGTCTGCTGAAGGCCCACGGTCAAGACATATATGAGAAAGCAATCAATGAACAACTAAGGTGTTGCAACGCGCAATGAAAAACTAATGATTGATGCTTCTCATCTCTCTCCGTTCCTGTCTGTCTGTCCCTGTCTATCCCTCTCTCTGACTCACTCGCTGTCTCTGTAAAAAATAAATTAATTAATTAAAAAAAAATGAAAACCACTGTTGTGGGGTGCCTGCCGTGTTGCTTCTGGCCACTACCCTCAAGGGTCCTTGTACTGGACTGTCAGCCACCCAGGAGCTTGCCACCTGTCTGCTCTGTTCCAGGTTGGAAGCTGAGGCTATGCCATTGTCCCAGGCTGGGAGAGAAGGTGGCAGAAAGTCCAAGTTTAAGGCCTGCTTCTTCTGAGGTCTCCCCACAGGATGAGATGCTGAAACCCCTTGGAGTAGAGACCCCATCCTACCCGGTATCTGAGTACAGCATGGATTAGGGTCAGGATTTCCCCCAGGGTACCTGCTCTATTTCCAGTTGCCGCTTTCTTAAAATTATATGATCAGCTTTGTTATACAGTGTGTCCATAAAGTCATGGTGCACTTTTGACCGGTCATAGGAAAACAACAAAAGACGATAGAAATGTGAAATCTGCACCAAATAAAAGGAAAACCCTCCCAGTTTCTGTAGGATAATGTGGCATCATGTGCGCAAGTGCAGATGATGACATAACGCCGTGTATACAGTGGAGCAGCCCACGGCCATGCCAATTGAGATGTGGATGGTACAGAGGAAAGTTCAGTGTGTTCTGTGGCTCGCTAAATTCGAATCTGTGACCAAAGTGCAACGTGAATATCGGTGCATTTATAACAAAGCGCCACCACATAGGAATAACATTATTCGGTGGGATAAGCAGTTGATGGAAACCGGCAGTTTGGTGGAGAAACCCCGTTCTGATAGGCCATCAGTCAGTGACAAGTCTGTAGAGGCTATACGGGATAGCTACCTAAGGAGCCCTAAAAAAATCTGCATGAGCCCACATCGAACTGCACTAAATAGGTATGAAATTGGGAGAGTTTTCCTTTTATTTGGTGCAGATTTTACATTTCTATCGTCTTTTGTTGCTTTCCTGTGACCAGTCAAAAGTGCACCATGACTTTACGGACACACCGTGTATGAATGTCTGTGAGCCATGAGGTGCTGTTTCATTCAAAATGCTGTCTGGAAAAAAAAATGCTGTCTGTTCAGCCTTGAAGCAGTGCTTTTTTGTTTCACCTTTCAAAAATGCAAACCAAAACTGTGGTGGTGGAGCAGAGTTGCCTGCCTATACCCCGCTGTAGGGGTTCCCATGGTCATTGCTAGGTTGGGAAGTAGTCTATATATGAGCTGTCCTCTGAATCTTGGAAACTCATTGTCCACACCTGTGCTATTTTCTGAGGATACAGACCCTGGGCTACAGGTGTGAGTGTGTGTTTGGAAGATTGACACCCATATTAGACCCCAGCCCTTACTTTACTTTCCTGATTTTCCCAGGTCCCCAACATGATCCTCACTCCATCTGTCTTATCTGTTAGAGCTTGTTCACTGCACCGTCTAACTCACAATCGGTGTCAGGTACCAGGTCCCCATCAAGAGTGCTTGTTAGCAGTGGCTGGTTCTGATTCTGGAAAGGGCCTGGTTCTAGTCTTAGAGGGTTCCATGCTCCCTGAATGCCAGTCTGTGAGTTCTGGGAGCTGCTCACCCAGCCTTCCAGGCCAGGAGCTGTCTGACTCCTCTAAGTGCTACGTGCATTCTTAGGGTCCTAGTAGCTTTCCCTTGGAGTTTGCAGAAAAGAGAGTGGAAATTTTGCTTTGAGATCTGTCATGAGAAGATAGCGTGTGGGCCTTGTGTGGTCCAGATGCCTGGAGGGCATTCATGGCCAACTTCCTGTTACCCAAATTCACTTGTGAGGTGGGTGTATAGGGAAACAAGAGGCGCTGGTTCATCTGAGTAGCAGTGAGATGAATCTCCAAGGAGCAAATTTGTCTCCTGTTCTGGGTTATTGATGGATTGACTCTCATGGCCTCCACTGGCCCTTGTGTGACCATCTCTGCTTTGTAACATCTATAGGGCCCTATGTTTCTCATTCCCTGAGGAGTCTTACTGCCTGCCATCCCAGGTGCCAGTCAGTGAGGCCTTCTTACCCTGGAGCTGCTCACTCTGCTTGCATCCCTTGCCTGCTTCATTCGCCAACCATGGGATGGAGAGCAGGCCAAAGCAGCAGTAATGCAAGACATGGGTCTCAGGTTTGTCTCGAGCCTATGGACATTTCCTGGGAACTCATCCCAGCTCAGGGAGCCTTGCTGATTATATTGTCTTTGGTTTTCTGGTGGCTAAGTGTCCCTCCTGCTAGGCTTATGCTGCCCTGTTCTACATGCTGGTCACAAAGACATCTCTTAGAAGGATTTATTTTATATGACTTTAAGTTAGGACCACTACAATTTGGGATATTTATCCACCCTTCTTTTTAGAGCTTAAGGTCTCTGACCCAGAGCCAGGCTTACAAGGGTCCATGTTCTGAGCAGCTTGGCCCCAGACCTGGGCCTTGCTGGGCATTCTCTGCCAGCCTTGGGAGGCTGGCCCAGGGCCATCTGCTGAGTACCTTCCCTGGACAAGGGCACTGAGACAGCTGGCAATGGGGCAGAACCCCAGTGGGCTCCCAATGACACCTGCTGTCTCTCTCATTGCAGAACAAGGCCAAGGAGGACTTCGACCAGGCCATTGGCTGGTGTGTCTCCCTGATAACTGACTACAGGGTCCGGCTCGGTATGTGGAACCTCCACAGCCTCAGATAGTGGTGGGGACATCAGCATGGGGCCTCCTTTGCAGACCCTCCAGTGGTGAGGGCTGAGTGCAACCTCTTTCCTTGTGGTAGTCTGGCCCAGCCTCTGACAGTTGTGTCCCCAGCACAGGAAGGTGAGCAGGCACCCAGGCAGAGGCAGGGATGTTGGGCATGGACAAAAGACAGGGCCTCCTTTGAATCAGAGCTGGTTTCTGTCCACCCCATGTGAGGCAGTTGGGAATCTGAATCAGGCTTGTTAGCAGAAATGTCCAGCCTTTTGGGGACCCCAGGCTCTATGCTGCACCAGCCCTCCCGCTGAAAGAGGTCTGCTTGGGGCTGAGACATGTGGTCGGGGCATCTTGGAAGAGATTTCTAGAGCATTACTCATGTGTGTTTTGCCTTCTTCACTCCTCCCTCCTCTGCAGGCTGTGGTTCCTTCTCCGGCTCTTTCCTGGAATATTATGCAGCCAATATAAGTAAGTCCACTGGTTGCACTGCCTACTTTGTAGTCTAAAAGTAACAGGGGCCCTGGCCAGTTGGCTTAGTGGTAGAGCGTCGGCCTGGCGTACAGAAGTCCCAGGTTCGATTCCCAGCCAGGATACACAGGAGAAGCGCCCATCTGCTTCTCCACCCCTCCCCCTCTCCTTCCTCTCTGTCTCTCTCTTCCCCTCCCGCAGCCGAGGCTCCATTGGAGCAAAGATGGCCCGGGCGCTGGGGATGGCTCCTTGGCCTCTGCCCCAGGCGCTAGAGTGGCTTTGGTCGCAACAGAATGACGCACCGGAGGGACAGAGCACCACCCCCTGGTGGGCGTGCCGGGTGGATCCCGATCGGGCGCATGCGGGAGTCTGTCAGACTGTTTCTCCCCGTTTCCAGCTTCAGAAAAATATAAATAAATAAATAAATAAATAAATAAATAAATAAATAAAAAAAAGTAGCAGGTGCCCTTATCCTGCTGCTGGATTGTGGGACTGTGCAACCCCAGGCCCTGGGGACACTGGGGCAGCCATATTCCTAAAGGGCTCTCCTCTGGCAGGCTCCTGGTAGGGTTATTGCTGGGGTGAGCAGAAGGGTAATTGTTGACAAAATGATAAGTACTGGAAGGCATTTTATTTGCTTTTTATTATTAAATTGTCATTTGATTTTTATGTTATTTATGGTAGGGAATATTGTTAGGGAGGTGGCGTCCCCCCAGGTCTCTCACTGTCATGGGGTCTTGGACAGCAGATCTGCATCCAAATTTGCCCTGTAAATGATAACACCGAAATGTTAAAATGTGATTAGGCGGTGGCACAATGGATAGAGTATTGACCTGGGACGCCAAGGACCCAGGTTTGAAACCCTGAGGTTACTGGCCTGAGCATGGGCTTACCAGATTGAGTACAAGGTCACCAGCTTGAGTTTGGGATCATAGACATAATCTCATGGTCACTGGCTTGAAGCTGAAGGTTGCTTGCTTAAAGCCTAAGCTCGGCCCTGGCCGGTTGGCTCAGTGGTAGAGCGTCGGCCTGGCATGCAGAAGTCCCGGGTTCAATTCCCGGCCAGGGCACACAGGAGAGACGCCCGTCTGCTTCTCCACCCCTCTCCCTCTCCTTCCTCTCTGTCTCTCTCTTCCCCTCCCACAGCCGAGGCTCCATTGGAGCAAAGATGGCCCGAGCGCTGGGGATGGCTCCTTGGCCTCTGCCCCAGGTGCTAGAGTGGCTCTGGTTGCGGCAGAGCGACGCCCCCTGGTGGGCGTGCCGGGTGGATCCTGGTCGGGGAAAAAAAAAAAAGCCGAAGCTCACTGGCTTGTGCAAGGGATCACTGGCTTTGCTGGATGCCCCCACCGCCACCCCCAAGGCACATATGAGAAAGCACACAATGAAGAGCTAAGGCACCGCAACTATAAGTTGATACCTCTCATCTCTCTCCCTTCCTGTCTGTCCCTCCCTCCCTCCCTCTCTCTCTCTCTCAAAAAAAAAAAAAGAAAAAGCATAAATAGCACTTTTCCATCTGCCTTCCTTGTCTCTGTTTTCAATCAGTGACAGCCATACACTGTCCTATTCATTCTGTCTTTAAAGAGAGAGACAGATAAATTAATCCTTTTTGGGGGAGGGAGGATTGGCCTTGTCTTTCAGGTTAAATTTAGCTAAAAGGCTGAGTTGGGAAAGAGATGAGGGCTCCTGCCAGAGGAGAGCCCTTTAGGAATATGGCTGCCCCGGTGTCCCCAGGGCCTGGGGTTGCTCTACCCCCGTCTGCCAGTGATCCCATGGACACTTGCCTCCTCTGCAGGCTATCCTGTCCGCAAGTCCATCCAGCAGGATGTCTTGGGAACCCGGTTTCCTCAGCTCTGTCAGGAGGACCCCGAGATACCTGTGGCCGGGAGCCCTTGGGGCAGAAGGCAGCCCTGCAGAAAAGTCCTGCCCGACCGGTCTCGAGCTGCCCGAGACCGAGCCAATCAGAAGCTGGTAGAGTACATTGTGAAGGCGAGGGGCGCTGAGAGCCACCTGCAGGCCATTTTGAAGAACAGGAAGCCATCCAGGTGGCTGAAGACGTTTCTGAACTCGGGGCAATATATGACATGCGTGGAGACATACCTGGAGGACGAGGAACAGCTGGACCGCGTGGTGAAATACTTGCAGGGGGTCTACCAGGAAACAGGCAGCAGGATGCTGACGCAGATCAATGGCGACAGAATCCGCTTCATCCTGGATGTTCTGCTTCCTGAAGTGAGTGGCCAGCAGGGCATCCTGTGTGAGGGAGGTGGGGGTCTCTGGTGCAAGCCCAACCAGAGCCCCAGTCTAGGCTTACCCAGGCATGGTCTGTACTGGGCATAGGGCATGGGGTGGTTTGGTGCTGGGATGTCACCCTTTCAAAATCTATCTGGAGGCTCATGCATCATGGAGCCCAGCACTCACCTGGCCACTCCGTGGACAGTAGCACAGGCCAGGTAATCCGATTTCATTACCAGGCCTGGGGGAATGATATGTGGGCTTCATCTGGGTGCAAAGGTAGTGACTGTCCCAGAACTTATTTGTGAAAAGAGAGATTTAACTTTTCTCAGTGCTGGAGCAGGGCTGGAAGAGGAGCAGATATGGTTCTTCAGTTACTGTGAAAGTTTAGAAAGGACACTGCTGGGTGTGTATGTACAGTGTGGACAAGACATTAAATGTAAAAATGTTGACTTTATAATTGTGGAAAGTTTCAAATATATACAGTAACACAAGAACATCGTGAACCATTTGTGCTCATTAGCTGGCTGGACTAGTGACCTCAGTTCCTATGTGCCACTAGTCCTCCTCCCAGATTAGTTTTTTTTAGGGGGGTGGGAAATTTCAAGATTTTTATTCATAAGTACTTCCTTGTGTATCTCTAAAAAGAGGTGATCCTGCATCGTGGGGATATCTGGGGTCGTCACAGTAGGGGTACTCCTGGCATTGAGGGTTGGAGTCAGGGATGTTGTTTAGCACCTCATAGTGCCTAGGCTGCCCCACAGAGAGTGACCTGGCCCTAGTGTCTTTTGCTATAACCACAGTATTATTATTTCACCTAAGAAAATTGACAGTGATTTTTTGGTATGCAATATCAATTATACATTCAAATCACCACTTTGAATTTTTTTTTTTAAGAATTTTAAAAAATGCACCTTTTGGTTTAGGTGTTGCTTTTCATTATATGCTTTTGATGATGGGAACTCTCATCTCTAGTCCAAAAGGTAACATTACTGATTTACTTCAGAAACTTTTTGTTTGTTTTATTCAGTAAGAGGAGAGGAAGCAGAGAGACAGACTCCTGAATGGGTCCCCACCAGGATACACCTGGTAAGCCCACTAGGTGGCAATGCTCTGGCCAGGGGCCAGTTCGCTCCAATTGAGCTATGGCTGCAGGAGGAGAAGGAGGAGGAGGAGGAGGAGGGAGAGAGAGAGAGAGAGAGAGAGAGAGAGAGAGAGAGAGAAGCAAGAGGGGGAGGGGTGGAGAAGCAGATGAGTGCTTCTCCTGTGTGCCCTGACTGGGAATCAAACCCTGGTCTTCCAAACACCAGCCAACTCTCTACCTCTGAGCTAACTGGCCCCAGGGCCTAACTCAGAAACTTTGTTACAGAGATGTCACAGGTTCTCTAGGTATCTTTTGAGCCATAAAAACTGATTTTAGGGCCTTGGCCGGTTGGCTCAGTGGTAGAGCGTCGGCCTGGCATGCGGAAGTCCCAAGTTCGATTCCCTGCCAGGGCACACAGGAGAAGCGCCCATCTACTTCTCCACCCCTCCCCCTCTCCTTCCTCTCTGTCTCTCTCTTCCCCTCCCGCAGCCAAGGCTCCATTGGAGCATAGATGGCCCCAGCTCTGGGGATGGCTCTATAGCCTCTGCCTCAGGCGCTAGAATGGCTCTGGTTGCAACAGAGCGATGCCCCAGATGGGCAGAGCATCGCCCCCTGGTGGGCATGCCGGGTGGATCCTGGTCGGGCGCATGCGGGAGTCTGTCTGACTGCCTCCCCGTTTCCAGTTTCAGAAAAATACAAAAAAAAAAAACAAAAAAAACAAAAAAAAACTGGTTTTAGGCATATTCCTCAAGAGATCAAGTGCCACAAGTGGCCTGGCTTGGGGTTGACCTGTTCCCTCTTACAGGCCATCATCTGTGCGATCTCCGCAGTGGATGCAGTAGATTACAAGACAGCCGAGGAGAAGTACATCAAAGGACCTTCGCTGAGCTACCGGTAGGCTACATAGAGCCCTGCCCCAACCATTTTGCAGCTTTTTTTTTTTTTTTTTTTTCATTTGGGAGAGGAAAGAGAAAGAGAAGGGAGGGACAGAGCAGGAAGCACCTATTCCTATATGTTCCTTGACCTGGCAAGCCCACGGTTTCAAACCAGTGACCTTAGCATTCCAGATCAACACTTTATCCACTGAACTACTACAGATCAGGCTGAGCTTATCTTCTAAGGCTAGTATTTTCTCACGTGCCAGTAACTGGGAACTGAGGCCACTCTTTTTGACATGTTGGACGAGATGCCCACTTGATAAATGAATCACATACACTTGAAATGTACACGTTAGTACTGGCTGATAGATTGCTAGACAATCTCAGTGAAGTCAGCAGTGGACATTTCTGTCCTCTGGCAAGTTTGGGCCGTGGCCCCTGAGCCCTGAACTGGACACAGTCCCAGGGTCTACATAGTGGCCTACAGGGGCAGCCAGGGTGACTGTTAGATACACATTTGGACCTCTGCCTAATTTCCTGTTGTTGGGGGCTGCTGTTTCTATTTCCAACTCTCTTCCTTATTGCTGCAATGCCATGGCTGTTGGAGAACAGACAGCACTTGGCCTGATGAGTCTTCACTGGTCAGAGAAGGCTCTGATCAAGACGTTCTCTTACATCGGTATAGTTAGCTGCCCTTGAAGTTCTGGCCCTAAAGCCCCTAATCCCATCTGGGCGTGCTGCCAGGCCCTGTTAGGAACAGGCATGGCTATTGCCACTGACAGTCTGAAGACTCAACTAGAGTCATAGGCCAGGGTGCTGTCCCAGGCTGACTGGGCTCTTCATAGGACACTCTGGGATAAAGATGCTCGGCATTCTTCCTTGGTGGAGTCTCATTGAAGGGCTGCTTGCTTGCCATGATGGATAACAGGTCTCCTGCGTAGCTGCCCACAGAAAGGCCACTTGGCTCTGCATACAGCCTGACTTAACAAGACAGAGCCTTTGGAAACAGAAACTTAGCATCTCTCTACCCGGATCTCAGGAATCTGGCCTGGGGCAATTCATCCATTAGTCAAGGTAGTGGTCCTAATCCCTGATTGGGTAGTTCAGTTTGATAGAGGGTTGTTCCAGTATGTGAAGGTAGTGGTGGGTTTCATCCCTGGTCAGGGCACATTACAAGAATCAACCAATGGCTTGACCAGGCGGTGGCACAGTGGATAGAGCGTCGGACTGGGAAGTGGAGGACCCAGGTTCGAGACCCCGAGGTTGCCAGCTTGAGCGCGGACTCATCTGGCTTGAGCAAAAAGCTCACCAGCTTGGACCCAAGGTCGCTGGCTCCAGCAAGGGGTTACTCGATCTGCTGAAGGCCCGCAGTCAAGGCACATATGAGAAAGCAATCAATGAACAACTAAGGTGTCGCAACAAAAAACTGATTGATACTTCTCATCTTTCTCCGTTCCTGTCTGTCCCTTTCTATCTCTCTCTCTGACTCTCTCTCTGTCCCTGTAAAATAAATAAATAAATAAATAAATAAACAAAGAATCAACCAATGAACGCATAAATGGGTGGAACGGCAAATTGATGTTTCTCTCTTTCCCTCCCTCTTACTCTTTCTCTAAAATCAATTAAAGGAAAAAAAAATGCCCTGACCAGATAGCTTGGTTAGTGTCTTTGTTGTTGTTTGCAACAGAGACAGAGTCAGAGAGAGGGACAGATAGGGACAGACAGGAAGGGAAAAAGATGAGAAGCATTAATTCTTCATTGCGGCATCCTAGTTGTTCATTGATTGCGTTCTCATACATATGTGCCTTGACCAGGGAACTATAGCAGACTGAGTGACTCCTTGCCTGAGCCAGTGACCTTGGGCTCAAGCTGGTGAGCCTTTTTTTTTTTTTTTTACAGGGACAGAGAGAGAAAGTCAGAGAGAGGGATAGATAGGGACAGACAGACAGGAACGGAGAGAGATGAGAAGCATCAATCATTAGTTTTTCATTGCACATTGCAACACCTTAGTTGTTCATTGATTGCTTTCTCAAATGTGCCTTGACCATAGGCCTTCCGCAGACCAAGTAACTCCTTGGTCGAGCCAGCAACGTTGGGTCCAAGCTGATAAGCTTTTTTTTTGCTCAAGCCAGATGAGCCCGCGCTCAAGCTGGCGACCTTGGGGTCTCAAACCTGGGTCCTTGGCATCCCAGTCCGACGCTCTATCCACTGCACCACCGCCTGGCCAGGCTGGTGAGCCTTGCTCAAACCAGATAAGCCTGCGTTCAAGCTGGCGACCTCAGGGTCTCGTACCTGGGTCTTCCGTGTCCTGGTTCGACGCTCTATCCACTGTGCCACCAGCTTGTCAGGCATAGCTTGGTTAGTTAAAGCATCATTCTGAAGTGCAGAAGTTGCCAGTTTGATCCCTGGTCAGGGCACAAACAGGAACAGATTGATGTTCCTGTCTCTCCCTTCCTCTCTCTCACTCTCTTGCTAAAATCAATTTTTAAAAAAAGACTGGTCCTGCCCTGGCCTGTTGGCTCAGTGGTAGAGCGTCAGCCTGGCATGCAGGAGTCCTGGGTTCGATTCCCAGCCAGGGCACACAGGAGAAGCGCCCATCTTCTTCTCCACCCCTCCCCCTCTCCTTCCTCTCTGTCTCTCTCTTCCCCTCCCGCAGCCGAGGCTCCACTGGAGCAAAGTTGGCCCCGGGCGCAAGGATGGCTCTATGGCCTCTGCCTCAGGCGCTAGAATGGCTCTGGTTGCAACAGAGCGACGCCCCAGATGGGCAGAGCATTGCCCCCTGATGAGCATGCTGAGTCGATCCCGGTAGGGCGCATGTGGGAGTCTGACTGCCTCCCCGTTTCCAACTTCAGAAAAATACAAAAAAAAAAAAAAAAGAAAGACGGGTCCTGGGAAGAGGAGGGCAGAAAGCAACGACATCTGGGAGCTCAGCATTATGCTCACATGAACATGTCTTCATCTTTACCCTCTTTCTCTGCTTGGTTGCCAGCATTAAGAGTGTTAGGAGCCTGTCCTGGCCATTTGGCTCAGTGGTAGAGCGTCGGCCTGGTGTGCAGAAGTCCCGGGTTCGATTCCTGGCCAGAGCACACAGGAGAAGCGCCTATCTGCTTCTCCACCCTTCCTCCTCTCCTTCCTCTCTGTCTCTCTCTTCCCCTCCCGCAGCTGAGGCTCCATTGGAGCAAAGATGCCCCGGGCGCTGGGGATGGCTCCTTGGCCTCTGCCCCAGGCGCTAGAGTGGCTCTAGTCACAACAGAGGGACGCCCCGGAGGGGTAGAGCATCGCCCCCTGGTGGGCGTGCCAGGTGGATCCCGGTCGGGCGCATGCGGGAGTCTGTCTGTCTCTCCCCGTTTCCAGCTTTTGAAAAAGACAAAAAATAAATAAATAAATGAAAAGAGTGTTAGGAGCCTGACCAGGAGGTACAGTGGATAGAATGTGGGACTGGGATGCAGGGGACCCAGGTTTGAAACCCTGAGGTTGCTGGCTTTGAGCCCAAAGGTCGCTAGCTGGAACCCAAGGTCTCTGGCTTGAGCAAGGGGTCACTTGCTCTGCTGGAGTCCCTCAGTCAAGGCACATGTAATAAAACAATAAATAAACAACTAATTTGCTGCAATGGAGAATAGATGCTTTTCACCTCTCCCTTCCTGTCTGTCCCTATCTGTCCCTTTCTCTGTCTCTTTCATACACACACACACACACACAAATAGTGTTAGGAAAAAAGAAAACGAGTTCTTTGCTGCCTTTGCCTACTGTGAACATGTTAAATGCCTCCTGTAAATGAGGTTCACTAGCTAACATGAATAAATTAGGTTGGTAAAAACCCCAACCCTGTTTTATTCCCTCAGGGACATAGTCTAAGGCACTGTTTTTCTCTGTAATCTTCATACAGCATCAGGGTGGTTAACTGTTTTGAGAACTGGCAGTTGAAAACCATTGGCCTAAGAAACACAGTTGCCGTTGTTGGCCTCTGCTTCTATCCTTTGGTTCCAGTTTTCAGCCACATGGTTGGTCTGTCATAGAGTTCATACATCTGTGTCTCTCTCATCTTATTAGTTAAAAGGTTGTGCACACGCCCAACAAACTTTACAGAAAGGTGAGTATGCTGTGAGCAGTGTGTGCTGTTTCCATCATGCTCGTTTTCAGGCTGCCCATGTCTCTTATTTTGAACTGACCCACACATTTACCTTATTGATGTTACCTAGCGCCTGAGGCAGAGGCCATAGAGCCATCCCCAGCACCTGGGCCAACTTTGCTCCAGTGGAGCCCCTTGTTTCTCTGGGCCACCTCAGAGTCAATGTTCCTTTCCTGGCCTGTGGTGACACAGTGGATAGGGCATTGAGATCACTGGTTCGAAATCTTGGGCTCGCAAGGTCAAGGCATAACAACAAGCAGCCAATGAACAATTAAAGTGAAGGAACAATGAGTTAATACATCTTGCTCCCATCCACTCTTGTAAAATTAATATTTTTTTTAATTAAGTGAGAGGCAGGGAGGCAGAGAGAGACTCCCGATGCACCCTGACTGGGATCCACCCGGTAAGCTGCCTGTGGGGTGATGCTCTGCCCATCTGGGGTTGCTGCTCTGTTGCTCACAACTAAGCTATTTTAGAGCCTGAGGCGAGGCTGTGGAGCCATCCCTGATGCTCAGGGCCAACTTCTTCAAAGCATTCTAGCTGTGGCTGTGGGAGGGGAACAGAGGTGGGGTTGAGAAGCAGATGGTTGCTTCTTCTGTGTGCCCTGACTGGAATTTTTTTTTTTTTTTTACAGGGACAGATTGAGAGTCGGAGAGAGGGATAGATAGGGACAGACAGGAACAGAGAGAGATGAGAAGCATCAATTATCAGTTTTCGTTGTAACACCTTAGTTGTTCATTGATTGCTTTCTCATATGTGCCTTGACTGCGGGCCTTCAGCAGACCGAGTAACCCCTTGCTCGAGCCAGCGACCTTGGGTCCAAGCTGGTGAGCTTTTTGCTTAAGCCAGATGAGCCCATGCTCAAGCTGGCGACCTCGGGGTCTCGAACCTGGGTCCTCCTCATCCCAGTCCGATGCTCTATCCACTGTGCCACTGCCTGGTCAGGCCTGACTGTAAATTGAACCCAGAACTTCCACACCCTGGGCTGATGCTCTACTGCTGAGCCAACCGGCCAGGGCAAATCTTTAAAAAAAAGAAAAGAAAAGAAAGCCCTGGCCCTGGCTGGTTGGCTCAGTAGTAGAGCTTCGGCCCAGCATGTGGAAGTCCCGGGTTCTATTCCCGGTTAGGGCACACAGGAGAAGTGTGTGTGCTTCTCCACCCTTCCTCTTCCTCTTCCTCTCTTTCTGTCCCCTCCTGCAGCCAAGGCTTGATGGGGGCAAAGTTGGCTCAGGCACTGAGGATGGCTCCATAGCCTCCACATGAGGCGCTAGAATGGCTCCAGCTGCAACAGAGTAACTCCCCAGATGGGCAGAGCATTGCCCCCTGGTGAGCATGTCAGGTGGATTCTGGTAGGGCGCATGTAGGAGTCTGTCTGACTGCTTCCCCGCTTCTAACTTCGGAAAAATACAAAAAAAAAAAAAAAGCCCTGTCTGGTTAGCTCAGAGCAGGGGTCCCCAAACTTTTTACACAGGGGGCCAGTTCACTGTCCCTCAGATCGTTGGAGGGCCAGACTATAAAAAAAAAAACTATGAACAGGCCCTGGCCGGTTGGCTCAGTGGTAGAGCGTCGGCCTGGCGTGCAGAGGTCCCGGTTTCGATTCCCGGCCAGGGCACACAGGAGAGGCGCCCATCTGCTTCTCCACCCCTCCCCCTCTCCTTCCTCTCTGTCTCTCCCCCTCCCGCAGCGAGGCTCCATAGGAGCAAAGATGGCCCGGGCGCTGGGGATGGCTCCTTGGCCTCTGCCTCAGGCGCTGGAGTGGCTCTGGTTGTGGCAGAGCGACGCCCCGGAGGGGCAGAGCATCGCCCCCTGGTGGGCATGCCAGGTGGATCCCGGTTGGGCGCATGCGGGAGTCTGTCTGACTGTCTCTCCCCGTTTCCAGCTTCAGAAAAATACAAAACAAAACAAAACAAAAAAACTATGAACAAATCCCTATGCACACTGCACATATTTTATTTTATTTATTTATTTGTTTGTATTTTTTTGAAGTTGGAAATGGGGAGGCAGTCAGACAGACTCCTGCATGCGTCCGACCGGAATCCACCCGGCATGCCCACCAGGGGGCAATGCTCCGCCCATCCAGGGCGTAGCTCTGTTGCAACCAGAGCCATTCTAGCGCCTGAGGCAGAGGCCATAGAGCCATCCCCAGCGCCCGGGCCAACTTTGCTCCAGTGGAGCCTTGGCTGCAGGGGTGGGGGGGGAGACAGAGAGGAAGGAGAGGGGGGGACTGGAGAAGCAGATGGTCGCTTCTCCTGTGTGCCCTGGCCGGGAATCGAACCTGGGACTCCTGCACACCAGGCCGATGCTCTGCCACTGAGCCAACCGGCCAGGGCCTGCACATATCTTATTTTAAAGTAAAAAAAACAAAATGGGAACAAATAACAATATTTAAAATAAAGAACAAGTAAATTTAAATCAACAAACCATTATTTCAGTGGGAACTGTGCTCCTCTCACTGACCTCCAATGAAAGAGGTGCCCCTTCCGGAAGTGCGACGGGGGCCGGATAAATGGCCTCGGGGCCGCAGTTTGGGGACCCCTGGCTCAGAGTGTCATCCTTAAATGACAAGGCTGCAGGTTCAATCCCTAGTTAGGGCACACACGGGAAGCAACCAATGAATGCATGACTGAGTGGAACAACAAATGAATGCTTCCCTTTCCTCTCCCTGTCTCTTTCCTCCCTCTCTCTGTGCCTCTAAAAGTCAATAAATAAAAAAGCCTGGGCTGGGTAGTTCGGTTGATTGGAGCATCATCCTGAAGCACAGGTTGTTGGTTCGATTCCCAGTCAGGGCACATACATATGTTCCTGTGTCTCTCTCTCTTTCTGCCTCTCTCTAAAATAAAAAGAATTGATGTTCCTTGTTTATCCTGAATGTGGTGGCTACCCAAGTGATTGTTAGCACAATTTTTCTTAACAGTTACTTAAGGACAATTAGGACAATTTGGTATTTCATACTTCTAAGATTTATTTTTATTTAATTGTGATAAAATATACATAACACTTTATCATCTTAACTATTTTATTTTATTTATTTTCTGAAGCAAGAAGTGGGGAGGCAGAGAGACAGATTTCTGCATGCGCCTGACCGGGATCCACTTGGCAAGCCCACTAGAGGGCAATGCTGTGCCCATCTGGGGCATTGCTCTGCCCATCTGGGGCATTGCTCCTATGCAGCCGGAGCCATTCTAGTGCCTGAGGCGGAGGCCATGGAGCCATCTTCAGTGCCTGGGCCAACTTTGTTCCAATGGTACCTTGGCTGCAGGAGAGGAAAAGAGAGATGGAGAGAAAGGAGAAGGGAAGGAGTGGTGAAGCAGGTGGGCGATTCTCCTGTGTGCCCTGGCTGGGAATTGAACCTGGGACATTCACATGCCAGGCTGATGCTCTACCAGTGAGCCAACAGGCCAGAGTCGTCTTAACCATTTTTTTATTTTTTTTATTTTTTACAGAGACAGAGTCAGAGAGGGATAGACAGGGACAGACAGACAGGAACAGAGAGATGAGAAGCATCAAACATTAGTTTTTCGTTGCGCATTGCAACACCTTAGTTGTTTGTCTTAACCATTTTTTTTTTTTTTTTGCATTTTTCTGAAGCTGGAAACAGGGAGAGACAGCCAGACAGACTCCCGCATGCGTCCGACCGGGATCCACCCGGCACACCCACCATGGGGCAACGGTCTGCCCATCCTGGGCGTCGCCATGTTGCAACCAGAGCCACTCTAGCGCCTGAGGCAGAGGCCACAGAGCCATCCCCAGCACCTGGGCCATCTCCACTCCAATGGAGTCTTGGCGGCGGGAGGGGAAGAGAGAGACAGAGAGGAAGGCGCGGCGGAGGGGTGGAGAAGCAAATGAGCGCTTCTCCTGTGTGCCCTGGCTGGGAATCAAACCCAGGTCCTCCGCACACTAGGCCGACGCTCTACCGCTGAGCCAACCGGCCAGGGCTCTTAACCATTTTTAAGTGCACAGTTCAGCATAAAATTCATTCACATTGTTGTACAACCATCTCCACCATCGTCTCTAGGACTTTCATCTTCCCAAACTGAAACTCTGTCCCCATCATACACTAACTCCTGTGTTCCATACTATTTAAAACACAAGTAATTAATAAAATGAAATTGTCACCTTTTGTTTTCTGAAGGGAAAAAGAAATATTTGACAACCAGCTTCTAGAAGAAAGGAACCAGCGATGCTGACATGGGAAGGCGCCATCATGTATAGTGAGAGTTAGCAGAGGTCCCTGTTCGGTCACATGTTTTCTGAAGACAGAACTGGGGAGATGTGTACATCAGATCTGTCTGTGGATTCTCTTCTTGTGACTTTTTGGGGAAGGTACAGTTCCTGAAGGGTCTTTAAGAACAAAAATGACTTCTTTTGCTTTATATTATTACTTGTGACTGTATGGAATAGTTTAATACTAAGGTACACATTTGTCTTTTTATGTTAAAAAGCATTGTATCCAATATTAAACAGGAATTTTAAAAAAAGTCTGATATGATTGTATTACTCCAGAAATGTATATTTTTCCATTTTTTTCTCCTCTGTATGGTTTCTTAAGATGGTTTCTGAGTTTGCTGTGCCTCCTTGTACATTTTTTCAGAAAAACCAGTGTGGAATCAAAGACCAGCTGCTTTCTCGCACTTTAGCATTTGCTGCATTGATTGTGCAGGATGAGACAGAAATAAATCTTTCTGTGGCCTGTTTCTGTTCCATCTTGTGGGGGCAGGGGTGAGTCTGTACTCCAGATGGATGTCGAGGTTGCCTGTCCCTATGGATTTCCATGCGTGACAGCATCTGTCCCAGGGCTGAGCATTGTCACCACCCAGCCAACCCTGTGGTCTTGGTAAGTGCATGGGTAGCTATTAAACTCCTGTGTGTTTGCTAGTCCCATATGGATATCTACAGTCATCTTATACACACCCTGGCCCTGGCTCTTGGTCTGGAAGCTGCAGAATTGGGCTCTCATTCCTGCCAGACTCATGGGACAGGTCCCATGGCCTCAAGGGACCCTTGGCTTGGGACCTCAGCTGTGTGCAGGCCCATGCCTCATTCACTTGGCCAGGCCTTGAACGTAGATGGGTTCCAGTGAGAGCTGCACACCAGTGTTATTTATTCTAAGTTGATGCAAAACTCTATGTGGCAATAAACATCGGTGATGTTAACGATGGCCCTGCCCCATCAACAAGACCCTTGCTTTATTGTCACCCCAGGCTGAGGTCAGCATGCTTTCTTCTGATGTCCCCATCACTGGATAGAAATGTCAGTGGAGGGCAGTCATGAGATTCTCATAGGATGCTTAAAGATGGGTGGCCTGGTGCCTCAAGGGGATGTCAGAGCAGGGAGCTGCAGAAATCACCTCTGGTTGGTTAGTAGGATGCAACTGGGGAGATGTGTGATATCAGGGTCCCAGAACCCTTCTGGTGGTATTTATCTCAGTTGATTTTGCTCAAATCTAAGAGCAGGAAATCCTTTTACATGGCTCTGGTGGCCCTGCTGTCATCCCTCATAGGTTGGCCAAAGGGGTGACCATCTGGGGCCAGGCTTGAGTGGGAGGGATTGGTGGCCCAAAACCAAAACCATGGTGAGTGGGGGTCTGCATCCAATATGAAGGCTCCTGATGCCTAGTAACCTGGCCCTGCACACCTGCATAGGTCACTTCCTGGATAGAGTCCTCTGTCTCCACAGAAGACAGTCCTTACCAGTACTATCAAAATGGGCCTGGCTCCCTTCCTGAAAAGTCTGAAAGTCTTGACAGTGCCGTCTTCTAACAGTGAACCTCTTTGAGACCAGTCAGCTGAGAACAGTCTCTGATGTACAAATACACTGGCTGCTCTCAGGTGACAAATGCCCATGAAGCCCTGTGGAAATCCTGTGGCCTGCATGGACCTATTCTGTTACTGTGAAGTATTTTTAATTTATTTTTTTACAGAGACAGAGGGATAGATATGAACGGAAAGAGATGAGAAGCATCAATCATTAGTTTCTCGTTGCAAGACCTTAGTTGTTCATTGATTGCTTTCTCATATGTGCCTTGACCGTGGGACTACAGCAGACCGAGCAACCCCTTGCTGGAGCCAGTGACCCTGGGTCCAAGCTGGTGAGCCTTGCTCAGACCAGCTGAGTCCGCACTCAAGCTGGGGACCTCGGGGTCTCGAACCTGGGTCTTCCTCATCCCAGTTCAATGCTCTATCCACTGCGCCACTGCCTGGTCAGGCCTGTGAGGTATTTTTAAATTCCTTTTTATTTGCTAATCTTCACTATGTTCCAATGCTGTGCTTGTGGACTTGAACCATTCAGATGAGAAGTAAATGCAATTTAGGAATTCTGACAGCTTTCTTGAGTTTGTGGGGTCCAACCCCTACCTCATCTGGGGACATTTCTAACCCACATCCTGGTCCCACACACAACAGGTGTTCTCAGTGCACTCTGTGTTTTTGTGGATTCTAAAAATTTGTCTTCACACTTGATCCTGAGGCACGGTAGCAGCAGTGGCGAGCGAGGTGAATGGGGGTCTGTTTTCCCTCTAAATGGGTAGTGGTCGTAGTTCAGGAAATAACAGCCAGCTTATCTGTTAAGTGAGGAATATCCTAGATGGCCTATGAGGTGGCTACTGCCACTGTAGAAGCCAGTGCCACTCCAGCTGCTTTTGAAGGATGGAGAAGATGCCAACACAAGGCAAGGCACAGCTATGGCACCCCACCCATCCACACCCTCCTGCATCTCCCCCATTCGCCATGATGATGGCTTCTCTCAAGTATTCTGGCAGCTGAGCCTTTTCCCTTACAGCATGCTCTCCCCTCTGTACTTCTGATGTTTGGGGGTGGGGAGATGTCCTAGGTATTTGAGAGGGGGATTGTTGAGCAGCATCCTTGGCCCCAGCCACTTGCCAAGAGCACCGCCATAAACTGATGTGGGTCTTGCTGCCTTTCCATCACCGTCGTGGAGGCAGTGACTCTTGCCTACCTCTTCTGCTTCCCCTAGGGCTTTGTCTTACTAGATGCTTGAAGCTGCCAGCACCTCCAGTGGGCTCTTTATGCTGCCACCTTGTCCTACACTGTGGACCTCCTGAGGCCCTTTCCTCCACCCCTACCTTCCCCAGCCCAGCCCTCCACTGAACCTCATTTGGACCCTGAGACCCTGAGACCACACAGACAACTTCCCTATGGTCAGTTGACTCCCAGCACCAACCTCTACAGCAGAATAGTCAAACCCACCCACAGGGAAGTAGCTCATTTCTACAGAACCACTCCTTGGAGTGGGGACTCTCATTGCATAGTTAGCACCTCTACAAGTCTGTTACTTATCTAAAAAATACTTGATTTTTTTTTTTAATTTAGAGACAAAGAGAGGGATAGATAGGGACAGACAGGAACGGAGAGAGATGAGAAGCATCAATAATCAGTTTTTCGTTGTGACACCCTAGTTGTTCATTGATTGCTTTCTCATATGTGCCTTAACTGGGTCTTTAGCAGACCGAATAACCCCTTGCTCGAGCCAGCGACCTTGGGTCCAAGCTGGTGAGCTTTTTTTTTTTGCTCAAACCAGAAGAGCCCGCGCTCAAGTTGGCAAGCTCACAGTCTCGAACCTGGGTCCTCGGCATCCCAGTCCGACGCTCTATCCACTGCAGATTTGCCCTGGCTGGGTAGTTCCGTTAGTTAGAGTGAGGTCCCAACATAGGGGTGGTGGTTCAATCCCTAGTCAGGGCACACACAGAAACAAATTGATGCTGCTTTTGCTTTTTTTGGGGGGGGGGCAGTGGGGGCAGTGAGAGAAAGTGAGATAGGCAGACTCCAGCATGTTGCCTGACCCCTGTCAGGATCCACCCAGCAACCTCTGTCTTGAGCCAATGTTCCAATCAACAGAGCTATCCTCAGTGCCTGGGGCTATGTTTGAACCAATCAAGCCACTGGCTGTGGAAGGGAAAGAAGGAGGGGGGAGAAGCACATGGTCACCTTTCTAGTGTGCCCTGACCAGGAATCAAACCCAGGACATCCATATGCCGAGCAAATACTTTATGCACTGAGCCACCAGCCAAGGTCTTTTATTATATATAGTTTTTGTTTGTTTTAAAGTAACATATTCTTGCCCTGGCCATATATAGCTTGGTTGGTTGGAGTGTCCCAATATATATACAAAGGTTGTGGATTTGATCTCGGTCAGGGCACATACAGTAACAGATGTTTCTGTCTGTCTCTCCCTTTCTCTCTCTCTAAAAAAATAAATAAAAATATTCACAGGGTAAGAATCTCAAGCCAAGAGAAGTGTGTCTGCACAATGAACATGGGTCTCTCTCCTGCCAGATTTCACAGCCTCTACTTCTCCACATTTCCTGTGCTGAGGCTGCTTTCCTGTGCTTCCCCTCTTCTCCACCTTTGTCCTTCTACCACCCCCCCACCCCCCAACCCCCACCCCTGTTCACCACACCAGGAGGCCAGGGGTTCCTAAAACAGACTCTTCCTTCCCTTGTAACATACTACTCCTGTAACAAATCACACCATATCCAGCAGTTGGAAAGAACATTCTGATTCCCATGGGTCAGAAATTCAGGAGCAGCTTGGGAGGAGTAGCTCTGGAATCCCAAGGTCTCAGATATGGACCTGGGCTGGGAGCTTAGTTGCTGGGATACTTCACTCACAGGGTGGGAACTTTGGGGGAAATAGGAAACCCAATAAAGGGGGGTGTCCATCAACAGTGTATCCACACTGGTTCAGGAGTTGTGCTAATGTATCATATCAGGGTAACATGTTAACCACAAGTGTGGGGTAGCTGGACTGTATCTTTGTAACTTCTGTAAATCAAATTACTCTAAGATACAAAATTAGTTTAAATATAAAAATCTGTAGGAACTATGCTTGACCTGTGGTGGCACAGTGGATAGAGTCATGAACGCTGAGGTCCCTGGTTTGAAACCCTGGGCTTGCTCAATCAAGGCACGTAAAGAAAGCAACTACTATGAGTTGATGCTTCCTGCTCCTCCCCCTTTCTCTCTCTCTCTCTCTCTAAAATTAATAAAATCTTTTTTTAAAAAAATCTATGGGGTGCAGTGGATAGAGCGTCGGACTGGGATGCAGAGGACCCAGGTTCGAGACCCCGAGGTCACCAGCTTGAGTGCGGGCTCATCTGGTTTGAGCAAAGCTCACCAGCTTGGACCCAAGGTCGCTGGCTCGAGCAAGAGGTTACTTGGTCTGCTGAAGGCCTGCAGTCAAGGCACAGATGAGAAATCAATCAATGAACAACTAAGGTGTCACAATGCTCAACGAAAAACTAATAATTGATGCTTCTCATCTCTCCGTTTCTGTCTGTCTGTCCCTGTCTGACTCTCTCTCTGTTTCTGTAAAAAAGAAAAAAAAAGGAAAATGCTGAACTTTCCTAAATTAAAAAAAAAAAAAAAGCCCTGGCCGGTTGGCTCAGCGGTAGAGCGTCGGCCTAGCGTGCAGAGGACCCGGGTTCAATTCCCGGCCAGGGCACACAGGAGAAGCGCCCATTTGCTTCTCCACCCCTCCACCGCGCTTTCCTCTCTGTCTCTCTCTTCCCCTCCCGCAGCCAAGGCTCCATTGGAGCAAAGATGGCCCAGGCGCTGGGGATGGCTCTGTGGCCTCTGCCTCAGGCGCTAGAGTGGCTCTGGTCGCAACATGGCGACGCCCAGGATGGGCAGAGCATCGCCCCCTGGTGAGCAGAGCCTCGCCCCTGGTGGGCGTGCCGGGTGGATCCCGGTCGGGCGCATGCGGGAGTCTGTCTGACTGTCTCTCCCTGTTTCCAGCTTCAGAAAAAAATGGAAAAAAAAAAATCTGTGGGGCCTGACCAGGCAGTGGCGCAGTGTCAAACTGGGATGCAGAGGACCCAGGCTCGAGACCCCGAGGTTGCGAGCCTGAGCGCGCGCTCATCTGGTTTGACCAAGGCTCACCAGCTTGAGCCCAAGGTCGCTGGCTTGATCAAGGGGTTACTCGGTCTGCTGTAGTCCCCACCACCCCACCCCACCCCGTATAAAAAATCAATTAATGAACAACTAAGGAACCGCAAAGAAAAATAGATGTTTCTCATCTCTCTCCCTTCCTGTCTGTCTGTCCGTAGCTGTCGCTCTCTCTGACTCCGTCTCTGCCATACAAAAATTAATAAATAAATAAAAATAAAATCTGTGGGAACTACCATTAAAGAGGATTTTTGCATCCACAAGAATTTCAGAGACCTGTCAGGCTGGCCACTCTTTTCATCAGCTTTTTTCCTCCTGTGTGTCACCCATTTAGCAGCGAGATTAGGAGATTAGGCCTGGTACTGACCTCATGCCTCTCATTCCCAAGAGAACTTGAGCTCCCTAAGAACAGGAACCAGGCTTGGCTTTGCTCAGCACCAACACAAGTAAAGGAGTGGTCCTCTCTAGGAGGCCAGCTCTGTCACTCACCTGCCTTTGCCTTTTTGGGCCTCAGTTTCCCCATAAATATAATGGGTGGAAGAGCTACCCCACAGAATTGTTAAAATGAAACAACAGGTCGTGGCAGGGAACTCAGTCAGTGTCCTCCCAAGACACCAAGGTTGAGGGTTGGATCTCCAGTCAGGTCACCTATGGGCAGTGACCAGTGAACAAGTAAGGCAAATTTACTTACAACTAATCAATGCTTCTCTCTCTCTCTCTCTCTCTCTCTCTCCCACCCCTCTCTCTTCTTCTTTCTGTCTCTCTAAAAGCAATTAAAGAAAGAAAAAGAAAGAAATAAGAGAAAGAAAAAGGAAGTAAAAAAAGGAAAGAGACAAAAGAAAGAAAGAAAAGAAAATACAGGCGGAAAGTGTTCTTGCAAACTATTCACCTGAACAAATTGGGTTGGGAAAATGGGACGTTAAGACTCAAGTTATATACATATAGTCTTGGAGGTTGGGGCAGGGGTTTGAGTATCTTGCTCTGTCCAAGTTGGCATGAGTGGCAGCCCTGCTCTTCATCTGCAGGATGAGAACACATTCCGGTGAAGGGAGATACCAGACCAAACTGGGACAATTTGTGAGGAAAGGATAATAATGTTTGCTGGGGCGCTGAAACGCTTGAGGAAGCTTGGGGTCCAATTGGGGACCTTTTAAATCTTCAGTCCAACCCCTTTGTCTTTTTTTTAGTATTTTTGTTGCTATTGTAAATAGAATTGTTTTACTTCTTTTCCAGATGTTTTGTTGTTAGTGTATAGAAATAGAACTGATTTATGTAATGTTGATTTTTGCATCCTGCCAACTTTACTGAATTTATTAGTTTTAACAGGCTTTTTTTTTTTTCCTTAGTGGACTCTTTAGGATTTTCCTTTTTTAAAAATTGTTGAGTACTTACTTTTAATTGAACTTATTGGGGTAACATTGGTTAATAAAATTATATGGGTTTTGCCCTGGCCGGTTGGCTCAGTGGTAGAGCGTCGGCCTGGCGTGCAGGAGTCCCGGGTTTGATTCCGGGCCAGGGCACACAGGAGAAGCGCCCATCTGCTTCTCCACCCCTCCCCCTCTCCTTCCTCTCTGTCTCTCCCTTCCTTTCCCGCAGTTAAGACTCCATTGGAGCAAAGTTGACCTGGGCACTGAGGATGGCTCTGTGGCCTCTGCCTCAGGCGCTAGAATGGCTCTGGTTGCAACAGAGCAATGCCCCAGATGGACAGAGCATCGCCCCCTGGTGGGCATGCCAGGTGGATCCCGGTCGGGCGCATGCGGGAGTCTGTCTGACTGCCTCCCCGTTTCCAACTTCAGAAAAATAAAAATATATAAAGAAAATTATATTGGTTTCCAGTGTACAGTTTTATAATACATTATCTGTAGTCAAGCGCTTTTTCAACTGAGCTTTTCGGAAAGGGTGGCAGGTAACGCTAACGCCGCTTTCCATCCAATCTCGCGGTGCCCGCGCGCAGGCGTATCTCGCCCTGTGCTTACAGACCAAGCATGCCTTGTAGGGCAGCATCTAAAACATTCTTCCAGTTCTGTCTCTGTGGCGCAATCGGTTAGCGCGTTCGGCTGTTAACCGAAAGGTTGGTGGTTCGAGCCCACCCAGGGACGCGAGCTCTTTTGTTTCTCCGCTTAAAAAAAAAAGAGCAGTGCTCCTACTCTTTGGAGGCAGATTCCCCACGTCTTTTCATCCCTCGTGGGGCATCGGGGTCCACGGCGCGGGGGACATCCGCGGAGGCGGAACATTTCAGGTCTGGGTTTCGGTTTCCGCGAACCCGCCTATCCGCTCTGGGCGACGGTCTCGGGAACTCGGAATAGTAAAGCGGACGGACCGAAGAGGTTATCTGAAGGCCGAGGCCAAGATGGCGGCGCTGTCGGGTGAGCTGGTCGGGTCGCCGGGGGCAGGGTACCCTTGGGGAACTGAGGGCCGCTGCGACGCGGGACTTCCAGCCTTGGGAGGCCGCCAGGGCGGGGCCCGACAGGGGCCAAGACTGGGCCCGGGGTGCTAACCTAGGATTTCCCTAGAGAGAGGTGGCGTCTGGATTTCAGCCCCGACCGGTGGGGAAACTGAGGCCCAGAGAGGAGCCAGGACTCCCCGGGAAGGTGACATCACTCGCTCAGCAGGCGTCCCAACGTGTCCTGCTCCCGGAACTTGCATCCTGAGATTAGTGGTTAAACGCATAGATGAAATCCACAGGGTTGCAGAGGAAAAGAGTTACCCCGAGACAGTTGTCAGGATTTTGTCTTGAAACCAGGTAGGCGAGTTCCTCATTTAGGTGCTTGGTTATTAATGCCCACAATCTAGAAACAGGTCCAATTGCTGTGGTTTTGAAGGATGGGTGGAGATTCTGCAGCCCTTGTGACATCGTTGGTAAACGTGTGATTTCTGTTGGTGAAAACCTCCGGTCCTGCTAATGCGGGTCTCTGGTTTGTTAGCAACATTCAGAATTGAAAGAAAAGTAAATTTTCAGTACGACAGTGACAACAAAGAGTATTTTCTCTCCCATGGAAGCTCACGGGTCTGCAGATCTGTGAAGGGCATTTACTGGGCTGTGAGCTTATGCAAAGCTCTAAATTTTCAGGTGGGGAAACTGAGGCTCAGGAAGGGGCAGCACCAACAGGAGTCTGGGGCTGGGCAGTTAGCCTGTCTTCTGTGCTGGTGTCTGTGGGTTTGTTTACTCAACATTCATCACCTACAGCCAAGGCACAGAGGACACTGGGGAACCCTGGGGGGCCCTAGAATTGCTGGGGAGGCAGGCACCATACAAATTGAGAGAGCCTGGAGAGGCTGCTGTGAATCCAGTTGGAACTGAAACCTGCTCTGTGAGAAGGGCCAGTTGTTTGCACATGTAGGGCAGGGAACAGCAGATGGAACAGCATGTGCAAAGATGGTAAGGCGGAGCAACACTGACATATGTGAGGAAGGATGTGGAGCATGGCTTTTCTTCCAGGGGCTATGAGGTTTTAAGAAGAGGAATGGTACCCTCTGGTTCATTTATATACAAATATATATTTTAAGATCTTAGTGATTTTTTAGAGAGAGGAGAGAGAAAAAGAGAAGGGGATGGGAAGTAGCAGGAAGCATCAACTTGTAGTAGTCACTTTTCATATATGCCTTGGGATTCAAACTGGTGACCTCAGCACTCCAGGTCAATGCTTTATCCACTGCTCCACCACAGGTCAGGCTGGTCCGTATTATGAAAGACCTCTCTTTACCAAACATTTATTAAAGTAGAATTTTGGTAGACCGAGAGTAGAGGGAGTGTGCACCAGTCAGGGAGCCTGATAGGCAAAGATGTGGCTGACCCAGGCGCCCGAATTTGTGGCCTTTCATGCTATCTGAAACTCACTGCCCGCACCCTATGTTTCTCTCTGCAGCTCCCGGCCTGCTCCGCCCAATTCTTGCTCTGGGGTGAGTGCCTGAGTCTCTGGTCCTGGCCATGGCCATCTATCCAGAGGCCTTTGTAGGGAGGACTCAGACCGGAAGGGGGGATGCAATCAGAGCACCTTAGAGCTGGGAGGGGTTTGAACAACTACAGACAGAATCCTGACTCCTGAAGGTCACATAGCAAGTCAGCGCCAGTACTGGGGCTGGCAGTCAACTCTCCAGCAGGTGGTATGTGGGCCCCTCAGTGGTAACAGTCCATGTTGTGGCAGAGCCTAGGTTCAGACCCTTGTCCACCAACCCTACTGCCCTGAGAACTCAGTTGTTACCTGTTACAGCAAAGCAATCTGTGCATTTGCTCAGATGGCAGGCCCATGGAGGCCTCCTTGGGAAAGGAAAGCAGGTGGCCACTGGGACCTCTTTGAGGACAGAGCCCAGAAATCAAATACCCAGCACCATGGGACCAAGGACATGGCAGATCTAAGGAAATGGTTTTCCTAATGGAGGGAAGTCAAGGGGCTTTGAGGCAGGCATGGATTTAGGTTGAGTTAGCCTTTTCTTTTTTTTTTTTTTTTTTTGTATTTTTCCGAAGTTGGAAACAGGGAGGCAGTCAGACAGACTCCTGCATGCGCCCGACCGGGATCCACCCGGCATGCCCACCAGGGGGCGATGCTCTGCCCATCTGGGGCATTGCTCTGTTGCAACCAGAGCCATTCTAGCACCTGAGGCAGAGGCCATGGAGCCATTCTCAGCACCCGGGCCAACTTTGCTCCAATGGAGCCTTGGCTGTGGGAGGGGAAGAGAGAGACAGAGAGGAAGGAGAGGGGGAGGGGTGGAGAAGCAGATGGGTGCTTCTCCTGTGTGCCCTGGCCGGGAATCGAACCCAGGACTCCGGCATGCCAGGCCGATGCTCTACCACTGACCCATCCGGCCAGGGCTGAGTTAGCCTTTTTATTGATAAAATCTTTTTCCTAAGGATAAAATACATATTCACTATAAAACAAAGAAAAAATGAGGAAAATGAGAGTAGTGTAAAATGGAAACTAGGCACTTTATAGCCCAGAGGTTAGCAGACTTTTTCCCTGAGGGGCCAGATAGTAAATGTTTTTGGCGGTGCAAGCCAGTCTCTATCAAGACTGCTCAACCTCAGCTATGCCTTAGTGAAAACAGCAGCAGATAGCACAGAAACAGATTGGTGTGGCTGTGTGTCAATAAAACTTTTACAGAATAGGAAGAGGGCTGCATTTGGCCCCTGGCTGCAGTTTCCCCAACCCTCTTCCAGGGTAGCTTCTGTAATAGCATCTCAGAGCATTTTTAAATTTTTTTTTTATTTATTTTATTTATTCATTTTAGAGAGGAGAGAGAGAGGGAGAGAGAGACAGAGACGGGGGGAGGAGCTGGAAGCATCAACTCCCGTATGCGCCCCGACCAGGCAAGCCCAGGGTTTCGAACCGGCGACCCCAGCATTCCCAGGTCGACGCTTTATCCACTGCGCCTCCACAGGTCAGGCTCAGAGCATTTTTAGAGAAGAAAGAGAGGGGATAAGTGGGAAACATCAACTCATAGTAGTTGCTTCCCATATGTGCCTTGACTGGGCAAGCCCAGGGTTTCAAACCACTGACCTCAGTGTTCTAGGTCAGTGCTTTATCCCTGCGCCATCACAGGCCAGCCCTAGGCTTCTCTTCATATCTGCTCTGTCTCTACAGCTCTGGCGTGGGTGCGGCTCTCCAGGTACGATGTGTCCATGCAAGTTTGGCTGCCAATGGCCCGAGCAGGTGAGGCCAGCTTTCTGGGTAGCCTGCACATCCTGCAGCACATCAACCCCTAGCATATCAGTAGCCATGGTGACTCTAGCGCCCTTCCACACCAAGCAGGGCTATGCAATCCCTGGCCTCAGACTCTTTCCCAGCACCATCCTGTGCATCTGGGCCAGTGGTTGGACATCCCCAGACCAGCAAGGCCTTTGCTAAACAGTGTGTCAGCTGGCCCCTGTTTTCCCAGTGGGAAAACTGATTTCCCAAGAAGACGGGGCCTTCTGGAGTCACACCAAGGCAGGCCAAGGTGCATCCATGGCATCTCTCATTCCCTTGTTCAGCAGACTAAGGCCTGGGTACTGGGACTGTGCAGCCCCAGGTAATTCCCCCATGGCTCTTCCCAGTACTGTCCTTGGGACCAGCTGTGACCACAGCTTTGTCCTGTGCTCTGAGACACTGCTGTGTGCTAGGTCCCAGTGTAGAGGTTGTGGGGGTGTCCAGAGCTCATCTCCTGGGATTCCTGCCTGCCTAACACCTCCCTATGCCGTGTCTTATGCCCAGCACGCAACCTGCCATGTCCAAGGCTGGAGCCATGGTCCCCAAACCCAGCTCACTTCCCAGCAGCCGGGGCGAGTACGTGGTGGCCAAGCTGGATGACCTTGTCAACTGGGCCCGCCGGGTGAGCCCCCAGTCCTTCTCCGTCCCTCCATCCTCTGATGTACACTTGCATGTGTGCACATAGGAAGCACACACACTTACCCCTGTGGTTCAGGGAGCCAGCTGGACTCCCCCAGAGGTTTTTGATATGTCAGAATTCATCCTCTACACCCCTACCCCCAGCTCTTGGCCCTGACATCCCCTCAGTGTCTCTGTTCCACCCTTTCGTCTCACCTTCAGCCTCTAGTGAAGGTGGCCCACCATCTTTCTGTAGTTCTGTTTTCTGTTCATAGATCTTTTTTCTCTTAATGTAAAAGTAACCCTTTTTTTTGTGACAGAGATGAGAAGCATCAGTTCTTCATTGCAACTCCTTAGTTGTTCATTGATTGCATCTCATATGTGCCTTGAGCGAGTGACCCCCTGCTCAAGCCAGCGACCATGGTGTCATGTCTGTGATCCCATGCTCAAGCCAAGTGAGCCCACACTCAAGCTGGCAACCTCGGGGTTTTGAACCTGAGTCCTCTGCATCCAGTCCAACCCTTTATCCACTGTACCACTGCCTGATCAGGCTAAAAGTAACCTTTTTATCAAGATAAGTAATATGTACTGAAAACATTGGCTCCTTTCTGACAAAAAATTTTAAAAGCTGTGCTGTTCCCAGAGTCAGCCATGAAACAGTTTTTGTCTTTTATCCCCTCCTTTAAGTCATGTGCATGGCATGTCTCCCAAGAGACACATGTCCTCTCTCCCAAGACAGAGGCTCCTTTCAGTGCTCAGACAGGACAGGCCATGTTAACAATCCCCAATTGATGGCTTGTATGCTGGCTTGGTCTTTTGTGTGTCTTTGTGTCACACACAGCATCACAGTGAACACCCTACCAAGACTTCCAGCTCCAGGACAGAGGTGTCCACTGCAGCCTTGATTCTGACCCAGAGACAGGTCAGAGTCAGCTAGTTCAGGTGCTGGTCAGTCAGGTCGCCCTGCCATGTTGAACATCCCTTGGGCTGTCACCTGCACTAACTAGCACCAGTGGGGCAGTGGAAGCCACTTCCTGGTCCCAGATTAGATGCAGAGGAGCAGAGAAAGGTACGGCTGAGGAGCACAGTTGTGGGGAAATCAGGCACCAAACATAAAGGAGTCAAAGGGCGGCTGAGGGCCTCCAGGAGGGCTCTCTGGAGGAACTGGCATTTGGAGTCCTTGGATACAAGGAGGTATCCAGAACAAAATCTGTAGCATTAGGTCTGTGCTACATGTGGCTGCTGGGTACTTGAAGTAGCAGGTGGCCATATTGGAAGGATGGGGCTTAGAATATACTAGGTTACATTAGTGGTATTAAAATTTTTTTACCAGTTTTATATATTTTTTTATTTTTCTCTTTATTTCTTTCTTTCTTCCTTTCTTTCTCTCTCTCTCTCTCTCTCTCTCTCTCTCTCTTTCTTTCTTTCTTTCTTTCTTTCTTTCTTTCTTTCTTTCTTTCTTTCTTTCTTTTCTCCACTGACCAGGCAGTGGCACAGTGGATAGAGCGTTGGACTGGGATGCAGAGGACTCAGGTTCAAAACCCCACAGTCACTGGCTTAAGCGTGGGCCCACCAGCTTGAGCATGGGATCATAGACATGACCCCATGGTCGTTGGCTCAAGCCCAAAGGTCACTGGCTTGAAGCCCAAGGTCGCCAGCTTAAGCAAGGGGTCCTTCGCTCTGCTGTAGCCCCCACCCCAGTCAAGGCACATGTGAGAAAGCAATCAATGCACAACTAAGGAGCCACAACGAATTGATGCTTCTTATCTCTCTCCCTTTCTGTCTGTCTCTGTCTGTCCCTCTCTCTATCTTTGTCACACACACAAAATACGTGTGTGTGTGTGTGTGTGTGTGTACCCCCCCCCAATAATGCAGCTACTGGCAAGTGTTGACCCACAAGATTAGCTCAATTGACCTTCCCGTTGGGCAGCCCTGGGCTGGGGCAGTAAGCTCAGGCTTGTGACAAGCATTTGAAGGGCCTGGAGGCCACATGGGGACATGGCTGATGTGTCATTTTTCAAGAAAGGCTAGGAATCTAGGGTTTCCTATGTGAAATCTCCCATTTCTTTAAACACTATGAGCCAACTGTCTACTCACGGGTTGACCACCTTAGAGCTCCCTGTGGCCCATGACCTTTGGCCTGGCTTGCTGTGCTGTGGAGATGATGCACATGGCAGCACCCCGCTATGACATGGACCGCTTCGGCGTAGTCTTTCGAGCCAGCCCACGCCAGTCAGACGTCATGATTGTGGCTGGGACTCTCACCAACAAAATGGCCCCTGCACTTCGTAAGGTAGGCCTGGCCCTGGCCTCAGCCCCCTCCCATCTTTCACCCAGTTGAGCCAAACATAGACCCTGTTGTCTCTTCTAGGTCTATGACCAGATGCCAGAGCCTCGTTATGTCGTGTCCATGGGGAGGTGAGTGCTGGTGGGGTTGGTGGCCATAAGCTGGCTCCAGCAATGAGACATACTGTGACACACTGGCGTGTTTCCTCCCAGTCTTTAAATGGGCTTCTGTCTGATTGAGGTCAAGGAGGAATAATTTACTCAGGGAAACCCCAGAGCTGCTGGGAGCAGGAGAGTGACTCTCACACTTCTGCTGTACAAACATACAAACTGCCCCCTCCCCAGAGTGCTCCCTTCTTGTGGGTTACCATCACTCCCCCACCCCAAGAGCCCATCTTATTTCTGTTTCTCTGCTTTATGAATACATAAATGACATCCCCCTCTGTCACATTTACATTCTCTTTGCCTTTTTAACTTGTCATTTCCCCACATTGTTAAAACCTGTTTAATCACTTAATTTTTTTGTTGGTTTAGATAAAATTCACATAGCCCCCTTTTACTTTTTTTAAAGCAAGAGAGGAAGAGAGAAAGAGAAATATCGATTTTGTTGTTCCACTCATTTATGCATTCATTGGTTGACTTTTTAAAAAAAAATTTTTTAATTTATTCATTTTTAGAGAGGAGAGAGAGAGAAGTGGGGGAGGAGCAGGAAGCATCAACTCCCATATGTGCCTTGACCAGGCTAGCCCAGGGTTTCAAACCGGCAACCTCAATATTCTAGGTTGATGCTTTATCCACTGCGCCACCACAGGTCAGGCCATTGGTTGACTTTTGTATGTGCCCTGACCAGGGACTGAACCTACAACCTTCGTGTGTTGGGATGACTTTCCAACCACTGTGAAAGTTTGCCCTTCTAAAGTGCAGTTCAGCCCTGGCTGGGTAGCTCAGTTGTTTTTTTTTTTGTTTTGTTTTGTTTTTAATTTTTTATTTATTCATTTTAGACAGGAGAGGGGGAGAGAGAGAGAGAGAGAGAAGGGGGAGGAGCAGGAAGCATCAACTCCCATATGTGCCTTGACCAGGCAAGCCCAAGGTTTCGAACCGGCGACCTCAACATATCCAGGTCGACACTTTACCCACTGCGCCACCACAGGTCAGGCGGTAGCTCAGTTGTTAAGAGCATCTTCCCAACAAGCTGAGGTTGCAGGTTCAATCCCCAGTCAGGACACCCACTAGAGTCAACCAGTGATGTCATGAATAAGTGGAACAAGAATTCAATGTTTCTCTCTCCCTTCTTCTCTCTCTAAAAAAATAAAGTATGCAATTCTGTACCACTGGCAACTCATGAACCCATTTTCTGTCCTGTGCCTGTTCTGGACATTTCACATAAATGGAATCACACACTGTAGCCTTTGTATTTGGCTTCTCACTAAGCATCATTTTCAGGATCCATCCATTAGGTTCTGCTCTACCTGGTCTCAGGTGACTGATATCTTTCCTATGACTTCACATCCCATTCTTGTTCTTTTTGGCACTCTGGGCACCTGCTTACAATTGAAGGCAGGTGTGGTTAGGTGCAGGGCCCCAAGGAGGGAGTAAGGTCTGGTTGGCCAAAGAAGCCCTTACATCACTCCTCCCCCTCCAGCTGCGCAAACGGAGGAGGTTACTACCACTACTCATACTCTGTCGTGAGAGGCTGTGACCGCATCGTGCCTGTGGACATCTATGTCCCAGGTAAGTCCACTGCCCATGTCTCTTGGAACCAGGCCTTCAGGTCCTCACAAAGGAGTCCCCACGCTCCTGCAGACACAGTGGGCTTTCCCTGGTTTTTGTGTGACAGAGACAGAGAGAGAGGGACGGATAGGGACAGGCAGACAGGAAGGGAGAGAGATGAGAAGCATCAATTCTTTGTTGCGGCACCTTATTTATTTATTTATTTTTTAATTATTTTTATTTATTTATTTTAGAGGGGAGAGAGAGAGAGAGAGAGAGAGAGAGAAGGGGGGAGGAGCAGGAAGTTTCAACTCCCATATGTGCCTTGACCAGGCAAGCCCAGGCTTTTGAACTGGCAACCTCAGCATTCCAGGTCAACGCTTTATCCACTGCGCCACCACAGGTCAGGCCATGTTGTGGCACCTTAGTCGTTCATTGCTTTCTCATATGTGCCTTGACTAGGGGGCTACCTCTTGGACCCAGGATCACCCAGGTGGTCAGGTTCAGCAAATCAAAATGCAGGGTGCCCAGTTAAATTTGAATGTCAGAAAAACAATGAATGATCTTTTTCATTTTAAGTATGTCCACCAGGGTATTCAGAATATACTCTTTTTCTTTTCTTTTCTTTTCTTTTTTTTTGTATTTTTCTGAAGCTGGAAACGGGGAGAGACAGTCAGACACACTCCCGCATGCGCCTGACCGGGATCCACCCGGCACGCCCACCAGGGGGCGACGCTCTGCCCACCAGGGGGCGATGCTCTGCCCCTCCGGGGCATCGCTCTGTTGTGACCAGAGCCACTCTAGCGCCTGGGGCAGAGGCCAAGGAGCCATCCCCAGCGCCCGGGCTATCTTTGCTCCAATGGAGCCTTGGCTGCGGGAGGGGAAGAGAGAGAGAGAGGAAGGAGGGCGGGGGGGGGGGGGGAGAAGCAAATGAGCGCTTCTATGTGCTCTGGCCGGGAATCGAACCCTGGTCCCCCGCACGCCAGGCCGACGCTCTACCGCTGAGCCAACCGGCCAGGGCTCAGAATATACTTATACTAAAAAAAGTACTGGTGCATTTTATCTGGCTGCCCTGCGGGACTCCTGCGCCTCTTCCCCTGGCTGATCAGCAAGGGTGGCCTCATGGGCATGTGCTGGCACCTCCCAAAGGCAGAGAAACAGGTTTCCACATTAGATTAGAGCTCAATGGAAAATGGGGTTGATTCGTTTAGCATTCCGCAAATATTTATTGAGTGCTTTTTCTAGGCCTGGGCTTGCCTTAGGCAGCGCTGGGCTCTAAAGAGGCCTCAGCACTGGGACAGGCCCTGAGGAACCCCTGAGGTTAGGGGGGATTGAGCCTGACAGAGATGCATCCAACCCTGCCTAGTGGATGACAGAGGGTACAGTGGGTGGGGCTTCAAAAGATGCATAGGAGTCTACCCTGGAGGCTTGTTAACCTTGACAAGAAGCCAGACCCGCCTAACCTGTGGTGGCACAGTGGATAAAGCGTCAACCTGGAAACACTGAGGTTGCCGGTTCAAAACCCTGGCTTGCCTGGTCAAGGCACATATGGGAGTTGATGCTTCCTGCTCCTCCCCCTTCTTTCTCTCTCTTTCTCTCTCTCTCTTCCCCTCTCCTCTCTAAAATAAAAAAAAATAAAAAAAAAAAGAAGCCAGACCCTTAGACGATTATTGCTTGATACATGACGTCAGGCAAGTCTCCTTTCTGAGCCTCAGTTTCCCCATCCACTAAGTGGGCCATTGTGATCATACTGCCAGGCACTGAGCACCAGAGTCAGCTGGAAGTAAGTAACCATGACAGTTCTTTATCCAGCCACTCAAGATGACAGGCCTATCAGGTCCTGGGAAGTCCTCCAGGTGGCAACCTGTTCCTATTTCTTCCACCCGAGATACTGAGGCCAGGGACTGAGGATTCTTTCTCTGGGGGTTCCCTTTTCAGTCTGGGCCTCCCTGCCCTGCCCACCTTACTGGCTCCTCCCCATGATGGGCCAAACTGCCTAGCCTCTTTGGTGCAGACTCAAGGGACAATGGGGTGGGGGCCTGTCTCAACCCTCCCCATACTGGGAAGTGACCCTCAGTCTACCTGCAGCTCCTAGGTCATTCTTCCCATGGCCCTGAGTGGCTCAGGCCTTTCCTGCTTAATGTGGCTTGTAATTACTGCTCCCCGTTGGGACCTTTGAGGTTCACATGCCCTTTGTCAGGCAGCAGAGGGCAGGGTAGTGCTCCAGCAGGACCCAGAAACCAGTCAAGGTCTCCTGTTTAAGACAGGGCTATGGGCCCCCTCCCCATGGGCAGACACTGAGGCAAAGTCCCACCCTCAGGCTGTCCGCCCACGGCCGAGGCCCTACTCTATGGCATCCTGCAGCTGCAGAAGAAAATCAAGCGGGAAAAGAGACTCAAGATCTGGTACCGCAGGTAGTGCCACCCGACTGCCACCCTGTGATCTCTTCGTCATCCCAAGTGATCGTCAATAAATCCACGAAACCCACCTGGACTGAAGCTTGCCTTCGTCACGTATGGGCAAAGGGCTGTTGGAGGTAGGGAGGTGCCCACAGGGCTGAAAGCACCCCCTTTGCCAGAGGTTGGTGGATGAGTGCTGCCTTGGGCAGGATCAGCCCTTAGAGATGATGAGGCCCTGGAGGCAGATGGTTCAGTTTATGCCAGCCCTTCTTTGGGGCCCTGCTCTTGATCTACTCCAGTCCCCACTGTGAAGGAGGGGAGCCAGAGCATCCCCTTGAGCCAGGTGATGACTGGGCTCCCCCTGCACTGGGACTATAAAGGGTCTGGAGTCAGAGGAAACAAGACAGTGGGAGAATCAGACTTAGCAAATGACACTGCACCTCTCGAGTGGGTGGTAGGGTCCTGTGAGACTCCAGCCATAAAATTTCTCTGTTTTCAGGCTCAGTCTGACTTGGTGGGACCAGAGACCCTCTCAGTAGTCTGAAGACCTGGGACTGGGGCTGCTTCCCTTCTTAGACCTGACCTAGTTCTGCAACCCCCTGGACCCAGCTGCCAACCACAGGGAAGGGAGGGGCAGCCACCCTGGCTGGTTGAGAGAAGGGGCCATAGGTGATTGATTGGCATATCTCCCATGGGCAGGATGGGGTTCACAGGTTCAGACACTGTGGAACAGATAGTTTGTCCACTGGCTCCCTGAAGGTCCACTTAACAGATTTCTTTTTCTTTTTGGACGGATGGAAGAAATCAGAGGACTTTTGCATCATGCTACTAATTAGCCAGCCCAGTGTTGGCATTTATTTCATCCCCATGACCCCTGAATGAGGCTGGTTCTGGTCTCCTTGAATAGATTAGGGAAGAGGACCGGGGTCACACAGCTAATGCTGCCTCAACTAGAACCTGGGCTGTGAGGCTAGAGCCTAAGCTCCCAGATATGAAGGCACTGAGGGGGGAGGAAGGTATATGGGTGGCTAAACCTGTGTCCACCAGGCTTAGTGCTTAATGACCAAGGGTGTGATCATCTGCGGGAAGGTGTAGTAGCGGCAGTTGGCTGGTGGGACCAGCTCCATCACTTGCGTGTGGATGTTCTCCTGCTGGAAACCTGCCTCCAGCAGCGCGGGCACCTGTGTCTCCTGCGACGGGGAGGCGCCAGGTCATGTCTAGATTCTGGAGCCTCATGATACATGCACACACATGTGCATGTACACACACACACCTGGTACCTATCATTCCTTGCATAGCATTGCTAGTGCCAAGGACCCCAGGCAGCAGCCCCCACCCCAAACCCAACTGCTGAGACAACATGGATGCCCAGGTCTGATGATATTCAGGTATCTAAACTCAGGCAGCGGCTTCCTGTCTGTCACAGCCTGTCACCAGGCAGCCCAGCTGCTCCTCCTTGCAGGCAGAGGGAAGAACTTGGTCAAAGGCCCTGAGACAAGCATGGCTGAACCAGCAGTACACTTTAGGTGGAGGTCAGCCAAGTGAAGGGTGTGTCACCTGTCCACCAAGTGGGGAACTTGGGCTGAATCCCTTTGTCCCAAGGGCACTGGGGAGGTACCTTGCCTAATTTCCAACAGAATGCACAATCCACCCAATAAAGCAGCCCAGGGGCAAGGGACCCTCCCACATTATAGATGACTGCATCTGCCTCCTCAGCCTGCCTGGGTGAAGGGTGTGGGTGAGTCTGGCGGTTGTGGCTGCTGTACCTCAAACATGGTTCTGATGTTGGAGTACTTGGACTTCATCAGCTCCCCCCAGGAGGTGAGGTTGCAGTAGGTGAGGACACCCCCCGGCTTCAGCAGACGAAAAGCGTGGCCCTGGGAGGGAGACAGAAGTCAAGAGGCAGAACAGAGAACTGTTCTGTAGAAGGAGGGGATGCTGTGTGTGGATGGCAGATGCCCCCATCCTATTGATCCCCCATTCTGGGGGGTGCAGACCCCATCCCTCTGTGAGGTCTTACCCTGATGAAGTTGAACTGATGTGTATGCCACGTTTCCTCAGATAGCGGGTATGTGTCGTACAGGATCCCTGCATGGGAGGACAGAAGCTACATGGTCAGGGCTGGCGGTAGCCACACCAGGACAGCTGACTACACATGGGGGTGGAATTTGAACACAACCCAGGAATTCTGGCAGCTGTACCCCAGGTTCACTATGCTGCCACCTCCTCTAGGTATCATGTCCAATTCGGTCATTTAAGGTATCACCACATTCCTATTGAGTACCAGGTTTCATGTGTATCTGTGCTCCCCACCTGGGCTCTGTTGTCCAGTGACATGTCAGCACATGTGTCCTTTAATTTTTTAAAAATGTTTATTGATTTCAGAGAGAGAGAGACAGGAACATCAATCGGTTCCTGTATGTGCCCTGACTGGGGATCAAACTGGTAGCCTCTGCTTCAAGATAATGCTCTAACGCAGCGGTTCTCAACCTGTGGGTTGCGACCCCGCCTAAAGCAGGCGACCCCTGTGTTTTGGTCGTTTGACCCCCGCCGGGGTCGTGACCCACAGGTTGAGAACCGCTGCTCTAAGGTCTAACCAACAGCTATCTGGCCAGGGCAGCAAGTGTGTTCTTTAGAAGGTCCCTCCACAAGTGAAGAGGAGATTCAGGTAGAAGCTCCACCTAACCCCAGCACCCACAGCCCCCCTCACCATCAAAGTGACCATCTGGCAGGGTGGGCACCACCTCTTCCCACAGGCCTTTCAAGGGAACCACCTAGAAACGAAAAAGAAGGTGAAGGGTCCCCAGGGCTAATCCACTATAAGGAGGAGGCAGAGGAACTCCCAAGGGAGGGCACCTTTCTACCTCTCCAATCCCGGTGCCTGAGATGGCCCCAGGAGTTGGGTGGGGGGTGTGCAGGCAGAGGTGGCACCTTGTGTGGCTGCCGCTGGGCCCAGTCCTGGAGCCGCTGGAAGACTCCATCATTGCACTCAATGATCCAGTGCTCATCGATGGCGGCTTCCTGCACCTTGGTGGCTGCGATGGCCATGCCGAAGCCCACCTCCAGGATCCGGCCCCCTGTACACACAAAAGGCCCAGGCTGAGGAAGCTAATGGGAGGAGGAGGTGCAGGGATGGTACCTTGGCACAGAGAAACTAGGACAGGAAGTCACAGTAGGCATAGGGACACAGTGGCCCTGAAAGGGAATAGCATGGATCCTGGCCAGTGGCCCAAAAGGGATGGCCTGCTAGGGAGGTGGCAGAATGGCTTTTGGGCCCAGTCCTGGAGGGGTGGTCAGATCCTGGACTTTGAGCCTGGTCTGGCTGTGTAAACTAGTGGCACTGGTGGTATGCCACCAATGCAGCTTATCTCTTGGCTACTTTTCACTCCTCCTTCCACTCTCCCCCACAATGAAGTTCATAAGGGAAGGGCAAGGGAGGACAAGGATTCCAGGCCTGGACTGGAACATCTAAGGGTGGAGGTACCCACTGCATCACAGCGGCCTCAACGCCACACAACAGCCCCCTTGGGAGACCTGGGCAACCCTTAGGCTCTGACACCAGAGCACAGGATCTCCCTGCCACAGCTGTGTTCCTGCCTCAGCTTTCCCGGAGCTATTCTTAGCTGGGGTAGGTGGGGTCTCCTGCGCAGTAAGGCTCCCCATGTGCACCTAGGCAGCGCCCTCCGCCCACCGCCACCCCCTGTTCCGACCTCAGGCGAGGGGCAGGCTGAGTTCCACCAGAGGCCCTGTAGCTGAAGACCCATCTCGGGGGCCAAGGCCTCATTTCCCCTGGAAAGGAAGTTCCCAGTTCTCAGGGAGCATCTACTGGGTGCATACCCCGTGTTTGCAGCACCCCTTTTATTTCCCTGTCGTCGCCCCCCCCCCCCCCCCCCCCCCCCCCGTTAGCAGCCTTATTTTCCAGGCTAGGAAAGAGGCACGGAGAGGCTCCGACGTGCATCAGCCAGAGAACAGGGTCTGATCGCCCCAGCGGCTACAAGGTGGCCGGGTGCAGAGCTACCTCTGGAGGCTGCAGCGGCCGCCAGCGCGTGCATGTAGGGGGTCTCCCAGCGCTCCATCACAGGCTTGCCAAGTATTTGCAGGTGTGTGTCCAACGCGTCGTAGGACGCGGGCGCCGCCTGCCACGCGGGCCCGCAGTTCTCGCCAGGCGCGAAGATGGCGGTTGCAGCGGTGTCGCTCATGCTGTGGGTTGACTGATGTCCCAGACGAGGCTCCAGACGGACAGAGCTGGTCGCTGCAGGGCCTTCTGGGCTGTAAGAACAGAACTAGAGGGGGCGTGGCCGAGGGCGGGACTTAGTTGAGGCAGCAGCCAGCATCTGCGAGCGGGCAACTGGGAGGTTCGAGTGGCCTCTAGCGGCCGCGGAGCCGAAGACGGTGTAATGTGGGTCCTACCTCGGCCGACTCCTCTCTGAGTCTCCAGTGCCTTATCTGCGAAACGGGTACAAGCATCAGGCAGCCCTTAGGTTCCAGATCCTCGCCCTTTCATTCTCCTGCCTCGGTTTTCCAATATGTAACCAACGCAAAAAGCCCGACTTCCTTGCTGGGGTGGGAAGATCTAATGATTTTCCCGAAGCTATTGGAAGTGCATTAAATTTTTTAAATCATTCAATTTTCACAGATGCTGCAGTGAGTTCTTTATTATCCTCCTTTCACCTGCAGAGTGCCTGTGTGCCTCCTGTCCTGAGGCCTTTACTTGGCTTGGACAGCTTCTTTCAGCTGACCTGGTGTGGCTTCATGCCTTATCCCACACCTCCCAGGCTGTTTTATCTTTGAGCACTTTTCCTTGGCATTTCACTAACTGAAGGCATTTATTTCTTCATGGCTCTATTGTCTGTCTGGTGGGCTTGGTGCATAAAAAGTGCCTTCATGATAAATTCTGAGCACACATTTGGATCAAATGCAGTCTGAATGTGCTGGCACTGATTTCACAAGAATTTTAGGAAGGGGCAGGATGAATAGATGTCATTAGACACCTGGGTTGGTCTCATACTGTTTTCTACCTCATGTGAGTCCATTTGGTCTGGTTTCTCTACCACCAGATTCCATCATGGGCACTGTGACGGACACTTTGTGGGCTTGTATCCTAACATCCTTGGGCTGCCCCAGAGACATGGCCCAGGATGCTCCCTTGTGCATCTGTGTAAACAGGTGACACTCACTAAATGTCACCCAACAAGGGACAACCTGGAACACCTACTTGAGACCGGAGAGGGGGACTGTATTCATTAACACTTGCTATGTAACAAGTCATCCCAAAAGCCACTAAACAAGGTATATTTATGATCTCAATTTCTACGGGTCAGAAATCCAGGTGCAGCCCAGGTGGGTCCTCTGTCTCACAGGCTGTGGTCATGGTGCCTCTGGTGCTGAGGCCTCATCTGAAGGTTCAGACAGGGAAGGTACCTTTCCAAGCTCATTCACTGGTTGTTGGCAGCATTCAGTTCCTGGTCATGTGAGCCTCTCCAATGTGAAAACGTGCCCCATCAGAGCCAGCAAGAGAGCCTGGTAGCAACAAGAACTGACACCCTTTATGAATTTGTATACAACAAACTCCAGCATATGTTAGGCAGAGTGGAGGCAAAATGTAGACTGTGCCACAGACTGTGTGACAAGTGTGTGTGTGTGTGTGTGTGTGTGTGTAGGGCAGGGCATTGTCTCACAGAAATTGCCCTGGAAGGGCACTCAAGGAACTAGTCATCGGGGCCAGGGCACTGTGGGGGAGATTTTAATCTGGGTAAAGGCCTTGGCCAACGGCTCAGTGGATAGAGCATCACCTGGTGTATAGATGTCTAGGATTCAATTCCCGGTCAAGGCACACAGGAGAAGTGACCATCTGTTTCTCTCTCCTTCCCTCTCCCCCTTTTTTCTCTCTTCTCCTCCCACAACCAGTGGCTCAATTGATTCAAGAGTTGACCTGGGGCCTGACCTGTGGTGGCGCAGTGGATAAAGCGTCGACCTGGAAATGCTGAGGTCACTGGTTCGAAACCCTGGGCTTGCCTGGTCAAGGCACATATGGGAGTTGATGCTTCCAGCTCCTCCCCACCTTCTCTCTCTGTCTCTCTCCCTCTCTATCTTTCTCTCCCTTTCTCTCTCCTCTCTAAAATGAATAAATAAATTAATTAATTAAAAAAAAAAAAAAGAGTTGACCTGGGCACTGAGGATAGGTTGGTTGGACCAAGCATTGGCTTCAGGTACTAAAAATAGCTTGGTTAATTTGAGCATCAGCCCCGGATGAGGTTGCCAGATGGATCCTGGTTGGGGCACATGTGGGAAACTGTCTCACTATCTCCTCTTTAACTAAATAAATAAATCTGGATACAGATTTTATTGTGGTAAAACACGGGTAACATGTCTGACTAGGTGGTGGCGCAGTGGATAGAATGTCAAACTGGGATGCGAAGTCCCAAGATCACTGGCTTGAGCATGGGTTCACCTGGTTTGAGCAAAGCTCACCAGCTTGAGCCCAAGGTCACTGGCTTGAGCAAGGGGTTACTTGGTCTGCTGTAGCCCCACGGTCAAGGCACATACGAGAAAGCAATCAATGAACAACTAAGGTGCCGCAACGAAAAATTGATGCTTCTCATATCTCTCCCTACCTATCTGTCCCTATCTATCCTTCTGTCTGACTCTCTCTCTCTCTGTCTCTGTCAAAAAACAAAAAAACACCACAGGTAACATAAAATTTATCATCTTAACTATTGTTAGGTGCATGGTACAGTGGCATCAAGTACATTCATTGTTGTGCAACCATCATGACCATCCATTAAACACTAACTCCCTATCCCCTACCCCAACCCCTGGCTCCCACTACTTTCTGAGGACTTCCTATGAATGGAATCACACAGTATTTGTCCTTTTATGTCTGGCTTATGTCACTCATCATGTACATTCACATAGTAGATGTCAGAATGTCCCTCCTTTTGAAAGTTGAATAATATTTGTGTGCGGATGGATCGTGTTTCGTTTGTTCATTAATTTGTCCATGGACACAGCTGTTGATTCCATCTTTGGCTGTTGTGAATTCGGCTGCTTGTGGATAGTCACATATAGGTAGGTATATATGTGATGCCTGTTTTCAATTTTCTGGATTTGAAAGGAGTGGGGCTGCTGGATCAAATGGTGATTCTATGTTTAACGTTTTGAGCAACTGCCAGACTTTTACCCAGTGCTATTCCCCATGCTTCCAATCCACTGGCTGACATCATGTGACCCCTCTCCACCTTAGCCAATCAGGGCTTTCCATTTCTTGGTTACAACAATTGATTGAACAAGGACATGTGACAAAGTTTGGATCAATCAAAACCTTTCCTTAAACTTAAAAAAAAATTTTTTTTAACTGATTGATTTAAGTGAGAGAGGAAAGGGGAGAGAGAGAGCAAATGAGCAAAAGACAGGAACATCCACCTGTCCGGGGATCGAACCTGCAACCTCTGCACTTCAGGATGATGCTCTGACCAACCGAACTATCTGGCCAGGGCATCCTTGAACTTTTGCTGCCTTTCTTGGGGAAGAGGTGCTGACTTGCTGGGGTTGTTAAGTTGTCCTGGAGCTGCTGGCACTATCTTTGTCCCCACAAGAAGTGAGACTGTTGAGGTAAAAAGCCAAAAGAGAAGATGACAGAGACAAGAAATAGAGATAAATGGATCTTTGTGGCACTGTTTGAAAGTCCTGGATCCAGTCCAGCATGAAACTAGCTGGAGTATGTGTCTCAAACGGGGCAGTTCTACTCCTAAAGAACACTTACTGGGTGATGTCTGGGGACATTTGTGGTTGTCACGACTGGAGGTTTTCCTGGCATTGAGTGAGTGGGGGCCAGGGATGCTGCTCAACACAAAGAAATATCTGATCCCAAATGTCAGTTGTGCTGAGAGGGAAAACTCTGAGTTACATCTCTCACGGGACCTTTCAGTTCCAGGAGCAAAAACCTCCCATTGGAAAAAAAAGGCCTGACCTGTGGTAGTGCAGTGGATAAAGCATCAACCTTGAACACTGACAAGGCTGGTTTGAAGCCTTGGGTTTGCCTGGTCAAGACACATATGGGAGTTGATGCTTCCTGCTCCTCCCCCCTTCTCTCTCTCTGTCTCTCTCTCTTTCCTCTCTCTAAAATGAATAAGTAAAATCTAAAAAGAAAAAAAGTTAAAAAAAATAAAACTAGCCCTGGCCGGTTGGCTCAGCGGTAGAGCGTCGGCCTAGCGTGCGGAGGACCCGGGTTCGATTCCCGGCCAGGGCACATAGGAGAAGCGCCCATTTGCTTCTCCACCCCTCCGCCGCGCTTTCCTCTCTGTCTCTCTCTTCCCCTCCCGCAGCCAAGGCTCCATTGGAGCAAAGATGGCCCGGGCGCTGGGCATGGCTCTGTGGCCTCTGCCTCAGGCGCTAGAGTGGCTCTGGTCGCAATATGGCGACGCCCAGGATGGGCAGAGCATCGCCCCCTGGGGGGCAGAGCGTCGCCCCTGGTGGGCGTGCCGGGTGGATCCCGGTCGGGCGCATGCGGGAGTCTGTCTGACTGTCTCTCCCTGTTTCCAGCTTCAGAAAAAATGAAAAAATAAAAAAATAAAATAAAAAAATAAATAAATAAATAAATAAATAAATAAATAAAACTAGTTTCAGTTTCTGTAAGTTGCAACCAAGACTCTAACCAATTTGGGAGGTAAGACATACATGGGGTTAGGGAGACAGGAGCTGCAGATGGCTGGCCTTGGGGGGCTCCTCCTTCATGAAGCAGAGCACCCTGGATTGAATCAATAACAGGGTGGGAGGACATGGGTCAGGCCCTATACTTTATTATTTATTTATTTATTGACAGAGACAGAGTCAGAAAGAGGGACAGATAGGGACAGATGGGAAGGGAGAGAGATGAGAAGCATCAGTTCTTTGTTGCAGCTCCTTAGTTATTCGTTGACTGCCTGCTCACATGTGCCTTGACTGGGGGCTCCAGCAGAGCAAATTATCCCTTGTTCAAGCCAGTGACCTTGAGTTTAAACCAGCGACCTTGGGCTTCAAGCCAGCGACCCCGAGCTTAAGCTGGTAACTTCAGGGTTTCGAACCTGGGTCCTCCGCTTCCTAGTCCTATGCTCTATCCACTGCGCCACTGCCTGGTCAGGCTGAATTTGTCTTTTTAAACATTTTATCATAAAGTCCACACCACATCCCAAGCCCTGCTCCAAACACTGAACACATGCTGATCCTCAACAAATTCTCACAAAAACCCTCCAAGGGAGTTATTATGATTGTTCACATTTGGTAGATGGGAAAACGAGGCACAGGGAGATTAAGTAACTTGCTTGGGGTCACATCACTACTGGGTGGTAGAGCTGGGATTCGAACCCTGCAAGTCTTAATTTCTGGTGCTCTGCTGCTAAAGTTCCACTCTGCCAGTCACACCCAGCCTGGGGGGTGCTCTGTCAGGTGTCCCAGTGGCTATAGAAGAAGCCGGATTCCCCAGCCCCAGTTAGGGCATCCCCATCACAATCTGCAGAGGAAAGGCCAGAATCTGAGTCACCCAGCCTGGCTGTCCTGGAATTTCCCTGTGGGGCTGGGCAGATCCAAGGTGAAGGTTCAGGAAGTCCCAGTGCAGGTGACATCAGTGCTGGGGGAGGGGGCTCTATTCAACTTCTCAGACCCTCACCTGGTAGTCATGTTACAGAAACTAGCTAACACATCAATGGAAGGACCAGGAAGGACTAATACATCAATGCCCTGTCCTGTAGGGATATCCCACTCCCTTGTGGCCAGGGAACATCATGGGGTAGGCTCTGTTTTCTATTGTGTGCCTGGCGCCTGACCCCAAAAGGCACCCAGTAAATGCTTCTCAGATGGATGTGTGGCCTCCCTCACCCTTTGGCCCACCTCCTCTTGTGATCACCTGCACCCCCCCCCCCCCCCACACACACACACACCTTAGCTGCAGCTCTTCTGGGCTTCAAATCCCCCATAACTCCTCATCATACAGGGACAAGGCCAAGCTGAGTCCCTTTGGTGTGGTGTTGAGGAGTGAGGGTGCATACTGAGGGTACTCACCCCTCCCCAACCTGAACTCTTCTTTAGCTCCAGCCTGGCTCATCATGGGCCCTTAATAGAAAGAAATCAAAAGTCTGACTCCTTTTCTTGGTTTCAGGCAGCAGATTAACCTCCACAGTCTTGGTCTTGCCACCAGATGAGTTTCAGAGATGTGGCCCCTCAGCCCTACCTTGTCAAGACCATGTGGGCAGAGCCAGTGATCTCCAGACTCACCCTGATCATACCACTCCATTGCTCCATAACCTTCCTGGCTCCCTACTGCCCCCAGGATAAAGGCCTCACCCTATCTCTGGGAGCCCCATGACCCCACTTCCTTTGCAGCCTCACTACCCTGCTCCCTGATGCTCACCCCCCACACCCCAGGCCTTTGCCCTCTTCCTAACACTCCTTCCCCTTTGGGTTTGACTGGTAGACAGCTGATCTTCCTTCTCTTTCCTGCCTGCACCCCACCCTCAGGACCCAGCCCTCACCCAGCCTGGGGGGTGCTCTGTCAGGTGTCACATTTAACCTCCTGCAGCCAGAGTGGCCCAGCCTCAGCCAGAGGCAGGAGGGCCTGTCAGGGGCGGATCTCAAACCTGTCAGACGGGTTCGCTGTTCCCTGAAGTTGTCCTGGCTTAGAGGCAGCCTTGGCCAGGCCTGGCAGGATCGTGCTCGGGGCTCAGACAAGGCCAGGACAGCGCCAAGGGAGCAGCAACCCGCCAGCCAGAGCCACCTGCGGACACCTCAGGGCAAGTGGCAGGTGGGCCAGGATACGGGGAGGGCGTGGTGGCTCAACCAGGTGGGACAGGCTCAGCTAGGGAAGGGGAGAGAGGGTAGCCAGAGACAGAGATAGAGGTTGCACAAACTGACAAGAGATGGATAAAAAGACAGAGAGGGAGAGGGAAAGAAGGAAAGAGAGGGGTGAAGACAAGAGCCACAGAATGGCTTGTGTGACCTGGGCAGTCCCTGCTGTTCTTGCCTCAGTCTCCTCTTCTGCACCATGAGAAGGGTGTGACTGATGCTAGAGAGGAAGAGAAAAGAGGGGCATGGGAGAAGGGATGGGAAAGAAGAAGAGGAGGAGGAGCGGGAACGGGTGGGCAGGAATGGAGATGCTGGCCGGGGTAAGGGGGACAGCGAAGGGAAGTGGGTGTGGAAAGGAGAAGTGGTGAGGTACCCAGGCCCGGGAGCAGCCAGGAGGGAGGTGCTCCCACTGACCAGGAACGCCCGGGACTTTCCAGAATGTGGAGAAACAGGAAGTAGCTTTGTCCCTGCCCCCAGCTCAGGCCCCGCCTTACCTGCCCAAGTCTAATAGTCCCGACTCCCTGGGCCTGTGCTATGCTGCCTCTGTCTCCTTGACTTAAAGATGGGCATATCCCTGGAGTCCATCCCAGGAGGGAAACTGAGGCTGATAATAGGGGGAGCTACAGGGCAGCACTTCTCAGAAGGGAAACTGAGGCTGGGGAATCTAATCAGTGGCAGCTCCCAGATGGGGAAATTGAGGGAATCTTGTGGGTTCACAGGGAAGCCCCCAGAGAGCCAACCTTCAGGTCTGTCTGAAGTTTTCTGGTGTTTGAAGTAATTAAAACAGCTGACCTGCAACACGAGCCCACTATACATCCTCTCCTGTCTGTGTGTTGGCTCTTCTGATCATATCTGTTTAGCACCGGGGACACTGAGACTCAGAGAGAAGCAGCTGCTTCCCCAGGTCTCTCCTGGCCTGGCTCTGGGACCCCATTTCTGTCTCTGGTCTCCCCATGTTGGGTCTCCCAATTTCACCAATAAAAAACAGCACTCCTGGGTTGTTGTGAATTTCAGATGGATGGAGGCTATTTAAGTATGTCCCAAATATTATCTGGGATGTACTTACACTAAAAAATTACTCTTCGTGTACCCGCAGTTTAAATATAACTGAGAATCTTGTGTTTTATCTGGCAACCTTACTTCCATGAACCTGGTCACGGTGCCTGGGGGGAGCTCTGGCCTTCTGTGAGCATTGTCCCCACTGGCAGATGGAGCCTTGAGCACGTGTAACTGTTGAGTGTTCACGTAGGTGACCCTGTGGTCTAGAAGCATCATCCGCAGACATGCTAATGGCTAAATACTAGGCATGCTTACTTAGCTGTTTGAACATCTTTTTTTTTTTTCCTTTTTTTTTTTTTATTTATTCATTTTAGAGAGGAGAGGGAAAGATGAGAGAGAGAGAGAGAGAGAGAGAGAGAGAGAAGGGGGGAGGAGCTGGAAGCATCAACTCCCATATGTACCTTGACCAGGCAAGCCCAGGGTTTCGAACCGGCGACCTCAGCATTTCCAGGTCAACGCTTTATCCACTGCGCCACCACAGGTCAGGCTCCTTTTTTTTTGTGACAGAGAGAGAGAGACAGACAGACAGACAGAAAGACAGGAAGGGAAAGAGATGAGAAACATCAATTCTTTGTTGTGGCACCTTAGTTGTTCATTAATTGCTTTCTCACATGTGCCTTGACTGGGGGGCTACAGAAGACCGAGGGACCACTTGCTCAATCCAGCAACCTTGGGCTCAAGCTGGTGAGCCTTGCTCAAACCAGATAAGTCTGCGCTCAAGCCAGAGACCTTGGTGTTTCGAACCTGGGTCCTCCGCGTCCCAGTCTGATGCTCTATCCACTGCGCCACCACCTTGTCAGGCTGTTTGAACATCTTTAAAGGCAGCTATTATTATCATCACCATTCCCATTTTACAGGTGGAGAACAGGCCCAGAGACATAAAATAACTTTCTAGGGTTTCAGAGCATGCAAACCCACTGCACCAGAGCTAGGTCTGAAATTCCAGAACCATGTCCCTTCTGCTCTCCTAGGCTGCCTCTTGTGATTCCCTGGAAATTCCCGAATCTGACTAATTCCCTAGACATCCCCAGACTTGGCAGATTCTTCTATGCTGAGATGGCTGGACCCACCCTCTGCTGCCCCCACTTCAGGCAAAATTACCCATAAACACCTTGTGGTTTTCCAAGGTGGACATGGCAGAGGTCAAGTCCATGCCTGCTCACCACTCATGGTAACTTCAGTCCTGCGCCTTGGTCTCCTCACCAGCAAAATGCAGGTAACACCAGTCCCTGCCTCCAAAGGCCATGGTGGGAGCATGGCTGGTCTTGTGCATTGTGACTTGGGCTTTGCCCAGGCTCTGTGTTCAGGGTTCAGGAGCCCCTACTTGATTTAATCTCTGCTGTTGCCACCTTGAAATTCTGAACTCTTTTTGAACAAGGGACCCTGTTTTGTCCTTTTTCATTGGTCCCTGAAAATTATATGGCTGGTGGTGTGTGGGAGGAACTGGGAAAATGCAATCAGATGCCCTCCCTATTCCAAACTGGCTTGTTCATCCCTTTGATTCTTTAACGTCTGTTTCTCAATTTGATATTTTTTTAATTTTTAAATTTAAAATTTTTTATTATTTTTTTATAATTTAAAAATATTATTTATTTATTTATTACAGAGACAGAGAGTGAGTCAGAGCAAGGGATAGACAGGGACAGACAGACAGGAACGGAGAGAGATGAGAAGCATCAATCATTAGTTTTTCATTGCGCTTGCAACACCTTAGTTGTTCATTGATTGCTTTCTCATATGTGCCTTGACCGCGGGCCTTCAGCAGACCGAGTAACCCCTTGTTGGACCCAGCGACCTTGGGCTCAAGCTGGTAGACTTTTGCTCAAACCAGATGAGCCCACGCTCAAGCTGGCGACCTCGGGGTCTCGAACCTGGGTCCTCTGCATCCCAGTCCGACGCTCTATCCACTGCGCCACCGCCTGGTCAGGCTAATTAAAAAAATTTTTTTAATTCATTTTAGAAAGGGGAGAAAGAGAGAGAGAAGGGGGGAGGAGCAGAGGAGCAGGAAGAATCAACTCCCATATGCCCCTTGACTAAGCAAGCCCAGGATTTCAAACCAGCGACCTCAGCATTCCAGGTCGATGCTTTATCCACTGCACCACTACAGATCAGGCTAAAAAAATATTTATTTTTAATTTTGAAAAATATTTTTATTTTAGTGAGAGGAAGGGAGACAGAGACAGACTGCCACGTGCGCCCCGACTGGGATCTAACCAGCAAGCCCACTAATGGGTGATGCTCTGCCCATCTGGGACCCTTGTTCCATTGCAACTGGAGCCATTTTAGCACCTGAGGCGAAGGCCATGAAGCCATCCTCAGCACCTGGGGCCAATTTGCTCTAATTGAGCCTTGGCTACAGGAGGGGGAAGAGAGAGAGAGAGAAAGAAAGAGAGAGAGAGTGCCACCTGGTCAGGCACTAGCAGATAGATTTTTTTTTTAAAAGAAGCCGTTGGAATTTATTTGTTTGTTTGTTTGTTTGTTTATTTTTTGTATTGAGGTTGGAAACAGGGCTGCGGGAGGGGAAGAGAGAGACAGAGAGGAAGGAGAGGGGGAGGGGTGGGGAGGCAGATGGGCGCTTCTCCTGTGTGCCCTGGCCGAGAATCGAACCCGGGACTCCTGCATGCCAGGCCTATGCTCTGATACTGAGCCAACCGGCCAGGGCAGCAGATAGATTTTAAACATGCTCTTTTCCCTATCAGACCAGTCCTTTGAACAGCTTTTATACTTTGCCTAGACTACTATTCTTTCTCTTGTCTGTCTGGCAAACTCCTAAACTTCAAAGCCCCAGTGTCAGCATGCCCTCCTTCCTGTAGCCCTCCATGATACCTTAGGCAGAAACATCACCCTTCCCTGGGCCCCAGGCCTGACGAGGCCTGGTACTGGCTGTCTTTCCTAGACTGGGAGCTTTCTGAGGGCAGGGCTGAGAACTGAGTTCTCTCTGGGACCCCAGCTTTGCTCAGCTCAACGCTCAGGCACAGAGCAGCATCCATAAGAGTTCACTGAATGGCCTGACCAGGTGGTGGTGCAGTGGATAGTGGCCTGACCAGGTGGTGGACACAGAGGACCTAGGTTTGAAACCCGGAGGTCGCTGGCTTGAGCCCAAGGTCACTGGCATGAGCAAGGGGTCACTCACTCTGCGGTAGCCCCCACCCCATCAAGGCACATATGAGAAAGCAATCAATGAACAACTAAGGTGCCACAATGAAGAATTGATGCTTCTTATCTCTCTCCCTTTCTGTCTGTCCCTATGTTTCTGTCACACACACACACACACACACACACACTCACACACACTTCACTGAATGAATAAACAAGCACATGGAGAGGTAACTTGTAATATCAGGGTGTTGGACTGGACTGGCTGGTGGTGAGGTACCGGGTTCAGGGAAAGGGAGGCAGCACCTTCATTGCTGATAACCCAGTGGGGGAGGGAGTTGTGCCTCCTGCACTAGATCTGCCTGAACTGGTCAGCCCACCTCATGATGGGTCCAGTGGACTCAAGACAGGAAAACTGCATTCCGTGCCAGGGCCTGGCTCCACCTTCTTCCTGGCAGTGCCAAAAATCCTGTCTGTGTCAGGCTTCTGGAAGCCCTAATGGGAAGGGAGCCAACAGGGAGCCATTCAGGTCCCCGTGGCCCAGCACTCCACACAAGAGAAATCGGCTATCTGGGAAGGCCCCGCCCGGAGGGCCCCTGGGACTTTCTAGCCCCCACCCCACCCCACCCCTCCACCGCCCCTGTCCAGCAAGTGCCAGGCTCCATGTTGGGGGTCCAGGGTCCTAGAACGCCTATTCGGGTAGGAAGACAGATTAATGAGCCAATTACTATTGGTGGGGAGACAATCAAGTGAGGAAGCATGACTGTGTGGCCAGGGGATGCTTCAGAAGGTTGTAAGGAAGTCTCTGAGGAGTGGGCTTTAGAGGCAAGATCTGGGTTGTACAAGAACCCCAGTGGTTTAAGGTCGGGGTGAGAGTGCATCAGGGGAGGGCACAGCCCGTGCAAACGCCTGGAGGTCAGAGTGGTTGGTTTTATACTCAGGTTGTAGAGAAGGAAACTGAGGCTCCCAAAGGTAAGCTACGCGCCAGGGTCTCGTCAGTAGGTGGCGGGGTTAGAATTCAAATCCAGAGCCCAGGAAGTCCCAGCCCCTCACCCGGCTCAAGAGCCAAGGTCGGCACCACGCCCACGGTCCGCCCACCAGAGGCCCCGCCCCGCGGCATGGCCGGAAGTGCGCGAGGTCCCCAAGATGGCGCCTGAAACCCGGAAGTGAGTGCGGCCGCGGCGTTCTCAGAGAAACGGAGGCGGCCGGACCCGGGTACGAGGTGAGGCGCGGCCGGCCAGACCCCCGCCCTGACTCCGCCACCCTAGCTCGGTCGAAGCCTCGCTCCCTAGCCCGCGTGGGCCCGGGCATGCCGGGCCGGGTTTCCGGGATTCCAGGGCCGCGGGCGGGGGGAGCGCGGCTGCTTGTCTCCGCCCTTCCCGGCGACCCCCGACCATGCGCTGCTCTGTGACCCCTGTCCGACGCGCCTCCGTAGCGAGCCCCTACCCAGCTCATCGGTGATTCCCTGATCTCTTCCTTTTGGGTGACCCCCTACCCCGCACTTCTTGCTGACCCTGAACTTGACTTCTTTGGCGACCCTTGACTTTGCATTTATCGGCGAACATTGTGATACCCCACCTTCTGACCGCTCCTCCTTGATTCCGTGACCCCTTCCTCCTTGTGACCCTCAACCTCCGTGACCTAGCCCCTCTCTTTCTGGGGGGCCCTTGAGCTCTCCCATCTTGGTGACTACTGACCCCAGACTCCTTGGGGTTTCCTTCACGTTTTTCCTCAGTGTCCCTCTCCCGAGGACCCCTCCTTTTCTGGCTCCTGTCCCCAGCGCTCCAAGAAGGGCAGACAACCTTGGCTTTGGGATAGGGCCTTCTTTGCTAGTATCAGTTGACCTGGCAGAGCTTGATGAGGTGGGAGTGTCACCCAGAACTGGCAGTGAAACCTGGCAGCCAAGGAGAGACAGGGGTGGGTGGGTGGGTGGGGGTGCAGAGATGTCCCCCACCCCAGAGATGAGCAGAGGAGCAGTTTGTGTGGGTGGATGGGGAAAGTAAGGCTGCCAGGCAGGTCCTGCCTATCAGAGCTTCTTTCCAGCAGCCCAGAACTCCAGAACAGGAGGCTGGTGGGGCCTGCAGAGACTGGGCGTGGACAGCCAGGCAGCAGCCAGGGAAGCGGTGGGTGGGTGTCTCTCTGCATAACATTATTAAGCTTCTACAAAGGGAAAAAGAACTGAGTAGAGGTGTGTCTGGGGCAATCCCTGCTTCTGTTTCCTGGAATATGCCTTAAACCCACCTGCTCTGATGTCCTGCTGGTCCACACTGCCCACCCCCCGCTAGGTTTAGTGCCCTCTGTTTGCACTTAGTACAGGAGAGTGCTGGAAGCTGGCTGTGATAAAGCTTGCTGGCACTTTGGTAGGGGGGAATTTCAGGGTGTGAAAAGAGAGCTGGTGTTGGACTGAGTTTAGTTGGGAACCTGCCTACCTGCTGCAGGGCAGGGTGAGTCTGTCTTGTAGGTGCTTTGGAAAGGTTCAAGGAAAAAAGGGCTAGGGCCCTGGGGTCTTCAGACGCTGGAGGAAAGAAAGGCTGCCTAACATAGGCATTGAAACACCAGAGATGGGTCAGAGGCTGGCCTCAGTCAATAGATGTGAAGCTGGCCCTTCCTTCCAACCTGGGTAGTCCAGGGCTGAAACTGACCCTGCAGTGATTTTTCTCTGCCTTGAGCACTGAGTGTCTGGTTGCTGGGAGGCAGTATGTCCTGTGGACCCCCTGAGCAGAGGAATGGTGCTTTCTTTGAGCCTGAGACTGACCTGGGGCCCCATTGGCCAGCCCATGTGTGTCCTTTTTTCCAAGCACCCTGGATTTTCCCAGGGGAGGTCCCAGAAGTGGGTGATGGCTGCTCAGGGCTATCTGCTTGGGGCCACTGTCACCATAGTGTCATCTACCTCAAGTCCTTGTGGAGAACACTGAGTGTGAAATCTGGGCTGCTGGGTGGGTTGGCTGGGGAAGGGCAGGAGAGGGGAGGGGCCCAGAGTCCCCTACGGTGGGAGAGACACAGGCAGGTGGCCTAAGGAGCTCCCTGAGTGCAAGACACTGTCTGCAAGGACAAAGCAGTGCCAGGACCTAGGGGAAGGTGCTCTGGGGTTTCAGAAGGCATGAGGGCGCTTTTGTTTAGTTCTTGAATTTCTGGGGAGATATCTGTTCACACCTCCTAGTGTGTGTGTGTAGACATCTGTGCTCTGGCAGAGGGGTGGGGGAGCCCTGGGGTCAGATGAGTGTCTGGCTTTCCAGGGGAGGGCAATTGGTTTTGAAGTTGATGCTAGTGAGGCTGGCCACAGGTGGGCAGGGGGAGGTTGGGGCAGCCCAGGGTTATAGTTCTCCAGCTGTGTGACCTTGGGCCAGTCACTGGCCCCACCTGGAGGGAACTGCAACCAGACCCCTAAAGTCCACACTCTTGTCCCCCACCAGGGTGTGACCAATCTGGGCAGGCCCAGCTCAGTTCTAGCAAAGTCTCAGATGCCTATCCTGTCCGGCTGGCCGGAAACGCTGACCCAGCACAGGGCTCTGGCCATGTGAGTGAACTTGCTCAGGAATAAAGAGGCAACTGTGTCCAGTCCCCAGAGGCTGCCTCCCCCCCACGATGGCCTCTGCTTGATGAAATCTTTTCTGCTAGCATGGTGGGGGTCACAATTTCAGAGTGTAAACAAAGCACAAAGCTGACACTGCTAAATGCAGAGGCAGCTTCCTATGGTGCCAACACAGTCCCAGGGTCTGCATGTGTGTCTGTGCATAAGTGTACAAGTGAAGGTTTTGTTTGAAGATGTGTGTGGTACATGCATGTACACACGAGTACATGTGAACCTATGTGCATATTGTGTGTGAGCATGTGTGTTGTGTTCACGAGTGCATGTATGTCTACGACCATGTCTATTGTGTTATATATATGTAAGTGGGCTTTCATGTGTGTGAGTGCATGTGAATTACATGTGTACATTTGAGAGGGTACATGACCATGTATGTCATGTGTGAGTGCACATGCATGCATGTGTTGTATGTGTGTGCAGTTTGTAGTAGACAGGCTTGGCACATCTCCAGCCTCTTTTTTCTCGGCACAGAGTAGTGTGGTCAAACTGCAAGGAGACTGGGCATGGCAGGCCACTGGGTGTAGCCAGAGAACGTGGTCATCCAGACCTAGTCTAGGCCTGGCATGGGTACTGCTTGACCCCATCTTCCCCTTCTGCCCGTGCTCAGGTGTGACTTCAAGTGTTGGTGTCCCTGGGGCTCCTCTCTCCTGAGTGGAATCCCCAGTGCCTGTCCTTTGGAACTACCCTTTTCCTCCTGCCACTGGCAAGTCAATCCCACATGAGTGGCCTGAGAAGGGCTGAGACAGAAAGCAAACTTCTTTTATTGTCCTGCTGATGGTGACAACTGCCCTGAGGTTTCCTGCTTCTCTTGCTGGGAGGTTTGGCTGCCCTGCTGGCAGGCAGGTAACTCAGGTGAAGGCTTGAACTGTCCTTCCTTCCTTCCTTCCTTCCTTCATTTTAGTGAAGAAAAGGAAAAGAGAGAGAGACAGAGAAACATTGACTTGTTGTTTTACTTATTTATGTGTTCATTGGTTGATTATTTTTATTTTTTTTAGAGAGAGAGACAGACAGCGACAGACAGGCAGGAAGGAAGAGATGGGAAACATCGAATCTTCATTGTGGCCCCTTAGTTGTTCAGTGATTGTTTTCTCATATGTGCCTTGACTGAGGGGCTTCAGCTAAGCCAGTGACCCCTTGCTCAAGCCAGTGACCATGAGGTCATGTCTATGACCCCACACTCAAGCCATTGACCCTGCACTCAAGCCAGCAACCTCGAGGTTTTGAGCTTGGGTCCTGTGCATCCCAGACTGACGCTCTATCCACTGTGCCACCACCTGGTCAGGCCATTGGTTGATTTTTTTACGTGCCCTGACTGGGAATCAAACCACAACCTTGGTGTATCAGGATGACACTCTAACCATCTGAGATACCTGCCATCTGAGGTACCAACTGAGTTACCTGGCAAGGGGTTGAACTGTGGTTTTTGCTGCTGGGGCTCCATCATTTGTCCTGGGACTACCAGAACCACTGGGGTAGCAGAGGCAAGACCTTTTACTAATGTTCTAAAATCTGGATGAACTTTCGGAATGATGCTCAGTGAGAAGCCAGACACAAAAGATCATACAATGAGTGATCTCATTTAAGTGACTCTTCAGAGTAGGCAAATCCACATAGACAGGAAGTGGGTTCATGGTTGTCAGGGACTAGGAAAGGGATGGGGTAATTGTGGATGGGGATGAGGCTTCTTTTTTGGGGTGATGGAATGTTCTGAAACTAGATAGTGATGCTGGCCTGACCTGTGGTGGTGCAGTGGATAAGGTGTCAACCTGGAAGGCTGAGGTTGCCAGTTCAAGACCCTGGGCTTGCCCAGTCAAGGCACATACGAGAAGCAACTGCCAGTTGGTGCTTCCTGTTCCTTCCTCTTCTCTGCCTTTCTCTCTCTAAAATCAATAAATAAAATCTTTAAAAAACACATAAAAAAAGATAATGATGTTGGTTGTACAACCCTGTGAATGTACTAGAAACCACTGAGGTATGCACTGTAATGGGTGAAGTGATGTGAATTGTGTCACAATTCCCGCATGTGAATTGTGTCTTCTTTAAGGGATGTTTGTTTGTTTGTTTATTTATTTATTTATTTATTTATTTTTCAGGGACAGAGAGAGAGTCAGAGAGAGGGATAGATAGGGAGAGACAGACAGGAACGGAGAGAGATGAGAAGCATCAATCATCAGCTTTTGTTGCGACACCTTAGCTTTTCACTGATTGCTTTCTCATATGTGCCTTGACCACGGGCCTTCAGCAGACCGAATAACACCTTGCTCAAGCCAGCGACCTTGGGTCCAAGCTGGTGAGCTTTTTGCTCAAGCTGGCAACCTCGGGGTCTCGAACCTGGGTCCTTGGCATCCCAGTCCAACGCTCTATCCACTGCGCCACTGCTTGGTCAGGCAAATTTGTGTCTTCTTTAAACAAAGTGTTAAAAAATGAAAAACAGGGCCTGTTATCACCCCTCCAATGCCCACATGCTGTGGCCACGGGGTGAGTGGGCTCTAGGAGTGGTCTGAGTGACTCCTCACTGCCAGCTCATATGCGGGCACTGGGTGGTTTGTCAGGCATCTTCCCTCGGCCCCACGGAGAGAGCAGAAGAGGTGTCATCTCCCATTTTGTAGAATGTTAGGGTTAGGGTTAAGCCCCTGCTCTGCCCCTGACCAGTGCATCCTATAAGAGGTGCTCCTAGCCTGACCTGTGGTGGTACAGTGGGATAAAGCGTCGGCCTGGAACACTGAGGTTGCCGGTTTGAAACCTTGGGCTTGCCTGGTCAAGGCACATATGGGAGTTGATGCTTCCTGCTCCTCCCCCTTCTCTCTCTCTCTTTCTCTCTCCTCTCTCTCTAAAAATCAAAAAAAAAAAAAAAATTCTTTAAAAAAAAAAAAAAAAAGAGGTGCTCCTAGGGGATCTGGTCTCCTGGTGCAGGGTCGCCTTGGGTGGAACATGAGTGGATGGAGATCTAGGGGTAGGGGGTCCTGAGAGCAGCTCCTTTTTGAAGCTGACTTGGTGTGAAGCGGTGGGCTGGGGGCTGGCACTTCCCTGGCCTCCTGTAGGTTTTCCTGGTTGACTGGGACTTCCCCTCCCCACTGAGGTCAGGTGATGGCAGGGAGGATAGTAAACTCAGAGTCATGCTGAGTGCTCACCCAAATTCACCCATTTATATGTAACTCTTCCTGGGTTAGTTTGTGGGGGGTTCCCTCCTCCTGTGCTGACCACAGTGCATAAAGAGTGTTCCCAGGATAGATGACAGGAGACACAGCCCAGAGAAGCCAAGGAGGCTGTTAAGAAAAGGCCCACTTGCGGCCCTGGCCGGTTGGCTCAGCGGTAGAGCGTCGGCCTAGCGTGCGGAGGACCCGGGTTCGATTCCCGGCCAGGGCACACAGGAGAAGCGCCCATTTGCTTCTCCACCCCTCTGCCGCGCTTTCCTCTCTGTCTCTCTCTTCCCCTCCCGCAGCCAAGGCTCCATTGGAGCAAAGATGGCCCGGGCGCTGGGGATGGCTCTGTGGCCTCTGCCTCAGGCGCTGGAGTGGCTCTGGTCGCGACATGGCGACGCCCAGGATGGGCAGAGCACCGCCCCCTGGTGGGCAGAGCGTCGCCCCCGGTGGGCGTGCCGGGTGGATCCCGGTCGGGCGCATGCGGGAGTCTGTCTGACTGTCTCTCCCCGTTTCCAGCTTCAGAAAAATGAAAAAAAAAAAAAAAAAAAAAAAAAAAAAAAAGAAAAGGCCCACTTGCAAAAAAAATAAATAAGAAAAGGCCCACTTGCAATCTCTGATGTTTCTGAAGTCTCTTCTGAGCCTGTCACCTGCAGCAGGAACCTCTCCAGGCTATGTACTAGACATAGGGTTCCCTTGACTTCCAGAACATGCTCAGGCAATAACCTCCAGCCATGTTGCACCCTTCCCAATTGTCATGTAGAGCAGGCCCCCAGAGTCCCGCCATATTGGTCTCCATCCCCTTAGGGTAAATCTCAAATGAAACTGAAAGAGGCCTCGATTCTTTTGCTCCCAGGTTCTGGAAGCAATGCGTCCAAGCCTAGAAAGCTGTCACCCATTTCCTGGGAGTCCACTCCAAGGTTGAAAGGTCGCTGGTACAGGAAGTTGGGATAGCGGGAAGAAGGAGGGGTCCAGCTGGGGTCCCAAGGGGCAGTAAATTTTTATGGCCCTGACTCACCTGCAGTCTCTGCAGCAGAGATAGCCCACAGGCGGCAGGAGTGTCCTCTCTCACTCGTGACCTGCAGCCCATGGCTCTGGGTCTGGGATAGTAAGAAGACTCCTTCTTCTGCACATGAGGTAAACCAAGGAAAGGGTCACATCTGGGGAGTGGGACAGTACAGGTGTCAGGAGGGGAAGTTGCGCTCAGACCCCCTCATGCCCTTGGTTTTTTTCTGTGGCCAGGTCTGTATGGCTAGACCTCTCAGCAGGGCTTGCTGCAGGGTCCAGAGTGGTCTTAGTGGTTTGGGGTTATAGTTCTACCCTAGAAGCTATGAAGTGGAGGTATAAGGTCCATTCTCACCCCCAACTGGCCCAGGGTGGGTCTGAGCTTGGTGCTAGTGACTCAGGGCATGGGAACCTCTCTTGGTGTCACCAGTGAATACGTGAGCTGGCCTGGCCAGTGGCATTTTGGGAGGTTTTTCATCAGATTCTGGCCCTTGGGAACTTGGCCCACTGCTTTAGGGGGACTCAGGGTGAATGAGACCCTAGGTGTATGTGGGAGCTGTCAGGGACAGCTGGGGGGTGCTGAATGGTAACGAGCTGAGCAGCTTTGCTCTCAGCACCATGAGAATCTGGAGGAAGGTGCCCCAGAGAGAGGGTTGGGCTTTGCTACTCCAGAGATCTATGGGGAGCATGGCTTGCATCCCCATAGCCTGTCACTGACTGGGGCTGGGGGCCTTGCTGCCTAGTAGTCCATTCACCAGCTGTTACTATCTCAGTAACAGCCCCAGAGCCATCCCTGCCCTGGTTCCAGGACCTGTGGACATGTCACCTCATGTGGTAGAGGGGTTTTGCAGATGGGATTAAATTGAGAATCCTGAGATGGTAGTGATCATGGATTCCCAGGAGGCCTAGTGTCATCACAGGGTCCTTGTAAGAACTTTTTCTACTTGAGGCTGAAGGGAAGTGAGATACTAGAAGTTTGAGGAGACATGCATGTTACTGCTAGCTGTGAAGATAGGCAGAACATGACGGGAACACGGGCAGGCGGCCTCCAGAAGTCAAGATCCAGTCCTGCCAGCAGTTGTATGAGCTCAGAAATAGCTTCTCCTGGCTGCCCAGGTGGCGGCGCAGTGGATAGAGCGTCGGACTGGGACGCAGAGGACCTAGCTTCAGAACCCTGAGGTTGGCCCTGGCCGGTTGGCTCAGTGGTAGAGCGTCGGCCTGGCGTGTAGGAGTCCCGGGTTTGATTTCCGACCAGGGCACACAGGAGAAGCACCCATCTGCTTCTCCACCCCTCCCCTTCTCCTTCCTTTCTGTGTCTCTCTTCCCCTCCCGCAGCCCAACCGAGGTTCCATTGGAACAAAGTTGGCCCGGGCACTGGGGATAGCTCTGTGGCCTCTGACTCAGATGCTAGAATGGCTCTGGTTGCAGCAGAGCATCGCCCCCTGGTGGGCGTGCCGGGTGGATCCCGGTCGGGCGCATGCGGGAGTCTGTCTGACTGCCTCCCCGTTTTCAACTTCAGAAAAATACAAAAAAACAAACAAACAAAACCCTGAGGTCACTGGCTTGAGCAAGGGGTCACTCAGTCTGTTGTAGCTTCCTGGTCAAGGCACATATGAGAAAGCAATCAATGAACAACTAAGGTGCTCCAACAAAGAATTGATGCTTCTCACCTCTCTCCCTTCTGTCTGTCCCTATCTGTCCCTCTCTCTCTGTCTCTGTCACACATACACACACACACAAAATAAAAAAAGAAAAAGAAATAGCTTCTCCCCAGAGGGCGCAGTGTATGGGTGGTTTGGAAGCTCCAAGGCCAAGGTGGTGGGCTGGCCTGGATTTTCAGCCCACAGAACTGTGGGAGGGCCCACTATGCCGTTTTAAGCTGCCAAGTTTGTGGTCACTTGTCACAGCAGGAGAAATGAGTCTAGGTTCTGTTGGCAGGTCTTGGTGTTCTTGCTACTATTTGGAGGTCTGCTTATTTCCCAGAGTGGGCACAGGGTCTAGCCCAGCCCAAAGCAAGGAAGGGCCTTCCCTTCCTGCAGGACATTGATGCCCTTCAGGCTGGGGCAAAGGGCCTGCATGATGTTCTTGGCACCATGCTGGATAGAAGGAGCCTGAGGAGGATGCTGACTGCTTAGGCCACTGACCTAGGACTGTGTGACCTGGTTGTGGGCAGCACCAGCTGCTTTCCTGCTCGGGGCTCTCTGAGGGGTTGGTTTGGGAGATCTGCCACACGTCAAATAGGGAGAGTAACAAGTACCAGGAGGGGCGATCGAGCCCTCACATGGAAACCAGAGAGATTGCACAAGTTGGTGTCAAAAGATCAGGAAATTATGAGGATTTGGCTCAACATTCGCTCAGGGAAAGAAGACCTAGGAGTCAGAGAAAAACATAAGCTTAGTGTATCTAAAGCTTTTTAAAGACCACAAATAAGCACAAGACCTGAGCAGGCACTTTCCAGAAGAGGACTCCCACATAGAAGATGCTCGGCCTTCTGAAGGCTGTATAACTTTGCATGTTATTATATTTTTTAAGATTTCATTTATTGATTTTAGAGAGAGGAGAGAGAGAGAAAAGGAGGGGGTGAGCAGGAAGCATCAACTCATAGTTCCTTCTTGTATACGGCTTGACTGGACAAGCCCAGGATTTTGAACTGGCTACATCAGTGTTCCAGGTCGACACTTTAGCCGCTGTGCCACCACAGGTGAGGCAGATCTGCATTTGTGTGATTTGGGTTTGTTGTTTTTTTTTTTTAGTTTTTATTTATTCATTTTTAGAGAGAGAGAGAAGGGGGTGAGGAACAGGAAACATTTAATCTCATATGTGCCCTGACCAGGCAAGCCCAGGGTTTTTTGTTTGTTTGTTTGTTTTTGGTTGTTGTTTTCTTTACAGAGACAGAGAGAGAGTCAGAGAAAGTGACAGACAGGAATGGAGAGAGATGAGAAGCATCAGTCATCAGTTTTTCGTTGCCACACCTTAGTTGTTCATTGATTGCTTTCTCATATGTGCCTTGACCGTGGGCCTTCAGCAGACCGAGTAACCCCTTGCTCAAGCCAGATACCTTGGGTCCAAGCTGGTGAGCTTTTGCTTGAACCAGATGAGCCTGCATTCAAGCTGGCGACCTCAGGGTCTCGAACCTGGTTCCTCTGCATCCCAGTCCGACACTCTATCCACTGCGTACCGCCTGGTCAGGCAAGCCCAGGGGTTTTTTGGGTTTTTGTTTTTGTTTTTGTTTGTATTTTTCTGAAGTTGGAAACGGGGAGGCAGTCAGACAGACTCTCGCATGCTTCCGACCGGGATCCACCCAGCATGCCCACCAGGGGGCGATGCTCTGCCCATCTGGGGCGTCCCTCTGTTGCAACCAGAGCCATTCTAGTGCCTGAGGCAGAGGCCACAGAGCCATCCTCAGTGCCCGGGCCAACTTTGCTCCAGTGGAGCCTCGGCTGCGGGAGGGGAAGAGAGAGACAGAAAGGAAGGAGAGGGGGAGGGGTGGAGAAGCAGATGGGCACCTCTCCTGTGTGCCCTGGCCGGGAATCGAACCGGGACTCCTGCACGCCAGGCTGACGCTCTACCACTGAGCCAACTGACCAGTGCCTGTTTTTCCATTTATTTATACAGTCATTGGTTGATTCTTGTATGTGCCCTGACCAGGGATTGAACCTGGAACCGTGGCATATCAGGTCAACACTCTAACCAACTGACCTGTCTGGCCACGGCCTGCAGACCATCTTTTACCACACTGAGTGCATCTTTTACCACATTGAGTGCAGAACTGGAAGTTTGACCCTTGGCCACCTACACTCTCAGATGGGGCTTCCAAGTGGCCTACCCTGTCCTTGTCTCAGATGATTGAGCTCCCAATTCATGCCCCACATGGGGCCCTGCCATATTTGGCATCTCTGGGCTGCTGATTTCCAGATACTTCTTGGGGGCTTTGTAGAAATTTGAGGTTACATGTTTGGTGCCAGCCTGGCCCTGGTCTCCAGGCATCACAGGGATTCAGGCTGAGGGTCAGGGTGGCTCCAGCTGGGGTTTGCCTCCTGCTCCTGTCCAAGTATCTTGGCACAGCTGTACTGACTATACACTAGAAGCTGAAACTGAGAGATTTGTGTTCTCCCAGTTCTGGAAACCAGAAGTCCAAGATCAAGGTGAAGCAGGGTCAGGCTCACACTGAAGGCCATAGTAGAGGGCCTTTCCTGCCTCTTCCAGCTTCTGAGTGCTCTAGACGTCCCTTGGCTTGTGGCCACATCACTCCAGTCTTCACCTCTGTCTTCACATGGCTTTTCTCCCATTTGTATGTGTCCAGATCTGGGGAGGAGGACAAGATAACAGTTTGTATTAGGCCCACTCTGATTCAGCATGACCCCATTCTAACTAATTTCATCTACAAAGACCCAATTTCCTAATGAGGACCCATTCACAGGTTCCCAGTGGATGTAAAGTTTGGGGGTCACTGGTCACTTTAGCATACCTTCTCTGTTCTCCTATATTCCCCTGAACCACTTTTCTTCCCAAATTCCCAGTTCTCCATTGTCCTCAGCTGGCATCCATCCCCCTGTTGGCACTTGGGCCTGGGGATCTCACCCTGGCCCTGTGTTCCCCCTTTGCTGTCTTGTCCCCATGCATCCCACCTGAGTACCCCCTGGCCTCATTGGTCAGTAGGAGAGCAATAGGTTCCCAAGGCTTTTGGAAAGAAGAGAGCCAGAGCTGCCATGTCCCCCAGGACCCTGCCCTCACAACTTTCTTTTATCCTTGGATCTAGTTCCACCCATGGAGGTGGCTATCCAGGGGCAAGTGCCCCCTTGGGTGCCCTTCAAGAACTGAGCTGTGCCCCTAAGCCCAGGCAGGACCTTAGTGTAGAGCTGGTGCCCCCAAGATAGGCTACTGGGTCTTACCCATACTGAACTCTGTTGGCTTGACTTCTCTGCCCGCAGCTGCCCGTCTCGGCCCAGCATTTTGTTTTAGGAACAGAGCAACCTCTCCAGGATATACGTACTCCTTTCCCTTCCTAAGTCCCTCACTGGAGACTAACTCTAGACTGGCCCTGACCTGTGAGGTGAGGAAGGGCTGCCCATATCCAGCTCTGTGGACTTTTCAGACAGCCCTCCTTCCCAGACCATCTTGGTCAGCCAAGTCAGGCCCAGCTAAGCCTCATGTCAGGGCTTCTGCCCTAATAGCTGAGCCTCATGAAGCCCTAGCCAGCCCCGCTCCACCCCTGTCTGGACCCCAGGGCCCTTCACCTGGAGACTGAGAGAGAGATGGCTAGAATAGCTGCTGTCCTGTACCCTGTGGGAGGCCAGCAGATCCCTGCTGCCCACTGATGCCACGCCAAGGTGACAGCTTTGTTCTAGCTTTGAAGGATGTGAAGAGGTAATGAGCCCGCAGGGTCCAGATGGGGGTCCAGGCAGCCAGCTCAGAGTGTGTTTAGGGGCCAACCTAGCAGAGAGCTCAGTGTGGGGTGAGACCTGTGACCTGTCCTGGGGGTAAAGCTGTACCAAACCTTTCACCTCCAATGGTCCTGTCCAGGCCATTAATTCCTTGATCTTTGTCTTCTGTGATGACTTATTTGAAAACCTGATCTCAAAAGGAAGTCCTGTGAACATAAACCATAATGGTGACTGTAGGCCCCTATTTGCTAGGAGCACCCACTCTTCTTTCGTCATGAGACTCACTCTAAAAATACTCACTGGACCCACTGCACACCCATCTGACTCTGACCTTTGTGCCCAAGATCCTGCACTATGCCTCGGGTATACCCCATCTGGCACATGACATGTTCACACTCTGGAGCTCAGGGGCTGGGGCAGGGTCCAGAGCTTAGGACTGAGGGGCAGTCAGCAGAGGCCAGAATGTGAGGGGACGGTACAGGTTGTGTTTGGGGGACAGAGAGCAGGAAGCCTGAGGCTGTGGAGGCACCAGGGCACCTGGCTGTTAGAGGAAGGGGGCATCATAAGGGTGGCCTCTGCAGGAGTGAGGATGGTAGTGAGCATAGTGTCCCTCCCTTCTTCCCAGCCTTCTGTCCCACACACCCTGGCACCCACTAACCCACTTCCTGTCTCTGTGGGTCTCCCTGTTCTAGACATTTCGCATAAATGGAATCACAGACTGTGTAGCCTTTTGTGTCTGGCTTCTCACTGAGCATCATGTGTTTAAGGTTCATCCATGTTGTTGTGAATAACAGTGTTTTACTTCTTTTCATGGCTGAGTAATATTCTAGTACAGCAAATTTTTTCATCTCATGGCACACATAAAACTAATTACTAAAATTCTGTGGCATACCAAAAAATAAATTTTTGTCAATCTGACAAAATGGGTATACTTTTGATTCATTCACACTGGACGGTTAGTGTTGTGTTGGCTGTTGTCATTTTTTTATTTGACAGTTTAAGAAAAAAGAGATCAATACCTTTGAATAAATAGTCAGGTTTTGCATGTTTTAAAAATTCTTGGCCCTGGCCAGTTAGCTCAGTCATTTAAGAGCATCTTACTAAACAACAAGGTAGGTTGCAGGTTCAGTCCCTGGTCAGGACACACACAGGAAGCCCCGAATGAGTGCACAACTGAGTGGAGCAATGGATGAGTGCTTCTCTGCCTTCCTCTCTCTGTCTCTGAAAATTAAAAAGATATTAAACCCTGGCTGGATAGCTCAGTTGGAGCATCGTCCCAGAGCGTGGAAGTGGCTGGTTTGATTCCCTGGTCAAGGCACATGCAAGAGCAGCTCCATGTTCCCATCTCTCTTTCCTGTCTTTCTCAAAAATAAATAGATAAATAAATAAATAAATGAAATTCTTGCGGCATACTAGTGTGCCATGAAAATTGCTGTTCTAGCCTGACCTGCGGTGGTGCAGTGGATAAAGTGTTGACCTGGAAATGCTGAAGTTGACGGTTCAAAACCCTGGGCTTGCCTGGTCAAGGCACATATGGGAGTTGATGCTTCCTGCTCCTCCCTCCCCCTTCTCTCTCTCTGTCTCTCCTCTCTAAAAATTAATAAAAAAAAAAAAGAAGGAAAATTGCTGTTCTAATGCTGTCCTTCCCAGGAGCACACCCGTGCCTTTTTCCTTCTCAGGCATGCATCTCCTAAACTCAAAGGGTCCCCATGAGACTTGCAACCAGGGAAGCAGCGGGCAGTGGCAGCTTGTCCCAGGTTCACCCCGCGAACCTGTCTTCAAGGCCCTCTTTCCTCTGATTTTTTCAGTGAGCCAAAGCAGCCCTGCCTAGGCTCAATTTTTCCTATAACATTTCTAGAGAGCCAAAGTAACCCTGCCTGTTCTTTCTCCTGTTGCTTCATATATCGTAAGTCCCTCCTTGTTTCACTGTCCTCAGCTTTAATAAACATACTCCCAAAATAAAATAAAAAAAGGAGAAAGAAAAAAAAATTGCTTTTTTTAGTGTGTGGATGGGCATATTTGTTCATTCATTAGCTGGTGGACCCTTTAGTTTTTTCTGCTTTTCGGCTGTTTTAATTATGCTGCTGTGGACATCAGGTACAGGTTGTTGTTTTTTTTTTTTTTCTTTTTTTTCTTTTCATTTTTCTGAAGCTGGAAACAGGGAGAGACAGTCAGACAGACTCCCGCATGCGCCCGACCGGGATCCACCCGGCACGCCCACCAGGGGCGACGCTCTGCCCACCAGGGGACGATGCTCTGCCCATCCTGGGCGTCGCCATGTTGCGACCAGAGCCACTCTAGCGCCTGGGGCAGAGGCCACAGAGCCATCCCCAGTGCCCGGGCCATCTTTGCTCCAATGGAGCCTTGGCTGCAGGAGGGGAAGAGAGAGACAGAGAGGAAAGCGCGGCGGAGGGGTGGAGAAGCAAATGGGCGCTTCTCCTGTGTGCCCTGGCCGGGAATCGAACCCGGGTCCTCCGCACGCTAAGCCGACGCTCTACTGCTGAGCCAACCGGCCAGGGCCAGGTACAGGTTTTATGTGGACATGAGTCTTCCTTTTTCCTAGGTGAGCACCTAGGAGCAGAATTACTAGATCTGTAGCAACTGTATTTAATGATTTGGGAAACTGTTGATGTCCGAGCAGACATACTACTTCATACTCCCATCTACTGTGATCGTGGGCCCTAACCCTGGCTTCCAAGGCACAGCCTCTCCTCCTCCCGCATGTCTTCACAGAGAGGATGCACATGCTCCACAGTCTTAGCTTCCTTAACCTCGGCCCTCTGGGTTTTAGCTTCCAGAGGAATCTTCAGCCCTCCCCGGTAGTAGACAAACCACTTTCTCTGAAGGAATGTGATGGCTGGCCTGCAGGTAAAGACAAAATACCTAACTGGGACTTCTGGTGCTGCCACTCAGAACATGCTCCATAGGGGGTTTGTGGACACGGCCAGGCCAACTGTGGTTCCTGGGACAGGGGCTTCTGGGGCGGGCAGGAAGAGCTGTGCAGGCCAGAGGGACATGGACGAGGGTTGAGTGTGGGGATGGACCTGCTGGTGGGGGTACTCTGGGCACAGTGTACCCCAAGGATAGCTCAGGATTCTGCCCCATGCCTGTTCACAGGCTCTGGATGGTGCTTTCCAAAAAAGCAGCCAGGCTCTATAGCCTCAGATCCTAGAAGTACCCTGTGTGGGACAGGATCAGCTTGCTTATTTCTTTATTTATTTTGTGACAGAGAGAGGGAGAGATAGGGACAGACAGTAAGGGAGAGAGATGAGAAGCATCAATTCTCTATTGAGGCACCTTAGTTGTTCATTGATTGCTTTCTCATATGTGCCTTGACTGGGGAGGGGGGGACTACAGCAGACTGAGTGACCCTTTGCTCAAGCCAGCAACCTTGTGCTCAAGCTGGTGAGCCTTGCTCAAACCAGATGAGCTTGTGCTCAAGCCAGCAACCTTGGGGTTTTGAACCTGTGTCCTCTGCATCCCAGTTCGATGCTCTATCCACTGAGCCACTGCCTGGTCAGGCAAGGTCGGCTTTATTTAGGATGTAGCTGCCGCAAGGGGGAGTTGTGGTGGGGAGGGTCTCAGGCAGGGGAACACATTCTGTTCTGAGCATTTGCTACAGAGAAGGGATGAGAGTGAACCTGCAGTCAGCTCCATGAGCTTTCCTCATTGCGTAGAGGTGGTTTGCATCTGCCTTCTGTCCCAGGTGCTGGGAGTAGACCTTCCTCAAGGGGTGTCCCTGAATCGAGGCACTTCCTGGGACCTCAGTGAAGGCAGCAGTCTGCTAAAGGCTTGAGGAGCCTTGTCCACAAAGCCCTGACCAAACTCATTCTTCAGATAAACAAATGGAGGCTCCAGGAGCTAAGGTGCCATGAGCTGTTTAATTATCTAACCATTCAAATCTTTGACCTGTCTGCCTGATCCCAAAATTTTTATAAGGACCAGCGAAGACCACAGTAGCTTTGTGCTCATCGCGGTTGACCCCAGGGTCTCCACTTGCAGCTTCTAGGCCTTCTCATCAGGTCTGTCCTGCTGGAACCTATAGGGTGCATTTAGGAGGTGTCCAGCATTTCTAAGAGTCCAGGCCTTTGTGGGGGCGTGGGAAGGGTTGTCTCATCATCAGGCATAAGCTTGAAGGCCTGAGCAGACAGGCGGAGGCTGGAGCTGGGCCATAGGATGAGGGGTGCACGGCCAGCAGGGCTCAGAGTGAAGGCCCCCCCCCCCACTACCCCGCAGGATTGCACAAGCAGCTCTTGCGACTGTGATTACTGGAAGTCCTGAGGATTTCTTCACTCAGGGCTTGGCTGGGAGTGGTGGCTGCCTCCCCTTCCTGCCTCCCTGGGTGATTAAAGTTCTGGCGTGGCCTCCTCCCGGAGGAGCGTGCTGGCAAACCTGGGGTCCCTGTTTAGTGAGGATGGGGCCCAGGATGAGGGTGCTCAGTCACAGGGCACAGGGTAGATTAAAATCATGGGGGGTTGGAGTCACCCTGTGGCTTTTCCTGGCCGGTTACGCCAGTCCTGGAGAATGAGGACATTCTCAGTGGGAACGCTGTGTGTCCTTACCCCAAACCAAGTCTAGGGACTCTTCCTGGCTCAGATTGGCCCTGACTCCCCCAGATACCTCTCCTGGCTGCAGAGGGCCAGGGCTGGCCTGTGGCCTGGGTGGGCGCCCTCAACACAGAGGTGTTGGACAATTGAACTCTGCCTCCTAGCCAGATGTACCCGTCACAAAGCCAGGTGCCCAGGGGACGCTCCTCACACCGAGGATCCCATAGCTCATGGCTCCTTTGGGGCCACATTATTTGTTATTCAGTGGACCAGGTGGCCTGAGACACTGCTCTAACCAGCAGGGAGAGAATGAGGCGGGGTCGGCAGCCCTCCTGAAGATCCAGAACCAATGTCCCCAGGAAGGGGCCCAGGGCAGTAGGGGGGGCCTCCTGTGGATTTGGAGCATGGAGGCCAAGTGAGGGTTGTATCCCCAGAATAGCTGCTGGGGAAAGGGTGTTTGGGAGCTTCAGCTCACATTCCCTCCTCCCCCATTGAAGTGGGGCAGTCAGGGTGTGTGGCTGGTATGGTGAATGGACCATGGGGTCTTATTGCTGAGGCAGAGCCTGAGAGGGAACCTTGACCCACTCCCTCTGTGTTCACCTGGCCTACCTGTCCCTTGCCTACTGTCCTTTGTCCTCAGGGATCCGGGGGAAATTTTTGCCTATTGGGGTCAGAGGGTGACCAGTCTTGTCTCTCCCTAGGTCATGATGCCTCCACCTCGGAGCAAGAAGCCCAGATAGACGCCCCTGTGGCCCCAGTCAAGGTGCTGCCTGATGCTGTCAGTGGGGCCCGCCATGGATGGGGAGTTCCCACAGCATGAGGCCCCACCAGCTGGCAGTGTCCTGTACAGCCCACGCCCCCTGCCGAGCCCACTGTGCGGGTCCAGTGTCCAGGTAAGTCTTCTCGCACCCCCCACCCCTGGGTCAGCCTTGGAATGGGATGCTGCCCTTGAGGGAATCCTAGCTGCCACCAATTTTTTTAACCACGAGCCACTAGGTTTACTTTTTTACAAAGGTCATGACTGGCACTTGGGGAGCCACTTGGGGCCTGGCTGCTGCCTTCACCTGCAGGACTGGGACCCCTGCAGTGGGTTATGGCTGTTTATTTTTCTTCAATATTTTTTCTTTATTTTTTTTTTTTTTTTTTTTTTTTTTTTTTGTATTTTTCTGAAGCTGGAAACAGGGAGGCAGTCAGACAGACTCCCGCATGCACCCGACCGGTATCCACCCAGCATGCCCACCAGGGGGCGATGCTCTGCCCATCTTGGGGCGTCGCTCTGCTGCAATCAGAGCCATTCTAGCGCCTGAGGCAGAGGCCACAGAGCCATCCCCAGCGCCCAGGCCAACTTTGCTCCAGTGGAGCCTTGGCTGCGGGAGGGGAAGAGAGAGACAGAGAGGAAGGAGAGGGGGAGGGGTGGAGAAGCAGATGGGCGCTTCTCCTGTGTGCCCTGGCTGGGAATCGAACCCGGGACTCCTGGATGCCAGGCCGACGCTCTACCACTGAGCCAACTGGCCAGGGCTTTTCTTTGTAATTTAACAGACTTTTTTTTTTTTAGAGAGAGGGAAAGAGAGAGAGAGGGGAAGGAAGATGAGAAGCATCAACTTATAGTTGCAGCACTGTAGTTTGTTGATTACTTCTCATAGGTGCCCTGACTAGGGGGGAGGGGGCTCCAGCCGAACCAGTGACCCCAGGCTCAAGCCAGTTGTCTTTGGGCTCAAGCCAGCGACCATGGGGTCATGTTGATGATTCCATGCTCAAGCCGGCAACCCCAAGCTCAAGCTGGTCACCTCAGGGTTTTAAACATAGGTCCTCTGCGTCCCAGGCCGACACTCTATCCACTGTGCCACCGCCTGGTCAGGCAAGAGACTCATTTCTTTTTCTTTTTCTTTTTCTTTTTACAGAAACAGAGAGAGAGTTAGAGAGAGGGATAGGGACAGACAGACAGGAACAGAGAGAGATGAGATGCATCAATCATCAGTTTTTTGTTGCAGCTCCTTAGTTGTTCATTGATTGCTTTCTCATATGTGCCTTGACCGTGGACCTTCAGCAGACCAACTAACCCCTTGCTCAAGCCAGTGACCTTGGGTCCAAGCTGGTGAGCTTCTTTTCGCTCAAACCAGATGAGCTCTCACTCAAGCTGGCGACCTCAGGGTCTCAAACCTGGGTCTTCCGCATCCCAGTCTGATGCTCTATCTACTGTGCCACTGCCTAGTCAGGCTAGACTTATTTCTTAAGTGGTTTTAGATTTATAGGAAAATTATACAGAAAGTTCCCACATTCCCTGTTTCAGTGTTGGTTAATGAGTGATCTATGTTGTTACAACAGAGGAGCCAATACTGATTGATGCATTATTATTCCACAGTGGACATCAGAATTCTCTTTTGGTATTGAACACCAAATGTACAATGACATGTATCTACTGTTACAGTGTCTGCAGAGTAGTGTCACTGTCCTGAAACTCTCTGTGCTCTGCCTGTATGTCCCTCTCCTACCCTGGCACCTTTTCCTTGTCTCCACAGTTTTGCCTTTTTCAGAATGTCCTAGAGTTGGGATCATACAGTATGCAGGCTTTTCAGATTGACTTCCTTCACTCAGTAATATGCATTTAAGGTTCCCCCATGCTTTTTCATGACACTATAGCTAATTCTTTTTTTTTTCTTTGTTTTTTTTTAATTTTGACAGAGAGAGTCAGAGAGGGACAGACTGACAGGAAGGGAGAGAGATGAGAAACATCAATTCTTCGTGCGACACCTTAGTTCATTGATTGCTTTCTCATATGTGTCTTGACGGGGGGGGGGGGGGGGGGGGGGGAGGCTACAGCAGAATGACCTCTTGCTCAAACCAGCGACCTTGGGCTTCAAGCCAGTGACCTTTGGGCTCCAGCCAGAAACTATGGGTTCATGTCTATGATCCCATGCTCAAGCTGGTAACCTCTGAATTTCAAACCTGGGTCCTCTGTGTCCCAGTCTGACACTATCCACTGCGCCACCGCCTGGTCAGGCTCAGTAGCTAATTCTTTTTTTGCGTGTGACAGAAAGACAAGTAGGGACAGACAGGAAGGAAGATAGATGAGAAACATCAATTCTTCTTTGTGGCACCATAGTTGTTCATCGATTGCATTCTCATATGTGCCTTGACAGGGGGGTGGGGGGCTACAGCAGACCGAGTGAACCCTTGCTTGAGCCAGCAACCTTGAGCTCAAGCTGGCAAGCCTTGCTTAAACCAGATGATCCCGCTCTCAAGCTGGCGACCTCGGGGTTTCGAACCACTGGGTCTCCCGTGTCCCAGTCTGATGCTCTATCCACTGTGCCACGGCCTGGTCAGGCAGTAGCTAATTCTTTTTAGTGCAGAGTGACATCCTGTAGTCTGGATGGACCACAGTTTATCCATCACCTTCTAAGGGCATTTTGGTTGCTCCCAGGTTGTTTTTTTGTTTTGTTTTGTTTTTTATATTTAATTAAAAATTTACCCTGGCCGGTTGGCTCAGCGGTAGAGCGTCGGCCTAGCGTGCGGAGGACCCGGGTTCGATTCCCGGCCAGGGCACACAGGAGAAGCGCCCATTTGCTTCTCCACCCCTCCGCCGCGCTTTCCTCTCTGTCTCTCTCGTCCCCTCCCGCAGCCAAGGCTCCATTGGAGCAAAGATGGCCCGGGCGCTGGGGATGGCTCTGTGGCCTCTGCCCCAGGCGCTAGAGTGGCTCTGGTTGCAACATGGCGACGCCCAGGATGGGCAGAGCATCGCCCCCTGGTGGGCAGAGCGTCGCCCCTGGTGGGCGTGCCGGGTGGATCCCGGTCGGGCGCATGCGGGAGTCTGTCTGACTGTCTCTCCCTGTTTCCAGCTTCAGAAAAATGGAAAAAAAAAAAAAAATTATTTATTTATTTATTTATTTATTTTTGTGTTTTTCTTAAGTTGGAAACAGGGAGGCAGTCAGACAGACCCCTGCATGTGCCCAACCAGGATCCACCCAGCATGCCCACCAGGGGGTGATGCTCTGCCCATCTGGGGCGTTGCTCTGTTGCAACCAGAGCCATTCTAGCGCCTGAGGCAGAGGCCATAGAGCCATCCTCAGCACCCGGGGCCAACTTTGCTCCAATGGAGCCTTGGCTGCGGGAGGGGAAGAGTGAGACAGAGAGGAAGGAGAGGGGGAGGGCTGGAGAAGCAGATGGGCGCTTCTCCTGTGTGCCCTGGCTGGGAATCGAACCCGGGACTCCTGCACGCCAGGCCAATGCTCTACCACTGAGCCAACCAGCCAGGGCCTGCTCCCAGGTTTTGACAACTGAAATAAGTATCCTAAGTAACAAAACTACCACAAGTGTAGGCCGGACTCTAATGTCACAGAGCCACAAGCAGTCCCAGGAAGAGAAGGGTCCAGAATTCTCCAGTGGGTCAGACATAGTACCTCCTTTCCTAGGTGAAAGTGGAGCTCTTCTTCCATTGTAGGAAGAAAAACTATGGTGGGGAGACTGGAGCTTCTGGGGTCTGGGAGAAGAACAAGTGAGATGCTTGATGCTGAGAACAGGCTAGGAATCAGCAGGAATGGGTAAAAGGCTGGGTGCTCAGGATTAAGAAGAGCTAGGAAATGGGCTACAGGTCAGGCAGATCTCAGGTTCCTGGGAACCATCAGGAGGCACTAGGCTCATAACTGGAGCATCAGAAAGAGCTGGGAGGACTTGGAACCCAAATTCCCTCCACGCCCATCTATGCCCATATGGTGTCTTAACACGGCAGAACATGGAATGTGAACTTAGAATTGGTCTTGAACACTGGGCAGGCAGTGAGTCAGCACTGATTTGAGATACCACCTGTAGCTCAAGCCTGGCTGAGATCCAGCAGGGCCTTCAGCAGGGTCCAGGCTCCACCATGAGCTGGCCCAGCCTCCTCTCTCCTTTCTTTTTTTCTTTTTTTGTTTTTTTTTTTTCTTTTTCATTTTTCTGAAGCTGGAAACAGGGAGAGACAGTCAGACTGACTCCCGCATGCGCCGGACCGGGATCCACCCGGCACGCCCACCAGGGGGCGACGCTCTGCCCACCAGGGGGCGATGCTCTGCCCATCCTGGACGTCGCCATGTTGCGACCAGAGCCACTCTAGCGCCTGGGGCAGAGGCCACAGAGCCATCCCCAGCGCCCGGGCTATCTTTGCTCCAATGGAGCCTTGGCTGCGGGAGGGGAAGAGAGAGACAGAGAGGAAAGCCCGGTGGAGGGGTGGAGAAGCAAATGGGCGCTTCTCCTGTGTGCCCTGGCCGGGAATCGAACCCAGGTCCTCCGCACGCTAGGCTGACACTCTACCGCTGAGCCAACCGGCCAGGGCTCTCCTTTCTTTTGAAGCTCTCCGACTTCCACTCAAGTTGTCACAGCTGATAACCTTCCTGTTGCACCTCTGTCCCCTTCACTGTCCCTCTGTGCCATCCCGTGAGTGGCAACGTGTTTGTTCCTGGGGTTCCATTGTACCTGTTTCTCAAGCTCAAAGCACGAACTTGCCATTGTTATAACACAGGATTCTTCTTTCTCAGCATCTCATAATTTGCTTAAATATTTCTATAGTGTTGGGCCTTTGGGGTGGTTCCAATTTTCTGCTGCTATAAATAGCACTTCATGTTTACTTGCCCCTATGGATTCCCCTACTCACCCCCCACCCCTTTCTGGAATACAATTCCTAGGTCAGAATGTGCACTGAGTGGGTAGCCTAGGACAGAAATGTGTGTTCCTGCTACCTCCCCTTTATGGTGACCCAGGAAGCCAGTGGAAGGCCAGGATGTAAGCTGTACCTGAACAGCTTGTGAGGACCTGACAGGCTCAGAAACTAGGATGTTGGGCAGTGATAAGGATCTTGGTGCAAAGAAAGTTCTGGTTGAGCCGCGGCTTTGGCTCTAGGCACTTCTCTGGGCAGTCAGAGCCTGGCTGACCAAGGCTTGGCCGCCCTTCCCCAGGCTGTGCACTCAGGCTGTTCCCCTTGGGCCACTGATTGTGGGAGTTGCCTCTCAGGCCATAGCAGGTCTGACCAGGGGCTACCAGCAGACTCTTTAACCCCTGCAGCCTGTGCAGACTGTGGCTTTGTGCGGGTCGATGTGGGCGACATGCTCCTTATTTTTGCCTCCTAGGTGGGCAGAACCAAGTTCAGGAAGAGGAACCAGAGTGGACCAGGTCGGAGATGGAGCTGGCCTTAGGAGTTTCAGTGTCGCTAAAGTGGCCAGATTTAGCAAATGAAAACATAGCCATCCAGTGAAATTTTAAGTTTCACATAAACACATAATTTTTTGCTTTGTGTGTCCCATTCAATACCAACACTAAAGATTACTTGTTGCTTATTAGAAATTCCAATTTTCCTGACCAGGTGGTAGCACAGTGGTTAGAGTGTCAACCTTGGATGTAGAGGACCTAGGTTCAAAACTCCGAGGTCGCCAGCTTGAGCACGGGCTCATCAGCTTGAGCATTGGCTCACCAGCTTGAGTGCGGGGTTGCCAGCTTGAGCATGGGATCATAGACATGACCCCATGGTCACTGGCTTGAGACCAAAGTCACTGGCTTGAAGCCCAAGGTCGCTGACTTGAGCAAGGGGTCACTGGCTCAGTTGGAGGCCCCCGCCCGCCCATCAAGGCACATATGAGAAAGCAACCAATGAACAACTAAAGTGCCACAACTATGAGTTGATGTTTTTCATTTCTTTTTCTTCTTGTCTGTTTGTGTCTGTCTCTCTCTTGCTTAAAAAAACAAACAGCCCTGGCCGGTTGGCTCAGCAGTAGAGCGTCGGCCTAGCGTGCGGAGGACCCGGGTTCGATTCCTGGCCAGGGCACACAGGGGAAGCGCCCATTTGCTTCTCCACCCCTCCGCCGTGCTTTCCTCTCTGTCTTTCTCTTCCCCTCCCGCAGCCAGGGCTCCATTGGAGCAAAGATGGCCCGGGCGCTGGGGATGGCTCTGTGGCCTCTGCCTCAGGCGCTAGAGTGGCTCTGGTCGCAATATGGCAACGCCCAGGATGGGCAGAGCATCGCCCCCTGGTGGGCAGAGCGTCGCCCCATGGTGGGCGTGCCGGGTGGATCCCGGTCGGGCGCATGCGGGAGTCTGTCTGACTGTCTCTCCCTGTTTCCAGCTTCAGAAAAATGAAAAAAAACAACAACAAACAAACAAACAAAAAAACTGATTTCACTAGATGTCCGGTATTTTATCTGCCTTTCTAGAAGGCGTTCATCTTTCTAATCAGCTTATAGGTGGCCTGGGCAACTGGGGCTGATGATGACCCAGGTCCTGTCCCTCCCCAGGAAAGGGCTAGCCTTTGTCTCCATGTGGAGAATCCCCAGGCAGGCTGTGAATGGCTGGCTGGAGTCAGGTACCTATTTCTGGACCAATCACATCCCAAGGGTCGGCCCTCTGAAGGTGAAGCTACCGCTCCTAGCTGCACTGGAAAATCCCTAGGAAGGCTCTGAGTGGCTGACTTTGTAGTGCCACTTCTGTGGGGCAGGACTGTGGTGTTCTTTTTTTTTTTTTTTTTTTTTGACAGAGAGAGGAACGAACAGCTAGGGACAGACAGGAAGGGAGAGAGATGAGAAGCATCAGTTGTGGCGCCTTAATTGTTCATTGATTGCTTTCTCATATGTGCCTTGACCGGGGGTGGGGGGGTCTACAGCAGCGCGAGTGACACCTTGCTCAAGGCAGCGACCTTGGGGTCAAGCTAGTGACCCCATGCTCAAGCTGGTGAGCCTATTCAGGCCGGATGAGCCCGTGCTCAAGCTGGTGAACTCAGAGTTTCAAACCTGGGCTTTCCACATACCAGTCCGATGCTCTATCCACTGTACCACCGCCTGGTCAGGCTGGGGAGTTCTTGGCTATCAGCCTTACTAGACCTGGGTCCTGGGGGAGGAGGTTGGGGTTACTGAGTAGACTAAGCCAGGAATGTTCCCTACCATCCTGCCTCCCCAGCTGAAGCCTGAGATCCTCAAGGACCTATGGGTTTCCTGGCCTAGGAGCTCTACCAGGGCTCCCCCAGCTCTGATATAGGTGTAGGTGGAGAAGGTCAGGCAAGTGAACAACTTCCTTGGTCCTCCCCATTCCAGACACCCACAGCTTGCAGGCCAGCTGTGTCCCTTGTGGGCCCACAGTGTAGGCACCCACATCCTGGACTGGCCTCGTCCAGGCACTATCCATATGTCCCAAGACCATTTATGCTAATTCACCTAAGGAAGCTAAGCACAATCTGAAATGGAATGTTCCAAAAGTGTCTGTGACCTTGGGAAGTTCACGTCCTTCTGGAGCTGTATTTCTCTTCTCAAATAGGGGCCACAGAGGGCATGTGACTCTTGTAAGAGTGTTTGCGCCATTGGCCTTCATGCTGGGGAGAGGCCCTGTGCTGCTTTTTCACCCAATTCTGGTTTTGTTTTGCTTTTTAATGAAGAAAAATTTTTTTCCATTGATTTGAGAGAGAGAAAAACAGAGAGAGTAGCGTCAATTCATTGTTTTACTTAGTTTTGTTTTACTTAGTTGTTCCATTTAGTTTTGTACTTATTAATTGCTTCTTTTTTGTGCCCTGACCAGAGGTTGAACCTGTGACCTCTCGCGCACTGGGTTGATGCTTTATTCACCTGACCAGGGCCTTCTCCAATTCTTTATTTTGTAGCCTTTGCAAAATCTGAGAATGGGCAGGACTCCCGGGGTCTCTTTCAGGTGATAATGTTTCGAGGTGTTTCTCTCCCCTTCTTTGTGTCGATTCTCTGGGATCCTCTGGACACTGTTAGACCTCTTTAGAGGTCAGGGGTAGAGTACAGTGATGGGAATTCACGGCTGGCTTCTCCTCTTGGCATAGAGGGGCACAGGAAAATAGCACCATGGTGGTTTCAGCCATCTGGGCTGGTTCTAGGCCAAATCTGGGTTAGGGTCTCAGAGAAAGAAGACATGGCAGCCTGAGGAGGTACATACAGCTGCGTTACTGAGGACCAGGACCTGGGTGGGCCAGTGAGTGGGAGTCTGCTAGCTGCTGGGCTCCTGACTCAGACTTGCCATCCATCTGGGTCAGCTGAAAGAAGCAGAGATCATGACCCCAGCCAGTAGTCCTTTCCGCAGAGGACAACGTCCCTGATGGGGCCCTATGTAGGCTTTATTGCTAGTGGGGCTGTTGCTTGTTTTAGGGAAAAGGACTTCCTGCCAAATTGACCCATGTGTAAAGGTGGGACATGTCAGTCCCATTGTACAGAGGGACTGGAGTGTTCACGGTCCCATAACCCCAAGCTGGTCCTGTCAGATCCCAGTGCAAGGCCCCTTATGTCCCCCACTGACCTCAGGCTTACCCTTCCAGCTACCCACTGGTATTCCTGAAGCAAGTTCCTTGGGATCCCTTGCTGTGTTCTTGGGCTTGAGTTAGCTGATGCTGGTAGCCCCCTTGGCCCATGGGGGTTCTGAGAAGGGTGACCTTCCAACCTGCCTAGGAAGGGTTGAGCAATGAGGGCCCTGCCAATTCATGGTGCTGGTTGGAGCCCCTTGCCCTGGCCTTGGACCCTACCCCTCTGAGAAGTCCCCTCTCTCTGGGAAGTTCGCACATCTCCCTAATGGGGCCTAGCCCTATAGGGACTTGCACCGTCTTGCTTGGCGTCTGGTCTTATATTAGAGTCCTGCACTACCAGCTCATGGGTCCTTGTGAAATGCAGGTTTCTGGACCCCAAGTCTGGGTGTCAGAACCTGAGGTAGCGGGCAGTCTTGGCTCCTCAGGCCTCTGGGATTCTGGGACAATACCCACCCATCCCCACCTGGTCCAGCACATTTATTGATACTTTCCTCTTTACTGCAACTCTCAGTGGGTTTTCCCATGCATGTGGAGTAACTAAGGCACATAGCAGTTAAGTGACTCTCAAGTGGCCCAGTTAGGAGCCAGGGTTGGGGCTTGTTACCATGACCTCAGAGCGCTTGGCTCTAGGTCAGCCTCGTAAGTAGAGCAGGGTCCCTCTTCTCTTATCCTCTTTGGTCCCTTTCTGACGTGCTCGCTCTGTTGCAGAGTGCTGTGTTGCATTACCCGTGGTGGAACACCTTCCCGCCTGCGCCATATCCAGCCTTCAGTGAAAGCCAGTAAGTTCCACAGCCCGGATTCAAGACAGCCCCACCATGTCCTATGGCCACACTGCCCATGGGGGTTTCATCTGCCTTCCTATTCTACAGTCACAAATTAAAACTAGAACTCACAGCCAGGGGGCTTTAACCTCCTGCCAAGTGGTTTGTGGGCCTGGCCTTGACTGTTAAGAGACATTTGAGATCAACCAGCTATGATCTGTTTTAGTGAGAACCCACCAGGAAAAAGGACAGAGGTAGTAGTGACAAAAGTCAGGGAGAGCTCTACTCTGTGGGGGAATGACAACAGATGGAGGGGGTGGAAGGAACCAGGAGGGCATCTTCCTACAGAGGGCAATAGGAGCTGGGTTTTATAGGGTAAATAGGAGTTTACAGGGGAGCTTACCTGGAACCAGGCCAAACAATGGCCTGTGCACAGGGCATGGAAGCATGTGCAGCTGGACCCGCTTTTTCTAGGGCACTGTGTCCTGGGACATGGGTGCATGGGCCCTCCTCTGAGCTGAGTTTCTGAGAGGCCAGAATTTTTCCTCTTGGCAGGTGGCTTCATTCCTGTCCTGCACTCAAAGTAGGGAGGACAGTGCCCTCACCACACTGACAGCTCACCTTATTTCCTTTCTCTCTTCAGCCAGTTTGTGAACTCTGCTTCTTTCCTTGTGGGCCAACCCTGCATGGACACCAGCTATGGCCCCGCCGCCACCACCCCTAGCTTCCTGCCAAAGAGCGACTTTCCTCAGGTAGGTGACTCAAGTTCCCATTGGCCCATTACTTGCCTTTGGGAAGCCAGCTGCTTTCTTGGTCGGCGCCAACAAACTTCTGCTGAGCCACGTGCCTTGTGGAAATATGGCTTATTCTGGGGAATGGCAGTACCCCTCGGCACTGCTGGCCTACACCGCAGCCCAGCTGTTCCAATCTGTCAGAGACAATTTCACAGCAGTGCAAAGCTGGGTCAGAAGTTATGTAATGAAGGATAGGGCTGTCCTGGTCACCCCTTTGCTCACGCTCCATATATGGTTGGTGGGACAGCCTCTCAGAATGCCTGATTTGCTTTCCCCAAGCCTTGGTGCCATCCTCCCCCTCCCAGTGGAGGCCATGTGCTTACCTTAGTGTCTAGAGGAGGGGCCACCACGATCCCTATGCCCTCAGGCCAAGGATGCCCATCAAGTGCAAACACCATGGTGTCTGTGTCCCCAAACCTAGTGGCCGTTTGAAAATGTGACACACTAGTTGAACATGATGTTTGATTTATTCTGTGGGGACATGGGACAGCTCAGCCCCCACCAGGAATCAGGTGGACCCTGCCCTCATGGTCTCACCCTCAGGGTTTTTGCATGGTGCCCTGCCTCCTTATGGCAGCTCTGGAACACCGAGCTCCATGGAGATGATTCACAGGAAGAAGCCCACGTGTGATCTAATGCTGACACCGTTGCTCTCAATCACCCTGGGCTGCCAGAGCGAGGGTGCTGCTGTTTAACCTCAGAAACTTCAAATACTCGGCCTGAGTCTGTTCTCTACAGAGGGAACCTATTCTCTGCAGTGGGGGACCTGAACATACAGTTAGGAAAGTGCCCACATGTGACAGTGCCAAGGTCAATCAGGGAGTGAGGTGGTGGCAGGCACTTAGCTCCTGGCCTCGGTTTCCCTCTGGAAAGTGGGGACATGTGAGGCTCATGAGGAGACAGGCTGTGGAGGGATGCAGCACAAGCCACACTGTTCAAACCCACTAGACTCGTTTGGATCCATTTGGCTGCTTCATAACCACCAGAACACACTGTTCTCTGCACTTGGGCCTTCAAGTAAAACCAGGCAGAGAGCTGGACAGAGGGATATATGCAAATCCACATCTGCTTGGATTCTCAGAATGGGTCCATCTTTGGAACTAGCATCTTTTTTTTTTTTTTTTTTTTTTTTTTTTTACAGAAACAGAGAGAGAGTCAGAGAGAGGGATAGATAGGGACAGACTGACAGGAACGGAGAGAGATGAGAAGCATCAGTCATCAGTTTTTCGTTGCGACACCTTAATTGTTCATTGATTGCTTTCTCATATGTACCTTGACCGTGTGTTCATTGATTGCTTTCTCATATGTGCCTTGACCGTGGGCCTTCAGCAGACTGAGTCACCCCTTGCTCCAAGCTGGTGAGCTTTGCTCAAACCAGATGAGCCCGTACTCAAGCTGGCGACTTCGGAGTCTCGAACCTGGGTCCTTCGCATCCCAGTCCAATGCTCTGTCCACTGTGCCACCACGTGGTCAGGTTGGAACTAGTATCTTTGCAGGAGCAATTAGGTTAATGTGGAGATGGGAGTAGAACTAGGGTCTTTGTAGGAGTAATTAGCTAAGCATGGAGGTGAGAGGGCTCTTGTTATCTGGCTGGCTCTAAACCTGGCACTTCCTTAGACAGAAGAGGGAACACAGACACAGGACAAAGCACACATGATCATGGAGGCAGAGACTGTGCCATGTGTCCATAGTCAAGGACACCAGGAACTGAGAGAGGCAGGGGAACTCTGTTGGGATGTTTACCCTCCAAGCCCAGCTAGGAAATGGTAAAGTTGGGCCTTATGGAGTTGGGAGCACAGGGCTTACCTGCCCCTTGGTTATGCAGGAGAAATTTGGGCCCCTAGTCTCCAGAATAAAGGCAGCAATATGACAGATGAGAGGCCCTGTGGACATGGCCTGCCAGCCTTTCCAGGCACATTTATAGTTTTTTCCCTGAGCTTCAGCGCATGTGGACACCCTGAACCTCTGTTGTTTGGCAGGTGCTATTGCCCAGCTTTGGGAGGTGCCAGTGTCCAGAAAGGAAGGTCCAGTGGGGATCAGCCTCTCAGGGCACCCTGACTGTAGGCTCAAGACCCTTTCCCATCTGCTGCATCTCTGGCCATTGGCTTGTCCCACAGGGTTGGTGGTCTTCTCAGAGCTCTGATTAAGTTCCTCTCCCCCTATCTTGGACACAACTTCACATCCAGACTTGTTATCTCCTGACGCTATTTTCCCAGCTGTGGCATCACCTGATGTGTGAATAAGGAAACTTAGGCATGGGGTGGGTGGAGTCCAGGGCCCTTGGAAGCCTCCCAACCCCTGTGGCCACCTATCCGGCCTTACTCCCCCATCAGTCTCTCTCTAATGCATTTGGTTCCCGCTGTCTCCCGTGCTCTGCCAAGAATCGACGTGGTTTCTCAGCTGAGAACCCCTTGGGGCGCCACAGCCGCCTCTTAGCACTCAGAGTTCATGTATCCATCCCACAGATGTTTATTGAGCGTCTGCTGAATGCATAGTGGCACATCCACCCCCCCTCCAGCCACCTTGCTAGGGTACCTTGGACCCACATCTTTTTTTTTTAACTTTTTTTTTTCATTTTTAGAGAGAAAGGAGGTAGAGAGGTGTGGGGGAAGTTCAGGAAGCATTAACTCCCATATGTGCTTTGACTGGGCAAGCCCAGGGTTTTGAACCAACAACCTCAGTGTTCTAGGTCGATGCTTTATGCACTGAGCCACCACAGGTCAGGCCAAATCTTTCTTTTAAAGCAACAGAACCTTTTTCCAGCAAATTCTCACCCCCGTGCTGAGTATGGGATTAGACAGACATGAGATCAAAGTTTGCTTAAAGTGAGGGTTCCCAAGGCCCTATCAATTAGCATCCTGTATCTTTCCTATGATCCCTGGGTCTGCAGGCCAAGCTAGGAAGGAGTCTAGACTGAGCCTGGTATTTGAGGCCCTACCCCAGCTTACTGGGCCCACCACAGGTACCGTCTGCTCCTGATTAAGACTAAGTGACATCACCCTGGTACTCACTTAGAAACAGCTCCTAGGACCTGTGGACACATTGCCTCATGATGGCAGAGGGAGTTTGTAGATGAGATTAAGTCAAGGATCCAGAGATCTGGATGAGCCTGAATTACTCAGGCAGCCCAGGACCCTCCCCTCTGAGGCATTTGGGCCACTGTCTGAGACCCTGGAGGAGGCTTAGGGCTGGAAAGTTTCTCTGTGTCTGTCCCTTGGCCAAATCAAGTGCTCCCCAGACACTTCTGACACACCCAGCTCTTTTTTTTTTTTTTTTTTTTTTTTTTTTTTTTTTTTTTTACAGAGTCAGAGTCAGAGAGAGGGATAGATAGGGACAGACAGACAGGAACGGAGAGAGATGAGAGCATCAATCATCAGTTTTTCGTTGTGACACCTTAGTTGTTCATTGATTGTTTTTTCATATGTGCCTTGACCACGGGCCTTTAGCAGACCGAGTAACCCCTTGCTCAAGCCAACAACCTTGGGTCCAAGCTGGTGAGCCTTGCTCAAACCAGATGCCTTTCACATCCCAGTTCAATGCTCTATCCACTGCACCACTTCCTGGTCAGGCAACACCCAGCTTTTAAAAACCTGTCTATACAAGTCTGTTTTAGAGCCCAGATATGGGAGATGGGGGAGCCCAAATAAAAGAAAGAATGCATTTCACTGAATGGCTATGTTAGAACATATCCCCAAAGATGTCCCCATTCTGGTCCTGGGATCTGTGGGTATCACTTCACATGGTAAAGGGACTTTTTAGATGGGATTAAGTCAACGACCCTGAGATGGAGGCAACCCTGGATTCCCTGGGCAGGAGTAGGATGTCATCACAGGGTCCTCATAGAGGGAGGCAAGAGGGTTAGAGTCAGAGATGGAAGAGTCTGTGCTGCTGGCTGTGAAGATGGAGGAAGGGGCCACAAGCTAGGGATGCATGCCCCTGAAAGGTACAAAAGGCCAGAAACCATTCTCCCCAGAGCCTCTGGAAGGACCAGCCCTGCCCACATCTGGGTTTAGTTCTGTGAGACATATGTTAACTCTTGACCTCCGCAGCCACAAGTTAATAAATGTGTGTTGTTTTAAGCCAGGAGGTTCAGGGTAATTCATTACAGCAATGAAAGGAAACTGGTAGACCATGCAAAGCCCTCATGTAGCCCATGATACACTCTAGAAATGTCCACCACTCTTCCATAAATCAGGAGGATTGGAATAGAAAATCTAGAGCCAGGCTGGGGGTGGGGAGTAAATATAAACTCAGAGGCCTTAATATACCTCCTGGTAACTAAACTTGATCCTCGACTCCCCTGGCAACCAAAGCAAAAAGAGCAACAATATGGGCTGTGTGACTCCTGTTACCTGCAAGGGAAAAGCTCCCAGTTTCCCTTTGTGGCACAGAGCGATTCCCCTGGGGTCAGCATTCTGCCCCCACCTCCACAGGGAATGCATCTGGATCTGTGGTTCTCTAGCCCGTGGTTAGCCTTGGCCCTGGCTTTGCTGTCTGAGGTCTTTGCTCTTCTCTTGTCTCCTGGGATGGATTATGGAACCCCAAGGGTATTGGATTCCTCCCTTGATTCCGTACATGAGCCAACCCAGGCCCAGGAACATAGGGGCATGTGGGACATGCCCTTTGTAAGCCCCTACTAGATCCCAGGGGGCCTTTGGCCTAGGGGATTCTGCAGTCCGGATGCCTCTCTGAGTCAGCTGTACTAGGTGTGGCCTCTCTCATCACCCTGCCCTGACCAGGGCCTAACACCCAGGTTCCAACGTGGTAAGGGTTCATGCACCCAGGACTCTGAAAATTTAAACTGATGCCTTTTTCTGTATGTAAATGTTTTCACAACAAAATGAATTTAAAATTTACAGAAAAGATGCAAAAACAGTTCTGAGAGTTCTTGACCACCCTCATTCATCCATCCATCTTCTGTGCATATCATCATCCTACATAACTGCAGCCCACATGTCACAGGGCAGAGATGAGCCTGCTGCAGTGCCAATGACATACCCTATGCCAGGTGGGCACTGAGACCTCTGAAGAGTGTTGGTCAGTCATGAGTTTGCCTGGGGGCCTCTTGCTGAGACTGGGGCTCTAAGTTCATGGCAGGAGCCTCACAGATGAGACCTGTGTCCTCCTCAGTGCATTGTCTCTAAGGTGCTGGTATTGATGTGTCTCATTGCCAATGGGATTGAACTTGACCCTGGTTGGGGTGGCCTCCATTGAGTCCCTCCACTGCCCACTGTCAGGCCGATAATTGTCCCTGTTATCCTGGGAGAGGCACACAAGGCCATACAGATGTCCTGGCTCCTTGTGGTGGGGGAGGGGACGGCCTTATCATTTGTTGGTGGTTGTTGGTTACAGCAGTTGTGACCAAAGCATCAATCTCTCAGAGATTGTTGTCCTCACTGCTGCTGATCAGCTTGTGTTCTGTAGGAACAACTCCCTTCTCCCCTTAGCTATTTAGTCATTAATTAAATCAATGTAGGCTATGATCAGGTGCCATCAGGAATGTCTGCTCAGGATTTTCTATGTTCCTCTGTGTCCTCAATGGAGCACTTCCTCCCTTGTAGCCACTTGAGCCATCCCAGGCTCACACTTCCTTTCCTGTCTTGACCCTTGCATCACCCACCAGTCTGAGGAAGGGACTCCTCTCCTCTCCTTTTTTCTTTTTCTTTTTCTTTTTTTGGTGACAGAGAGAGGGACAGATAGAGACAGACAGGCAGGAAGGGAGAGGGATGAGAAGCATCAGTTCTTCGTTGCGGCTCCTTAGTTGTTCATTGATTGCTTTCTTATATGTGTCTTGACTGGGGGGCTACAGCAAAGTGAGTGACCCTTTGCTTAAGCCAGTGACCTTGGGCTCAAGCCAGTAACCATGGGGTCATGTCTGTGATCCCACGTTCAAGCTAGTGACCCTGTGCTCAAGCCAGACGAGCCCATGCTCAAGCTGGCGACCTTGGGGTTTCAAACCTAGGTTCTTTGTGTCCCAGTCCAATGCTCTATACACTGCACCACCACCTGGTCAGGCTGGACTCCTCTCCTTCTAACTCTGGTTGGCATAGAACCACTCAGGCCCCAAGTCCCTGTTTGGTGATCTGAACAGCTCAAGGGGACCCACATGAGTTTTCACACCAGGGTGTGCTGAGCACTAGGGGGTGTGGACATGCGTCTTTTCTTTTGTTGTTTATTTTTTTATTGATTGATTGATTTTAGAGAAGAATGTAGAGAAAGAGAGAGAAACATTGATATGTTGTTTCACTTATTTATGCATTCATTGGTTGATTTTTGTACGTGCCCTAACCTGGGATTGAAATCGCAACCTTGGTGTATCAGGACGATGCTCTAACCAACAGAGCTACCTGGCCAGGACCCATTACCTCTGCCTTCTATCAGAACATTTTATCACTTCAAAAAGAAACCACATCCCCATCAGCAATCACCCTGTATCCTAGTTCCCTTCCCCAGCACCTGAGAACCATGAATCTACTTCCTGTCTCTGGATTTCCCTGTCCTGGATATTTCACATAAATGGAATCATATACTATGGCCTTTTGTGTTTTGTGTTTGGCTTCTCTCACTGAGCTTCATGATTTCAGGGTTCATTCACGTTGTATTGACTATCAGTGCTTTCCTTTTTATAACTGAGTAATATTCCACTGTATGAATAGACCACATGGTGTTTGTCCACCTATTGGTGGACACCTGGGCTGTATCTGCCTATTGGCTGTTGTGAATCCTGCTGCTGTGAATATAGTGTACAGGTCTTTGTGTGGGCATGTGTTCCAGACATGGCTGAATCTAATTTGGGGGTATATTTGGGGACATGCTTGGTCAGGGTTGGGGGGTGAAGGACTCGGCATTCCATCCCATTGGCTGCCCCACATGCTCATTCCCTGGAGCAGGTACTGCCCTGGCACCTCCTCCCAAGGCTCCCTAGACCCCCAACATCTAGACCAGGCTCTGGGGACAGTTCTTTTCTAGGTACTGTATGAGGTACACCTCATACAGGCAACATGGTATCTCGGGTGGGCCCTCTGTCTACCTGGTGAGGACATTTTCCATTTACCAGCTCAGGACTTCTGGAAAGCCAGGGTGAGGTCATGGCTCAAAAAAGTGCTTTGCAAACTCTCAGCAGCTCCCTGCTGGGTGTGCGGCAGGTGGCATCAACCTCTAGGTAAGTAGATTTAACAGGGTCAGGGAGTCTTGGCTTGCCAGCAAGTTCTTAGCAGTTCCAATATTAGAAAAAGAGAGTGTGAGGTTTCTTCTCTGAGGAACCTATTGGTTCACACCCGACCATGGCCAGGTAGCCCTCCAAGGTCGGTGCTGAGGACCACAGCCAGGAATCCCCCTGTAGTCTTTGTCAAGTGCCAGGATCCTGTGGGAGCAGGAGTGTGGGTATCTCTGGAGGGTCCCTGTGTAGGAGTCAGGCACCCAGGCACCAGGGAAGAAGGTGAGGAAGGTTTAGGAGGTCAGAGGCTATCCCAAAGATTCTTAGAAGGGACCTTGTAGAAGCCCTTTGCCAGGGTCCAGCCACTCCTGATTGCAGTGCTGGAAAGCGGTCAGGGTGTTGTGCTGCTGAGCACCCTGCGTCCCCATGAGGCAGTTGGCCCCATGATGGGGTGATAGAGCAGAGCTTTCTGGGTGATTGTAGGAATGTCCTGGAGCTACCCCACCAAAGTACCACAAACTGGGCAGTTTGAAATCATGGCGATTTTTACCCTCTCTGTTCTGGAGACAGCTGTCTGAGATCAAGGTGTTGGAGGGCTGCCCTCCCTCTGGAAGCTTCAGGAAGAGGGTCCTTTCAGCTTCTGAGCACTCGAGGCATCCTGAGCTTGTGGCCATATCACTGTAGTGTCTGTCTGCCTCTGTCTTCATGTTGCCTCTCCCTGTCAGTGTCCAAATTTCCCTCTTCTTATAAAGACATCAGTCATTGCCTGACCAGGCGGTGGCGCAGTGGATAGAGCGTTGGACTGGAACGCAGAGGAGCCGAGTTCGAGACCCCGAGGTCACCAGCTTGAGCGCAGGCTCATCTGGTTTGAGCAAGGCTCACCAACTTGAACCCAAGGTTGCTGGCTCGAGCAAGGGGTCACTCAGTCTGCTGTAGCCCCCTGGTCAAGGCACATATGAGAAACCAATCAATGGACAACTAAGGAACCACAACAAAGAATTGATGGTTCTCATCTCTCTCCCTTTCTGTTTGTCTCTATCTGTCCCTCTCTCCGACTCTATCTCTGCCACAAAAAAATTAAATAAGTAATAAATAAAGACATCAGTCATTGCACTAGGCCCACCCTACTCCAGTGTGATCCCATCTTAGCTAATTATACCTGTAAAGACTATTTCCAAATAAGGACATTCATAGATTAGGACTCGAACCTGTCATTTTAGGGGATACAACTGAACCCTCTACTGGAACATCCTAGGAGGGAGGTATGCCTGAGGGGGACTTGCAGTGCTCTTCCCACTGTTCTGTTCAGTGAGTGCTGCCTACTTCCCAGCTTCAGTTTCACTCATTGCAACTGGACATACAGGCCACTTGTTGCCCAAGCCAGTGGTTACCTAAGCCCTCGAGTGTGTGTAAAGAAACTGGTGAGGCAGCTGGATAAGTTTAGGAGTTAGAGACTGAAGAACAGATTGTAAGGTTCTCAGGAATTCTGGGACAGCTGGCCATGCCCATTCCTCAATACTCCGCCACATGATGGAGGGTCAGCCTTGGGACCAGAGAGGATCCTGCCAGCTGGGCGGACCCATAGCCACATCAGCTGCGCTTATGAAGCTGTATTCATGGCCATCCATGGCCTTGGCTATGGCTTCCACCCACAGACTAGCACCCAGGTCAACCATTTCACCTCCACCAGGGTGTCTGCCCAGACCCAACTCTGCTCCCCGCCCCCATTCACACATCCAGTCCTATTGCAGACCCATATTCCATGGTTGCCAGGATGGCAGGCCCTGGCCGGTTGGCTCAGCGGTAGAGCGTCTGCCTGGCGTGTGGGGGACCTGGGTTCGATTCCCGGCCAGGGCACATAGGAGAGGTGCCCATTTGCTTCTCCACCCCCACCCCCTCCTTCCTCTCTGTCTCTCTCTTCCCCTCCCGTGGCCGAGGCTCCATTGGAGCGAGGATGGCCCGGGCGCTGGGGATGGCTCCTTGGCCTCTGCCCCAGGCGCTGGAGTGGCTCTGGTCGCGGCAGAGCGACGCCCCGGGGGGGGGGGGGCAGAGCATCGCCCCCTGGTGGGCGTGCCGGGTGGATCCCGGTCGGGTGCATGCGGGAGCCTGTCTGACTGTCTCTCCCCGTTTCCAGCTTCAGAAAAATACAAAAAAAATAAAAAATAAAAAGGATGGCAGGGCCATTGGCAGACCAGACTAGGAGTGGGTAAGGTGGCTAGGTGCCCAGTGGGTGATGACTTCTCCAAGTAGGGGCCCCTCCCTGTCCTGGGATACCCCCAACCACACCATGGGCTTCCCTGTTTCTTTAGGGTCACTTTTGCCAGTTGGCTAACCATCTGGTGATGAGGTACTAGGGACAGAGAGTCAAGAGTTTACAAATTTTTCTGGCAACCTGACAATTTTTTTTTTCAACCTGACAATTTTTTTTTTCAATCTGACAATTTTTTTAGTGAGAGAGAGACACAGAAAGACAGGGACAGACAGACAGACAGGAAGGGAGAGAGATGAGAAGCATCAGCTTGTTGCAGTGCCTTAGCTGTTCATTGATTGCTTTCTCATATGTGCCTTGACTGGGGGGGAGGCTGCAGCTGAGCCAGTGACCCTTTACTCAAGGCAGCGACCTTAGGCTCAAGCCAACAACCTTTGGGCTCAAGCTGCCAACTCCGCGTTCAAGCTGGTGAGCCTGCGCTCAAGCCAGATGAGCTCGTGCTCCAGCTGGTGACCTCGGGATTTCAAACCTGGGTCCTCAGCCTCCCAGGCCGACACTCTTTCCACTGTGCCACTGCCTGGTCAGGCAACTTGACAAATTTTATGCTCATTAAACAATAAAAAGTTTGCTTTTTAAAAAATTATTATTTTATTATGTTTTCCTTTCACTTTAGATTCCAACTAATTCTTTTTAAAATTGAGACAATTCACACACCTTAAAATGAACCCTTTAAAGTATACTCAGCCAGATCTGTGGTGGCACAGTGGATAAAGAGTCGACCTGGCCTGACCAGGCGGTGACACAGTGTATAGAGCATCGGACTGGGATGCAGAGGACCCAGGTTTGAGACCCCTGAGGTTACCAGCTTTGAGCGCGGGCTCATCTGGTTTGAGCAAAAGTTCACCAGCTTGGACCCAATGTCGCTGGCTCGAGCAAGGGGTTACTTGGTCTGCTGAAGGCCCACGGTCAAAGCAATCGATGAACAACTAAGGCAGGGGTCCCCAAACTATGGCCTGCACGCCGCATGTGGCCCCCTGAGGCCATTTATCCAGCCCCCACCGCACTTCCAGAAGGAGCACCTCTTTCATTGGTGGTTAGTGAGAGGAGCACATTGACCATTTCATTAGCCAAAAGCAGGCCCATAGTTCCCATTGAAATACTGGTCAGTTTGTTGATTTAAATTTACTTGTTCTTTATTTTAAATATTGTATTTGTTCCTGTTTTGTTTTTTTACTTTAAAATAAGATATGTGCAGTGTGCATAGGGATTTGTTCATAGTTCCTTTTTTTAATTAATTAATTTTATTTTTTTTACAGGTAAACAGAGAGAGTCAGAGAGAGGGATCGACAGACAGGAACGGAGAGAGATCAGAAGCATCAATCATCAGACTTTTTGTTGCGACACCTTAGTTGTTCACTGATTGCTTTCTCATATGTGCCTTGACTGTGGGGCTACAGCAGACCGAGTAACCCCATGCTCAAGCCAGCGACCTTGGGTCCAAGCTGGTGAGCTTTTTGCTCAACCTGGATGAGCCCACGCTCAAGCTGGTGACCTCGGGGTCTCGAACCTGGGTCCTTCTGCATCCCAGTCTGGTGTTCTATTCACTGTGCCACCACCTGGTCAGGCTGTTCATAGTTTTTTTTATAGACCAGCCTTCCAACAGTCTGAGGGACAGTGAACTGGCCCCCTGTGTAAAAAGTTTAGGGACCCCTGAACTAAGGTCTCGCAACGAAAAACTGATGATTAATGCTTCTCATCTCTCTCCGTTCCTGTCTGTCTGTCCCTGTCTACCCTGTCTATTCCTCTCTCTGACTCTTCCTCTGTCCCTGTAAAAATAAATAAGCAAACAAACAAAAAAAATAAATAAATAATAAGAGTCGACCTGGAATGCTAAAGCGCCCAGTTCGAAACCCCGGGCTTGCCTGGTCAAGGCACATATGGGAGTTGATGCTTTCTGGTCCTCTCCACCTTCTCTCTCTCTTTTTATCTCTCCTCTCTAAAATGAATAAGTAATTTATTTTTATTTTTTACAGAGACAGAGAGAGAGTCAGAGAGAGGGATAGATAGGGACAGACAGACGAAATGGAGAGAGATGAGAAGCATCAATCATCAGTTTTTCGTTGTGACACCTTAGTTGTTCATTGATTGCTTTCTCATATGTGCCTTGACCGTGGGCCTTCAGCAGACGGAGTAACCCCTTGCTCAAGCTGGTGAGCTTTTTGCTCAAACCAGATGAGCCCGTGCTCAAGCTGGCGACCTCGGGGTCTTGAACCTGGGTCCTCTGCATCCCAGTCCAATGCTCTATCCACTGCACCACCGCCTGGTCAGGCATGAATAAATAAAAATTTGAAGAATATTTGCAATGCTGTGTAATCATTACCTCTGTCTCGTTCTAGAACATTCTGACCCTGGCTGGTTGGCTTGGTGTGCGGACATCTGGGTTTTATCCCTGGTCAGGGCACACATGAGAAGCGACCATGTTTCATGTGTTCCCCTTCCTATCCTTCTCTCCCTCTTTCCTTCTGACAGCCAGTGGCTCAATTGGTTTGACCGTTGGCCTCAGACAGGGGTTGCCGGTTGGGTCCTGGTTGGAGCACATGTGGGAGTCCCCCTTAGAAGTCACCCCCAGCCCCTGACAACCACGAACCACTTCCTGTCCCTGTGGATATACCTGTTCTGGACATTTCACATAAATGGAATCACACATTGTGTGGTCTTTTATGTCTGGCTTCTCTCACTGAGAATCGTGTTTCCAAGGTCCATCCACATTGTAGCATTAGCGCTTCACTTCTTTTCATGGCTGAGTAGTTGGACCACATTCGTCTGTTGGTGGATATTTGGATTGTTTTTAACCTGTGGCTGTTGTGAATCCTGCTTCAGTGGACATGCATGTACTGGTTTATATGTGGGTGTGTTTGCATTTCTCTTGGGTGGACACCTAGCAGTGTCACTGCAGGGTCATGTGGTAACAGTGTGACCTTTGGAGGAACTGCTCAGTCTTTTACAGAGAGATGCCTGTTGCCCATTCTCACCTGTGTGCTGGAGATTCTGACTCTTCTGTGTCCTCACCAGTACTTATCACTGTCATCTGTCTGAGTCTGGCAGTCCTTCGGGTGTACTGTGTATCTCACTTGTGACTTGCCTTTCCCTGTTGCCTTGTGGTATCTAGTGTCTTTTCACGAACTTACTGCCATATATATACTTTTACTCCTGCTTATGGTGATCATGGCCTGGTGGGCTAGCCCACAGCAACTCACTTCATTGTTGGGGTGCATGTTGCCCCCAGGCTTTGTTGGGAGACAGGACAGGGGCTGCTACAGTAGCCTGTTGGACTGCACGATTGGATTCCGTGACTGCTCATTCTTCCTGACTCTGGGTAGCCCAGGGTCCTTCTCAGCCTGTGAGGGTTGCTCTAAAAAAGTCATTCCCACAGGATGGGTATTTATGCCTAGGGCTCAGAGCTCACAGGGCATGATGTTTTGCATACCCTGCCCACCAGCCCTTTCAAGCCCTACTCCCATGCTGGACTGAGGGAGGCAGGGGCAGATGGGTTGAAGTTGGTGAGCTTTGCTCAAACCAGATGAGCCCGTGCTCAAGCTGTCTACCTCGGGATCTCGAACCTGGGTCCTCCACATCCCAGTCCAATGCTCTATCCACTGCGCCACCGCCTGGTCAGGCAGGGGCACATGGAATGGGAAGAAACGGGGCTTCTAGGGAAGGCAAAACTGTTGACAAGGCTGGAGTATGAGTAGGTTGGGCCTAGGTGCCCAAGAGGAGGAGCTCCAGGTGGAGTTCCAGCATGGGCAAAGACCCTGGTGTGCCCAGGAGGTACTGGAGATAGCTCTAGGGTGGCAGGTGAAGGCCATGGACCTGGGTCCTGACTGAGAAGCTGGGGGCTGGTCCTGGGAGGGTGGCGGGACATGGAGGAGTAGGATGGACCTTAGTTTCCTCCCTGCACCTTGGGGGCCTATGCCTCTTGGAATCACTGCTGTGAGCATCTCAGGAGCAGCAGAGGGACCCTGCTAGGCCCAATCAGCAACGGGAGGAGCCAGGTAGAACAGAACCCAGTGTGTCAACAGTCTGGGGAAACTGAGGTAGGGCTGGGAGGAGCTGCTTGCACATCCAGCTGTGACCCCCCAGTGTCCCATCTGAACCCTGAGGGCCTATAGAGGAGCACCCAGGGATGGTAGGATGCGACCTGGCGGGGTGGTGTGTTGTTGACAGCATCTGTGGCTAGATTCCGCCCTGTACAGTAATTGTCCCTGCTCTGCCAGTAATCGCCCTGACTTACCAGGCAGGCATCATTTCCTGAAAGTCAGCGGCCTTAGGGGAAGTAGGCGCTGGTGGTGACTAAACCAACATGCAAATGCAGCCCTGCTGAGGGCTGAGAGCAGAGCCAGCAGCCGGCCCAGCACCCAAGGTCATGAGGAGGGAGCGCTCCTTTCAAGGGACCCACTGGCGGCCACGCCATGTCCCAGCTGCAGTTCTGGCTGCAGTTTGCAGCACTCAACAAGGTAACCCTCCCGCTTGGCTTCAGGGGGCAGTCTGGCCCCTCCCACCTGGTAGGCAGGTGGGGTAGGGGCACCTGTGGACTTTGAGTACTGCTTGGACCCACCAGACCTCGGGGCGCCTCACCCTGAGGCCCCACCCCTCTTCCTGGATCTTGTTGGCTTTTTTGGCAGCAACAGTGAATCTAGAAGTTTTCTGAGAACCGGTGGGGACGTGGGGAGGGCCAGGGAGGCACAGCAAAAACGAAAGTGCTTGGGACCAGTGAGAGGTGGGAGGGGCTGTGTCTGTGCCTGCAGTCCCTGCTTGGACTGGGTGGCTCTAGTGCTGGACCTCAAGTCTTGCGGGCTCTGAGGTGCCCTGGGGCAGCCATCAGAAACTCTGCCAGCAGCGGTGGACACGGTTTGCAATTGACTCTGACTGAACAGGTAAGAATGGGTACCCTGCCCCTCCTCCACTCCCCATGGACCCAGGCAAGCGTTTAGTCCCTGCCCAGGGCAGTGAGAGAACCCATCTGAGGGTCATTTCTGGGGTCAGCTGTGTCCACGAGCAGGTGCTGAGCAGTGATAGCCTTTCTGGGAGAGACTCGGAGCCAGAGGTGGGAAGCTATCCTTTCTTATTCAGCTGGACTATGATGGGGGAGAGGGGTAACATGTGGGGAGCTCCAACGTGTCCTGCCAGCTCCTCACTTGGTCTAGGGGTCCCCAAAATGCTGCAGATATGGTAACAAAATTCTAAAGATATGGAAACAGGTGACCCCATGCTCTCCTGGTTCCTAGAACTGTCAGGGTAACCTGCCAACTCCCTCCCCTCAGGGGCTGCAACAGAAAGAGCAACATGCGGTGGGAGGGCAGTTCTGAGTTTGAGTGGTCTTGGGGGCCTGCTGGTGGCTGCTGGGAATCAGTTCCCCACACAGGCTGGTGGGCTTGGAAGGGGTCCCTTCTTAACCCCATCCAGCTGCCCAGCCTGCACAGCGGGTGGTGCTGGCGGGCTCCTAAGGATCTCACCTCCCCCTGACTCCTGGTGACCCATGTGAGGTCCCTCCTCTCCTCCCATGAGAATCAAGGGAGGGGGTCTCTATGTTGCTGGTCTGGGCATCTAGATGCGGTGTCCATGGAGTGGGGCAAGAGCACCCACTTTCTTTTTTTCTTTTTTAAAATTGATTTTGGGGCAGGGGGAAGCAAAACATTGATTTGTTCCACTTATTCATTAATTGGTTGTATTTTGTATATGTCCTGACTGGGGATCAAACCCATAACCTTAGTGTATCAGGACAACGCTCTAACCAACTGAGCTACTGGGCCAGGGCCCATTCCACTTACTTTTTTTTTTTTTTTTAGATTTTATTTATTGATTTTTGGATAGAAGAGGGAGAGGGAGAGAGAAAGAGCGGGAGAGTGAGCAAGATGGGGGAGAAGCAGGAAGCATCTACAAGTAATAGTTGCTTCCTGTATGTGCCTTGACCAGGCAAGCCCAGGGATTTGAACCAGCGACCTCAGTGTTCCATGTTAACGCTTTATCCTCTGAGCTACCACAGGTCAGCCCATTCCACTTTCTTAACAGATGATATATTTCAGAACAGTTTTAGATGCACAGTATTATTGTGGATGGTGTATATCCTCATATCCCCCTTCCTACTCCCCCTGTTTATACCTGCTGTCACTGCAGTACCTTGTCACAGCTGATGAGTCAGGACTGAGATGTCATTAATAATCAGAGTCCAGGCCCTGGCCGGTTGGCTCGGTGGTAGAGCATCGGCCTGGCGTGCAGAAGTCCCGGGTTCCCGGCCAGGGCACACAGGAGAAGCGCCCATCTGCTTCTCCACCCCTCCCCCTCTCATTCCTCTCTGTCTCTCTCTTCCCCTCCCGCAGCCGAGGCTCCATTGGAGCAAAAGATGGCCCGGGCGCTGGGGATGGCTCCTTGGCCTCTGGCCCGGGCACTAGAGTGGCTCTGGTCATGATAGAGCGACCCCCCAGATGGGCAGAGCACCGCCCCCTGGTGGGCGTGCCAGGTGGATCCCAGTGGGGCGCATGCAGGAGTCTGTCTGACTGCCTCCCCGTTTCCAGCTTCAGAAAAATAAATAAATAAATAAAAATTAAAAAATAAGTCCATATTTACTCAATTTCCGCAGTTTTCCCCAATGGCCTCTCTCTACCCTAGGACCCTATCACGATCACACGTGACAATCTTCATGTTCTCTTAGGCTCCTTCAACTGAGTTAGTTTCTCTTCTTTCCTATGTGGATATCTTGAGCTATTGCATACTACAGGTTGTCCCCAGTCAGGGTTTTCTGGTATCTTTCTCATGATTGTGTTAAGGGATATGCCTTGCTGTCCTATGGCTCTTCATGGCTGACATTGACCCTCATCTCCTGGCCAGGGTACTAGTTAGGCTTCCCCACTGTCCTCTCAGAAAGGGGTACCTCTACACACCCACCTTTTGCCAGGACCACTCTTCCTCCTCTGCCCCACAGGCCTACACACCACTCAGGGACCATTTGGCCTACAGGAAGCAGGGCCACCATCCAGGACCCCAGGAGCTAGCGTCACTTTGACCAGACTCAGGCAGCCCCCACCAGGACTATACTCCAATGTGGGCCCAGAGAGATTTCAGCAAAGACATGTGGCTAACTCCATCTGCTCCCAGACTTCCTTATACCCAGCCTTCTGGGGTCTCTTTCCCTGTCACTTCACAGGGACCAAGTAGCAAGACTTACAGTCTGGCCTTTGGCATCGTCTACCAGACTTGGATTGGGTCACCTCTGACCCCAGCTGTCCTGGATGGTGCAAAGCCCAGGGGAGGTTCAGCCTCGGGGTTGGCGGGGCAAGACTTGCCAACAATTTGCCATGAGTTTCTCCTGAGATAGCTGTGCTAGCCTGTTGAGTTGCCAGGCTCTCATGTGAGTGGGCTGGGTACCCCAGGAGTATACCTCTGGCTCTTGCCTCTATCCTGGAACTCAGTGCTTTTATAAACCTACCTAGGCCACTGTCTGTGTCTGGTGCTTGAGCTGGTCCTGCCTTCCCTGGATAGCCAAAGGCCCTACCTTCTCCCCTGGTTCCTGCCTACTGGAGGTGGTGGGGGAGGCTGGATCTGGCCCTCGTGTGGGTCCAGGCTGCTTGCGGCTAGGGGCAGGGCTGAGGACAGGCTTGGTGGTCCAAGCTCTCTCCTTGCATACCATGGGAGTGTATAGCTGGCCCTTGTGGCTCCCTGTGTGCACAGATGGCCAGGGCTTTGGGAAGGGGGAGTTGCAGGAGGCTTAGTCAAGGCCCCCAGCCTCATACCAACTGACTTGGCTAAGGTGGAATTTCCTGCATGTCCCCTGACCCCTGGCTGGTACCAGGACTGACCTCGTCCAGCAGATGGACAAGACTGAGGCCATTGGATAGACCCTAGTCCTATCTCTTCCCCATCCATTTCCTTGGAGCCTGCGTCTTTCTGGGGCTGTATGTATACTGGGGTCAAGAATCAGAGCTTTGAGGAAGCTGATGAGGTCACCTGCAGATTCGCCTCTGAGGAATAGGGATCTGATTCCAACTTGGATTGCTAGCAGGAGAGCTCCAGAACCACAGGCTTCACAGGGGCATGGGACAGGCCTGGGCACTGGCTGAGACGTTGGCCCGTTAGATGTGACATTGTAGACACATCAGGGTAGGTCCCAGGGTTTTGTTCCTCCCCAGAGTCCACTGAACTTAGCCCTCAGGGCCCTGAGACACCCACTAGTCAGCCCATTCTCCTTGTCTTCCCATACTGGTTGGCTGGACTTGCATCCCCTGTCCCAGCCATGGTTCTACAATGCCTCCAACATGTAAGTGCTGCATGAGGTCTGTAGCTCCAGAAGGGCAGCCCTGCCTGTCCCCTCTGTGTGGCCTCTGCCAAGCCTACTGGCCCCGCCTGTCGGGAAATGCTCTCACAGACTGACTGAAATGCCTAGGGCTTGATGTCAGTGTGACTGGCTCTCTGTGGCCTTGGCTGGGCAGGCTGAAGGGGAAGTGCTCATCTGGGAGGGTTTGTGGGGCTTTCTCCCAGTGGCTTTAGATGAGGGCCGCTCCCTTGCAGCTTCCCCAGCTCCTGGGCATTCAGGGTACCTGTCTGCAAAACGGACAACCACTGTCCTAACTAGGTGGTGGATGCTACAGAGGAGTCTGGTTAGGGGTTCGTTCCCCACCAGTCCAGGACCCTGGAGGTGCTGGTCCCCATCTGTCCCAATGTCCAGTATAGGCCAGGCATGTGAAGGTACTAGGTACCTCTGACAGGGATAGAGGGGTAAGGGCAGCACGAATGCCTCTGGCACTGTACTTGATTTTCTTTAAATTTAGGTTTATAAACTATGTGCAACCTCTGTGCAGCAGGCTTCTCCCAAAGGTCTGGGGCCACTGAATCCTGATAAATCCCTACACTGGTGTCACCTCTTCCACAGGAATGGGCCAGGGAAGGCATGGAGCTGGTAACACCTTCCTCTGGTGCCACTCAGTGGAGTCAGTACACAGCTCATGGGGTCTGGCTTCTCTCATGAGTATCATATTTCCAGTGTTTGTCCAAGTGGTGGCCAGTGTCAGAATTTCATTCCTCTTCTGGCTGAGCAGCATCTGACCCATGGCTGGACCCTCATGCACCTATTGTAGGGCTGGTCCGGCCACACTCTCACCTGGCCTGTCTTCCAGGAATCCTCGTACCTTGATGACCTCTCCAATGCCTCCATTTTCTCCTCATCTGTGGACTCCCTCTCAGACATCGCAGACACCCCTGACTTCCTGCCCGCCGACAGCCTCAGCCAGGTGCCCACCATCTGGGACGTGAGCACCGGCCCCTCCACCCATGACAAGGTCAGTACACCTTCAGACCTCTGTGTCAGTAAGTGGGTTGAAGCTGATCAGACACCGATGAGACTTTTGGTCCAGTGTCCTCACGTTGTCTATACAGCCCAGAAAATACAAGGGTTTGGTTTTGCGGGGGAAACTTCTGTGTTGGGCACCTTGCCTCTCCTTCTGTGTAAGTGCCCAGTGGCTCATTCTCCATGCCCTACTCTTTTTTTTTTTTTTTGCATTTTTCTGAAGCTGGAAACAGGGAGAGACAGTCAGACTCCCGCATGCGCCAGACTGGGATCCACCCGGCACGCCCACCAGGGGCGACACTCTGCCCACCAGGGGGCGATGCTCTGCCCCTCTGGGGCGTCGCCATGTTGCGACCAGAGCCACTCTAGCGCCTGAGGCAGAGGCCCGGGCCATCTTTGCTCCAATGGAGCCTTGGCTACGGGAGGGGAAGAGAGAGACAGAGAGGAAGGCGCGGCGGAGGGGTGGAGAAGCAAATGGGCGCTTCTCCTGTGTGCCCTGGCCAGAATCGAACCCGGGTCCTCCGCACGCTAGGCCGACACTCTACCGCTGAGCCAACCGGCCAGGGCATGCCCTACTCTTTGCTGGGCCTGCCGAGAAGACAGAGGTCCCTAGGAAATGAGTGCAGAATGTCACTTCTCGTGGTTCTCACCTAGGGTAGTCCTGCCCCGAAGGGACACTGGGCCATGTCTGGGACATCTATGGTTGTCACAACTGGAGCATGTAGGGGCCAGGAATGGTGCTCAACCCTCCACAGTGCCCAGGATGTACCCCCATAGAGAATGACCCAGCCCCAATTTCTGCTCTGCTGAGGTGGAAGGACCTTGGGCTAGCTAAACAAAGTCATCCCCTGTGGAGGCCACTCTGGGGCTGAGGGCTGGAGGAGGAATTATTGACCAGGCTGGGTGGCAGAGATACCTCATGCAAAGACATCGTGACATGAACTAGCCTGATGAGCCCCAAGGTCAATGATGGGCCCTGTGCCTGGCCAGGTAAGCCAGGAGGTGAAGCCAGCCCATAGGGCTCACAGGTGAACAGAATCACCAAGTATGCCAGGTCTAGACTCCCATAGATGCCCAGGAGCAGGCAGTAGGGGCACCCAGCATGGGGGTGGTAAGGAGACAGAGAGTGCCCAGGGCAGTGCAGTGAGGTCCCTGTCCTTGGCAGCTTGGTAGATGATCTAGGCTCATCCCAGTGTCTGGGCAAAGGGGCCCAGCAGGACAGTGGCATCACTCATACCTCTCAGGGCTCTCAGGTGGTACCTAGCTTCTAGGAGGAGGGCATGAGGGCAGCTGAAACACTCGCACCATGCATCAAACCAGCCCACCTACTAGGAACCCTGACTCAGCCTTCAGGGAACCTGGCTGAGACTGTTTGTTTTTGTTAATTAAAAAAAAAAAATGGAGAGGGACTTGATCATAGGTTTCTGTCTGACTTCCTTGTACCTCAACTTCCATTTTATTTTCTTTAAAAACAAAAACAGTGCCTGACCAGGCAGTGGCGCAGTGGATAGAGTGTTGGACTGAGATGTGGAGGACCCAGGTTTGAGACCCCGAGGTCGCTAGCTTGAGCGCGGGCTCATCTGGTTTGAGCAAAAGCTCATCAGCTTGAACCCAAGGTCGCTGGCTCAAGCAAGGGGTTACTTGGTCTGCTGAAGGCCCACAGTCAAGGCACATATGAGAAAGCAGTCAATGAACAACTAAGGTGTCGCAACGAAAAACTAATGATTTATTGCTTCTCATCTCTCCGTTCCTGTCTGTCTGTCCCTGTCTATCCCTCTCTCTGACTCTGTCTCTTAAAAAAAAAAAAAAAACACCCTTTGGCCTTGTTCTTAGCCTTTGGACACAGCCTAGTCATAAAATCCACTTGCTTATCACATTACTGAATCCCTGGATGACCCTTGTCCCTCTAGACCATAAGGGACACTTGTGGTCCGGGGCACCCAGCAGTCAGTCATGGTCTTGGGACAATGAGGCTGAATGAGAATGGCCACATATGTTATTTTCATGAAACATGGTTTGGGATCAGAGTAGGTCTTGACTATCAGACCCCCAGAAGGCCTGTCCTTGGCCTGGACCTCAAGGGGAGGGGGGTCTGTCTTTTACCAGAACCAGATGGCAGGCAGAAGGAAGGAGGCAGACGACTGGCCGTGGGCAGAAAGAAGGGCATGAGGATGGCATGGAAAGCCCAGGTCTAGGCCAGTGGTCCTATTGAGGTGCTTCCTTAGCACATCAACCTGCAGGCTCATGTACATTCCCCCTCATCTCTCCTGCAGTTGTTCTTGCCCAGTGGGCCGTTTACGAGCCTCGAGGACCCTGTGTCCTCCCTCCCCAGCACCCCACTTCTCGTCAGCTACCAGGTGAGCTGGGTCCCTTCTCTAGCCCTGCCCACCTCTCCTGGGACTAAGGAAGGCCATTCACACTTAGGCACCTACTGTGTGTCAGACCCTGGGCTGGCTTAGAAGAAGGGTCAGCCTATTTTACAGGTGGGGAAACTGAGGTCCTAGGAAATACCATGTTGTGGGGAAGAAATGTGGGCTCTTTCCCTAGCCATCAGAGGCTGGCTGGTGGGCCAGGTCTCCAGCCCTTGGGGGAGGCTGGCTGTGCTGGGCAACAGAACTGTCCCCGACATGTTGACACCATCCTTCAGTCTCAGAGTCAGCCAGAGGAGGAGGAGGAAGCAGAGGAAGATGAGGCGGAGGAGCTGGGCCACACGGAAATCTACGCAGACTACGTCCCATCCAAGTGTGAGTGCACAGCCTCCCCAGGCCCCTGGCATGTGGGAGGAGACCCCCGGGGGACACTCTCAGCAGGCAAATCCAGTTCTGCACAGCCCTACCACACCTCACGACTCCTGCAGGAGGGTGCCCAGTTTCAGGGTCCCTGAAGCAGTGAAGGTGGGACTGGTAGGGGTGGAAGGAGGGGTGCTTGTGTAATTGTAGTGGTAATCCACACCTTGCCCAGAACCAAGGAAGCTAGAGAGTGAGATGCAAAGTAAGCCCACCTCCCTGCCCAGCAAGGATTTTATAGGTCTGCCCCTTTCTCCTTTATGTAAAGTATTGATGGGCATCCTCCCCCAACCCTGCTCTGCGGGCCCTCATCCTGGTCCAGCCCAGCTGAGACCCTGACCATGCCCCTGACAATGCCTCTCCAGCCAAGGTCGGGAAGCAGCACCCAGACCGTGTTGTGGAGACCAGCACACTGTCCAGTGTCCCCCCACCGGACATCACCTACACCCTTGCCCTGCCCACCTCCAACAGTGAGGTCCTATCTGCCTTGCAGCTGGAAGCCATCACCTATGCCTGCCAGGTGACTCCAGAGTCTCCCACCTGGTCCCATCCTGTGTTGGGGGGGTGTCAATGCCCATGGGGGTGTTTGGTGCCCTCCTACTCATCCTGTGTGGGAGGGGTCTTGATAGCCACCAGACCCAGACCAAGTACTGTGTGTGTGTGGGGGGGGTCTTGGTGCCCATCTGACCCCATCTAGCATTGGGTGGGCCTCAGTGCCCACCCCAGCTCCATACCCTAGGGGAGGTTTTCAGTGCCCACCTGACCCATCCCACATGGGGTGGTCTCTGTGCCTACCCAACCCACTGCTCCTTGTGGGTTATCTCAGTGCCTATCCAACTGGATACTATGGGGGGAGTCTCGGTGCCCACCTGGCCCTGTCCTGCATGGGGGGTTCTGATCACTGCCCCACATCCACAGCAACACGAGGTCCTGCTCCCCAGCGGGCAGCGCGCAGGCTTCCTTATTGGTGACGGTGCCGGAGTGGGCAAAGGACGCACAGTGGCGGGCATCATCCTTGAGAACTACCTGCGGGGCCGCAAGAAGTCCTTATGGTGAGTGTGCCCTCTGCACGTGGAGTAGGCAGAGCCAGTGGGAGTGGGGGATAGCTGACACCCATCAGCCCGTATCCCCCAGGTTCAGCGTCTCCAATGATCTCAAGTATGACGCAGAGCGCGACCTGCGCGACATTGATGCTCCTGACATCGCGGTGCACGCGCTGAGCAAGGTGGAGGGGTGGCCCCGTCGCATGGTGGGGGGGTCCTGGTGACCCTGCAAGAATGCCCACGCCTACCCCCACCCCTTTCCCTAGATCAAGTATGGTGACAACACTACCTCAGAGGGCGTCCTGTTCGCCACTTACTCCGCCCTGATTGGGGAGAGCCAGGCTGGCGGACAGCACCGTACACGCATCAGGCAGATACTCGAGTGGTGCGGGGTGGCCTTCGATGGCGTAGTATCCTGGCCTGAGCCGAGGAGCAGGAAGGGACGAGGGGGCGGGGTAGGCATGGAGGGTGGGAGAGGGTTGGAGCGTACAGGCGCGTCAGAGGGGTAGAAGTGGGTACCGATTGTGGGACAGGGCTGGAAGGGGCAGGGCCGAGGAGTAGGAGGAGGGATGGGGGTGGGACCGATGGGTGGGAGGGGCCAACAGGGGGTGGGGCTAGGGGGGAAGGACCGTGAGTGGGAGGGGTCTGCGTCAAGGGAGGGGTTAGAGGGGCTCAGAGCTAAGGAGGCCATGGATGTCACTCTGGTGCAGGAGAAATTTCTGTCAGGACTGCTTGTGAGGCTCGCCCTCAGGGGAGGCTCACTCTCAGTGACTGCTTCTGTCTGCCCCTCGCAGTCTAGCTTGACCTCCTGGTTCCAGTCTGCGGGACTGTGACCACGTCACTCTGCGTGGTGCTTGGTGGTGAGAAGATAGGGTGCGGAGCCCTTCCATCTCTTCCTCTCCCCCCTCCCCTCTCCCCCTCCCCCCACATCCTCCTCTCCACGTCCCAAGATTTGGGGGTTTCTACCTTTCTCTCCATCTCTCTCACACTTAGGATACTTGGATAGCTTTGTGTTCTGCTCCTACCAGACTAGAAAAGCAAAGAATTAGGAAGGTGGCAGCAAGAGTACAGTTTATTTAAAATGTTTATTTTGTTGATTTTAGAGAGGAGATGGGAGAAAGCAGGACAGCAACAGGAACATCTGTTTCTATATGTACCCTGACCAGGGATCAAACCAGCAATCTTTGTGCTTTGGGATGATACTCTAACCAGCTGAGCTATCCAGCCAAGACAAGAGTGCAGCCAGTTTAAAACATCTTTGTTAATTTCTGCAATCCCCAGTCTCCCTGGCTCAACCTCGAAGCAGGGTATGAGGTAGGAGACTCTCAGCTCCCAGGGATTTGTGCCAGGAGGTCCCCACTTTATACTCACAGTATCTTCCTCTGGCATGGAGGCAGCTTACAATGTCTCTGCTGTGCAGCTCTGGAGTTGGCCTGGTGTGGTGGGCATCCTGTGGGTACTCAGCTTTCTGTTCGCCACCTCCCCAGGTTGTTCCCTGAGTGAGATCTCATGATCTCATGTTATTGTTCTCCCTGGAGCAGGTTTGCTTGTCACTGCGCATCATGCTACTCTGTTCTGTCCTTATTCAGTCATTTCCCCATCACAGGGACATTCTGGGGGCTTCTAGCTTCTGTGTTATACACAGTCTTGTGTGATTCCCAACTCTCTCTCTCTATGTCCTTGGGACCATTCCAGAAATGGGGCGACCAGCTCTGGCAGACCTGGCCCCAGACAGAGATAAGAAGAGGGATGTAGGCTCTTCTTACATCCCTCTTGTGTGTCCTTTCTGGTCACGTGGGCAAATGGGTGGCTTTACTGGTTAGATAACGCAGAATAGCTCCTGTGTGCCCAAAAAAGAAACAAGGTTATTGGTGCACTCTAGGCACCCAGACGACACTTCACACAGCCAGAGGAAGAGGATAGTGTAAAAAAATACATTTGTGTTTCATTTGGACTCATTTTTTCATTTGGATTTTGCAAATTCTGTCAACCTTTTATCCACATACCACATGTACGTGTGCATATATATGTGTAAACACACATCTTGTTTTTGTTTTTTATATGTCCCTGGTATGAAACAGTTCTGGCCATCAACACAGACATCAAACTAGAATGAATTAAGGATTGTACATCCACTTTGCTCCTGACTGATACAAGAGCACCACCAATCAGGTGTCTTCTTGCCCATTGCCAAAGGATCACACACCTTGTTTTTAAACTAGGCTCATGATTGCCTGACCTGTGCTGGTGCAATGAATAAAAGTGTTGACCTAGAATGCTGAGGTTGCTGGTTTAAAACCCTGGGCTTGCCCAGCCAAGGCATATACGAGAAACAGTCAATGAACAACTAAAGTGAGGCAACTACAAAAATTGATGCTTCTCTCTTTTTCTCTCTCTCTTTCTAAAAATCAATAAATAAAGCCTTGCCTGACCGGGCGGTGGCACAGTGGATAGAGCATCAGACTGGGAGGAGGACCCGGGTTCGAGACCTCGAGGTCACCAGTTTGAGAGCGGGCTCATCTGGCTTGAGCATAAAGCTCACCAGCTTGGACCCAGAGTTGCTGGCTCGAGCAAGGGGTTACTTGGTCTGCTGAAGGCCCACGGTCAAGACACATATGAGAAAGCAATTAATGAACAACTAAGATGTCACAACGAAAAACTGATGATTGATGCTTCTCATCTCTCTCTGTTCCTGTCTGTCTGTCCCTCTCTCTGACTCTCTCTCTGTCCCTATAAAAATAAATAAAGCCTAAAAAAAAACCTCAATAGGCATATTTACCTGTAACCTTTTTCCCTTTAAAATATTGTGTGCTTTCTATATCTTAAAATTTGTTTCTTCAGTATCTTTTTTAAAAAGTGGGATCAGGCCCTGGCCAGTTGGCTCAGTGGTAGAGCGTCGGCCTCGCATGCGGGAATCCCAGGTTCGATCCCCGGCCAGGGCACACAGGAGAAGCGCCCATCTGCTTCTCCACCCCTCCCTCTCTCCTTCCTCTCTGTCTCTCTCTTCCCCTCTCGCAGCCAAGGCTCCATTGGAGCAAAGTTGGCCCGGGCGCTAAGGATGGCTCTGTGGCCTCTGCCTCAGGTGCTAGAATGGCTCTGGTTGCAACAGAGCGATGCCCCAGATGGGCAGAGCATCGCCCCCTGGTGGGCGTGCCAGGTGGATCCTGGTCAGGCGCATGCAGGAGTCTGTCTGACTGCCTCCCCGTTTCCAACTTTAGAAAAATACAAAAAAAAAGGTGGGATCAGCCCTGGCCGGTTGGCTCAGTGGTAGAGCGTCGGCCTGGTGTGCAGGAGTCCCGGGTTCAATTCCCGGCCAGGGCACACAGGAGAAGCGCCCATCTGCTTCTCCACTCCTCCCCCTCTCCTTCCTCTCTGTCTCTCTCTTCCCCTCCCGCAGCCAAGGCTCCATTGGAGCAAAGTTGGTCCGGGCACTAGGGATGGCTCTGTGGCCTCTGCCTCAGGCGCTAGAATGGTTCTGGTTACAACAGAGCGACGCCCCCTGGTGGGCATGCCAGGTGGATCCCTGTCGGGCGCATGCAGGAGTCTGTCTGACTGCCTTTCCGTTTCCAACTTCGGAAAAATACCAAAAAAAAAAAAAAAAAGTGGGATCAGTGTAGATTTATGAGAAGTCGTAGACAGAGACCCAGCTCTCCATGGGAAGTCACAGCCCACCTCTCTATTCAGAGGCTCTTTTTTCTTCATGGTCATTGGTGTACATCTTTGTCAGTGTCATCTATAGGGTCTTTACAGGCACATTTCCATCAGTAGTTTTCTAGTGGCCTAGGGGCTGGTTCCCACTAGCCCTGGTGATCTCACATACACCAAGGCCCCCCAACCATGATTGGACACTCCACCCTGGGCACTTTGTTGAGCTCCCCCAACTAGGAACAGGTAGGTTGTGATAGTCACCTTCAGAACAGTCCTTAACCCACGCCTGCCAACGATCGTGTTTGATGAGTGCCACAAGGCCAAGAATGCTAGTTCCACCAAGATGGGCAAGGCCGTGCTGGACCTGCAGAACAAACTGCCCCTGGCCAGGGTGGTCTACGCCAGTGCCACAGGTGAGAGGACAGCTACCAGGGACAGGGAAAAAGCCTGTTCATACACGCAGTCATCAATTAGCAGTGTCTGGCGTGGTGCATCCATGAGGGTGGGGGGTATCACAAGTGCCATTAATTCATTGACCTCATAGCTTGACCCAAAGGTAGAGCTCACTCTTCCCCAGGCCATTGGGAACTTCCACAGCTTCATGGATGCCAGCCTCTATTAGGGGCTCCCTTCTGCTAATTGGCTCCAGCTCGTTGTCTGTGGACACTTTCCTGGTACCTTCAGGTTCCTGTACCTGGTCCTTCAGGTCATTTCTGTTGCCATGTCCATGATTCCATCCCCAGCCTCGCTGGGTTGGCGGGGCTCACAGTGACTAATACCGCCACCTCCACAGGTGCCTCTGAGCCCCGAAACATGATCTACATGAGCCGCCTGGGCATCTGGGGTGAGGGCACACCCTTCCGGACCTTCGAGGAGTTTCTGCACACCATCGAAAAGAGGTGAGCACCCCTCCCTGCCTATGACAGGGACAGCTGAGGAGCCCACCAGGGCTCTGCTTGCAATATGCAGAGACCTGGTGTCTGTGTGCCCGGTGCACAGTCTGGTACACACTCCTCCAGCAACCAGAGGGATGTTCAAACACAAATCCTTCCTTTTCTCTGTCCAGCACTTTCTGTCGCCCTAGACGAAAGTGCTTCTCTCTGCTTTTCCTGCTTTCCCCCCACCCCCAGCCCCTCCTCAGCCCAGAAAGACTAGGCAGATGGGAGCAAAGAGTCTTTGCACCTACTGTCTGCATTCCCTTTGTGCACCAGGTCCTTTCTTGCCCTCCAGGGCTCAGCTCCAGCTGTCATGCCCTCCATGGAGAGGCTCCATCACTCAGTGGGACTCAGCATGTGGTCAGGTTGGTCCCTGCCAGTGCTCAGACAGCTTTGTCTCCTTCCACAGGGGTGTGGGTGCCATGGAGATCGTGGCCATGGACATGAAAGTTAGTGGCATGTACATTGCACGCCAGCTCAGCTTTAGTGGTGTCACCTTCCGAATTGAGGAGATCCCATTGGACCCGACCTTTGAGTACATCTACAACCGTGCAGCCCTGCTGGTGAGTGGAGTGGCCAGGGGTCTCTGACTGCATGGATATACTGTGTGTTTCCCTTTGGGATTATGCCCCTGTCAACTTCAGCATCTGTCTTTAAAGATGCTACAGGGATTTGTCAAGTTACAGAAAGGAGAAAGCCAGCCTTCCTGCTGTGGTCTTTGGCTGGAGCCCAGTCACTCAATTCTTTTCAAAGCGGGGATTCTTGTATTGACTGTAGTGATGTGGGCACACAGCTGGGCCCCGCTGTCCTCCCCACTATGTCACGAGCACTTTGCTCCTAGGCTGTTTTCAGTGTCCACGTCTCTGTTCACTATGGCATGACCCTCATCTTCACCATCTCCTCTGTCATGTGTCAGGTTCCTGTGTCCCCACTGTCAGATCACACTCACATGAGACATGCCTTGAGCATTGGATCTGTCTGTTTTGTGTCCTTACCTCAAACTAGGAGAGTGGGTTCTGCACACACTGGGATGTGCTGAGTAGCGTCTCTGACTCCCTGCCCCCCTTGATGCCAGGAACACCCTTAGTCATGACAACTGCAGTTGTGGTAGGGGACATGACCTAGTGTCTCCTGGAAGCAGGAACACTCTGGGTAAGAGCCCCTAAAGTGTGAAGAGTTGCCTGACCAGGCGGTGGCACAGTGGATAGAGCGTCAAACTGGGATGCGGAGAACCCAGGTTCAAGATCCCGAGGTCACCAGTTTGAGCGCGGGCTCATCTGGTTTGAGCAAAGCTCACCAGCTTGGTCCCAAGGTCAATGGCTCGAGCAAGGGGTTACTCGGTCTGCTGAAGGCCCACAGTCAAGGCACATATGAGAAAGCAATCAATGAACAACTAAGGTGTCGCAACGAAAAACTGATGATTGATGCTTCTCATCTCTCTCTGTTCCTGTCTGTCCCTATCTATCCCTCTCTCTGACTCTCTCGCTGCTCTGTAAAAAAATAAATAAGTGTGAAGAGTTGAGTGACTGCTGGCAGGAGTCACTGTAGTTCCCCCTTCTTTCTGAAATCTTAGCCCACATATGGCATCACATGTTTTGTTTTCAATGTTTCTGATTGTTCAGGTATTGGCAGAGCCTTTGTGTTGCTCTGTGTATACCCTTCCTACCCCAGGTACCACATCCCAGCAGAATGGGGGTTAGGAGTAAAGCTGGGCAGTAGCCAGTTCAGCTGCATGTGGTATGTCATTGCAGTGGGCTGAGGCCCTTAGCGTGTTCCAGCAGGCAGCTGACTTGATCGGCCTGGAATCCCGCAAGTCCCTGTGGGGTCAGTTCTGGTCGGCCCACCAGCGCTTCTTCAAGTACCTGTGTGTTGCCGCCAAGGTGCGCCGGCTGGTGGAGCTGGCCCGGGAGGAGCTGGCCCAGGACAAGGTGAGCTGGCGGCAGTTGTAAATGGAACCCCAGTATTTGTGTATGAGGAGTTGAGTGGATGGAACTGGCACCAGTGTCCATCTCACAATCGCAAACAAGCCTAAGTATGGCTGGGCTGAGTCCAGGAGGACAGAGGTGGTGAGAGTGAACTTAAGTCTGGAAGGTTCTGGTCTCACCTGAACCCAGCTTCCTGCAGCAGGTGGCAGGCACAGCCTTGCCCTGAGTTCTTCATGTCCAGGGCTGGCAGGTCCCTAGAAGAAACAGGACACAGAATAATGAGGGGGTCTGTAGAGCTGGGGCCAGGTGTCAGCTGCTGTTTTTCTCTGATGGGTCTGGGTGTGGGGCCTGGCAGCCAGCTGGACCCAAAAGGAAGCAGGAGGGAGAAGCTGAGGCAGATTGGGTTTCTGGCTGCAGGGGCTTCCTTGTGTGCCCCTTTGGAGCTGTGGGTGGGATTTCCAAATGGGCTCACTCCCGCCTCACTCCCCACAGTGTGTGGTCATCGGGCTGCAGTCTACAGGCGAAGCACGGACACGGGAAGTGCTGGATGAGAAGGATGGGCAGCTTGACTGCTTTGTCTCAGCTGCCGAGTAAGTGATACATGTAGGGGGGTGGCCACACCAAGAACCCCCTCACTCTATGGCTCACTGGGTCTCCCTGGCAGTGACCTGTGGCCTGGCCATGCCCCATGACTTCACCCATGGGAGCCTGAGCACTTTTGCTGAGCCCCATCCTCACAGACCTTACCCCAGCTTTTTTTTTTTTTTTTTAATTTAAGTGAGAGGAGAGATAGACTCCCACATGTACCCCGACTAGAATTCACCCAGCAACCCTAACTAGGGCTGATGCTCTGCCCATCTTCAGCCATAATCACAACCAGGCTATTTTTAGTTCCTGAAGCAGAGGCTCCACGAAGCCATCCTCAGTGCCTAGGGCCCAGGGCTGATGTGCTTGAATCAATCGAGCTATAACTGCAGGAGAGGAAATGAGAGAGGAGAGAGAAGGGGGAGGGGAAAGGGAGGAGAAGCAGATGGTTGCTTTTTCTGTGTACCCTGACAAGGAATCAAACCTGGGATTTCCACGTGCCAGGTCAACGCTCTACTACTAAACCAATTGGACAGGGCCCCAGCTTAGTTTTAAAGCTGCAAAGGTTAACTGGCTACTTGGGAATCAGAGAGTCAGTGGAGGGAGTCTCCAGATTTCAGAATGAGACTTCCAGAAGTGTATCCCCCATGTGAGAATGGTGCTGTGTTTTTTTGTTTGTTTGTTTCTGTTTTTTATTGATTTTAAAGAGAGGAAGGGGGGGAGACACATTAATTTCTTGTTCTGCCTATTTATGTATTCATTGGTTAATTTTTTTTTTTTTTTTTTACAGAGATAGAGTCAGACAAAGAGATAGACAGGGACAAACAGGAACGGAGAGATGAGAAGCATCAATTGTTAGTTTTTCATTGCACATTGTGACACCTTAGTTGTTCATTGATTGCTTTCTCACATGTGCCTTGACTGCGGGCCTTCAGCAGACCGAGTAACCCCTTGCTCAAGCCAACGACCTTTGGTCCAAGACTGGTGAGCTTTTGCTCAAACCAGATGAGCCTGTGCTCAAGCTGGCGACCTCGGGGTCTCGAACCTGGGTCCTCCGCATCCCAGTCCAACGCTCTATCCATTGCGCCACCGCCTGGTCAGGCTCATTGGTTGATTCTTGTCTGTTCCCTGACTGGTGGTCAAACCTGCAACCTTGGTGGTGTACTGGGACAACGCTCTAACCAACTGAGCTACCTGGCCAGGGCAGGATGGTGCTCTTTTAAGGAGGACTCCTGAAAATTTAGGGACTGACCACCTTCTTTTTTTTTTTAAGTGACAGAAGGGGAGATAGAGAGACAGACCACATTCACCCCGACCAGGATTCACCCAGCAACTCCCATCCAGGGCCGATGCTCAAATCAACCGAGCTCTCCTCGGTGCCCAGGGCCAATGTTTGAACCAGTCGAGCCACCAGCTACAAGAAGGGAAGAGAGAGAAGGGAGAGAGGGAGGGCAGAGAAGCAGATGGTTGCTTCTCATATGTGCCCTGACCAGGATTGAACCTGGGATGTCTGCATGTCAGGCCAATGCTTTGCCCACTGAGCCAGCCAGCCAGGGCCAGACTTGCCTTCAAGGTCCCCAAAATCCTAAGCCTCTCTTCCCAGCCCCTAGTAAGCAAGGGTTCTAACATGCCCCATGCCACCCGCTCATTCAGGCTCATCCCCCAGGGCCCAGCATTGCCTCCCTTCTTTAGGAAGCCCCTCAACCCTACCCACCCACCCCACCTGCCCTGATTTTGGTAGTCACCACATGTGTCCACCTCTTTGTCCCTCAGAGTTGGTCAGCTCCACATAGACACCCCCCCACACACACACACACACACAGTTCATTACAGCAAAACTGCCCTCTTGAGACTCCACCCCACTGAAATTCAGACCTAATTGCACACACAGCTTTACGTCCCGCCAGGTCTCCAAGCGGACAGCATGCTTATCCTCATAGTAAGCATAAATTCTGCTTCTCACTTTCAGGGGCGTATTTCTGTCACTAATTCAGAAACACTTTCCTTCAACCAAAAGAAAGCGAGACAGAGGAGCAGGCAGTAAGAGAAAACGTAAGCATCCACCCTGCCTGCATCTTTGGCTTGTGGCCCTCCTGGGCCTCCCTTCTATCCTCTCTCCTGCTGCCTCTCTTCAGCCCCTCCTTTCTGAGAATCCCAGGTTAGCCCGTCACTTTTGCTGCTCCCTCTGCTGCAGGGGTACCCCTTTCCCTATGTCACCTACAAAGGAGGGCTAGAGAAGAGTGAAACAGCCTACAGGGAGGGCATCCAGAGGGCAACAGGCACAGAGTGCCCTGACCACGGGTTCCCAGAAGAGAACTGGTAGGGGCAGCCTCCAGTCTCACTGCCCACTTGTGAGCTGCTATGAGCTGGGCCCCGAGCCAGACCCCCACAGGATGGAGAAGCAGGGCTGTGCTGAAGTGACCCCTGGCTCCTCAACTTCAGGGCGGCCTAGGGGCCGAGGCACCAAGGCATCCAGGCCAGCATACGACGTGGCAGGCGTGATTCGAATCAGTGATGACAGCAGCACTGAGTCAGATGTCGGCCTGGACAGTGACTTCCACTCCTCCCCCGAATCCCTGGTGGATGATGATGTGGTCATTGTGGATACCCTGGGGCTCCCTGCTGACGACCGCGGTGAGGCCTGTGACCCAGCACTTCCCCTCTTTACAGATGGGGAATAGGCTCAGCGAGGGGAGGTCAGCACCCCATGGCCAGTCGGCAGCAGAGCTGAGTTCACACAGGCAGTCTGGGATTAGAGAGAATGTCTGCCCCCCACACCTCCCCTGTACCTGGCTGTTCCCCAGGATGGTGGGACCCCCTTATTCTCAAGGACCCAAGGCTGAGTCCTACTGTGAGTGGGGTTGTGGACAGGTCACCTGGCCAGTCCCCCCTAACAGTGTGGCCCCACAGGCCCCCTGTGCTCCTCACAGCGGGACCTCCATGGCCCTGGCATCCTGGAGCGGGTGGAGCGGTTGAAGCAGGACCTGCTGGCCAAGGTGCGGGTGCTGGGCCCGGAGCTGCCAGTCAACACCCTGGATGAGCTCATCGACCAGCTGGGGGGCCCTGAACAGGTAGCTGAGGTAAGGAAACTCCAGAGGGGACCCCATCAGAGCCTGGACTTAGCTCTGGTGGCCACTACAAGTCTCTGCCAGCACTGCAAGATGGGGGTGGGGGTCCAGCATCCAGTGCTGGGGAAGGGAGGGGAAATGCTCACTCACCTCCATGACACCCCATGTGCCCATGGCCCTGTAGGTTCTGAGTGCTTTCTCAGGCCCCAGACTGAACACTCATCCCCAGTTTTCCCTGTTGGGATGTCCTGCTGCTGCCATCTCAGATCCTTTCTGGCTCCAGGTGGCTGGTCCCCGGACAAAGGCCATGTTCCGGCCCAGGGTCCATAGCTCCTGCCCTCATACACACACACACAGGGCTGGCTAGGATTTGGGGGATGGGGAAGACAAAGAAACTGAGGTACACAGAGACCACCAGTTGCTGCGCAGCCACACAGGCTAACAGTTGTCTTTTGTCCCGCCCTGTCACAGATGACTGGTAGGAAGGGTCGTGTGGTGTCCCGGTCCGATGGGACTGTAGCTTTTGAGTCTCGGGCAGAACAGGGCCTCTCCATTGACCATGTGAACCTCAGGGAGAAGGAGCGCTTCATGAGAGGGGAAAAGGTAGGATGGCATAGGAGTGGGGCACCCCTGTGTGCAGGTGCACATGGGTGGGGAGGAGGAGCTTATGAGGGACTACCAGAGAGGGGAGGCACAGGGATTCTGAGTCCTAAGGGGCTAGCTTTGGACCACTGACCACCCCAGCCCTGCTGTGGCTGTGCATACCTGAGTGGGGGGACACAGGCCTCCCTATCTGCCCCACCTTTAGTCCTGATAGAAGCTACTCAAGGAAACATTGGTAGGGCATCCTGGGTGACCTGAGGATGATCCACATTCCATTCTAAGCCCACTTGGGCCCCACCCCCAAGGAAGGCACCTCAGCTTGCTGTGTGGGTCACTGTAAATGCATCAGGATGACCCCAGGGCATAGGGGGTATGTGGGCAAGGAAGAGCATACCTTGCCAACCCAACCTGTCCGCATCCTCCCAGCTTGTGGCCATCATCTCAGAGGCTTCCAGCTCTGGAGTCTCTCTCCAAGCTGACCGTCGGGTCCAGAACCAGCGGCGCCGGGTCCACATGACACTTGAGCTGCCCTGGAGTGCCGACCGTGCTATTCAGCAGTTTGGTGAGCCCTGCCCCTTTCCAAGACACCCTACCCCAAGATGCCCAGCCTTGCCCCTGTCTCACCCAGGCTCTGCCCTCTCCTTGGGGTGGCCCCTGAAAGCTCCCCCTGTCTCCAGGCCGGACCCATCGGTCCAACCAGGTCTCTGCACCCGAATACATCTTCCTCATCTCAGAGCTGGCTGGAGAGCGCAGGTTTGCCTCCATTGTAGCCAAGCGACTGGAGAGCCTGGTGAGTGGTCAGGCTGGGCCATGGTAAGCTGAGTGGGGGCTGGTCAGGGGGCTTTTGGGGGACTCCCTGAGAAGGGTAGTGGGAAAGTGTGTGCAGTGTGTGATGGCTCCCTACCCATGGCAGGGGGCTCTGACGCATGGGGACCGCCGCGCCACTGAGTCTCGAGACCTGAGCAAGTACAACTTTGAGAACAAGGTACCAGGGAGGTTGGGGCCTGGAGAAAAGGGGTCCCAGGTGCCTAAGCCCAGCCTCTGACCTGGCCTCCTCTGCTCAGTACGGCGCCCGTGCCCTCAGCTGCATTCTCACCACCATCCTGAACCAGATAGAGAACAAGGTGCCCTTGCCTCAGGGCTACCCAGGAGGGGACACCGCCTTCTTCCGGGGTGAGTTGGAGGTGTGGCACAGGGTAGTTTAACGTGCCAGGCTTGGTAGACTGGATCTGTGTCCAAAGATCCCTCCAACACACCCCAAAGGAACACTGGTGGCAGAGGGATGCCGAGTGGGCCGGGACAAAGGGCATGTGTGAAAGTCCTCTTTTCCTGTAGACATGAAGCAGGGCCTACTGTCTGTTGGCATCAGTGGGCGGGAGTCCAGGTCCGGCTGCCTGGACGTGGAAAAAGGTGAGTCCCCCTTACCCTCCAGGTTTCCCAGGTAGGGAGCTGTGGGGTGGATGTGGGCTGACATAGCATGAGGCTCTCCTGTGCCCACAGACTGCTCCATCACCAAGTTCCTCAACCGCATCCTGGGGCTGGAGGTACACAAGCAGAATGCACTGTTCCAGTACTTCTCTGACACTTTTGACCACCTTATTGAAGTGGACAAGAAGGAGGGCAAATATGACATGGGCATCCTGGGTGAGTGCCACCAAGGGAGAAGGAGAGGCCTAAAGAAGTAACAGCCAGTGCCCCACATACCAGGCCCTCACCAAGAATACCAAGGGCCAAGGGGCCTCATACCAATAAAATTTCATTTGTAAAATCTGCAGAGGGCGTAGACTCCTTAACTATCCCCAAGCTAGTTGTGCAGAGAGGGGCCCGAGGGGCATGTTTTCTGTGGTCATAACCTGGTGTGAGTAGCCTGCAGGGGATGTTTAGGACCCCAGGCCACCAGACTGGAGGGGCCACTTGCCATCCGGGGTACTGGGCAGGGTTGTGGCCAGCCTCTACTGTGGGAACCTCCCCCTCTACAGCATACCTGATAACTTGGATTGACACCCCCACCCAAAGCCCAGAACCCGGAGCCACCTGAGTAACACTAGGCCTTGGGCTAGTGAGAAGCTACATGGCCTCCAGGTGAGACCATGCTCATGCTTGTGTCCTCTCCCCAGACCTGGCTCCAGGCATTGAAGAGATCTATGAGGAGAGCCAGCAGGTATTCCTGGCCCCCGGACACCCGCAGGATGGGCAGGTGGTGTTCTACAAGGTAAGTGGACACCAGCCTACCCTGACCCTTGTCCCCCCACCCCTACCCCACCCCTAATGCCCAAGTGCTGTCTGTGGCAGATCACCGTGGACCGTGGCCTGAAGTGGGAGGAGGCATACACCAGGTCGCTGGAGCTGACAGGCCCCCATGATGGTTTCTATCTCTCCTACAAGGTGGGTAGCACCAGGTTCAGGGAGCGGAGAACAGTACTGGGAGGCCAGAAGAATGGAGGGCAGAGGTCCAACTTCTAGCCCCACACCCTCCCCAACATGCCCACCCTGGGGACCCCCACCCAGGATGTGCTGCTTCCTGCCCCAGCTTATGAGACTCTCTGCCCAGGCTCGTGGCAACAAGCCAAGCTGCCTCCTGGCTGAGCAGAACCGCAGCAAGCTCTTCACCGTGTACAAGCCCAACATCGGTCGGCAGAGCCAGCTGGAGACCTTTGACAGCCTGTGCAGGAAGTTCCACCGGGTAGGGGCAGGGGCAGAGGAGGCAACAGGCAGGGAGGTCCCAGGATGTTGGTGTCTCTGGGTTTACATATCCCTTAAGTTGCCTCTTCTATGGCCTCCCTGGTGGGGTTTCTGCAGCTGCCAGACCTGCCCTCTGTGCCTAGTGCAGCTGGCCACCAGGCAGGGGCTGCCAGGTGTGATATGAGCCAGACTGGGAAACTCTGGGACTGTTTCCCCAGTTGTGCACTGGAAGTGTGGACAGGTCTCTCATTCAAGGTCTCACATGACTGTGTATCCCTAGGTGACAGCGGAGGACGCCAGGGAGTCCTGGGAAAATAACTATACTTTGTCGCTGAAGCACTGCAGCCACACCTCATGGTGAGGACTGGGGTTAGACTGGATAGTTGAAGGGCACACTGCATTGGACAGTACTGTTTTCTCTGGGCAGCTCTACTAGGGATGGTCCCTACACACCACACAGGTCCCTTTGGGCATCTGAGGCATCCACAGGATGTGGCAGTTAAAGAGATGAATTGAGCTAGAATGGGGGAGGAGCCTGTGGGTTGTAGGGGGTGTGTGGAGGCACTGCGTGTCTGAGCTGCCCTGCCTACCACGCAGGAACCGGCAGTGCCGTCTGGTGCAGGAGGGCAAGGACTGTGTGCAGGGCCTGAGGTTGCGGCACCACTACATGCTGTGCGGAGCACTGTTGCGCGTGTGGGGTCGCATTGCTGCCATCATGGCAGACATCACCAGCAGCAGCTACCTACAGATTGTTCGCCTCAAGACCAAGGACAAGAAGAAGCAAGTTGGTGAGTGGGCAGGTGCGCCAGTGGGAAGTGTGGGGGTTGATGGGCACTGCATCAAAAACCCTAACCCACCTGCGTGCCCTGCAGGCATCAAGATCCCCGAGGGCTGTGTGCCCCGTGTACTACAGGAGCTGCATCTCATGGACGCAGATGTGAAGCGCAAGAATGTGCATGCCCAAGGCTTCTCTGTGCCGCCTGCCCTGCGCCCACTCACACTGCCCTGTGCCCCCGGCGAGGTCCTGGACCTCACGTACAGCCCACCAGCCCAGGTCCTCCCACCACCCTCGCCCTTTGCTTTCTCCCTGCTCTCTGATCCTGCACCTGCCCCCAGCAGCCTGCTGCTTGGTGCCCCTGATGCCCCAGCTGACCCTGCAGCCCTTGTACACCAGGGCTGTGACATCAACTTCAAGGAGGTGCTAGAGGATATGCTGCGATCCCTCAACTCTGTGCCACCCCCAGAGCCATCTGGACCGCTGGGCAGTGGTTCAGGGATGGTGGGTGTGCCAGGGGGTGGGGGGGGCCCTGAGCGGCAGAGTGTCATCCAGTTCAGCCCCCCCTTCCCCAATTCCTAGGCCAGGGCTGTAGCCTGCGCCAGGTGTTCTTCCTGGATGAAATTTATTTATCTGTAATACACCACGCCTACACAGACACGGTCTGTACCAAAGTGAGTGGTAAGCAGGGCTCAGGTTCCCCTGCCAACTACTGAGAGGAACAGGGGCTGGGGTGTCCCTCATCCAGCCAACCAAGGCCTCCACTGTAGTGCCTTCCAGGCCAGTGCCTGGGCAGACCTCTCAAGATGCTGCCGCCTTGCCCAGTGGGGCAGCAGGTGTGTATGTCCCACTCAGGGGCTCAGGCAAGGCCTGGGCATGGAGTTCCCATCTCTGTGCCTCTCTTCCCCTCCCCAGCTTATCCCTTTCAGGCCTGGAAAGGCCAGAACCCCTGTAATACACAAAACTGGGTGGTCCAAGAGCCGGAAACTCAGGAAATCCCCGGTTCTCAGGGCCTTCGTCTCTGGGAGTCTATTTGGGGCAGACCCCCCCCCAATTAATATATGCAATCCCCCCCCACCTGCTCTTTGCTCCCTAAATTATTACCCAGCTGCCTCTTCCAGGCCCCGGAATCTGCCTGTGGAGCTGGAGGAGTGGCTGGCCCCTAGTTTCTACATGTATTTATAATTCTAGTGTATATATGTAAAAAGATCTTTTTTAAATATATGTCTTTTCACTACTTCCCAGGCTCTTGGCTCCTCTAGCCTACGGGGGCAGCAAGGGAGGGTGGAGGTACCACTGAATGTCCCCTCCACAAGGGGCATTTATGGGGTGTCTGGCCTCACTTTGGGGAATGAGGTTGGGGTGGCTACCACTTGCAGAGGATAGGTGTATGAAACCAGCCCACTGTTTGCCCAGACACCCTTCCCTAGGCCATTGCTTTAGGTCACAAGGGCTCATATAGCAGTCAGCTGCCTCTGGATTGGCTGAACCAGGCTCACGGTGTCTTGAGCCAGACACTCTGCCTCCTGCTCACTGGAGACACAAAGCCTACCTACCAGCCTACCTACCTGGGACCCTCATGATGGTGAGACCAGTTCCTCAGACACTCCCCACCCCTACCCTGTGCAGGACTTCCTCAGGGGATATTGGTTCTGGCAGGCAGGGCAGCCTAGGGATGGGAGGGCCCAAGAGCAGGGTCTGGTCTGGAAAACAGTAGACACACCAGGCTCCTTCTGGGGCCTGAGGAAGCAAACCAGGCCTCTGGCCCAGAGACTGGGAACTGCCCCCAGCCAGGAAGCTGACAAGTGGGCAGGAGCTACCTCCCTCACCAGGTCCCCATCCCCTGCTGCTGGCTTTCCCTGAGGATGCTACTTCCTACCCACTGGCTTCAAGTTATTCCCCACCCTCCTAGGAAAGACTGGGCAACTAACCCCTGCTTATACCAAATGAGAATTTTGAGCAGGCTTGAGTGCCCTGGCTCAGCCTCCATACAAGGTCAGACTTGAGCAGCCTGTTCCCAGCAAGGCTCAAACAAGAGCAGCTTGGGGAATGATCATCTCCCGGTTCCTGGCTCCCCTCACCTTCCCACCTTGATCTACTGGGAAAGACTGCTGCTGTGAGCTGTCTCCAGTCAGATTAAGTCCCTGGGCCAGGAATAGCACCAGTAAGGAGGAATTAGCATCTCCAGGATCAGCTCTGCCAATGCTCAAGGGGTGGGGCTGCCAAGATTAGAAGCGGGGCTACAGGATGGGTGCAGTCCTCTTAACTCCCAGGGAACTCCACCTTCTATAATCCCCCAGGAAGGCAGAGACATCCAGCAGACTAATTTGTATGTTTTATTCCCACAAGGCAGCCAGGACAGGGGGTACTGAGCTGTGAGCCAGGCCAGGCCAAGCCAAGGGGCCTTCCTCCGGCAGGGGTGCACGCCAGGTTCTCAGGTCTGCCCCACCAGAGGGCTGGTTTTTAGACAGACTGTCATGGGTGCCGGGTGGAAGACTCCGAGGGGCACAGGCAGTGGGCTCAGGTGGGGGATGCACACTTGTGGAGTTAGAAGTAACAGGGCAGGTCCTTCTCTATGACCTGTGAGGGGAAACCAGGTCAGAACACCTCTTCCTGTGGCTCCACCCCTAGCGGGCTCCCTGAAAAGGCACCTACCAGGGGCTCTTCCATGGGACCGTACCGCTTCACCACGCAACCATTCTTGTCAATGAGGAACTGCCAGGATAAGTAATGTTAGCACAAGGAGGCCACCATGGGGCCCCTGCAAGGCAGCTGGGTGCAAGCAAGCAGCCCCTACCTGCTTCCCCATTAGGGTCAGGCCTAGGGCCTCTGGGTAGGGACACTGAACTGGCCTTGGACACAGTCCTGGCCTGGCCTGCTCCTCAAAGCCCTTACCTTGGTGAAATTCCATTTGATGGCACTACAAAAGAAGCAAGAAATCATGAGGAACTCCAAAGCAATTGCAGCCATCCTGCCCTGCCCTCCCGTTGCCCCACTCACTTTCCCAGAATGCCCCTCCCCTTCGGCTGGACTTTCATCCACTTCCATAGCGGGTGGGCGTCATCCCCATTCACACAGATCTTGCTATACATGTCGAATTTGACATTATAGTTGGCGGCGAACTCTTTGATCTCGGCATTAGTCCCTGGTTCCTATGACAAGCAAGGGTTCTGGGCTGAGTGGGGAGGAATGTGTACCCCATTTTGGTCCCCACTTCCACAGACCTGGATCCTCTCCCCATGCTCGTACATAAGACACACAAGGATACATGGGCCACGCACCTGCCTCCCAAACTGGTTGCAAGGGAAAGCCAGGATCCGTAAACCACACTCAGCATATCGGGCGTGCAGGTCGACGAGCTGAGTGTAGTTTACGTCTGTTTTGCCTCATTGCGAGGCCACGTTGGTGACGATGCACACGAAGCCCCTAGAAGTAGGATGGAGTAGTCAGAATCGCTGACCTTACCTCTGCTTCCCCCCTCAGGCAGTTAGATACCTACCGGTACTTGTCCAGGTTAACCATGCGCCCGTCGATGTCCTTGGCTGAAAAGTCATGCATGGACTGAGCACAGCGCCAGTCGTCGCGGGACGCGCACTGCAAGGCAAGGGCGCGCTGACTGGAAGGCGAACCCAGAGACCTCAGCCCACTAGTCCAGCCCGCGGTCCCCATGGGAGTAGATCCCAGGCAGATCCTTGCCAAGACAGACAGGGCCCTGGGGCAAGGAAAAAGTGAGGGCTCCATCTCCTCAAAGATGTACGCATCCTGCGGAGCGGGGCACATTTAACCTCAAACACCGAAGCCCGGGGAGAGTTGGGATCCCACTAGGTGCCCCAAAGGGCAAGAGGCGCAGCTGGCGGGTGTGGGGGCCCCACACGCACCGAATCGTTACACTCCAGACAACAGCCATTCTCACAGGCCGCGGACTGTGCCTGTCGCAGGCTCTCGGGACAGGGCTCCCTTTGCCGGCGGCGCACCCTCTTGCGTCCGTACGCCGGAGCCTTCCGCCGCCCAGGGGCTCGGCGGCGCCGCCTCCTGCCTGGCAACCGGCGTCGCTGCCTGCAGCGACCCGGAGAGCCGGCAGCACGGCCCATGCCAACCCTTCCCCGGACGCGCTTCTGCTCACCCAGTGCCACACCAGTGGGACAAAAGGCCGGTAACCAGGGCTTCCGGCCGCCCATCTGTGACGCCACCGCGCAGTGTCCCGAGGCGTATAGGGCGGGGGAGGGGCTGTGATGCCCCGAGGCGCGTGACCTCAGGTTAACCAGCCCAAGGGGCGCCCCCACTCTCTGGGCCCCATCCTGGGCGGCAGTGGCCGAGGGCACACTAGGATGTCCCGACGCAGCAGCCCGAGGGTTACGACCGCTGAGCCTTGTACGGCCAGCCACGACCCCGCCCGTACACCGGCCCGCGCGCTAGCCTCGGTCCAGACGGCGCCCCCCACCCAAGGTCGATGTGGCGCCACGCGCCAGTCCCAACGGCCCGCCGGCGCTGCTGCCGGCGCCGCGCTCACCATGGTGCTAACCAGACCGGGCGCGGCCAAAGTCCCGCACAGAAGCGCAGGCTTCAGCAAGCGGCACAGGCGGCTAAAGCTCATCGCGTCGGCGGGGGTGCCCGGGAGGCAGCAGCGGCTCCTCCCCTCGCCTAGCCGACCAATGGACGCGCGCCGGCGCGCCTCTCCTCCCGGCCCTAGGCCACGCCCACAAGCGCCCTCATTGGTCGGATTCTCGGGTGCTGTGACGCCTGGCAAAAACAGCCATTGGGAGACCGGGGTGAGGGGCGTGCAGGGGTGGGGCCGGGGCGGGGCTGCGGTTTTGTTATGGTTTGTGACTGCGCATGCTCGTTGCGGAGTGGGCGGCTGTGTCCCCCGAGGCTGCTGTTTAGTGGCGCGGGGAGAGTTATTTCACAACGCCGCTGGATGCCCAACACCTTGAGAAACTACTGGAATCCCAAGGGGAGGGGGCTTGAACTCGCAGAAAAATTGCCTCAGCTCATTGAAAACGGGGTTTAGGGTTTGTTTTTTTAATGTTAATGAAACCAAACTGGGGGCTAGACTCCCACTCTCTCGGGACGGCTGTCGGTGCCCAAGCCCCATGTGTGGGCATCCAGTGAGAGCCTGAGGGGTCACCTAACAGCGTATGCCCCGGCTGAAGTCGTCCACTGCTGCAGTGTCCGCCATAGCGCACAGTGGCCGGGGCATCACCATCCTTGGTTCTTGGGGACTGACTCTTTAGCGGCTTACATAAGTCACACCTGAGCCCTGGGCTGGATCATTAAAACAGTCTCCCTGGGATCCTGTCCCTCAGGGAGAACAAGAGGGGACGCCCAGGTGTGTGCTTACAAGGATAAACAACCTCAGAGCGACGCCTCCACTTCTAACATTACAGGCAGCTGCACTCGCAGCACGGAAGGGGCCCCACATCTGGGCTTATAAGTCTTGATTGTTACCCAAGTCTCAGGCACTTTGACACAGTGATCTGAGAAATGACCTACCCCATTCTTGTGACCTGAGTCATGGAATTCCACAGCAGTTTTGTTTTTTTGTTTTTTTTTTTGCTCTGTCAACCTTATCCCTTTCTTAGACCCTCCCATGAATATTTCTGCGGGGATGGGGTGTACACAGGACTCGGAGCTGGGTTCATTTGAGGGAGCTGTTGAGCCCCCTCCCTCTGCCCCTGACCCACACCAACTGTTAGGGCAGAGCAGGGGGCTTAGCTGAATTGGGTGGTAAAGGAAGTGGAGTGAGAATTTTCCCCTGGCGGGGTTAATAGATTCCCCTTCTTGCACAAGGCTTTCACTATGGCTTCCTTCCCTGCAGCGTAGCCACTATTGGCTGAGTTCTCAAGTTCTAGGAGTGACCCCCGCGGTGGGGGTATGGGCGTTGTTTCAGCTGGGCTTTCTCACTTCTCAGGAAATATTGTACTCCCTTATTTCCTTTTCTTGGCAGCACTGTGTGTCCTGGCCAGTCTGGCCCTTAGGAAGACCCAGCTCTTGTTTAAGATATGATCTGTTGTCATTTGCTATTACTCATTTCAAGAGTTGCCAGAAAAACAGCACAGGGCAAGGCTACTATAGAGCACACCAAGGGTGAGAGATGGAACATGGGGGTTTCACCCCATTCCTAACTTCCTGCCAGCTACATAGGAGATAAGAGCAGGGGAAAAGACAAGCCTGGGGGGGGCCCAGCTACCCGTGGGGGAAGTGCACTCCAGGTTCTGGGGTTTGTCTTTAGGGTTTTATATGTTTGGGTTTTTTTTTCATCTTTCTGAAGCTGGAAACAGGGAGAGACAGTCAGACAGACTCCCGCATGCGCCCGACCGGGATCCACCCGGCACGCCCACCATGGGGCGACGCTCTGCCCACCAGGGGGCGATGCTCTGCCTATCCTGGGCGTCGCCATGTTGCGACCAGAGCCACTCTAGCGCCTGAGGCAGAGGCCACAGAGCTATCCCCAGCGCCCGGGCCAACTTTGCTCCAATGGAGCCTCGGCTGCGGGAGGGGAAGAGAGAGACAGAGAGGAAAGCGCAGCGGAGGGGTGGAGAAGCAAATGGGCGCTTCTCCTGTGTGCCCTGGTCAGGAATCGAACCCGGGTCCTAAGCACGCTAGGCCGACGCTCTACCGCTGAGCCAACCGGCCAGGGCTAGGGTTTTATGTTTTGCCAGAGGGACCCCATTTGACTGATGGATTAGATTAATGGCATCTTGTAGCAGTCTCAAGACTCCTGTGAGGCACCCCAGTGGTGGCTAAAGTCCCTTAGCAAGGAAGGTAAGTTGCCCAATGGTTAGAGGCCTTTACATAATGGTAACCTGCCCCAGGGAGACTGTGGTGGTGTAATGGCTAAAGCAGTGTTTCCCAACCTTTTTTGTGCCATGCCCCACCTTAACTTTTCTAAAATTTTTATGTCCCCCCCCTATGTAACATACATAATTTTTAACATTAAAAAATTGATTTGTTCACTTAATAAACATAAATGATAGGTTCTAGGAAGAAATCACTATGAAATTGTTAACAAAACACAGTAAGTAAAATTTCAAAAGATATAATGAAAAACAGAAATTTAAATTCCAAATAATTTTAATACAGATTTTTCTATATTAATTTATTATTTTAATTTAGTGTGATCCTTGTGCTTGATGCTTGCTGCACAGAGATTTTATATTAGGTTCCAATTTGGTTAGCTTTAGTCTCAAGTCTCCACGTTGTGTTATATCCAGCTGATTTCTTTTATTTTATTTATTTATTTATTTTCATTTTAGAGAGGAGAGAGAGAGAGGAGAGAGAGACAGGGGGGAGGAGCTGGAAGCATCAACTCCCATATGTGCCTTGACCAGGTAAGCCCAGGGTTTCGAACCGGCGACCTCAGCATTTCCAGGTCAACGCTTTATCCACTGCGCCACCACAAGTCAGGCTCTGATTTCTTTTTTTTTTTTTTTACCAGTAAATCATTTATAGCACTAAATCCACATTCAGCTAAAAATGAAGATGGAAACGGTAGCAATAGTGTTCTTGCACATTTGGTTGAATTTAGGTATTTGATTTGTTTCCTCACAAAGCCATGCCATCGCTCCTTTGATTTTTTTTTTTTTTTTTTTTTTTTTTTTTGTATTTTTCTGAAGCTGGAAACGGGGAGAGACAGACAGACTCCCGCATGCGCCCGACCGGGATCCACCCGGCACGCCCACCAGGGGCGATGCTCTGCCCACCAGGGGGCGATGCTCTGCCCCTCCGGGGCGTCGCTCTGCCAAGACCAGAGCCACTCCAGCGCCTGGGGCAGAGGCCAAGGAGCCATCCCCAGTACCCGGGCCATCTTTGCTCCAATGGAGCCCTGGTTGCGGGAGGGGAAGAGAGAGAGAGGAAGGGGGGGGTGGAGAAGCAAATGGGCGCTTCTCCTATGTGCCCTGACCGGGAATCGAACCCGGGTCCCCTGCACGCCAGGCCGACGCTCTACCGCTGAGCCAACTGGCCAGGGCGCTTCTTTGATATTAAATAAAGCTTTAACTGACTCATCATTTTGCAATTCTGCGAGTTCTTGATACTGCATATTTGATATATCAGACAAATCCACTAACATTGGCTGCACCATCCATGTTGGGAAATCAATTTGTTTTAAATCAGAAAATCTTTCTTTTAAATCAGCCGATAGAATATTCAAATGATTGACAATAACAAGTAAAGCGGTATCAGTTACTTCACATTTTTGGAGCCAATGAAACTGTTTAAAGTTTTTGTTGTTAATATGTTTCTGACATAACTCAATATTGGTAATGAAACCAAATATCTTTGCTTTTGCATCAACAAGAGTTTTATTTGTTCCTTGAAGTTGCTTATTTAATATATTTAGTTTTTCAAAGATATTGGCTAAATAACTCACAAATGCTTTACCATCTATTGTTAACAGATACTTCATTTCAGGTTTGTCGCTTAAAAAATCACTAAGAGTATCAAACAGTTCCATAAATCTTTTCAAACAGTTTCCTTTAGATAGCCATCTTACGTCAGTATGAAGTAAAAGTCTCACATGGTCTTCATTTTGTTCTTCACAAAATAGCTTGAAAAGCCTGACCTGGTGGTGGCGCAGTGGATAGAGCGTCGGACTGGGATGCGGAAGGACCCAGGTTCGAGACCCCGAGGTCGCCAGCTTGAGTGCAGGCTCATCTGGTTTGAGCAAGGCTCACCAGCTTGGACCCAAGGTCGCTGGCTCCAGCAAGGGGTTGCTCAGCCTGCTGAAGGCCCGCGGTCAAGGCACATACGAGAAAGCAATCAATGAACAACTAAGGTGTTGCAACGCGCAATGAAAAACTAATGATTGATGCTTCTCATCTCTCTCTGTTACTGTCTGTCTGTCCCTGTCTATCCCTCTCTCTGACTCACTCTCTGTCTCTGTAAAAAATAAATAAAAAAATAGCTTGAAAAGATGCTCACATTTGGCACTAGCTTTAATAGCATTAACACACTTTATTACTGTATGTAATACTTCATTCAGAACAGGCGAGCCCTGGCCGGTTGGCTCAGTGGTAGAGCATTGGTCTAACGTGCAGAGGACCCGGGTTCAATTCCCGGCCAGGGCACACAGGAGAAGCGCCCATTTGCTTCTCCACCCCTCCGCCGCGCTTTCCTCTCTGTCTTTCTCTTCCCCTCCCGCAGCCAAGGCTCCATTGGAGCAAAGATGGCCCGGGCGCTGGGGATGGCTCTGTGGCCTCTGCCTCAGGTGCTAGAGTGGCTCTGGTCGCAACATGGCGACACCCAGGATGGGCAGAGCATCGCCCCCTGGTGGGCAGAGCGTCGCCCCTGGTGGGCGTGCTGGGTGGATCCCAGTCGGGCGCATGTGGGAGTCTGTCTGACTGTCTCTCCCTGTTTCCAGCTTCAGAAAAATGAAAAGAAAAAAAAAAAAGAACAGCCCTGGCCGGTTGGCTCAGCGGTAGAGCGTCGGCCTAGCGTGCGGAGGACCCGGGTTTGATTCCCGGCCAGGGCACACAGGAGAAGCGCCCATTTGCTTCTCCACCCCTCCACCGCGCTTTCCTCTCTGTCTCTCTCTTCCCTTCCCGCAGCCAAGGCTCCATTGGAGCAGAGATGGCCCGGGCGCTGGGGATGGCTCTGTGGCCTCTGCCTCAGGCGCTAGAGTGGCTCTGGTCGCAATATGGCGACGCCCAGGATGGGCAGAGCATCGCCCCCTGGTAGGCAGAGCGTCGCCCCTGGTGGGCGTGCCAGGTGGATCCCGGTCGGGCGCATGCAGGAGTCTGTCTGACTGTCTCTCCCTGTTTCCAGCTTCAGAAAAATGAAAAAATGAAAAAACAAAACAAAAAAAAAAGAACAGGCGAGATGTTTTTAGCTACCAAGTTTTCCCTATGAATAACACAATGCACAAGAATCATTTCTGGATTCACATCTTTCATCAATTTTAAGCAGCCATTTTTCTTGCCCATCATATTGGGAGCACTATCTGCAGCACAAGATGTTATGTTTTTCATTGGTATATCATTGACATCTAAGTAGTTTTTTAGCTTATTATATATATCTTTGGAGGTAGTGGTGCTTTCTAATATTTTACAGAACAATATTTCTTCAGCAAAATGTCCTTTATCAATATATCTTACGTAAGTTATCAATATTGCCTCACTGTCTCTCAAAGTTGATTCATCCATTTGCAAGGAGAATTTTCTTGTTTTCAGCTTTTCAATAAGTTGTTTTTCAATATCCTCACTCATTTCGTCTATTCTTCTGCTAACAGTATTGCACTGAGTGGCATAGCTTTTACATCTTTGTCATCTTTTTCAAGAACCGTTTTAAGAAATGCTGATATTGACGGTTTTATTAAATTCTCTCCTATAGTGTGGTTTTCTCCAGTTTTAGCGATGAATAAAGAAATTTGATAACTAGCCTCAAGAACACGATTATTAGTTGAAGTATGAGCAGTAAATAGAGACTTTAATGTTTTTTTTCAAAATTTTTCTTTAAAGTTTTAAAGTAATTCAAATCTGAATTAATATGAGCACTATGTTTCGCCTTCAAATGCGCCTCAAGATGACCTCGTTTCATTGATTCATTGGTCAAGCATGCTGGCATAAAAGACAAAAAGGAATCCCGCTCATCATGAACAGCGGGTATGAACCCAAATTTTAAATATTCCTCCGAATATTGACGAGTTTTTTTTCTTGCTTGCACCACTCATTTTACTATGGGCTATAAGAAATAAAAATAAGATCAATTAAAAACTAATATTAAAATATGTGTTAAAATATATTCAATGTGACATAGAGTAAACGTATACTAAAAATTCATATTTATTTAAATGTATATAACACATTTACTACACTACCACCGCAAATCAAAAGGTATCTATATTTTTTCCACTTGACAAAATTTTCTGGAAAGTTATGCTTCTAAAATTAAAATTGTCATGCATGCACTATTATAGCCCCAGTAATATTTATAAAATATTAGTGCTTTCTAGCCCCGATGCAAGAAGTACTTAATAAAGAGTTTAATATTGATAAAAATAAAATCAAATACTTACCAATTATACCTATACAATATATATATGTATATTTATTAAATCAACGAGCTTTTACAACAGTTTTGACTGACACTTATTTCAAATTAACACCAACTAAATGATGTGAAATACTACAGAAGTTGCGATGGGCCAATTAGGTGAGAATAACTGCGTTGTTTAGCGAGTTTTTAAAACGTCCGGAGTTCCCCGTGGCAGATGGCATGCTCCGTGGTGAACCCAGAACAAAGTTTACTTGACGACGCCAATCACCCAGTTGATATTTTGGTCTTGTCAAACGAAATTATACTTAAAATTATTTACTGCAATTATTTAAGAATTGCATTTTTTGTTAAATTTGGCACCGATATCTAGCATTGCATTTAAATGGCCCGGGGCGAAAGAGTTAAAGTCGTGTTGAGTCCATTTTCAAATTGCTCCCCTTAACTATCAAATTGCCCCCCTGTGAGGCGTGGGTCCCACGTTGGGAAACACCGGGCTAAAGCATCGACCTGGAACACTGAGGTTGCTGGTTCAAAACTCTGGGCTTGCCTGGTCAAGGCACATACGGGATTTTTCTTTTTCCAGAGACAGAGAGAGAGTCAGAGAGAGGGATAGATAGGGACAGACAGACAGGAACAGAGAGAGATGAGGAGCATCATCCGTTTTTTGTTGCGACACCTTAGTTGTTCATTGATTGCTTTCTCATATGTGCCTTGACCGCGGGCCTTCAGCAGACCGAGTAACCCCTTGCTCAAGCCAGCGACCTTGGGTCCAAGCTGGTGAGCTTTGCTCAAACCAGATGAGCCCGTGCTCAAGCTGGCGACCTTGGGGTCTCGAACCTGGGTCCTCCACATCCCAGTCCGATGCTGTATCCACTGTACCTCCATCTGGTCAGGTGGCACATATGGGATTTGATGCTTCCTACTCCTTCCCCCTTCTCTCTCTCTCCTCTCACTCTAAAAAATGAATAAATAAAAATCCAGGAAAACAATGGAGATGAAATTCACTTAATATAAAATTTACCATTTTAACCACTTTAAAGTCTACAATTGGTCCTGGCTGGTTGGCTCAGTGTATAGAGCATCGGCCTGGCATATGGACATCCCAGGTTCAATTCCCAGTCAGGGCTCACAAGAGAAGCAACCATCTACTTTTTGTTGGAATCCATGGGAGTCCGAAAGACCAGAGTAACAGGCTTTTTTAAAAGGAAGAAAGGAACCCTGCATGACACTTCTCCTGGAGAGAAGAGTGCTTGACCGTGGGGCTACAGCAAAGCGAGCAAACCCTTGCTCGAGCCAGCGACCCTGGGTCCAAGCTGGTGAGCTTTGCTCAAACCAGATGAGCCCACGCTCAAGCTAGATACCTTGGGGTCTTGAAACTGGGTCCTCCACATCCCAGTCCTGGGTTACAGACTAGGAGTGAGTTAAATAGTGTTTGGGAGAGCCTGAGGAGGGGATACTGAGGCAAAAGTTCTGGTATGTCCGGAATGCTCCTCCTTGGGCGGCTTCGAGCATGTGGGTGTTGAATCAAAAGTGCTGATATTGCTTGACCTGTGGTGGCGCAGTGGATAAAGCGTCGACCTGGAATGCTGAGGTTGCCAGTTCAAAACCCTGGGCCTGCCTGGTCAAGGCATTTATGGGAGTTGATGCTTCCTGCTCCTCTCCCCCTTCTCTCTCTCTCTTTCTTCTCTAAAATGAATAAATAAAAATTAAAAAAAAAAAAGTGCTGGTATGTCTGGAGCCCCTCCTTGGGGGGCTTGTCAGCTTTTTGGAATTCCTCTGTCTCAGGGGCGATAGTCCAGTAAGGGTGAGGTCTGACAGATAAGCGTAACATCAAGAGGGCAGTTTGGAATACACATATCTATCACTTTTCTCCTCTCTCTCCCCCTTCTCTCCCTCTTCCTTTCCTGCAGCCAGTGGCTTGATTGGTTTGAGCCCCAGATAGGGGTTGCTGGGTGGATCCCAGTCCAGGCACATGTGGGAGTCTATCACACTAACTCCCCAACTCTCACTTAAAAAATAAATAGCCTGGCCTGGCCAAGCGGTGGCACAGTGGATGGAGCGTCGGACTGGGATGCGGAGGACCCAGGTTCAAGACCCCAAGGTCTCTAGCTTGAGCGTGGGCTCATCTGGTTTGAGCAAAGCTCACCAGCTTGGACCCAGGGTTGCTGGCTCGAGCAGGGGTTTGCTCGCTCTGCTGTAGCCCCACGGTCAAAGCACATATGAGAAAGCAATCGATGAACAACTAAGGTGTCACAACGAAAAACTGATGATTGATGCTTCTCATCTCTCTCCGTTCCTGTCTATCTCTATCTATCCCTCTCTGTGACTCTCTCTCTGTCTCTGTAAAAAAATAAAACAAAATTTAAAAATAAATAAATAAATAAATAAATAAATAAATAAATAGCCTACCTGACCAGGCAGTGGCACAGTGGATAAGAGCATTGGACTAGGACATGGAGGACTCAGGTTTGAAACCCTGAGGTTGCTGGCTTGAGTGTGGGCTAGAGCACGGGCTTACCAGCTTGAGCGAGGGGTCGCTGGCTTGAGCATGGGATTGTAGACATGACCACATGGTCATGGCTTGAGCCTAAAGATTGCTAGCTTGAAGCCCAAGGTTGCCACGGACCAGCACGACTAGTAATTGTCCAGGTCATGAGTGAGAATGGTGTGGAATGAAGAAATAAACTCAGAGAAAAGAAGTATGGAATAAGGAGGTCTCTGCAAGCTGATAGCAAGCCAGAGCAGAGCAAAACCCCTGGTCTGCTTTATTATATAGTGCAGAGCTGTATGCAAAATAAGGAAGTCTCTGATACAAAGTCACACATCTGAGGCATAACAGGAATTCTCTTAAGGCATAAACAGGAATCCTTTTAAGACATAAGCAGGAATCCCCCCACCATGCAAAACTGAAATCAACTAACATCAGAACAAAGGGTGAGAGGAAGGGCATGTAAATTGTCTCTAGCAATTTAAACAATCAGAGGTTGTAGAGAAGAGCTTAGCCTTTAGCAACTTAAGCAAGTGAGGTGGGGGGATGGGAGGAGTAGAAACACTCAGCTTCACAGCTAACATGGAGGTATGGGGGAAGAGGTTAGCCTTTAGCTTAAGCCTTAAACTGCAAGGACTTTGTCAGCTTGCAAGTTTCCCACACAAGGGTTGCTGTCTTGAACAAGGGGTTACTGGCTCAGCTGGTGCCTCCCAGTCAAGGCACATCAATGAACAACTAAAGTGCCACAATTATGAGTTGATGCTTTTCATCTCTCTCCTGTACTGTTTGTCTGTCTTTTCTTTTTTTCTTTTTTTGATGACAGAGACAGAGAGAGAGAGTGAGGAACAGACAGGAAGGGAGAGAGAAGAATCAGTTCTTCGTTGCAGCACCTTAGTTATTTATTGACTGCTTTCCCATATGTGCCTTGACCAGGAGGCTACCGCAGAGCGACTGAACTCTTGCTCAAGCCAGCAACCTTGGGCTCAAGCCAGCGACCTTGGGCTTCAAGCCAGTGACCTTTGGGCTCAAGCCAGCGACTATGGGGTCATGTCTATGATCCCACGCTCAAGCGAGTGACCCCACCGCTCAAGCTGTTAAACTCATGCTCAAGCTGGATGAGGCTCATTTAAGCTGGTGACCTTGGGGTTTCAAACCTGAGTCTTCTGCATCCCAGTCTGACGTTCTATCTGTAAGGTATTTTTCCCGCCAAGAAGGAAGGAATGGCTGGAACCACAAAGTGTGGAATAACAAAAGGCTTTATTGAGTACAGCGCATCCTGCCTAGCAAGGTTCCTTGGCCTCGAGGTAAGATGGAGGCCAGGGAAGTTGCACGGATTAAACCGCGCGGGAGATATTTAAAGGGGTCCCTCTAGGGAAGTAGGGAAGTCGAGCTAACATGACGTGGTGAAATCTCACTGGCTGGCAGACGGTCGCTTTTTTCCAAACGGTTCCTGCGAAGCCTCCTTTGACGCGCTTGGTTGTGGGTGGTCCTAGCCAAAGTTTGCGGGTCTGAGTTCCCCATGTGACCATTCCCCATTATCCACCAACCTTACACTATCCACTGTGCCACTGCCTGGTCAGGCTCTCTTTCTCTTTCTTCCTAAAATAAATAAAGTATACAATTAAAGTGGGTTTTTTTGTGGTTTTTTTTGTATTTTTCCAAAGCTAGAAACAGGAGGCAGTCATGCCGGCATGCCCACCCGGCATGCCCACCAGGGGGCGATGCTCTGCCCATCTGGGGCATTGCTCTGTTGCGACCAGAGCCATTCTAGCGCCTGAGGCAGAGGCCACAGAGCCATCCTCAGCACCCGGGCCAACTTTGCTCCAGTGGAGCCTTGGCTGCAGAAGGGAAAGAGAAAGACAGAGAGGAAGGAGAGGGGGAGGGGTGGAGAAGCAGATGGGCCCTTCTCCTGTGTGCCCTGGCCGGGAATCGAACCCGGGACTCCTGCACGCCAGGCCGACGCTCTACCACTGAGCCAACTGGCCAGGGCCTTTTATTCTTTTTTGTTACAATTAAAGTGTTTTTAAGGAATGGGCAGGGGGGCCTGATGTGGTGTGTAGAGGGTGTTATATTCAGGGGGACACTTGAAACCATGTCAACACAATAAATTAAAAATTGAAATTAGCCTGACCTGTGGTGGTGCAGTGGATAAAGCCTCGACCTGAAACACTAAGGTCACCAGTTCGAAACCCTGGGCTTGCCTGGTCAAGGCATATATGGGAGTTGATGCTTCCTGCTTCTACTCCCCTTCTCTCTTTCTCTCTCTGTCTCCTCTCTCTCTAAAAATGAATAATTTTTTCTTCTGAAGTTGGAAACGGAAAGGCAGTCAGATAGACTCCCGCATGCACCCGGCCGGGATCCATCTGGCATGCCCACCAGGGGGCGATGCTCTGCCCATCTTGGGCATTGCTCTGTTGCAACCAGAGCCATTCTAGCACCTGAGGCAGAGGCCACAGAGCCGTCCTCAGCGCCCGGGCCAACTTTGCTCCAATGGAGCCTTGGCTGCGGGAGGGGAAGAGAGCAATAGAGAGGAAGGCGAGGGGGAGGGGTAGAGAAGCAGATGGGCACTTCTCCTGTTTGCCCTGGCCGGGAATCGAACCCAGGACTCCTGCACGCCAGGCCGACGCTCTACCACTGAGCCAACCAGCCAGGGCTGAATAAATATTTTAAGGATATTTACAACATTGACCATCATCACTATCTAATTTCAGAATGTTCTATCACCTCAAAAGAAATTCTGTCCCCATTAGCAGTCATGCTCGATTTCCCCCAACCCTGACAACCATTAACACACTTCCTATCTCTGGATTTGCCCATTCTGGACATTTTACATAAATGGAATCACATACTCTGTGCCCTTTTGTGTCTGGCTTCTCTCATGTTTTCAAGGTTCATGTTGTAGTGATTGTCAGTGCTTAACTCCTTTTCATGGCCAAGTAATATTCCAGTCTGTGGATGGACCATTTTTTCCATTCATTCCTTGATGTACATTTGAGTTGTTTTCACCTTTTGGCTTTGTAATGCTGCTATACAAGTTTTTGTGTGGGCATATGTTTTCATGTTTCTTTATGCACCTACGGGTGGAATTGCTGAATCACATGGTAACACTGTTTAACTGTTTGAAGAGCTACCAAACTGTTTTCCACAGAAGCTGCCCCATGTTACAAGTTCACCCATGGGTCTGTGGGTGGGGGCCTGATCTCTGGACCTCAGACTCTGCCAGGTGGCACAGAATGGTGGGAGGTATGAAGGAGCTGATTGCCACTCTGTGTCCTGGTGTTGAGGCCACATGGTCACATGGCAGGACTCTGAATCATCAGCATTGTGGTTGGGCCCTGCCAGCCTCTCTGGGGTCCTAAGGCCCAGGTCTACCTGCTCTTGTAAGCTCTTTCTCCTGTCACAACCCACCCCAACCTCACACTCCCTAACTTTATCCCCTTTGCTCCTCTTTGCATTTAGTCACATGTTCAATTTCTTTCCTCCTACAAACCTACCCCACCCAGGCATTCAGCCCTTCCTTGGATCCGTCCTCCTCATGGTCAGAAACAATGTCCACTTAGCCAAACCTTTGCCCAACCTTAGGGTTGCTCAGACTACTTGGTAGTCTTGATGGCTGCTCCCCCTTCCTTCTCTAGACACTTTCTTCACCTGCTTCTAGGACACCTGGCAACATCCCGCTGCCCTTTATTCTCCCATCCAAGTACTAACCAGGCCCGACCCTGCTTAGCTTCCAAGATCAGGTGCGTTCAGGGTGGTATGGCCGTAGACCCGCTGCCCTTTATTCTATGTAAAAACACATATAATGCTAGTTTCAGGTTGTCCCAGTTTAGAGCCCAAGCTCTATGTCGATCAGGCTCCCTGATTCTACTTCCCTGTGCAGTGGGACACTCCTGCTTGTCAGCAGGGCTGGCAGCCTCTTCGAGACTACTCTTGAGGCGGCTATGAGGATGCTACTGATAAGTGCTGACACTAACTGCCAACCGGAGGAAAAGCACGAGTCCGACACAGACAGAGTTAGTTGCAATAATCACACAGGCAGTTTATTACTCACAAATCCTTTTGGCATGCTTGGGTACAGCTTAAGGGGTCCCCGTTGGTGTGTTCCTCTCAGCTGTCTTTGGTCAGAGCTCAGAGCTGTGTGGAGACAGTCCACATCAACATTGGAGTCTGGGCGACTACTGAAGCAGGGGGCCCCTCAGCTTTAGTACCTTTTCTGGCCAATGCCTTCTAACAGGTGTCAATCTACAGGATTATCACCTCAAACCACTTTTTTGGGAGTTCCTTGCAGGGAAACCCCTCTGTCAATCTACTAAAATGTTTATATCAAACCACTTTTTAAGATGTTTTTATTTACATTAACTTAGTTACGTTAACTTACAAAGTTAATGTAAATAACACCAAGCCCACTTCTTATCTAGGTATAACTTCACACACATACTAACTGGGTCCTGCTTGTAAGTCACAGTCTGTTTATCACATTACAGAGTATGGCACCACACCACTATATTAATTCCTATCCAAATGGCATAACTTTATGTAATTTTAATAGTTATTTCAAATATTATTTTAATTACTTTTATTTATCTTCCATATTTTTTATATTTCTACATATTTAATTACTATAACCTTATATTACTATAACATAGGTGCTCAGTCTTTTTTTTTTAAAGATTTTATTTATTCAATTTTCAGAGAGGAGAGAGAGAGAGAGAGAGAAAGAGAAAGGGGAGGAGCAGGAAGCATCAACTCCCATATGTGCCTTGACCAGGCAAGCCCAGGGTATTGAACAGGGGACCTCAGCGTTCCGGGTCAACACTTTAACCCACTGCACCACCACAGGTCAGGCTCAGGTGCTCAGTCTTTAGCCTGGTCACCCTAGTAAGTGGGTGCTTGTTATTCTTGGCAGGGAGAAGAGAGACAATGAAGTACAGAGAGGTTAAGTAATGTGCCTCAAGTCACATAGCCAAGATTGGAGCAGAGGTAGTTATTTCTGGGTTTGTGCATAGCTTTATGCCTTCAACTGCTCCCTTCCCTCCTCCTGGCCTCTGGTCTATATCTGCTCAGTGACCTCATTCAGGCTTTTAGATCCAAGCTCCACCATGTGCCCATGGAGCCCATCTGTCTCCCCTTGCACTTCACCTTGAATTCTAGACTCCTATCCTCCCATTTCATCAATGTCTCCCCTTGGGGGGGTCTCACCAGAACCCCCCCACCCCAGCTCTGTACATCAAAGAGCCCTTCCCCATCTGTCCCCTGGGTCTTCTCACCCCAGCCAAGGCAGCTTTTTTTAATTTTTTTTATTTTTTTATTATTTATTCATTTTACAGAGGAGAGAGAAAGGGAGAGAGGGAAGGGGAGGAGCAGGAGGCATCAACTCCCACATGTGCCTTGACCAGGCAAACCCAGGGTTTTGAACCAGCATCCTCGGAATTCCAGGTCAACACTTTATCCACTACACCACCACTGGTCAGGCAAGGCAGCTTTGTTCTTTATCTTCATGTCCTGTCCTGCAAATCCTGTGGGTGCTTCCTTAGGATACCTGAACCCAGACCACTGCTCCCTATTCTCTGGGTAGGACATCCTCCTCAGCTGCCTCCCTGGTTTCCCTGAATGTGGCTGAAAAGAAAACTCAAACTTTTCAACCCAATAAACAAGGCCTCCTAGATCTGCCCCATCCCAGTGCCCTTTGACCTCTTCTCTTACTCTGCTCCCACAGGTCTCCTTCTGCCAACTTGGCAAGGTGCATCCTTAGAGCCTTGGCATGAACAGTGCTCTCTGCTCGATATACCTTCCTCAGTCAGCCCCACCTTTCTCCCTCCCTCTCCTTTGGGCTTTTGCTGAAACCTCTCCTCACCTTTCCTGATGTCCTATCTAACACTGCACAACTCCCATTTCCCATAGATGGCCTAGCTCTTTCTTAAATATTTTATTGAATGTATTGGGGTAACTGTTAGGTTGCTAAAGGAGGGAGCACAGCTCTGATGAATTTTATAGGAAGTTTATTTTTGCATCTGCGAACAGATGGGCTGAGACCCTAGTAGAATTAGTGGAGAGCTGCAGGCAGGAGTATCTGATATAGAAACTACCACAGGCATCAGCCAACCTGGGGGTTGGTTTATCTGGACATGCTCAGATTAGCATATCCTGAGGCCTTGGTCACAAACTGTCTTGCTTTTTCCAACCCAAGGCCCCTCCCAAAGGCCTTGTCCCAAGGACACTTTCCAGATCCTCCTAGGGTGAGGGGGATTGCTTAAGGAGAGGAGGAGGTCAGGTGAGGGAGATGGTTAATGAGGAACTTGCCCCAGTGGAAGGCTGGGTGAGGGGAGTTTGAGGGTTTTTTTTTTTTTTTTTTGATTTTTCTGAAGTTGGAAACGGGGAGGCAGTCAGACAGACTCCCACATGTGCCCGACCGGGATCCACTCGGCAAGCCCACCAGGGGGCGATGCTCTGCCCATCGGGGTGTCGCTCTGTTGCATCCAGAGCCACTCTAGCGCCTGGGGCAGAGGCCATGGAGCCATCCCCAGCGCCTGGGCCATCTTTTGCTCCAATGGAGCCTTGGCTGCAGGAGGGGAAGAGAGAGACAGAGAGGAAGGAGAAGGGGAGGGGTGGAGAAGCAGATGGGCGCCTCTCCTGTGTGCCCTGGCCGGGAATCGAACCCAGGACTTCCGCACGCCAGGCCGATGCTCTACCACTGAGGCAACCGGCCAGGGCAGGAGTTTGAGTTTAAAGCAGCTCTGGCCTAACCTGTGGTGGCGCAGTGGATAAAGTGTCAACCTGGACTGCTGAGGTCGCCGGTTCGAAACCCTGGGCTTGCCTGGTCAAGGCACATACAGGAGTTGATGCTTCCTGCTCCTCCCCCCTTCTCTCTTTCTCTCTTCTCTAAAATGAATAAATAAATAAAAATAATTAAAGCAGCCTGACCTGTGGTGGCGCAGTGGATAATGCGTCGACCTGGAAATGCTGAGGTCGCCAGTTCGAAACCCTGGGCTTGCCTGGTCAAGGCACATATGGGAGTTGATGCTTCCAGCTCCTCCCCCACTTCTCTCTCTCTGTCTCTCCTCTCTTTCTCTGTCTCTCCCTCTCCTCTCTAAAATGAATAAATAAATAAAATTTAAAAAAAGATAAAGTTATTCTTATAATACATCATCTATATATTGTATTATGTATTCACCACCTCAAGTCATGTCTTCTTCCATCACCATCGACCTAGCTCTTTGTGGGATGGTCAGCAATGGAGGACAGTCACGTGAGGAACCCAGACCCAGGAACTTGGTTAGAACTGCCCACATCCAGGCACGCCAAAAGAAACTTCCTAGGAGCACTTTGGAAAAAAGCAACTGTCCGTCAGCCAGTAAGATTTCACCACGTCATATTAGCTCGACCACCCTAGAGACCCTTTAAATATCCCACACGCGGGTCACCCTATGCGACTTCCCTGACATCTGTCCTCAGGACCAGGGAACCTCGTCAGGCAAGATGCGCTATACTCAATAAAGCCTTTTATTTCACAGTTCGTGGCTCCAGCCCCTTCCTTCTTCCTTGGTAGGGAAAAATACCTTACACTCTTCGTACAAAGCAGTCACCTTTCCAAAGGCAGATTTCACGGCGGGTGCAATGGGCGCACGCCATAGGCCCCAACTTCTGAAGGGGCCTGCAAAACTCCAACTTTACACTTTTTTCTGATGACACCAAATTTGGTTTCATATGTGCAATTTTTTTTTTTTTTTTACATGGACAGAGAGAGAGTCAGAGAGAGGGATAGACAGGGACAGACAGACAGGAACAGAGAGATGAGAAGCATCAATCATCAGTTTTTTGCTGTGACACAGTTGTTCATTGATTGCTTTCTCATATGTGCCTTGACCGTGGGGCTACAGCAGACCAAGTAACCCCTTGCTTGAGCCAGCAACCTTGGGTCTAAGCTGGTGAGCTTTGTTCAAACCAGATGAAACCATGCTCAAGCTGGCGACCTTGGGGTCTCGAACCTGGGTCCTCCGCATCCCAGTCCGACGCTCTATCCATTGCGCCACCGCCTGGTCAGGTGGGTCATTTAGTTTTAAATCTAAAATAAAGGTTAATGGAGAAAGTTCTCTTTGAATAGGAGGCAGAATTTACTCCCCCTTCCTGGAATCTTTTTTTTTTAATTAATTTTTTAAAATTCATTTTATTTATTTATTATTTTTTTTACAGGGACAGAGAGTCAGATAGAGGGATAGATAGGGACAGACAGACAGGAACGGAGAGAGATGAGAAGCATCAATCATCAGTTTTTCGTTGCAACACCGTAGTTGTTCATTGATTGCTTTCTCATATGTGCCATGACCACAGGCCTTCAGCAGACTGAGTAACCCTCCCCCACTCGAGCCAGTGACTTTGGGTCCATGCTAGTGAGCTTTTTGCTCAAGCCAGATGAGCCCGTGCTCAAGCTGGCAACCCCTGGGTCTCAAACCTGGGTCCTTCCACATCCTAGTCTGACGCTCTATCCACTGCGCCACCACCTGGTCAGGCTAAAATTCATTTTAGAGAGGAGAGGGAGAGACAGAGAGAGAGAAGGGGGGAAGGAGCTGGAAGCATCAACTCCCATAAGTGCCTTGACCAGGCAAGCCCAGGTTTACAAACCTGCGACCTCAGCATTTCTAGGTCGATGCTTTATCCACTGCGCTACCACAGGTCAGGCCCTTCCTGGAATCTTGAGAGTAAAATACCCCTAGGCTAATAAGGGAAGATGAACTCTAAAAGATTTGTAAACATCTTTGATTGTGTTACCTTGAAAGTCTCGGGATAGACAGGAACGGAGAGAGATAAGCATCAATCATCAGTTTTTCGTTGTGGCACCTTAGTTGTTCATTGATTGCTTTCTCATAGGTGTCTTTTTTTTTCTTTTTCTTTACAGAGACAGAGAGAGAGTCAGAGAGAGGGATAGACAGGGACAGACAGACAGGAACGGAGAGATGAGAAGCATCAATCATTAGTTTTTTGTTGAGCATTGCAACACCTTAGTTGTTCATTGATTGCTTTTTCATATGTGCCTTGACCACAGGCCTTCAGCAGCCAGCAAGCTTGGGTCCAAGCTAGTGAGCTTTTGCTCAAACCAGATGAGCCGGCGCTCAAACTGTCGACCTTGGGGTCTCGAACCTGAGTCCTCTGCATCCCAGTCCTACACTCTATCCACTGCGCCGCTGCCTGGTCAGACATCTTGAAAGTCTTAATGTTTCTGTGTATCCCCTAAACAAATGTCGTCAGTTTGTGCCGTAATGTTATGCTCTCCCCCACCAGTGTGTGATCAAGGGTATATAAGCAGCCCCTGAACTATTTTGGAGGGACTGCACGATTTGAGTCTGATGCCCCGTGTCAGCCACATGCGGCCGGCATATTTAATAAATCTCCTCCGTTAATAAAACTCTTCAGGCCCTGGCCGGTTGGCTCAGCGGTAGAGCGTCGGCCTGGCGTGCAGGGGACCCGGGTTCGATTCCCAGCCAGGAGAAGCGCCCATTTGCTTCTCCCCCCTCTCCCCTTCCTCTCCGTCTCTCTCTTCCCCTCCCGCAGCCAAGGCTCCATTGGAGCAAAGATGGCCGGCACTGGGGATGGCTCCTTGGCCTCTGCCCCAGGCGCTAGAGTGGCTCTGGTCGCGGCAGAGCGATGCCCCGGAGGGGCAGAGCATCGCCCCCTGGTGGGCAGAGTGTCGCCCCTGGTGGGCGTGCCGGGTGGATCCTGGTCGGGCGCATGCGGGAGTCTGTCGGACTGTCTCTCCCCATTTCCAGCTTCAGAAAAATACAAAATAAATAAATAAATAAATAAATAAAACTCTTCAAAACTCATCTGGACTGGGTGTCTCTACATGAACTCAATGAAATGAGGTACAGTGCCTTTTAGAATCTGGGGTGCGGTACTTTATAACACCAGAAGCTATGCCAACCACCTCCGAAGCATGGTCTTCCCCTCAGATTCTCAGCTAACCCCCTTAAATAGAGAGACTATTATTTCCATTGTACAGAAGGGAAAACTGAGGCTGGGGCCATCCGGTTGCACGTAGCCCAGAGCCAAATGAAAGAACCTCGCTACAGCTGGATGCACATATATTTATGGAGCCATTCCTAGGCAGTCCCACCGTTCCTGAGAGGAGAGCAGACCGCAGGCCCAGTGTGGGCCTCAGTACACCCGCCCTCAGTTTTCCCGGCTCTGCGGGTTGGGATACTAAACTACCGCCCCCCGGCGGGTGTTGAGGGGAACGTCTAACTCCTGAGAGGCTATGTGGCCAAAGTCACGCGAGAATTTCGAGGCGCGTATGTATGGTGCTGTTCCCACGCTTGTGGAGAAATCGCCGCTCTCGAAAGGCTTGGGCTGTCCTTGGCCTTGCCTGTCCGGAAGGTCGTTGCATTCAGGCGTTCGCTGGCGACAGACCTAAACTGAGGGGGCCTGACCGCGGTTTGGTGCGCGCGCAGTCAGCGCGGGTCCTGCTGGGCACGGGACCTGTGAGTGAGGTCGTGGTAGGCATGGACGACGAGGAAGAGACATATCGGCTGTGGAAGATCCGCAAGACCATTATGCAGGTGAGGACGAGTTTCAGTGGCCCAGTCATGAGTAATAGAGGGGCAGGGAGGGGAGAGAGGCAGGAGTCTGATTCTTTCTGCCCAGAATTCGTTCGCTGTCTTTTCATGTTAGGGTCTTGCTAGATAAAGAACATCCAAACTTGTATAGAACTTTTTAATTTTTGTTTTGTTTTTTTGTACAGAGACAGAGTGAGAGTCAGAGAGGGATAGACAGGGACAGACAGACAGGAACGGAGAGATGAGAAGCATCAATCATTAGTTTTTCGTTGCGCATTGCGACACCTTAGTTGTTCATTGATTGCTTTCTCATATGTGCCTTGACTGCGGGCCTTCAGCAGACTGAGTAACGTCTTACTCGAGCCAGCGACCTTGGGTCCAAGTTGGTGAGTTTTTGCTCAAATTAGATGAGCCTGCGCTCAAGCTGGCGACCTCAGGGTCTCGAACCTGGGTACTCGGCGTCCCAGTCTGACGCTCTATCCACTGCGCCACCGCCTGGTTAGGCTTAAATTTTTTTTTTATTAAAAATATTTTGATTGCCTGACCTGTGGTGGTGCAGTGGATAAAGCCTTGACCTGGAACGCTGAGGTCGCTGGTTTGAAACCCTGGGCTTGCCTGGTCAAAGCACATATGGGAATTGATGCTTCCTGCTCCTCCCTACCTTCACTCTCTCTCTATCTTCTCTGAAATGAATAAATAAAATAAAAATAATTAGCCTGACCAGGCGGTGGCGCAGTGGATAGAGCGTCGGACTGGGATGCGTAGGACCCAGATTCGAGACCCCGAGGTCACCAGCCTGAGCGCAGGTTCATCTGGTTTGAGCAAAACTCACCAGCTTGGACCCAAGGTCACTGGTTCGAGCAAGGGGTTACTTGGTCTGCTGAAGGTCCACGGTCAAGACACATAAGAGAAAGCAATCAATGAACAACTAAGGGGTTGCAACGAAAAACTGATGATAGATGCTTCTCATCTCTCTCCCTTCCTGTCTGTCTATCCCTATCTATCCCTCTCTCTGACTCTCTCTCTGTCTCTGTAAAAGAAAAAAAAAGAAAAAAAATATATATATAATAATTTTAAAAAATTTGTTTTGATTGATTTTAGAAAAGGAGGGGGAGAGACGGGAACATTGGTCTGTTTTTGAATGTGCCCTGACTGGAGATGGAACTCATAACCTGTGCATAGCGGGGTGATGATCTAACCAACTGAGCTATCTGGCCAGGGTTGTAAGTAACTTTTATAGAGTTTGAAACAAAATTAATGACATGCTGGGAGGATCTCAAATACTTAAGAGAATGATAGTTTTGCAGTTTCTTTTATGCATTTGGAATTAAGGAGGGAATGTAAGAAAGGTTACACGAAGGTAGGAGAAAGCAATGCAGAGATTTGATTACAGATAGTTAACAAAATGTGCTCTCTTGAGTGTGGTCACTTGTATTTCAAAATTGTGTGTGTTAACCTGGATGCATAAGAATAATTGACAGCCGGGTTCGATTCCCGGCCAGGGCACACAGGAGAAGCGCCCATTTGCTTCTCCACCCCTCCGCTGCACCTTCCTCTCTGTCTCTCTCTTCCCCTCCCGCAGCCAAGGCTCCATTGGAGCAAAGATGGCCCGGGCGCTGGGGATGGCTCTGTGGCCTCTGCCTCAGGTGCTAGAGTGGCTCTGGTCGCAACATGGCGACGCCCAGGATGGGCAGAGCATCGCCCCCTGGTGGGCAGAGCATCGCCCCATGGTGGGCGTGCCCGGTGGATCCCGGTCAGGCGCATGCGGGAGTCTGTCTGACTGTCTCTCCCTGTTTCCAGCTTCAGAAAAAAAAAAAAAAATAATAATAATAATAGACAGGGGTTGCTTAAGGCAAAGATAAATCTTTGAGTACTTGACAAGGCGGAGCAGTGGATAGAGTGTTGACGGGACTCTGAGGACCCAGGCTCCAAACCCCAAGGTCACTGGTTTGAACCCAAAGGTCCCTGGCTTGAGCAAGGGGCCACAGGCTCAGCTAGACACCCCCCCACTCCATGAAGGCACGTATAAGAAAGCAACCAATGAACAATTAAAGTGCCACAACTACGAGTTGATGCTTCTCATCTCTTTCCCTTCCTGTCTGTCCCTGTTTCTCTCAGCTAAAAAAAAACCTTTTATGCCTGACCAGGTGGTGGTGCAGTGGATAGAGCGTCGAACTGGGATGCTGAAGGACCCAGGTTCGAGACCCCGAGGTCGCCAGCTTGAGCAAGGAAGGGCTCATCTGGTTTGAGCAAAAGCTCACCAGCTTGGTCCCAAGGTCACTGGCTCAAGCAAGGGATTACTCGGTCTGCTGAAGGCCCGTGGTCAAGGCACATAAGAGAAAGCAATCAATGAACAACTAAGGTGTCGCAACAAAAAACTGATGATTGATGCTTCTCAATCTGTCCCTGTCTATCCCTCTCTCTGACTCTCTCTCTGTCTCTGTAAAAAATAATAATAATAGCCTGACCAGGCCGTGGCGCAGTGGATAGAGCCTCGGACTGGGATGCAGAGGACTCAGGTTCGAGACACCGAGGTTGCCAGCTTGAGTGCGGGCTCATCTGGTTTGAGCAAAGCTCACCAGCTTGGACCCAAGGTCGCTGGCTCAAGCAAGGGGTTACTCGGTCTGCTGAAGGCCCCTGGTCAAGGCACATATGAGAAAGCAATCAATGAACAACTAAGGTGTTGCAATGTGCAATGAAAAACTAATGATTGGCCCTGGCCGGTTGGCTCAGCGGTAGAGCGTCGGCCTAGCGTGTGGAGGACCCGGGTTCGATTCCCGGCCAGGGCACACAGGAGAAGCGCCCATTTGCTTCTCCACCCCTCCACCGCGCTTTCCTCTCTGTCTCTCTCTTCCCCTCCCGCAGCCAAGGCTCCATTGGAGCAAAGATGGCCCGGGCGCTGGGGATGGCTCTGTGGCCTCTGCCTCAGGCGCTAGAGTGGCTCTGGTCGCAACATGGCGACGCCCAGGATGGGCAGAGCATCGCCCCCTGGTGGGCAGAGCCTCGCCCCTGGTGGGCGTGCCGGGTGGATCCCGGTCGGGCGCATGCGGGAGTCTGTCTGACTGTCTCTCCCTGTTTCCAGCTTCAGAAAAATGAAAAAAAAAAAACAAAAACAAAACTAATGATTGATGCTTCTCATCTCTCTCCGTTCCTGTCTGTCTATCCCTGTCTATCCCTCTCTCTGACTCTCTCTGTCTCTGTAAAAAAATAAAATAAAATAAATAAATAAATAAATAAAAATTTGAAAAAAAAACTTTTAGTAAGAAAGTTATAGGTCTGGGACTTGACTACCTATCATTACCTGCCAAGTTAGGTATTTATGATTAGATCACTCTGTGAGGTTACTTTCCATAGAACCCCTTTGTTGCCTGACTAGAGGGTGGTGCAATGGATAGAACATTGGACCGGGACGCATAGGACCCAGGTTCAAAACCCCCGAGGTCACTGGATTGAGTGCGGTTTCATCCAGCTTGAGCATGCGATCATAGACATGACCTCATGGTTGCTGGCTTGAGCCCAAAGGTTACTGGCTTGAGCCCAAGTTCACTGGCTTGAGCAAGGGGTCACTTACTCTGCTGTAGGCCCCCCCTTTGCAAGGCACATATGAGAAAGCAATCAATGAACAAGTAAGGAACCACAATGAAGAATTGATACTTCTCATCTGTCTCTCTGTCTCTGTCACACACACAAAAAACCAAAATACCCCCTTTTTTTTTCTTTACAGGGACAGAGAGAGAGAGAGAGAGGGACAGACAGATAGGAATGGAGAGAGATGAGAAGCATCAGTTCTTTGTTGCAACACCTTAGTTGTTCATTGATTGCTTTCTCATATGTTTCTTGACTGCAGGCCTTCAGCAGACTGAGTAACCCCTTGCTTGAGCCAGCGACCTTGGGTCTAAGCTGGTGAGCATTTTTTATTTTGCTCAAACCAGATGAGCCCGCGCTCAAGCTGAGGACCTCGGAGGCTTGAACCTGGGTCCTCGGCATTCCAGTCTAACACTTTATCCACTGCACCACCACCTGGTCAGGCCAAAATACCCTTTATTATCCACAGTCTCTTGTTTACTTCCTGGAAGGCTCCAGCACTACCCAAAGTGCATAAGAGAGAAACCCAGGATTGTGGGGCTGGAAAAAACCTGGGTCAGGGTCTGACCTGCTGTCATCCAGTGCAACATCTCTCTTTGACCTCTCAGGCAGTCACTACATGTCACGTGCTTGAAGCTACCCCATGGAGGTGGCCATTGTGATCCCCAGAAGCCCACAGAGGTGTGTGGTCTTTTTTCTTTTTTTTTTTTCATAGAAGGTAAAACCAAATTTATTTATTTATTTGTTTATTTATTTATTATTTTTACAGAGACAGTGAGTCAGAGAGAAGGATAAATAGGGACAGACAGACAGGAACGGAGAGAGATGAGAAGCATCAATCATTAGTTTTTCGTTGTGCGTTGCAACACCTTAGTTGTTCACTGGTTGCTTTCTCATATGTGCCTTGACTGAGGGCCTTCAGCAGACTGAGTAACCCCTTGCTGGAGGCAGTGACCTTGGGTTCAGGCTGGTGGGCTTTTGCTCAAACCAGATGAGCCCACGCTCAAGCTGGCGACCTCGGGGTCTCGAACCTGGGTCCTCTGCATCCCAGTCCGACGCTCTATCCACTGCGCCACCGCCTGGTCAGGCCCAAATTTATTTATGTTTAAAGATTTTATTTATTCATTTTAGAGAGGGGAGAGAGAGGAGGGAAGAGCAGGAAGCATCAACTCCCATATATGCCTTGACCAGGCAAGCCCAGGGTTTTGAACTAGCATCCTCAGTGTTCCAGGTTGATGCTTTATCCACTGCACCACCACAGGTCAGGAAAGATGTGGGTGTGGGTTTTTTTGTTGTTTTTGTGTGTGTGTGTGTGTGTGTGTGTGTGTGTTTTACTTTTTAAAGACAGAGAAGAGACAGAGAGAGGGACAGATAGGCAGGAAGGGAGAGAGATGTGAAGCATCAATTCTTTCTTGCATCACCTTAGTTGTTCATTGATTGCTTTCTCATATGTACCTTGATGGGGGTGGGGCCACAGCCACAGCAGAGTGAGTGACCCCTTGCTCTAGCCAGCAACCTTGGACTTCAAACCAGCGACCATAAGCTGATGTCTATTATCCCACGCTCATGCCAGTGACACTGCGCTCAAGCTGGTGAGCCTGTGCTCAAGCCATATGAGCCCACACTCAAGGTGATGACCTCCGGGTTTTTTTGTTGTTGTTTTTAATTTATTTATTTTTTACAGAGACAGAGAGTGAGTCAGAGAGAGGGATAGACAGACAGGAACGGAGAGAGATGAGAAGCATCAATCATTAGTTTTTCATTGCGCGTTGCAACACATTAGTTGTTCATTGATTGCTTTCTCATATGTGCCTTGACCGCGGGCCTTCAGCAGACCAAGTAACCCCTTGCTAGAGCCAGCGATCTTGGGTTCAAGCTGGTGAGCTTTGCTCAAACCAGATGAGCCCGCGCTCAAGCTGGCGACCTTGGAGTCTCGAACCCAGGTTCTCTGCATCCCAGTCCGACGCTCTATCCACTGCACCACCACCTGGTCAGGCAGGTGTGGGGTCTTGACCAAGACTTCTCCCTTTACACTTGCTTCATAGGAATCCTACCTGAACTGAGCCCTGGCAGCCAAACCCAGTCTCTTCACTGCTTTGCAAAGCTACCCCAAATACAGGAGCTGAAACAACTATACTTTAGGCTGACAGTTTTGGGATCCTGAAAGAATCAGACTGTAGAGACTTCACAGAGGAAAGGCTGTGGAGAGGACCAGGCTGAGTAGCAGCTCTAACGTCCTTTTTCTCTATTTTGGTTTTCTTCTAGTTAGCCCACTCAGAGAACCCCAATTTCCAAGATGAGACCTAGAACTGTTGGCCCTCATGCTGTGGCCTGGTTCCCAACCAGTGCCTGCCAAGCTGGCCTAGCAGCACCCCTCCCACCCAGTTGTCCTCATTGGCCCCAAACCCCTGGGCCCCAACTAGGCTCAAATGACTCCCACCCCAAGTCCCAGGCCTACTTCCCAATCATAGCCTCTTTCTAAGGTTCAGGATAAAATGACCACACACAGCAGCTGGTTAACTGGATTCACGCAAGGGCTGTCTTGGGGTATGTCCCGTCTTCGTCTCCATTTGCCCCATCCCTCTTCTCTGGCCTCTGCATACACATACCACACTGAGCCCCAAACTCCCTGTGTTGTCCTCACAGCAGTTTCATTTAATTCAATTTTTTTTTTTGCAATGCCTCCTCCCCCTTGGGGTCACCTGGCTCTTTCTGTTCACAGCTATGCCATGACCGAGGCTACTTGGTGACTCAGGATGAGTTAGACCAGACTCTGGAGGAGTTCAAGGCCCAATTTGGGGACAAGCCAAGTGAAGGGCGACCACGGCGTACAGACCTCACAGTGTTGGTGGCCCACAATGATGACCCCACCGACCAGATGTTTGTCTTTTTCCCGGGTGAGTGTCTTGCCAGTGCCTGAGGGTCATGGTTCTGGTGGAGCCGTCTGAGGGACTGCTCAGAATCCAGCTTGTGACAGCCCTCTGCTGTGTGACCCAGAGGAGAGAGCTCCCTTCATCCTTTGTGCTGTGGGTGGCGCCATGCCATTGATCTCTGACCCTTCTAAGTACCTTTTCCAATTTATTTCTTGGTCCCCCTCTGTATTCTCTTTCTCAGCTATTTTTCTCCAACCAGGATTATCATAAGCTTTCCAGCCAAGCCCCCAGCTCCGCTTAACCTCAGACCCATTATGTTCTTCTGTCACCCCCTTTTCCTCCCCCTCTTTCCCCTGCCAGCAACCTAGCTTTTACCTTCAGCGCCTGCATTCCCTGGGGCTCCTTCCTGCACTGTTGCAGAGTTCTTGCCTCTTCCTTGCCGATCCCCCTGCCTCACCATACCCTTTTCTCCTCACTCTCATCCAGTTATTGCCCCTGGAGACTGAGCTCATGAGCCGCCTCTTCTAGGATCCCTACTGAGCCCCAGGTTGAGCAGAGAGCCTACTGAGGGGTGCTTGAACCCCTGTGTTCCTTTATCATAGTACCTACCCCACTGAGGCAGCCTGGTTCTCAGGCCTGTAGAAGTTGGGGGGCCAGGCTGTGTTTAGCATCTTGGGGCCAACTACATGCCTAGAATGAAGGGGTTGGGCAGAAAACATTTGCAGAGCAGAACCTGGTAGAACGTTTTATTGTACTGCTCACACAAATTAGGGGATATTTCAAAATGAATGTTTAGTGATAAAATATCCCCTAATTTTTGTGAGAAGTGTATTTTATTTTTATTTATTGACCTTAGAGGATGGGAGAAACACATTGATTTGTTGTTTTACTTGTTTGTTTATTTATTTATTTATTTATTTATTTTGGGTATTTTTCTGAAGTTGGAAACAGGGAGGCAGTCAGACAGACCCCCGCATGTGCCCAACCGGGATCCACCCGGCATGCCCACCAGGGGGCGATGCTCTGTTGCAACCAGAGCCATTTTAGCGCCTGAGGCAGAGGCCACAGAGCCATCCTCAGTGCCTGGGCCAACTTTGCTCCAATGGAGCCTCGGCTGCGGGAGGGGAAGAGAGAGACAGAGAGGAAGGAGAGGGGGAGGGGTGGAGAAGCAGATGGGCGCTTCTCCTGTGTGCCCTGGTCAGGAATCGAACCCGGGACTCCTGCACGCCAGGCCGACGCTCTACCACTGAGCCAACCGGCCAGGGCAATTTCACTTATTTATATATTCATTGGTATACTTTGGCATACCAGGCTAATGCTCTGCCAGGGGTCCCCAAACTTTTTACACAGGGGACCTGTTCACTGTCCCTCAGACCATTGGAGGGCCGCCACATACAGTGCTCCTCTCACTGACCACCAATGAAAGAGGTGCCCCTTCTGGAAGTGTGGTGGGGGGCCGGATAAATGGCCTCAGGGGGCCACATGTGCCTAACCAGTTAGGTTACCAGGCTAGGGCTGGTGGCACTTTTTAAGAAAATGTCCTTGTATATGAGACATTGTTTGAGACCTTGATGCCTAATCACAGGGCTCCCAAGGAGCCATCTCCAGACCTGCCAGCATCAGCCCCTTCCTGGAGTAATAGGTCTTGCTATGTTTCCTAGTCGTTGGTGACATTGGGAGCGTCACTGCTCTTGTGGGACATGTTGTAGGACAGGGCTGAAGTTTCTGCCTATATTGGTTTGCTGGGGCTGCCATAACAAAACACTGCAGATGGGGACTTAAACAACATATATTTGTTGTCCCCAGCCCTGGAGACTGGAAGTCCAAAATCAGGGTGTCAGGTGAGTTGATTTCCTCTGAGGCCTCTCTGTCCTTAGTATGTAAATGGCAGCTGTCTCCTCCCTGAGTCCTCACAGGGTCCCTAATGTCTGTGTCTTAAATCTTTTAGAAGGACGTCAGATTGGATCAGGGCTCACACATGACCTCATGTTACCTTGTCTCTCTGAAGGCCCCATCCCCAAATAGTTACCTCCTGAGATCCTTGGGGTTAAGACTCCCAACAGGGGGGTTGGGGGGGCACAACTCAGCCCAAGACACTGCCTGTCAGTAGAGTGATATGCAGAGAGATAGAGGTGCAGCTGGGAGTCTCACATGAATCCTGGTGGCTGGAGCCCAGCTGCTGATCTGGTAGGCTTGTAGGCTGCAGTGACAAAGCCCTAGGCCCCCAGTACTGCGGAGAATGGAAGGACTCTGACCCATGGGGGTGGATAGTCTGTCTCCATGGCAGATCACCCAACCTCATCTCACCTCCGAACATCCAGCTGTGCAACTCATGAACTCCCAGACTGAACAGGCCACAAACTTGGAAACAGTGAGACATCCAACTAAACCCAGACTCCCTGACTCTCAGACTCCAATTCCAGATAGGTGTGTTCCATGGGCACAGGCGCCTTTCAGCTATTAGGTGACCTGGAGGCAGACAGACCCCTGTTCTGCAAACAGAAACAGGCCCCAGAGAGGGGTGCTACTTGTGCCTGAGATGGGGTGGGTGATGGTTGTGGCAGTGTGGACCAACATGCACTTTGTCTGCAGAGGAGCCCAAGGTGGGGATCAAGACCATCAAGGTGTACTGCCAGCGCATGCAGGAAGAAAACATCACCCGAGCCCTCATTGTGGTACAACAGGGCATGACACCCTCTGCCAAGCAGGTCGGTGCCCCCACAGCAATGAGCATGACCGCTTCTCTTCCCTTTCTGTCCCAACCCTCACTTGCTCTTCCTACAGCACCTCCTGCAAGGCCCTACTGCTGTTTTTACCCAGGGCACCTGCTATATATATACTTGGCAACACTCGCCTATGGCCTCTTGGCACAGGAGCCCCACATCCTGATGCAGGATCTCAGAGTCTGAGAAGGATCTGCTGTCCTGTTTTAGTGGTGTCCCCAGAATAGGCCCAATGTCACCTGTCTGGTTGGACAAGCCTGAGTGGAGGCTGGTGGTTGGGATGGAGGAGCAGCAAGCACTCTCTTCTGTGTGCCTGTAGGGGCTGAAGAGTCCTTGCCATCTCGGTCTTCTTCTGGGGAGGGACTGCCATACCAGCTCAGAGACAACCCCTGGATTCATTTGACTGATGGAAACTCATTTCCTGACACCAGGCTGAGGCCGGGAGATGTGCCGAGGATGGGGGCAGCGGGGAGAAACCCACATGGGATGGCAGTTCCCTGCCTTGGTTTCTGGGGGAGAAACAAGACCAAGTTCAGTTGTCTCTAGTCACACAGGGTGGGGAGATATGGTTCAGGGTAGGAGGTGTGGCCAATCCAGAGAATATCTCTCTTCCAGTCCCTGGTGGACATGGCCCCCAAGTACATCCTGGAACAGTTTCTGCAGCAGGAGCTGCTCATCAACATCACGGAACACGAGGTGAGGCCCAAGGAAGGTGGGAGGAGTTGGGTTGTGGGGAGGTTTGAGATGAGGAAGGAAGCCCTGGCCGGTTTGCTCAGTGGTAGAGCGTTGGCCTAGCGTGCGGAGGACCCGGGTTCGATTCCCGACCAGGGCACACAAGAGAAGCGCCCATTTGCTTCTCCACCCCTCCACCGCGCTTTCCTCTCTGTCTCTCTCTTCCCCTCCCGCAGCCAAGGCTCCATTGGAGCAAAGATGGCCCGGGTGCTGGGGATGGCTCTGTGGCCTCTTCCTCAGGCGCTAGGTGGCTCTGGTCGCAACATGGCGACGCCCAGGATGGGCAGAGCATCGCCCCCTGGTGGGCAGAGCGTCGCCCCATGGTGGGTGTGCCGGGTGGATCCCAGTCGGGCACATGCGGGAGTCTGTCTGACTGTCTCTCCCTGTTTCCAGCTTCAGAAAAAAAAAGAAAAAAAAAAAAAAAGATGAGGAAGGAAGTAGAGCCAGCCTCTTAAAGTATGGCCCCCAGGGCCCAGAGCAGCAGCATCACCTGGGGCTGTGCTGGAAATGCAGGTTCCTAGGTTTACCCCTCTGAACTGGGGGTGGGGTAGAAATCTCTTCTGGGAGCCATGGGGAGTCCCAGATTGTGTTCCAGTGTTCCTCTGCATGATAGTTTCAGGGCGGAGTGCAGATTCCCTGAGGGGCGCGCTGTACTCTGCTCTGTGGCGATGTGGGGCACAGTGGGGTGTGTCACGGCCCTCTGGAGACACAGGTTCTCTTGGCAGCTGGTCCCTGAACATGTTGTCATGACCAAGGAGGAGGTGACAGAGCTCCTGGCCCGATAGTATCCTTTCTGGTCCATCCCCCCCCCCCCCGCTTCCTCTCTCCTCCCCACTCTTCTCTGGGCTTCTCCGGACTTCTACATCCCTCCCAGTCAGCTCAGCATGGCTTTTTTTCTGACTGAGCTACCCAGTAAACTCAGAGAAAATCAGCTGCCCAGAATCCAGGCTGGAGACCCCGTGGCACGCTACTTTGGGATAAAGCGAGGGCAGGTGAGTGGCCCCTTCTGGCCTGTGAGCCCCGTCCCTAACCCCTTTTTTCCTGGGCTGGACCCTCAGGAAGACCACTTGCTCCAACTCATTTTAGAGTCAGGGCTGCCCCTAGATCTCCACTCACCCAGGTTGGAGGTCTTGAGGCTGCCTGTCCTGCAGCTCCCCCATCCTAATCCATACCCTCACTACTACCACCATTGAGGAGGCCCTGTCCAGCCCTGGTCTTACCCTGACGCAGGTGGTCAAGATCATCCGGCCCAGCGAAACTGCAGGCAGGTACATCACCTACCGGCTGGTACAGTAGCAACCATACTTCCAGGCAGGTAAGACCCATGCAGCTGGGGCTGGGACACCTGGGGGTAGGGGGCTGTCCACAAATACTGTGGGGGTGCAGGAAGGGCTTGACTTTCCCTGAGTGAATCCCACCTATTATACAGCCTGCTGATGGTCTGACCTGGATTGCTGAGCTCAGCCCCTCTTCCCTGGACCTGCTTTCCTCTGTGCCACTCCAGCCCTCATCTGATATTCCATCATGGCTGGTCACTCTCTACCTCCTGTGGGGGGCCCAGAGGCAGTGGTACCTGCAGCCTGGGTATGCAAAAACCATGTGATGGACATATCATATCATGGCCCTCTTCTTTCCCCCAGCTCCTGGGAGAAAGACAAATGGACTGTGACCACCCTACCTGGGCAATTGGCAGGTTGGCAGCCTGCCCTGCTGAAATTGGCTCAACCCCAGAAACCTACCAACTGCTCCTCTCTAACCCACGGCAGGCTGTGTGTTTGCCTTTCCTGGGCTGAGGGCCCTTCGCCTCACCTGCACACTGAGCCCCACCTGGGATCCAGTCTCAAGAGGGGACAGGATACTGAGGGGAGGCCAGTGGGCCAACTAGCAACCAAGACAGTACTGGGTTCTTACCTGCGTCCCGCCCTGGGCATCCAGGCCAGTTCCCCACAAGTGGGACCTGGGTCTGAGTCTCTGGTCAGACCCCACTTCTTCCTAGCTTTCCATCTTCATGCCCCCCTCACACTGGCCTTGGCCCTGACCCACTGTGAGCACTCTGAGGGCAGCAAGCAGGGACATTAAAATGCATCTGTAATTTGAGTTGGTATTGAATGGTGGGTATTCCAAAATTAAAGATATTTTGAGTAAACAATTACACTTGTCTGAAAAATCAAGGTGGGAGAACAGGTTTGCTTTGGTTTCAAGTCAGGGTCCCCTCCCTGCTCCCCACCTGCAAACTGCCACAGCCACACCTGGCTGGCTGGCTGTCCAGTGCCCACAATGCAAACATGTGCCTGCCTCCTCCTCTTACCCAAAGGGCATAATTAATATCCAGCACTCTCTTCCAGCTGTGCTTTTTTCATAGAAGTTTGGGATCCAACGAGCCCCTTCACCCTCCTTTTTTTTTTTTTTTTTTTTTTTTGTATTTTTCTGAAGCTAGAAACCGGGAGAGACAGTCAGACAGACTCCCGCATGTGCCCAACCGGGATCCACCCGGCACGCCCACCAGGGGGCAACGCTCTGCCCCTCCGGGGGCGTCGCTCTGCCACGACCAGAGCCATTCTAGCGCCTGGGGCAGAGGCCAAGGAGCCATCCCTAGCGCCCAGGCCATCTTTGCTCCAATGGAGCCCCGGCTGCGGGAGGGGAAGAGAGACAGAGAGGAAGGAGCGGAGGGTGGAGAAGCAAATGGGCGCTTCTCCTGTGTGCCCTGGCCGGGAATCAAACCCGGGACTTCCACACGCCAGGCCGATGCTCTACCACTGAGCCAACCAGCCAGTGCCCTTTTTTTTTTTTTTAATTTTTATTTTTCTGAAGCTGGAAACAGGGAGGCAGTCAGGCAGACTCCCGCATGCGCCTGGCTGGGATCCACCTGGCATGCCCACCAGGGAGCGATGCTCTGCCCATCTGGGGCGTCACTCTGTCACAATCAGAGCCATTCTAACGCCTGAGGCAGAGGCCATGGAGCCATCCCCAGCACCCAGGCCATCTTTGCTCCAATGAAGCCTTGGTTGCGGGAGGGGAAGAGGGAGACAGAGAGGAAGGAGGGGGAGGGGTGGAGAAGCAGATGGGTGCTTCTGTGTGCCCTGGCCAGGAATCGAACCCGGGACTCCTACACGCCAGGCCAACGCTCTACCACTGAGCCAACTGGCCAGGGCCTATATTTAATATTTTTAAAGTTGACTTTTATGCCTGACATGTGGTGGCGTGGTGGATAAAGCATCGACCTGGAATACTGAGGTCGCCAGTTCAAAACCCTGGGCTTGCCCTGGCCAGTTGGCTCAGTGGCAGAGCGTCGGCCTGGCGTGCAGGAGTCCCAGGTTCGATTCCGGCCAGGGCACACAGGAGAAGCGCCCATCTGCTTCTCCACCCCTCCCCCTCTCCTTCCTTTCTGTCTCTCTTCCCCTCCCGCAGCCAAGGCTCCATTGGAGCAAAGTTGGCCCGGGTGCTGGGGATGGCTCCATGGCCTCTGCCTCAGGCGCTAGAATGGCCCTGGTTGCAACAGAGCAACACCCCGGGTGGGCAGAGCATTGCCCCCCGTGGGCATGCCGGGTGGATTCTGGTTGGATCCAGACTCCCATGCGGGAGTCTGTCTGACTGCCTCCCCGTTTCCAGCTTCAGAAAAAATACAAAAAAACCCAACAAAACCCTGGGCATGCCCTGTCAAGGCATATATGAGAGTTGATGCTTCCGGTTCCTCCCCCCGTGTGTGTGTGTCTCTCTCCCCCCTATCCAACTCTCTAAAATGAAAAATATACTTTAAAAATAAAAAATTAAATGAATAAATAAAAGGTTGACTTTTAGAGAGAGAAACATTGATTTATTATTCAACTTATTTATGCATTCAATTGTTGCTTGTATGTTACCTGACCAGGGATCAAACCCACAACCTTGGCATTTTGGGATGATGTTCTAACCCACTGAGCTAAATGGCCAGGGCTCGTGTATATTTTTTTAATAACTATTGAGACCTAATCACATACCATACAATTCACCCATTTACAGTGCACAATTCAGTGGGGGGTTTTTTGTTGGTTGGTTTTGTGAGACAGACACAGGGAGGGATAGAGCTGGGAAGCATGTACTTGTTCACTGATGGCTTCTCATATGTGTCTTGATGGGGGGGGGTGGCATTCCAGCTGAGCCAGTGACTCCTTGCTCAAGACAGAGATCTTGGGCTTCAAGCCAAGTGACCTTGGGCTTTAAGCCACTGACCTTTGGGCTTAAGCCAGCGACCACTGAATCATGTCCACCCTCAAGCCAAGAACCTTGTGGTTTCAAACCTGGGTCTTCAGAGGCCCAGGTTGACATTCTATGCACTGTCCCACCACTTGGTCAGGCTAATTCAGTTGTTAGTATATTCCCAGTTGTGCACCCATCATCATTAATTCTGGAACATTTTGTCATCCCCAAAAGCAACACCAACACTTATCAACAACCCCCTCTTTTCCACTTCACCTCCATTGCCACTTTGGGGATGCTGTGCAGGTTGCTTTATTTTAATTTACTTTATTGGGGTGACTGGTTAAAATTATATAGCTTTCAGGTGTACAACTCTGATACACCCTCTGTATACTGTGCTGTGTTCACTACCCCTGGTCAAGTCTTCCATCATGCAGGTTGCCTTTTATTGTCAATCCTGTTGCACAAGCAGGCCGCTCTCCTGTTTCTGTTTTCCTGGTGGGTGGATGTGTGCACTCTTTGGAGAGGACAGACTTTCTGCCCCATTCCACATTAATCATGAATGCAGCCCTTGGAGGCAGAGAAGACTCTTAGCTGCACTGAATTGTAATGGTGTTTGTGTTGCATTTACTTCTGAAAATAGGCTGTCTTTTCTGATCTCGTTTTCTGTTGACAGTAGTTTAGGTTCTTCCCTGATTGGGGACAAAGGCGTGGGTAGAAAGGCATGGGTGACGGTGGCCTGGGCCAGCCAATTTCAGGTGAGGTACTGGCCCAGTTGGAGTGCATGTGTGATGATGGGCAGAGCGCCATTCTTCTTGTGACCTGGTTAATGACTTCTGTGGTTCTCTGTTTATACTGTGCAAGTGAAGACGGAGCTTGTCTTCAGGTAAAAGGTGTGCAGGGCCCTAGAATCTATGTAAATACAATTAATTAAATAAAAAAATCTTTAAAAAATTTTTTTAAGATTTTTTTATTTATTCATTTTAGAGAGGAGAGAGAGAGAAGAGGGAGGAGCAGGAAGCATCAACTCCCGTATGTGCCTTAACCAGGCAAGCCCAGGGTTTCAAACCAGCGACCTCAGTGTTCCAGGTTGACGCTTTATCCACTGCGCCACCACAGGTCAGGCAAAAAAATATATTGAAGGTCAAAAAAAAAGTGTGCAGGGGCCCTGGCCGGTTGGCTCAGCGGTAGAGCTTCGGCCTAGCGTGCGGAGGACCCGGGTTCGATTCCCGACCAGGGCACACAGGAGAAGCGCCCATTTGCTTCTCCACCCCTCCGCCACGCCTTCCACTCTGTCTCTCTCTTCCCCTCCCGCAGCCAAGGCTCCATTGGAGCAAAGATGGCCCGGGCGCTGGGGATGGCTTTGTGGCCTCTGCCTCAGGCACTAGAGTGGCTCTGGTCGCAACATGGCGACGCCCAGGATGGACAGAGCATCGCCCCCTGGTGGGCAGAGCATGGCCCCATGGTGGGCGTGCTGGGTGGATCCCGGTTGGGCGCATGCTGGAGTCTGACTGTCTCCCTGTTTCCAGCTTCAGGGAAAAAAAAAAAAAGTGTGCAGGGAAGTGTACAGTGTGAGTGCGGAGGCTGCATGCAGTCAGCTGGGGCACTGTCCAGCACCCTTGTGGGTAGGACCTCTGCCCCTGCTGTCCCTCTGCAAGTGTCCACATGGCCAGCTCCCTCACCCTCAAGACTTGTTCAGATATCACCTGGGGTTTCTGTGGCCACTCTGAACTGCAGGTTCCCTTTCCCTTTCTCAGTTTATCCTCCAGGTATTCTGCATGTCTTTTTTTTTACAGTGACAGAGACTCAAAGAGAGGGATAAATAGGGACAGACAGACAGGAATGGAGAGAGATGAGAAGCATCAATCATTAGTTTTTCGTTTTGTGACACCTTAGTTGTTCATTGATTGCTTTCTCATATGTGCCTTGACTGTGGGCCTTCAGCAGACCGAGTAACCCCTTGCTTGAGCCAGTGACCTTGGGTCCAGGCTGGTGAGCTTTTGCTCAAACCAGATGAGCCCATGCTCACGCTGACAACCTCGGGGTCTCGAACCTGGGTCCTCCGTATCCTGGTTCGATGCTCCATCCACTACGCCACTGCTCAGTCAGGCTCTCTGCATGTCTTACATGCTTATTTGATCCTGTCTTCCTGAGTCGAGCAGAAGCTCCTGAATGGCAAGAGGCTTGTTTTTCTCCACTGGCTTTTTGTGCAGAAGTAATGCCTCACATAATGCCTGACACACAGTGATGCTTTGTATTTGGTTAATGAAGGATGATGATCAAAGAGCTCTAACCCCCACACATCAACTTCTGAGCTCTGTCCCTCAATACATGCTACAGAGACTTTATGAATGATATGTAAAAATGGGAGTGGGGGTCTAAGAGAAAAAAAGATAAGTTTATGACAGTTCTAGAAAAGCACCACCTGTAGATATTGTAAAGTCCACATACCAGAAGCCCACACACCAGAGATGCATATGTTTGTGCTTTTGTAAATGGCCTTCAGAGGACAGTCACTTAATAGGTCCCATGGTCATAGTTACTCTGGGCCACTTTAGCTCTGCTCTCCCGGAGTCAATTGTGTTGTTCATGCTGTCTGCCTTCTTTATAAAATACATGCGTGTTCATGAGGCTTTATGTAAGGAACACGTATGGCTGCTTTAGTAACCATTTATACTTCAAGCAAGACAAATCAGATGTATTTGTGCAGTTTCCTTCTGAAGAAAAGGCTCACTGAAGCTAAGGTTAGGCTTATTGTGCACACTTGAATTCATCTAGTTAGCCATTCACTTACACATCATGATGGCACTAAGTACACCAATAAATTAAATTATTATTTTTTTTTTGGTGACAGGGACAGCTAGGGACAGACAGGAAGGAAGAGAGATGAGAAGCATCAATTCTTCGTTGCGGCACCTTAGTTGTTCATTGATTGCTTTCTGATATGTGCCTTGACTGGGGGGCTATAGCAGACCGAGTGACCCCTTGCTCAAGTCATCAATCTTGTGCTTCAAGCCAGCGACCTTTTGGGCTAGCCAGCCAGGGCCAAAAAAAATATTTTTTGAGGGACAGATACAAGAGACCCCTTGCTCAAGCCAATGACTTTGGGCTCAAGCCAGCAAGCATGGGATTATGTTGGTGATCCCGTGCTCAAGCTGGTGACCCTGACTCAAGCTGGCAAGCCTGTGTCAAGTCAGATGAGCCATGCTTAAGCTGGCAACCTTGGGGTTTCGAACCTGGGACCTCAGTATCCCAGGTCAGTGCTCTATCCACTGCACCAACAGTGGTCAGGCTTTTTTTGTATTTTTTAAATACCCAGATATAGGTGTATTTACATGTAGGCCTTAAGTCCTGGGATTTGCTTCTTGTAACCTTGGGACACAGGGGACACAGGGATATCACTTTTCCCTAGGCAGTGATCTGGACACTGTAGAGTATCTGGTAGATCGTTTCGTGGTAGCCCTGGATTGCATCTTTCCCATGTAGACACAGATTGTCTGTTTCAAGATTCTTCCATTGCTCAATTTAGGTTTTATTTTATTTATTTATTTGGACAGAGACAGAGAGAGGGACAGACAGGAAGGGAGAGAGATGAGAAGCATCAATTCTTCATTGCGGCACCTTTGTTGCTTATTGCTTTTTTTATTTTTTATTTATTTATTTTATTTATTTATTTATTTACAGAGACAGAGAGTCAGAGAGAGGGATAGATAGGGACAGACAGACAGGAACGGAGAGAGATGAGAAGCATCAATCATTAGTTTTTCATTGCGCATTGCAACGCCTTAGTTGTTCATTGATTGCTTTCTCATATGTGCCTTGACCGCTGGCCTTCAGCAGACCGAGCAACCCCTTGCTGGAGCCAGTGACCTTGGGTCCAAGCTGGTGAGCCTTACTCAAACCAGATGAGCCCGCACTCAAGCTAGCGACCTCGGGGTCTCGAACCTGGGTCCTTCCGCATCCCAGTCCAATGCTCTATCCACTGTGCCACTGCCTGGTCAGGCATTTTATTGCTTCCTTTTTTTTTTGTATTTTTCTGAAGCTGGAAATGGGGAGGCAGCCAGACAGACTCCCGCATGTGCCCGACCGGGATCCACCCGGCACGCCCACCAGGGGGTGATGCTCTGCCCATTCAGGGCGTCGCTCTGTCGCAACCAGAGCCACTCTAGCGCCTGGGGCAGAGGCCAAGGAGCCATCCCCAATGCCCGGGCCAACTTTGCTCCAATGGAGCCTTGGCTGCGGGAGGGGAAGAGAGAGACAGAGAGGAAGGAGAGGGGGAGGGGTGAAGAAGCAGATGGGCGCTTTTCCTGTGTGCCCTGGCCGGGAATTGAACCCGGGACTCCTGCATGCCAGGCCGACGCTCTACCACTGAGCCAACCGGCCAGGGCCTTGCTTTCTTATATGTGTTTTGACTGGGGGGCTACAGCAGAGCGTGACCCCTCATTCAAGCCAGTGTGTGCCCAAGGTGGTGAGCCTGCGCTCAAACTGGCGTCCTTGGGGTTTTGAACCCGGGTCCTCTGTGTCTCATTCCGATGCTCTATCCACTGTGCTACTACCTGGTCAAGCTCAATTTAGGTTTTAAAAAGTAGTATTTTAGGTATGTCTTATGATAGAACAAGCTTCTTTTTCCTCTAAATATACACACTTTTCCAAAATTTTCTTGACCAAAATGAGCCAGGCACAGAAGAACCCTGTGTGATTCCACTCATATAAGGTCCTAGGGGAGTCAGACTCCGAGACAGAAAGTGGATGGTGGGCACCAGAGGCTGAGGGACGGGAGGAGAGTTAGTGTTTAACAGAGACAGAGTTCCAGTTTGGGAAGATGAAAAAGTTCTAAGATGGATTGGGGATGGCTGCATAGCAGTGTGAATGTGCTTAATGCCACTGAACTGTGCATTTAAATATGGTTAAGATCAGTGGTCCCCAACCCCCGGGCCGTGGACCGGTACCAGTCCATGGGCCATTTGGTACCGGTCCGTAGAGAAAGAATAAATTATTTCTTACATTATTTCTTTTTTTTTTTTAATTTTTTTATTTATTTATTCATTTTTTAGAGAGGAGAGGGAGAGACAGAGGGAGAGAGAGAGAGAGAGAGAGGAGAGAGAGAGAGAGAGGAGAGGAGCTGGAAGCATCAACTCCCATATGTGCCTTGACCAGGCAAGCCCAGAGTTTCGAACCAGCGACCTCAGCATTTCCAGGTCGACGCTTTATCCACTGCGCCACCACAGGTCAGGCACATTATTTCCTTTTTATTTATATTTAAGTCTGAACGATGTTTTATTTTTTATTTTTTTATTTTATTTTTTGGTATTTTTCTGAAGCTGGAAACGGGGAGAGATAGTCAGACAGACTCCCGCATGCGCCCGACCGGGATCCACCCGGCACGCCCACCAGGGGGCGACGCTCTGCCCCTCCGGGGCTTCGCTCTGTTGCGACCAGAGCCACTCTAGTGCCTGGGGCAGAGGCCAAGGAGCCATCCCCAGTGCCCGGGCCATCTTTGCTCCAATGGAGCCTCGCTGCAGGAGGGGAAGAGAGAGACAGAGAGGAAGGAGAGGGGGAGGGGTGGAGAAGCAGATGGGCGCCTCTCCTGTGTGCCCTGGCCGGGAATCGAACCCGGGACTTCTGCACGCCAGGCCAACGCTTTACCACTGAGCCAACCGGCCAGGGCCACGATGTTTTATTTTTTTTTAAATGACCAGATTTCTTCTGTTACATCCGTCTAAGACTCACTCTTGACACTTGTCTCAGTCATGTGATACATTTATCTGTCCCACCCTAAAGGCTGGTCCGTGAAAATATTTTCTGACATTAAACTGGTCCGTGGCCCAAAAAAGGTTGGGGACCACTGGTTAAGATGACCTGACCTGTGGTGGCGCAGTGGATAAGGCATTGACTTGGAATGCTGAGATCACCAGTTCAAAGCCCTGGGCTTTCCCAGTCAAGGCACATACAAGAAGGAACTATGAGTTGATGTTTCTCGCTCCCTGCATTCCTGCCTTCTTCTCTCCCTATCTCTAAAATCAATAAATAAAATCTTCTAAAAAATGGTGAAGATGGTAATTTTTTTTTTGTATTTTTCTGAAGCTGGAAACGGGGAGAGACAGTCAGACAGACTCCCGCATGCGCCTGACCGGGATCCACCCGGCACGCCCACCAGGGGCGATGCTCTGCCCACCAGGGGGCGATGCTCTGCCCATCCGGGGCGTCGCTCTGCCGCGACCAGAGCCACTCTAGCGCCTGGGGCAGAGGCCAAGGAGCCATCCCCAGCGCCCGGGCCATCTTTGCTCCAATGGAGCCTTGGCTGCGGGAGGGGAAGAGAGAGACAGAGAGGAAGGGGGGGTGGAGAAGCAAATGGGTGCTTCTCCTATGTGTCCTGGCCGGGAATCGAACCCGGGTCCCCTGCACGCCAGGCCGATGCTCTACCGCTGAGCCAACCGGCCAGGGCCAGATGGTAAATTTTATGTGTATTTTACCACACACATAAAAGTCTTGGCAATTCCTGAATATTTTTACTCTGAAGAGAATCCGCTCACAAGCATATGTGGAAAGGCCTTTGCTGTGGTTGGGTTTGCTTTGTCTCTGAAGCTGGTGAAAACCTGTTATGTCCCTTTTTTTTTTTTTTTTTTTTTTTTTTTCTGAAGTTGGAAACGGGGAGGCAGTCAGACTCCCGCATGCGCCCAACCAGGATCCACCTGGCATGCCCACCAGGGGGCGATGCTCTGCCACAATCAGAGCCATTCTAGCGCCTGAGGCAGAGGCCATAGAGCCATCCTCAGCGGCCGGGCAAACTTTGCTCCAATGGAGCCTTGGCTGCGGGAGGGAAAGAGAGAGACAGAGAGGAAGGTGAGGGGGAGGGGTGGAGAAGCAGATGGGCGCTTCTCCTGTGTGCCCTGGCCGGGAATTGAACCCGGGACTCCTGCACGCCAGGCCGACGCTCTACCACTGAGCCAACTGGCCGGGGCTTGTTATGTCCTTTTGCGAAGGGCCCCGGATGCCTTTGGTTAGGTTTCCGGCCACAGAAGGCGTGGACATTACTGTCACCTGTGGGGGAGTTTGTTGTGGCCGCTGTGCCCTCTTCCCAGCATCACCTGGATCCTCTTTTTTCCTTTGGGATCAGATCCTATCTGTGCCACCAAGAACAGCCTGTGCCAAGTCCCTAGATTGGCTCAGGGTGGGCCATTGCTCTGTGACAATACTTGGAGCTCTCAGGGGACAAGTGGGATGAAGAGAAGGCCTGACACTCACATAGTCCTCCACCACCTGGATGTGCTATGAGCCTTAGGCTGGTCCATCCTGTGAACGCACCTCTGACAAGTTAGGGGCTGGCATTTTTAGACCCACCAGGTTTTGAAGATGCTTTTGCATGACATTTGCTATCTGACCAACACCAATAGTGGAAAGCTTCTGTCCAGCTGAACTCTGGGACTGTTAAGTAGTTTTATCTGTTAATTTTTCTGTCCTTTTAAAACTGTAGATCAGTGGTCAGCACATTTTTTGTGTAAAGGGCCATACAGTAAATGTTTTCAGTGTGGCAGTGATCCAACTCTGCAGGGCGCAAGTAGTGCCCAAGGGCAGCATGTCAATAAGAGGGTGTGGCAGTGTGCCAGCTAATGTTTATTTGCACAAAACAGCACCGAGATATAGTTACTGGCACATGATCTCCTTTTCTAGATCTTTCTTACAAAGTTTCTGTAGGGACAAGGCCTACTGTTGCAAAGCATCCTAACTGGCTTGTCATGGCTGCTTCTTATCTATGCTTGGGGCATGCTGTGGTTTTGGGGGCTGCTCTGTAACAAGAGGGGAGGCCCCTGCTGCTTTTGTCACAACTGGGTGTGGATTCTGCCTAATTCTGCACCAAATTAAAGTTAGGACTCCTGCCCTGGCCGGGTAGCTCAGGTGATTGGAGCATCGTCCCATTATGCCAGGGTATGCCTGCCTCATCAGGGCATATACAGGGATCAGCCAATGAATGCGTGAATGGGTGGAACAACAAATCGATGGCTTGCTCTCTCTCTTCCTCTGAAATCGACCAATCAATAAATGTTTTAAAAAGTTGGGGCTCTTCTCTGCTGGGTTGCCCTTTGCTCTCCAGGATAAACCTGGCTATGGAAATCTCTGAGCTAGAGGAGAGTAATGGGGCAGGTATTTGCCTGTCCATTCTGTACTGTCCCAGATGGTGGCAACCACCCTCCAGAGACTCAACAATCTAAACAAACTAAATGAAGTGTCAATGAGTTCCTTGTGTCAGTCTGGCCTAATTTCAAGTGCTGAGTACCCGTGGGAAATGCAGCTAGCAGCTGGCACTCAAACAGCACAGATGGAGAGTGTTTCTATCCTCTAGGACAGCGGTTCTCAACCTGTGGGTCACGACCCCGGCGGGGGTCGAATGACCAAAACACAGGGGTCGCGACCCACAGGTTGAGAACTGCTGCTCTAGGAGATTCTACTGAATAGTGCTGCGGACGCTATGTGAAGTAGTTATCTAACGTGCTCACACCAACTGCATGAGCCCCCTGGGTCATGTACCTCACTGGGACATTTTTGGGGTAGAATTTCCTTCCTCATACCCTCTCCAATGAAGAAGCAAAGGGCCCCTGTGTCCCTGTCCCCAAGCTGCTACTCAAATTAAGAACTTTATTTTAAGCAAAATACATGCATGTGTAAAGGAGACACCCCACCATGTACCTAAACCCCAGGTGTCCAAACCCAGTTCTGCCAACTGGCTCCTGCCATCCATCTGGCTGTCAGAGTGGTCTTCCATGGCCTGGCAACCAGAGGTCTTAGGCCAGGTCAGGAGAAGTCTGACGAATTGCCAGCCCTGAGCAGAGGGCAGGGGTTACTTAGGGTTCCTGGTCCATATAGCTCCACGGTGACTCCTGAGAACAAAGTCCTCAGTTCAGCCAAGTGGGTCATGCAGAGGGACACAGGGTTGACCATAGGCTTGCCCACATTCCTGGAAGGTTGTAGAAAAGGCAGCTGGTGACTTCCTCACTAATGTGGGCCAGAGGGGGCCTCCCTGTGAGTGGACATTGCAGCCTAGGCACTCTGGGCAAAGAGCCTGGCACAGTGTGGCCAGACCCAGGGACATCCACAGTGGCAGGAGCCAGGAGTGGGGTGGTATTTGGACCCTAGCCACAGCATAGGCCACCCATGGCCCCAGTTAGACAAACTCTGGCCGCCTCTCCCGGCTGGTACCTGCTGTGACCTGCCCGTCACAGTACCTCACGGTTGGCAGCCAGCCCTCAGCTACGTTGTTGCATTGGTTGGTGTTGTACTGGGACAGCCTTTCCCAGTTACTGTCCTCCCCAGTTGAGGGCCCCAGCGTTTCCTCACTGCCGCTGTCCTGGCTCTCCTCCACGCTGGCCTCACTGCCCTGCTCTGGGAAACGGAGGTGGTGCAGGACACCCCCATCTGCTGGGGACAGCAGCACCGGGGCCTCCTCCAGCTCCGAGTCCGAGTCATTGGAGGCAACATGGGATTCTGATAAATCTGTGAGAAAGGGAGAGACAGGTAGGAAGGTGATGACAGAGGGAAAGAAAGAGGGAGAGACAGAAAGTGGAATAGAGAGGGAGAGACGAGAGGGAGGGAGAGGGGTGAGAGAGGGAGAGACAGGAGAGAAGCAAACACAGAAGGAGAGTGGGAGACAGGGAGAGGAGTCTCCCACTGAATACCCCAGGCCGAAACACTTACCTGGGCCCCCATCCTCCTCCTTCTGTAGGGGTAAGGCAGCCCCCTCACTGGCCTCTGAGTAGGGCACCTGGAGCAGCACCTCAGCCCTCTGGGTGGACATCTCGTACTGCAGGGGTGGCAGGGAGGTCAGGGAAGGACCTGGAATCCAGCCTATCCAAGCTCCATTTTCTGCCTTGTAAATTAGTCACATTCAAAAAATCCCTAACAGTTGTCACTACCCGCTGCATCTAAGGACGCAAGGGCCCTGTTCCATGTCAGGAATGGCTGAGCTCCTCCAGCAGGGGCAGCAGGCCCTGGCAGCTGGGCTGAGTCCTGCAGGGCCAGCCAGCAAGTAAACCGCTGTCCTGAGGCCACACTCAGTCCTGCCTCTGGAGACGGGGCCTTCCACCCAAACCCCAAGACACTCCTGAAGATGGATAAAGACACATGGCAGAGTGACTGCGTACTATAGCAGGGTGCTGCTTGGGCACAAAACGACCTGCAGAAGTGAAAACTGTTGGCGTGAAATTAAAACTCAGCAGCCAGGTAAAGTAGCAGGTTGAACCCAGCCAAGGGGCTGGTTGGAGGGCACAGGGTAAGCCAAAGCCTCTGCACCAAGTGGGGTCTTCCCCAGATTTGAGTCCACACTTCATCAGTTCTTTGCTTGAAAGACCCCTCAGGTAGCACAGTTGCTTAGAGAGTTGGCCCAATACGCCAAGGTTGTGGGTTCCATCCCCAGTCATGGCACATATGAGAATGAACCAATGAATGCATAAATAAGTGGAACAACAAATCAATGTTTCCCTGTCTCTCTCTCCCAACTTCCTCTCTAAAATCAATTTTAAAAAAGACCCCTTGAAACCCCTGTGGAAACCAGATACCTCCCAGTTCTTCCCATCTGTACCCTGCCATGAGCAGAGCCTTGCACCCTTCTCAGAAAGGACAGCGCTGGGGTCTACCTGCCACCTCACCTGGCCCCTGGCCACCTGTTCGGGCTTCTCCTCAAAGACCAGGCAATAGTGGGTAATGAGGGTCTCCACGATGCGAGCCTGGTGGGGGTAATCGACCAGGGAGGAGAGGGAAACGGTGGCCTCGGTAGGCCGTGGACGTAGCAACGTGGGCCCAAACACGATGCCTAGGTTTCCAGGGGTCATCTTGTTGTCCTGCTCCACCTCCACAATCCTGAGGGGCCAAGCAGTGCAGGAGCAGGTGAGAGCAGCTCCCTGGACCCAGTCATGCTGGTCCCCTGCCCAGCTGGCCCTCACCTGCGCAGGTGCTGCAGCAGGTACTGCAGTGAGGCCCGGTTCTCAGATGGCAGGTCATGCAAGAGCTCCCGCAACCGGCCCACCATAGCCATGGTTACAGCCTCACTCTCAGCCACATCTGGACAATTCCGGGACGCTGCCTTCACCTCAGCCTCTGCCTTCAGACTGTCCTTGGCCAGCCCCACGAGCTCATGGTAGAGACGGAAGGAGATGAGTGGCTCTGGTAGCTGCAAAGCAACAAATGGGAGTGGGGTGGTGGTGTCGTCAGTGGGTATGGCCCACTCTCCTCCTATCTGCCCTGGCAATGCCCCTAGCATCAAACCTACCTCTGCCAGGTGCTTCTGGTCCCACCCCCTAACCCATAATCAGACCTGCTCCTGCCCTGCCACATCCCCATCCTAGCAGCCCACTGCCCCAAGAAGCCCCGCCCTGCCAGGAACAGGTCCTGCCAAGCCTGGGTCCTGGCCCAGCATCTGCTGTCTCTGTGGGGCTTACCTGGCGCAGGTAGAGTTTGAGGACATTGCTGATGTCATGGGGTGAGGCCTGCGAAAGCTCCACCAGCTCCTTGCCATTCTCGAAGGCCTGGCACAGCTTCTCTACACGTGTCTTCACCCCATTCACCCGGTATATGCCCTGTGGGAGCCTGAGGTCAGCCTTGGCCCATGCCTACTTCCTTTCCCTGCACTCTCAGGATGGAGCCCCTGCTACTGTCCCTGAAGTAGTCACCTTTGTGCGCAGTGCTCGCCGCTCGATCTCACAGACACATTTCTTAATGATGAAGGGCACGCCATCGGGAGTGCCACGGGCTGCCTGGCCAAAGTCCTGTCCAAAGAGCTGCAGGCGGCCCTGAAGCTTCTTGTGTCCACACTGGATGGCCAGGGTCTCCAGACACTTCTTGTGGCAGGCCAGGCAGCACTGAGGGCAGCACATAATGAGCAAAGCCTGGCTCCCCCTCCTCTCTGAAGCCCTTACAAGCCCCCCCCCTAACCAGGACAGCTTCTGAAAGCACAATCCAGATTGTCACTCCCAGAGTCCCCTGTGCTCTGCATAGGAACTGCCAGCCAACCCTGGGATCCCCACTTACCTCCTCGCACTCAGCACCCTGGAAGTAGACATAGCTGTTGCACTCCCGGCACTTGGCTGGTGAGCGAAGCTTTCGGAGCCGGTGGGTACGGGCTGCCTTGGACAGCCCCACATGGCGGAAGGGTCCGCTGGGCACAGCCGCTGGAAGCTCAGGGGTCATGCCATTGAGGTCTGCTGAGGAGTGGGACAGGTGGCCATTGTCACCAAGGCAGGTCAGGACCAGGCCCACAGGCAGAGTCTAAACTCCTCTCCCCTCACTATCAGGACCAGAGCCTGCTCACCCTGCTCAAAGGCTGATGTCCCTGCACCGCCCTCCTGGTCCACCAGCTCCTCACTGGATGACATGGTACCACTAGACGACATCCGCTCAAACTTCTTAAAGTCTCCTAAGCAGGAAATAGGGGTGTTAGACACCCTGAGCCAGGAAGGAGCAGGCACCCAGTTGGCCAGATGTTCCCCTATGCCTTTTTTTTTAAAAATTAATTAATTTATTTCTTTTACAGAGACAGAGAGAGAGAGTCAGAGAGAGGGATAGATAGGGACAGACAGAGAGGAACGGAGAGAGATGAGAGGCGTCAATCATCAGTTTTTCCATTGTGGCACCTTAGTTGTTCATTGACTGCCCTCTCACATGTGCCTTGACCGTGGGGCTACAGCAGACTGAGTAAGCCCTTGCTCAAGCCATTGACCTTGGGTGCAAGCTGGTGATATATATAAATAATCTTTTTTTTTTTTTTTTCCCAAACCAGATGAGCCCGAGCTCAAGCTGGTGACCTCGGGGTCTCGAACCTGGGTCTTCCATATCCCAGTCTGACACTCTATCCACTGCGCCACCGCCCGGCCAGGCCCCCTATGCCCTCTTCATCACCCTGGCCACATGGTGAGCTCTGTTCCCAGCTGGCAGAGCAGGCCCCTCACCTGCGCCAGGGCTGGGGTCTAGACTGCCATCGGAGTCTGGGATGGAGATTGGCCATGACTTGTGCACCTGGTGTCCACGCCCACCTGTGGAATGGGGCATCTGATGAAGGGCCGGATGGGGCTGAGAAGGATTAGGGGGAGTGCCTTCCACAAGATATTGCCAGGCACTCACCCCACTGGCACTCACCCCTGCGCTCCTTGACAAGCACCCCATCGCCGGGCCCACCTTCCTCTGGAGGGCTGCTGGCAGCCTCTGCAGCATCACCAACATTAAAACTGCCTTTCCGGGCACGCATGACAGGGGACCTGGTGAGACCAAAACTCAGAAAGAAGAGCCATGATGGAGGTCACAGAGGTATCATCATCTCACCCTCATCTCAGGTAGGAAGTTGGATCCTAGGGCATGCACCCACAGACGTACCAAGTGTTGGTGGGGACATGGGGCTCAAAGTCATAGTGCACATCAGGCTCCTCATCACGCTGCAGCTGGCGCACATGGGAGGCATACTGCTGGCCCGGATCGTACAGCTTGCTGCTCTCACACAGCATCTGGAAGTGCACGGGCAGCGGGGCCGTCTGCATGTGCATCATCTGGTAGTATGAGATAGTAGCCTGAGGGCAGCAGGGCGCAGATGATGAGGTCAGGTTGCATGGGTGACTGCCCAGCCCACCCATGGCCAGTCCACGGGAGCACTTGGCACCCACCGACTTGATAGTCTGGTCGCTCTGCCGGATGACCTCCTGGATCTGCCGGAGCGCCGTCACCTTGGTGTCCTCCAGTTCCTGTTTCTGCGTCTTGGCATCTGCCACACACGTGCGATATGTGGCCATGGCTTCCTCTGCCTGGGGCGGGGCAGAGGGGGTGCAGAGAGAGACAGAGGCCTCAGCCTGGGGTTCAAGTCCTACACAGAAACACAGCCAGCTGAACAGGGTGGGAAGGGCTTTTCCGGCAGGACGCACAGCCCAAGCAAAGGCCTGGAGGTGGGAAACTGCACAGTGTGTCAGGAACTGCCCCCACTGGGTCTCATCCTCCCCTGCTCCCTCCAACCAGTCCTCACCTTGTTCTTGGCCTCCTCTTCCAAGCGCCGTCGCTTGTCCAGGGTCTTGGAGGCTGTGCCCCCTGCCCCAGGCCCAGTGCCTGCCTGCTCCTCCTCTGCTTTGGCCACCAGCAGGCGGGCCTTGTCATGGTCCTCGCAGCGTTGTACATAGCCCTGTTTGGCCTTGCGAAGGTTGGACTCTGCCTCTTGCTAAAGGTATGGGAGCAAGGAGACTAGTCCCAAACTGTCCTCCAACTGGGTTCAGTGCTCCTGGCTTCTCCCACTTCCCACCCCAGCAGCCAGATACCAAGTTAGGCACTGCCACCACCCCATGTCTCATGTGCTGACATCCCATGGCCCACTGGGCAAACAGGCCCCTGCCCAAGAACTGACAGCAGAAGAATAGGAGGTGACACCTACAATGGGTCCCCAGGAGAAAATGGCATGCAGTGTGCCCATTTGACAGCTCTGGAAACTGAGGCATTAAGCTCTGAATGAGGCACAGCCTACATCAGTCCCTGACACCTATACCCACCCCCGCCAGAGTGGCTGATGACGCATGCTCTTTTTCACTTCCTCTGTCATAGAGAAGAACAGTGCAGCCACCCAGGAAGGAAGTCAAGCACCTTCTGGGTGGGCAGGAAGGCACTTAGTCAAAACTCATGGGCCTCTGGGGCCACACCTCACAGCCTGTACCATCAGAGGCTTAAATATAAAGAACTTGTACAGGTATTAGGTAAAACCATGGTGGAACTTTTTATCCCTTTTTTAAAAAAATATGGCCTGACCTGTGGTGGCACAGTGGATAAAGCATGGACCTGAAATTCTGAGGTCGCCGGTTCAAAACCCTGGTTTCCCTGGTCAAGGCACATATGGCAGTTGATGCTTCCTGCTCCCCCCCCCCTCTAAAAAATGAATAAATTTAAAAAAATCTAAAATGAGAAAAAAAATATTTTATTTATTCACTTTAGAGAGTAGAGAAAGAGGGAGAGAGAGAAGGGGAAGGGATAGGAATAATTGACTCTCATATGTGCCTTGACCAGGCAAGCCCAGGGTTTCGAACTGGCAACCTCAGTATTCCAGGTTGACAACGCTTTATCCACTGTGCCACCACAGGTCAGGCTGGGAGAACTTTTGAAATAAAAAGTTTCAACATAAGACACAAAATCCAGAAACCATAAAAGAAGAGATTACTGCCCCGGCTGGATAGTATAGTTAGTGCACCATCCCGATACACCAAGGTTGCTGGTTCAATCCCTGGTCAGGGCACATACAAGAGTCAACCAATAAATGCATAAATAAGTAAAACAAGTCAATGTTGCTCTCTCTCTCTCTTTTTAAAATCAATAAATAAAAATTTTAAGCCTGGGCCTGACCTGTGGTGGTGCAGTGGATAAAGCCTTGACCTGGAATGCTGAGGTTGCCAGTTTGAGGCCCTGGGCTTGCCTGGTCAAGGCACATATGGGAGTTGATGCTTTCAGCTCCTCTCCCCTTCTCTCTCTCTGTCTCTCTCTCCTCTCTGTCTCTCTCTCTTCTCTAAAAATGAATAAATAAAAATTAAAAAAAAAAAAAATTTTAAGCCTGACCAGGCGGTGGCACAATGGATAGAGTGTTGGACCAGGATGCGGAGGACCCAGGTTCGAAACGCCGAGGTCGCCGGCTTGAGTGTGGGCTCATCCAGCTTGAGCGTGGGATCATAGACATGACCCCCATGGTTGCTGGCTTGAGCCCAAGATCACTGGTTTGAGCCCAAGGTTGCTGGGTTGAGCAAGGAGTTAGAAGACTAAGGAGCCACAACAAAGAATTGATGCTTCTCATCTCTTTCCCTTCCTGCCTGTCTGTCCCTATCTGTCCCTCTCTCTGTTTCTCTCTCTCTGTCTCTGTCACACACACACAAAAAAAAATTTTAAAGGAAAAGACTTCTGCTGGCCTGGCCTGTGGTGGTGCAGTGGATAAAGCATCGACCTGGAATGCTGAGGTCGCCAGTTCAAAACCCTGGGTTTGCCTGGTCAAGGCACATATGGGAGTTGATGCTTCCTGCTCCTTCCCTGCTTCTCTCTCTCACTCTCTCCCTCTCTCTCTCCCTCTCTCTCCCTCTCCTCTCTAAAATAAATAAATAAAATCTTTTTAAAAAATGTTTAAAAAAAGAAAAGACTACTGCTGACAATCACAGCTTTCTTTCTTTTCTTTTCTTTTTTTTTGTATCCCTCTGAAGCTGTAAACGGGGAGGCAGCCAGACAGACTCCCGCATGCGCCCGACCAGGATCCACCCGGCACGCCCACCAGGGGGCGATGCTCTGCCCATCCGGGGCGTCGCTCTGTCACGACCAAAGCCACTCTAGCGCCTGGGGCAGAGGCCAAGGAGCCATCCCCAGCGCCTGGGCCATCTTTTGCTCCAATAGAGCCTCGGCTGCAGGAGGGGTAGAGAGAGACAGAGAGGAAGGAGAGGGGGAGGGGTGGAGAAACAGATGGATGCTTCTCCTGTGTGCCCTGGCCGGGAATCGAACCTGGGACTTCTGCATGCCAGGCCAACGCTTTACCACTGAGCCAACCGGCCAGGGCCAATCACAGCTTTCAACATGGTAAAATAGGCTACAGGTAAGTTCAAAAGTTAAAACAAGGCCCTGGCCGGTTGGCTCAGTGGTAGAGCATTGGCCTGGTGTGCGGGAGTCCCAGGTTCGATTCCCAGCCAGGGCACACAGGAGAAGCGCCCATCTGCTTCTCCACCCCTCCCCCTCTCCTTCCTCTATCTCTTTCTCTTCCCCTCCCGCAGCCAAGGCTCCATTGGAGCAAAGTTGGCCCTGGAGCTGAGGATGGCTCTGTGGCCTCTGCCTCAGGCGCTAGAATGGCTCTGGTTGCAGCACAGCGATGCCCCGGATGGGCAGAGCATTGCCCTCTGGTGGGCATACCGGGTGGATCCCGGTCGGGCGCATGCGGGAGTCTGTCTACTGCCTCCCCGTTTCCAACTTCAGAAAAATACAAAAAATAAATAAATAAAATAAAACAATAGTCCTGGCTGGACAGCTCAGTTGGTTAAAGCATTGTCCTGATACGCCAAGGTTGTGGGCTCAACCCCCATTAGGGCACATACAAGAATCAACCGATGAGCTCTGGCCGGTTGGCTCAGTGGTAGAGCGTCGGCTGGCGTGCAGAAGTCCCGGGTTCGATTCCCGGCCAGGGCACACAGGAGAAGCGCCCATCTGCTTCTCCACCCCTCCCTGTCTCCTTCCTCTCTGTCTCTCTCTTCCCCTCCCGCAGCCAAGGCTTCATTGGAGCAAAGATGGCCCGGGCGCTGGGGATGGCTCCTTGGCCTCTGCCCCAGGCGCTAGAGTGGCTCTGGTCGCGACAGAGCGACGCCCCGGAGGGGCATAGCATCGCCCCCTGGTGGGCAGAGCATCGCCCCTGGTGGGCGTGCCGGGTGGATCCCGGTCAGGCGCATGCGGGAGTCTGTCTCTCCCCGTTTCCAGCTTCAGAAAAATACAAAAAAAACCCCCAAAAAGAATCAACCAATGAATGCATAAATAAATGGAACAACAAATTGATGTCTTTCTGTTTCTCTCCCTCCTTCTTTTCCTCTCTCTCTCTTTAAAAAAAAATAAGTCAGTACATAAAATTTTTAAAAAGCCAAAACAAACTGGGTAGGGGAAGTTTGCAACACAGATCATCAGAGTTGAGTTCTCTAATATATAAAGAGCTCTGGAAAATCAGTAAGAAATAGGTCACAGTCCAATCCAAAGGGAGCAAAGGGTATATAGACTGACCTTCACAGAAGAGAAAAGGTATAGCTCTGGCTTGAGAGGGTAGCTTGTACACTCACACCCCAACCCAGCCATTCACTTTCAGGCATAGATCTGAAATAAATACTTGATCACACATCTAAAAGATGGGGCACAGACTTGTTACAGCAGTGGTCATTGAAATAGCAACAGCTCAGCAACAACTAAAATATCCATCAATAGGAATTTAGCGAAATAAGCCTCATGGCCGAGAAAAAGGTTGGAAGGTGGACTGAGATGGGACAAGCCTCTGGATGTGGGGAGGTGTGAGAGGCCAGGAGCAGAACAGGGTGCTCAGTAAGCTGTCATCGAGCGTACAAGAGGTGGGGAAACCACAGGATGGCACGGGTCCATGCCTGGGTTTGCACCTGCATGGAGGCCAGCTCTCCCTGCCCCCACCCATCCGCCTGCCTCCACAGGTACCAGCTTCCTCTGGGCACGGTGCCAGGACTCCTTGATCTCCTTCCTGCGTTTCTCATGCTCAAGTCGCCGCAGGTTCAGGGGCTGGGGAGAGATGGGCCATGAGTACGAGACTCTGGCAGCCTCCCACCTAGACCGCCCTCTCTGGTGCAGCCCACCTGCATGAAGGTCTGGGTCTGCAATGTGCTCACTGCCTGCACCATGCTGTGGCCAAACTCCAGGTCCTGCTCAAGGGCCAGTGAGTAGATGGACAGGAGGGGCATGTGGAGCTTGGTGGGGAAAGGCAGCAGTCAGAAGGGTGGGATAGCAACCAGGCCCTTCTAGAAGCCCTCCCTGGTTCACTCAAGGTCCCTTAGCCACCACCACAGCATAGATGGGGGAGCCCCTTCCTTTTGGCCCTCCTCAGGTGCAGGGACTCACACCCAGGCCCATGGCCCCACCTCCTGCATGACGCTCTGTCTGCAGTTGTGGACAACCTTCTGCAGGCCTTTGGCAAAGTCCATCTCTGCAGGGCGGAGAAGGGGAGTCAGTGCAGAGGGAGAGGATTAAACAGGGGGACAGGAGGTGAGGAGGTCCTCCAGCAGATCTCACCCAGGGCCAGCACTCACCCAGTGCAGTCCGCTTCTCCAGGTAGCCAATGAGGTCCTTCATGTACTTAGCCATATTCTTAGCATAGTTCAGGGCCACATCTACACCTCCTTCACAGCGCTGCAGCAACATGTCCACCTCCTCGGGCAGCAGGCAGCCTACAGAGTGGTCTCTCAGCACAGACTCCATCCCCCAGCAGACCCTCAGTCCCAGGCCTCTGCCCCTCCATCCACCATTCAAGGAAGCACCCGCTTGTGTGTGTGGCTCAGAGACTCACCCACGTCGCAGTCCTCAGCGCTAGGGGGGGCACCTTCACTCCCCTGTCCATACAGGTTCTCCATGGACTGTGCAGAGGGAGACCCAGGTGAGTCCAGCACCATACTGAGTCCTGTCTGATGCCCACTCTGCAGGAGACCATCACCACCCCAAGGACAGAGGAGACCACACCCCTGCTCACCTGGCTTGGGTCCCCTGGGGGCACTGACAGGAGGGTGCTGCTGTCCACTTCACCCATGAGGAACTCGGACACGCTGCAGGGTGAGGGGCAGTCAGCATCCAGAAGAACATGGGCCCTATACACCCTTGCTCTTACCCTGCAGGCCCTGTACTCACGTGCTGCTGAAGGAAACAGCAATGGTTTCCAAGGCCTTCTCGAACTCCTGCTTGTCCGCCTCATTGTTGCACTCGTAATGGAAGGCTGGCAGGCAGAGAAAAGGATGAAGGGAGTTGGCCCATTTTTGGATGTGACCACCTCTGGATCTAACTGAAGGGGGCTCTTAGCCCAGGGAAATCACTGGAGCAAGTGTGCCTATCAAATTCCCAGGTAGCCTTCAAAATCCACTTCAAACATCCCCTCCTCCAGGAAGCCCTTCCAGGCAGAGGGCTCTTGCTACTGTCCGGGCCAGCTGACCTTTGACCTTGGCAATGAGGGTGCCAGCAGCTGTGAGCGTCTCCACAGTGTTCAGCAATGGGTACTTGGAGATAATCTGGCGCATCACTCGTAGGGCCTCTCCCAGGCACTCGTGGGCCAGGGGCCGGCGGGCCTCAAGGAGGTCTGCTGGGCAGAGAAGGTATGAGCAGGTAGGGAAGGGCCTGGCCCAGGGGAAAACCTGCCCACCTATTCCTCAAAGATCCTATCTCCAGATGAGAAAACTGAGACAGAGGTGGGAAAGGGCAGCTGCCCGAGGATCACTGGGGACCTCAGGTAGGACACTGTCCCTCTCTGGGTTGCTGGCCCTGGCAACAAAGGCCAGATCTTGGTGTAGACAGTCCCTTCTCAGAGCACCTTCATTCCTGAAGAAAGCAAACTTCTGTTTGTCCTTCAAGTTGGAGTTCTGGTACCTCCTCCTCCACAGAGCCCTCCTGGCCTTGTCCGTGCCCCATCCCCTCAGGGATGCTCAAGGCTCTAATTAGCTCTCCCCCTTCCCCGTCTGCCTGGGCACCAGGCCTCAAAGACCCTGTTATCTCACACTCTTCCAACAGCCACCCCATGAGACAGGCACTGTCATCATCCCCATTTTGTAGATGAGGAAATAGAAGCACAGTGAGGTCATTTCTCAAGGGTCACATAGCTTTTCCACCTACACTATGTTTGAATGCATGAGAACATGAGGCAGAAGGACCCTGCCTGGCTTTATCTTGGGGGCAATGGGGAACCACAGAAGGTGGTAGAGCAAAGGAGGGTCAAGGCCAGCTCTGCATCTTAAAACTGTGGCTTTAAAAGCCTTTCTCAAATGTTCTTAAAAGCAGCATGTGAGGGCAGAACAGTGTGCACAAAATCCAGTAGAAACAAACCATAGCACTGTATGTATGACAAGCAGGCACTAAGACCCAGGAGGGCCTGATGGCCAGCTGAGAGGACAGCTTTGACACCTGTGGGTCTTCTGACTCTGCCTGATAGGCCTACTCAAAAACAAGTGGGCCCTAGCCTGACTGCTCAGTTGGTTAGAGTATCATCCCAGTATGCAATGGTTGCCAGTTCGATCCCTGATCAGGGCACATACAGAAATGGATTGATGTTTCTGTGTGTGTGTGTTTCTCCCCCTTCCTCTCTCTCTAAAATAAATTTTAAAAATAAAATAAAATAATAAGCCCTGGCTGATTGGCTCAGTGGATAGAGTGTGGGCCCAGTGTATGGACGTCCCAGGTTTGATTCCCAGTCATGGCACATAAGAGAAGCAATTATCTGCTTCTCTCCCTCTCTCTCTCCCTTCTCTCCCTCTTCCCCTCCAGCAGCCAGTGGCTTGATTGGTTTGAGCATCGGCCTGGGCACTGAGGATAGCTTGGTTGGTCAAAGCATGTCAGTTTCAGGTGCTAAAAATAGCTCAATTGGGCCCTGGCCGGTTTTCTCAGTGGTAGAGCGTCGGCCTGGCGTGCAGGAGTCCCAGGTTCGATTCCCGGCCAGAGCACACAGGAGAAGCGCCCATCTGCTTCTCCACCCCTCCCCCTCTCCTTCCTCTCTGTCTCTCTTCCCCTCTCGCAGCCAAGGCTCCATTGGAGCAAAGTTGGCCTGGATGCTTAGGATGGCTCCATGGCCTCTGACTCAGGTGCTAGAATGGCTCTGGTTGCAACAGAGCCACGCCCCAGATGGGCAGAGCATCGCCCCTGGTGGGCGTGCCAGGTGGATCCCGGTTGGGCACATGCGGGAGTCTGTCTGACTGCCTCCCCGTTTCCAACTTCAGAAAAATACACACACACAAAAAAAGCTCAATTGATTTAAACATTGGCCCAGACCAGGGTTGCCAAGTGGATTCCAGTCGGGGTACATGCAGGAGTCTGTCTCACTATCTCCCTCTTCTCACTTAAAAAATAATAAGTGGAACCTGAAAATAGGTGCCCAACCCTTTTCAGTACTGACGACCCTATAGGATGGTCCCCATGCCTTGAAACCTGGGGATCCTCAAATTGATGCTAACTCAAACAGGCAGAAAGGGGATTCAGGAATCCAGGGAAGATGCTGGGGAAAGGCCATGCCATAACCCTTCCCAGGACATTCTGTCCACACACCCAGCCCCTTACCCCTGTGTCACCTGGCCTCAGCTACCTGGGTCTCTGCACCTGGAAAGCTGACTCCAGGGAAGCTGGCTCCAGCGAAGCCTGGGCATGCCCAGCTTGGTACAGTCAAGCCAGGCATCGCAGCTGCTGCATCCCCAAATGCCATGTGCTCCCAGAGAGCTAGGGACCCTGCACCCGGCTCTGTCTCCTCACCTTGGGGCCATGTGCAGCAGCACACTGGTCCCCAAGACAATATGCTGAGAATACTTTTTTTTTTTTTTTGTATGTTTCTGAAGTTGGAAACAGGGAGGCAGGCGGACAGACTCCCACATGCACCGACCAGGATCCACCCGGCATGCCCACTAGAGGGCAATGCTCTGCCCATCTGGGGCGTGGCTTTGCCGCAATCAGAGCCATTCTAGCACCTGAGGCAGAGGCCACAGAGCCATCCTCAGCTCCCGGGCAAACTTTGCTCCAATGGAGCCTTGGCTGCGGGAGGGGAAGAGAGAGACAGAGAGGAAGGAGAGGGGGAAGGGTGGAGAAGCAGATGGGCACCTCTCCTGGGTGCCCTGGCCGGGAATCGAACCCGGGACTCCTGCACACCAGGCCGACGCTCTACCACTGAGCCAACCAGCCAGGGCTGAGAATACTTGGTAACAGTCATAAGCCCAGGGCTACTGTTGCCATGATTCACACATAAGACATCTGAGGCTTAGAGAGGGAGGAAGCTGGTCCAAGGTCTCACAGCTAGACAAACAGGGCCAGCACCAGGACTCAAACCCACGTCCTCTCTGCTCCAATTCCTTCCCCAGGCCCAGTACACCCCAGGTACAGAGAAGGGCATCCTTAACCCCATCCAAAACGCCTGCAGGATTCAGCCCCACCCAGGCCTGGCCTCCAAGGAAGTACCAGAATAGGAAAGGAACCAAGATTAGAGGTTTCCCCAGGAAACAGCTCAGGCCCTGCCCCTGTGACCAGATAACACTGGGGCCTCCCACTCCCACCCAACAGAGGTTGGGCCTCTCTAAACAGGGCCTGCATCAGCCCACTGAAGGCAGAGAATCTGCTGTAGGCTGAGGTTAGATCTGGTTCCAACCCTTCCTTGGCTGAGTGAGCCGGGGGTCAGGACCTCACTCCTGGCCTTTGTTTTCCCATCTATAAAATGGGTGCCTAAGACGAGGAGGTCAGAGTGCTTGGCATGGCTCTGGCATTGTGGTTTCCGGAAGGAGCAGGCAGCACACAAGGTGTTGTGCCTGCCTGGTCTGAGATGCCTGCCATGGCTGCCAGGGACAAACAGGAAACAGATGAAAATAACTCAGCAGGAAGCCAGGCTGTCAGTCTCGTGGAGGAGAAAACGGAACTGCCATCCCACAGGCTGCTCGCTCCTGCAGCTCACATGCCACCCTGCCCCTTGTCCCTCCTGACTCTCCATCAGCCCTCAGCTTGCCTCTAGCCCACCTTGGCCCAACACATAAATCTGACTTTCTCCTTCCTTTGCTCTAACACCTTCTGTGGCTCCTTACTACCATCAGGATAACATCCAAGATCCTTCTGTCTGACGTCCTCAGTACTTTCAGCCCCACACACTTCATATACTAGCAAAACCCCAACTTTGTTTCCCCAAATAAAACTCCATTTCATGTTCTGAACCTATGTACATGACATCCCCCCTGCCTTAATGCCTTTCCCTCCTAGTTGCCACCAAACTCCTACACATTCCTCAAAACAGCTGCAGTGGCTTCTTTCACAAAGCCCTCCCTGCGATCTCCTTCTGAGCCTCCCCAAGTCCTTCCCTCTACCCTGCCTTGACCCCACAGGGTTTGGAACATCTGTATCCACCCAGGCCTCAGTGTCCCTGCTGGCTCTCACCATCATGTAAAACATACTCCTTGAGCTTCTCAAGGCCCTCGGCAAAGCGGGCCACGTCAACCAGAAGGTGGGAGATGTCCTCCACAGCATCAAAGCAGGGCCCCTCAGTGACTGGTTCAGCAGGGCTGGCTGCTGTCAGTGGGCTTCGGTGGCCTCGGCCTAATGTCCAGGAACTGGCACCAGACAGAGGGAAGCCGGCAGCGCTGGCATGGCGGCTTAGGCTTGTGGGCCTCTTGAGCGTGCCTGTGGCCTTGGCATTGGATGCCACACTCAGTGGCTCCAGGCTGGATCCTGGGTGTGGATCAGTGCCATCTTTCCTGGGCAGCTCCTGGGGGTGGGAGGGTAAGGCAGGTGCTCTGGCCCAGGTACTACCTCAGTTTCCCCAGAAGTGAAATGGGGCTCTGAGGGGTGGTCTTCAGCCTGATCCCATGGAGGGGTTCAAAGGCCAGAGGTCAGAGGGCTGAGATTTGGGGCCATGCCCCTCCCACACCTGTTACCCAACATCCTCTTCCCTTGAGCTTTCACAAACAACCGTCTGCCCAAACCACAGCCAGGGGCGGGGCCTGTGGGGGCGCGGGCACCCCACTTCCTGGTGGGGGAGGGAGGACCAGGAGAAGGTCCTGGGCCCTGTAGCCCACCTCAGACTGCAGCCGATACACTTAATTCCTGGTAAAGATATCTCTGTTAATTTTTCTACCCAAAGGGTCCTGGAGACCCGAGTCCCACAGACATTCCCAAACTGTGTACACTCCCAGAGATCTTGTTTAGATTCTTCGCTGTACTCTAACCCTTCTACCCAATGATGTGCTCTAGCTCTCATGTCTACTGCCACCGAAGCTCCTAAATTCCCTGATCCCCATCCTACAACCAAATGCTACCCTCACCCTGGCTACCCACCCTGCTCCCTGGGTTCCGCAGCCAGCCTTGGATGAAACGGGGGGAGGCAGTGGCCATCCCAAAGGACCCCTACCATGAGCTGAATGCCAAGGGCCTGCCTGGTCCTGCGTGGCCCCTGCAGTTCCGCCTGGTGGGGGCTGTAGCTGGCGTGAGCCCCCCGCCGCAGGCCCAGCATGTTGCTGCTGGGCCCTGCCCCTTAGCCCAAGCAGAGGGCGCACCCTTGTCCACCTGTTGCTCCAAGGTCCCCCACCGGCTCTTCCTCCCCCCACCCGAAGAGGCTAACTCACTCCTGAGGGCTGCGGGCTGGGGCTTCCCGCCCGGTTCTTTTTCGAGATGGAAGGGGTTTTCATGAGTTCGCGCTTCTTCCTGGAGAACATGGTGAGGCCAGCAGAGCAGCCTAGGCCGGCAGGTTGGGGTAAAACAGGCCAGGGGTCTCGGTGCGCAGCTCCAGGAGCTGACCACCTCAGGACCACAGAGTCACCAGCCACCCCCTCCCCAGCTGTCAGGCCCACGTGACAGGCCCAGCCCTCATTGGCGGGCCCTCCCCCCACAGGAAAAGGCCTCCGGAGGTAGTGACGCAGACCCCTTCTCCCAGGCCTCAGCCTGTCCCTCCACAGAGTGGGCTTGAAGGTGGGGTCCCAGGCCCCGCCCTCAACCCAGGCCCCGCCTCCAGCTTCCATTTTCAGGAGCTCTGCACTTGTATTGGATTGGGCGCCCCCTCCCGGAACAGGCGGGCACAGAAAAGCACATGGCTGACTGCAGATGCTAACCTTCAGACACACCCAGATGCAAGCAGTATATTGACACAGGGGCATGAACACGCACAGGGACACTGGCACACGGGCACGATGACATGCAGGGACATTGAAACGACTGACATGCAGGGACAGACATACAGGTATGATGACACGTGGGGACATGGAACTACAGGGACACTCATGCACATACATGCTCAACTCTACAAAGCTCTGCAAATGAAACAGATGACCTGAAACTTTGCAATCAGACTTGGGACACAGATACCCTCCCTCTAGTCCCCCGGTCCTCACACTGGCCTGCCTTATGTCCCCTGGCAAGCCCTCACTATTGCAGACCCCAGGGCCTGGGCTATGCAGGGAATAGCTGGTCACCCCCTCAGCCTGGCATCTGCACGGGCCTCAGCTCAGTTCCCTATGCCCATCCCCCAGCCTACCCAGGGACACACAGGCTGACCAAGGACGTGCTGGGCAGCAGGGCTTAATAACACTCCTGAGGCCACCATGCATCTCCTCACACCCTTGTATCAGCCAGATGTACAGATCTCTGTCTCCCTTTACCCACCCTGGACCCTTGTCCCCTCTCCCATGACGGCTCGTTTCTTGGAACCCCCCAGTCTGGGCCCTCTCTTTCCAACTTCCAGTGTCCCACCCCCAAATCCCCAACCCCTTTACCGAACACCAATCCACATTGACCTCAGGTGGAAGGGGTGGATCTCCAGGGCACAGGACACGTAGGCTGCAGCCCTTTATGCCAAACCCAGCTCTCCAGGCCCAGGGCCATCTGCAAACCCAGCCTAGAAGTTCCTTGAGGGTCTTCTGCCTACTATTCATTGTTCTGGGGGCTGGGGCCAGGACCAGGTGGTGAAGGTGAGCTGGCTAGCTGGCAGGCTTCTGGCCTGGCCAGGAGGCTTGAGGTTCCGAGGTCCCAACCACCCCTGCTGGTCTCCTCTAAGCTGCCCTGGACATTCCCAAGCTCTGACGTCATGCCCACTTCAAGGTCAGGCACTCACTGGTACTGCCTCAGGTGCCATACCTAAGTGGGCACTCAGGGCCCTGGATGTCTAGGCTCTTAAGAAACCCACAGTTGCATGTAAAACCCCCATTTCCCAGGAACACAAGAGGCTCTCCCAGCCAGGGGTCCAGTTGGCTGTAGTGGGGTCTCATCTGTACCCTATGAGTTGCAGGTCTACAAACCTACATGTGCACAGACTCAAGCAGGATCCAGACACATGCACAAAGCCATCTGTGGACATACATGCAGCCTAGAACAGACACACGTACACATGGTTTCACAGGATGGCTTCTTTTTATTTCTTCCAGGGCAGCAGCCCCTCAGGGAGTCTGGGAGCCAAACCCAGGCCCTCTATCCTGTCTTTTTCACTCCCAGGGCCTCCCATCAGCCTCACAGAGGAAGGAGGCTCACAGCACTGTCTCTGCTATGCTGGGGTCATCCAGGAACTGGGTGATGAGTTTGGGGACCTGTGGGCCTAGCCCAGGGTGCACTCCTACTCCTGCCTCCTGGTGATCTTTCCTTTCTTCCTCCTTCCCCTGGTCCACAGAGAAGTATAAGAATACCTAGCGGAAGGGTGGCCCGAGGGAACAGAAGGGGAAGTCAGCCTGAAGGCCTGGCCCTCAGCCCCACCACTGCCCCAGGCCTTCCCCAGCGCTTCAGGCACCTCCTCCAGGGTGGTCTGGCTGACTGAGAAGTCCTCTACGCCTTGCTCTGCCCCGTGCGCTGCCAGCTCTCCAAAGATGTGCGCTAGGGCGCAGCGCCCTCCTGGCAGCAACTGGAAGCGCAGGCAACTCCCATGCGCCTCCGCAGTTCAGCCCCTGGGAACGCAGCTGCCACGAAGGCTACTACTGGCTCATACTTCCCAGAGGAGACCCTCAGGGTCAGCCTATGACCAGCACGGAATCTGGTGATAAAGGAGGGTGGGAGTGATGGTCGTGCTGGAGGATGGATGTTGTGGAGGTGAAGGGGGATTGGTACAAGGGGTGGGTGTGGTGAAGGGAGGTAGTGAAGGAAGGGGAGGGTGGCCAGAGCTACTGGACCAGCCCACAGCTCAACCCACCCACATCACGCTCCTGCTCTCTTCTGGCCTCATCCTCAATACCAGGCCAGTCTTGACTCCCTACCCAGCACACATGACTCCCACCCCTTGCTCCTCCTTGCCCTTTAAAATGCTCATCCCTGGCCCTGGCCGGGATGCTCGGTGGATAGAGCCTTATTCCAGCGCGCACCGAGGTCACAGATTTGATCCTCAGTCAGGGCACATAGGAGAGGCAACCAGTGAGTGCACAGCTATGTAGATGGAACAACTAAATGAATGATTTTATTTATTTTTAATTTTTATTTTTATTTTATTATTATTATTTTTTATATTTTTCTGAAGCTGGAAACGGGGAGAGATGGTCAGACAGACTCCCACATGCGCCCGACCGGGATCCACCCGGCACGCCCACCAGGGGGCGACGCTCTGCCCACCAGGGGGCGACGCTCTGCCCCTCCAGGGCATCGCTTTGTCAGTGACCAGAGTCACTCTAGCGCCTCTCCTTCCTCTCTGTCTCTCTCTTCCCGTCCTGCAGCCGAGGCTCCATTGGAGCAAAAGATGGCCCGGGCGCTGGGGATGGCTCCTTGGCCTCTGCCCCAGGCGCTAGAGTGGCTCTGGTCGTGACAGAGTGACAACCCGGATGGGCAGAGCATCGCCCCCTGGTGGGCGTGCCGGGTGGATCCCAGTCGGGCACATGCGGGAGTCTGACTGCCTCCCTGTTTCAAGCTTCAGAAAAATACAAAAAAATGGGCCTGACTTCTGGTGGTGCAGTGGATAAAGCATCGACCTGGGAACACTGAGGTTGCCAGTTCAAAACCCTGCACTTGTCTGGTCAAGGCACATATGGGAGTTGATGCTTCCTGCTCCTCCCCCCTTTCTCTCTCTCTCTCTCTCTCTCTCTCTCTCCCCCCTTTCTAAAATAAATAAATAAATAAAATGCTCATCCCTTCTCCAACCCCTTCTCTACCAAGGCCCTGCCATTTCACGGCCCTGCCCATTCACCTGAACCCCCTATGCCTCTACCCATGAGAGCCCACCCTCATCGTGAGACTTGGACCCCTCTTGGTCCTGCCTGGCCCCCTCAATATCTCTCCTGGGCAGTCCATGATCCTCCTTACCTCCTCACCTGTTTGAGCCAAACTGGCCCTGCCCTGGTCTCTCCTCTGGTCCCACCTGCACCCCTACCCTCCTCCAACCTCTTCCTTCCCCAACACTGACCGTTGGGCCTGGCCCAGCTCACCTGCCGTTGAGGTGCTGCAGGCTCCCCAGGCAGCGGAACCGCCCATTCACCATGATGGCCAGGCATGTACAGAGTACCTCACACTCCTCCATGCTGTCAGGGTCAAGTGCTGTGAGCTCTGGCCAGGCCCAGACCATCTACCCTCCAGGCCTGGACCAGCCTTCTACTCTGAACATGTCCAGCTGGGCCCAGACCACTCAGTTTCCAGGTTTGCCCCGGGTCCTCATAATTGATCCTCCCCCAGGATCAAGATCACCCATCCCATGTGTCCCTTACTCTGGCAGCCTCTCATCGAGGTTTGCCTCTCTTCATAGAGCCCAGACCACCTTGACTCACAGCCCTGAGGTTGGAGGCAGGGCCCACCTGTGTGAGGTGAGCACCACGGAGCGGCCCTCCCGCACCACAGACAGGAGGCTGTTCCAGAGGGAGCGCCTTGTGCTGGGGTCCACGCCAGTGGTTGGCTCATCCTGGGAGGGCAGAGGGGTAAGACTCAGTAAGACTGGCACTGCCCCACCCCGCCCCAGCCCCAGCCCCACCGCCCTCACCCAGGCACACACGCACCAGAAAGACCACTGTTGGGTCCCCTACCAGCCCCACAGCTGTTGCCAGTTTCCGCTTGTTGCCACCACTGTAGGTGCCCGCAGACAAGTCCGCATACTGCTGGAGCCCCAGGTTCCCCAGGCTTGAGCTCACTGTCTGCGGGCAGGTGTGTGTGGGAGGGGAGTGAATGTGGGAGGGTCAATGAAAACTGAGGGGGCCAGAGTAATCAAGGGAGACCAGTCAGTGGGGGAGGGAGTCAGAGTGATCATGAGGTGGCAGAGTTAGTGTGGGTGGCCAGAGTGAGCATGGTGAGGGCAAAGTAACTGTGGGGGGGGGCAGAGTAAGAAGCAGGCCAGAGTGAACATGTGGGAGCCCAGAGTGAGTGGGAGGACCCAACTGAGCAGGGGGACCAGAGTGCACTGGGGTAAATTGGCAGAGTGAACAAGGAAGGGCCAGAATGAGAATGGGCCAGTGTTAAAACGGAAGAACCAGCATGGAAAAGGGGACCAGAGTGAGCTGAGGAAACCAGAGGAGAGTGGGGGACCAATGTAAGGAGGGGACCAGAGTGAGCAGGGGGAGACAGAGAGAGCAGGTTGGAGGTAGAGTTGGGGAGGGAGTGTGAACCAGGGAGACCCCAAGTGAATATGGTGGGAACGGCATGAGTGTTAGGGAACCAGAGAAAACAGTGAACAAGAGTGAGCAGAGGGTCATGTAAGGAGGGGACCAGAGTGAGCATGGGGGGGACCAGAGTGAATGTGTGAGAGGTTGTCCCAAGTGAGCACGGGGTGCAGGAGCCAGAATGACCTTTGGGGGACCAGAATGTATGCTGGATGACCAGAATGAGGGTGAGACCAGGTGGGGGAAGCACAGTGAGTGGAGGTGAGCACAGTGACTGAGTGGGACCTCCGCAGAGGGTGAGACCAGAGGACAGGAATGGAGGAGCTGGGACCCAGCAAGGGCAAAGGTAAGTAATGCAGGCCTGGCTGGAACCAGTACTGTGCCAGACTGACACATGGGGGGCAGGGCCACAGTAAATGAAAGGTGAGACCTGGCTCAGAGGCAGAAAGACTCAAAGTCCTAGCCCTGGCCGGTTGGCTCAGTGGTAGAGCATCGGCCTGGCGTGCAGGAGTCCCGGGTTCGATTCCCGGCCAGAGCACACAGGAGAGGTGCCCATCTGCTTCTCCACCCCTCCCCCTCTCCTTCCTCTCTGTCTCTCTCTTCCCCTCCCGTAGCCAAGGCTCCACTGGAGCAAAGTTGGCCCGGGCGCTGGGGATGGCTCTATGGCCTCTGCCTCAGGCGCTAGAATGGCTCTGGTTGCAACAGAGCTGCACCCCAGATGGGCAGAGCATCGCCCCCTGGTGGGCATGCTGGGTGGATCCCGGTCGGGCGCATGCGGGAGTCTGTCTGACTGCCTCCCCGTTTCCAACTTTAGAAAAATACAAAAAAAAAAAAAAGACTCAAAGTCCTCAGCCAAAGGCGGAGTCACGGAGAGAGTGGGTGGGGTCGTGGAGAGAGTGAATGCTGCAAGAGAGAGGGGGCAGGTTCCTGAACCAGGGCTGGGGGTGGGGGCCGGGATAGGGTGTGTGTGTCCTTGAGCAGGGAGCTGGCAGGTACAGCTTGGATAACAGTAGAAAGCAAGTTGGACCTACCTGAATGTAGAAGCTGGGAGAGGCCAGGAGTGGGGCCAGAGGATGGAGAGGGTTGTTGGTGGACCTGGGCTTGAGGCATGGCCCAGCAGAGCCAGTGTGGGCTGGAATCCAGAGACCCCAGGAAAGTAAGACACCAGTCACCTGAACAATCTTGGCCTTGGGGACACCACACAGGCATGCAAACAGCTCCAGGTGCTCCCGGCCTGTCAGCAGTTCAAAGATGGCATCTGACTGAGGACAGTAGCCCATGTGACAGAGTGCCATGGAGGGTTCCTGAGTCACACTGCGAACAGAGAACAAGGGGCTCAGAGAACTAGCCCCAGGCATGCTGGGGTAAACACAGAACGCCCAGGGCCCGCCCACCATCCCAGACCATTCTGTTAAGAGATAGGGGTGTCTCAGGGCCCACCTTGTCCATGTGTGGGGGGTGGGGGGCTCAGAGCCTTCCCTGCCCCCACCAGGAGATCCCTTACCTGCGGCCTGCCAGTATGGCCTCACCCCCACTGGGCAGTGTGTCCCCAGTCACCATGCGAAACGTGGACGTCTTCCCTGCTCCATTCACACACCCAGCAACCCGAAACACTGGTGATACCCGCAGAGAGCATTTAACAAGGCCTCAGAACCCCTTGTCCCAACACTTCTGATCCTGGGTGAATTTCTAAGTTTCTACATGTTGGGCTGTGGGCAAGGGAAACCTCTGGGGCAAATACTGGGATGTGTGGGGAGACAGAAGGCTGTCACTTACCAAGGAATAGTGTTGGCACATGGGATGTGTTGAATCAATCCTGACACACAGTAGGTATCCTATAAATGTCATACACTGCAAATGCTTCATTCATACCAGGGCATTCCAAAGATTTCTTATCACATGGTTGGTACTCAGGTGGGGTACAAAGTCAGCCCAAAGTGGAGAGATTGGCTAGCACACAGTAAGTACTTGATAAAGGTTACTGACACATGTGTGAGCACCCAATAGGTGCTCAATAATAAATATGCTTGTCCTCAGTAGGGGCTCACTAATATCTTATTGTACACAGTAGGGTTCAATAAATGTAAGCACGCAGTAGGGGCTTAATGAGTTTGTTGGCTCAAAATATTGACAGCCAGTAGGTGCTCAATAAAGGGCAGCAGGCACACAGGTGTTGAGTAAAGGGCAGGGAGCGCACAGCAGGGTAACCTTTAACTGCCCCTGCACCAGGATCCCTGTCCTGGACTCACCTCACCAGGGGGGATCCCCAGGCACAGATGGTCAACAGCTGGTGTCCTCTGCTGGGGTATACCTGGGAGGAGTATAAGACCCTGTGACAGGTGAGTGCTGGGTCAGTGGGAGCTTCCTACCCAGTGCTCTGCACCCACCTTGGTTAGGTCTCGCAGCACCAACACATCCCCCTGGGTGGCCCCTTCAACCACCCATTCCCGCTCACGAGCCACATCCTCATCCTCCTTTCCGAGGGGGAGCAATGGTCTCAGCTTAGGTCTAAGGACAGAAATATAGGTGAGCTCAAAGCTGGACCCCAGCCCCTGCCACCCTGCCCTCGTCCCCACTGACTGTGGCAAGAGGTGGGTGTGGCGCTGTAGCAGAACTGTGAAGAGGAGGAAGATGGGTTCCTTGTACCACCATGGCCAAGAGGTTCTTGTCAACCACCTCCCAGCACAGGGGTGACTGGAACTGCCTGTCTCCCGTGGGAACAGGAAGAAGGGACTGGGTCCTTGGAGGGGCTTGGTTTCTGAGCACCTTTCCATCTAAGTCACCTTGGGTTCTTAAGGGACCAATAACTGGAGAGGCCATTCAGCTGGGGTCTGATGTAGAAAACAGTGGTATCACCACCTCCCTTATTTAGACTGCTGTGATGTAACCCAAGATGGAATTAGCATTTATGGCTGCTTTTCTGCACCTCTAACTTGACCCAGATTTGGGGCCACCTAAGACCTCCAGTTCTCTTCCTGGGGTCTGCTGTTTGTCCCTATCCTGTATAACTGATTCTGGGCTGGCACTTCCCCACCTGGAGGAAAGTTCTCACCAAAGCGCTCAAAGGCATCAGCCATGGCCTGGTTCCGCACCATGTCGATGAGTCCCCGACCCAGGCAGAAGTGTGGGAAGATAAGGAAAACCTGTTTGAGGATCTGGCTCACCTTCTGCAGCTTCTGCTCAGGGGCAAGAAAAAAGAAGTGGGTCAAGGGCCCCAGCCCCAGCCCAGGCCCAGCCTGAGACCCAGCCTTGCAGGGTCCCACCTGATCAGAGAGGAGCTCGAGCATGAAGGTGACCATGCTGCTGTTGATGCCGATAAAGAGGCTGATGCAGGTGAGTGTCACATAGGCCGTGCTGGGTACGGAGAAGAAGAAGGAGGCTGGGTATATGAGTGGTGTGATTGACCAGCTGGAGGGCAACAGGAGTTGCCTGGTAACCAACTAGACAGAGGACTGAGCAACCCTGAGAGGAATACAGACCTCCCCCACCCCTATTCTACACTGTAGACCCCTATTGATATGAGTTGGTTCAAGATGAGCTTTTAAGGCCACCTTGATGCCCCATTATATTAATTTTATTTATTTATTTATTCATTTTTAGAGAGGAGAGAGAGGAGAGAGAGACAGAGAGAGAGAAGGGGGGAGGAGCTGGAAGCATCAACTCCCATATGTGCCTTGACCGGGCAAACCCAGGGCCTCGAACCAGCAACCTCAGCATTTCCAGGTCAACGCTTTATCCACTGCGCCACCACAGGTCAGGCGATACCCCATTATATTAGATATCACTTAGAGTCACCTCAGACCCCATATTCCCCTTCTTTCCTTGGGAGCTACTACAGAGTCCCATCTCTCTCAACAGTATTGATGGTGGTGGTGGTGATGGTGGGTGGTCAGTAAGAACAGGCCCTGAGAGCCTTGGGACCTCACCCATACAGTAGTAGCAACAGCAAGAGGGCAGGCAGGTTGCTAGGGCCACTTATGCCCTCTGCTAAAAGACTAGAAATATGAGCACCACGATGCATGCTGACACCAAGTAGTTACACTGCAGAGGAAACAGCAGTGATCCCCATCAGCATGCAGGAGTGGCAGCTGCCACCCTCAGCCCTGTATCCCACCCTGACCTCCTTGCTTTTTGCATAGTAGGGTACAAGGTCCCACAGTCCCCCAAACTTCACGCCCACCACCCTGGACAAGTCCCTGCCCAGAAGGGGCAGTGGTGAGTGAGTGGCAGCAGTTGTGTACCCATCCTTCTGGGAAGTCCCCATACCATGTCCCAAAGAAAGTTGCCAAACCAGTAGAGAGTGGGGGGCAGGCCCCCCATGAATTGAAGGTATTTGGCTCGGGTGACACGCTCCTCAATGAGGACAAGGGTGAAGCTGGCTGGGATGAAGGACATGGTGAAAATCACACAGATGGAGACAAGCACATCCACCGAGGAGGTCATCCTGGGGGTGGAGGCACATGGGTTGCTCAGGGCAGAGTTGTGTATATCATTGATGGCACCAAAGTCCACAGAATGGGTGGAGGAGATGGCTCAAACCATTGCGAGATGAAGGTGGCTGAGTCATTTGACAGGGAGAGGTTGTACAAGTCTCTCCCTGATGTGATGAGGACACGTGAGCCATTGGGAGAGAGGAGCCTGCTGATGTCTCAGTACCCTGGCCTAGGGAGCAGACTGGGGCATTTTCTATTCCCCATTTGTACAAGGATGTGCAGAGTGCAAATCCAGCTCCTACCACCCAAAATAACAGGGAAACTGAGGTGGGGAAGACATGCAGGGCAGAGGGACTCACAGGGTGGCCTCAGACAGCTGCTCCTTGGTGAGGTTCAGGGGATGGTTGAATGTGGTGATACTGTGGGCATGGCGGGTGGGGCCTGGTGGCAGGCGGGCATGTAGGAGTGCATTATTGGCTCGGTTGACAAAGGCCACCATGGCGTGCCAGCCCCTGTTGTTGAACCAGATCTAGGATGGGGTCAGGGTCGAGGGGTAAGGGTGATGAAGTTAGCTCTGCCCCCACCAGCTACCTGTCCACTACTCCCAGTTCCCACCTTGAGGCTGTCCTTAGTATCCAAGCCATGAGCTCATGCCATGACGTTGTTTAGAATGTGGTTGAGGACCCCACCAGGTTGGGGGCTCAGCAGTGCACGCAGCAACTTCAGTGAATACCCTACATCATACTCCGATGGCAGGCCCACATCTTGGCCCCCCAGGGAGATACCTGTGGGGCAGTGGGGGCAAGGAGGGGCAGCTGAGGGCCAGGGAGGATGGGTGGGAGGGCCCAGCAGTTGATGGGCAGAGGGGCACAGGAAGGGAACCCAGGGCAGCGCCCCACCTCACCTGACCTCATTCACTCATTTCTTAGTCTTCAGGCTGTGAGAGAGACAGACAAAAGACATAGATGTGAGTGAGAGTGGGAGATGCTGGAGGTCAGATGAGACAAAAGAGGTCAGGCCTAGAGAGCACTCAGGAGGCCCTCAGCCTGGGTATCCACCCTGACCTCCCTGGGTACCAGACCACCTCCTCAACCTCCTCAGGCATATACCAAGTCTGACTGCCACTTACCCTTGGCACACCAGGCGTGGGTAGGTCTTGACCAGGAAGTCAGAGAGGTTCTGGCCTGTCAGGTTCTGCACAATTTCGCCTGAGCCGCTCAATGCCTGGGGTGCTGGGGGGGCCACCGGCTGCAGCAGGGCAATTGGGAAGCAGGCGGCGGGTGCCAGGTCGGCTGCACTGGCAGGCAGGGGATGGAGACTCTGGGGTCCAGTTGCCACTGGCCAAGACCTCGGCCACATCTGTGGGAACCTCAGGCACCGAGAACCAGCAGATGGTGGGCTGCATACACTTAGGCGCTCTATGGGAGCAGGGCAGGGCTGTAGGACCCAGCTTTCAGGAGTGCTGGGATGTAGAGGCTCCCAAGTCCCAAGTAGGCATGGTGGGGTACTCTGGGCAGCCCCGAGACCCACTAGTCAGAGCCCCGATAGGGAAGCCAAAGCTGGAGAAGAGTCAGGCCCAGGTTGAGGGCCTTCCCTGTGGGAGCTGTTCTCCAATCCTGCCTCCTCCAGCAGAGCTGCCAGCAGGCGGACATGTTCAGGGTCCTCTGGGGCATCTTCACTGTGGGGAGTGCAGGGTCATGGTTCTGCCCGTGGGCCCTTGGTCTTCCAGCCACCAACCTCCTTTCTTCTGCACCCACCTGAAGAAGGATACCTGAGCACCATACATGCTGGGACTGAGCCGCAGAGCTGGGTAGTACTCGAAAGGAGGCATGATAAGGCTGAACAGCAGCGCCAGGCTCACAAACAGGACAGGGACCAGGATCTGAGGTACTGGCCATCAGCTGCCCTTGCCACCCCCTCTCCAGGCTTGCCACACCCTTCCCTGCCCCAACTCTACAACCACCCATGGCTCTCCCCACTGCTTTCAATAAAGGTGTGCGGGCCCTGGCTGGCTGGCTTAGTGGTAGAGTGTCAGCCCGGTGTGTGTAAGTTCCAGGTTCGATTCCCAGTCAGGGCACACAGGAGAAGCGCCCATCTGATCTCCACCCTTCCCTCTTCCCCCTCTCACTTCTCTCTCTTTTCTCCTCTCCTCCTGCAGCCATGGCTCGATTAGAGTGAGTTGGCCCTGGGCATTGAGGATGCCTCCATGACCTCTGCCTTAGGCACAAAAAAATGGCTCCAATTGCAAAAGAGCGAGGGCCCCAGATAGGCAGAGCATCACCCCCTAGTGGGATTGCCAGGTGGAACCCAGTCAGGGTACATGCGGGAGTCTGTCTCTGCCTCCCCACCTCTCACTAAAAAAAAAAAAAAAAAAAAAAAAAAGTGTGTGTGGGGGATATGCCTGGGGTTAAGTGGTGGAATTAGGCCACAGAATGGAGAAAAGGCACCCAGAATCCCCTATGCACCCTCCCTAGGGCCCCCCTCACCTGTGTGCACAGACCACGGTGACTGCAGTGGACAAGCAGAAAGCACTTGAGAAGCAGGGCTCAGAGCTGCCAGCAGGTCAGTGTCCAGCCCTGTACCCGGCCCACGACATTTGGCCCAGAGCCCTGCAGGGCCTGTATTTCTGAGGCAGGCATAGTTGCAGGGGATGGAAGGGTCAGTACTCACACTGGGAAGACCAGGAGGGGCCACAGAGTCCAAGGTGAGGCAACTCACCAAGCTCTCCATCTTCCAGGGCTGACTCCTCTGGCAGAATCCTGAGCCCTGTGGTCACGTTTGGGTGAGTAATGCCTACACATGGGTGTTGTCTGTGGCTACCATCTATGGGGCGCGTTCAGAGATCAGCGCTCAGTCTGGAGTCCAGGGGCACAGAAGGAGGGAATCAGGAGTCAGAGATGGAGGTCAGGGCTATGCCTTGGGCCAGATTCAGTCAGAAATTGAGACTTGTATAAGTGAGGTCCAACTCTGGACCAGAGTTAGGGGTCAAGGATAGGGACTGCGGCCATACCCTCTGGGTCTGTGTCCACAGCACAGTCTTCTACCACCTTTAGGAAGATCTGGGGAGACAAAGCAGAGGGCTCAATGCCTGAGGACCCACAGGAAGGAGCTGAGGACTTGAGAGCTCTCCCACCCCCTGCCTCTCCAAGGGACTCAGCCTCCAGGCATTCACTAGTGCCCTGCCCTCCCCCCCTGGGGTGCTCTGCTGTAGATAAGCAGACTTCTCCTCCTTTGAGCCACACCTCCTCAAGGCTGGTGTCAGAGATCCCATAGCCAGACAGCCCCAGCTCTCCCAGTCGCTGGTCCAGCTCACTAAAGAGCTTGGCAAAGCTGCCATCCAGGGCACTCCCATAGAGTAGCACCAGCACCAGCTCTCATGTGATAGCTCCTTGACTAGCTGTGCCCCAGGTATGTGATGCTGTACCACTGCCAGCAGCTGTGGGTTACCTGGGTGGGCAGGGGGGCACAGCAGGGCTCTGGCAAGGCAGGCCATGGCTCCTGCCTCACCTTCTCATCCCAGACTCCCTGGGAACGGGACTTGAGTCCTGTCCCTGTGGACAGAGGAGGTCAGGGTTAAGTATCTAAGGGCAAGACTTGAACTAAGATCAGAGCTGGAGTCCACCTAGGGTCGGAGGTCAGGAGTAGGTTTCTGTCAGCAGTCCAGTCTGGGATCATGAAACTCTGTTGCCCTGAACCGAGCCACTGCCACCCACCAGCCCCTCCCTCTGGCTCTCTCATCCCAGCCCTCACGAGCTCTGTTGTCCAGGCTGCCAAGTTCCCTTTCCTGCCAGGAATCCATGCCATCCTCCAAGTTAGTGTCATCCTGTGGGCAGAAGGGCACCAATTGACATGGCCATCAGGGTTGGACAGAACTATCAGGGGTTGGGGGTCAGGGGTCAGCTCCAGCCCTCACCTTTGTGCTGGTGGCCAGGGACTGGGGACTCTTTGCCAGCATCAGGTAGTAGCCAGATCCCAAGTGACGACGCAGGAAGGATAGGGAGCCACAGCAGCACAAGCGGCCGCCTGCCACCACTGCCACACGGTCTCCCAATAGCTCTGCTTCATCCAGGTGGTGGGTGGAAAGAATCAGCGTGCGACCTGGGAAGAGGAACCCAACACACATGTGTCATCAGGATACCAAGTCTTTGCTTAAGCTGTGCCCTCTGCCCGGAACTACCTGCCCCATGTGGCAAACTCTTATTCATCCTTCAAAACCCCATCCCCAGCACTTCCTCATGAGAAGTCTTTTCTCTCTGTCATAAACCTTTTTCTGGCCCCTTAAGCAGAATCCAGGAGAACCCTGGGACACCCCCAACTCTTACCTTCCCGGTATTTGAGCAGTAGCTCCCAGATGTTGCGACAAGAAGCGGGGTCCACACCGGCTGTTGGCTCATCCAGGATAACGACTCGAGAGCTACCCACAAATGCAATGGCCACTGAGAGCTTCCACCGCATCCCACCTGGGCAGGATCTCAGCATGATCCCTCAGTCCTGGGTAGGACTGCCTCCCCACAGCCCTTTCCCCACCCATCTGGACCTCAGCATCTGGCTCCCTCTGGGTCCCCTGGGTCTCCTTTGGCTTTCTACTACCCTTGGGATAAATTCCCAGCCCCCTCCCCAGCCTCATTTCCATCGACCTGGAGTTTCCTCCCCAGGCTGGGCTCACCAGAGAGGTGGCACATCTGTGCACACCGCTTAGGAACAAGCCCCAGGTCCTGAAGTAGAGAGTCCTGCTCTGAGTCCACGGCAGCCACACTCAGACCCTTTGACCGTAGAACCAGATGTGCTCGTCTATAGTAAGCCTGTAGTGACAGGTAAAAATAGTGACCACCATTGGAGGCAGAGTCTCAGAGAACACCCCGTTCCTCCCACTGCTATACCCCAGGCCTCTCAGGCCTTACATGTCAAACAGCACATTGTACTGAGGTCAGACGCCCAGGTGGGGTCTGATGGCTACCATGTTGGACTGGACACCATGACCCAGGATGTAGGCGGAACCACCAGTGGGTAGAAAGAGACCACTAAGGATGGACCTGGGGGTGCAGGGGTCTTAAAGCAGCTGTTCCTTCAGAGGGGAAATTGAGGCCCCCAAAGAAGGTGCACCAGCATTTATATAGCATCTATTGGATACCCAGACCAAAACGGTGTTATGTACCTATTATACAGGAGGAAAACTGAGATTCAAAGAAAATATAAGGTCTTGGCCTTGGCTGGTTGGCTCAGCGGTAGAGCGTTGGCCTGGCGTGCAGGAGTCCCGGGTTCGATTCCCGGCCAGGGCACACAGGAGAAGCGCCCATCTGCTTCTCCACTCCTCCCCCTCTCCTTCCTCTCTGTCTCTCTCTTCCCCTCCCACAGCCGAGGCTCCATTGGAGCAAAGATGGCCCGGACACTGGGGATGGTTCTATATGGCCTCTGCCTCAGGCGCTAGACTGGCTCTGGTCGCAACAGAGCAACACCCCGGATGGGCAGAGTATTGCACTCTGGTGGGCGTGCTGGGTGGATCCCGGTCGGGCACATGAGGGAGTCTGTCTGACTGCCTCCCCGTTTCCAACTTAAGAAAAATACAAATAAATAAATAAATAAATAAAAATAAGGTCTACCGGAAAGTTCTGTCCGTTTCTATCACAACAAGTTTCGACACGTAAGCACATGTTTATTTGGCGCATGTGTGCTTCTCTATTTTTATCACTTAATGCAGGGGTCCCCAAACTTTTTACACAGGGGGCCAGTTCACTGTCCCTCAGATCGTTGGAGGACCAGACTATAAAAAAAAACTATGAACAGTGCTCGCTTCGGCAGCACATATACTAAAATTGGAACGATACAGAGAAGATTAGCATGGCCCCTGCGCAAGGATGACACGCAAATTCGTGAAGCGTTCCATATTTAAAAAAAAACAAAACAAAAAACAAGAAAACAAAAAACTATGAACAAATTCCTTTGCACACTGCACATATCTTATTTTAAAGTAAAAAAAAAAAACGGGAACAAATACAATATTTAAAATAAAGAACAAGTAAATTTAAATCAACAAACTGGCCAGTATTTCAATGGGAACTATGGGCCTGCTTTTGGCTAATGAGCTGGTCAATGTCCGGTTCCGTATTTGTCACTGCTAGCCGTAACAAGTGATATGATGCACTTCTAGAGCCGTGAGGCGTGCATCCCGCGTCACCAGAAGTAGTACTGTACGTGAGCGACGCTGTGCTTTGCGGTGGTCTCACTGACCACCAATGAAAGAGGTGACCCTTCTGGAATGCGGCGGGGCCCGGATAAATGGCCTCATTGGGCCGCATGTGGCCCGCGGGCCATAGTTTGGGGACCCCTGACTTAATGTATACATACTGATGTAGCAAATTAACTAAAACAAAGTTGATTCACGTTAGTTTTATCTGTGAAGCGATAGTGTACTCATGGCTACTGATAAAGTTCATTTACACCACTGTATTTTGGGGACTTGTCAAAAAATTGCAGAACTAGGCTGGGAAATTCTATTGCATCCACCATATTCCCCGGACTTAGCACCCTCCGACTATCACTTGTTTTTGTCCTTACAAAATTTTTTGAAGGGCAAAAAAATAAAAAACGAAGAAAATATCAAACAAGCACTGGTTCAATTTTTCGCATCAAAAGATAAAACATTTTTCAAAAATAGGATATACAAATTGCCCTCACGCTGGCAAGAAATCATTAATAATAATGGCAATTATATTATTTAATAAAGTTTATTGATGGTAAGAAAAATTTGTATTTTGTTTTATTCCAAAAATGGACAGAACTTTCCAGTAGACCTTATACTTATCACCTGCCTATCATGTACCCAAAGTGAACTGGGGGTCACACCCCAGTTCAGAGATAGGAACTTTCTGGCCCCAGATGCCTTCCCATTAAGCAGATATACAAACTGAGGAGCAGGGGAAGGAAGGAGGTGGTGGCCACTTACAGTATGGTTGTCTTGCCCGCACCATTGCAGCCAAGGAAGGCAGTGATGTGGCCCTGGAAGAAGTCCAGACTGAGCCCACACAGGGCTGGCGTTGGGTTGCCAGGAAGCGCTTCTCCAGGCCCCTTATGGAGACACCTGGAATCAGGCCAGACAAAGCCTCTTCCACCAGCTCTGGGAAAGGAAGGTAGTCAGTGGCTTGGGTAGCTATTAGAACCAGTCTGTGGAGTCAGGGACCTGCTGTGCTCCAGTCTATAGGAGTTAGAGAAGACCTCATGGGCCTAGGGAGTTGGGGATCCAGAGACTGGGATTTGTGGGAACTTGGGTTTTGTAGGGGCCTAGGAGCCCAGCTGGGGAAGCAGCTATTAAAACCTGTTTCCTGCCTGACCAGGTGGTAGTGCAGTGAGTGTGGGACTGGGACCCCAAGGACCCCAATTTGAAACCCCGAGCTCACCAGCTTGAGCACGGGATCGTAGATCCCATGGTCACTGGCTTGAGCCCAAGGCTGCTCGCTTGAGCAAGGGGTCACTCGCTCTGCTGTAGCACCACCCCCACCCCCATCAGGGCACATATGAGAAAGCAATCAATGAACAACTAAGGTGCCACAATGAAGAATTGATGCTTCTTTTTTTTCTTTTTTTTGAATTGATGCTTCTTATCTCTCCCTTCCTGTCTGTCTGTCCCTCCGTCACAAAAAAACAAAAAACCTGTTTCCTTACCCCCTAGGTCCTGCTGGGCTGGGGGCGGGGCTGGATTTTTGGAGGGTCTAGGCCCAAACCAGGAGCTCCTCCGAAAGAGAAAATTCCATGGTTCCGGGACTCCATACTGGCCTGGGGGAAGCAGTGCTCAGTTATCCTTTGAGCCCATTCCCCTGGAGTGTGCCAGCTTCTGGCTACACACCTGGAAATCAGGCATTCAGGTAGGCGGTTACTAGGAGACTCCGCCCACCTGTCCCAGGCCATCCTTAACCTGTGCTCATGTGTCAGGAAGCCCCACCCTTTCACATAGGACATTCAATCCTGGGCAGACCTGCCCCTCAGCCCAGCCTCCCTGGTGCAGATGTGTACAGTTAGGAGTCTACTCATAGAGCCCACCTGGACACAGTCTCCAGGTACCAAGTGGTGAGACCATAGTGTGCAGCGTCCAGCAACAGAAGGCTGGAGACCTGGGCCAGGCTGAAGACATCGGCTACGGGCCCAGTGCCCATATTGTGCCACTGAGCAACCTCGCCCTGCTCCTCCAGCAGTGCCAGGCTCTCACAGCCGAAGCCAAAGGCCACAGGTGACAGAATGCTCTGCAGGTGGGAGTAGGCGGGTCAGCAAGTAAACAAAGCTATGGGTTCTGCACCCCACCCCAGCTCAGCTCTCACCGCAGCCACGCGGCCGCCCAAGGGCAGCTGGTCCTGCCAGGCCACGCACAGCACATATGGCAGACAGAATACTTTTTTAAAAAAGATTTTATTTATTCATTATAGAGAGGAGAGAGAGAGAGAGAGAGAAGGGGGGGAGGAGCAGAAAGCATCAATTCCCATATGTGCCTTGACCAGGCAAGCCCAGGGTTTTGAACCAGCAACCTCAGCGTTTCCAGGTTGACCCTTTATCCACTGCACCACCACAGGTCAGGCACATACGGCAGATAAAGCACGAAGTACATGAGGCCCCCACAGGCAGCTGCCAGGTTGGCATGGGAGAAGAAGGTGCTCAGCAAGAAGCTCTGGACCACCGTGACCACAGCAAAGGCTGCCAAGAACAGGAAGAGCACGACTGGGTGGCTATACGGTAGGATGTCCCCAAGCTGCAGGAGCAAAGGGAGCTCAGATCAGATACTCAGATTTGCCCAGGGGGAGGGACCCACACAAGGCTCATCCTGCCTGTTACCCTTCCCTGAATCTGCATGCCCACTCTGCAGCCGCAAAGACCATGGCACACCCACCTTGAGTACCATCACAAGCAGTATGGTGCTAAGAAAGGGCCAGAGGCAGCAGCTGAGGAACCAGCCCAGCCACAGCACAGTGCCACTGAGCCCCATAGCGCGCATTGTGTAGCGCAGACGTGTCTCCTCACGCACCACAGCCTTCACCGTCAGTGACACCAAGTAGATCCAGGCCAGTGTCAGGAAGAGTGGCAGTGACCGGCTCAGCACACGCAGGAAGCTGGGGCAGCAGGGGTGGAGGCTGGAAACCCTGTGCAGCCTCTATCTGACACTATGCTTCCCACTCCAGAGTCCCAAGATGCAGGCAGCCACAGAATTTGCCCTCTTATCCTAGGATCCTTCATTCAGCCTCAGGGTACCAGTTGTCAGCACAGGCCACATGGCTCAGTTGGTGAGAGCATTGTCCCCAAAGCATAGAGGCTGCCAGTTTGATCCCAGGTCAGGGCATATTCAAGAACAGATCGATGTTCCCATTTCTCTATCTCTCCATTTCTTTCTTGTTAAAATCAATCAATAATGTTTTTTAATTATTAAAAGAAAATTAAAAAAGCTCAAGGCTTGGAGTCTACCAGCCAGCCCAGACAAAGGTATGGAGGCTGGAATTAGCTGGCCTGGGAGGTAGGCACTTGCCCCAGGGTGGGACAGTGCCAGAACTTCCTGAGAGCAGTGTCTCAGAGTCAGCCACATCTGACCCAGCCCCACCTTACCCCTCGCAGTAGTATACCCAGCAGCTCAGTGGTCATGGAATGTCCCTCCTGCAGCTGGTCACTCGACTGAGACCAGACTGTAAGAGGAATGCATGGATGCACATAGGTAATGTTTGGCTTGAAACACTGACACCCCCACTCCATGCCCATTTCATAGCCTGGCAAGTGGAAGCTCAGAACTCAGCCCCACCTACCAGAAGACCCCGGCCTCCCACTTGCTCCGAGTGCAGTCCTTAACGTGGGCATCAATCTCCCCAGGCTGGCCAACATTCTGTGGGCACTGGGGCTCTCCAGGACAATACAGGCATCTGCCAGAGGCTGGAAGACCCTTGGGCCAGAAAGAGGGCGGGAGGCAGGGGCTCCGTGGACACCTCTGCACCCATGAATGGCCTCCGCACCCACAGCCAGTGGAGGGATTCAGCTGGTTCGCCCAGTTCAGCAGAACCGATACCTAATTTTTTGTTGAGTTAGGCAAACCGGTTGTTAAAATGGCAGTTGTAATCATAGTTCTCTCTAAGGTGGGTGCCTGGGCAGCTGCCCAATGTGGAAATCACAAATTTACATTCCTGCCTGACCAGGCGGTGGCGCAGTGGATAGAGCGTCAGACTGGGATGCGGAGAACCCAGGTTTGAGACCCCGAGGTTGCCAGTTTGAGCGCGGGCTCATCTGGTTTGAGCAAAAAGCTCACCAGCTTGAGCCCAAGGTCGCTGGGTCCAACAAGGGGTTACTTGGTTTGCTGAAGGCCCGCGGTCAAGGCACATATGAGAAAGCAATCAATGAACAACTAAGGTGTTGCAACGAAAAACTGATGATTGATGCTTCTCATCTCTACGTTCTTGTCTATCCCTCTCTCTGAATCTCTCTGTCTCTGTAAAAAAAAGCATTAGTTTTTCGTCGCGTGTTGCGACACCTTAGTTGTTCATTGATTGCTTTCTCATATGTGCCTTGACCGTGGGCCTTCAGCAGACGGAGTAACCCCTTGCTGGAGCCAGCGACCTTGGGCTCAAGCTGGTGAGGTTTTTGCTCAAACCAGATGAGCCTGTGCTCAAGCTGGCGACCTCGGGGTCTCGAACCTAGGTCCTTCTGCATCCCAGTCCGACGCTCTATCCACTGCGCCACCGCCTGGTCAGCCTTCCTTACTCTTTTTTAACGTTCATCCACACAACAGCATATTCTAAGCACCTGTAGTAATGTTCATTCTGTCCATTGGTGAAAAAATTACAAGTGAGGATGCCAATCAAGATGCAATATGGAAATATGTTAAATAACAGTTTTATTGCTTTTTGTCAGGTATCATTTAATATTTTAAAATTTTTTCTTATAATCTAGTTTTGTGTACTTTTTTTTTTTTTTTTTGTATTTTTCTGAAGCTGGAAACAGGGAGGCAGTCAGACAGACTCCCACATGCGCCCAACCGGGATCCACTCGGCACGCCCACCAGGGGGCGATGCTCTGCCCATTCAGGGCATTGCTCTGTTGCGACCAGAGCCACTCTAGTGCCTGGGGCAGAGGCCACAGAGCCATCCCCAGCGCCCGGGCCATCTTTTGCTCCAATGGAGCCTTGGCTGCAGGAGGGGGAGAGAGAGACAGAGAGGAAGGAGAGGGGGAGGGGTGGAGAAGCAGATGGGTGCTTCTCCTGTGTGCCCTGGCCAGGAATCAAACCCGGGACTTCCACACGCCAGGCCGACACTCTACCACTGAGCCAACCGGCCAGGGCCTAGTTTTGTGTACCTTTTATTGTTCCTATTTAAGTATTAAATGCATGAAATAATAAACTACCTTTCTGAATATCTTTTTGTTGTTGTTGTTGTTTAGATTTTTATTTATTTATTCATTTTTATTAGAGAGAGGACAGAGAGATAGAGAGGTAAGAGATAGAGAGAACAGGAAGAGGAGCAGGAAGCATCAACTCCCATATGTGCCTTGACCAGGCAAGCCCGGGGTTTCAAACTATTGACTTCAGCATTCCAGGTCAATGCTTTATCCACTTCGCCACCACAGGTCAGGCTGAATATCTTTTTTTTTATATACTTAAAACGGTCATTAGGACAGAGAACCCATTGTTAAAGTATTTGAATTTCACTACTGCCCACAGCGCTTGCTTACAGGGAGTCGTTAAAGTTGCTGAGGACGCCTGGCTCCCCACTGGGCATGCGCTGCGGGAAGCAATTGTTTACGTTACAGGTGAGACCTTGGAGCCAGGGTATGGTACCTGCAGAGGGTAGCGGCCTGCTGGAGAAGTGGCCTGCAGAAACAACGGGTGTTGGCAGCCTTGCTAGAGCTTTCACCATGATCGCACCCCTCCGCCTACGCTCAGCCATTTATTGGGTGCTGGGTTTGCTCATTAGGGCCCCTGTAGATAGGGTGACCCCTTGCCTCTCCCTACATAAGTAGGTGGATGGGGGGGGGGTTTACATTCATGCTGCTCCAATGGGGGGTGGGAATGGCGGACGGCAATCAGGATGAAGAGAAAGAGAGGCCACAACAACTCCACCAGGAGCTGGAACTGGGGACGACAGGACAAACTGGACCGTGGGGAACAGTAGGGGGCGACTGGGCCTTGCCCATTCTGTCCCAAACGTCCAGGTATTACCGGCTGTCTTCTGCGATACTGGAAATTCTTCCAAAGCAGCAGCATCAGCTGCGTCCAGAAGGCCATGATGGAAATAGACAAGAGACAGGACTGAAGGGTCAGGCTGAGGACGCGCTGTGCAGCTGCGGGCAACTTCCTGTCCCTCTCCGAAGTTCATCCCTTTACCATTGCGCAGAATTCCCGGACACTCTGTTGAGAGCCAGGCACACAGTAGGCACTTGGGTTCAAAAGGCTAACAACTAATTTTCCAGGGGGTGGGGCCTGGGTTTAACTCACCACCAGGCTCTACCCTAAGCCCACTCAGGGGCCTCCAGATCCTGGCCTCAACCTCATTCCTGACTGAGGGAAGGATCCTCCTTCCCTTCAACCCTCGCTCTTCCCTAATGAAAATAGCAAAGTATTTACTGTGTTGAACATTTTACACGTCTGGCTCAAAGAGGAGCCAACCCAGGAGCCCAATGAGACAGCTAGAGGCGGGACCCCCAGCTCTGCCTACCCCTCATGGATTATTCATCGCTCAGAAGACCCCTAAAATCCAGAAAATGGGTTAGGAGAAGGGGCAGCGATGGAGGTTTGTGGAACCAGCGATTCCTGACCCAGTCCCTTGCTTGGAATTCTCCAGCTCTAACCTACTTCATTACTGTATAGATGGGGAAACTGAGGCCGCCAGAGGGACAGGGAGTTGTCACAGCTCACATTTAAGGGGGAACTAGGACCCAAGACCCCCCACTCCAGAACTCTCCTTTGTATAAAGTGGATCTCGGGAAGCCGCCTCAGTTTCTCCATTTGTAAAAAGGGTGCAGAGGGTTTGGAAGGGTTCTAAAGAGAAAAGGGGCTGCAGGCGTACGCTAGCAAAGACTTCCCTTTGAAAATTGGTGGCCAATTTTGCAATGCCCCAATACTCATCCGCAGGAAGCGAAGGTGAGTGAGAGTCTGTACTGGGCCCCCACCCAATTCCCAGGACTCCTGCCTCCGTACCAACCATCCCCACACTCGCATCCTCTTGGAGTCTTCCTCTCCCTCCGGGACCCTCTCACCGTTCCAGCCTCGAGCGCTAGCCACCTTCCCTCTACCTGAAGCGGCAGGCAAGCCCCTTTTAGCAAGCGCGGCGCCTCAGCAGCTGAAGGTACCTGTCTTTGGCTCCCTCGACAGTCTCTGGCTTGGGCCCCGCCCACAGCTATTGGCCGCTGTACTACCACTCAGACTGGGCCAACCGGAGCCCCGCGCACTGAGGAAGTAGGTGGGGCCACAGCAGGGCATCGAGCCGGTTTCCTTAAAGGGACCGCTAGCCTCTTGCGGCATCATTGTGAGGTGACGGGGCGGAAGAATTGCACCACACGCCAGCTGAGCCCTCTTCCCAGGTTGCACAGCCGCCTGCTGTACGGCAGATCCCGGTCGCAGGTGGTTCCTTTTCCCCCCACTCTCTCCTGGTGGATCCGGGTCCTACCCAGACTTGCCCTGTTAATCCTGAGATGGCATTTGTCCATCAGAACACGGGGCTTCGACTATTCATTCCACAATCATTGGTTCCTAGAATAATACAGCTGATGGTAGTGTCCTGGGTCCCAATGGTCACCCTGACTTTGAGGGAAATCTTCAGATGTTTCCCACTCCGTTAAAGTGGGTGTTTCATAAGATCGTGATGAAGATGAAACAAGGGTATAGATCTGCAGCTCTGAAGGTCCTGGGAAGGGGGAAGGGTGTGGGGAAGTGCTCTATGGAGAAAAGAGGTTTTGCTATTGGGGCTTTGCAGATGAATCAGTTTGTCAGGCTGAGTGAACTCACAAGCCAGGGCCAGGTGGCTTGATGATGGGAGTGCTGTGTGGAGCCCTAGCCGTCAGTGTGGAGGTAAGGGATGGCATTGAGGCCCCATCTCCTGTCCAATCATCCAGGAGGGCCAGCCTCTTCCCTTATCTCAGGTCCTAGCCTTTAAATGATTTCTCCAGCCCAGACTGGTCTATGCCGTCCGAAGACAGCTGTGGGGACCAGATATTTGTCCAATAGCCCCACCCCAGGTCCATCAGGACTGCAGACAGAATCCAAGCTAACACCTCCCCTGGGCTGCCTCTGATGCCAACTCTCCCAGTACCTTCTTTTCTGAAATAGAGATTTTTATTGCCTTTAGTCCATAGTTGGTATTTCACATTATCTCTTGGTCCCAGGACTTCTGGGTGGGGCTGGTCACAGGGAGGACCTCCTGGTGGGGATCCCTGTGCAGTACTTTGTGGTGGGGGACAAGTACAGAATGGGGGAGCCTGCCTTTGCCTCAAACATTCAGAACTTGATTGTCCTGTCTGGGCCTCACTTTCCTCATTGGGCTCTTGGGAGGGTCCTGGGGAAATTCAGTGGCTCATGGTGCCTCACAATGCCTCTGGGGACTATGGCCTGGCCCTCTCCCAGGGGACTTCCTTCCCAGCAACCCTTCCACAATCCCCACCCCATTCCCCCAGAAAAAAAAAAAATTACTTTTGTTTTGTTAAAACTGCCTGCAACTTCTGTGGGTATAGAAACCACAAACTGATCAGCAGAGAAAAGGGAAAAGGGAGAGAAGCAACCAGAAGCCATTTGAGACCAGTTGGCCTCCCTACACAGGCTTCTTCCCCCCACATCTTGGTCTAAAACCTACTGGGAAATTTGCTACCTGGATGTGCCTCACAGGGACCCCCACCCTACATGCATCTGGATCTGGCCTTACAGACTCTTAGCTGGAAGCACTTGAACACATAGAAAAACCAGATGAAAACAGAAAAGCCTGAAATCCCAGATGGGGTAATGGTGTGGGAAGACAAGGCAAGGGAAGCCTCAGTAGCCTGCCTCCTCTTGGTAGTAGGGGGGATACTCTGGGGCTTTCCCTGGGCTTTGGCAGTCACCAGCTGACCCTGGAGCTCCATCAGCCACTGGGCCTTGTGGGCAGTACTTGGGGTCATATATCTGCCGGCCCAGGCCAAAGACTTGGCCGCTCTGGTTGGCACCCTGTGTGTAGCCCATCTGCAGAGACATGGAGGAATTGTCACATTTGTCGGTCCCCAGCTTGGTGTCATAGATGTGCCGTCGGGTCCCAGGAGCTGTCATGCCCACCTGAAGAGGGAGGAGAGAGCATCAGGGTGGGTCAGGGTAGAAGGGATGAGGGGGAAATATAAGGCCCTAAAATTACTCCACCATCTCCCATCTCTCTTTATAGTCACAATGCAAACGCCTATACATCCTTCCAAACCCTGTTCAGACACCCTCTTTTCTGACTCTAAGTTGATTTCATGACCAGTGACCCTCTCCTTTGGAGCCAGGGGTATTTGGGTCCAGCTCTCCCTGCCAACCAGGAAACTTCCCAGGCTGGAGTCAAGGAAGTCCCAGTCCTGAAAACCTGAGTGCTTCAAAACCACCATCAACTACTACATGTGACACAGCAGGAAAAACGAGAATCACAGGATCTAAAAATTTCAGAGTTGTGTCTGATCAGTGGTGGCATAGTGGATGTGTCTGATCAGTGGTGGCATAGTGGATAAAGCGTTAACCTGGAATGCTGAGGTTGCTGGTTCGAAACCCTGGGCTTGTCTGGTCAAGGCATGTGTGGAAGTTGATGCCTCCTGCTCCTCCCCTTCCCTCTCTCCCTCTCTCCCTCCTCTGTAAAATGAATAAATAATAATAAAAAACTTTTTTTTAATTTCAAAGTTGAATGGGGCTCGGGGCAATCCTTTGAGGGTAACTAAGGCACAGAGCTGGGTAGAAACTTCCCTGGGGACACATAGAAAGCCGAGCCAGAGACAGAGAAGGCAGGAGGGAAGCCTGGAGTGGGGTTGTCAAGGGAGAACAAGGGTTTTGGCTAGGTGGGGTGGGGGCTTGCGGGAGACTGGTTAAGACGCACCTGGCTGGCACACTTGTTGGTGCCCATTTGCAGGCTGATGGTTGAGTGGTCCATGGGTGGTAGAATATGGTTCTTGGGGTCGTACAGATGCCTTCTCGTGCCATATGCTGTCATGCCTGACTGGCTGGCACACTTGTTGGTCCCCATCTGTAGGAAAATGGACAGGAGAGGTCAGGCTACCCCAAACTCAAGGGGCCACTGGGCGGGACAGGGTCTGGGTCACAGCAGAATCTGCCCTGGTGCCCACCTGAAGCCCGATGACACACTGGCCCGCCTTCATGGTGGCATCATCAAAGTTCCGCTCCTGCTTCTCTGAATACTTGATGCCGATGTCCACACCACTCTGTAACCCCTTTGTCTTGGCCTGGAGGAGAGGGGGGCTGGGAGTATCAGGGAGGGGCAGCTGGGACCCTTGAGCCAGGCCCAAAGTATATAACCCTAGAGGAGACATGGGGATTGGGCAGCAACCTCTTCCCTTCACCTGCTGCCCAGCACCTCGGGCATTGGATTCAGAGGTCCTGTTGGACACCAGCCTTTCAGTTGCTCAGGCCAAGAATTTTGGGGATGTCCTTGCCACCCCTCTCTCATCTTCCATCACTTTCTACCCAAACCTCACCACTGCCTATTCAGGCCATGGCCACCATCTCTTGCTTGGACATCTGCTCCTGGCCCCTCCCTGGTCTCCCTTGTCCCGTCTTAATGGCTCCTGAAAACACCATTCAGAACACAATTCCTGACATGAGAACCTTCTTCCTCTCCCACTTCAGGGCCTTACTGTTCCTTCCTCTGGAAACACTTCCAATTTAGCCTGGCCTTGGTTTAAGGGTGACTAAACCCCACACATTGGTCTAATTCTTTCTTCTCCATAGGTGTGTTTCATAATCTTATGACTTACTTTTAACATAAAAAATGACTTGAAGAGCCTGACCAGGTGGTGGCGCAGTGGATAGAGCGTCGGACTGGGATACGAAAGGACCCAGGTTCGAGACCCCGAGGTCGCCAGCTTGAGCGTGGGCTCATCTGGCTTGAGCAAAGAGCTCACCAGCTTGGACCCATGGTCCCTGGCTCCAGCAGGGGGTTACTTGGTCTGCTGAAGGCCCACGGTCAAGGCACATGTAAGAAAGCAATCAATGAACAACTAAGAAGTCGCAATGCGCAACAAGAAACTGATGATTGATGCTTCTCCTCTCTCTCTGTTCCTGTCTGTCTGTCCCTGTCTATCTCTGCCTCTTTAAAAAAAAAAAAAAAAAAAAAAAAAAAAAATGACTTGAAGAGAGAACTTTCATGTAAATTCTGGACTCTGGGTGCTGATGAAGTGTAGATGGACATTCATCAACAGTAACAAATGGATGGTGGGGGAGGCTGCACATGAGTAAGGATAGGCAGGGGCCATATGAGAAATCTCTCTAGCTTCATCTCAATTTTGCTGTGAACCTAAAGCTGCTACAAATATATATGTTTTTGTTTTGTTTTTTAAGTGAGAATAGGGAGATAGACAGACTCCTGCATGCACCCTGACTGGGATCCACCTGGCAACCCTTCTGGGGCCAATGCTTGAATCAACCAAGCTATCCTCAGTGCTTGGGGCCAGTGCTCGAATGAGTCAAGCCACTGGCTGCAAGAAGGGAAGAGAGAGAGTGGAGGGGGAAAGGGAGAGGAAGATAAGCAGATGGTCGCTTCTCATGTGCCCTGACTGCTGACCGAGGATTGAACCTCAGATGTCCGCATGCTGGGCCAACGCACTATATCCACTCAGCCAGTCAAGCAGGGCCAGTTTTTTTTTTAATTAAAAAAAAAAAGAAAAAAGACTTGCCCTGGCCAGATAATTTGGTTGATTAAAGCTTCATCCCAAAGCACAGAGGTTGCTGGTTCGATCCCCAGTCAGGGCACTTACAGGAACAGATCGATGTTCCTGTCTCTCTCTCTCTCTCAAATTAATGAATAAATTTTAAAAATTAAAAAAAAAAAGGACTTGTTTATTGTCTGCTTCCTCCATCAGACTGCGAGCTCATGAAGGTGTGGACTGTGTCTGTCCTGTTCACCACTGTATCCAAAGTGCCCAGGGTATCCTAGCCAGGTAGCTCAGCTGGTTAGAGTGTTGTCCTAATACACCAAGTTTGCAGGTTAGATTCCTCATCAGGGCACATACAAGAATCAACCCATAAATGCATAAATAAGTGAAATAACAAATCGATGTTTCTCTCTCTCTCTCAAATCAATGAAAAAAACAAACAAAAAACCCCCAAAACGTGCCCAGAACCTTGTGGGTTCCCAGAAATATTTGCCAAGGAATGAACGACAGCATTTGTAAATTTGCATTGATTTGCTGTGTGGTCTTGGGCAGGTTGCTGCCCCTCTCTGGGCCTCACCTTCCCTGCCAGAGCCAGAAGAGACACCTGCACCTGAGTCATGTTTCCACTCTCAAACAGGTCATTGGCCTCGAACAGGTCCACGGAGTTCATACCATAGCTGACCATGGCCTTGATGAAGTTGGAGAGGTTTTCCAGCTGGAAGGAGGCAGGAAAGGGCCATGAGGGCACCTTAGGCTGCCTACAAGTCAGATGGGGTCCCCCAGTCCCATCCTTGCTCCACTTGCCAGTCCCTCACCTGGTGCCAGTTTTGCATGGAGCGGTTGATCTTTGGAACTGAGCCTGGTTGCAGCTTATTCATGAGTCTGGAGAGAACACATGGGTGGTGAGGAAACCGGAACCTCCATTAGCATAGGTGAATCTGAACCTCACAGACCCAAGGGGCTAATTCTAATCTTGGCCACCCTCCTGGGCAACCTCACTGCCTCTTTCTGGACCTTAGTTTATACAAGAAAAAAAAAAAAGAGAAAGACACAAGACACAATGAGGGAAAAGCAAGCAGGCTTCAAATAGCACATGGAGCATGATCACACTGACAATCAGGGTGACAAGCATGCGCCAACACCTGCACTCACGTGCACAGGATAATTCCGTCCTTCAGACCCTTCTGGAAGTCTGGACCAATAGACAGGCCCGTGAGTCCCTCAATCCAGTCGCAAAGTTCCACCTCCTTCTGAGGGTCATATTTGGACAGGAGCTGGAGGAGCAGAGCGCATAGGGTTGAGTTGAAAATACACCCAGCAGAAGAAGTTCTCTGAATCTCCTGATGGGGCAAGGCTGGTGATTTCATGGGAAAATGAGACAGAGGAGTATGGAGGACACCACACTGTGGAGCCTACCCTTCCCCTTTCCCATCAACAAGGACACTCATAGCCACAGATAAGTCACCCTCCACAGACACATTCATATCTCCCACTGACAAACATCAGCTCTAATTATTAATTTCCAATAGTGCCAAATGCCACATGGCAGCCAACACAACCCCCACAGATCTGCCCCCTCCCCATGCCCTCTCATCTCCTTATTCTACCTGCCCTAGAGAAAGACCCTTCTGTTTCCTCTTCCTGTCTCTGTGGATTTGCTTGTTCTGGACATTTCCCATAAACAGAATCACACATTATGTGGCATTTTGTGTCTGGCTTCTTTGAGCTGTGTGTTCAAGGCCTATCCATCCATGTTATAGCATGTGTCGTGCCCTGTTCCTTTCTATGGCTGAGTAACATGAGTAATATTCCACTGTCTGGATGGATCACATTGTGTATATCCATTTACCTGTTGATGGGCATTTAGGCTGTTTCCACCTCTTGGCCATTGTGAAGGAATCCTGCTTCTGTGAATATCTGTGAACAGGTTTTGTTTAAACATCTATACTGCTCACAAAAATTAAGGGATCAGGGAATGTGCAGATACTCCAGTACTTTCAGCCTTTTGTATAGAGCATTTTCACCAATGAAATAAAAGTTGGTTTTGCATCTTGTTTGCATAGTCAACTTTCTTTGACTTGTCCTTTGCTTTTTTGATGTTCTTGTTTAATAAAAAAAAAAATCGCCTGACCAGGAGGTGGCGCAGTGGATAGAGCGTCGGACTGGGATGCAGAAGGACCCAGGTTCGAGACCCCAAGGTCACCAGCTTGAGTGCAGACTCATCTGGTTTGAGCAAAAGCTCACCAACTTGGACCCGAGGTCGCTGGCTCAAGCAAGGAGTTACTTGGTCTGCTGAAGGCCCACGGTCAAGGCACATATGAGAAAGCAATCAATGAACAACTAAGGTATTGCAACGTGCAATGAAAAACTAATGATTGATGCTTCTCATCTCTCTCCATTCCTGTCTGTCTGTCCCTGTCTATCCCTCTCTCTGACTCACTCTCTGTCTCTGTAAAAAATAAATAAATAAAAATTAAAAAAAAAAAATCAGCATCAGCCCAGCCTGGGTCTGATTCCCGGCCACGGCACACAGAAGCACCCATCTGCTTCTCCATCCTTCCTCCTCTCCTTTCTATCTCTCTCTTACCTTCCCGCAGCCAAGGCTCCATTGTAGCAATGCTGGCCAGGGTGCTGAGGATGGCTCCATGGCCTCCACCTCAGGTGCTAGAATGTCTGATTGCAGCGGAGCAATGCCTAGAGCAGTGGTCCCCAACCTTTTTTGGGCCACGGACTGTTTTTTTTGTTTGTTTTTTTACAGAGACAGAGAGTGAGTCAGAGAGAGGGATAGACAGGGACAGACAGACAGGAATGGAGAGAGATGAGAAGCATCAATCATTAGTTTTTCTTTCCGCATTGCAACACCTTAGTTGTTCATTGATTGCTTTCTCATATGTGCCTTGACCGTGGGCCTTCAGCAGACCGAGTAGCCCCTTGCTGGAGCCAGCGACCTTGGGTTCAAGCTGGTGGGCTTTGCTCAAATCAGATGAGCCCGCGATCAAGCTGGTGACCTTGGGGTCTCAAACCTGGGTCCTTCCACATCCCAGTCCAATGCTCTATCCACTTTGCCACCGCCTGGTCAGGCCCACGGACCAGTTTAATGTCAGAAAATATTTTCACGGACTGGCCTTTAGGGTGGGATGGATAAATGCACAAAATAAAATTATGCGACTGGCATAAAAACTGTGGTATTTTAAAATATAATTGTCAAACTTGTGAGACAAGTGTCAAGAGTGAGTCTTAGACGGATGTAACAGAGGGATTCTGGTCATTTTTTAAAAATAAAACATCGTTCAGACTTAAATATAAATAAAATGGAAATAATGTAAGTTATTTATTCTTCCTCTGCGGACCGGTACCAAATGGCCCACGGACCAGTACCGGTCCACAGCCCGGGGATTGGGGACCACTGCCCTAGAGCATTGTCCCCTGGTGGGCATGCTGGGTGGATCCCGTTTGGGTGCATGCGGGAGTCTGTCTAACCCCCCCCCCCCCGCCCCATGCTGTGCTTCTCACTTAGGAAAAATACACACACACAAAAAATGCTTCTTTTTTTTTAATCATTTCATATTCATTTTGAAATACCCCCTAATTTTTGTGAGCAGTGTATTTTTTTTTTAAACAGAGACACAGAGAGAGAGAGTCAGAGGGATAGACAGGGACAGATAGACAGGAATGGAGACAGATGAGAAGCATCAATCATTAGTTTTTTGTTGCGCGTTGCGACTTAGTTGTTCATTGATCGCTTTCTCATATGTGCCTTGACCGCGGGCCTTCAGCAGACTGAGTAACCCCTTGCTGGAGCCAGTGACCCTGTGTCCAAGCTGGTGAGCTTTTTGCTCAAGCCAGATGAGCCTGCGCTCAAGCTGGCGACCTCGGGGTCTCAAACCTGGGTCTTCCACATCCCAGTCCAACGCTCTATCTACTTTGCCACCGCCTGATCAGGCCCTTCCTTCCTTCCTTCCTTCCTTCCTTCCTTCCTTCCTTCCTTCCTTCCTTTCTTTTTTTTTTTAAGATTTTATTTATTCACTTTAGAGAGAGGAGACAGAGAGAGAGAGAAGGGAGGGAGGAGCAGAAAGCATCAACTCCCATATATGCCTTGACCAGGGAATCCCGGGATTTTGAACCAGCGACCTCAGTGTTCCAGGTCAATGCTTTTACCCACTGCGCCACCACAGGTCAGGCTGTGAGCAGTGTATTTTAGACTGACCTCTGGTGGCGCAGTGGATGAAGCTTTGACCTGGAATGCTAGGGTCACAGGTTCGAAACCCCAGGCTTGCCCAGTCAAGGCACATGAGAGAAACAACTACTACCAGTTGATGCTTCCTGCTCCCTTTGCCTCTTTCTCTCTCTAAAATCAATGAGTAAAATATTTTTTAAAAATCTATTTAAAATTTTTTTTTTCTATTTTAATCCTTTTAGGTACACATCTAGGAGTAGAATTGCTGGGTCATGTGATGATTCTGTTTAACTTACTGAGGAACCACCAAACCATTCTCTGAGCCCAGAACTGGCCATACCAGTTACTGGATCAGGGCCTTTGCACGAATTGTCACTTTTTGATTGATTTTTTTTTTTTTTTACAGAGACAGAGAGTGAGTCAGAGAGAGGGATAGACAGGGACAGACAGACAGGAACGGAGAGCAATGAGAAGCATCAATCATTAGTTTTTTTTTCATTGCACGCTGCAACACCTTAGTTGTTCATTGATTGCTTTCTCATATGTGCCTTGACCGCGGGCCTTCAGCAGACCAAGTAACCCCTTGCTGGAGCCAGCGATCTTGGGTCCAAGCTGGTGAGCTTTGCTCAAACCAGATGAGCCCGTGCTCAAGCTGCCAACCTCAGGGTCTCGAACCTGGGTCCTTCCGCATCCCAGTCCGACGCTCTATCCACTGCGCCACCGCTTGGTCAGGCGAATTGTCACTTTTGACTCTGTTGTTTGCATGACTGGGTCCCTGCCTTCCATCCAGTCACAACTTGAAGGTCACATCCTTGGAGAGGACTTTCCTGACCACCCTAGCTATGATGGCCCTCTTTGTACTCCTCTCTCCCTGATCTTGCCTTACTTTTCTTCTAGCTTTTACCTCTACCTTCTGTCATGATACAGCTTCTTCCTTATGATCCATCCCCCCTAGAGCTTTGCAGTCCAGCTCAGTGCTGTCTCTGGAATAAAAGTGCTCCTGGTTCCCCATCAGCACACACTCATTGCCCACAAGCACACACCTGAGAACAGTGAAGGCTGAGAAAATCATAATGGCTGGGGCCCAGGGTAGCCCCAAGAAGTCAGGGATATCGAGGATAGTATGGGTCTGTAGTATGGGCAGTCAGCCTCAGGACAGATCCTTAGGGGTAGTAAAAAGCCCAGTCCAGCCCCCATTCAGGATCAGACCATCCCACTCAGTGCATTTTCTGCTCCAGACCTCCTGTGCACTTTTGCTCATAGATTCCCTCTTGGAAGGCCCTTTCTTTTTCTCTCCTCCCAACCCCCAGGGGACTGAGACCCTTTGTAGACTTAATTTCTATTCCTAGCTCTGCCCTAACCCTCCTCCCCCATTACTGTGGACAATTCTCTTCCCTGTGCCTCCATCTCTGTTTAGAATCATTTCCATAGGGGTCTCCTGAATCCTGCCTCCTGGTGATTGCATAAAAACCCCCATGACACGGGATCATGGCTGAGTTGCCCAGAGTCCCAGGGATACAAAGGCAGGATGCTGGCCAGCTAACCTGATTTGCTTGGCCCACCCATTCGAGCTGCAATCTCCTGGTTCCCATCGCTGGGGGAGCTGCCATACCCAGCCTAAGTAATGGGCAAGGTCTCGTCCTGATAGCTAAGCTTGAGGCACGTGGGCTGGTCTGGATGCCTGGCAAGTCTGCCCAGCTGGGCCCTATCCCTGACGGCTCGCAGGGGCCAGGGTCCATGGCAGAGGAGCCTGGCCCTCCCCACAGTGGCCTGAAACATTCCTCATCACCACAAACTGCCAGGAATGCAGCCACTGTCTCCTGTGAAATCTGCTAAATCGGGACCAGCTGTTCTCAATGGTCTAAACCCCAGCCACCCAGCCCAGATTAAAGTAGTGATGGCTTCTCAGATGGACACAATGGACATCCGCCTGCCTCAGGCAATCCAGCTGGAGATAAACTGAGGTACAAGGGCCAGGCAGAGGTCTCTGGGTCTCCCATGTCATAAGAAGCTGAAAAAGTAGGTGGGATATGGGCTCCAAGCCATAGGAAGCTGGCCCCGAGTGACCTTGGCAAGCTGATAGGTGCCCCATCCACACTACAAACCTGCAAACGCAGGCCTGGCTTCCAGGAGCCTCTGACCTCACTGCCAGTGCAGGTATCAACCTGTCCCTATTTCACTCCATCTACAGAAGCTGCCTGGCTCTCACCTACTTCCTGCTGCCCAGGGTAAACGCTGGGTCCAGGAGGACCAGTGGCCATTAGGCACTGGATGCAGCAGGTCTAGGTTCCAGTCCTGACTGCCACTCACAAGCTATGTGGTCCTAAGCAGACTGAGCTCCATATACAACCTTGGTCCCTTGTAGGGCAGCATGCCACGCGCCTGCACACGTAGCCTGTCAATGTTTTAATGTTCACCCTGTGCAATTGTTCCTGGCAGGGGGAATCATGCATTTAAGGAGGTCCTGGAGCCTACCAAGTGACCATGATCTGTCTCTTGGCTTCCTAAGCCTCAGCCTCCTCTTTTGTTAAAGGGGTGGAGGGAGGCTCCAAGAATCTCATGGAAGACAATGCAGAATTCTCCCTCCTGTCTGCGGACTCTGGGGTGCTGACTACAGGTGCCTGTCCAGGGCTGGCAGGGCAATGCCCTCAGCATGCCCAGGCAGGCTCCCTTCCAAGGCTACATGCCCAGATGTCTAGTGGGAGCATGTGTGTGTGCGTGTGTGTGGGGAGGTGCACAGGAATGGCAAACCCCCCTCAGCTAGAAGGACCCTTGCTTATCAGTCCTGAGACCTCCTCCTGCATCTGGGATCACCCTCTACTCAGCTTTCCATAGATGAGCCCTCCTGCCCTGAAAAGTTTCTGCCCTTCTCTGCGTCAGAACCACAAGAGTTTTCTTAAAAAGTGTCTCCCGCTAGTCCCACCCTGTGTTTCCAGGTTACAAAACCCATACATTTTAGGGTCACATTCAGGGGACTCAGGCATCCTGTACTATCTGTTTGTCAGATGGAGACAGAGCATACAAGGGAACAAACAGCCCAGGCAAGCTTTCTCAGCTCCAACTTCCTCTTGGTGCCCCCTCCCAGGTGTAAGAGGTTGGGAAATTCCTGTAGGGGGTGCCCACACCCTAGTAAAAAAACAAAAACAAAACAAAACCCACCTAGCTCACCCCCCTCCACTCCTGCAGCTTAAGTGGCCTCAAAAGCCAGGGGAAGTGGAGAAGACTGCTGGGGCTCTGTCAGACCCTCAAGTTACTCTCAGGCCTTGAAGTGCTGGAGAGGCCCTGAGCTGTGGGGTACAGGTGGGGGAGGACTGGAGAGCAGAGTTAGGGAAGTAGTCAGACCCAACCACAACTAGACGCTGGGGCGGTGCCAGATGGCGGACCTCACTGCTTCCCCAGAGTTAAAGAGAGTCTCTATTGGCGCCCCCAGAAACGCAGAAGGTGGCAAGGAAGAGGGCCACTCTAATTCCAGGTCTCAGAGCAACTGCGTCCCAGACGTCGGGGAGCCTGGCAGGGCGCCCAGCCCTGCAGAAGTCCGAGGGTGCAGGACCTCCGGGGATCGGGTGTACCCCTCACTCACCCGGTTCTTGACCTCGGCCGAAAGCCCGTAGGAGGGCCCCTTGTTGAACTGCGTGGAGCTCATGCCGGCGGCGGCTGCGGCGACGGCGGGACCGACGTCTGGCTAGTGCGATGGCGGGGGACGCGCGGGTCCGGGCCCCACCCCCACCGCTGATTGGCCCCGGGCGCACATGTCCTTATAAGGCCGGGATGCACCGGATTCTTGCGGCCACGGACTTCCTAAACCCCTCAGCTGCCCGACCCCCGCCCCAGTGAAGCGCCTCATCCCCAGAGGCCCTGAGATAGGGAGGGGCAGGGGCTCTGGGCTGCCAAGGCATGGCCTGCCTGCCCTCTTTCTGCTGGGAAGCCCCAAGTGGCTCTCTCACCCTTTCTGGGTGAGAGACCCTCTCTGGGTCTGCCTCCCTTTCTGCATGGTGATGGAAGACAGGGATTGTTGGCTAGGACTCTAATTCTCTTGGGGCACGAACGAGGACCCGTGACACTTAGAAGCACCTCCCAGTTTTGGCGCCCTCCAGTAACTCCCAAAACTGGATGGTGGACAAGGGAACTAGAAAATACCTCAGATGAGGAGGGCACCATTGAAGCGGGGGCTCTGATGGATAAGTAGGAGTTTGCCAGTTTAAAAGGGATTCATGCCTGACTAGGCAGTGACGCAGTAGATAGAGTGTGGGTCTGGGATGCTGAGGTCCCCCGCTTGAGTGCATTCTTACCAACTTTGAGCACAGGGTAGTTGGCTTGAGCGTAGTATCATAGACATTAATTACCCCATTGTCACTGGCTTGAAGCCCAAAGTCCCTGGCTTGCCTGACCAGGCGGTGGCGCAGTAGATAGAGTGTCGGACTGGGATGCCGAGAATCCAGGTTAAAGACCTCGAGGTCGCCAGCTTGAGTGCAGGCTCATCTGGTTTGAGCAAGGGGTGACTCCATCTGCTGTAGCCCCCCAGTGAAGGCACATATGAAAAATCAATCAATGAAATCAATCAATGAACAACTAAGGAACCACAACGAAGAATTGATGTTTCTCATCTCTTTTCCTTCCTGTCTGTCCCTATCTGTCCTTCTCTGTCTCTCTCTGTTTCTGCCACACACACACACACACACACACACAAAAGCCCCTGGTTTGAGCAAGGGGTCACTGGCTCAGCTAGAGCCCCCGCCCTCCATCAGGGAACACATGAGAAAGCAATCAGTGAACTAAGGTGCCGCGATGAAGAATTTATTATTATTATTCAGCGAGAGGATGGGAGGCAGAGACAGACTCCCAAATAGGCCCCCACCAGGATCCACCTGGCAAGCCACCTATATGGAGTGTTGCTCCATTGCTCAGCAACCAAGCTCTTCTTAGTGCCTGGGGCAGAGGCCATGGAGCCATCCTTAGCCCTGGGGCCAACTCACTCCAATAGAGCCATGGCTGCAGGAGGGAAAGACAGAGAGAGAAGCAAGAGAAGGAGAGAAGCAGATGGGCGCTTTTCCTGTGTGCCCTGACTGGAAGTCAAACCCAGGACATCCACACGCCAGGCCGACACTCTACCACTGAGCCAACCAGCCAAGGCTAATGAAAAATAGATGCTTCTTATCTCTCTCCCTTCCTGTCTGTTTGCTTCTCTCTCTCCCTCTTGCATGCGCTTAAAATTAAAAAAGGGATTTATGTTCCTGGCAGAAGAAAAGGTGTAGGCCCTGGCCAGTTGGCTCAGTGGTAGAGCATCGGCCTGGCGTGCAGGAGTCCCGGGTTCGATTCCCGGCCAGGGCACACAGGAGAAGCACCCATCTGCTTCTCCACCCCTCCCCCTCTCCTTCCTCTCTGTCTCTCTCTTCTCTCCCGCAGCCAAGGCTCCATTGGAGCAAAGTTTGCCCGAGCACTGAGGATGGCTCTGTGGCCTCTGCCTCAGGCACTAGAATGGCTCTGGTTGCAGCAGAGTGACGCCCCAGATGGGAAGAGCATTGCCCCCTGGTGGGCGTGCCAGGTGGATCCCGTTTGGGTGCATGCGGGAGTCTGTCTGACTGCCTCCCCATTTTCAACTTCGAAAAAATACAAAAAAAAAAAAAAAAAAAAAGAAAGAAAAGGTGTAAAGACCTAGAGGGACTTTGGGGCAGCTGTGTTAGGCTTGCTCGCTGGTGTACCAGCTGCAAGAACTTTGCCTGATTAGTGTGTGAGCATGTGGCAGTGCCACGTGTGTATGGCCTATATAAGGCTATGGGTGCTTGCATTCAGGGAGACTGTGGATGTGTCCGCCATTGTGATTTTGCTGTTTGTTTGCCTGAGAAGCAGTTTCCCCTGCCTGTGTGCTTGTTCGCTGTTGTGAGACTATTAAATGGTAATGGCCCAATGCTTTTGGGCTCACAGTTTCTCTACCACCTGCCTGAATCCAGTGTGGACCTGCCTGGCCTCAACTACCGGTATTACAAGCATATTCCTCAAAGTAAGAGCACGCTGGAACCTCAGACCTAAGGGATTTTAAAGGTAGGGATTTTAGGGGAGATCCTAGGGGAGGATCTTTTTTTTAAAAAAACAAAACACAAATGTCTTTTTTTGTTGTTGTGTTTTTTTTTTGTTTTTTTTTTGTTGTTGTTGTTTTTGTTTTTTTTCTGAAGCTGGAAACAGGGAGAGACAGTCAGACAGACTCCCGCATGCGCCCGACCGGGATCCACCCGGCATGCCCACCATGGGGCCACGCTCTGCCCACCAGGGGGCGATGCTCTGCCCATCCTGGGCGTCGCCATGTTGCGACCAGAGCCACTTTAGCGCCTGAGGCGGAGGCCACAGAGCCATCCCCAGCGCCTGGGCCATCTTTGCTCCAGTGGAGCCTTGGCTGCGGGAGGGGAAGAGAGAGACAAGAGAGGAAAGTGCAGCAGAGGGGTGGAGAAGCAAATGGGCGCTTCTCCTGTGTGCCCTGGCCGGGAAACGAACCCGGGTTTGTTGTTGTTTTTGTTGTATTTTTCTGAAGCTGGAAACGGGGAAAGACAGTCAGACTCCCGCATGCACCCGACCGGGATCCACCCGGCACGCCCACCAGGGGGCGATGCTCTGCCCACCAGGGGGCGATGCTCTGCCCCTCCGGGGCGTCGCTCTTTTGCGACCAGAGCCACTCTAGCGCCTGGGGCAGAGGACAAGTAGCCATCCCCAGCGCCCGGGCCATCTTTGCTCCAATGGAGCCTCAGCTGTGGAGGGGAAGAGAGAGACAGAGAGGAAGGAGAGGGGGAGGGGTGGAGAGCAGATGGGCGCTTCTCCTGTGTGCCCTGGCCGGGAATCGAACCCGGGACTTCTGCACGCCAGGCCAATGCTCTACCACTGAGCCAACCGGCCAGGGCAAAAAAAACCAAATGTCTTTGTCTTAATATATGTATGGTGTTTTAGAGCCAGACAATGGGTTCATTCAAGTTCTTTATTCCCCACTCAGGGAAATTCAAGTTTTGGGGGGGTTTTTTTGTTTGTTTTTTTATGTATGGTTTTTAAATTTTTATTTATTTATTTATTTTTACAGAGACAGAGAGTGAGTCAGAGACAGACAGGAACGGAGAGAGATGAGAAGCATCAATCATTAGTTTTTCATTGCGCGTTGCAACACCTTAGTTGTTCATTGATTGCTTTCTCACATGTGCCTTGACTGCAGGCCTTCAGCAGACTGAGTAACCCCTTGCTGGAGCCAGCAACCCTGGGTTCAAGCTGGTGGGCTTTTCCTCAAACTAGATGAGCCCACACTCAAGCTGGCGACCATTGGGGTCTCGAACCTGGGTCCTCTGCATCTCAGTCCGACGCTCTATCCACTGCGCCACCGCCTGGTCAGGCCCAGGGGAGGATCTTAATAGAATATTCATCCCTCTCACCAGAGACCTGGGCAAGCCCTGCAACACTGCCCAGCCTCAGTTTCCCACCTGTGAAATAGGCTACTTCCCAGGCATTGATATTCACCAGGAGCCCAGAAAAACACCTGGGATGTTGTAAATGCCACATAAGTGCTGGGGACATTGACACTTAGACAAGTGCTGACCAATGGGAGTGAGATGGCAGAGGTCTATACCTCTGCAGCCTCTGGCCACTCGGCTACTGAGCACTTCAAGTGTAGCCAATTAAAAAAAAAAGATTTATTGATTTTTTTTAGTGGGGGGGGGGAGAGAGAGAGAGAGAGGGAGTGAGAAAGGTGGGATGGAGGGTGTGGAGCAACAGGAAGTATCAACTCCTAGTTGCTCCCCACAAGTGCTGTAATGCCAGTGGCCGAGGCCAGGCAGGTCCACACTGGATTCAGGCAGAGAGTGGAAAAACTGCGGAGCCAGAAAGGGTTAGGGCCATTCGTTTAATAAAAGTTTCACAACAGTGGACAAGCACACAGGCCGGGGAAATGGACTCTTGGGCAAACAAACAGCAAAAATGGCCCCTCACAGTGGCGGGCAGGCAACCCATCACCCACAATCCCCCATCTTTCCCCCTCCCCTCCCCCCTCTCCCCCTCCCCTCCCCTCCCCTCCCCCCTCTCCTCCTCCCCTCCCTCCTCCCCCTCTCTTCCCCCTCCTCCCCCTCCTCCTTTTCTTCTTTTCTTTTCTCTCTCTCTTGCACACACAAACACCTCTTTTCTTCTTCTTTTCTTTTTTTTTTTTCACTTTTCCGAAGCTGGAAACGGGGAGGCAGTCAGACAGACTCCCGCATGCGCCCGACTGGGATCCACCTGGCACGCCCACCAGGGGCGACGCTTTGCCCCTCTGGGGCGTCACTCTGTTGTCCAGAGCCACTCTAGTGCCCGAGGCAGAGGCCACAGAGCCATCCCCAGCACCCGGGCTATCTTTGCTCCAATGGAGCCTCGCTGCGGGAGGGGAAGAGAGAGACAGAGAGGAAGGAGAGGGGGAGGGTTGGAGAAGCAAATGGGCGCCTCTCCTGTATGCCCTGGCCGGGAATCGAACCTGGGACTCCTGCACGCCGGGCCGACGCTCTACCGCTGAGCCAACCGGCCAGGGCCTCCTCTTCTTTTATTTTCTTTATTTTTCTTTCTCTCTCTCTTTCTCTCTCTCTCTCTTTCTCTCTCTCTCTCTCTGTCTCACAAGCACCCATCTTATATAGGCTATAGGCCATACACACGTGGCACAGCCAGCACTCATGTGCCAATCAGGCAAAATGCTTGCAGCTGGTAACCCCGAGAGCAAGTCTAACACAGCTGCCCCACAAAGTGCCTTGACCAGGCAAGCCCAGGGTTTCAAACTTACTACCTCAGCATTCCAGGTCGACACTTTGTCCATGGCACCACCACAGGTCAGGCAAGTCTAGGCTGATTTTAATTAATTCCAATTTAAAGTAAGAAACTGACACTGGATCAGTTTTGGGAAAATGTCTGAATCTACTTGGAACAACTTGGAAAGGAATGTTTGCATTTTCCTTTTCAGAGTAAGTTTTATGAAAACTAGATACAGGTGAGTATTTCCCAGGCCAGGTGAATGTACAAATTGAGTTAGGCTGTGAGTGGGAAACACGGGTGATTTCAAAGACATGGTTCAGTAAAAGGTGTCACATACCTCATTCACCACTTTTCATATCGATTTCATGCTGAAATGATCATATTTTTTAGAAACAGAATTATGTGAAATATATTACCAAAACTGTTCCTAATTCTTTTTTTTTCTTTTTTTTTCAAGGAAGAATACATGTAATTACAATCAATTTGAAGATATATTTATAAAGGAACACAAATGACTGCAAATTCAGACCAGAACTGCTCAATCATACACCCACCCCCCCCCCCCCCCCCCCCCCCCGCCCAAGTGAAAAGGGAGGAGGAAGGCAGACAGACTCCTGCATGCACCCAACCGGGATCCACCTGGCATGCCAACCAGGGGGCGATGCTAGGCTCATCTGGGGCCTTGCTCCACTGCAATCAGAGCTACTCTAGCGCCTGGGGCGGAGGCCATTTAGCCATCCTCAGTGCCCGGGTCAACTTTTGCTCCAATGGAGCCTCGGCTGCAGGAGGGGAAGAGAGAGACAGAGAGAAAAGAGAAAGGGAAGGGTGGAAAAGCAGATGGGAGCTTCTCCTGTGTACCCTGACCAGGAATTGAATGTTCTTAATTCTTTGGTTTTTCATTTTTCATTTTTAAAAAATGCATTGATTTTAGAGAGGAACATAGATATATTCAGTGGTGGGATTCAAATAATTTAACAACCGGTTTTCTGCCCTACTGACCATTTTAATTATAAAAAAAACGATATACCAAAAGGTAGTTTATTATTTCATGCATTTAATACTTAAATAAGAACAATAAAAGAGGTACACAAAACTAGATTGTTATAAGAAAGAATTTAAGGCCCTGGTCGGTTGACTCAGTGATAGAGCGTTGGCCTGGCGTGCAGAAGTCCCAGGTTCGATTTCCGGCTAGGGCACACAGGAGAAGCGCCCATCTGCTTCTCCACCCCTCCCCCTCTCCTTCCTCTCTGTCTCTCTCTTCCCCTCCTGCAGCCAAGGCTCCATTGGAGCAAAGTTGGCCTGGGTGCTGAGGATGGCTCTGTGGCCTCTGCCTCAGGCGCTAGAATGGCTCCGATTGCAACAGAGCGACGCCCCAGATGGGCAGAGCATCGCCTCCTGGTGGGCATGCCGGGTGGATCCCGGTCGGGCGCATGCGGGAGTCTGACTGCCTCCCCGTTTCCAACTTAAGAAAAATACAAAAAAAAAAAAAAAAAGAAAGGCCTGACCTGTGGTGGCGCAGTGGATAAAGCATCGGTCTGGAAATGCTGAGGTCGCCAGTTCGAAACCCTGGGCTTGCCTGGTCAAGGCACATATGGGAATTGATGCTTCCAGCTCCTCCCCCTTGTCTCTCTCTCCTCTCTGTCTCTCTCTCTCTCCCTCTCCTCTAAAATGAATAAATAAAATTTAAAAAAAATTTAAAAATATTAATGAAAAATATTAAATAATACCTGACAAAAAAAACCAGAACTATTATTTAAGATGTTTCCAATGACAGCTTCACCCTCTGGTTGTTTGGCACTTTTTCTCTTTATGTTATATGTTTGTTTACTGAAGTACCAAATGTAATGTGAGGGAATTAAAATGTAGTATTTCATCAAAGGTATAATGAGTTTTTTTTTTGTTTTTTTTTCAGAGACAGAGTCAGAGAGAGGGACAGACAGGGACCGAAGAGAGATGAGAAGGTCAGTCATCAGTTTTTCATTGCGACACCTTAATTGTTCATTGATTGCTTTCTCATATGTGCCTTGACCATGGGCCTTCAGCAGACCGAGTAGCCCCTTGCTCAAGCCAACGACCTTGGGTCCAAGCTGGTGAGCTTTGCTCAAACCAGATGAGCCCACACACAAGCTGGCGACCTCGGGGTCTCAAACCTGGGTTCTCCGCAACCCAGTCCGATGCTCTATCCACTGCACCACCTGGTCAGGCTATAATGATTTTTATGAAAGGAATAAAACACTGGATTCAGGCAGATGGTAGAAAAACTGCAGAGCCAGAAAGGGTTAGGGCCATTCGTTTAATAAAAGTCTTACAACAGTGAACAAGCACACAGGCAGGGGAAATGGCCTCTCAGGCAAACAAACAGCAAAAATGGCCCCTCACAGTGGTGGGCAGGCAACCCACCATCTGCAATCCCCCATCTTTCTCCCTCTCTCCCCCCCTCTTCCCCCTTCTCCCATACCCCCTTCTTTCCCCCATCCCCCCCTCCTCCTCCTCCTCCCTCCCTCCCTCCCTCCCCTCCCCTCCCCTCCCCTCCCCTCCCCTCCCCTCCCTCCCTCTCTCTCTCTCTCTCTCTCTCTCTCTCCAAGCATAGTTCTGTCAAATTTTTTTCACTTATGGATGGAATGAACATTACTATGGGTGCTTAGAATATGCTATTGCGCAGATGAACATTAAAAAAGAGTAAAGAATGGGCCCTGGCCGGTTGGCTCAGCAGTGGAGCGTCGGTCTGGCGTGCGGGGGACCCGGGTTCGATTCCCGGCCAGGGCACGCGGGAGAGGCGCCCATTTGCTTCTCCACACCCCCCACTTCCTCTCTGTCTCTCTTCCCCTCCCTCGGCCGGGGCTCCATTGGAGCGGGGATGGCCCGGGCGCTGGGGATGGCTCCTTGGCCTCTGCCCCAGGCGCTGGAGTGGCTCTGGTTGCTCGGGGCAGGCGATGCCCCGGAGGGGCAGAGCGTCGCCCCTGGTGGGCGTGCTGGGTGGATCCCGGTCGGGAGCATGCGGGAGTCTGTCTGGCTGTCTCTCCCCGTTTCCAGCTTCGGGAAAAATAAAGAGAAAAGAAAAAAGAGTAAAGAAGGTAAATTTGTGATCTCCACATTGGGCAGCTGCCCAGGTGCTGACCTTAGAGAGAATCCTGATTACAAGTGCCATTTTAACAACCGATTCACCAAACTCAACAAAAAATTAGGTATTGGTTCTGCCATACCATTGTGAACCGGCTGAATCCCACCACTGGATATATTCCTGGGATCAAACAGGCAACTTCTGCACTTCAGAACAATGCTCCAACCAACTGAGCTATCCGGCCAAGGCGTCGTTGCTTTTTTTGGGTCTAGGCTCTGAGTCTCTCAGAACCCCAGAAATCCAGAATTTGAAGTCCTGGGGTTCCAGAAACTTAGAATATTTATACACCTATACCTTGAAAATACTGTGGAGTAGGGTCCAGACCAACGTAATGAAATAAGTATCGAAATAAAGCAGGTTGTGCCTGACCTGTGGTAGAACAGGGGATAAAGTGTTAACCTGGAATGCTGAGATGGCCAGTTCAAAACCCTGCATGGCCTGACCTGTGGTGGCGCAGTGGGATAAAGCGTCGACCTGGAACACTGAGGTCGCCAGTTCGAAACCTTGGGCTTGCCTGGTCAAGGCACATATGGGAGTTGATGCTTCCTGCTCCTCCCCCTTCTCTCTCTCTCTCTGTCTCTCTCTCTAAAAAAATCAATAAATAAAATATTTTTAAAAACCTTGCGTGTGCCTGTTCAAGGCACATACGAGAAGAAACTACAATAAGTTAGTTGATGCTTTCTGCTCCCAATGCTCCCCCTTCTCTCTTCTCTCTTTAAAATCAATAAAGTACCAATAAATAAAATATTTTTTAAAAATGGGTTGTAACCTTTCTGTTAGTGGAGGCTCTTGCAAACTGCACCACGTGTGAAGCACAAGGAAGCGAAGCGCAACAAAATGAAGTGTGTTTGTAATTGAGGACCTCTGCCCACTAACCTCGGATTGATGGAATTATATGATTTTGTATAGTTCTCCGACTTCAGTGTCCCTGCTTTGGAGCCTGGGTTCAAATCACAATTGCCTATGTAGCTGTGTAACCTTCCACAATTACACGCCACCTTGTTGTGCCTCCCTTTCCTGTATATAAAGCACCTACTGACCTTAGGGCCAACATCGGTAGATTCATGTGTAAACCTTGAGATAAGGTTGTTGAGTCAACACGTCAAAATCTTACAGATTTTGGCCTCAGCTCGGAGAACCTGGTAGGGAGGTCTTGAACTTATGCAGCTGCCTTTGAACCCATGGCACCCACCGACCCATCCAGGCTCACGCCTGGGAAGTTTGCAGGGGCTGGAGGACCTGGGGTTGTAGGGGCCTTGGGTGCTGGGCAGGGGGCTGAGCCCAGGGGTCTTGGTGGTTGGGCACAGGGGTACTGCAGGTGCAGTGAGGGCCCTGGGGCCCCTCTCTGGCAGCTACCTCCATGGCAATCCTCTTCCAGCAGTGTCTGGGTCTAAGCAGGACACCAGAGGGTCGGAGTGGGACAAAGGGCGGGGCCTTTTAGCAAGGGCTTTGGGCATGCCTCTTGCTCTCTGCAAACAGGCATTGTTCCTGGACACTACAGGGGTGGGCAGAACAAGCATGGTGCAGTGAAAAAGCAAAAGTACCAATAATCTGACTGTTAACTCGGGTCAAGAACCTCTCGCTCACAATCTGCCATGGCTCCCCGCTGCCCCCTCAACAAAAGTATCCTCCAGGCTCCCGTGCTCTGCTTGGGGCCCATGGGTTTTTTCTTGCTCTGCTCTTGGTCTTTGTTTCTTCAGCTGTGCCCTATGCTTGACACTCTACCTGGTTCCTTCACTGTCCTTCCAGCCTCTGCTGGAGGGTCATCTGCTCATTGACACCCCCCCACACCAAGTTCCTCTGTAACTTTCAACCTGCCCTGACCCAGCAACTGCCCCAACACCCCCTGCCCCTCAGCATCCTCTGAAATCCAACCCAGCTTCTAACTTCCCTGCTGTCCCCAGAAGGGTGGTGTGATGTTCTTGTGGTTTAGGTTTAAACTGTCTTTCAAGTCTACTTGTCCTTTTTCCTGATGGTGACTCTTTAAGGCCAGGCATTGTCCAGTGACTGCCTGCACAGTTTGGACGTGTAGTGAAGTTGCACTGTTATCGTGGGTCTTGAGTATTTGTAACATGGAAGAGCTGCCAGATCCAGCAGCTGCCCACCATGTGGGGCTAAATTTCAACATAAATTACATTAATAAAAATAGACTAAGTTTAAAATTTGCTTTTTAAATAAAAATAGACTAAGTTTAAAATTTGCTTTTCAGCCACGTTTCCCTGGAGCCCGTGTGAGTGATTCCTTGGGCCTTTGGTGGTCACATCATGGTGCGGAGGTGTGCTCTCCCGGTCTATTGGAAAAGTTTTCCTTCTCTCTTTGAATCGTTGAGCGGGGCTAGAAGCATCATAGCAGGCGGTCAATGAGGGCTGGGTTCTATTACCTGACTCCTTGACATTTGTTTGTAACTCTCAATGCAAGTCCGTAATCTGTGGCTCTCACAGCTCCACAAGCTCCCGGCAATAGGGAGCTTCCAAGCCAGGGAAGAAGAGGAAGGGGTTAGCTACGTTAGAATCCGACATAGGATAAAGTGGAGAGACCCATAACCGACCCAAGTTGAGCACGGATTGAGGTGCTCCTCCACAGCTTATTTGCTCATTAGTTTTTTTTGGACTTGTGTTCTTTTAAATATGTTTGTTGGGCTTTAGGGGAGAAGAGGAGGATGCAAGAAGCATTAATTCCCAACTGTGCTCTGACCAAGCAAACTCGTGGTTTCTAGGTTGACACATTTATTCAAAATACCACTGTGCAGTGGCTCCACAGGTTATTTAAAGCTGACCAACAAAATTACTTTACAGCAAGAATGCCATATCTTACGCTACTCTTTGACTTGGCTCCTTAAAGAACCATCTCAAAGACCATTCTATCATCGCGGTTACTAAAGGGGTCTTTGATCACGTAAAACCCCAATATATTGACTGGTTTTACCGTCTAAGGGCGTCCTGGCAGACGCGGGGCATTGTGGGGAAAATATGCAAAACACTGGGTAGACGTAGCCCCGCCTCACGGCGCGGCCAGGAGAGAGGGCGGGGCTGCTGCGGATTGACCGCCGGCATCCCTACGTTCCCCGCGGGCGCAGAAGGGCAGCTCTTGCTGGCGCTGCGACTCGCTGGCGTCAGCAAGGCCGCGGAGGCGGAAGATGGCGGCGACGGCCCGGCGGCCGTGAGGACCGCGGTGACAGAGAGGACGGCTGATGGCGCCCAGGAGGCGCCCTGGGGGACCCGCGGGCCATTAGGGCGCGACGTTGGGCAGCATGTCGGAGCACGCGGCGCCCGGGGCCCCGGGGCCCGGGCCAAACGGCGGCGGCGGCCCTGCCCCCGCGCGTGGGCCCCGCACCCCCAACCTCAACCCCAACCCTCTCATCAACGTGCGCGACCGGCTTTTCCACGCGCTCTTCTTCAAGATGGCAGTCACCTACTCGCGGCTTTTCCCACCCGCCTTCCGCCGTCTCTTCGAATTCTTCGTGTTGCTCAAGGTGACCGCGGCCCCGACCCCCGACCCATGATCCCATCAGCCGGATCCAACCCCCCAGACTTGTGACCTCTGACCCCGTTTCCGCCCAAGACTGCCAACCTCTCACACCAGGAGGTCTAGGCCCGACCCGATCCGCTTTGTGCCCTCCCCTTTACCCAGTCGCCCCATGTCCTGACACCTTATCTGTCTGACACTTCATCCTCCACGTCTTACCCTGTGGGTGGCCTTTGATCCCGACTCCAGGAACTCCAGCCCTCTCCATGCCGCACCCGCAATTAGCCTCACCCTTCCTCTGGTGACCCACTTCCGGGAAGCATGTAGCCTGGCCCTGACCTGCTTGGGACCTCCTCCCAGCCCTGTGTCCCTTACCATGCCGCGAGGGATCCTCAGTCTTGGGAGGAAGTCCCCCCAATCCTGTCCTCCCTTGCCCTTACACTATACAGACCCAGGTCCCCAAACCTGGGCTTCCTTAAATTGGGAAGGATTACAGGCTTACCCTGCCCCTCTTCAGGACACACCCAGGGACCACCCACCTGCCCTGGAAGTGCGCTCTCCCCTTTTACCTCTTCTGCTTTCCCTTTTCTTGGGGTTGCTCCCCTCCTTGGGACCTTCCACCATCCCCCCACCCCAGCGTTTCCTCCTCTAAACCTTAAAGGGGAATGTGAGGTCACGCTCCAGGATTAGTGAGATTTACAGTCATTGATTTGATTAGCAAGGTGCTGCACACAAACCTGCTCCCCATCCTTCCTCAGGTGTCATAGGGGTTTCAACTGTGAGTGCAGCTAAGGGAGGACTGGCATTGGTTTGGGTCCCTCCAAGAAGGGGGCTGGCTCACTCAGGTGTGAGCCCAGAGTTCACTGGGCATCAGGGTTCTGGTTCCCAGTTGTCTGACAGAACTGAGGAAAGGGAGAAACAATTAGTTTCCTGTCAGAGTGCAGCTAGGGAGGGTCTAGATGCTGACATTGCCAAAGGAGCTTCCGGTTCACTTGGGTGCTGATGCTGGAGGTAGTAGAGGCACTTGGGTTGCCAGCCAGGCTAGCCAGCCCCAGGGACTGGACAGTGGGGCTGCGGGCTGAGCATAGGGGCTTTGGGGTTAGTTATCTGGTTACTTTCTGGGGGTCCCGGGCCCTGCTTCCTACACTTCACAACTCCCATCACCAGTTCAGTGGTCCCCAAACACAATATTGGGAACAGGTATTGGGATTCAGGGTGGCTTGTGGGAGGTTCCTCTGGTGTTCTACACTGTCACCCTTGCCCCCACCCTCCACTTGCAGAGGCCCACTGTGTTCTTTTTTTTTTTTTTTTTTTTGTATTTTTCTGAAGCTGGAAATGGGGAGAGACAGAGACTCCCGCATGCGCCTGACCAGGATCCACCGGATGCTCTGCCCACCAGAGGGCGATGCTCTGCCCCTCCGGGGCATCGCTCTGTCACAACCAGAGCCACTCTAGCGCCTGGGGCAGAGTCCAAGGAGCCATCCCCAGTGCCCGGGCCATCCTTGCTCCAATGGAGCCTTGCTGCGGGAGGGGAGAGAGAGAGACAGAGAGGAAGGAGAGGGGGAGGGGTGGAGAAGCAGATGGGCGCTTCTCCTGTGTGCCCTGGCCGGGAATCGAACCGGGGACTTCTGCACACCAGGCCAACACTACCACTGAGCCACCCGGCCAGGGCCTGTTCTTTTTTTTTTTTTTTTGTATTTTTTTTTTTTTACTTTATTTATTTATTTTTAGAGAGGAGAGAGACAGAGAGGGAGAGAGAGAGAGACAGAGAGAGAGAAGGGGGGAGGAGCTGGAAGCATCAACTCCCATAGGTGCCTTGACCAGGCAAGCCCAGGGTTTTGAACCGGCGACCTCAGCATTTCCAGGTCGACGCTTTATCCACTGCGCCACCACAGGTCAGGCCATTTTTTTTTTTTTTTTTTTTTTTTTTTTACAGAGACAGAAAGGGACAGACAGGGAGAGAGATGAGAAGCATCAATTTTTGGTTGTGGCACTTCAGTTGTATTGCTAGGTTTCTCTTATGTGCTTTGACCATGGGGCTACAGCAGACTGAGTAACCCCTGGCTCAAGCCAGCGACCTTGGGTCCAAGCTGGTGAGCTTTGCTCAAACCAGATGAACCTGCGCTCAAGCTGGCAACCTTGGAGTCTGAACCCATCCCGACACCCTATCCACTGCACCACCGCATGGTCAGACGGCCCCCACTGTGTTCTTATCTTCAGCATCTGTTGAGACCTGAATACTAGGTGATACACTGTCTGTCTGCTGAGATCTTTGTGATGCTCTAATCTCTGTCTCCTATGCCACTTTGGGCTGCAAGGGAAGGAAACATTTCCTATTGTCTCAAGAGAGATCTTAGAGCTCATGCAACTAGGGAGCTGTAGAAGGTGGGCTCCTACAGCTTCAGGTATGGCCAGATCCAGGCATACAGCAGTGTGCTCAGAGATGGGGCCTCTCCCCATCCCTTTCAGGTCATGGCCAGGCCAGGAGTGGGTGCCTTAATGACCTGGCTGTTGCCCAGTCTGCAGAGCAGACTCCAAGGGACAGGGGCTGAGTAGTCTACAGCTGGTGTTGGTACCATCCTACAGGGCCATAAACAGTCTTAGTGGTGGCTGTGTGGTCCTGGGCAGCTCACTAACCTCCTGAGCATCAGTGTTCATGTCATAGGCAGGAAGGGACTTTGTGATCTGATCTTTTTGTGATCCAGGCTTTTCCAAGTTGTGGTTCTGTACCATATAGTCAGCTAGTTCTGGAGAGTAGGAATTTGGTGTGGGAGCATGTGTGGTGGGAGTGGTCGGAGGCTGAGCTGGCCCATCTGAGGGATCACCCTAGTTTCTGGCTGAACAGCCACTGGGGTCACTGGTTCCCTCGTACCCATCTTTTCTTGTGGAAGCGGGTTCCACTTCGGGCCAGTTGTGTCCTCTTCCTGGGGCGGGGGTAGGTAGAATGCATAGGGATGATGCTCTTGACATGGCCTCTAGCTAGGAGGGGAATACTCGGCCAACGAAGCTCCTTGAGAAGCAAGGCTGTCAGACAGTGAGATGAGCTTTTGGGGAGGAGGGTGTTCCTAAATAGACTCGAGTGGAGGGCCCTTTTGACAGACTTAGTTTGAGCCAGGCAGAGATGCTATTGGTGACGTAGAGCAGAGTCCCCAGGGTTCTTCAGCACTACTGATAGCATCTGCTTGTTTTCTGTGGGGGGCCATCCTGGTCACTGTGGTGTGCTGAGCAGCATCCTCTGGCATTGCACCCTTGATTCCAGGAGCACCACCAGTGTACAACCAGATGTCCTCTGGGGGCAGGACCACCCTGCTGTCCCCATTTTACTGATGGGATAATTACCTCAGAGAAGCAGAGCAAGCTGGCCCAGCCCGCAGGCTTAGCCAAATCTCTGCAGTTCCATTGTAGGAGGGATGCAGAGTGTGCTTGATAGGCCATGGAGACTGTTTTTAGCTTGTGAGGTCAGGGGCATTCTGAGAACAAGGCAGAGTGTGAGGCAATTGGGTTGGCTTCTTGGGGACAGTAGGGCCCCAGCAGGTGACCCAGGGGTGGTAGCAACTGGGCTGGGCCTCCCAGTATGGGAACAGTTAGTTGATGGTCTCTCCCAAGATATGGATCCTACATGTGCACAGGAGTGCCTCATCCTGGCTTACACAGAGCAGAGTGGTCAGGCCCTTGGACCACTGACATCCCCAGGGCCCATGCTGCTAGGAGGGGCCAGGGTGGGTTTAGGGCTTAGGGTATTTAGAACCCTAGGGTTTCTTTCCTTCCCCCATGAAGCTCAGGCCTCACTGTTGGGGTGGGGTTCTCTGCCCCCAGGCCTTGTTTGTGCTCTTTGTCCTGGCCTACATCCACATCGTTTTCTCCCGATCACCCATCAATTGCCTGGAGCATGTGCGTGACAAGTGGCCACGAGAGGGCGTTCTTCGCGTGGAGGTACAGCAGAACTCGAGTCGCGCACCCGTCTTCCTGCAGTTCTGTGAGAGTGGTCGCAGCAGCTTCCCTGGTCTTGCTGCGGCACCTGGTGGCCTGGAGTTGGAGGAGGAGGAGGAAGAGGAGCTGACCATGGAGATGTTTGGGAACCGCTCCATCCAGGTGAACTGGCTAAGTGCACATGCAGGAGGAGGACCTCACTGCTGGGAAGGCTCAAGCTCTTGCAAGGCCCTGCACTCATGTGGCCTTAAGGCAGGATGGAGGCTGTGCGAGGCAGACTCTCACCTTAAAGGGGTTGGCCTCATTTTTGGGGTGCTGAGGGAACCCCAGGAGGGTTTGGGCTGAGAGCTCTAGCAGTCCTGGCCATCCCAGATGGTGCAGCTCCCTGCAGGGGTGGGTTTATAGGGTCTGCAGCCTGTGGGTAGGGACATGCTTGTGCAGTCAGAGGCCAAGGTCCCGTGGGAGAGGGGGCCAGCACAGGTGGGGAATTGTACAGAATATACCCAGGTGGCCCCACCCCCAGCTTTGGGGCACAGACCCTCACCTGGAATCAGCCAGGAGCTTGGTGTTGGATAAGGGGTCTTTGGTGGGATGCTGGTCAGAGGTTCTCCAGCTCCAGAAGTGGAGGACATTCTGGCAGAGGCTGGGTGTCACAGAGGTTAGGGGCAGAGTGCATCTCCTTCCAGGCAGCAGGAGAGGGGCCTCTGGGCCGGACCCCCAGTGCCAAGGGCCCACTGATGCCCTGCCTCCTGGTGACCCACAGTTTGAGCTGGACATCGAGCCCAAGGTGTTCAAGCCACCTGGTGGCCCTGAGGCCCTGAATGATAGCCAGGAGTTCCCCTTCCCTGAGACACCCTCGAAAGGTATGTGTTGCCAAGATGTTTGGTTGAGTCACCTGGGAGTTCACACTCCTGGACAGAGAATGGCCACTTCGAGCCTCTATTTCCCCATCTGTCTGCAGCATGTAAAGCTGATGGAGGCGCTCCCGGGCCCTGGGTACACTCCATCTCTGGCCCCTCCTCTGGAGGTGGGAGGCAGGGTTGGCCAGGGCTCTCTGCAGGCTGATAGGCCATGCCCACCTACAGTGTGGCCACAGGACGAGTACATCGTGGAGTACTCACTGGAGTATGGCTTCCTGCGCCTGTCACAGGCCACGCGACAGCGGCTCAGCATCCCTGTCATGGTGGTTACCCTGGGTGAGTAACCCGAGGAGAGGGCCAGGGTAGGGGGATAACTCAGAAGCACTTAAGACCAAGGTCTGGGGGTCATCCTTGCTCCAGCTGTGGAAATCTACCCCCAACCCCGTTTCATTGGACCACCCCTCAGGATCTGACAGTCACATCACTGCCTGGGTGGGGTGAATGGGGACCTTACCAGGTATACCCCATTGGTGTTCCACCTGCAGACCCCACAAGGGACCAGTGCTTTGGGGACCGCTTCAGTCGCCTGCTGCTGGCTGAGTTCCTGGGCTACGATGACATTCTCATGTCTAGCGTGAAGGGCCTGGCCGAGAATGAGGAAAACAAGGGTGCGATTGGGACCAGGTGGGGGGAGTGCAGGGGGTGCAGTGGAAGGGGCTGGAGGGCAGGCAGTGGTGCTCATGGCCTCTCTATATAGGCTTCCTGCGTAATGTGGTGTCAGGCGAACACTACCGATTTGTGAGCATGTGGATGGCCCGAGCATCCTATCTGGCTGCCTTTGTCATCATGGTCATTTTTGTGAGTATCCTAAGGCTGGGCTAGGTTAGAGGGTATGGGGTTGGGTGGCCCTTCTCCCACCTCACACACCTTCTTTTGCAGACCCTAAGCGTGTCCATGCTGCTCCGCTACTCCCATCACCAGATATTTGTCTTCATTGGTGAGTCTATCCACCAAGTGGCGGGAGGAAAGGTGGGGTCAGCTTCAGGCCCGCATGGCCCCCTGCCCACCCCACCCCCCGCGGGGTACCTCACCCGGTCTGCCCGCCCACCACCCTCTGCCCGCAGTGGACCTGCTGCAGATGCTGGAGATGAACATGGCCATCGCCTTCCCTGCAGCGCCCTTGCTGACCGTCATCCTGGCCCTTGTGGGTGAGGACCCGTCTCCCCATCCTTTTGCCTTCCTATCCACCCAGCCCCTCACACTCACCTCCCTTCTTTCCCTGGCCTTCCTACCATGCCCACCACAACCGATGGCCTCCTGCAGGGATGGAAGCTATCATGTCAGAGTTCTTCAATGACACCACCACTGCCTTCTACATCATCCTTATTGTGTGGCTGGCTGACCAGTATGATGCCATTTGTTGCCACACCAACACCAGCAAGAGGCATTGGCTGCGGTGAGTGCCACAGGGGTCCAGGTAGGGTCAGGGTGGAGTTTGGACTGGCATCGCCTCACTGTGTCTCCTACAGGTTTTTCTACCTGTACCACTTCGCCTTCTATGCCTACCACTATCGCTTCAATGGGCAGTACAGCAGCCTGGCCCTAGTCACCTCCTGGCTCTTCATCCAGGTGAGGGGCCCCACCTGTTATCTGAGGTTCAGCCTGTGGGAGGTCTAGTCCTGTGCTGGACCTAACTCATGCCCACCCTGTCTCCAGCATTCCATGATCTACTTCTTCCACCACTACGAGCTGCCCGCCATCCTGCAGCAGATCCGCATACAGGAGATGCTGCTACAGACACCACCACTGGGCCCTGGCACCCCCACAGCGCTACCAGATGACCTCAACAACAATGGGGGTACCCCGGCTGCTGACCCTGACCCTGCCAGCCAGCCCGCTGCCCTGGACCCTGGCTCACTGGGGGCTGGTGGGGTCCCCAGGCCTGTGGCTGAAGCACCTAGCTCTCTGGTGGCTGCAGCAGCCTCAGTGGCTGCAGCAGCCAGTAGTGACCTGGGCTGGATGGCGGAGACAGCTGCTATCATCACAGACGCCTCTTTCCTGTCTGGCCTGAGTGCCTCCCTCTTGGAGCGGAGGGCAACCAGCCCCCTGAACCCAGGTGGGGGGTTCCCTCGGGGCCTCCAAGCCCCCCAGGACAGTGCTCCCCCAAATGATTCCCCAGCACCTGACACAGCCCCCCTAGCTGCTGGGGTGAGTGGACCCATCCAGGAGTTACCAATCCCAGCGGACGAACCCTTGGAAATCGGCTCCTAAGTCCTGGGAAGCTGATTGCCTCTGCCCCTGGCTGTCCAGGCCAGCTGGGTGTGACCTGGCTGGTGCCCTTGGGGGTCAGGGAGGCTGTTGCTGGTGTCTCTGGGACTACCCAGTTGGCCTTGTGTCATGGTCCATCTGGTTTGCCCAGGGGTGGGCTCCTTCTGTGGGCATGGGGCCTGCTTACAGCCTTTCCCTGCCACATCTGTGGTGAGCCCCTCAGTCAGCGAATTAAGGCAGGCTGATGAGCAGGGGCAGGAAAGGGGGTAGGATCTCCATGAAAAACTCTGTAAAGAGTTGGTGAAAGGTCTGGAGCAAGCTGTACCTAGAGGCAGAGCCTAGCAGGTCTCTGAGTCAGGTGAACACTCGTGGGGGCCACCTTCACTGTCCTGGCTGCTCAAGCTGGTGCTCCGTTGTGTGCAGTGCCTTTTCCACGGCCCCTGCCCCCATATGTGCGTGCCAGGGCTGGGGTATTGGCACAGGGATATGGTGTGTGGGTGCCAGCTGTCAAAGACAGCAACCAGGCACTAGGGTCCAGCCTTGCTCCTGCAGGAGAGGGCCAGTGGCCCAATCAAGTCACACAGAGAGGACTGCAGAGTGCTCATTCCATTCTATTTAATTGCAGTGTACAAAATTGTGTTTGTATATAGAATAAACTGTCTTGTTGACAGCGCCCAGCTAGAGTCTGCATGCACCTGGTGCTGGGATTAGCTTTTGCATGGTCTACCCTCATGCAAAACTAAGTGGGCTGGTTGTGGTGGGGCATGGCCATCCTCCACAGGTGTAGCAGGTGGACAACTCATCAGGAAGCCCCCTGGTGTATCCTTGCAGGCCTGGAGCAAATGCAATGGCTGATAGCAGGTGCTACCTGGGAGCTGGGCCAAGAGCTCCCCACGCCGTACCAGTGCCTGATGGAGCTTTGTGCGCACAGCCATGATGTGCTGTTCCAGTTCCTCTAGCTCCCCTGGGCGTGGAGCTCCTATGGGCAATGTGGGTGGCCGGCCATTGGAGCAGGGCAAGACAGAACCTTTGAGTGGCCTGGATCCCTCCACATCTGTGTCCACTACTGATGCATCAGTGGCCATAGCTGGCTCCAGAAGGAAGTGCACACGACGCTCCCTCGCTGTGGCCTGGTGCACCTCTGTCCAGGTGCCCTGGCTTGCAGGGGTAGTCAGTGTGTCCTGATGCTGCTTCTCCGGATCCCTGGAGACAGGATGGATGGGGCTGGAGCAGTGTCCCTTGAGGAAGCCGTGGGCAGTAGGAGTCATGGACTGACTAGCTTGGCTCTGGAATGGGGGTGGGGCTGGCAGGTATAAAATGGCAGGCCGGAGGGCAGACGTCAGCTGGTGGGATGGGAGCTACCACAGGGCCCCTTACCTTGGCTCGGGCTCCTTCTGCCTATCCAGTGGTTCTGTGTTGAGGGCGCGGTGGATTCTCTGTGAACCAGACAGATGCTTTTGGGTCAGGTTGGGAGGCTGACTACCTGCCCACCCTGACCATTTCCTTACCTGGCTTGTGTGCAGCCAGTACTGCAGCCTGTTGCCCCTACGGATGCATGGCAGTACCAGGTGGTAGAAGACATGCTCTCCGAGGGAGCTGAGCAAGGCACTACCCAGGCCCAGGCAGAGCAGCACAAAGAGACCTGAGAAGTGGTAGATGCCCATCTGCAGGGTCTGCAGAGGGTGGGAAGCAGGTATAAGGCTTTCATGGTCATGGCAGGCCCTTGGGGAGCCCTGGCCTAGGGGACACAAGTTGGGCCAGAGACAGGCACTGGGGGCAGTGCAGCTGGATTGGGAGGCTAGGGCTCCATGTTCTGGAGCAAGGTTTGAAGGAGAGGGCCCTGAAGGCCGGGCTTTTGTAAAATGAGTAGGAGTGCACAAAAGCAGACAAATAACACATCTTGGGTATGAACGGGACTGGCAACTTCAGTTGAGGCCTACGCAGGCTCAGGGCTCCCACACTTACCCCCACCCTACACCCCAGGCCCTGTCCCACCTCTGTGACAGCGAACACCCGCTTCCCACAAGGCACCATCTTGTACCACTTGTCATGCAACAGGTCGATAAAGCCAGAGGACTTGTAGCGGCTGATGAACTCAGACAGGTTGGAAGTGAGTGGCGAGTTCTGAGGGAGTCCAATGCCGTAACCTGGGACGGGACAGGCCAGGAATAGGGTTGGAACTAGGTCTAACACAGCCCACGGGAGCCATACCCACCTGGTGCCCTCAGTGGACTGCCTCAGGATCACTGATTCCAGAGTCCCCTCACCCTCAATGGCAAAGGGCTTGCCCACAGTCAGCAGTTTGCAGTCAGCATCAATGGAGACCTCGTAGTCCAGGAGTGACTTGTCCATGATGAAAGCATTGAGTTTGGGGGGGTCACTCCTGTGGAGATGTAGAGGGGGTGAGCACTGGCCCAGGTGAACCCCAACACCCCACCCCCACCCCCACCCTGCTCTATGCCCCAGCCTCACGTGAGCATGGCGATGCCATGAGGCGTGGTGGGTGCACTGTGTCGCCTCATGTGTGCGTACATCTCAGGGAAGCTCTTCTTGATGTAGGCTTCGGCACTGCTCTCCCACACAGTGCCAAAGCGGAAGCCCTGGGGTGGATGGTGCAGCTGTGGGCAGGTGACCAGTCAGCACCAGGGTACTCCTGTGCCTTCACTCAGCTCCCCACACAACTCTGCTCTGGCCCCCAGCCTAGGCCTAAGGTTCTCAACCAGCTTCCCCTTGTAGCTGAAAGTCATTCTCTGTGGGGGCCGTTCTAGGCACTGCGGGTATACAACAGTATCTCAGGCCCCATCTTTGCTATGCCAAGAGCACCCTTGGTGTGATAACCACAAATGTCTCCAGACATAGTCTGCTGTCCACTGTGGGCAGAATTGCCCAGTTGAAACCCACTGTTACAAGTACCCAAATGTTCATCTCCACACAGACCTGGCCCTGAATTCTAGACCTCTCCTTCCTCTCACTACTGCCTCCATGGCTGTCTCTTCTCCCTCCTCTTATCCCACATCCTGTTTTGCAAATCTTGTTGGGTCATCTCTGCCTTTAGAACACCCACACCTGACTGGTGGTGGCACCACAGTGGATAGATCGTTAACCTGGGATGTGAAGGTCCCTAGTTTGAAACCCCAGATTGCTGGTTTGAGTGTGGGCTCATCAGCTTGAGCGTAGGGTAACTGGCTTGAGTGTGAGGGATCAACATGATCTAAAGGTTGCTGACTTGAGCCCAGAGGCCACCTGTTTGAAGCCCAAGGTTGCTGGCTTGAGCAAGGGGTCACTGGTTCTGCTTGAGCCCCCTGGTCAAAGCACATATGAGAAGTAATCAGTGAACAAGTAAAATGAAGCAACTACGAGTTGATGCTTCTTATCTCTCTCGTCCTTTCCACTTCCTGTTTTGGTCTCTCTCTCTCTCAAAAACAAAATAAGGCCCTAGCCAGTTGGCTCAGTGGTAGAGCATCAGCCTAGCATGTGGATGTCCCATGTTCGATTCTTAGGGCACACAGAAGTGCCTACCTACTTCTCCAACCTTCTCCCCTCTCACTTTTCTCTCTCTCCCCTCCTCCTCCTCCTGCAGCCATGCCTCAACCGGAGCAAGTTGGCCCTGGGTGCTGAAGATGGTTCCCTGGCCTCTGCCTCAGGTGCTAAGAAGAGTGGTTGCTGAGCAACAGAGCAATGCCCAGATGGGCAGAGCATCATCCTCTAATGCAGTGGTCCCCAACCTTTTTTGGGCCCTGGACCGGTTTAATATCAGAAAATATTTTCACGGACTGGCCTTTAGGGTGAGACAGATAAATGTATCACGTGACTGAGACAAGCATCAAGAGTGAGTCTTAGATGGATGTAACAGAGGGAATCTGGTCATTAAAAAAAAATAAGCCTGACCAGGCGGTGGCGCAGTGGATAGAGCGTCGGACTGGGATGCAGAAGGACCCAGGTTCGATTCCCAGCTAGGGCGCATAGGAGAGGCGCCCATTTGCTTCTCCACTCCCCCCCCTCCCGCAGCCAAGGCTCCATTGGAGCAAAGATGGCCCGGGCGCTGGGGATGGCTCCTTGGCCTCTGCCCCAGGTGCTAGAGTGGCTCTGGTCGCAGCAGAGTGACGCCCCGGAGGGGCAGAGCATCACCCCCTGGTGGGCAGAGCATCGCCCCTGGTGGGCGTGCCGGGTGGATCCCGGTCGGGCGCATGCGGGAGTCTGTCTGACTGTCTCTCCCCGTTTTCAGCTTCAGGAAAAAAAAAAAAAAAAAAAAAAAAAAAAAAAAAAAAAAAAAAAAAAAGCCTGACCAGGCGGTGGCGCAGTGGATAGAGCGTCGGACTGGGATGTAGAAGGACCCAGGTTCGAGACCCCAGGGTTGCCAGCTTGAGCGTGGGCTCATCTGGTTTGAGCAAAAAGCTCACTAGAATGGACCCAAGGTCACTGGCTCGAGCGGGGGGTTACTCAGTCTGCTGAAGGCCCACGGTCAAGGCACATATGAGAAAGCAATCAATGAACAACTTTGGTGTTGCAACGAAAAACTGATGATTGATACTTCTCATTTCTCTCCGTTCCTGTCTGTCTGTCCCTATCTATCCCTCTATCTGACTCTCTCTCTGTCCCTATAAAAAAAAATTAAAAAAAATAAAATAAAACATTGTTCAGATTTAAATATAAATAAAACGGAAATAATGTAAGTTATTTATTCTTTCTCTGCGGACCAGTACCAAATGGCCCACAGACCGGTACCGTTCCACGGCCCAGGGGTTGGGGACCACTGCCCTAATGGGCTTGCCGGGTGAATCCTGGTCAGGGAGCATGCAGGAGTCTGGCCCTGCCTCCCCTTCTCTCACTAAATTAAAACAAAAACCAGGCCACTGCTTACTGCCTCTGCAGCCTCCACCCAGGCTCCACCATACCCCACACCACCTCCCCTAGTTCAGCGCAGTCTCCTCACCCTGCTCTGAGCACTGCCCATGATCTGTGCGAACTCCTACTGAACGAGTGTGTGGTTGCTCCCCAGCACCACCAAAAGTCACACCAGCTGGTCTGAGCCTCTAGAGCAGTATCATCACCTCAGACTTTCCAATGACGACATATTCTGTATCTGTGCTGTTCTCTGTGGCTGTTGAACACTCTATTTCAGCGGTTCTCAACCTGTGGGTCGCGACCCCGGCGGGGGTCGAACCATCAAAACACAGGGGTCGCCTAAAGCCATCAGAAAATACATATTATACAATATATTTCTAAATAAAATATGTATTTTCCGATGGCTTTAGGCGACCCCTGTGTTTTGGTTGTTCGACCCCCGCCGGGGTCGCGACCCACAGGTTGAGAACCGCTGCTCTATTTTTTTTTTTTTTTTTTTTAAATTTTTTTTTAAATTTTATTTATTTATTTTAGAGAGGAGAGAGAAAGGGAGAGAGAGAGACAGGGAGGGAGAAAGAGAGGAGAGAAGGTGGGGAAGAGCTGGAAGCATCAACTCCCATATGTGCCTTGACCAGGCAAGCCCAGGGTTTCGAACCGGCGACCTCAGCATTTCCAGGTCTACGCTTTATCCACTGCGCCACCACAGGTCAGGCCGCTGCTCTATTTAATTAACTTAATTTAAAAAAAAATATTTTGACAGTCTCTTTTTTTTTATTTATTCATTTTAGAGGAGAGAGAGAGAGAGAGAAAGGGGGGAGAAGCAGGAAGCATCAACTCTCATATGTGCCTTGACCGGGCAAGCCCAGGGTTTTGAACCGGCAACCTCAGCATTCCAGGTCGACGCTTTATCCACTGCACCACCACAGGTCAGGCTTAATTAAGTTAATTTTAAAAGCCACTAGTGAGTGGCTTGTGTATCAGACAGTATCCAGGTTTTATTACTGATTTACAAAGGACAGGAAGGCGAGGTGGGGACAGTAGAACAAGCTGAACACCCCTCCAGGGATGCAATCAGCCAGACCCAAACAGTGGGAGATACTATGGGGCACAAAACCAAAGCAAACAAAACAATTTCTTCAACAAACACTAGGGAACAAAACTGGGTGATGGGCATACAATGCAATCAACAGTTCAAGTGTCATGAAGATGTTCGCCTAAAACCTATGTAGTCTTATTGATCAATGTCACCCATTAAATTTAATTTCTTTTTATTATTATTATTTTTTTTTTCTGAAGTTGGAAACGGGGAGGCAGTCAGGCAGACTCCCACATGCGACGGACTGGGATCCACCCGGCATGCCCACCAGGGGGCGATGCTCTGCCCATCTGGGGCGTTGCTCTGTTGCAACCAGGGCCATTCTAGCATCTGAGGCAGCGGCCTTGGTTCCATCCTCAGCTCCCGGGCCAACTTTGCTCCAATGGAGCCTTGGCTGTGGGAGGGGAAGAGAAAGACAGAGAGGAAGGAGAGGGGGAGGGGTGGAGAAGCAGATGGGTGCTTCTCCTGTGTGTCCTGGCCGGGAATCGAACCCAGGACTCCTGCATGCCAGGCCGATGCTCTACCACTGAGCCAACCGGCCAGAGCCTAAATTTAATTTCTAAAACAAAACAAAACAAAACGCTAGGGAACAAAAGCGATGAGAGCAAAACCTACAGATGAGAGATGAAAAGCCTCTACCATCTTTGATGCCTGAACATTTAAGATTCAGAGCCAAACCATGAAAAAAGAAGAAAAAGACCTGTGGTGGCACAGTGGATAAAACGACCTGGAACACTGAGGTAGCTGGTTCTAAACCCTGGGCTTGCCCAGTCAAGGCACATACAGGAGTTGATGCTTCCTGCTCCTCCCCACTTCTCTCTCTTCTCTCTCTCTAAAAATGAATAAATAAAATCTAAAAAAAGACAACTGGGATGTTGGTTAACATTCCGAGTACGTACTTATGGGGAAATGACACATGGTCTGGCTGGAATAACCCAGCAACTGAGGCTAGTGATGGATGAAAGTGGCTGGCAGTTGATTTTGGAGCCAGACACTGGGTTCATTCAAGTTCTTTACTCCCCACTCAGGGAAATTCAAATTTTGGTTTTTTTTTTGGTATTTTTCCGAAGCCAGAAACGGGGAGGCAGTGGCAGACTACCGCATGCGCCCGACCAGGATCCATCCGGCATGCTTACCAGGGGGAGATGCTCTGCCCGTCCAGGGCGTCGCTCTGTTGCGACCAGAGCCATTCTAGCGCCTGAGGCAGAGGCCACAGAGCCATCCTCAGTGCCCGGGCCAACTTTGCTCCAATGGAGCCTTGGCTGAGGGAGGGGAAGAGAGAGACAGAGAGGAAGGAGAGGGGGAGGGGTAGAGAAGCAGATGGGCGCTTCTCCTGTGTGCCCTGGACGGGAATTGAACCCGGGACTCCTGCACGCCAGGCCGACGCTCTACCACTGAGCCAACTGGCCAGGGCCAGGTTGTTTTTTTTTTTTAATTAAAAAGAAACACATAGACTGGGCATGCCCCTGCTCTGCCCACAACCCTCTAGGGCTCCCAATAGAAGTTTCATCTCAGAGGGAACTGCTTTAAAAGCCCAGGGCCTCCTGCGCCCACAGTCCCTGCACAACCTGCCCTCTCTGTTATCTCCTGGATCTCCCCTCCTCCCTCCCTCCTTCACTGTGCTCCAGTCACACACAGGCTGTTCCTCAAACACCACCAGGCAAGGTCTTGCCCCTGGGTCTTTGCATGGAGGCTATGCCCTCTTTGATGTACACAATAGTACCTCACCAGTCACCCCTCCAAAAGGAATGTCTGACCCCCATTTGAGAAAATGTCCCTTCCAGCATTTCTGGTGTCCCCCACTCTGCCTTATTTTTGTCCCTGGCACTCTTTCACTACCTTGTATACCATCTGTTTACTTATCTATCTTGATTCTTTCCCTGTCTACCCCAGGAATTGGGATTTTCACGTATTTTGTTCCACCATGTGTGCTCAATAAATGTTTGCACGACTAGACAGCCACATGTGGCTGGGTTTTGAGATTGGCAGGTGAGTAGGCAACCTCCTAGCTGTGGTCCCTGACCTCCACAGCCACCCACCTTGGGGTCGTGGATCCCAGACAGCTCCTCAAAAGTCTTGTCCCCAACCATGACGGCAGCCAGGTTGGCTGTATAGCTAGACAGCACAAGCAGGCAGAAGATGGCCCATAGGTTCATGAGGAGACGCCCTGTGGGGCACTTGGGTGTCTTGCTGGACACTGTGCGTCCAAAAAGGATGGCATAGCAAAGGTTGAGGGCCGAGGAATAGGAGAAAATGGTGCCACGGTTCCGGCCACGGGGCGTGAGGCCATAGGGACTGCGCCACTCGTAGAGTGTGAGGAAGAGTGCAGTGAGGTGCAAGGCGGCAAAGACACCCAACCACATGGACCAGTGCAGCGGCCACATGAAGGCACCAAGGGGTGAGGCCGTGTCCCGTGCCCGCACCATGATGCCCAGGCTGGTGGAGAAAAAGGGGCTGCTGAAGTCCACCACCTTTGAGCGGGCAGAGTTGATGCTGAAGCTGGTGACTGCCATGTGGGCCCTGCCTGCCAGCAGGTCACCCACCAGGCCTGTCCAGTGGCCGTCCCGCAGTGCACCATACTTGCCATCGCCCACAATATACAGCTCAAAGTCAAAGGGGGTGTCCTCTGCCAGGCGCTCCAGCAGGTCAATGCAGTAGCCGTAGCAACACTTGCGCAGGGCATGGGGCACAGAGCCATTGGCCAGGGCAGCAAACAGTGCATCCAGGGTGGCTGAGTCGTTGGTGCCAGGAGCCAAGCATAACTGCCCTGCTGGGCACTGCCCATCTTCATCTGGCTCTCGGGCAAACACAAATGGGTGCTCCACCAGCGTCACCACACGCAGCTTTGGGCGGGCCCAGGTGCCCAATGGAGGTGGGGGCCGTACAGCGGCACCCCCTGGCTCCAACTCCAGCTTCCCGTCCTGCCAACTGCCCAGTGTGGCCCAGGCCGGGGTGCCCAGCAGGTCCTGGCGCAGACTCCACACTCGGAAGTGCCGGGATATGTACACCTGGGAGGAACTGGTCACCCACACTGGCCCCGTGAGGCCCTGGAAGGATGTGTTGCCCAGGAACCTGGCAGGAAGTGGGTGGGGGGCAAGCAGGCTCAGGCAGCGAACCCCCCACAGCAAAGTTAGACTCTGCCCCCCCACCTCTCAGCACACATGGGGGACCACAGTGGATGCTGTTGTGTCCCCTCACACCAGATCTCCTTACCAGCAGGGGCCCGAAGTCAATGACTGACCACCAGTTTGAATGCCCAGGTAGGGCACTGTGGCTCCGGGGTACTGTCAACCCTCCAAAGATCCCTCAGGATCAGGCAGAGACACATGCCTGTCAACCTCTCCCACTCCTTTCCTACTTCTCCCAAAGTGCCAAGTAAGCCCCTCACCAGAATCCCTTTTTCAGGCCCTACTTCCACCAAGACAAGTCAAATGCTGCCCTCGCATGAGGCCACAGTGCCTGACACACAGCAAATGCTCCAGGCAGAGGCAGCTCCATGTGGAGGCTGCACACCCTTCCCACGGCAGTATCCCCACTCACCGTGCCAAGAAGCGGCCTGAGGACTCCTGCCCGGCTGGCTGCAAGTCATTGCAATTGATGGCGGTGGGGAGAAGGGTACGCTCTAGCTGTACACTGGCCGCACTGCCCAGTGCTTGTGCCACCAGCTCCACTGCATCGTGGACAGTGGCTTCCAGTGAGGGTCGAGATACCTCACCCAGCGCCAGCAACCCAGGTGGCAGGCCCTCAGTGGGCAATGCTTCAGCAGGCAGTGGTGTGCCCAGCAGCCAGCGGGGTCCAGGGGGCCCAGCCTCCAGCACCTGACGGGCACGGGCCATGTCACAGCCAAGGAGCACAGCCACAGGTACCTGGGCTGAGCCCTCTGCCAGCACCCCGAGCAGGGAAAGGTGGGCCTGCAACCCTGCATCATTCGTGTCCAGTTGGCTCAGGTTCAACACAAGCTTTGGGGCCCTGCCAGCCCGGCTAGTCCAGAGGGCCACCACGCCACCAGGGTCCCGGATGCGGCAGAACACCAGGCCAACCTCTTCCCAGGCATGAGCCTGCAGCACAGACACCAGCACCTCAAGCAGTGTCTCCAGGGGGATGGCCCAATCCAGCTGTAAGTGAAACGGGTTCTGGGAATGGGGTGGTCACAGTTAGGGCTGGTGACCACCATACCCTTCCCACCCCCTTTAGTTGGTGCTCAATAAATAGATGTCACCTTGATAACTGGATCTCATGCCTGCCTCCTCCCAGCCTACCCCTGCTCTAACCCCTTCTGTGTTTCCTCATGGCCATCAACATAAAGCCCAGATTCCCTGCCTGAAATTCAGGGTCTTCTTTTGTGTCTCTGGCCACCCTAGTAGCACCCTATTTTCAGTATTTTTGCACATGCCATTCCTGATCCGGGATACATTTCTCCCTCTATGTCAGTCATCTCCTACACATTCTTCAAAACTCACCCCATTGCTTCCTCCTCTATTTAGACATCTCCATCCCCCTGGCTCCTCCTCTGGACTCTCCCAACCTGGAGTCCCTCATTCACCATAGTCCTGACCTCACCCACCATTCCCATTTGGGAACTCTTCAAGGGCCCAGGACTGGGGCTCCTTGGTCACAAACTGACTGATGCCCTCATGCTTGGAGCCAAGCTAGAGTGGCTCCTACACACATCACTGCTACTGAGCTAGGCAAACCAGAGGCTGAGTGGTCCCTCTGTGCCCAGTGGCACCTAGGATTTTCTCAGCCTGTAAAGAAGGAAAGAGCTTTGCCAGGCACTTAAGGTAGGCAGGATGTTGCCTGCATTGGGACATGGCACACAGTGCTGGGAGACATGCTGTGCGCTGCCGCTCAGTTCCCACATAAGCCCAACAGTTCCAACTGCACGGGCGCAGTTCTTGGAGATGGCGGCAGAGGGCGCCATAGGCCTGGATTTGGGTCTTACATCTCTCCCACCGGGAGAAGGCAGTGGGAAGGAAAACGGGCCTTGGCACAGTGACAGCCAGGTCGATGAGACCCGGGGACTCCTTCAGGGTCAGGTTCTTCTTTCCGAGGAGAAAAAAGACCTGCAGGGGGTTTCAAGATGGGTTTGGAGGGAAGGAGGCTCCCACCAGCCCCATGTCCCTGTGTTGGGCCCCTCTCTGCTGTCCCTAGGAGGTGGCGGGGGTCTTTTCCTGCAATACAACAGAGTCCCCAGACCCCGGATTGTCACTCTTCTCTCATCTCATTTTCTATTTTTGTCCTAAATCCTGGCCTGGGATGGGGAGTTGGGATGAATCTAGAAGAGAAAATAAACTCCAAAAAGATGGAGAGGATGAAAAGGAGGAGGGAGGGAGGGCTTTGGAGTAACAGAGTGTCCTGGGGATCTAAGAAGCCACCCCCCACACCCCGCGGAGAGCAAGCAAGAAGCCTCCTTTCCCCTCCTCGATCCGCGGTCCTGCGCGGTGAGAACTGAGAGGTGCCCTCGGACTAAGAAGGGACGCAACGAGTGAGTTGGGTCCTGGGGCCAAAAGAGGCAGGTTCAGGGGCTGCGGTGGCGGCACTCACCACCAAAGCCCAGGGAAGGGGTCTGCACTGGAGTCCCGCGCCCAATCGGGGTCCAGAGGAGTCCCCTGGGCTCCTGCCTCCAGTTCCCATGCTCTGGAAGCATCCGGGTCCAGGGTCCCAGGTCCCACGAAACCCAGGCCCTCCGTCATTCGGGCTCCTGGGCATCCCCGGGGCTCCTGCATCCTCAGTCCAAAAGCCCGTTCCCGCGCGCCCCAGGGGCCCCGGCATTAGACTCCAGGTCCCTGCAACCCAGATCTTCCCGGGGCCTCCCTGATCTGCACCACGAGTCTCTGCACGTCCTGACTTCCAGCGTCGCGCGTACCGGGACGCCGAGGGGCGCGCGCGCCTCCAGGCGCAGCAGGCTGAGCACGGGGGTCTCGGTGGCCGCGGCTAGGAAGTGCAGCTGCAGCAGCTCCGGCTGCGCCTCGGGGAAGGCGAGCACAGCCACCACCCCCGGCGCCGCCAGCGTCTGACACAGGCCGCGGGCCAGCGAGGCGGGGTCGCGGGCAGGGGTCGCGGCAACCACCAGCTCCAAGCTCAGGTTGTGTGGTAGCCGAGACGCCAGGGCGGACCGGGCCAGGGCGGCGCGGGCGCGGGCGCGGGCGGCGGGCGCGCGGGGCAGGAGGGCGCCCAGGCGCACGGAGCCCCCCAGTCTCGCCAGGAGGTCGCACGGCTGCGGGTGGCCCCTGACGGGGACAGGCCCCAGCGCCAGCGCCAGGCTAAGCCACAGCGCCCGTACAAACTCCATCTCAAAGTTACCGGCGGGTGCCGTGGGGCAAAACCGCTGGTGCCACGCGCGGGAGGCGGGAATCCCAACCGGCCCAGGCCACACCCTTTCCCTCTCTCCTAGGCTGGCGCATCCTCCTTGCCCGGCCCCATCGTCCTGCGCCCGCCCTAGCCACCTCCCAGCCCCTATACCAACTATTTACTACGGAGGAGTGGAACCCACTACCCAGGGCGGAAAACAAAGGCTCAAATGGCCACACTGCACCGGGCTGGACATAATCACGGCTCTTCCCCTTTCTGTGCGGGTGGGGGTAGGGGGAGGGGGAGGAAACAGGCTTGACACCAGAGAGAGATTTTGGTCAAAAACTGTTCCAGCACTCACCATTGTTCTACTCCAAGATCACCCTTCCAGCCTGGGAATGTGGCCCATTGTTCAGTTAGGAAAACTGAGGTCCAGAAAAGGTCAAGGTATGCCTTCATGGCCACACAGCAGCATCTCCCACCTCTAGGAAGTAGTGGCTACTACCCATACCAACCCATCTGAGTGTGCTTAACATTGTGTGCACCCTGAGGAAATCGAGATAGGTGTATCTGCTGGGAATGTCAAGGATAGATCTGTCTTCTAGCTGCGCAAAGGCAACTTAAACCAGAGAACTCCTCTTCACCCTTAAAGACCTAGTGACAAATGGCACTGCTCTGAAAAATGTTCTCTATTTGTCAGGCAGAAAGGAAAACACTCTCATCCCATTTAAGTTCACTCTGCCCACTTTAACGTTATCACACTCTGCCATCTTTCTGTTTATTCGCTTTTTTAAAACATATTTACTGGCCATCTCCCCCATTCTACCCTGAGAGGGCAGGATGGGTCTGGCTTGTTAACTGCTGTGTCTCCACGGCTTGCACACATTAAAAACACTATAATTACTCTTCGCTTGAGTAACTGCTCAGACAAGGATACTGGGGTTACATCACCATCCACTGTTCCAGAACTTTCTATAGCTCCCTGCCATTTACCAATCCTCAAGCCTTCCTGTGTTCTCTGGGCCTCCCCACCTCAAACGTCCCAGGGTCCTCGTGGCCCTGGCACACAGCAGGCACTCAATAAATGCCGAAGCCAGCACCCCACATGAAATTATCTCATCCTATATTCCCCAGGGTGTGTGTGGTGGTGGACTGAGAAAACACGCAGGCGTCCCCAAACTACGGCCCACGGGCTGCATGTGGCCCCCTGAAGCCATTTATCCGGTCTCCTGCCGCACTTCTGGAAGGGGCACCTCTTTCATTGGTGGTCAGTGAGAGGAGCACTGTATGTGGCGGCCCTCCAACGGTCTGAGGGACAGTGAACTGGCCTCCTGTGTAAGATCCTGACCGCGGATCGAGGAGGGGAAAGGAGGCTTCTTGCTTGCTCTCCGCGGGGTGTGGGGGGTGGCTTCTTAGATCCCCAGGCCACTCTGTTACTTCAAAGCCCTCCCTCCCTCCTCCTTTTCATCCTCTCCATCTTTTTGGAGTTTATTTTCTCTTCTGTGTAAAAAGTTTGGGGACCCCTGCGGGAGTGTCTCCCAGACCTCTCTGGGTGCAGGGCAGCCTCCCACCATGGAACATTCCAGCTCTAATAAATACATCTACATTTGTTTTTTCCCCCACAAAAACACTTCCATCTGGAGCCAGTGTTAGAGCAGGAAAAAACAACTGTAGATGAATAAAACTAAGTGCCAGCCAGCAGTAAGGATTGAAATTTGAGTTCCAGGTGACAGGGAGGGTGCCTTATCCAATCACCGGACCAGGTATTCCAGGACAAGGGAACATCCCCAAGGGTCTTGGATTCTGGCACCCTCCCTGCCTGAGGCCCCTGCATGCTAGGGAGCACTCCATCTGCCCTGTTCCTAGGTGAGGCTCCCAGCTACTGTCCTCAGGGACCACTGGCCTTCATCTGAACCTGGGTTATGGTCCCTTTGGCAGTATGAGCCTCAGAAACAGGGATCTGACCTGGTAGGGGATACTTTCTTACTCTATTCAGGCCCCCAGTGGACACTCAGAAAGTCAGTCAACAAACATTGACCTTTTACGACTGGTTTATGTCACCACGAGCATGTCCTCAAGGTTCATCCATGTTGTTGCAGGTGTCAGACATTTTTTGGTGTTGATGTTCTTATTTTTATTTATTTTTAAGTGAGAGAAGGGGAGATAGGGAGACAGACTCCTGCATGTGCCCCAAACAGGATCCAACCTGCAACCCTGACCTGGGGCCAATGCGCAAACCAAGATATCGTCAGCGCCTGAGGCTGTTTGGACCATCCTCAGTTTGGGGGCCAATGCTCAAACTAATGGAGCCACTGGCTGTGAGAGGAAAAAAGAGAGAAGGGGGAAAGGGAGGGCAAGAGAAACGAAGGGTCGTTTCTCATTAGCCCTGACCAGGAATTGAATCTACGACACTCACACGCCAGGCCGATGTTCTATCCACTGAGCAAACCAGCCAGAGCCTATTTTTATTTATTGATTTTAGAGAGGAAGGGGGACAGACAGAAACATCTGTTTCTGTATATGCCCTGATCAGGGATCAAACCCACAACCTCTGCACATCAGGACCATGCTCTAACGAACTAAGCTAACCAGCCCGGGAGAGCCTTATTTATTTATTTATTTATTTATTTATTTATTTATTTATTGTATTTTGAGATCCTTTTTTTTTAAGCATGAATAATAATAGTTCACCATCTGGATGCACCTCAGTCTTCATCCACCTATTTGTTGATGAACTTGGGTTGTTTCCACCTCTAGCTGTGAATATGCTGCTGAGACACGGGTGCGCAGCTATCAAGTCCCTGCTTTCTTCTATTTCTTTTTAAAAAAGATTTCATTTGATTTGCGATAGAAAGGAGGCAAGAAACTTCAACTCATAGTACTTATATGTGCCTTGACCAAGCAAACCTGGGGTTGCGAACCGGTGACCTCAGTGTTCCAGGTCACCATTTTATCCACTGCGCCACCACAGGTCAGGCCCTGCTTTCAGTTCTTTTGGGGTATCCATCCAGCTGGAAGTGGGATTGCTGGGTCATATAGTAACTGTTTCATTTAAAAAATATATATATTTTATTCAATTTTCAGAGAGGAGAGAGAGAGAGAAAGGGAAAGAGGGAGAGAGAGAGAGAGAGAAGGAGGAAGGAGCAGGAAGCATCAACTCCCATATGTGCTTTGACCAGGTAAGTCCAGCTTTCGAACCGGCGAACTCAGTGTTCCAGGTCGACACTTTATCCACTGCGCCACCACAGGTCAGGCACTGTTTCATTTTTTGAGGAATCACCAGACTATCAGCTACAGTGGCTGCCCCAATTGCTGTGCACAAGGGTCATTTCTCCACCTACTTGTGGACACTTGCTTTTTTTTTTTTCATTTTTCTGAAGCTGGAAACAGGGAGAGACAGTCAGACAGACTCCCGCATGCGCCCGACCGGGATCCACCCGGCACGCCCACCAGGGGCGATGCTCTGCCCACCAGGGGGCGATGCTCTGCACATCCTGGGCGTCGCCATGTTGCGACCAGAGCCACTCTAGCGCTTGAGGCAGAGGCCACAGAGCCATCCCCAGCGCCCGGGCCATCTTTGCTCCAATGTAGCCTTGGCTGCGGGAGGGGAAGAGAGAGACAGAGAGGAAAGCGCGGCGGAGGGGTGGAGAAGCAAATGGGCGCTTCTCCTGTGTGCCCTGGCCGGGAATCGAACCCGGGTCCTCCGCACGCTAGGCCGACGCTCTACCGCTGAGCCAACCGGCCAGGGCGACACTTGCTTTTTAAAACAATGGTCCTGGAGCCCTAGCCGGTTGGCTCAGCGGTAGAGCGTCGGCCTGGCGTGCAGCGGACCCAGGTTCGATTCCGGCCAGGGCACATAGGAGAGGCGCCCATTTGCTTCTCCACTGCCCCCCTCCTTCCTCTCTGTCTCTCTCTTCCCCTCCTGCAGCCAAGGCTCCATTGGAGCAGGGATGGCCCGGGCGCTGGGGATGGCTCCTTGGCCTCTGCCCCAGGCGCTAGAGTGGCTCTGGTCGCGAGGGGCAGAGCATCGCCCCCTGGTGGGCAGAGCTTCGCCCCTGGTGGGCGTGCCGGGTGGATCCCGGTCGGGCGCATGCGGGAGTCTGTCTGACTGTCTCTCCCCGTTTCCAGCTTCAGAAAAATACAAAAAAACAAAACAAAACAAACAAACAAACAGACAATGGTCCTGGAGAGTGTGAGGTGGCGTCTCATTGTGGCTTTACACAAACTCTGACAGCACACAGGAGTCACCAGTGAATACTGGGTGTTGTCGGCATGTCTCCTCTAGCAATGATGGGGTAAGACTTAGGGTCAGATTATGCTAAGGAATGTGTATATACCCTATGGTAAGAGCACCATTTACTATGTACTATGCACCTGTCACAAAAGTTGGGCACAAGCTCCCCAAAGTTCCTTGCAGGCTTTGCAAGCCCAGGAGAGGAACACCCCTTTAACAGATAAGGAAACCATGTGTTAGAACCAGGCATGGCTTGTCCAAGGCCATGTGGTAATTTCAGGCCAGACTGGGAAAAGATCAGCTCCACTGTCACCACCTGCCTATATTGCCTGCAAGGTGCATGCTGGGATGCTCACCCTCCTCAAAGCCCTCTTATGGTGGCCTGCAGATGGGACCTTCCAGGACTACACCTGACAGATGGTGTGAACAGAATTGTTAGGGAGGCCATTTGTATGTCGCGTCCCACCTTCTAACATCTCAGAAGGTGCAGGGTGAGCAGGCACCATAGCCCCTCAAGGCCTGAGTCAGAACACAGGGACAGCCCCAGGGGATGGGGTCCTCACCTCTCTGCCCAGAGCGCCCCAGCAGTTGAGGGTTCAGAGTGGTGTTGGAGAGACCTCTAGCCCTGGAAATACATGCAGGATAAAGGACAATGGGAACAGCCTCCCCTCTCCAGGGAAAAACTGACCCAGGGGAGGCTGCCAGACAGAGGCTAGGATTGTCAGCTCATCTCATGGCAACTGGCCAGCTGTCTGGGACTGACCAGACGCAGACATGGGCAGCAGTACCAGGTTCAGAACTAGCCCTGTCTCCTAATGAACCAAGAGCAGGGGCATGGGGGGCTGGGGGTTCATGTGGTCAGACCTAGGTGCCTTCACCAGCATCAGGGCCCAGAAGGTCTCAGGCCCTGGCAGATGGAGTACCCATAGGGAGCCTGAACCCATCTTGATGCCCCCATCCCCATCTCCTAGAAGCTCTGAAGACCAACTTCCATGTCCCCAGCTTGGCCGACCAGCTGCTACAGACCCCACGCCATGAGTGCGGGGGCATAATATAGCCCCTATCCACAACTGGACCCCTTACCTGACATGGGAAGGATAGCCCCAAGTATCATCCTGTCCAAGTTCCCTGAGCAGGGGAGAGTAGGGAAGATGAGGGTCACAGGCATGGATGGACAGTGGGCTGGGCCACCCATTTGTGAGGACACGGAGCCCTGGGTACAAGGAATTCCAATTAGCCTAAAAGCACAAACTCAGTGCTGGCTGCTGGCTCACAGCTGCAGTTATGACGGCACCTGATAAATTATGTGGGTGTTCTGGATCATTAAGCAGGACTGTCAGTGGGGGTTAGCTTTCCAGAAGGTTCTGAGAGCAGCCTTGGGGCCCACACTTCTGGGCTGGCCTCCAGGTGCTGACTGGACTGGCATGTCCCCAAGGCAGCGGAGGCATACCTGGCCTTCCTTGGGCCCTTGACACTGACAAGAATGTTCTGGTCAAGTGGCCTTGGGCACATGCCCTTGCAGGAGACCCTAGTCCAAAACTGGCTGTTACCCAAGAGTCCTTACCTTAACCAAGGCTGGGACAGACCCTTGGTGGCTATCGGATGTGACCAGCGTGATCACACTGCTCTCCCTGAATCAGTCTCACCTGGTGACCTCAGCCTGCAGCTAAAGCTGCCCCTCCCTGTGCCCTCCCAGTCCCCTCCTATAGAGGGCAGCCTGGCCTTCAAGATCATACAAAGGCAGTAGGTTGACAAATGAGTATCTGAAAAGTCTGAAAACCAGTTTCCCAACACCAGATTTTTTCCCCCAACAATAGATTTTTACAAGTCAGACCTAACAGCCTGCCTCGAGGATTCCAGAGCCCAGACTAGGATGAGGGACAGCCCTTAGCACATACAGAGGACTAAAGAGAATAGGCTTTTAGGTCTTTTATTAAAAACAAAACAGCACTAACTGAACACAACAGACATCAGTGGATCAACAGACAAAACACCCTCTCATGCAGATAACAATCCAAACACAAGATGGGAAGGAGAGCTTTGGACTGTACTGCTGTTACAGGGGCTTTGGCCCAGTGGCCCCAGGGCAGGTGGCCTTGTCAGCCTGTCCATAAGCAGGGCCTCGGTCCCTGCACTCACTTAGCAGGTCGGGTGATGATATGGGTGGAGAAGTCGAACAGGTCACGATTGATCTTGCGCAGGTTCTGCACCTCATCCTCCAACTCTGTGATTCGAATCCGCAGCTGGTCCTGGCCACCCAGCACATTCTGGGGAGGGACAGGGCGCTCAGGGTGGAGGAGCCTCTGACATCCCACAGTGAGGGGAGGGAGATATCCTCCCCAATTAACAGCCCTACACTGAGCCCCCGCCCAAGGGCACTGCTGCCTTCACCCCAGCCTCACCCTTCCAGTGGCCTCACTCACCTTCTCCATAGTGCTGCACAGCACCGTGTGCAGCTGCCCTGCTCGCTCCAGGTAGCTGGGCTCTGAGCCCTGCAAAAGAAGGGGCTGCCTCAGTGACCCCAGGCTACCTGCACTATTCACATCACCCAATGGTGAGGGAGCTACCATCCTGATGCCTGTTCACAGATGGGGAAACAGGTTCTAAGTGGTTGCTAGGTGCCCGGCTGGGGTGATATCTCTGTGGGAGGCCGCATCTTCAACACCACACCCAGCAGGAAGCAACATTAATCAGTCTACTCAAATCGGCTTCCTGCTTATAGGACTGTGCCCAAAAGCTCCTGGGGACAAGGACACTGAAAGCTTGGAACTAAAGCCAGGTTTTGGGGGACATGCAGAAACCAGGGTTAAGAAAAAAAAAACACAAAAAAAATCAGGGTTCAAGAAGGCTACAGAAAAGGACTACCTAGCATGTGGGCAGGTTGCCCACCCATCAAGATGGATGGACACTGCTGTTGTGGAGAGACTGTCCACCCTGGGAGGCACCGTCTAGGCATGCTGCCTGGGGCTGGTAGATGGGCACCTGGCCCTGCCACCCACCGTGACATCCTAGGCAGGGGCCTGTACACCCTTGTGGGGCTCATGTAATTCCAGAGAATCAAACCTGGGCAGAGGTAGCCAGAGCACAGCCAGAGTGGCAATGCCAGGCCCTGCAGAGAACTGGCAGGTGGGTGATCCCTGGAAGGGAGTCTGCCTACAGCCCTGCTACAGAAGGCAATGACCCACAGTACCTTTGGTCACGCTTCTTTGGGAATGAACCTTGGTGTGTGCCTGCTTCTACTGTGGAAGGTGCTTTCTGAGATCAGGTGCTGGCCACCAGGCTGGGTTCAGCATGTGGTCAGAGGAATCTATTCATGGAGGGGATATGTGGAGGCACCCTGGCCAGCACCCAGACCCACAGGGAACAGAGCCATGCTGTAGAGGCCGAGCCAGGTTGGGTTCTCCAGAGGCCAGAGGGCAGGGCTCCTGCTGGAGCAAGTACCTGCTGGTGGAGGCCCAGGCGCAGTGTAAGGCCCCCGCAGTGCTTCTCATCTCCATGCTCAGCGCCCAGCAGGTGCCTGCTGAAGTGTGGCAGGGGCAGGCTGGGCCTGAAGTCGGAGCTCAGCATGCTGACTGGTGCCAGCATAATGAAGGCGTTGGTCACGGGGCCTGTAGCAGGGCAGGTGGCTGGTCAGGAGCCATTTCTGCCAGGCCTGGGCCATGGCTCCCACATCTTCCACCCCTCAAACCCACTACCTGTCAAAGATGGGCTTTTCTCTCACTGGTCCTACCTCCCAACCCGCACCCAAGTGACTGGGGTATGGACAAACGGGCAAAGCCACATAGCTTATAACCTCTTGGTCTTCTGTCCCCAGGCCCACCTTTGAGGGTCACTGTCCTGATGCACTGCTTGCTTTGGATGTCCCAGAGGCGTACAGTCTCATCATGTGAGCCAGAGAGCAGCAAAGTACCATCAGTGGACACTGACAGGCAGGTCACCTGGTTCCTAGGGACATCGGACTGAGAAAGGGTGGTGCAAATGACCCCTGACCCCAGGAGCAAGAGAACAGGGCCCCTTCCCCACTCCCAGTTCCCGTACCTGTGGCCTTTGAACACCTTCCCGCTATCCTGTTCTGGCTGGAAACTCTTCTCTCTTTGTCCAGGCTGTAGAGGTCGAAGGGCCAGTGAACAAAGGAACAGTCATGCCTCTGCCCTGGGGACCTCAGGGCACTGGGGGTGATGGGCAGGGGTAGAGCCTGCTTGGCTCAAGGACCTGAATGCGGGGGGATGGACAGTCCCAAGGCCTTTGGAGGATGGAGCCTGGGTATCCCAATGTCCCAAAAGCCTCCAACCCCCAGGCCCAGACACCCACCACTCACCCAGGTGTAGAGGTCGACCTGGAAGATGGACCCTTCACTGCCACCGCAGAATATGTGATGCTCAGCTAGGTCCATCGTCACAGCCATAATGCCCACATCAAAGAGCACAGAGAGCAGCAGCTCACCCGAGGAGATCTCCCAAAGCTGGGGGCAGGCGAAGTATGGGATGAGGGTTCCATAGACACTGTGATCCCGGTGATGCAGGGGTGCTGGTCTGAGAGCCGGGCAGCCCCGACTGGGAGACCCTGGACCCCATGGAACATCAAATGGGAGCTGTCACTTAGCAGGGGGGTGGTCTCAGGGCCGGGGCACTTGGGGCATTCCCTGAGACAGAGTTAGGTCCTAATGCCCAGGACCCCTTGTCACCCCATTTTAGCTGCTGTCAGCACTAGATTCTACCCACCCCCTATGCTACCACCAAGGACAAAGACCAGAGAGCTGGATCTCTTCATATCCCTGAGGCTTGGCCATGAAGCCACGGGGCGCAAGTGGCCAAATGGGAATTTCCGAGCCAACATAAGCCTGGACCATCTATCCTCTGGCTGTCCTTGAGGCTGGAAGCATTGGGGGATTAAGAACTGTCTGGAGCCACCAGCCTGGGGGAAGCAGGTGATTCACTGACTCATACCAGCCAAGAATCCGCCAGCCACCCCAGCCCAGTTCATAGACCCAATGGGAGGGGAAAGTAGGGGGGATGTATTGGTCCTACCTTCACTGTCTGGTCCAGTGAGGCTGTGGCCACCCGGGCTAGGGGCCCCCCAAAGCCACAGTGCAGGTCTGTGATGGGGAGGGTGTGGCGGGACCAGACGTGCCGAGGAGCTGGGGTCCTGGAGGAGTCCACTTGCAGCACGCTGCAGGAGAAATATATTTGGGGGAGGGCTGTACCCTGATACCTTGATGCCCCAACCACCTCCATGTGGCCACTTGGTCCATGTACTAGTGGAAAATTCTCAGATGGTTCCTGGGACAAACCAATCACCCTCATCCTCTTCACAATAGCCCACTTGCTTTTTTTTTGTTTGTTTGTTTTTTGGTATTTTTCCGAAGTTGGAAACGGGGAAGCAGTCAGATAGACTCCCACCTGCGCCTGACCGGGATCCACCCGGCATGCCCACCAGGGGGCGTTGCTCTGCTGCAATCAGAGCCATTCTAGTGCCTGAGGCAGAGGCCACAGAGCTGTCCTCAGTGCCTGGGCCAACTTTGCTCCAATGGAGCCTTGGCTGCGAGAGGGGAAGAGAGAGACAGAGAGGAAGGAGAGGGGGAGAGGTAGAGAAGCAGATGGGTGCTTCTCCTGTGTGTCCTGGCTGGGAATCGAACCCGGGACTCCTGCACGCCAGGCCGATGCTCTACCACTGAGCCAACCAGCCAGGGCTAGCCCACTTGCTTTATAGGTCCCAGATCCAGCCCCTTTCTGCCCTGGGACTTTGGCATGGCCTTCTGTAAAGGAGGATCCCTGCCTTCTCTGTGCTGAGGCCTCATCTGGCTGGAGGCTACAGACTGGGCACAGGCATGCGAGGGTTGGGGTGCTACCTGCACAGACTCCACACCAACACCAGGCAGTCCTTGCCCCCAGACAGGAAGTGGCTGCTATCCCCTGTGAACTGCAGGCAGGAGATGTCCTGGTAGTGGCGGCTCAGGATGACCAGGAGGTTCCCCGTAGAGACCTGGGGAGGGCAGGGTGCATACAGGTCAGGTCAGGCCAGGAAATGGGGTGCAGCGCCTGGCCCCTCAGCTGCCAGGTTATAGGGGTGCATCAAAGGGAGAGTTTGCCCAGGTGCAGAGAGAAGGATGGTGTGACTGCAGCCCCCAGGGAAGACATGGGTGAGAGGGACAAGCTGGTGAGGAAACGGGTCCCTACAGAAGCAGCCAGATCCAGGAGCAGCAGCAGGTGGCTCTTCATGGTGATTCTAACACATTAAGAAGTTACAGTCTTGCCTGACCTGTGGTGGCGCGGTAGATGGGGCATTGACTTGGAATGCTGAGGTCGCCAGTTCGAAACCCTGGGCTTGCCCAGTCAAGGCACATACAACAAGTAATCAATAAACAACTAAAGTGAAGCAACTACGACTTGATAGTCCTTGTTCTTTCCCCTCCTCTCTCTGTAAAATCAATAAAAAATAAAATCTTAAAAAAAAAAAAAAAAAGAAGTCACAGTGTTGCCTGACCAAGTGGTGGCGCAGTGGATAGAGCGTCGGACTGGGATGCAGAGAACCCAGGTTCGAGACCCTGAGGTCGCCAGCTTGAGCACGGGCTCATCTGGTTTGAGCAAAGCTCACCAGTTTGGACCCAAGGTCACTGGCTCGAGCAAGGGGTTACTCGGTCTGCTGAAGGCCCGCAGTCAAGGCACATATGAGAAAGCAATCAATGAATTAAGATGCTGCAACAAAAAACTAATAATTGATGCTTCTCATCTCTCTCCGCTCCTGTCTGTCTATCCCTCTCTCTGACTCACTCTCTGTCTCTGTTTAAAAAAAAAAAAAAAAAAAAAGAATTGGAATTCAGTCTTCTAAGGCTGACTACGAGAGCCTTCAAATGCAACCACATCACTTGGTCTAGCAGGAGGAACTGGGGATGGGGCACCTCTTGCTGTGAAACCTGGGAAGGGGAGACCCGAGCCAGCAAAAAACCGGGTAGATTGGCTTGCTGAAGAGGAAGGCATGGCAGGAAGAAGTAAATCCATCACACAACACCTGGAAAGGGCTGTGGCATGGGAGGAGGGGAACACAGATGACGTTGTGGGTTAAACTACATATGTCCCTCAAATATACATGTCTACATCCTAATTCCTGGAATCTATAACCTTACATGAACATAGGGGTTTTGCACGTGTAATCAGTTCAGGTGAGATCAGGGTAGAGTGGTCTCAAATCTAACAAATGGTGTCCTTATAAAAGGGAAACTTGGACACACACTTGTTTACCCTGTAGCCCCACTCTGAGGATTTCCCAGCCTCCCTCACCCACTCAGAGAGCAGGGAAGAAAGGTCAACAGTGGCAGTTATGCCTCACCATGCGGTGGCACAGTGGATAGAGCATCATACTGGGAAGTGGAGGACCCAGGTTTGAAACCCCGCAGTAGCCAGCTTGAGCACGGGCTTACCAGCTTGAGTGTGGGGTTGCTGGGATCATAGACATGACCCCATGGTCGCTGGCTTGAGCAAGGGGTCACTTGCTCTGCTGTAGCCCCCGATCAAGGAACATGAGAAAGTAATCAATGAACAACTAAGGTGCCACAACGAAGAATTGATGCTTTTCATCACTCTCCCTTCCTGCCTGTCCCTATCTGTCCCTCTCTCTGATTCTGTCTGTCAAAAAACAAACAAACAAACAAAAACTAAAAACAGTGGCAGTCATGGGAATCAAGCTCACCCTGGCTGAAAGCCCTAGGCCTGGGCGCCTGGCTCTGTTGGCCATGTGGGATGCCCCCTTGTGGTGACAGCTCACAATGGTGATAAATTCTCCAAGACAATGGAATAGCCAGAGTCAGAGAGCAACCCCACAGGCCAAGATGTACCATGACTGTCTCCAAACAAGAAGGGGTGACCTCCTATGATTTCCCCATTGGACAACGGGCCACTGGTTTTTACCACTCTTCCTGAACCAGGTTGACAGCGATCAGGGCAAAAATTTCTACCATGACGGGCAATCTGTGAGATGCCTCTTCCTGCCTCAGTTTCCCTCCCTATGCTTGAGCAACTGCTTGCCAGTTTCAGAATTAGGAATAGGTTGAAAGTCCCAGGATAGCCTGACTGGTGGTGGTACAGTGGATAGAGAGTCGAACTGGGATGCTGAGGTCCCAGGTTCAAAACCCTGAGGGCGCCAGCTTGAGGGCAGGCCCATCTAGCTTGAGCATGGATTATCAACACAATTCCATGGTCGCTGGCTTGAGACCAAAGATCACTGGCTTGGCTGGAGTCCCCCAGTTAAAGCATGTATGAGAAGCAATCAACGAACAACTAAAAAAGTGCCACAACTACGAGTTGATGCTTCTCCTCTCTCTCCCTTCTTGTCTCTCTCTTTCTCATTAAAAAAAAAATTAAAAATTAAAAGTCCGGCCCTGGCCGGTTGGCTCAGCGGTAGAGCGTCGACCTGGCGTGCGGGGGACCCGGGTTCGATTTCCGGCCAGGGCACATAGGAGAAACGCCCATTTGCTTCTCCACCCCCCCCTTCCTCTCTGTCTCTCTCTTCCCCTCCTGCAGCTGAGGCTCCATTGGAGCAAAGATGGCCCGAGCGCTGGGGATGGCTCCTTGGCCTCTGCCCCAGGCACTAGAGTGGCTCTGGTCACGGCAGAGCAACGCCCCAGAGGGGCAGAGCATCGCCTCCTGGTGGGCGTACCGGGTGGATCCCGGTCGGGTGCATGCGGGAGTCTGTCTGACTGTCTCTCCCCGTTTCCAGCTTCAGAAAAATACAAAACAACCAAAAAAAAAAAAAAAAAAATTAAAAGTCCCAGGATAAACCCTGGCCGAATAGTTCAGTTGGTTAGAGTATTGTCCCCACATGCAAAGGTTGTGTGGTTCAATCCCCAGTCAGGGCAGAAACAGAAGAGATGGATATTTCTGTCTCTCTTTCCCTTTCTCTCTCCCTAAAATCAATAAATACATTTTTTGTCTTGTTTTTAGCGATGAGAGACAGAGAGAGGGACAGACAAGGGCAGACAGGCAGGAAGGGAGAGAGACAAGAAGCATCAATTCTTTGTTGAGGCACCTTAGTTGTTCATTAATTGCTTTCTCATATGTGCCTTGACCATGGGGTTCCAGCACAGTGAGGGACCCCTTGCTCAAGCCAGCAACCTTAGGCTTCAAGCCGGCAACCTTGGGGCTTTGAACCTGGGGCTTACCTGTCCCAAGCCAATGTTCTATCCACTTAGCCAATGCCTGGTCAGGCAACAAATAAGTTTTTTTAAAAAATAAATAAGTAACCTGCCTGACCTGTGGTGGCGCAGCAGATTAAAGCATCAACCTGGAATGCTGAGGTTGCTGGTTCAAAACTACTCTGGACTTGTCCAGTCAAGGCATGTATGAGAAGCAACTAGTATGAGTTGATGCTTCCTGCCCCTCCTTCCTCTATTTCTATCCCCCCCCCCCCAAATCAATAAAACCTTTTAAAAAATTATAAAATAAATAAAAACCAAATAAGTAAAAGTTCCAGGATGAGATAGCTAAGCCCCTCCCATCTCACAGAGAACTCAGTTCCCTTGGCAAACCTGTTTTGCAAGTCAAGGTTAAGGTCAGGCAAGGAAGAGGTTACATCAACTTTGTGGCCCCAAATCCTACATTGTCAGTGCAAGAGGTGAGGTGGGTATCCCTTCAAACAACCAACTGTTAGTGTCAACACTGTTGGTGGTATAACTCAGGGGTTCACAAGCCAAGCTCCATGACCCTGGCTCTGACACTCACCTCCCACAGGTATATGCTTTCTGCAATCCCTGCCAGCATGTAGAGGCCATTGGGCGATGTGGTCAGAGAGGTGACAGGCCCAGGGCACATGATCTTCTGCTGGAGCTGGTCCTAGAGGAACATAAGAAGCCTCGGAGCTTCATGCATTAACTTGGGAACCAGTGGGCAGGGAGGAGAGTGAGTGGGGCAGCTGGTATATCCAAGACAATTAGAAAGAAAACAGGGGTGGTTTGAGCAAATTCATGGCTCAGCAAAGTGTTTGCTCTAGCCCAAGCTTTGCAGGCTGGAGATGGAGACCCATGAATCTTTGGATAAAAGCCAGGCAGTACTTCTGTGGGCACAGGTGTGGGTGTGGGAGAGGCACAGAAACTCCAGGAGGGTGTTGGGGCTGGACAGCACAAAGGCTAGTCGGCTTTTTCCCCAATTCTGCCTCCTAAGGTCCCACCGGCTACCTTAAACCTGTTTCCAAATCTCTAAAATAGGAAAATATGAGCATGGTCTACATCAGACAAAGCCAGAGCACAGAGCTTGCCTCAAGACACATGAGCTGGCAGAAAGGGGAAGCGAGCAGTTGCAGGAGCCGCATTTTGGGGCTGTTTCTGATGAGGACAGTATCTTTTTGGGGAGGATAAAGGTCCAGAATTACCCTTTCAGGGGGCCCACCAGGCCTCAGACTATCACCCTCCATGCCTACGAGACCCACAGAATCCCAACTGAAAACTCTCCCTTTAAATTTCGCGCCCCTTTCCGCACAGTTCCCGTTAAGGCCCCACTACCTTAACGGGACATTCATTTGCACATGCGCCTTGTAGACTGACCTGAATCCCACACCTCCCAGCTAAGACCCACACCCCCCAGCCCTCACGCCTCCCTCTTCCGATAAGCCCCAAGACCTGCGCATGCACAGAACATCCTGAACAAGACTTCCTCCCCCACCCCCGATTCAGGACGAGTGCAGCCCCCGCCAATTCCAATCTCGGGCGCCTAGCCGCACCTTCCGTTGTATCTCCCAGGCGCTGATGTAGTTCTTGCCCAGCTGAGCCGCCAGCAAATACTCGCCATTGAGCAGCGCCAGACCACGGGGCTCAGCCTGGCCTCCGCGGTACGTGAGCAGGTTAGCGCCCGAGTGCAGCTCCCACACGATGCAACTCCACAAGTGGGCAGATGAGTCTGTACACACAGCTACCTCCATGGGCGCCGCCATCTTATTCCCACACTGTTCCGGAATGTGTCATCATCAGCGAGATGCGGAACACTGCGCCGTGCGTACTAGAGCGGCGCCCACGTTGCCCCGCCCCTCCAGCGGCTGGCCCTCTTGCGCCTGCGTACATGCCTCGGGGAGGAGGCTACCCAGTAAATCGGCCTTTTTTTTTTTTTTTTTTTTTTTTTTTTTTTTTTTTTTACCCGATACGCTAAGAATGAAAGTGCGCCTGGTGGAGTATCTTGAAAGGAGGCCTCTTGCAAAACTATAAGGGGTGGAAATCAAGGCCCAAGGTCTTCTGCTTCAGAGCCTGGAAGTCTGGGTTGGCCATTTACGCTTGGCGCTTTTGGCCAAGTGACTCAAGCTCTCGTATTCTTTTCTTTAAACATGTAAATAATAAAGTACTGTACCGACCTCACAGGCGTAAAATACAGACTACGAACCCAACATAATATGTCTAGTTGGCACTCAATACATTGTAATTAAGTGCATACTCACGGATCCACCGTCTGCCTCCCCCTAGACCCCTCTTCTTGGGGACCACAAAATCCACCTTTTTTTTTTTTTTTTCATTTTTCTGAAGCTGGAAACAGGGAGAGACAGTCAGACAGACTCCCGCATGCGCCCGACCGGGATCCACCCGGCACGCCCACCAGGGGCGACGCTCTGCCCACCAGGGGGCGATGCTCTGCCCATCCTGGGCGTCGCCATGTTGCGACCAGAGCCACTCTAGCGCCTGAGGCAGAGGCCACAGAGCCATCCCCAGCGCCCGGGCCATCTTTGCTCCAATGGAGCCTTGGCTGCGGGAGGGGAAGAGAGAGACAGAGAGGAAAGCGCGGCGGAGGGGTGGAGAAGCAAATGGGCGCTTCTCCTGTGTGCCCTGGCCGGGTAATCGAACCCGGGTCCTCCGCACGCTAGGCCGACGCTCTACCGCTGAGCCAACCGGCCAGGGCAAAATCCACATTTTTATTTCATGTATTTGAGCGCCTAATTTCAGGTCACAGTTGCCGTCCCGGCCATGTCTAAAAACTGTACTTTAAAATGTGGAATTAGTTGCCAACATTTTTAAAGGGAGAAATAACTTAAAAGTCGAAAATTCCAGACCGGGAGACTTCACTGTTCAGGGCAGTGTGTCCACAAGGAACAATAACTGCGGTGCCGGATGCGAGGTGCCTGCAAGAGTCCAGGGCACCGCCCCCAAACCACTGGAAACGGTGCCCAGAGCGTAGGGATCCACACCCCCATCCCCAGTCGCCAGATGGCAGGCGTGAGCCACAGACCGGGAGGCGGAGTGTGGGCCGCTCCCAACCCTGAGGCCACGGTGCGAAACAGTTACACTACAAGGAGAGGACGACACAGGGGTCTGGAGGAGGGGTTTCCCAGAGGAGGTGTCCTTTGATCCGGGAACGAACAGCTTGAAGAGAAAAGTGGACAGAGGCAGTGCCGAGGCCCTAAAGCCAGACCCTAGTCGCTGGGCCATTTAAGGGTCTTGTGGGCAGTGGAGAGCCTAGATTTAATTTTATCCTGGAGAAGGGAGGGTATATAGGTAACTGAAGGACTTTTGTTAAGTTGCGAAAAGCTAGGTGTCCCAATTCTGGGCACCTGCTAAGTGAGGAAACAGGCAGGGACCACCTAGTCCAAAAACAGATTGGAACTAGAACCAGCTGTTTTCTGACTTTCACCACCAGAACCAGCTAATGCCCCTAGATTCCTCAAATGTTTTTAAAGTGTGGAAAAATAACACACCTCTAATGTTAGTTTACACTTTTCAAACACAAAAACGAAAGTATTTTAGGTATTCCCAAAAACCAAATCTTTCTTTGAATCCTGAAATATGGCATTCTGCAGAACTTAGGGTATGTATATGGGCCAAGGTGACCCTTCTTCTAAACACCAACTCGGAGTGAAACTGGCATTTCTGAACCCTGGGGTAGGTCACTGCACAGCTCTGAAACTGTTTCTTCACATACAAAGTAGGGGTTCTCCACAGCTATGGGCTCTGTCTCCTCATCCCAATAAGTCTGGCCTGGAAGTTTCCAAATTCCAGGACACAAGGGTAGGCCCAACAGATGTGGTTTGCAGGAGACCAATTGTGCCAACAGGAATAAGGACTCTGATAGTGTATGCTCAGGCAGGAACAGGCCCAGGCGGTGCCCCAGGGCAGGACTGCTGGGTTGCAGTCAGGCCCCCTCACAGGCCTCTCCCTCCCCTCCTCCCTTCCTCCCTTCCCTGGGGACCCAGTAGGCCAGGCTGCTGTCAGGTCAGAGGTCACCCCACCCCCAGCCCAGTTCCTGGAATGAGGACAGACCAGTTGTGTCAGAAGAGCAGGACAAAAGCCACACTTTGGGGGCCTCCAGACCACCCAGTCACCAGACCTCCTTGGTGCCAGCCAGGCGCCGCCTCCCAAATCCAAGGCTGGGAGGCCTTGATGGTGTTAGGTGGCAGCAGCAGCAAGCAAGCTTTAAGAAACTGAGGCACAGAGTCCTGCACAATCCTAGGTCTGAGCACCTGTCTACAGGCACTGGTACACACTGAACCAAACCAGACCTTCCTTTCCGAGAGCCATGCCCCCCAGGGAGGGGGTCCCTTGAACAAACCCAGCAGCCCCCATGGTGTGCACTAATGGTGTAAAGAATAGCGGGTGACTGGATAACTCCAGTGGTCAATCATCTTTTTCAGGCATCTTTTCAACTACTTCCCCCATCCCTACCCCCGCCCTGTTGGTTTGCCTCTCCCTCCTGCTAATCAGGCCTAGTTTTGAGTTTCCCCTCCTGGGAGCATCTCTGCCTTCTAACAAGCAGAGCAGGGGGTGGGAGGTGCTGCTAGGCTAGGGAGGTGGGGAAAGGTAGTGGGCTCTGACCCCTCCCTGTATGCCCCCAGGGGTTATGTGACCTCAGGGTTCCCAACCCCTCTCTGGGCCTCTTCAGTGGAGGAATAACGATGCTAGACTGGCTCATCCAGTTGGCCAAAAAAAGGCCTTTAAAAAAAACACACACACACACTTTTCCTTTGTCTCTGGGAGCCAGGGGGCTCAGAGCAGGAGGTGGGTCAATCTCTCTCCTCTCCTGGTTCCCCAGACCCTTGGAGATGTAGAGGGAGCCAGTCCATTTCTGGCATGGATGTAAAATGCTGGATGATATGAGCCAGGGGAGGCTAGTGGGAATCCAACGGTTGCCACAGGAGGGAATTGTTTTTCCTGACTTCTAACAAGCCTTGGGAGCTGAACCAGGCAGGAGGGATATGCCTGGGCTGCCACAGACAGGAACTACCAGGAGGAGCTAGTGGCAGAGTAGCTAGATGGCAGGAGGCTGGCTCTGTCCACTATTTGGCCACACTGGCCTTGAGCCGGTCACATCTGCTGGGTGTGGATGATGTGAGGGACACCCAGGAAATCTCTTTTAAGCAACACCTCGCCTGCTGCTGTCAGGTGCGGGTTTGGAGGCTGAGAAGGATTTCCCTCTATCTGGGCTGAGCCCAGGGGTTGCAACTGTAGCCTGAGGACTGGATTGCCCCTTGTTTTGGTTTCTTTGGGGCCACACTGTACTGAGAGACAAAATGTTCAAATGTGAACCAAACCATAGTGAGAAGGGCTCAGGGGGCAGGGTGGACAGAGGCAGGCACAGGGTGGCCTCCTTAGAGAACCAAAATGAAGCCAGCAAGGAGGGGTGAGAGGGCCAGGCCACATGCCTGAGGGTTGAGTCAGACAATTCAGGAGTGACATGGGTATCAGAACCCAGGATAGCAGGAGGCCTAGGCTAGGGGGCTGGGGGATCAGGAGAGTGATACTGAGGGGGACGGAGCTACCTCTCAGACCTGGTTTAGCCAGGGTCTTCCTTTGGAACTGCTGACACTGGGGACAGGTCACTCTCTGGTGGGGCCATCCTGGGCTCTGTGGGGTATTGAGCAGCATCCCTGGCCACACCCACTTGATATAGGAGCACCTTCTGTCATGACAATAATAGATGTGCTCCCCTAAGGGCACGATCCCCATTGAAGAACCCCTGTATCAGCCTCATGACTTCTGCCACCTGGACCCACAGGGTGAAGCGACGCCCAGGAAACCACCACTGAGACATAGTCTGTTAAAAGTCAGAAGTGTTTTGTCTCGTTTTAATATCAGCTTTACAGGGTTACAACTGTCTTAAATATTTCTGAAATTTAAATACAATCTGCATAATAATGTTATAAAATGTAAACTTTCAGTGTTCTTTTAAATTTCAAAATCACACCTACCCCCTTTTTTTGGTCTTTTGTACCCCCCCATACCTGAATATTCTGCAAAACTGAATTCTTACCGGCTGCCCCGCAGGCCAGGGTGACAAGCAAGGCCCGGCCAGAGGTAGAGTAGTTTATACCTTTTTTAAAAGTTATTTTCCATAAACCTGAGTTCAGGCGTGGTCCCCACGCCATTGGACAAACCCCAGAGAAACTGAAATTTCACATGTCAGGAATGAAAGGCTGAATTCATTCGCATTTGCAAAAAATAAAATAAAAGCAAAATTAAGAGGAAGAAAAAACATGATAGAAGTGGGCAAAAATCATAAAAGCAAAACAGTGACTATACAAATGCACAACTATTAAAACTAACTCAGCTGCCTCAGCACCTCTGCCCTGCCCCTCGACCAACAGCAGGACAGCCTGTGGCTAGTTTGGGGTCACAAGTAAGATTCTAGAAGCAGCCTGTCACAAACATCTAAAGCAGGGGAGGCCCCTGAGCCCCTCTCAACTCTGAGTTTAGGGGTCCCTGTCCATACCATGCAGCTAAGTTCCACTCATTCAAGAATGAACAGTGTACAAGCAAGCTGCCGACAGAGATGACTGCCCCATCCCCACCCCGGTTTGCATAGGGGGTTGCTGTGCTGCACCCCAGAACCCCCACTGATGGGGTTGCCCTGAGCTGGGAGTGGCAGAGGGTAAATGGGGACTGGAGACAGAAGCCAAAGGTCTGAAGGTCTGCACGGTCCCAGCCTGGAGCTTTCCTTTCCTTTCCACCCTTCCCCCCTGCCCACGGCTCCCCCCGGCACTCTTTCCCCACCCTCTACAGTCACCCTGAACAGTAGGCATGCCCTGAGTTAGATCTGGGGGCCACCTCGCCCACATAACACAACATGCAGGTCCCCCAACACACGCAGACATGTGAGAGACACACACACACACACAAAACCAAAGAGAGCACCCAGGCAGGTGGCACCCATTATGCAAGTGGGAGGAACAGGTACTGGTACTTGCTGAAGCCCTGAGCCAGCAAAGGGGTGGGGGGTCAGGCTGGGTGGGGGTTTTGGCATCAAGAGTCAGACCTGAGGTAGAAATAACCAGGCAGCAGACACCCCCCGTGGGCCACAGAACCAGAAGGTCGTGGCTCCAGGGGTCAGTTCAGGGGAGAAGGGAGAAGGGGCATTCCATTGACTGCTCTGGGGACAGAAAGATCCTCCTCCTAGAGTGATTGTGCTGCTGCAGTGAGATTTGGGGAGGAGAAACTTCCAGAAGGAAAAACAAAGAGGAAACCCCAGATGCCCATAGCCTTGCCATCCTGAAAGATGGCAGGGGAGTCAACAATCCTGAGATATACCAAAGAAAGGGGTTCTCCCCTAAAACATCACAGCACCATACCCAAGCAAACTCAGATTGAGGGAGGAATCCATGCTCTCCACTCCAACATCTCCAAGGCAGTAAGATGACACTGGGTCAGGGATCACTGGGTTCATGATCTGGGAGGTTGCCAGGCAGGGCACTGCTCTTCTTGGCCTCATTAGGCCAGGCTCCATGGGCCCAATTAGAGCTTCCAGGCAAACACAGTGCATGAAAAAAAAAGAGTGCTAACGTATAGCCAGCACGGTCCCGATCAGCACCACCTGGTCACCTGGGACCCATGAAGGGCAGGGTGGCCAAGGAAGTCCCCAAACCTTGCCTGGGCCTTTGGACAGAGGCTGCTACTTGTGGTGAAGATGATTACCACCCTTTAAAATAAATTCTCCCTCACAGCTGTCCCACTGATGTACACCTTCTAAACTGGGGAAGGTGTCGTGAAGGGAGTGAGTGAAGCCTCCTTATGGGCCTCCATTTAGTTCCTTTATTTACAGTGGGAGAGATGGCCTTGCAAGGGCCCGAGAGAGACCAAAGTGAAGATAAGAAGGGGTAGGGTAGTAAGGATGACATGGCCCCAAAAACCTCACTAAGCCCAGGTCACCTCAGTCCCCAAGTATCACAAAGTCTTCAAAAGCAGCCCTTTCAGGCCAGAGAAGATAGAGTCCCCGGTCAAATTCATCCCAACACAGGAGCCTAGGGGCCATGACAAGCATTCCCTTCCCAGGTCCTGGCCCCTTTCCAGCATTTTCTCTGTTCTAGTTAAGACTTCCAGGTCCCTGACAGAAAGCACAGTGTGGCACAGAAAGAAAAAGCATCAAGCGTCTTGGTCTGCCATTCAGCATTCACATGTCCCCCAAGGCCTGCCCAGCATGCACCCCCCACCCCAGCCCAGCCCTCAGCACCTGAGTTCATCACCATCTCTGGCTCTAGCCCAGGAATACCATGTCCTGCGCTTGCCAGCTGCCTACTGCACCACAGGAAATGCACACACAAACCCAGATCAGTCATGGAAAAAATTAAAAGGATATTACTTTTTTTTTTTGCTTTTCAAAATCCAGTTTCCCTGAATGAACACAAATATATAGAGATATATATCCTTTTCCTAAGGTTTGATTCCTCCCCCAAGAATAAAATAGAATATTTACAAAACAAAACCCCCCAAACCTCTTAAAAACCCTATAGAGCTTGAATAGCGCTATTTCTTTAAAAAATAAAAAGTTCCCAAAAGCAATGAGAAAAAAATTCAACTGATCTTGGCTCAGGGGTTTCATTCAAAACAAGGAGCTGGGTGTGGTGAGTGGGTGAGTGTGTGATGAACAATGAGAAAAAAAAAATACACAAAAATGAAAACATACAGTGCAGGGATGTATGAGGTAAACAGTATCTGGCCTTACATTGCAACTGGTCCAAACCAGACACCAGACACCAGTCCAAGTCGTCAACCAGGGCTGCAGGAAAGCCCTGGGATGTATTTGCCATTCTTTCTTTCCTGATTTCCTTTGCTGTTCTCACAATTCATTTCTCTGAATGTCTGAAACCTGAGTAATTCAAGTGTTCCTTGGTTTTCCCCTGTTTTATTAAATTTTCTTTATATATGTATATATATATTTTTCTTCTATTTTTGGCGTTAGCTGTGGCTCCTTTATGGATATCTCCCCTCCCCACCCGTATCTTCCACCACCCCCGGCCCTATTTGGCCCACCTTTCAACCCCCTGCCCAGTCTGACCGGCTCCCGGGGTAGGGGGCAGCGGGTAGGGAGTGGTGAGGTTAAGGCAATGAATTATTTGAGGTAGAAGATGTGGGGGGTGCAGATAACCCCGCTGGCCCGGCCTGGCTGCCCACGCTGCTGCAGGTCCCACTGTTTCCTCCCCGGCTGCTGCCACCACCACTTTTGCTGGGAGCTGAGGGTGGCGTGGGGGCCGGTGGCTGAGCAAACAGCACTCCTAATGCAAAACAGAGGACAGACGAATCATGGAGACTTTAAAAAGATTATGTGACAGGTACAAGGGGCTCCCTGAACACTGATCCCCTGCAAAGTCCACCCAGGGACCCACTAGGACACCCAAGACACCTCTCTTAATCATTGCTTCCCATAGGGATCTTTGCCAGCAACCCAGCTGTTCTGTGTCCCCAGTGCCACTTGGTGGCCTACTCAGCAACTGGCCTGACTAGATTATTTTACAAGGAACTCTGAAACATCACTTGTGTAGTTCACCCTTAAAAAACACAGATGTTAGAGGTAGTGATCCCCGGCATAGTTGAATATGCACATACCACTTTTGACTACCCGAAACTTAACCACTAATAGCCTACTGTTGACCGGAAGCCTTCCTAATTACATAAACAGCTGATGGACACCTATTTTATATGTTATAGTATTACATACTGCATTATTAGAATAAAAGTGAGCTACATAAAAGAAAATGTTAAGAAAATCATCAGGAAAATTCGTTTACAGTATTTATTGAAAAAAACGCACAAATAAGTGGACCCATGCAGTCCAAACCCTTGCTGTTCAATGGCCAACTGTATTTTTAAGCACTTACTATGTGCTCAGCACCATGATACATACTTACTATGTGGTGAGCACTGTACTAAGTACACTACATTTTATTATATATGCAAGTTTTCAAGGTAAGGAACTTTGCTTGCTCTAATGGCTGGGCTCATGCAGGCCAGACCCATGAGTTACCCAGAACTCCTGAGTTAACTGGGGAATGAAGTGGTCAAGGCATTACCTGTGTACATAATCCCGTTAATCTCCACTGACATGCTAATACTGTTGCTGCCGTTGGTACTAGTCAAGTTTGCAGCTGAGTCCTGGCGGCTCTCAGAGGCTGTGGGAAGAAGAAATGCTACCATTTGGAATCACAAACCCATCTGTATGATGATCTGTTTCAAGTCTTTAAATTTCACAAAGCAAAGGACTGTACCCACCACCAGGTGCACACAGGACATACTCAATAAATATCAAATAAAAATGTTTTTCTTGGCCCTGGCCGGTTGGCTCAGTGGTAGAGCATCGGCCTGGCGTGCAGAAGTCCCAGGTTCGATTGCCGGCCAGGGCACACAGGAGAAGCACCCATCTGCTTCTCCACCCCTCCCCCTCTCCTTCCTCTCTGTCTCTCTCTTCCCCTCCCGCAGCCGAGGCTCCATTGGAGCAAAGATGGCCCCGGCGCTGGGGATGGCTTCTTGGCCTCTGCCCCAGGCACTGGAGTGGCTCTGGTTGCAACAGAGCGACGCCCCCTGGTGGGCGTGCCGGGTGGATCCCGGTCTGGCGCATGCGGGAGTCTGTCTGACTGTCTCTCCCCGTTTCCAGCTTCAGAAAAATAAAAATAAATAAATAAATAAACAAAAATGTTTTTCTCTGACATTTGCTTTTATCATGATTGTAAGTCTTAAGCAATGTCACACACCCAAATCATGTCATTCTTTTTAACAGCCACAAAGTCTTCCAGACGTGACTCATTCATTCCTCACTGATGGACACACACGTCGCTTCAAGGCCTCACTGTTATGACATCACATAAATGACTGCAATGAACAAACTTGTCTATACAGGTATCCCCCACTTTTTGAAAATTCACTCTATACCTCTTCCAAAGGCTTTTTAGCAATGTCCTACTTTCAGATAGCAGGAGACATCTGTGTTTCCTTGAGCACCTGTACTAGTTCTATTATAGATACCAAAGAGATCACTGATTCACATTTTCTATTTTTAAAAGAGATTGCCAAATTGTCACCTGTTTACACTCCCAGCAGCAGGACCCATTTCCCCACATCCTGACCAACATTTAATATTTTCAAACTCTGATGGGTGAAAAATGGTATCTCCTTGTTAACATGCAGATCCCAAAATAGACAGAGTTGAGCAGCTTTTCATAGGAATTTGTCACACTGCCCATTTTTTCCTATTGATTTATTTGCCTTTCTTTCTTGTTGATTTATAGGCACTCTTGTGTGTGTGTGTGTGTGTGTGTGTGAGAGAGAGAGAGAGAGAGAGAGAGAAGAGAGAGAGAAGAGAGAGAGACAGAGAGAGAGTCAGATAGGGACAGACAGGAAGGAGAGAGATGAGAAGCATCAAATCTTCATTGTGGCACTTTAGTTGTTCATTGATTGCCTCATATGTACCTTGACCAGGGGGCTGTAACAGACCAAGTGACCCCTTGCTCAAACCAGCGATCTTGGGCTCAAGCTGGTGAGCCTTGCTTAAACCAGATGAGCCCACGCTCAAGCCTGGGACCTCGGAGTCTCGAACCTGGGCCCTCTGTGTCCTAGTTCGATGCTCTATCCACTCCATCACCACCTGGTCAGGCGATAGGCACTCTTGACGGAGGCTGGCTCCAAGACCCTTATTTTGTCAGACATTCAAGAAACATGGAAGGTCTGGGTGCCGGTTTGATACCTTGGCTGTTGATACGAATGCTCATGGGTAGCTGGGCTGTCATGGCCAGGAAGTTCTGCTGGAGCGCTCGCTGCATGAGCCGTTGCTGCTCATCTGCCACCAGGGCCATCTTCTTTTCCGGAGGCTCCCCAGACTCCAGCTTCTCCCGAAGCTGCTCCAGGGCGGCTGCCTGGGCTGCCACGGCTGCCTGGGCTGCTGCTGCTTGTACTGCTACTGCCTGGGCTGCCACCACGGGGTGGCCTGCCAGGGAGACTGGCAAGCGGCCAGGAACCGTGATGGGGATGGCCGAATCCTCCTCTAAACAGGAGAGAACAGACACTGATGGCCAGAAGGGAAGTGAGGCGGCCTGGCTTAGCCTTCCACCAGGCAGGAATGTGCACCCTCACTCCCTCTCCAGGGAAGTAGCTAATAGACACAGTGCTATAAAACCTTTTCTACAGGAGACCAATAGTAGATACATCACACTGGTGATACTGGTCATAATAACACTAGTTATATAGTAGTATTATAGCAGTCTTTAACATTAGGACTACATAGACACTGTGATTATATAGCATATAATATAGATATATAATACTAATCATAACAAGGGCTCAGAACATGTCTTGTCTAAACCACTTAACATGAACTATCTCAAAGGGCCATTTCAACAACCCTAAGTAAGAAAACTGAGGCTCAGAGAGGATGCATAACTTTCCCAAGAACACAGAACTGAAGAGAAGTAAGCTGGGATTCAAAACCAGGCAGCCCAACTCCAGAACCAGCTCGTAATCATTCCCTTCTTCTGTGGCTGAAACAAATGACCTGTCATTCCAACCCACCTGTTCCACTGGAACCCACTGTCTCTTCTTACCCGACTTTCTCTCAGGTCAATCCCTGGTCACCAAGTGCTACCCCTACATGCTGGGTGCCCTATGGCCTTTGCAGTAGGTGGGTTGTTGGGGTTTTTTTTTTAAGGTTTAAGATTTTTAGAGAAAGAGCGAAAGAGAGATAGGAACACTGATCTGTTCCTATGCTGTGGATCGAACCAGCAACCTTTACACTTTGGGACGATGCTCTAACCAACCAAGCTATTCAGCCAGGGCTGCAGAAGAGTTTTTGTAGTGCTCTCTTTCACCTCTCTCTTCTCGTCTCACTCAAATGCCTCAACCATCTTCACCATCACTGTGGATTGCTGTCTGATGTTTCCAGGCTCTCTCATAACTCCTTTAGGTCAGATCCCTTTATCTTATCTGCCACCATCTTCCCTAACTTCAGCATGAGGCCTGGCCCACTGGATGCTTAATAACCATTAACAGGTATTGTCAGAACTCTCCAAAGCTGGGAGGCTAAACCAAGGCCCACAGAAGGCTGAATGAGCTAATATTAGCAAGACCTAACTTTTCAGGGCCTTTTGGGGATCACCTCAGATCCTCGGGCCGCTCTCAGAAAGTAGGGACTCAGGAGTCACAGTCTGTGTGGCAGAGTAGAAGTGGGAACTCAGGCAGGTGAACTGGCCTCCTTAAGGCCATGCTACCTACCACATGTGCTACTGGTGTTCTATGTTAGGAAGGATTTGAGGCTCAGTGGGAGAGAGGACTGTGATTGACTGGTGATGTCTGCCATGGGTGGGGATTAGAAATAGGGGACTGTCAGTTATCTGCAAACCTGAGCTTGTTACAGGCTGTGTATTTTATACACTGAAAGCTTCCAACAACTCTACAAATAGGGAGTAATTGTCTTCACTTCACTTATAAGGAAATCAGGCTCAGATAGGGGCACTGGGCCACTGAGGGGTACCTAGCAATAGCTTCAGGGATGATTAAATTGTCAATTTGATAGACTCACACTATAATCTCAATGGTGTCTGCTGGGACTGAGTGTTTCGAGAAAGATTCTAAAGCCCAAAGGGAAAATAATATAGTTACCAACTACACTGCTCACAAAAATTAGGGAATATTTTATCACTTCATATTCATTTTAAAATATCCCCTAATTTTTGTGAGCAGTATAGTAATGTCTATCATAGGCAAGGATTTGGAAAGAACTTCAGTGACGAATAATGTCAACCACAGGCAAAAGACTAAGTCAATGCTACAATAAATAACTAGCAATGCATGCCACAGGATTAGTACAGGGCTCTTAATAATGTCTGCCTCGTGTTGACCGGAAAGACAGTGATTAGTTAGTAATGTCTGTCATGGGCTCAGGATGGAAAAATTGTGCTTGATTTGTTATGTCTGCCTTGGCATAGAATTGAAGAAAAACACTTGACTAGTAGTGCCTGCCGTGGGCTCAGAATTAGAAAAAAATGGATTGACTTGTAATATCTGCCTGCTGTGGGCATGGGGTTGGAAAAATGGTGGTTGATTGAAAATATTCACCATGAGCACAGCATTGCCAGATTTGCTGCCCTCTTCTATGACGACTTTGGGGTGTATAAACCTGTCTACCCAGAGACGGAAAAAGGTACCTACCCCACAAGGCCATATACCCTAAGTTTGGATCAGTCCCCAGGCTTGTGCAGCACCTTACCTTTCTTTTTTTTAAAATTTTTATTTATTTATTCATTTTAGAGAAGAGAGAGTGAGAGTGAGAGACAGAAAGGAGGAGGAGCAAGAAGCATCAACTCCCATATGTGCCTTGACCAGGCAAGGCCAGGGTTTTGAACTGGTGACCTCAGCGTTCCAGGTCAACGCTTCATCCGCTGCGCCACCACAGGTCAGGCAGCACCTTACCTTTCTTGATCTTGGGGGCTGGGGTGATGGAGCTGCCGTTGGTGCTGGTGGCCAGGCCCAGGGAGGACACAGGCAGCTTGGGTGAAGAGAGCATGCTGTGTGCACCACCTGGTGAGTAGGTGAAGAGGGAGCCCCCAAAGCTCTGGCGCCGGCCCTCCCGCCGGTTGCTGTCAATGGCTGCCTGGAGCTCATTGGGGTTGCTGAGGCCACGTTTCTCACACTCATAGGGGTACAGGTACTTCATGTACCTGTAGACAGAGGTGAAGGGACAGGGTGGCACCTGGGACACCTCCTGTGGCTCCCTGCTGCCCTCAGCATAAAGCAGACCTTGCTGTGGCATTACTTCCCAGCCTCCATCGCCCATGGCAGCCAAAAAATCACTTGGCAATGCACAGAGCCAGACTTTCACTTATGATGTTCCATTTCAATGCTTATCCCCTTGATTACCTCCTACTAATCCTTTTTTTTTTTTTGACAGAGACAGAGAGAGTCAGAGAGGGACAGATAGGGACAGAAAGGAAGGGAGAGAGATGAGAAGCATCAATTCTTCGTTGTGGCTCTTTAGTTGTCCATTGATTGCTTTTTCATATGTGCCTTGACCATGAGGCTACAGCAGATAGAGTAACCCCTTGCTGGAGCCAGTGACCTTGGGTCCAAGTTGGTGAACTTTGCTCAAACCAAATGAACCCGTGTTCAAGCTGGTAACCTTGAGGTCTCAAACCTGGGTCCTCCACATCCCAGTCCCATGCTCTATTCACTGCACCACCACCTGGTCAGGCTCCTACTAATCCTTTAATACTCAATTCCAGAAACCTCAGAGACAGGACCTTCCTTAAAGCCCCACCCCAAGGTTCTCAAGATTCAGACTCCTCACATAGCCCAGTGCCTCTGCCCCAGGCCCTTTGTACTCGCAGCACTCACTGGGTCCGCAAGGTGAAGGCAGCACTGGTAATGGACGTGGGCAGGTTGAGGCCCTTGGTGATCTCACGCCACAGCTTCTTATTGATGACCTCCACCAGGCCGCCCTTCTCTGTCACCAGCACATACAGCATGAACAGGTCAAGCACCTGCTTGGCCATGATGGGTATCCGGTTCACGGGTGTCCCTGTGGGGGAGGGGGTGCTATTGCCAGGGCAAGAGCCCCGCCTGCTGCAGATGTCAAGTCTGTAGTTAACACACCAGTTCAAAGCGGGGGTCTCCCAGCTGTGTTGACATCAGGGTGAGTCATTCTGGGCACTGTGGAGTGTCGAGTAGTGTCCCTGGTGCCCACCTGCTCGATGCCAGGAGCACCCCAAGTTGTGACAATTACAGATATCCCTGACATTGCCCAGTGACTCCTGGGGACAGGATCACCCCAGGTAAGACCCCCCACTTCCCGCCACCCCCTGCCTACTCCAGACAGCACTAAGATAACATCTCTGCCTCAGTTTCTTTCTTTCTTTTTTAGAATTTTTCCATTGATTTGAGAGAGAGAGACAGAGAAAGGACAGGAGGGGAAAGAGAGAAGAAGCATCAACTTGTTGTTCCACCTAGTAGTTCCATTTAGTTGTGCACTCATTGGTTCTCATTTGTGCCCTGACTGGGACCAAACCCACAACCTCCTGGGTGAGCCAGAGCAACGCTTTATACAGAGGCACTTGGCCAAGGCCTCTGGCTCAGTTTATCAGTGGTGATCTGGCTCACTGCTGAACTCACCTGAGGGGAGGAGAGAGGTATAGAGGAAATGCTGGGGCCAACCTGGGGGAGGGGCACGAGAAACGCAGCCTTTGTTATTCCTACTCCCATCGCCAATCACACAGCTGCCCAAACAACTCCCCCTGCCTGTGTTCCCAGAGGTTTGCTACTTCCCAGTCTGGGAAGGTTTGTAGTGTGTACTTGCTTGTGTGTGTGTGTGTGGGGGGGTCAGTTTTGTGGGGGTGTTGTAGTCAGGAAGAGAGAGCTTGGTGAATCCACTTGGCAGCTTAGAGAGTAGGGCAGTGGGCTAGCCCAGGGAGGGGAGGGTAGTGGGCTAGCCCAGGAAGGTTGGTGGGCCAGCCCAGGGAGACAGGGTGGTGGGCCTGCCCAGGGAGAAAGGAGGGTTGGGCTAGCTCAAAGAGGGGAGGACTAGCCCCTGCAGATAGGCCTGCACAGAAGTACCCAGCCTCAAAGCATTCAGATCTCAGCATGGCTATATCTGGCACCTTCTGGCTGATAGTGGAGAAGGCTCCCTTGAAAGCTCTGTTCCTGGCAGCAGAATCCTAGGTTTACTTTCTATGCATCTCCTTGCCCTGTCCTGCTCACATGGGGTCCTCAGTGCCCAGCCCAGCCTGGCATAGAGCAAGCATTCAATAAATAGTGAAGGCTAACAGGCTGTCTCACAGCCCAAGGGTCATGCTTACCCCCATTTAGAGACAGGCAAAGGGAGTCTGCAGGATGTGACCTAATGGAGGAAGGTTCGTGTAAGGGGCCAGCTTGCCTGCCCCGGGGCAAGGATGATGCCCTCCACCTCTGGACATTCCAGAACCACCTCCCACCAGCTTTGGTTGCTTTCCGGCCCTTCCCACATTGTAAAATCCCCAATGAACTGAAAACCACTTGAAGCAGGGGCAGGAAGTTGGACCTCAGACCCTCACCCCCTGACACACACACACACACACCAATTCCAGAGAAAGCAAAAAAGCAACAGGAGTGTTAGCACACCTAACCCAGAAATGCAGCCACTGTGCCATCCTGCTGGGACACAGATTTAGGCTCTGTCTGGGTGGGGTGGGGGTGGAGAATTAAGGAATCAGATCCTCATGGCTCTGTGGCAGGCGGGGCCTGGACGGATGTTTATAGAAGGAGGGGGTTGGGAGAGTACAGAGAGGCATTGATGGTGGGCCTTGAGGGATGTGGGGGCGATAAGAAAAGGTGGAGAGGTCATCAGGGAAATAGCAGGAGGGTGGGGTGCAGGCTTTTACTTCATGACCCTCTGTCAGGAATTCAGGGGAAGTAGCTTGTGGGATACAGAACATAGTGTCCAGGGTGAAAGGGGTCTGACAGATTCTCAACCCCAAAGGCCCCCAGTTTCAGAGGGGGAGGGTCTAAGAAGACGGCAGGGAAGAGAGCGCCTTGGAACTCGGTTTTGAGGAATACATAGGAACTTGTTGGCTCCTGCCCTCCTGTCCCGGTAGAGGAGGCAGGAGTGGACACAGACCCTCAGAGCCCTGTTTGGTAAGGAGCTGGACTGACACTTCTGGGGCCCCAGCCCCCCTCTCACACAGGGGCAGCTCACAGTACTTCCTAAGTACCTCTAGAATATCAGATGGCTAGTCTTCAGTAAAATGGGTGGGCTCCAGGCCTAGAAGCTCGGAGCCCCATGGCAAGGGGGCAGAAAGGGGGCTCAGGCAAGTGTGGACAGGCTGATAAAGAGAGCAAAGGGGATCTCTCTGACCACATAGGGGACAGCAGACCTGGCTGAAGCTGAGTCGGATGATAAGGTGGTAACATGAGGGGCCCCTACCCCAGGGCTGGGTCTGAATTCTTCCATCCCGGCACAGGAGGGGTTAACTCAGAGGCTGTAGCCCCCTCCCCTTTCATCTCCTTCCCTCCTGGGCCTGGCTAGGCCTGTGTTTACAGAAGCTACTGGTGAGGGAGGGGCAGGCAGAGGCCCAGGACAAAGCAGCAGCCCCTCTGGCCCCTCCCCTTCCGGCCTCTGTGGCTCAAAGGCCATATGCCCTCTCAGGGCCTCAGTTTCCTTCTCTGGATAGCGAATCATGATAACCCCTTGGGGGGCTGTCCAGGGGTCAGAAGAATGAGCTGCATCCTGTAGTGGGCATTCCTAGGACAGACCTGGTGTCTCTGCCCTGTGGCAGCTCCAAGTTGAGAGTTGGCGGGGGATCTCTAGGGAACCCCTGGCTGCCCCTTGTCCTCTCTGAGCCTGGCTTACCCCAAATGTTCCTGATATCTTCAAATGTCTAGGCCTTAGTTTCCCCACCCAGACACTCACACAAACCAGTCCCTACTCCTCATGTCACTGTTCTCAAGGCCCAGACATTTTTTAGTGGGGCCATGGTTGGTGTCTATCTCACCCCAGACCAGGGGGAAATGAGGGGGTGGGCTGCAGCAGTGGCTCAATAAATGTGGCCCAGCATTCAGTATATCTGGGGCATTGCCAACACTGAGGACTGTTTGTAGCCCATCTTACAGATAGTTCCCTAAGGCCCCTATAGGAGCAGCGGAGGGGTTAGGGCACCAGTGGGGACGGTAGGCCGCAAGAGCTGGAAGCCTGCATGGAGAGCTGCCATCCTGTTGCCCCAGCACCCACAACCCCACTCTCCAAACATAGGCCAGCGCTGCCCTGCTGTGGGGGATCCTGGAAGCCAGGACCCCATTGTACCCTGTGTCTCAACAGCAAGGGAGAAAGCTTAAACTGTTCGTTCTGGGAGGTTTCTTGAGATAACTACCCTCCCTACTTATCCCCTGCAAGGACTTACCCCTTAGACTCTCGCAGCTGTGCCTCCCCTCTCAGATCCCACATGGCACAGCCATGACTCTCCCTCAGACAACTTCTGGATGCCTCCAGCCATGGGAAACTCATTGCCAAGTCTGACAGACCTGCCCCAGGCTGTGGCTGGCAGGGGCCCCTTTCTCATGCCCGCTTCCCACCACTTCCCAGTGCGCAGGCCTCACCTCGCTTCTGCATGAAGCTGAACAAGTCATCCAGGAACTCCTTCCTCTTGGGGTCCCCGTCCAGTTCATAGAGCTGTGAGGGTAGGAAGGGGACCGGTTAATTGATGCCAGAGCCTGGACATGGGCACCACATCGCCATTGAGAGGAGGGCCAATGGCCATGGGCTGCTGGCAGAGACAGGCACTGGGGATCTCAATGCCAGAAACTCCCTGAGGCCCCAGTAAGCAATGAGCCTGTATCCCCCCTTTCAGATGAGGACAGAGAAATCTGGATGAGTCTCCAGGGGTAGCTTAAAATGAGAGGTTTATCCTCCTATAGTTTTGGGGCCAGAAGTCTGAGATCAAGGTGTGGCAGGGCCAAGCTCCCTCCTAAAGCTCAAGGAGGGTCTTTCCTGCCTCTTCCAGCTTCTGGGAGATCCACGAGTCCTTGGGCTTGTAGCCGCATCACCCCAGTCTCTGCTTCTGCTGTCACATGGCTGTGTCCAAATTCCCCTTTCCTTGAACGACACCTGTCACTGGGTTTAGGGCCAATGCAACTCACCTAAATGCTTAACTAATGACATTTGCAAAGATCCTATTTCCAAATAAGGTCCTATTCACAGGTACTGGGAGTTGGGTCTTAAACACATATTTTGGGGACACAATTCATCCCAGACAGACAGTACCCACCCAGGTCATTGCCGTAATGACGCATCCCAACCCTGTCCAGTGAGTCACATACAAATTGAGGCAGAGAGGCAGGCGGGAGACTGTAGCCCTGTACTGTCTGAGACTCTTGACCCAGTCTCAGTTTTGAACACTGGCTGCCTGGGTTCACCAATCATCGCAGGAGGAGAAAGGGCCTCCGTCTGGGGAAGCAGGGGGTCCTCCACCCCATAACCATTACCTCACAGGTGCTGTGGGGGTGTGGGGGAAGCCAGCGGAGATAATTAGAGAGTGAGGTTGGGGCTGCAATTGGCTGAGGAGGAGGAGCGCAAACAGCAGGCTTCAAATGAAGCTCCAGGGAATATGGCCCTGTAGCTGCCTGAACACGAAGGGATCAGGACCATGGAGGGCCTTGAAACCACCAGTTAGCACCAGCTGGGCTGTAATAATCCATTATTAGGGCCCAAGAATGCCCCAACACCCAGCTACTGTGGTAGGGACATCATGGGGCCTAGGGAAGTGAGGCTGTCAGGGCCAACCACTCCTTAGCCATTTTGCCTCTCTCTGGGCCTTAGTTTCCCCATCTATGTACTGAAGACAAAGTGGGACCTCTAGGAAAGGGCTGGGGGAGACAGAAACCCAGACCTGGGTGGTCGAAGCCTTTGTCTCCTCCATCTTGCCTGGCCGGGCTGGCCGACCACATTCCTGCACTGATTTATGGCATCCAGGGAGGCCTGCATTTTCCCCTGCCTGAAGGGTGTGGGCCCTGCAGGTGGACCTTCCATGGGTGTGCTCATGCCAGGCCTCATATGTCCTCTCCCTGCCCACATAACAAACCTATGTGTGTCCCCTCCCCACTCTCCTCCTCCCTGGCTGGGAAGTATGTACTCACACAAGCCTGGTCCCCTGTCTGTCTGCCCCATAGGTCATCAGGGATTTTGTCTATTTTGTTGCCAGTGCCTAGAAGGCAGCTGAGCACACAGCAGTTCTGTGATAAATGCTAATTAAGTGAACCCTGATTTCTCGGCTTCAAGGTGGGTCCTGCTAGGCAGAGTAAGGTCAGATAGACTTGAAGAATTGGCAGGTGCCCCTAAGTCAAGTCCAAAACTTGGGAAGAGAACCTTATTTTGATATTTGCAGATACCATTAGCCAAGATGGGGTTACAATGGAGTAGGTGGCTTTAATCCAATGACAGTATCATAAGAGAAGGGACATATACAGAGAAGCCAGGTGAGGAAAGAGGCAGAGACTAGGGTGATGTGGTCACAAGCCTAGGAACACGGGAGCCCCCAGAAGCTGGAAGAACCCTCCTTCCCAGCCTTCAGGAGGCATGGCTCTGTGACACCTTGATTTTGGACTTCTGGCTCCAGAATGTAAGAGGATAAATTGTTGTTTTAAGCTGTCTAGTGTGTGGTCATTTGTCACAGCTTGGAAACTCATTCAGGGGCAACATGTTCTCCTTTGAGATCCTGACCCAGGTAGAGGAGGGTCCATGCTGCCTAAACCTGTTACCCAGACCTCAGTGCTCCTCCTGCCTCAGTTTCCTCATCATATGAGGACACTGTGCAATAAACACAACAGCATGACCCCTAGCACCTGGAACCATTACAACTCCCATATTCCAAGTGGGAAACTGAGGCTCAGGGTAGAGCCCAGCTGCTCTATGACCCTTGGCAGAGGTGACTGGTTCTGCAGGGACAGGGTAGGGGGCTGATAACTTCTATGCCAAATGGTGGGCAGACCCTTGTGGGGCCAGGGTGTAGTATAAGGCCATAAAGGGATGTGTGGTGAAGGAGACAGCTTTAATAGCTGTGTCATGGCCAGCTGACAACAAAGCCGGGCAGTAAAGGCCGCCCCAGCTTTATGGGGCTATGGCCCCAAGTTCCGCACCCTGTGGTGTGTGTCCCGCCCTGGCCAGCTGGTTGGGGCTGTCCACAGGACATGGGGGTACTGGGGATGGTGTCAAGACTCTCCATGGTGGTGTCTAGACCCACCTCGCGAGGGCCAGTGGGCCGGGCTGCCTGTTCTCACAAGGCTCTGGAGTCACACAGCTGAGCCACAAGACATCCTTCACCACACCCGAACTTCAGATCTGCCTGGATTCTCTGGCTGGAACCCTGCCCCTTTCATGGTGGACCAGGAGGCGCCAATCAAACACCTGCCATACCCAGGGCCACAGACCCAGAGTGGACACTGGGCCAAGCCTCTGGGAACCCCTCTTTGGGGTTGAGGGCTGAGATTAGGGCCCCACTCTCCTTCCTGAGACCTGATTTCCCAGAGGCCAAGTGCCAGGCTCTGAGGACAGGTCTCACTCTGGCTCCTGTCTGATTATAAAGATACCCATCCCTGAGGCCTACAAGGTCCCACAGCCCCTGCCAGCCCCTATGCTGTCTCACTTGACCACCTGCTACTTCTGAAACCCACCAGACGGTTCCACCTCTCAGCCTTTGCCCTGGCAGCTCCACACACCTGGAATGCCTTTCTCAGCTCTGGCCCAGCTGACTTCCCCTTCATCCAGGGCTCCCACTCGGCTCAAAACATCAGCCTCACCAAGGACTCCGACCTCCTTGAAAGAAGCCGTTATCCTCCAATATCTCTGCCACAGCTCCATCTCTCCCAAATATTCTGCTTTCACTTAGAACACATTTACTGATGACGGTGGTTCCTTGCTCATCGCCCTCCTTAACCCTCATGTCACCAGAGTCACATGGATTCACACCCTGGTCTGGTTCCCTGTCCATCTACCCCAGCAGAATGCAAGGGATTTGGTATGTTTTGTCCCTAATGTCTAGAATTGGACACCATCAGAAACTCATTAAATGGGCCTGGAATTCTCAGTGTCGCATAAGCACAAGGATGCTCATTCTTTCTCAAACCCAGATATGCCTGAGCCAGGGCCATACTTGGTGAGCTGCATCACCCACTGTGTTCACTTCCTGCCCTGTGACCCTGTACCCATCCTGCCCTTCCCAGGCCTCACTTTGTTCAGCTGTGGAATGGGTGCAAAAGAATGAGAGATGTGGATGTGAGAGCCTGGGCTGGAGGCATCCAGAAGTGATCCCTAAGTGCATGGCTCCCTTCTTCTCTTTCACCTACAGGTGGGGTCACTGGGACACACACAGCCCCGGCCCCTCTGCCTATAGTGACTGCACTGGGGCTCAATCCAGTGATGATGTCCAGCCATGAATTACCAAGACTGGGCTGACCATGTATCTATCGCCTCCTCCCAAGCACCAACCACTTTGAGAAGAGAAAAATGAGGCTCAGAGTTGGTGGAGCACAGCATGCCTCCCACATACACACACTTAGCAGTCACAGGGGCCTTTCCAGGCAATCTGAACATGACCCTCCCCTGCCCTACAGTCTTTCATGGCTCCTGGCACCCCCACCAAACACCTCGCTTTACCTCCCTGCCCCCACCACCCTCTGCTTCCAGTCCCTGGCTGGTCTCTGCTTTCTGAGCAAAACAAGCACCTTCTCTCCCCTCAGGGCCTTGCACTGGCTGTTCCCTCTCCTGGAATGCAGCTCCCCAGATCTCTACACAGTCAGTCCCTCCTTCTTGCCCAAATGTCACCTTCTTAGGGAGCTCCCCCTGCTCTTTCTCACCCTCTGACCCCTTCATCTGCTAGTTTCCTGCTAAGCACTTTGCACAAAGAGCTCAATCCAGAGATCCTGACAACTGCCTTGCTTTAGGCCCAGCCTGCAGGGGCAGGGGAGGGGTGAGGGTGCTGGGGACCCACTGAGGAACACCCCCCCCCAGGAGTGGCCACTGGGCAGTGAGGTGAAGAAGCAGCAAATAAAGACAGGAGGTCCCAGGGCTCAGGTGGGGGCGGGGAAATGTGAGGTAACCACCCCCACACCAAGGGTATGGTGGGCAAACAGGAAATTCTTGTTTGTGGTCAGTGAGCATTTTCCCCACAGCCAGACAGGTTATACTGCTGACCAGCCCAAGATGATGCCCCCCACCTACTGAGGGGGTCCTTTGGAGTCAGAGAGCTCACCCTAGTGTGGGAACCCCTCCCCAACCTGCCAGCCTGGAAGAGGGAAGGAATGGCCACCATGGCCACTAGCAAATCCACAAAGTGACATGTTGGGGGTGGGGCGCTACCAGGGCCCAGCACACAGATCTCCTCCAGAGGCACTGCTGGGCCCTGTGAAGGTCACATTGCCAGAAGGCCCCGCCTGGGCAAGGGGGAGGCACCAGTTCCCAGTGTGCTGAAGGGGCCCAGGCTGTAAAGAAACAGCCAGCAGGGCCCCTGGGAGGACCTTTGCCCCCTTAAACGGTGTCTGCTCAGGCCCCCTTCCGCCACCCAGGTAGCTCCAAAGTCCACAGGGCTCCACCTCTAGACAAGGCCACTGGGCCTGCAAGGGGACCCCAACAGTGAGGCTGCTGTTGTTGGAAGCCAGAAAACTGAGAAACGGCCTAATGCCTAGTGTTCAGGGACCGATGAGTCACTGAAGACTACCATCTCTGTGGTAAATAAGGATGAGGATGGGAAGTTTATTAAAAAAAGGTATATTGCCTGACTAGGCAGTGGCACAGTGGATAGAGCGTCAGACTGGGATGCAGAGGACCCAGGTTCGAGACCCCGAGGTTGCCAGCTTGAGTGTAGGCTCATCTGGTTTGAGCAAAGCTCACCAGCTTGGACCCAAGGTCACTGGCTCGAGCAAGGGGTTACTCGGTCTGCTGAAGGCCCGCAGTCAAGATACATACGAGAAAGCAATCAATGAACAACTAAGGTCTCGCAACGAAAAACTGATGATTGATGCTTCTCATCTCTCTCTGTTCCTGTCTGTCTGTCCCTATCTATCCCTCTCTTGACTCTTTCTCTGTCCCTGTTAAAAAAAAAAAAAAGGCATATCTTTGTACTGTCCAGTACAGTTTATAGGAAACCTGAGAAGCCTGTCTTTCTCCATGTCCAGAAGCAGGCTTGCAAATGCTCAGCTTGGGCGGGAATAGACCTGACCCAGCATCGCCTGTGTGCCCAGCGGGACCTCCTCAGGCATTCCTGGGTCGCTGAGGGTCAAGAGAGGAAGGACAGATACCATCGCAGGGCAGAAGCAGGGGACCATGCCGGAACCTTGGCTGGCTCAGGGGGTTCTGTGAAGGGAGGAGGGACAGAGAAAAAGTGAAGAAGCCTGCAAGCTGGGTTGGACTCAGCCCATGGACTTTACTGCTTAATCTCACCTACTTTTTCCTGAATTTTTGAAAAAAAGTATTTATGGAGGTGAAATTCACATAACAAAGAATTTACCATTTTAAAATAAATAATTCAGTGCCATTTAGTACATCCACTACATTGTGCAACCAGTATCTCTATCTAATTCCAGAACATTCCATCACCCCCTCCTCTTCCACAGCTCCTTGGCAACCACTAAACTACTTTCTGTGTCTGTGGATTTGCCTGTTCTGAACATTTCATATAAAAGAATCACACACTGTCTGGTATTTCTTGTCTGGCTTCTCACTGAGAATCATGTTTTCAAGGTCCATGCATGTTGTAGTAAGTGTCAATGCTTCATCCTTTTCATGGCCAACCAATATTCCACTGTGTAGCCTGATCTGTGGTGGTACAGCGGATAGAGTGTCAACCTAGAATGATGAGGTCGCTGGTTCGAAACCCTGGGCTTGCCTGGTCGAGGCACATATGGGAGTTGATGCTTCCTGCTCCCTCCCCTCACTAAAACAAATAAATAATTAAACAAAAACAAAAAAGAAAAAGAAAAAAAATGTATTCCACTGTGTGGATGGGGTCATGTGTCTATCTGTTCATTAGCTGGTAGACATTTAGATTGGTTTCTACCTTTTGGTTGTGTGAATCATGCTGCTATGAATGTGTGTGTATAATCTCACCTATAACATCTTTTAGGTTTTGGACAAATATTGATTCATCATAGTAACTCCTATAAGCAAAGTGAAACTACTGTGAAACAAAGTAAAGAGGGCAGCCTCAATTCCCATAAAATACCTAAGAGCAACCAGGATGGTTGATGCTACTTCCTCCCTGCAGCCTCCCATGGGCAGAGGGTCTGAGGGGCTTTCATTACCTTTACATGAAGAGCAGGCTGTGTCTCCCCTGCTCAGAAGCCAACTGTGGTTCCCTACTACTCAGGAGAAAATCCAAACTTCCAGCCTGCCAGGCCCCACGCTGGCTGATCCGCTACACATCTACGTCCCTATCCTGTCTGTCTGCATGCTTACTTTACGCCAGTCACACCAGCCTCCTCACTTCTCCCCACACCCAGTCCTGCCCTGAAGCCTCTCTATTTGCTGGTGCCTCCAACAAGAGTCCCCTTCCTCCAACATTACCCTCACTCAGGCCTGCAGCTCTGACCCTCAAACCAGGCCAGCGCCATGAACATACTAGCATCTGTTATGGTCCTGTGATTGTGCATTATTTCAAGATGGCTTCTTCCCATCTTTCTCCCCACCTAGATGAGAGCCTTCAAGGGCATAATTGGGGTCTCTGGGTACAGACAAAAATCCTGGTATACAATAGGCACCCGCTAATGAAGGAAGGGGGAGAGAGACCACACTATGCTCTTGCACCCTCCATCTGTCTCCCTGACATTCCCCTCCCAGCAGCTCTCTGTCTGCTCACTGATAAAAAAAAACCCCTCATGTTATGGGTCACTGGTGAGGCCCTTCCCTGCCATCTAACCAAGATGACTCAGCACTCACTGCCGTTACTGGGCCCCAGGTGGGCTGGGAGTAGCATCCCTGGGGGCCGCTCAGCCTCTCCCATTTACAGAACTGCTGCTGGATGGAGGGGGTAGGCAGGGTGACATCACACAGTCCCCTGTGCCTACTCTGCAACCAGGGAAACTAAAGTGGCCAGAGGGCGCCCTGCAAGCTCAGTGACCAGGTTCATACCAACCACATGCTAAGTGCTTGATCTGCCCTTTTCCACGTGCACAGGACAGGGAGGACAGGGCCCAGTGTGCACACTCCTCACCCAACATTATGAGGCCTAGAGATGGCAAAGCTGATCCAAGAAAACCAAGAGATGGCAAAGCTGAGTGAGCCCTAAGGCCAAGTCTTGCCCTCTCCCACAGAGACCCCAGAACATGGACAAATAGACAAATAGATAAAATCAGAATGGGGCTCTGTAGGGTTACAAAAGTCATTTGGGGAAATCCTCCTTGTCTGCACCTCAAGCCTCAGTTTTCCCATTATGAAGTGGGTGTGGAGGGATAGCAACGTGATCAGGAAGCCATCACAGCAGCTTCTCTCTCAGCTCCAAGGGGCAGCAGGACTCTGGCCTCAGAATGCCAGCCCAGGCAGACACCCAGGGGTTTTGTTTGAGGTTTTCCTCCTATTTTGGAACTCCCAGGACACAGCACAGAGGAGGTAAAGCCCAAGTGAGAGCTCTCAGCCCATGGGGTTTTGACTGGAACAGTCCATTCTGCAGCCATTATTGAACAGCTGTACCTCAGGCCCATGCTGGATGCTGAGGATGTAGTGTGTCCAAGAGATCCAGATGCCCCTTAGAGCCCAGGCCAGCTGGGGAGATGGCCAGTGAGCAGGAGACTCATGGGAGCTGGGACCCCTAAAGAAGGGGGAAGGGCAGAGTCAATTGCTGTTTGGGCTTAGCAGTGGCCATAGGCCCTTACCAGGAGTCACCTACCTGTGCACCTGACCCTGGGGCACCCCCACCAGCCACTTGGCCCTTTCGCTTCCTGTCGCTGCTCCAGGCAGGGCCTCCTCCACACAGATGCTGCAGGGGCCCCACCAGGCTTGAAGGAAATTGGGGAAGTGATTCTGGGCAGGGCAGAAACATCTGTCCGCTCAAGCACCCCTCCCCAATCGGTCATGTGTTCTTTCACTGAAAAGACACAGCACCCGCACCCACAACAGATATTAATAAAAAGCTCCAGAAACGAGTCATAGAAGCAAACACATGAAGGCACGTCTTTATGAATTTCCGGAATGCAAGGTTCCAAGAATGGCCCTGACCCCAAAACCTCTTCTTTTCTCCTGGTCAGTCTTGCATGTGACAAGGGCCATCCGTGAAGTAGGTAGGGGTGCACCTGGGCATCCAGGTGGAGACAGGGGACTCACTGGAAGAAGGGCATGTAGGGAGGAGGGTCTGGCTTCAGGAAGATGGCTAGGGATGAGGGACAGCAGGAGGAACCACCTTGATGGCAGGCCCACAGGGTATATATACTAGGCGGTCTGGCATTGTGGATGCACCCAGGACAGGAATCAGGAGAGACACTTCTAGGAAGTGGAGTGGAGGAGGGAGGTGGTTGTCTTATGCTGTCATGCAAATGACATGCAAATCCAGGTGGCCTCTCAACCACCTGGAAAAACCACCACCAAAGCTTGGCCCTGAGCTGACCACTATCCAAACTGGACCCTATTTCACAGATGGGGAAATAGAGACTTTGACAGAAAACCATGGAGATGGACTCAAACCTAGACTGAGCCCAGATTGAGCCCTTGGTGCCTCAGGAATGGCTGCAGGGTGCACTGGCCTTATCTGTATCACCAGGTGGGGAGGGGCCTCCACCCCAAAGCCTCTTGCTCTCAGGGGCTCTGGGCAAATGCTTCAGGGTCAGCAAGCCCCAAATCCAGAATCTCCCTCCTCCCCCTCAGCAAATACTAATCTGCTGTTCCATGCTGCCCTTGGGGCATTTCACATGGGGGTCCAGGGCCTATACAAACATGAGTCTCATGATATTGCCTGGCTGCTGGATTGTAAATGCCTCCAGTCCAAGCCCTGAGCCCAAGGCCCAGCACCTAAGAAATAAAAATCCTGTCCTGGAGCCCTGGCTGGGTGGCTAAGTGGATAATGTCACCCTGGCGCACCAAGGTTATGGGTTTGATCCCTAGTCAGGGCATGAATGAGAGGCAAACAATGAGTGCACAACGAAATGGAACTAAGTAAAGCAATGAGTTGATGCTTCTCTCTCCCTTCTCTTTCTCTCTCACACACACGTTAATAGAAAAATAAAAATTAAAAAAGTCCTGTCCTGGGTTTCCTCAGAAAGAAACCAGCCCTGTTTCCCTGCAGTTGGGCCCCTGGGCAGTCCCAGAACATGCCAGAAGGGACTTTCCTAGTGGTTGGAGCTGTTCAGAAAGATCTACCTGGCCAGGGAGTGAGGTCTCCATCACTCCCAGTCCAGGTTCTCTGAACAGAAACCCAGCCAGTGCCAGCAGCTTCAGAAGTAGCAGGCCAGGGCACAGACTGCTACCTTGCTCCGGCCAAGCTGACCAGGTCCGCACTGTCACGGGACAGCAGCAGGTATAGCAGGAAATAATGGGGCTGCTTTCCACCTCCCTCCCAGGAGTCAAGAAGGGGCCCTGGTGGGTTCAGGGCATGGAGTCCCCACCAAGTATTCCCAAGGAAACCTCTGCCAGACCCTAGGCTGAGGGCAGGCCGACAGGAACTGCCTGCCCCACCCGTGGTAGCCAGCAGCCTCAGGGTACCACCCAAGCCTGCCTCCCAACTGCAGGAGGGGGAGCGCCACTCCTAGAACATCCCCACTTCCTATGGGAACTTCTTTTGCAGGGAGACAAAGAGGGGAGAGGAGATGCCAGCTGGGCGGCCCTGGCAAGCACATAGCTGGCACCCACCACATGGTGCCCCTCCTCTACCAGGACACTAGGTAAACAGTAACAAATAACGATGACAACGCAATGACAACAAAATGCCAACAGCCAGTGATCTGCACCCCAGCTCAGCCAGGGTCCACCTTGTATGGTGATGGCGAAGAAATGAATAACCCAAAGGTGATTTCAGGCCCCACTTCCCTTCCAGGAATTGGGCACCCATCAGCAGTCTAGGGAAGGGACAGGGAGGAGCAAGTAGGCCGATGGCTGAGCAGAGAGGCAGCTGCCAGAGAGGGGAGGGTGGCACCCATGCACACCCACCCACAGCATACTCGCCAGCTCAGGGGCAGCCTGCTGCTCCTAGGAAAGTGGCAGCTGAGGGGGAACTGTGTGACAATGGAAGGGCGGCATCTGGGGAGGTGGGAGACAGAGAGGGAAAGAGACAGAGAGACATGGCGAGAGACAGTGAAACCAGGAGGTTCCGTGGACGGACAGACTCGGTCAGGGTGCCAGCCCATGACTGTCCCCTTGTCTCCCAGCCCCATCAGAGGACCTGGCCCAGCCTGCATCCTGAGGAGGAATTCATGGAGCTGGTCATAGAAGGGGGGTTAAATGAAGAACAGAAGGAAAGGGCAGCTGGCCCCTACCTGGTCCACAGTAAGGGGCCCTTTAGTGCTAAGGGCAAAAAGCCAGGGCAGGTACCCCCTGGGTGGGGGCTTTACAAGGTGTAGGGCTCATACCCCTGAGGGGTGGGGGTTTGGAAGCAGAGGCCAGATGACCCTTAAAGGCCCCTTATGGGGCAGAAAGAGAATATGACACAGCACTGGAGTACACAGCCACTCCCGGTCACTCTAACCTGGACAGAGATGCCAGACAACCCCCACACTAGCAGAACTCACACACACGCCCTTGACAATCCCACCTAGACAGAAACCGCCAGCCCCCCAGAGCAGCCACACAACCCCTCCTGATGTGCCCATGGCCCTGCCCATCCTAATGCGGTCTCCCAGTACACACATGGACACACCCACTCACCCAGACACAGACACACAAACACAGACACACCCTTGCTCACTAGCTGAAAGATAATGGCCCCAGACAGCCTGCCCTTGGCTGCCACGCCCACCTGGTCCACTGGGCCCCACACACCTACGGCCTTGCTGCCCAAAGGACAACAGCCACTTCCATCTGTTTGCTTTTCTTTACAGATGTGTCCCCAGTGCCCAGAATGAGGGCTGGTACACAGCAGGTGCTTCATACATGCTTGTGGAAGGAACAGGCTCAGACACGTGCACACATATGCACAGCCTGGCTTTCTGCCTGAACCCAGTCCTGTGACTCATGGTTGAGACAGTCAGGGTCCCCTGTACCCACACCAATCCCCAAAGAAGAATTGGCAGCCAGCAGGATCAGGGCCGCCCACGTCATGTGCCCAGTGGAGCCCTTGGTTCCCTGAAGGTGCCTGGCATAGTGAAGACCCGAGTCAGGGACCCAAACCTTTAAGTTTTGATTTATTTCTTGGGGTGGCTAGAAGGAACAGACTGGGCCTTAAACAGAGATTCATTCTCACGGCTCAGGGACCAGACATCTTTGATCAAAGTATGGAGGCGTTATAGAGCCATGCTCTCTCGCAAGGCTCCAAAGGAGGGTCCTTCCTGCCTCTGCCAGTGTCCCGGAGCTGGAGCCACACTGCCTGATCTCTGCCTTCATGTTGGCATAGCTGTCTCTCTCTGTGTCTGCTCTGTCTCCTCCTCTTACAAGGAAGCCTGTCCTTAGATTTGGGGCCCACCCTACTCTAGTGTGACTTCATCTTAACTAATTATATCTGCAAAGACCCTACTTCTTTCTTTTTTCTTCTTTTTTAACTTTAGAAAGAGAGGAAGGGAGAAACACTGATTTGTTGTTCCACTTATTTATGCATTCATTAGTTGATTCTTGTATGTGCCCTGACCAGGGATTGAATCCACATTTTTGACATATAGGGACAGCACTCTAAACAACTGAGCTACCTGTTCAGGGAGTGCAAAGACCCTATTTCAATATAAGGTCCCATTCTGAGGTTCTGGGTGGACGTGAGTTTTGCAGAAAATCACACTCCATGACAGGTTTCTTCCTGCAACGTGGGTTTTTATCTGTCCCTTTTCCTTTGTCTGGTAGGACAGGAGTGTGTCCCTGAGGCCAAAGGACCTGCAAGGGCGGCGAGCAGTGCTGGCTCTGCACCCTCTCTGCCCCCTAACCCTCAGCCCCATGAGACGCCCCTAGCCCCTACCACGAGGCAAGGCCAAGTCCTGAGCTGAGGCCTTCAAAAGGCAGACTGGTTATCATTTAACCCTGTGACCTCCAATTGTCCTCTGGCCGCATGCAGCCAGGCAGGCAGAGAAGGGGCAGTCTGCACCCCGCCCCCACGTGTGCCCACCCATTGGCCAGCACTCCCAACTGCTCCCCTGACCAGGCTTGGAGTGTAACCTGACATGGTGACGGCATCTGTGATGGGGGTGCTGGGCTGTCACAAAGGGCCAGGGGGATTCCCCTCCATGTCACTGCAGGTAGTGCTGGTTCTGGGGATCAAAAAATTTAGGAGGTTGAAGGGTCTTTGTGTCAGGCAGAGAAAGTGAGGTACAGAGTAGGCTAAGCCCTGGATTAGAGAGGGCACATCCCTGCCTAAGACCACACAGCATGTCGAGGGAAGAAGGAATAGAGCAGAGCAGTGAGAGTCCCTATGGTCTCTGGGGCCCTGTCCTCACTTCGGGGCTCCTTGGGACTATGTCAGCACTGCAGCTCCAGAATCTGCTGTGGGCAGGCAAGGGCAGCTGACCTGCTCCTGGGCAGCCAACGTGAACCACTGACCAGGGGACCTGACTTTCTGGCTAATTTTTAATGGGCTCCAATGAGACCTCACACTTCACCAGGCAGGGGGAGCCCAGCAGTGGCAGACACACAAGCTCCCACACAGGCACACGTGTGATTGCAGACCTCCACACATATGACCATATACAAACAAAGCTATAGGAGACTATTATTCTATCACAGACACGAGAACTCCAGGCACCAACATCAGCACACTCTGGGATACACAAGCCAAGCCACCCCCAAGTGTGGACCCCAGGACACACTCAGTGACATGTCCACATAAGTCAGAGACACATCATGTGGTATGCGCACATAGACATATACACACGGGCCACATATCAAAATATAAACAGGTGCCCAAGATGACAGATACACATAACACTACAAACAGGTTCATGAGGCCCCAGAATATGCCCACGCACACACAGGCAACAGCCATGCACTAGCACAAGTGTGAGTTACATACATAGAAAGTCTCAAATACCCGTGGGGCCCCGGCCTGGACAAACACAGATTCCAATACTCACAGAGCCCTGGAAAGACAGGACAACCCAGCCCACGAAACCATGTGATACTACCATGTCCCCACACCCACGTGCACACTCACACACCCACACCAGCAGGCAAGTCCCCACGTGGCTCACCCACGCCCATCCCCTGATAGGGCACACAGCGAGGATACTCTGCCTGCCAGGCACCGCTCCCTCCATTGGCCGCGTGTGTTATTAGAGAGCGTGGGGCGTGGCTGGGCACTTGGCAGCGGCCACCAGGGTGGGGAGCTGGCGGTGGGCGTGGGGCCAGGCCACAGCGGTGATGACCCCATGGTGGTGACCCTGTGGCTGGGTGACAGCACTGGGGCCAGATAAGGTTCTTCCGGCTGAGTCAGTGTGGTTCCCAGGGCTGGCACGGGTAGGGGCATGGTGCCAGGGGCTGGCGGGTGAGCACCCTCCCCGTGCCTGCCATGGCCCGGCTGGCTGTGAGCCAAAAGCCACAGCAGCTTTGATGAGGCAGGCGGCAGGCGCTTCCCTAGGCGGGGAGAGCTGAGCTCTCCAGGGGCTTCCCAATACCCCTCCCCGCCCCTCTGCACACGATGCAGGGCTCCTGGGGCCTCTGGAAGACATCTGGTGCCAGAGCTGGCTCCCAGGGCCCACACGGCCTGGCCTCTGGCCTACTGTGTCTCAAACACACCAGATGAGCATGACTGGGCTCAGAACCCAGTGTCTGACCTGACCTTTGCCCAGGCTGTGCTCTCCCCGTAGAATACTTTCCTTCCTGGGAAAATTCTAATTCATCCTCTTCCCCTGGTCCCGAAGGCCCAGCTGTAGTGCTGGCCACTCACTCCTGCCTGGCCCATGGACTCCAGAGGGTCCTCCCAGCATCTCTCTCCGTTCCCAGCTCCAAATCCTGCGAAGGCCCCCTCTTGAGCCTTCCTCTGGTTTGTCCTAATGTTATTATTATTATTTTTTTTTGACAGAGACAGAGAGTTAGAGAGAGGGATAGATAGGGACAGACAGACAGGAAGGAAGGGAGATGAGAAGCATCAATTTTTTGTTGTGGCACTTTAGTTGTACACTGATTGCTTTCTCATATGTGCCTTGAGGTGGAGCTAAAGCTGACCAAGAAACCCCTTGCTCAAGCCAGCAACCTTGGGCCTAAGCTGGTGAACTTTGCTCAAATCAGATGAACCCGCGCTCAAGCTGGTGACCTCGGAGTCTCGAACCTCGTCCTCCACATCCCAGTCCGATGCTCTACCCACTGCGCCACTGCCTAGTTAGGCTGTCCTAATGTTCTGCTCACCCCTTCCCTTTCCCGTTATGTTCCAGCTACACTATTCCAAAATGCAGACCCTACCCTTCTCTGTTCATCTGGCAAACTTTTACATATCCTGCAAAGCCCCTGCTCCAATGCCCCTTCCTATGGGCAGCCCTGCCTTCAATCTTCTTCTTCTAGCCTAGCCCTCACCCACTTAGGGCTGGGAATGCCTTGTCCTGCTCTAACATTCCCCAACCAGGGGCACTCTCAAGCAGGATAAAGAAAACATCTGCCAACTCCTCCCTTAGGCCCAGCAATTCCAACTCCCTATGCCATCCCACACTGTCCCAAGCAACTCTGGTGAGCCCAGAGATGTTCACTGCAATGTTGTTTAGAACAGGGAAACAGAGAAGCAGACCAACGCATTGGTGTTGCCCTACAGGATAACTTTGCATGAAGCTAACAAGAACCAGGCAACTCGGGACATTCTGATACGACAGACAGGTGCTGAGCAATGATGACATGAAAACACCTGCAAAAAGTAGTGTGTTCAGTGCAGAGTTGGGTGGAACCACCCAGACCCCTGAAAGGTCACATTTCTGAAGGGCATAAGTGGGTAGAGATAGGCTCAGAAAAACCCATGATACAGCGCAGGTTGGGGCAGGGGCTGGCAGCCTCCAGCTTCAGTGGAATCGCTCCATGTTATCCCCTCACAAGAATGGTGCTTCTGGAATAAAGAATGGACTTAAAACCCTAGCCCAGGAGCTCAGTTGGTTAGAGCGTCGTCCTGACATGCTAAGGTTGTGGGTTCGATCCTTAGGGCACATACAAGAATCAACCAGTGAATGCACAAATAAGTGAAACAACAAATTGATGTTTTTCTCCCCCGTTCTTATTATTTCTCTCTAAAAATTAAAAATTTCTAAATGGACTTTAAACTGTATATATTTTTTGTAATTCAAAAAATTAAATAAGCTGAAAGAAGCAGAAAAAAAACAAACCCAAATGTGACTCAGCCTCTTGCTGAGGATGCATCTGAGCCCCACGGCTTCCCTTCCCAGTTCCAGAACCCATATCCAGGGCCAGGCGTGTTAAGAGTGGAGCAGGATACCCTTGGAATAAAACAGGCCCCAGGAGGCCAAGGAGCGGAGGGGACCAGGTGGGGTCTACAGTGAAAACTGCTGATTGCAATTTCTGCCTAAGTACCCACTGTGTCCAGGCACTGGGTCCTGATGCCCCAGTGTGAAACCTTAAACCAATTGCCTCCATTTCAGATGAAGGAAACTGAGGCTCAGTGAGGCCACCAGGCTTCCCCTAAACCTCATAGTCAATGGTTCCCTGCCCCTTGCTGGTCTGTCTACGCCCCCAGGAATGCTCTGGCAGGTGCTGGGGTCAGTCTACTCTGGAATCCAATCCCGGCTCTGACATCTTCCCCATAGCAAGTGCCTTGAACTCTCTGTGCCTTGGTTTCCCCATCTGCACCACAGGGGCAATGGCAGTTCCTTCTCTGTGAGATCAAGAGGATATACATGAGACCCTGGCCGCTAGCTCGATGGCAGAGCTTCAGCCCAGTGTGTGGATGTCCCAGGTTCGATTCCTGGTCAGGGCACACAAAAGTAACCGTCTGCTTTTCACACCTCCTCCTGCCCCTTCTGTCTGTCTGTCTGTCTCTCTTTCTCTCTCTCTTTCCCCATCCTGCAGCCATGGCTTGACTGTTTCGAGAGCATCAACCTGGGGCACTGAGGATGACTCTGTGGAGCCTCCACCTCCGCCTCAGGCACTAAAACTAGCTCAGTTGCAAGCACGACCCCAGATAGGCAGAACATCAGCCCCAGACGGAAGTTGCTGAGTGGATCCCAGTCGGGATGCATATGGGAATCTATCTCCCCGCCTCTTGCTTAGAAAAGGAAGGAAAAAAAAAAGAGGATACAAAGGAAATACCTGATTGGTGGTGGTGCAATGGGCAGACTGTCGACCTGGGATGCTTAGATCTTAGGTTCAAAACCCCGAGGTCCTTGGCTTGAGCACAGGCTCATTTAGCTTGAGCATGGGGTCACTGGCTTGAGCATGGGATCATCAACATGATTCCATGGTCACTAGGTTGAAGCCCAAGGTCGCTGACTTGAGTAAGGGGTCACTAGCTCAGCTGGAGCCCCCCCCACAGGTCAAGGCAAGTATGAGAAGCAGTCAATGAACAACTAAAGTGCCACACAACTGAGTTGATGCTTCTCATCTCTTACTTCCTGTCTAAAAAAAAAAAAAAGGGAAGAGGATACACATGAAACATGCATGAGCCGTTCAATCTGCTGCCTGCGTGCAGTTATAAATATTAGGTAAAACTGTCACTTCTACATCTATGACCTCTTTTACAAGTTATGTGGTGAGCAGAGGTCACCATGGAAAGTAGGGAAAAATATCTCAACTTTTTTTCTTTTTTTGAGAGACAGGCAAGGAAAGAAGAGAGACAGAAAAGGAACACTGAGCTGCTCCTGTATGTGTCCTGACCATGGAATCGAACCAGCAACCTCCCTGCTTGGACCCGATTCTCCAACCAACTAAGGTATCTGGCCAGGGCTTAATTTGTATTGATTTTTAGAGAGAAAGAGAAAGGAAGGGAGAGAGAGGGGAGAGGGTAGGAAGGCATCTGTTGTTCTACTTAATTGTGCTTTTTTTTTTTCTAAAGTTGGAAATGGGGAGGCAGTCAGACAGACTCCCGCATGCGCCCAACCAGGATCCACCCGGCATGCCCACCAAGGGGCAATGCTCTGCCCATCTGGGGCGCTGCCCTGTTGCGACCGGAGCCATTCTAGCGCCTGAGGCAGAGGCCACGGAGCCATCCTCAGCGCCTGGGCCAACTTTGCTCCAATGGAGCATCGGCTGTGGGAGGGGAAGAGAGAGACAGAGAGGAAGGAGAGGGGGAGGGGTGGAGAAGCAGATGGGCGCTTCTCCTATGTGCCCTGGCTGGGAATCGAACCCGGGACTCCTGCACGCCAGGCCAATGCTCTACCACTGAGCCAACCAGCCAGGGCCATAATTGTGCATTTTTTGGTTGCTTGCCACGTGTACCCTGATCAAGGATCAGACCTACAACCTTTTTGTTTCAGGATGACACTCTTAACAGACTGAGCTAACAGGCCAGGGCCAACATTTTTTTTTTTTTTTTTTTTTGTATTTTTCTGAAGCTGGAAACGGGGAGAGACAGTCAGACAGACTCCTGCAAGCGCCCGACCGACTGGGATCCACCTGGCACGCCCACCAGGGGGCGATGCTCTGCCCACCAGGGGGCGACGCTCTGCCACCACCAGAGTCACTCCAGCGCCTGGGGCAGAGGCCAAGGAGCCATCCCCAGCGCCCAGGCCAATTTTGCTCCAATGGAGCCTTGCTGAGGGAGGGGAAGAGAGAGACAGAGAGGAAGGAGAGGGGGAGGGGTGGAGAAGCAGATGGGTGCTTCTCCTGTGTGCCCTGGCAGGGAATCGAACCCAGGACCTCTGCAAGCCAGGCCGACACTCTACCACTGAGCCAACCGGCCAGGGCCTTTTTTTTAATTTATTGAATCAGAGCGAGGGATAGATAGGGACAGACAGACAGGAACGGAGAGAGATGAGAAGCATCAATCATTAGTTTTTCCTTGCGACACCTTAGTTGTTCCTTGATTGCTTTCTCATATATGCCTTGACCGTGGGCCTTCAGCAGACCGAGTAACCCCTTGCTCAAGCCAGCGACCTTGGGTCCAAGCTGGCGAGCTTTTGCTCAAACCAGATGAGCCTGTGCTCAAGCTGGCAACCTTGGGGTCTTGAACCCGGGTCCTCCACATCCCAGTTCGACGCTCTATCCACTGCGCCACCGCCTGGTCAGGCCAGGGCCAACATTTAACACAAATCAAAACCACAGTGAGCTCTGGCCAGTGGTGTACTGGATCAATGCCATGGATGTCAGCTCAAGCTCAAGGTCGCCAGTTTGAGCCCTGGTCAGGGCACATATGAGAAGCAATCAATAGCTCAACTAAATGGAACAAGTTGATGCTTCTCTCTGTCTCTCTCTATCCCTTCCTCACCCCTTCTTCTCTCAAAAAAACACTCCAGAAGACAAAGAAAAAATCAACCATAGTGAGATATCACACGATCCTCACTCGCATAGCTGGAACCAGTCATCACAAGTGTTGGTGAGGACAGGGAGAAACTTGAGCTTCATACATGGCGGGTGGGATCCAAAATGGGAGTGCCGTAGACAGCACTCAGCAGCTCCTCTAAATGTTAAACACAGAGTTACCATCTGAACTGGAAATTCCACTCCTAGGTGCACGTTCATGAAAACTGATAGATTCACACAAAATCTGCACATGCATGTTCACAGCAGCAGGATGTACAATGGCCAAAAAGTAGAAACAACCCAAGTGTTCATCCATATACCCATGGAATATTATTCAGCCATGAAAAGGAGTGACACACTGACCCTTGCTACAATATGGAGGAACCTTGAACACATGATGTTCAGTGAGAGAGGAACCAGACACAAAATGCCACACAGTGTGTGATTCCATTTATGTGAAATCTCCAGAACAGACAAATCCACAGAAAATGGATCAAAAACTGGAAGGGAAAGGGAGGTAATTTCTAAGTGGGATGGGGCTCCTTTTCAGGTGATGAAATTGATTGTGGTGATGGGCGCATAACCCTGTCAATATACTAAAACCCAGTGAATTACACACTTTAAATGGATGAATTACATGCTATGCATATTTTCTATCAATTAAGCTGTTAAAAAAATGCCAACATTTAACCTGACTGGTGGTGGTGCAGTGGATAGAGCATTGACTTGGGATGCTGAGGCTCCAGGTTTGAAACCCTAAGGTCGCCGGCTTGAGCACGGGATCACCAGCTTAAGCATGAAATCATCGACATGATCCCATGGTCGCTGGCCTGAGCCCAAGGTCACTGGCTTGAGCAAGAGGTCACTGGCTCAGCTGGAGCCCCTCAGTCAAGGCACATATAAGAAGCAATCAATGAGCAACTAAAGTGCCACAACTATAAGCTGATGCTTCTCATTTCTCTCTCCCTCTCTCTCTCGTCCTCTTACAAAATTTCTAACATTTATTTGCATTCTTGAAACTGAAGATTCAAATCCTTAAGTGGCTGAATATCTGTGACTGAGTCTGCTGATTTAAAACCTACAATGGCACTTTCTAGAGCTCAGGCATGGCCGTGTTGGTGACAGGAACTACTGGGATGTCACCAGATGCCACCTCCAATGCCAGGAGGCTTAGATCCTAATCGCTGCCCATTACACATCCTGATCCCTAGCCAGAAGCTGGCCTCCATCAGCCCATGTTCACGGGCCCCAGAGTAGAAGGTTCCAGGTTTTCCAGGAAAGATTCTATGGTCATGAACCTGCTGTTCCTGGCCCCTCCCAAGCCTGGCTGCCCCCAGTCCTGTAGCCAACAGCAGAATTTCAAGACTGTCGAGGATTCTGGAACAGAAGTCAGCCCCAGACCCTGCCAAGACCAGGGAGGAAGAGATGGAGATGATGCCAAGTGAATGGCTGGCCAGCTGGCTGCCACGTGCCAAGAAGGGGGTGGGGCAATGCCAGAGTCAACACAGTCCCTGACATCTGCAAAGTTGGCTGAGTCCAAGCCACTATTGACACTGGCTGCATAGGTGCCTGGCCAGCTGGATGGACAGGTAGCACTGGCAGCTGGACCTGCCACAAATGGGAAGAATAAATTCCCAGCACCACAGGGTAAGGCCCCTGCTGGTCCCAAACCTTCCTCAGTCCACCTCTTGGAATATAGGCCCATCGCCTGCCTGCGGGACCCAGCCTGGCAATGTCTGGCCCCAAGCTGGGCCCCACCTCAAGCCCTTTGAATAGGCTGTTTTCTCCGCCAGGTGCACCATTCCTCTGTGTATGCCTTTTACTACAACGCTCAGCCCAAACGCCACACCCCAAGAGACCTCCTCTCTCCCCTTGTAAAGACACTGAACACATCCTGTCTTACTATCCATTTACTTGTTTACTGAGCTCCACCCACAACAGGGATAAACCATAAACCATGAGAGTGACTGTGGGACACTGGGGCTCCCTGACCATCTGGCCTCAGTTTCCCACTCTGTGACCCGACCCTGAGTATCCCAAGACATCACCATCATGTCCCGGACAAGTGAAACAAAGCCCTTTCTTCTTCTTTATTTATTTATTTATTCATTTTAGAGAAGAGAGAGAATGAAAGAGAGAGAGAAAGGGGGGAGGAGCAGGAAGCATCAACTCCCATATGTGACTTGACCAGACAAATGCAGTTTTGAACCAGCAACCTCAGTGTTCCCAGGTCGACGCTTTATCCACTGCGCCACCACAGGTCAGGCCAGGCCCTTTCTTCTTGACATGAGAAAAGGTCTTTGAAGTCAGGGCTTCTGACTCCTTGTCTCCACCTGGTCTGACACCCAACATCTCCCTACCTCCCGTCACTGTTGAGGCCAGAGTAACAGGGGTTCTGTCGACCTCTGAGCCCCAAGGAGCCACATAGCTTTCTCCCTCCCACCTGGCTGTGACCCTGTGAGGTGGGGGTGTCTTTCCAGCTTCAACCGCCCCCCAATTCTGGGGCTCCTTGAGGGCTGTGTTCAGGGTTGACAACACATATTTGGTGAATAAAAAAATATAACTCGCCCACAATGTGCCCGCCTGTGTTGAACTTAGAGGACATCAGGGGCTTGAATCAGCAGAACCTGCTCCCAACACCATGCCTGTTTTCTTATTTGCAAAATGGGGTGAGCAGTTGCCCCGAGTTTCCATCCCAAAGGGAGGGAAACTGAGGGTGGGGCCATCAGTCCCACATGCAGGTTCAGGCTGGTGTTCACATGCAGGGGGCAGCCAGGGCCACTCACAGAGCCCTGAGAAGGCAATGTCTGCTGGCTTTCATTCCACCACAAAGCACCATCATCCATGTGCCAAAACCAGGTAGGAGGCAAGGTTGCCCCACCCAGCCACCTGGGGAGCTCCTGTCCTGGAAGCTGGCTGTACTCACTCTAGGGGTACCACCCCTCTTGCCTTCCCATCTCCTCCATCCCTGTCACTCCCACCATAGCCCTTGGCTTGTCCCCATGGGTCCAACTTCCAGTTCTTTACTTCATCTGTGAGTTTTCTGATATCCTGAACTCAGTCTCTGGGTCCTAGCATCTTTTTTTCCAAGTGAGGCTGAGAGTGAAGCCACTGGCTCTGAGTGACCAGCACAGGGTGGCCGGGCCTCATCTCCCTTGAGAGGGTCCCACAACCAATCCAGGGGCCAGCATCTGAGGGCAGCTGCCCTGAGGCCACTCAGGTGCACTGGCATGTCCACAGCCCCATGGAGCCCCAGGAAGGCTGGGCTCTGGGCCAGGGAGTCCAAGTCCCCTTCAGCCACTCCTAGAGGTCGGGGCAGGGCCCAGCTGGCTGAGGATGGAATGCAAGCCCCTCTGGCTGCCCCTGCCGCCATCTGGTTTCCATCTGCCCAGCCCAGCTCTGCTAAACTTCAAAGGATGCCCCGCCCGGCCACTTCCTCTGCCCTGGCCGCCCTAGAAGGCACCAGAATGGACAGCTTCCTCCCCGCCCCTCCAGAGCCCCAGGGTGCTTGGCTGTCTACACCAACGTGGCCACCTCCTGCTCAACCAACTACCTTGGGCCTCAACAGACCAGACTCTACTCAAGAGACCAGACCAACAAGGCCTCCAACCCCACATCACCAGGCCACACCCATAACCCATACTGAGCCAGGTCCAGTTGTGTGGCCTTTGCCTGGGCCATTCCCTCCACTCTGAAACCCTCTGCTTGCTCTGTCTCTATGCTTGTCCTTCTGGTGCAGACACCAAGAGCTCCGAACCTCTCCCTCCTGGCTTGTGTCCCTCATATTCATGCATTTAACACCAGCCAGCCCACCCATGGGATCCCCCGCACCCAGCTTGGCACTTGCAGACAGACGGGAGGCAAAAAACAGCCATCAGGGCTGGTTGGAAGGACCGAGTAACAGCCAGGCGCACCCGCCTCCACAAGCCCCCATTATGATGAATGACGCATGACCCACCTGCTTGAACTGCTCCTCATACGTCCAGTCCCCATGGTCAGGAGGCTGCAGCTGGGGTGCCACATGGGCAGCCCCTCCAGGGTGGGCTGGGCCAGCCCCTGGGCGCTCTTGGCCACCCAGTACCCGGGGCCCACCTTCACCTCCACGGAAGGCCTGGGGCAGCTGGGCCTTGTGGGGGAATAGGGCTGCAGGGCCCAGGCCAGCAGAGCCTGGGGGCCCAAGCCCCTCCTCATCTTCATAGTCTTCTTCCTCCTCCTCCTCCTCCTCCTCCTCCTCCTCCCCCAAGTCTTCCTCCAGCTCTTCTTCCTCTTCTTCATCTTCCCATTTCGGCTTCCTGGGGTGGGCAGAGGGTAGAGGTCAGGGGAAAAGGCAGTAGCTCACCTCCACCTGGGGGCAAGGCAGGCTCCTCTTCTATACGCTTGGGTTTCCCTTTCTCAACATGGGAGGTTGGGCCTCACCAGCCCCAGCTGCTGAGAAAGCCTATTAGCAGGGTGTAGGCCACATACCTCTTGGTCCCAATTAGCTCAGACTAACTGAAGCTGCCTCTGTGACATAAATCCCACCCCCCCACCTAGCACTAATTGGCCCTTCTCCTCCCCTTCCTACTGCACAGCCCTTTCTGAGCCTCGAAAACGCCAAGCCAGTTTCTGACTCAGGGCCTTTGCTCAGGCTATTCCCTGCACCAGGCATGTTGTTCCAGACTCCCCAGGCCCTTCCTAGAAACTGTCACCACTTTGCCCATCATTCTAGAAAGTTAACCCTGGCCCTAGGGACTCCCCCTCCCCAGCACCTCTGCTTTGACAGCCCCAATTACAACCTGCAACTGCCCCACCTCTTTCTTAAAAAGTCTTCCCAGAAAGATCCCATTGGGGTCTTGCCAGCACCCAGCTCAAGGTCCACACTGGACCCCTATGAAACAGACCCCAGTAAGCCAACCAATACCCACCCTGTCCAGGTTCCACCCAGTCCACCAACTTTATCTGCCACTTGACTTTGAGTCTGCTGCAGCCTCACTGGGTGATGGGGCCACTGGCCATGAGTGGCTAGTATTTAAGTTAAGATGAAATAAAGCTGCAAACATTGTACCTCAGCCACATCCTTGGCACTGGCCATATTTCACATGTTCAATAGCCACTTAGGACTGGTGGGAGCCACACCGAACAGTAAAGGTAGAGAACACATCCACTGTCACCCAGAAAGGTCTAACACATGGCATGTCCCTGGGGGGTTATATCTTGCCCTTAAAACTCTGTCCCTAAGACCCAGTCACCATTCAGTGCACAAAGCCTGCAGACTCTCACTCACAGGTCATCATCAGAGCCCACATCATCAAAGTGCCCATCGCCTTCAGCATGTCCTGGCGCTTCCCTGCCTTGGCCAGGTGAGCCTGGTTCCCCCTCCTGGGCAGTGTCCTCGTCTTCCAAGCCAGGGGGCCCATCCTCAGAGCCACTGGGGCTGGGTGCAGGTCCGAGGCCAGCAGCAGCAGCCCGCATGGCGGCCAGTGCAGCTATCTGTGCCTGCTGCATTCGGGTGTTCTCAGGGTCTCTGTCCTCCTCGGAGGCAGCCCTGGAGATGGCTGGAGGACCAGCAGGCAGCTCGGGCAGCAGTGGCTGCCGGGCCTCCAGCTCCTGCCGTGCCCGCTGTTGTCGCTGCAGGAGTGTCTCCATCACAGCCTGCAGCTTCATGGCCCTGCGGGCTGGGCCGCCCCGGGCACCAGGGGTAGGTGGTAGGGGCGGCCCCTTTGGGGAGGGGGCCCGGCCGCACTGCAGTGTGGGGGCCGTGGGGGAGCTGGGGCAGTGCAGGGTGGCGGGGGGCGGGGGCCACTCGGCTCAGGCTGAGGGCTGTTGGGGCATGCCAACAGGTGGCACCTCCTTCTCACGCCGGGCACGGAGGGGCAGCAGCTGGCATCCAGCTCATTCGCGTGTTTGCAGAAACCTGAGGGCAGCAAAAGAGATTGTCAAACCACACTGGGCTCTTTAGCCCCATCCTCCCCACTGAGGTCAGACCGCAAAGGCCTCTGGAAAAATCCCTCCCAACCACTCCAATCATGGTGCGAACCTGGAGGCCAACCTGGAGGCTTCCCTGGAGGCAGAGAAGCACACTCTCCCCATCTACCCCCTTCCAGTGGGCTGGGAAGCAGGGTTACCCTACAATGGACTCAAAAAAGAATCTTAAGAAGGCCCCACAGAGAAATATGCAGTTGCTAACTGCACTTCCCAAGGACCAGAGTGGATTATTGCTTCATAAACAGAGCAGAGGGACAGGGCATTCCTGGTCTCTGATTGGCTACAGCTGGCTGCTTGGCACCAAAGTCCAGGTGAGTTCTAGGTTCTGGTTCTGGGTTCTAGGTGCTGGGTCCACCTGGCCCAGAAGACTCCAGGTACCCTCCTTTCTCACAGGCATGTTAACATAGACAACGGCTGGCCCAGACTGAGTGTTGTTTGCTGTGTATGGGCCCTGAGCTAACCCTTCCCCACTTAAGCTCTCAACCCTAAGCCTCAACCTTTCTGGACCTCAGTTTCCCCACGTGAGAAATGGTGCCCTACTTGCATCCACCTCACTGTGCTCATGCAGAGATGAAGTGAGTTAATAGTAGTGAAAACAGGTATAAAACAGGCACTACCATACGTTTGAGTTAGAGAAGGAGGCACTAGGTTGTCCTCATCTTATGGTTAAGGGCAACTAAGGCTCAAAAGTCCCTTGCTAACCCAGGGTCTGGGTGCCATCACAGCCTCCAACATTGCCCCCAAGTGCTCTCTGCAAGGAACTTCCCCTGCCCTTTGGGACCCCAAGTGTGGCTAATATCCCAGAATGCAATGTACTCTGTCCCTACCTTGGGGGTCCTTTCAGATCATCACCAACCCTAATTGCCAGGGCCTCGGGCAGGCTCCGGAGAGGGATGTCCCAGAACCTGGCACAGCCAGGCTCCACCAGGACAGGAGGACTCAGATCTCACACACACACCCCACAGAAGGCCTGCCCACACCCCTACCTGCCAAGTGGCCAGTAAAACAAATGGACAAAACACAACAGGTCTGGTGGTAACACCCCAGGTAGTAATTCACAGGAATAGTGGGGAGGGCAGGAGGGTCCAGGAGGCTGCCCCTAACCCAGCAAATGAACCTCAAAGGTTTTGAAGTACTCCTAGGGCAGAAGGGTCTTACACAGAGGTGCCAGTGGGCAGAGGCAGAGGCTCCTGGTTCTAGATGACACTAAGTCACCACTGTGGTGACCTGCTAAAAGGAGCCTGACCCCGTGCCCAGGAAACTTGCAGTATAGCCCCCACCCTAACCTTCCCAGCTAGGGGAGGGGCTACAGAGCCACAGTGAGCCCAGTTGCCCCCTACCTTCTTGCAGACTAGCCACCCTTTATTCAGACCCCAGGGGCTTCCTGGGTAAAAGGGCAATGGGGGGCCAGGTGAGTGGCCTCTGTAAAAAGTGGAAAGGGAAGAACACACCTCTGAAGGACTTCACTATCCAGCAGGGGCAGGGGTCGCAGGGCACAAAAACCCCTCTTAGAGGTTACAGTGCTGGAAAGTCACCAGCACAGTAAAGCAGCACACAGCACTCCTTCTCCCCCTCCCACTGACGGTCATCCTCCACAAGCCCCAAGAAGTGCTGAGGGGACATTTCTCACCCAGTGCCTAGGGCCCACTGCCCCTCCCCCACCTTTGACAACTTCAAGACAAGTCCCCTCCCATGGAAACGCTCCAGGCAATGACCCCCACCTCTTTGGGGGAGCATAAGGAAGAGGCCAAAGGAAACTACCCCCCCCCCATGCCAGGCCTGCTAGGTTTAATGACCCTTCCGGGTCACTCGGTGGGGGAGGGGAGCAGGGCAGGTCTATACGCTGGGGCTGGAGGGGGCAGGTGGGAACCCGGGCCCCCACCACCATGGGCCAGACCTGGGCCCCCTCAAGGCTGCTATTAACCCTAAACTTACGGCGCCCACCCCCTCCAGACCCCTCCCTCCAAGAGCCCTTTGTCCTCCGCTCCTACCCCCCACTTTATGACAGCCCCAAGGGAAAGGCATTCCTAGGCAGGGACTTCGCAGGGATGGGGGTGCTGGGTGGTCATCTGGACCCGGCTAGGGGGGCGAGAAAAGATCGGACCACGCCCTCCCCCCCCCCCCCCCATGCCTCTGGGAGAGAGAGGTCATCCGCTCCGGCCGGCCTTGCAAAACACAGTTATTTAAAGAGTTGTGCAAGGCTGGGGCCCGCAGGGTGGCGAAAGGGGCCCCTCACTTCACAGAGGGAAGAGGAGGGGGAGGGTGGGGCAGCAGGCTGGGGAAGGGGCTAGGAGAGTGGGGAGGAGGCGTCCCGGAGGAAGTGAGAAGAGAAACACTGAAGAAATAAGACGACAAAAACCCCAGTCCGGTTTCAAACGCTTCTTGGAAAGCGACCGATTTGCATCGGCGGGGTGGGGGGTGGGGGCAAACCCTCGGCTCGAGACTAAAAAACGGAAGATTATTGACAAACGCGCCGCCCCGGGTCGGACACCGAACGTTGGAATTGACAAACGCGCGCTCCCCACGCTTCCTGTACCCGCTTTGTGTCTGGGGGGCACTGAACGAGGGAGGGGGCTTTCCCCGGGGGTCCCCGCCAGAGAGTTGGGGGCTCCGGCCGAACTCAGCCCTGAGAGCAGGCACCGCGGTGTCCCCTCCATTGGCCCTTTTCGGTCCCGGGGCCGACACTTTATAAATAAACTGTCCAGGCAGGAGAAGGTCACCAGGGAACTGCCCTCCCCACCCAGCGTTCCCACTCCCCTCAAGGTTCCCAAATGAAATACCAGATTCGCGGGAGAAAAAAATTACCTAAAGACCCGGAGCGTAGCCCCCCGCGCGCGCCTAGAGACTATTTTCTTCCGCTAGAGGGGAAGCGCATTTGCGACCCCCGATCCACCCCGCGCGCGCGCGCGCGTGTTCCTGTGCAACATGGCAGGGGGTGAGGTCGACAAGGGGGTGCAGAGAAAACCAGCCCAACTGCGACCCGCTAGGTTCGCCTTCCCGGCGCTGAACCCCCACGCACGTCCTTGACCAACTTTGGGGACGCCCCTCACTCCGGCCGGGAATCCACGATTTAAAAGGCCAGAGCCCCCACCCCGCCTCACCGCGAGGGGCCCGCTCCTGGGGCGCATGTCCCGCGCCTGGCGTCCGGCCCTGCCCCAGCTGCGCCTGGCCTCCAGCCCGGGCTGCAAGCTGCGAGCTGCTGGCTCCTGGCGGTCGCCGGGTTTGTGCCGCGCGCGGACTCACCTAGCCGCCGGCCCAGTCCGCGTCTACACCCCCATTCGATCGGATTGGTAAAATTCTCCCTGCTTGCGTCCTCCTCCGCCCCACCCCTCCCCCCCCCCACCGGCGCGCTCACCGCCGGGAAGACAAATCACCGGGTGACAAATCGCTCTCAGATGCAAATACCTCGCGGGTGATTCAGCGCCCCGGCTCGGGACGCGGGGAGGGGTCTCGCGAGGCCCCCTCCCCCTTCCCGGACGCCCCCTCGCCCCCCTCCCCGCGCTTGGTCCGACCACGCAGGAACCGTCCAGAGGTCTTGGGGAAGGAAGAGAGAGTGGACGGAAATTTCCAGGTCGCGGCCCCTTTAAAAGATAATACTTAATAAAAGTAAGGGGAACACCGTCGCAGGAGGCCCCGCCCCCTGCCTAGGGACGGTGGGCAAAGTGCGCGTCCCAGCCAGGAACGCACAGAGCGCCGAGAACGCAGGCTGGGCTAGGAGCGTTCGTCCGAAGGGGTGGAGTAGTAGGGTAGGGAGACCCGAGTCGGGTCGGGGACCTCACCCCATCTTACCGAGAACCTAGGATAGACCTGCCAAGCTCAGAGTTGGTCCCCTGTTCCTTAAACTGAGAGACCCTGCGCTAGTGACCTACCCATCCCAACACAGCCAAGCCTTGGTTTTCACATCTGTAAAATGGGGATTAGAGACCCAGGGAAGAAATGAGCTACAGTGACGAGAAATGAGAGCGGAACAGAGCCTGAGGGAGAAGCCAGAACCTGCTAGGGGCCATCGCACGGTGGGAAGAAGTCCTGGAGAGGGAAACATCTGCCCGGGACGGTACTGGCACAGCAAATGAATGGAGTGGGGTTGTGCGTGGTGGGCCCCGGGGTGGAGGTGAGTGCGGGAAGAGAGGGAGACTCGTCTTGAAATCGAGCTGATCCCTACCCCTGACCCACCATCTCTTAAGACCCTGACAATCCACCTAGGAGGAGACATGAGATCCTCCTTTATAATTTTTATAAAGTTACAAAAGATAATTTTATAATTTCCATATTCTGAGTGCTCGAACTCCTGGCCATGTGCCCAAGGCAAGGTTGACCCCTCACATCTCTAGGTAGTGGAGACACTAAATGTCCCTATTTGGAAGAGCCGGAAACTGAGGCACAGAGTAGGGTAGGGTAAGGTGGATTGGAGGTGTAGGCTCAGCCTGAGGGAGCTAATCAAAGGTACTCAGTCTTGGCTCAAATAAGAGTCAGTGAAAGCCTGTAGGGCTCCCCAGAGGGGCTGCCCTTCTTGAGAGTCCTTACCGGATGGGACTGGGGTCTCTCATCTTGTGCAGCTCCTCCCCTCCCTAAATTACACAGCATTGTCATCTTCTCAGGATCATCCCTCCATATTGCCCCCAAATTGTAAGCCTACTGTTAGGGGGAGTCCCAAGCCCAGGACACAAGTCCAAGGCCCACGTCTTGCCTGCCCCTGTGCCCCTTGTGGAATGCCAGCCTCTAACCCCAGGGCTGCCTGTAGTCTAGTGGTAATAAGTGGCAGGGAAACCTCCACCTTTAGGCTATTAAATTCCCAGCCCATCTGTTGTCCCTTTACCCCCAAGGGAGGGACCCAGAGGTTTGCCTGGGAGGAGGAATTTAGAACACAAAGGGTAAGGCCCCAGCTCAGTCTGCAGAGTTCTGGAAAGCCCCGTCTATACCCAGAAACAATCAGATTAGAATGCACCCCTGCCCCACCCTAGGCAGGTGCAGGGGAGGAGCTCCCTGTGCCTTAGTTTCCCCCTCTGGAGAATGGGTCAATATTAATTCATTCTTTAAAGTAGTTTGTTATTGTTTTAAGATTTTCTTTATTGAACCTTACCAGGCTGTGGTGCAATGGATAGAGCATCGAACTGGGACGTAGAGGACCCAGGTTCTAAACCCTATGGTCACTGCTTGAGCACGGGTTCATCTGGCTTGAGCACAGGCTCACTAAATTGAGCACAGGCTCACTAGCTTGAGCATGGGGTCACTGGCTTGAGCATGGGATCATAGACATGGCCCCATGGTCTCTGGCTGAGCCTAAGGTTGCTGGCTTGAGCAAGGAGTCACTTGCTCTGCTGTAGCCCCCTGGTCAAGGCACATATGAGAAAGCAATTAATGAACAACTAAGGTGCCCCAACGAAGAATTGATGCTTCTCATCTCTCTCCCTTTCTGTCTGTGTCTCTCTGTCACACACACACACACACACACACACACACACACACACAAGAAAGAAAGAAAAGATTTTATTTATTGATTTTACAGAGAGAGGTGGGAGGACTTTTTTTTTTTTACTTTTTTCAACTCAGTTGCTTCACTTTATTTTTATTTTTAATTAATTAATTAATTAATTTTTTTTCACAGTTTTTTTTTTAATTTATTTATTTATTATTATTATTATTTTTTTTTTATTATTCATTTTAGACAGGAGAGGGAGAGACAGAGAGAGAGGAGAGACAGGGAGAGAGAAGGGGGGAGGAGCTGGAAGCATCAACTCCCATATGTGCCTTGACCAGGCAAGCCCAGGGTTTCGAACCGGCAACCTCAGCATTTCCAGGTCGACGCTTTACCCACTGCGCCACCACAGGTCAGGCAATTAATTAATTAATTTTTACAGAGACAGAGAGAGTGTCAGAGAGAGGGATAGACAGGGACAGACAGGAACGGAGAGATGAGAAGCATCAATCATATGAGAAGCATCAATCATTAGTTTTTCGTTGAGCATTGCAACACCTTAATTGTTCATTGATTGCTTTCTCATCTGTGCCTTGACTGCGGGCCTTCAGCAGACCGAGTAACCCCTTCCTCGAGCCAGCGACCTTGGGCTCAAGCTGGTGAGCTTTTGCCCAAACCAAATGAGCTGGGCTCAAGTTGGAGACCTCAGGGTCTCGAACCTGGATCTTCTGCATCCCAGTTCGACGCTCTATCCACTGAGCCACCGCCTGGTCAGGGAGTTGCTTCACTTTAGTTGTTCATTGCTTGCTTGTCATATGAACCTTGATCAGGCAAGCCCAGGGTTTTTACTTTTTTTTTTACTTTTTTTTTTTTTTTTGCATTTTTCTGAAGCTGGAAACAGGGAGAGACAGTCAGACAGACTCCTGCATGCGCCTGACCGGGATCCACCCGGCACGCCCACCAGGGGGCGACGCTCTGCCCACCAGGGGGCGATGCTCTGCCCCTCCGGGCGTCGCTCTGCCGCGGCCAGAGCCACTCTAGCGCCTGGGGCAGAGGCCACAGAGCCATCCCCAGCGCCCGGGCCATCTTTGCTCCAATGGAGCCTTGGCTGCAGGAGAGGAAGAGAGAGACAGAGAGGAAGGCGCGGCGGAGGGGTGGAGAAGCAAATGGGCGCTTCTTCTGTGTGTCCTGGCCGGGAATCGAACCCGGGTCCTCCACACGCGAGGCCGACGCTCTACCGCTGAGCCAACCGGCCAGGGCCAAGCCCAGGGTTTTTAGAACCTGAGATCTTAGCATTCCAGTTCAACGCTCTATTCCTCTATTCATTGTGCCACCACAGGCCAGGCCCTCAAGTCATAGTTTTGAGGATTGGATTTTCCTGTTCTAAAGGAAAGGGTGAGGCAGGGTGGGGGGTCCACTGAGGGCAGGAAGGGCTGTCTCTTCCCCATTTTCCAGGGAAAAGCTGTAGCTCATATCTATTTAGATGCAACCTGCCCAGAAGGATGAGGGACTGCAGGATTCCCAGCTGCCTTCAGTTAGGGGGTCCTATTTTTAGCCCAGGGAGTGAGCTGGGAAGTGATATACAGACTTGCTGGCTCTGCTAGGGGTGGGCAGCAGGCCCAGGTTCCAGCTGGATCCTGGCTGTGTGATTTTAGGTTAGTGCAGACACCTCTCTGGTCTCTGTTTCTTAAACTGGAAATTAGGCACAGCAACCCCAGTCTTATAAAGTTTCTTGGCCAGACCATCTTGTGGGGTCCCTGTGTGTTTTAGACAGCCTCTAAAAAAACCAGCCTGGACTTCACTCAGCCCCTCAGTCCATCACTCAACCTGCTCTCAACTCAAGGAGCAGTGCGCAGCGTGCTCCTTAAAAAAAATTCACCTAGATCTCAAACTGCCTCCCTCCCCACATTATTCCTGCTCAAACATATCCCCATTGCTGGGCCTTTGCACTGGCCATTCCTCCTGCCTGGAGTGCCTTCCCAAATTATCTGTGATCTTGCCTTCTGATTCAACTGGAACTTTAGCTCCTTGAAGGGTTCTCCTCTGACCTCCTAGCATCAAGTGTGCCACATCACCCTGTCACATCGCTCTGTTTTATCTTCATCCCAGCACTTCTACTTCAAAACAGCTGTATTTATTGAACCTACTCTGCCTTGGCCACAGTTGTGTCTCGGGCCCTGAAACTGAGCCTGGCAGGTAGTAGGTTCTCAATAAACACTGGCTAACTGAATAAATTTCTGTTTCCTCTCTTCCTCTCACATCATAAACCATTTTTTGGTGTCTGTTTACAGAGGTGGAGGGTAAATTGAACTATTCACCATATCCATCTTTTTTTTGTAATGGAGTTTTTATTTTTAAGATTTTGTTTATTGATTTGAGAGAGAGAGAAAGCGGGGGTAGGAGGGAAGCATCAACTTATAGTAGTTGCTTCTCGTATGTGCCTGGGGTTTTGAACCAGCAACCTCAGCACTCCAGGTTGATGCTTTATCCATTGTTCTGCAGTGGATAAAGCCTTGTTCTGGAGTGCCCAGATCACCCACTTGACCCCAAAGTCTTGGTGTTGCTACTTAGAGCCCCAGTTAGGGCACATATGAGAAGCAATCAATGACACAACTAAGTGGAACAACAAGTTGATGCTTCTCTTTCTCTATTAAAAGACAAACAAATATATAAAGGAGAAGCTTGGAGGGGGATGTGGGGCCAAGCCAGAAATCCCCACCCCTGACCTGCTGTCGTTCACACCTGGCCTAAGGTTGTCTTGTCTATGTGAGCCAAGGCCCACAAACATGTACTTTTTTATTTAATTTTTGAGAGAGTGAGAGACAGAAAGAGAGAGAGAGGATGACAAGCATCAACTCTTAGTTGCGGCACTTTAGTTGTACATTAAGCTTCTTGTATGTGCTTGTACTGGGCTGTGCCAGGGTCCCCTTGCTCAAGCCAGCGACCCCAGGCCTTTCATGCCAGAGACCTTTGGGCTCAAGCTAGCAAGCTTGAGGATCATGTGGACCATTCCCCAGCTCAGGCCAGGGATGCCATGTCTATAGCCCACACTCAGAGCCAGCAACATTAGGGTTTCGAACCCAAGGCCTCAGCATTCTGGACAGATGCTTTATTCACTGCGCCACTACCAGTCAGGCACCATGCAATTTTAACCTCTTTTAAAATAAGAAGGAAAAACAAAGCCATGGCCCGCTAGCTCAGTTGGTTAGAGAGTCATCCCACTATGTCAAGATTGTGGGTTCAATCCTTGGTCAGGGCACATATAAGAATCAACCAATGAATGCATAAGTAAGTAGAACAACAAATTGATGTTTCTCTCTCCCTTCCTCTCTCTCTAAAATTAATCAATAAATAAAATTAAAAGGAAAAATGAATTTAATAATCTGGAGTACATAATAATGAATTCTGCCTAAATTGTATCCATCTACTATATAATTATAGCAACACAGTTGTAAAATGTATTTTTAAAGTGTTCTTTTAATAGAAGGGGCTGGAGAGACAAACACCCTGGAAATGAATAGTTTGGTTCTCCTTGACTCATTTTGCATGAGGAAACTTTCAGCGTGGGTCCAGGTTGGAGTACCACAAATGATCCCCTAGGCTCTGGGGACTGCTCTGTGAGGGTCCACCCAGTGAAACTAGGAATTTCCGTGGGGTGCGCGCGTCACCTGCCGGGCATCTGCGAAGCTGCAGCCGCGGGGCAGGAAGAGCGTCGCCACGCTGTGGCTCCCGCCGGAGGCCGCTAGGCGGCGCCGTCTCACCGGAAAACCAGTTTTCTGGTTTGTTTTTTTTTTGTAAATAAATTTTTATTAATTTTAATGGGGTGACATCAATAAATCAGGGTACATATATTCAAATAAAACATGTCCAGGTTATCTTGTCCTTCAATTATGTTGCATACCCATCACCCAAAGTCAGATTGTCCTCCGTCACCTTCTATCTAGTTTTCTTTGTGCCCCTCTCCCCCCCCCCCAACCACCACACTCTTGTCCATGTCTCTTAGTCTCGTTTTTATGTCCCACCAATGTATGGAATCATGCAGTTCTTGTTTTTTTCTGATTTATTTAGTTCACTCTGTATAATGTTATCAAGATCCCACCACCTGACCTGTGGTGGCGCAGTGGATAAAGCGTCAACCTGGAAATACTAAGGTTGCCGGTTCAAAACCCTGGGCTTGCCTGGTCAAGGCACATATGGGAGTTGATGCTTCCTGCTCCTCCCCCCCCTTCTCTATAATAAATAAATAAAATCTTAAAAAAAAAAAGATCCCACCATTTTGTTGTAAATGATCCAATGTCGTCATTTCTTATGGCTGAGTAGCATACCCTAGTAGTGTATATGTGCCACATCTTCTTACCAGTCTTCTATTATTTTTTTAACAGTGATTAAAGCCTTTAAGCAAACTCTTGGCCAATACAACAACAATCCATAAAAGAGTAGTGTCCTTAACATGTTCACCAAGTCCAAGTTGGCACCAACACCATTCCAGATCCCTGCAAATGCAACCCAACCCCAGTTCAGTCCGTTAGGAGCTGTCACAAGGAGCAGGAGTCCAGGAAAAGTCCACATCCAGGAAAAGTCCGCATGGCACTGGAATTGTCACAATTCTATGCTTTGCAGCTCATGTCCAAGTCCCAATGACTGCTGCTTCTAGCTGGTAATGATTCAGGTAGACTGGAAAAGCCATCTGCAGCTTGTGTGGAGATGGAGCTTCTGTTCTCCTTTGCCTGGAGAGATGAGACCAGGATGCTTTTCCCTGGAACTCTGCAACTGTGGTGTGGTAAAGAGAACCTTCGGATACACTAAGCTGGGTGGCAAAGGTAAATTCATAATAGAAGTTGGCAAAAGGGGGAAAGAGAGCTCTAAATTAGGAGTAGGTCCCAGCCTTAAATATGAGTGGGGCATTGAGGTAGGAGGAATAAAGGAAACACTATATATTAAACAAAGCAGCAGAAAATAGGACTATCAACACCCACAACAGAGATCTTCGAGGGAAGAATAAAAAACCTGACTATTCAGGCAAGACATGGTTAAGCAGCCCTTGTGCAAATGAAATCAGTTTACCTGCTTCTTGGAAGAAATACCCTAGGCTCTTCCACAGTGTCGTAGATGGGGCCGACGGCCCTGGGCACCTTCAGCCTTCAGTGGCAAACCCCAGCTTTCTGGGCAAGGTTAGGTCATAGGTGGCTGGAGCAGGGCTGGAAGAGACTGAACTCTCCCTTAGAGGAGCAAGGGGGAAGCCTACCTTCCAGTGTCCCTTTCTCCTCACAGCAAAGGCATGTAAGCCTGGCAGGCTTTAAAGCTCAATGACCTTCCTATTCACTATTGAAGCAGGACCCAGATGGAATCCTATGAGACCCCTTTGGGGCGTTGGAGCCTTTAAGGGCGTATCCTAAAAGCTGGTAGTTCCCCTGATCTCTATTGGGCTTTTTCTGCCTCTTGGTGCCTTAAAAGCCATGCTCAGAAGATCTTGCTGAGGGGTTTGAGGATCCCCATCCGCCTATGTAAACCTTTTCCATATATCTGGAGCTATTTGGAAAAAAGACAGTGTTATTAGATGGATCAAATAAAAGAAGGTAGAAGTTTGCAGGAGAAAAAAATTTGGCGTCTCCTGTTCATCAGCATTGAAAAGAAATTTAATTTTTTTTTTTTTTGTATTTTTCTGAAGCTGGAAACAGGGAGAGACAGTCAGACAGACTCCCGCATGCGCCTGACCGGGATCCACCCGGCACCCGGGATCCACCAGGGGGCGATGCTCTGCCCCTCCAGGGTGTCGCTCTGCCGTGACCAGAGCCACTCTAGCGCCTGGGGCAGAGGCCAAGAAGCCATCCCCAGCGCCCGGGCCATCTTTGCTCCAATGGAGCCTTGGCTGCAGGAGGGGAAAAGAGAGACAGAGAGGAGGAGGGGGGGGTGGAGAAGCAAATGGGTGCTTCTCCTATGTGCCCTGGCCGGGAATCAAACCCGGGTCCCCCGCACGCCAGGCCGACGCTCTACCACTGAGCCAACCAGCCAGGGCCAGAAATTTAAAAATTTTTAAGTAAAAAGCATGATATGGTAGACCCATAGGAGTTCCAGGATATTACTCCCCCCTTTAAAATTTTTTTAGCCTGACCAGTGGTGGTGCAGTGGATAAAGCGTCAACCTGGAAATGCTGAGGTTGCCGGTTTAAGGCCCTGGGCTTGCCTGGTCAGGGCACATGTGGGAGTTGATGCTTCCAGCTCCCCCCCTCTTCTCTCTCTCTCTCTCTCTCTCTCTACCTCCTCTCTAAAATGAATAAATAAAATTTAAAAAAAAATTTTAATTGACCTTAAAATATTTGCTGGGTACACTTTAATAATACCTTGACTTTAAAGATGGTAAGAAGCCTGACCAGGCGGTGGCACAGTGGATGGAGCGTCGGACTGGGATGCGGAAGACCCAGGTTCGAGACCCCGAGGTCGCCAGCGTGAGCATGAGCTCATCTGGGTTGAGCAAAAAAAGCTCAACAGCTCGGACCTAAGGTCGCTGAACGGGGTGTGTGTGTGTCGCTCAGTCTGCTGAAGGCCCGCGGTCAGGGCACATGTAAGAGAGCAATCAATGAGCAGCTAAGATGTTGCGGCGAGAAACTGATAATTGATGCTTCTCATCTCTCTCCGTTCCTGTCTGTCTGTCCCTATCTATCCATCTCTCTGACTCTCTCTCTGTCTCTGTAAAAAAAAAAAAAAAAAAGGTAAGAAATACCCATAATTCGAAAGGTTTGACAAAATATAGTAAATGCTTTTGCTACATATGCAGGACCATTGTCCATTTTAACCAGTTTAGGAAATCCAATAATAGAAAAATGCATACAGACAATGAGCTATAACATGCTTAGCAGCCTCCTCTCCTATTCTGGCAGAGGTTACTATAAATCCAGAATAAGTATCTACTGTAACGTGGACATAGGACTGTTTGCCCAATGAAGGTTTATGAGTAACATCCATTTGCCAAAGTTTTCCTGGTAGGAGTTCTTGAGGGTTAACTCCAAATGAAGGGACAGACTGTAGAATAGGATACCTTGGACAGGATTTACCAAGGTATCTGCCGTGCTGCTTTCCGAGAAAGTTGAAGCTGTTTACACAGGGCTGCAGCGTTCTGGTGATGAATAGTATGAGACTGAATTGCTCTATCTGTCATGGTTGCTCCAAATAATTTTCTTTTGGGTAGCTTGATCAACAAGGGCATTCCCTTGTAATAAAACTCCAGGGAGCATGGAGTGAGCTCGAGTATGTCCTATAAAACATGGAGCTCTATGTTGACATAGAAGTCTTTGAAGAAGGAGGAACTGCTGAAATAGTTCATCAGCAGTTGTCCCTAAGACAGCAGTCTTTATAGTGGAAACAACCATAAGTAAATATTTGCTGTCTGTATATAGATTAAAGGAGGAATATGGCAAATGCTGGAAAGCCATGATAATGGCGTATAATTCTAGCCTTTGAGCTGATTTTAAGTTGACTGTTTCAGTATAAAGTTGTCCATTGATTTGCAAAAGTGATTTGCCATTTAGTGGAAGTTTCCCAGAGCCATTGTTGTTTATCCTTTGAAAAAAGGAACAACAATAATTTTGAGGCTCAAAACCTATAAGCTGTAAGGGTTGCCTATGCCCCTTGATAATCAAGGAGGCGACAAGATCAAAATATGGAAGTGTATTCCATGGGCTATTAGATGGTTCAATGTGCCCAAGCTGTAGCTGCTCTTGTACCAATTGAGCAGCTGCCCTAAGTTTCTCCTGAGAAAGGGGCCATTGGTCTACCTATACAGGATTATCTGACTTCCAAGTAATTGGGTCTGCACAATGCATTGTTGGGGTAGCAGGAGCTACCAAGGCCCCTAATTTTGATATCCTAATGCACACCTTCTGGTATTGGGAGCCACTTCTATGGGGGTGAGAATTCCTCGCTGTTCTTTCCCTAGTCCCTTGGTGGGCAAAAATCCCCGATCAAGCATCTGAGTACTGACTAAACCCTTAGGACTGACAAGCAATGCTCCTGTATTTCTCAAAACATCTCTACCCCACAAATTAACTGGCCATCCAGGGAGCACATAAGGCTTAAAAAATCCAGAATGACCTTCTTAATCTTCCCAATGTAAAAAAACTAGAACTTTGTTGAGGGGATTTACTCTGCCCTATACCTTGTAATTCTGTGGCTGCTACATGAGTGGGCCAGGAAGGAGGCCAATGTAGCTTAGCAATAACAGATACATCAGCTCCAGTATCTAAAAGTCCTTTAAATTTATGCCCTTGTATTGATCAAGCCGTTCCTGACCTATTTTTTTAAATCCAATTGGCAAAATCAGAGGAGCCAAATCACCAATTTTCTTGGGGCCCCTTTTTTTTTAATTTTTAAAAAAAATTTATTTATTCATTTTAGAAATGAGAGGGGGGGGAGAGAGAGAAGGGGGAGGAGTAAGAAGCATCAACTCCCATATGTGCCTTGACCAGGCAAGCCCAGGGTTTCGAACCGGCGACCTCAGCATTTCCAGGTCGACGCTTTATCCACTGCGCCACCACAGGTCAGGCTTTTTTTTGGGGGGGGGGGGCCCTTTTGCAGGATGTGGCCTGAGAAGCAGAATTAGCATCCTTATACTATTCTTCTGCCAGAATTAGACGTGAGACAAATTCTTTTTTTGTGTGTGTGATTAATTTTGATGGGGTGACATTGATAAATCAGGGTACATATGTTCAGAGAAAACAGCTCTAGGTTATTTTGACATTTGATTATGCTGCATTCCCATCACCCAAAGTCCAATTGTCTTCCGTCACTTCTAATTGGTTTTCTTTGTGCCTCGCCCCTCCCCCAACCCCCTCCTTCTTCCCCTTCCCACTCTGTAATCCCCACACTCTTGTCCATGTCTCTGAGTCTCATTTTTATGTCCCACCTATGTATGGAATCATATAGCTCTTAGTTTTTTCTGATTTACTTCTTTTGCTCAGTATAATGTTATCAAGGTCCATCCATGTTGTAAATGATCCGATGTCATCATTTCTTATGGCTGAGTAGTATTCCATAGTATATATGTACCAAAACTTTTTAATCCACTCGTCAACTGACGGACACTTGGGCCGTTTCCAGATCTTTGCTATTGTGAACAATGCTGCCATAAACATGGGGGTGCATTTCTTCTTTTCAAACAGTGCTATGGTGTTCTTGGGGTATATTCCTAACAGTGGTATAGCTGGGTCAAAAGGCAGTTCGATTTTTAATTTCTTGAGGAATCTCCATACTGTTTTCCACAGTGGCTGCACCAGTCTGCATTCCCACCAGCAGTGCAGGAGGGTTCCCTTTTCTCTACATCCTCGCCAGCACTTATTCTGTGTTGTTTTGTTGATGAGCACCATTCTAACTGGTGTGAGGTGATATCTCATTGTGGTTTTAATTTGCATTTCTCTAATGATTAGTGATGTTGAGCATTTTTTCATGTGCCTATTGGCCATCTGTATGTCCTCTTTGGAGAAGTGTCTATTCATTTCTTTTGCCCATTTTTGGATTGGATTGTTTATCTTCCTGGTATTAAGTTTTACAAGTTATTTATAAATTTTGGTTATTAACCCCTTATCAGACGCATTGTCAAATATATTCTCCCATTGTGTAGTTTGTCTTTTTATTCTGTTCTTACTGTCTTTAGCTGTGCAGAAACTTTTTAGTTTGATATAGTCCCATTTGTTTATCCTGTCTTTTATTTCACTTGCCTGTGGAGACAAATCAGCAAATATGTTGCTGTGAGAGATGTCAGAGAGCTTACTGCCTATGTTTTCTTCTAAGATGCTTATGGTTTTACGGCTTACATTTAAGTCTTTTATCCATTTTGAGTTTATTTTTTGTGAGTAGTGTAAGTTGGTGGTCTAGCTTCATTATTTTGCAGGTAGCTGTTCAATTTTCCCAACACTACTTGTTGAAGAAGCTGTTTTTACTCCAATATATGCTCTTACCTCCTTTGTCAAATATCAGTTGTTCATAAAAGTGTGGGTTTATTTCTGGGTTCTCAGTTCTGTTCCATTGATCTATATGCCTGTTCTTATGCCAGTACCATGCTGTTTTGAGTACAATGGCCTTGTAGTATAACTTGATATCAGGAAGTGTGATACCTCCCACTTTATTCTTCCTTTTCAAGATTGCTGAGGCTATTCATATTCTCTTTTGGTTCCATATAAATTTTTGGAATATGTGTTCTATATCTTTGAAGTAAGTCATTGGTATTTTAATTGGTATTGCATTGAATTTATAAATTGCTTTGGGTAATATAGACATTTTAATGATGTTTATTCTTCCTAACCATGAGCACAGTATATGCTTCCACTTGTTTGTATCTTCCCTGATTTCTTTTATCAATGTTTTATAATTTTCCGAGTACAAGTCTTTAATCTCCCTGGTTAAATTTATTCCTAGGTACTTTATTTTTTTGGTTGCAATGGTAAAGGGGATTGATTCCTTAATTTCTCTTTCTGACAGTTCATTGTTAATGTATAAAAATGCCTCTGATTTATGAGTATTAATTTTATATCCTGCCACCTTGCTGTATTCATTTATCAGGTCTAGTAGTTTTTTTTTATTATTATTCATTTTAGAGAGGAGAGAGAGACAGAGAGGGAGAGAGAGAGACAGAGAGAGAAGGTGGGGAGGAGCTGGAAGCATCGACTCCCATATGTGCCTTGACCAGGCAAGCCCAGGGTTTTGAACCGGCGACCTCAGCATTTCCAGGTCGACGCTTTATCCACTGTGCCACCACAGGTCAAGCTCTAGTAGTTTTTTGACTGCGACTTCAGGGTTTTCTATATACAATATCATATCATCTGCAAATAATGATAGTTTTACTTCTTCTTTTCCAATTTGGATGCCTTTTATTTCTTTTTATTGTCTGATTACTGTGGCTAGGACTTCCAGGACTATGTTGAATAAGAGTGGTGAAAGGGGGCACCCCTGCCTTGTTCCTGATCTTAAGGGGATTGCTTTTAATTTTTGCCCATTGAGTATGATGTTGGCTGTGGGTTTGTCATAGATGGCCTTTATCATGTTGAGGTATGTTCCCTGTATTCCCACTTTGCTGAGAGTTTTGATCATGAATGGGTGCTGGATTTTATCAAATGCTTTTTCTGCATCTATTGAAATTATCATGTGGTTTTTCTCCTTCCTTTTGTTTATGTGATGAATCACATTGATTGATTTGCAAATATTGTACCAGCCTTGCCTACCAAGGATAAGTCCCACTTGATCATGGTGTATGACTTTTTTCATATATTGCTGGATCCAGTTTGCTAATATTTTGTTGAGGATTTTAGCATCTAAATTCATTAGGGATACTGGCCTATAATTTTCTTTCTTTGTGTTGTCTTTGCCTGGTTTTGGAATCAGAATTATGCTTGCCTCATAAAAGGAGCTTGGAAGTCTTCCTTCCTCTTGAATTTTTTGAAATAGCTTGAGAAGGATAGGAGTTAGTTCTTTGAATATTTTGTATAATTCACTTGTGAAGCCATCAGGCCCAGGACTTTTCTTTTTTGGGAGTTTTTTGATAACTGTTTCAATCTCATTTGTTGTAATTAGTCTGTTTAGGTTTTCTGATTCTTCCAGATTAATTTTTGGAGGATTATATGTTTCAAGGAATTTGTCCATTTCATCTAGGTTGTCTAGGGTTTTTTTTGTTTGTTTGTTTTTTGTTTTTGTATTTTTCTGAAGCTGGAAATGGGGAGAGACAGTCAGACAGATTCCCACATGCGCCTGACCGGGATCCACCCAGCACGTCCACCAGGGGCGACGCTCTGCCCACCAGGGGGCAATGCTCTGCCCCTCCGGGGCGTTGCTCTGCTGCGACCAGAGCCACTCTAGCGCCTGGGGCAGAGGCCGAGGAGCCATCCCCAGCGCCCGGGCCATCTTTGCTCCAATGGAGCCCTGGCTGCGGGAGGGGAAGAGAGAGAGAGGAAGGGGGGGGGGTGGAGAAGCAAATGGGTGCTTCTCCTATGCCCTGGCCAGGAATCGAACCCAAGTCCCCCGCACGCCAGGCCGACGCTCTACCGCTGAGCCAACTGGCCAGGGCCTAGGTTGTCTAGTTTTTTGGCGTACAGTTCTTCATAGTATTTTCTTACAATATTTTGTATTTCTGTTGTGTCAGTTGTTATTTCTCCACTCTCATTTCTAATTTTATTTATTTGAGTCCTCTCTCTTTTTTTCTTAGTGAGTCTGGTTAAAGGTTCATCGATCTTGTTTACCTTTTCAAAGAACCAGCTCCTGGCTTCATTGATCCTCTGTATTGTTTCTTTAGCCTCTGTGTCATTTATTTTTGCTCAATCTTTATTATTTCCTTCCTTCTACTAGCTCTGGGCTTTACTTGCTGTTCTTTTTCTAGTTCTTTTAGATGTAGGGTCAAGTTGTTTATTTGAGCTTTTTCTAGCTTCTTGAGGTATGCCTGTAATGCTATGAACTTCCCTCTCAGGACTGCTTTTGCTGTGTCCCATAAATTTTGAGTTGATGTATGCTCATTTTCGTTCATTTCAAGGAATTTTTTTTTTTTCTGAAGTTGGAAACAGGGAGGCAGTCAGACAGACTCCCGCATGCGCCCGACCAGGATCCACCCGGCACGCCCACCAGGGGGCGATTCTTTGCCCATCCAGGGCATTGCTCTGTCGCGACTAGAGCCATTCCAGCGCCTGGGGCAGAGGCCAAGGAGCCATCCCCAGCGCCCAGGCCATCTTTTGCTCCAATGGAGCCTCTGCTGCGGGAGGGGAAGAAAGAGACAAAGAGGAAGGAGAGGGGGAGGGGTGGAGAAGCAGATGGGCGCTTCTCCTATGTGCCCTGGCCGGGAATCGAACCCGGGACTTCCACACGCCAGGCCAATACTCTACCACTGAGCCAACCGGCCAGGGCCTCAAGGAATTTTTTAATTTCTTCTTTGATCTCATTGTTTACCCATTCATTATTTAATAACATGCTATTTAGTTTCCACATGTTTGAGTATTTTTTAGTTTTTCTGTTGTGGTTGATTTCCAGTTTCATGCCATTGTGATCAGAGAAAGTGCTTGATATGATTTCAATCTTCTTAAATTTGTTGAGACCGCTTTTGTACCCTAACATGTGGTCTATTCTAGAGAATGTACCGTGAGCACTTGAAAAGAATGTATATTCTGCTGCTTTAGGGTGAAAGGTTCTGAAGATATCTATTAAATCGAGTTGATCTAGTATGTCCTTTAAGTCTGCTGTTTCTTTGTTAATTTTCTTTCTTGAGGATCTATCTAGTGATGTTAGTGGGATATTAAAACCCCCAGTTTTCTGGGTTTTCCTTGAAGTTTATTCAGCTTCTGAATGCTCCACGGTGGAGTTGCTAAAGAATACAGTATTGGCAGTTAAATTGAATTTCATATAAACGACAAATATTTTTTTAACTTATTTATTTATTTATTTATTTATTTATTTATTTATTTTTTACAGAGCCAGAGAGAGAGCCAGAGAGAGGGATAGATAGGGACAGACAGACAGGAACGGAGAGAGATGAGAAGCATCAATCATTAGTTTTTTGTTGCAACACTTTAGTTGTTCATTGATTGCTTTCTCATTTGTGCCTTGACCATGGGGCTACAGCAGACTGAGTAACCCCTTGCTCGAGCCAGAGACCTTGGGCTCAAGCTGGTGAGCTTTTTGCTCAAGCCAGATGAGCTCGCACTCAAGCTGGCGACCTCAGGGTCTCAAACCTGGGTCCTCCGCATCCTAGTCCGACGCTCTATGCACTGCGCCACCACCTGGTCAGGCTAAACAACGAATAATTTTAGATGTAGCCCAAATATTGCACTAAACATATTTTCATTGTTTATATGAAATTGAAATTAACCCCGCCTGCCTGTGGTGGCCCAGTGGATAAAGCCTGGACCTGGAATGCCGAGGTAGGCCTGAGGTGGAGCAGGCCTCCACCTTTAAGCTCTTAAACACCCAGCCCCAGCTGTTGCCACCCCCCACCCAGATGTCTGCCTGTAGAGGAGGAATTTAGAGACCTAGGCTTGCTAGGTCAAGGCACACTGAAGAAGCAACTACATACTATGAATTGATGCCCCCCCATCTTCTCTCTAAAATCAGTAAATAAAATCTAAAAAATGAAAAATAAAAAGATTGCCTGACTGGTGGTGGTGCAGTGAATGATCATCATGCACCTGGGACGCTGAAAACTCAGGTTTGAAACCCTGAGGTTGCCAGCTTGAGCACAGGCTCATTGGCTTGAACACGGGGTCACCAGCTTGAGCGTAGGATCATTGACATGATCCCATGGTCGCTGGCTTGAGCCCAAAGGTCTCTGGCTAGAAGCGCAAGGACACTGGCTTGAGCAAGGGGTCACTGGCTCAAGTGAGGCTGGAGGCCACCCCCCATCAAGGCATGTATGAGCCTGACCTGTGGTGGCGCAGTGGATAAAGCATCAACCTGGAATGCTAAGGTCGCCGGTTCGAAACCTGCACTTGTGTGGTCAAGGCACATATGGGAGCTGATGCTTCCTGTTCCTCCCCCTTTTCTCTCTCTCTCTCTCTCCTCTCTAAAATGAATAAATAAAAAAATTTTTAAAGGGCATGTATGAGAAGCAATCAATGAACAACTAAAGTACCCTAACCATGAGTTAGGGCTTCTCACCTCTCTCTCTTCCTGTCTGTCTCCTCTCTCTCAGAAAGAAAAGAAAGAAAGAAAGAAAGAAAGAAAGAAAGAAAGAAAGAAAGAAAGAAATTTTCCCCTGGGGCTTATTCCTGTCCCGTGGCCATCTCCACCCCCTCCCAGATGGGCTGTACTGCCAAATATGCCTGGCCCTGGCAATCCAAAAGATTAGAAAAGTAGTCACAATAATGAAATAAGTTGAAAGCAATCTCCACATATAATGTCCCTCCTTGATGAGAAGCTTCCCATGGCTCCCATCAACCTGGGGAATGACCTAACTCACTTCTATTTCTCACCGCCTGCATCTCCCCTCCTCAGGGACTGGGGTCCCTGGTTTTGAGTATTAGGGTGGGGTCTTCTGCAGCCCATCCCCCCTAAAGCACACAGCATTGCCATCTTCTCAGGGTCATCCCCTCAAATCACTGCCCAGATTGTAGGCCCACTGTCTAGGGGAGTCCCAAGCCCAGGAGAGAGAGCCAAGGGAGCTGCCCCCATCACAGGGCCCAAGTCCCGCCTGCCCCTTGTGGGATCCCAGTCTCTAGCCCCAGGGCTGCCTGTAGTCTAATAGCAGGCCTCTACCTTTAAGCTATTAAATACCCAGCCCCAGCTGTTGCCCCACCACCCAGATGTCTGTCTGTGGAGGGGCAATTTAGAGACCCAAGTGATCTGGGAAGGGAAGCCACCCATAATAGGCTAGGCCCCAGCTTAGTCTCCAAAGTGCAGGGATGTCCCTTCCCCACCCAGAAAGAACCAAACAGATTAGAATGCACTCCTTCCCCACCCCAGAAAGGTATCTGAGCCTCAGTTTCTTCCTCTGTAGAATGGATTCATATTAATTTATTTCTCACCCAGTAGTTTTTTTTTTTTAATTTTCATTCTTTGGTGGTGCTTTATAGTTCTTTTTTAAAATTATTTTTATTTATTCGTTTTAGAGAAGAGAGAGAGAGAGAGAGAGAGAGAGAGAGAGAGAGAGAGAAAGGAGGGAGGAGCAGGAAGCATCAACTCCCATATGTGCCTTGACCGGGCAAGCCCAGGGTTTTGAACCGGCGACTTCAGAATTCCAGGTCAACGCTTTATCCACTGCACCACCACAGGTCAGGCTCACACAGTGGTTTGAGGACTATATTTCACTCTGTTATAAAGGGAAGGGGTAAGGATTGGGGTCCCTTCCTTACTCCCCTCCAGCCCCACCTACCTCTAACAATTTCTCAAATCCACCAGACATATTCTGCCTCAAGTCCTTTGTACTGGCTGTGCCCTCTATCTAGTGAGCTTTTCCCCCCACCTCTAAATTCAGTTTATATTCACTAAACTCACCTCCTCCAGGAAGCCTTCTTGGATTCACCCCCAGGTCAGGTTTCCAGTTACTCACAGTGGGCATACATTTTCCCTTCATATCCCTTTTTGCTGCTGTCACCTTTAATCTCTCTAGGTAACTTGCCACTTATTTCCCACTACAGAGGGGCTCCATACTGTGAAGGCTGGGGCTACTCACTGCTGCTGTGTGGCCCCAGTCCCTACCACAGAGTCTGGCACACAGAAGGGGCTCTGAAAACAGTACCCAGCTGAATGAATGTGAAAATAAACAAAGGGCATATCCTGCATTTACAGTTTTAGAATGATTCCCTTTTCTGAATGTTCCTTTCAATCCTTCAACTTCACTTTTTTTTTTACTTCTTTTTTTTTTTTTTTTACAGGGACAGAGAGAGAGTCAGAGAGAGGGGTAGATAGGGACAGACAGACAGGAACGGAGAGAGATGAGAAGCATCAATCATTAGTTTTTCGTTGTGACACCTTAATTGTTCATTGATGCTTTCTCATATGTGCCTTGACCGCGGGCCTTCAGCAGACCGAGTAACCCCTTGCTTAAGCCAGCGACTTTGGGTCCAAGCTGGCAAGCTTTTTGCTCAAGCCAGATGAACCCACACTCAAACTGGCAACCTCGGGGTCTCGAACCTGGGTCCTTCGCATCCCAGTCTGATGCTCTATGCACTGTGCCACCGCCTGGTCAGGCTTTTACTTTTTGTTTTAAGATGATTATACATTCTCCTGCAGAAAGAGCTGCCTCATACCCTCACCAGGCTTTCCCTGTGAGTAACATTTTATAGAACTGTAGTACAATATCGCAATCAGGATATCAACATTGATGCAATGCAGCCATCCTATTTGATTTCCCCATTTTACTTGTATCTGTGTGTATGTGTGTGTGTATTTCATTTGCTACAATGTTATTACCTGTGTAGGTTCGTGAGCCACCAGCACAGTCCAGGACAGTCTGTTTTCATCAGAAAGGTCTCTAAGTCCCTGGCTGGGCAGCTCAGTTGGTTAGAGCGCTGTCTCAACATGCTGAGGTTGCAGGTTTGATCCCCAGTCAGAGCACATACCAACAAATGATGGCATGAATAAGCGGAACAACAAAAAATAGATGTTTTTTTCTCATTTGCTCTTGCTCTCTACCTTCCTCTCTCTCTAAAAATCAATAAAAAAAATTTAAAACAGTCCCTCATGTCACCCACCAACCTTTTCCTCTTCACCATCATTCTTTACCCTGATAACCACTAATCTGTACTCCATTCCCATAATTTTGCCATCTTGAGGATGTTAATCACACACACATCATGAACCTCTGGGGATGACCCTTCCCCCTCAGTGTCATTTCTGAAGAGCTATCCAAGATATTGCCTGTATTCATGTGTCCATAATTTTTTCCTCCTGAGTCAATGCTTGCAGTGTGGCTGGCCCATGGTTTGTTTTCCCATTGCCTGTTAAGGATATCGGATTGGTTCCAATTTGGGGTGGTTTTTTTTTTTTTTTTTGCAAATACAGCTGCTATGAACACATGTGTACAGGTTTTTGCTTGAACAGGAGTTTTCATTCCTCTGAGATATATGCCCAAGAGTCCATCAATCTTAAATTATTATTATTATTATTATTATTTTCTGAAGCTGGAAACGGGGAGGCAGTCAGACAGACTCCCGCATGCGCCCGACCGGGATCCACCCGGCATGCCCACCAGCGGCAACGCTCTGCCCACCAGGGGGCAATGCTCTGCCCCTCCAGGGCATCGCTCTGCAGCGACCAGAGCCACTCTAGCGCCTGGGGCAGAGGCCAAGGAGCCATCCCCAGCGCCCGGGCCGCCCAGGCCATCTTTGCTCCAATGGAGCCTTGGCTGTGGGAGGGGAGGAGAGAGACAGAGAGGAAGGGGGGGGTGGAGAAGCAAATGGGCACTTCTCCTATGTGCCCTGGCCAGGAATCGAACCCGGGTCCCCCGCACGCCAGGCCGACGCTCTACTGCTGAGCCAACCGGCCAGGGCCCTTAAATTATTTTTTAAATTCTTTTTTCACAGAGAGATCTTGCCACTCTCTCTGCACACACTTCGTCTTTTTATTTTTTTGTGACAGAGTCAGAGAGAGACAGAGAGAGGGACAAATAGAGACAGACAGACAGGAAGGGAGAGAGATGAGAAGCATCAATTCTTTGTTGTTGCACCTTAGTTTTCATTGATTGCTTTCTCATATGTGCCTTGACCAGGGACTACAGCGGACCAGGTGAGTCCTTACGCAAGCCAGCGACCTTGGGCTCAAGCTGGTGAGCCTTGCTCAAACTAGATGAACCCGCACTCAAGCTGACGACCTCGGGATTTTGAACCTGGGTCCTCTGCGTCCCAGTCTGATGCTCTATCCACTGCACCACCACCTGGTCAGGCACACCACCTCTTTTAATTCCCATAGCACACCTGGTTATTCATTCCACAAATATTCATTCAGCCTTACTGGGCACTGGGCCCTAGGGACATCTGGGGGACCAAGTAAGACATGCATCCAGAAGGTACAGCACAAGGATTTTAGAGCTGTGATGGGAAGACAGGTGGGGTGCCTGACCCAATCTGGAGGTATCTGGGACAACTTCCTGGAGGAAAAAGCAGCTGACCTAAGACTTGATGGGAGAATGGGTAAAGGTACACCTGGCACAACAGAGGGAACTGCATGTGTAAAGGCCCAGATGCAAGAAGAATGGCAGCAGTTCAGGAAACCACATGAAGATAGTGATTTGGGGGATGTGAGGGAGGAGAGGGAGGTGGGCAGAGCCCATGAGCAAAAAGAATTTCAACTGCACATCTAGCCCAGTCTGGAGGCCAGGTGTTGAAGACCAGAACAAACAAGCTTCAGGCCAACATCAAATCAGCATGATATTCCAGCATCTTGGTCCCACATTAATATCTCTGTAAATCTGGGTTGTTTGGAGAGCCTAATGTCCCCAAATAAATTTGGGAGAACTGGGGCCCTCCTAGATATGGGCAGTTAGTTGTCTTTCAGCACCGTGAAGCCTCTGGCCTGCAGGACTGTTGGAGAGACTGCACTATGACCCCACCCCCCAACCCCAGCAGGCACCTGCAGCCCCAACCACAACAAGGTGGGGTTATCCCCCAACCTTCCGGGAATCTAGGTGGGAAAAGTAACCTTTTGGGACTTCTGCGCCCAGGCCTCAGGAGACATGCAGTTTCTGCCTCTTCTTAGAAGTTTCTGCCAAGGAATACCTGATTTCTCCCAACTGCCACATAGGGATGAAGTCCAATGGCCCTACAGAGGATCACTCAGCCACTGGCCACTAGAGTGAAACCCTTTTCCAATTAACCTCCTGATCCAGCCAACACCACATGGTCAGAGCACTGCCAGGCAAAGTCCCATCACCCCACAGAATAGTAAGAAACAATAAAAGGCTGCTGTTCCTAGACCCTCTGTTTGGGCTGGTTTGTTACACAGCAATCAATCAATTCTGGGTCTTGCACTTCAGCTAGGTGACATGAAAGTTTTCCCAACTAGGATGAAAGACACTCACCAGGTGGCAGCAACAATAACAGCCTGTTCTGCCAATTTTAAAATGCAGAATGTATTCACATTTTAATATCGCTGACAATGGGATGAATCTTACAATAGTACCATCAACAGTGAGGCAGTATGTGAAAACGTCTATTAATGCTTCCTGGAAAGTTTTAGTAGGTGCCAGCATCAAAGCATCTTCAATTTCAGGAAATGCAGAAACAATCATCACAAGAGCAGCAAACATCATAGCCAATTTATACCAAATGTTACAAGAGGATAAAACATTTTCACTAAGATCATCTTGGACAAAAATAAAAATATTAATAACAGAATAATGGCAGCTGCAGTTCAAGTAACATCTGTTCCTCGGGGTCCATTTCGATTCCACCAGAGTAGGCTCAGAGAGGGGCAGCGTGCTCCCGCAGAACGCTCAGCCTGTGCGGCCCCTGCCCGCTGCTCCCCTGCTTTGGTGTTCTGGGATTACGATGCGCAGCCAGGCGAGGCAACTCGGCACGGGGGGCGACGGGGTCGCAGAGTCCAGGCCGCGTGGGACGCGGGGCGCGCCGGGAAGCGCAGGGGCAGACGCGGCGCAGAGCCTGACGGAAGTGAGAGCCCAGGAACGCGTAAAGAAGCGGGTTCAGTGCAGAGTTGCTGTAGGACATGCAGTGCGCCCAGATCTTGAGCGCGTAAGCAGCATAGCTGCGCGGGTGCCAGGAGCCCGCCGGTCCCAGCGCCTGCAGCACCAGGAACAGCTGGATGGGACCCCAGCAGGTAGCGAAGAGCAGAACGACGGCCGCCACCAGCCGTGACACCTTGGCCCGCACAGCGTCTGCTCGCTCCGCCAACAGCTGCCCCTGGGGGTGGGGAGAGGTATGGGAAACAGCCTCAGAACTCCCCTCCTTGACCCCTTTATATTCCTCCCACAAGGCCACCCCCTCAGATTCTTACAGATACGCCTCCCTCACTGTGCCTTCTCCCATCCCAGTCTGGCCGCGTCCCCCATCCACCCAGCGACACACCTGCAGGGCGCTGTCGGCGGGCGCCGGGCGCAAGGCGGCCTGGCCCAGGTGGCGAAGCATGGCCCCGTAGCAGACACAGGTGGCGACCAGCGGCAGCAGGTAGAGTGCCAGCAGGTTGTAGAGTGCAAAGGCGCGCTCGAGGGTGCGGCTGGGGAAGGCCTCGCTGCAGTAAGTGCGCGGCCCAGGGGAGAGGCGGTGCAGGGCGAGCACAGGAGCCGACACGACTGCGGAGCCTGCACCACAGCGGCAGCTGAAGACTTTTCTCGGAAACGAGGGGTACGAGGGGGCCAGGGCCCTGGTCTCCCAGGTGCCTCCCCAGTCTGTGCCCTCCCTGGTTCTTCGTAGGGAACGCTGTTGCGTCCATTTCCCAAATGCACGACCCACGCCCAGAGGGGCGGATTGTAGGAGGGCGCCCAGGGCACGAGGACGTGTCTCTCCACCCCGTGTGCCCCCGCACTGCACTCACCCACCCAGATGCCCAGGCTGACGGACAGCGCCAGGCGGGGCGTGCGACGGTGCAGGGCGTGCAGTGGGAACACTGTCACGTACCAGCGGTCCACGCTCATGGCCGTCAGGGTGGCGCATGTGGCCTGCACCGAGACCTGGAAGGGAAGAGAGGCGGGCGTGGGCCCTGCCCCCACCCGGTCTGGGGCCTGCTTTGTCTGTGCCCACACTGTGGGTCTCCCCACACATGTCCAACCATTCAAGCACACACAGGACACATCCTGGGAGGGTCTTCAGGGGCCACAACTTAAAGGGGCAGAAGAGGGGCAATACCAAAGAGAACCCCAGAATGGTGGGGGCTTAAGGGGACCATGGGGTCTGCTGAGACCCTTAGACTAAGACAGGGAGAGGTAGAGCCATCCTAGGAACAAGGGAGGCAAAACTCCTGATCACTCTCCTATGCCCATATCCAGCACCCAATGCCTATCTGTATTCCTCCCTTTGCCCAGGTCCTCCACCCCCTACTACTGGGTCCAGGCTATACCTCTCCCAGCTATATCCACTAGACTCTATCCACCCAATACCCCTCAACCCCCTCTTCTTGCTGGGCCCCATCCTCCCCATTGTGCCCATTGTTGGTGGTCCAGCTTGCCTACATCAAGACCCAAGCCCCCGGCTTCGGCTTCCCAACCCCTCTCCCCCAGCCTGCACCCCACCTGCTGAATGTAGTTGACAAACTTGCACATGAAGTCACCTAGCACCCAGGCAGGCAGTGGGTAGAGCAGGGCCGTGAAGGGCACACAACATAGCAGGAAGGTCACGTCTGTGGCTGCTAGGTTAGCTGCAGGCAGGAGACATGCAGGTGCTGGCCAAGGGGTGCCCAGGCCTTAGCCACCCAGCACTTCTGACCCAGCTCCCTAGCATTCATCTTTGTCCAAGTGATCAGCAGGAGGGCTTCAGAAGGCCCCCTTTTACATTTCAAACATCCTCCTACAACAGCTTTATATATAGATATTCAAGCTTCAATGGGCCTTGCTCACACCTGCTGGGGCTGGGAAAGCCTGAGCAAGCCATTGCCCCCAAGCCTCAGTTTTCTTATCTGCAAGTTGGAGATAGTGGTGCTCACCCAACACCCACCATAAAATGGAGAACATTCATCTGTATGGTAGGCCACCCCATCGCACAAGTGTGCAAACCCAGCCACTGTGGCAGAGGTCAAAACCTGGGAGCCCATGGGCCAAGCAGTCCCTCCCCCTACTGCTTTTATTCATTGGATACTGTGTTATAAGAACTACACTTCTTTCTTTTTTTTTTTTTAGGTGAGAGAGAGGGAGAGGGAAAGAGGGAGAGATAGACAGGAAGGAAGAGAGATGAGAAGTATTAATTCTTTGTTGCAGGAACTTATTTGTTCATTGATTGCCTTCTCATATGTGCCTTGACTGGGGGGCTGCAGCAAAGCCAGTGACCCCTTGCTCAAACCAGCAACCTTGGGATTCAAGCCAGTGACCTTTGGGCTTAAGGTAGCGATCATGGGGTCACCTGTATGATCCCATGCTCAAGCCGGGGACCCTGTGCTCAAGCTAGATAAGCCTACGCTCAAGCCGACCTCGGAGTTTCAAATCTGGGTCCTCAGCGTCCCAGGCTGAGGCTCTATCCTCTGCACCACCGCCTGGTCTGGCCAAGAACCATATTTCAATTGGACATCTTCCTGGAGTGGCAGGGGCGAACTCTTCAAATCACACTCAACCTCCATTTTACCTACTTCACCTGCATGAACCTTCCAATGCCCGAGTTGCGGACCCCTAGGACAATAGGGAAAGGACCCAAGACCTGCAGGGGGTAAATTCCTCTCTGGAAGGACTCCGAGAATGGCAGGTAGGCACCACGCAGTGCCTGGCAGCTCACCTATGTAAAAGTTGGTCACTGTGCGCATCTGCTTGTGGCGGCAGATAACGAAAATAACAAGCAAGTTCCCTGTCAGGCCAAGCAGCATCAGCGCGCCAAAGAAGAGCGGCACGAGCCAGGCGTCCACGGGCCACACCGCGGGGGTCGGGCGGTCGGAGGCATTGGTGCCACAGCCTAGACAGCCGGATGCGTTGGCTTGCACCCACCAGGAAGCGTTGGGCCCAGGCTTGGCTAAGGCGCGCATGGTTTCACCGCCTTCTTCCTACCGATCGCCGTGGAGACCCTCTTTCTAGCCGCCCGCAGAGGATGCGCCTTTACAGCCGGAGCCGGGGAAGGTTGAAGATGCACCCTCGGAGCTCGGGAAGGCTCTCGGCTGGAAGCCACCGGGTTTGGAGGGCGGCTTGGCTGGCCAGCAATGGCTCTGCTCCTCCTGTCTCAGCTGCCTCGCATTTATACCCGATTCCCTCCTTGTCCCCGCCCTCCTGCCTCTTCTGCAGCCGCTTGCCACTCCTTCCCCTGCCCCTGTGAGCCCTCCGTCCATAGCACAGCAACTTTTTGTCCCATCATCTCCTCTTCTTGAACCCCCAGGTTGAGAGCACTGGAGGATGGGTTGGGGCAGAGCGGGAGTGGGGTGCGGTAAGCTGCGTGGACGTTGCTGTGGGCCCTAGGAGAACTCACCCTGACTAGGGGATAGAGACTCACCACCCCAGGATCTGGCAGTTAGAAGATTCATGTTCTTTTTTTTTTTTTTTTTACAGGGACAGAGAGAGGGATAGACAGGGACAGACAGTCAGGAACGGAGAGAGACAAGAAGCATCAACCATCAGTTTTTCGTTGGGACACCTTAGTTGTTCATTAATTGCCTTCCCATATGTGCCCCGACCATGGGTCTTCAGCAGACCGAGTAACCCCCTGCTTGAGCCAGCGACCTTGGGTCCAAGCTGGTAAGCCCCCGGCTCAAGCCAGATGAGCCTGTGCTCAAGCCGGCGACCTCGGGGTCTCGAAACTGGGTCCTACACATCCCAGTCCGATGCTCCATCCACTGCGCCACCGCCTGGTCAGGCAAGATGCATGTTCTTTAAATAAGTCAATCTCCCTGGACTCAGATTACTACAAATCAGACTCCTTGGGAGTGTCCACCTCCTAGTTCATGGGCAGTGATTGGCAGACACTTGTACAGGGCAGGTGGACACCCATGCCACTGGTGGCAGGTAACAGGTGGTGGGAAGTTTACAAAAGACATTGTTGAACCATTGATTCTAAAACCCACACCTAGTCTAAATGGACCCCAGAGACTAGTCCATGAGGCACACAACAATGTACTAGGATGGTTGCCACTGTGGAATACTATACAGCAGAGAAAAAGATGCTACCATTTGTAAAAAGACTGCAATTAGGGGAGGGGTGAATAGATATGCATAGGCATTAAAGCACATCAACTATCTCCAGGGGAGAGTGCAAAGAGCCGGGAATGGAAAACATTTTCCTGTTCACCATTTAAAAAAGTGATTATTGAGCCTAACCAGGCAGTGACGCAGTGGATAATAGAGCATCAGCCTGGGATGCAGAAGACCCAGGTTCAAAACCCCAAGGTCGCTGGCTTCAGTGTGGTATCATAGACATGGTATCATAGACATGAGCCCAGAGGTCACTGGCTTGAAGCCCAAGGTTGCTGGCTTTAGCCCAAGGTGGCTGGCTTGAGCAAGGGGTCACTCACTTTGCTGTAGTACCCTGGTCATGGCACATATGAGAAAGCAATCAATGAACAACTAAGGAGCCCCAACGAAGAATTGATGCTTCTCATCTCTCTCCCTTCCTGTCTGTCCCTAGCTGTCCCTCTTTCTGTCTCTCTCATTCTCTGTCACAAAAAAATAAAATATATAAAATAATTTAAAAATGTTTATTGATTTTAGAGAGAGAGGGAGAGAGACAGACAGAAACATCGATCTATGCCTGTATGTGCCCTGACCCAGGATTGAACCAGCAACCTCTGTGCTTCAGGTTGATGCTCTAATCCAGTGGTCTCCAACCTTTTTTGGCCACGGACCGGTTTAATGTCAGAAAATATTTTCACGAACCGGCCTTTAGGGTGGGATGGATAAATGTATCATGTGACCAAGACAAGCGTCAAGAGTGAGTCTTAGACGGATGTAACAGAGGGAATCTGGTCATTTTTTAAAAAGAAAACATTGTTCAGACTTAAATATAAATAAAATGGAAATAATGTAAGTTATTTATTCTTTCTCTGCAGACTGGTACCAAATGGCCCACGGACCGGTACCGGTCCGCAGCCTGGGGGTTGGGGACCACTGCTCTAATCAACCAAGCTATTCAACCAGGGTAGTCCACCATCGCCCCCTCCCCTTTTCTAATTTATTGATATTAGAGAGAGAGGAAGGGAGGAAGCAAAAGAAAGAGAGAAACACCAGTTCGTTGTTCCGTTTATCCATGCATCCATTGATTGACTCCTGGATGTGCTTGGACCCAGGATCAAACCTGCAATCAGGGGGACTGCTCCAACCAACTGTGCTACCCAGCCCCCTGTTAACCCTTTTTATACCTTGAAGTTATTCTTTTTTTTAAAAGATATTTATTTATTAGAGAGAAAGAGAGAGAGAGAGAGAGAGAGAGAGAGAGAGAGAGAAGGGGGAGGAGCAGGAAACATCAACTCCCATATGTGCCAGGCAAGCCCAGGGCTTTGAACAGGCAACCTCAGCATTCCAGGTCGATGCTTTATCTACTGTGCCACCACAGGCCAGGCTGAAGTTATTCTTGACAAATCAGAATAAAAATCAGAAAGGGAAGAAAAATCCATGTGGAGTGGTAGACAGGTTAGGATGAGGAGACCCTCAGTTACCAGGTGGAGGTGGAGGAATTTTTGGGGGGATGAGTTGAACTGGTCTAGGAGAGCACTCAGCAGGTGGCTGAACCTTCAAAGGGGGTTCTGGGAAGCAGAAGCAGCTCACCAACAGGTCCGAGGATCTCAGAGGGTATGAAGAGTGCGGTCAAAGCTCCTTGGGAGGGAGGTCCCTGGTCAGGTCAAGGCCCAGGCTGCATACTCTAGGATTTATTTTATTGAGCAGCTACTCATCGTGTGCCAGAACAGTAGAGAAAACGTTTGTGGCCCCAGAGCCCGTGGGCGCTGGGGCTGGGGGCGGTATAGTAGGGGTCATTTCACTCTTCCACTGTCTCCAAAAAGGACGTCCCCTTCCCTTCTCCAGTTTCCCATTCCTCGCGGCTGGGTGCCCCACCATGCTCGCACCTTGAGTTTGTGGCCGCGGTCCCCCCACCCTCACCTCAGTGTCTCAGTTTCCCGGTCGGTCCCCCCAGGAGGTGGGTGGCTCCTCCAACTGCAGCCCGAGGGCTGGCCGCCTTCTTGGCGGCGGTCCCCGAGCGGCGCGGCCAGCCTCCAAGATCCGCCCCGGCCCGCCTCCGGGCGTCCGTCACTTCCTGCCCGGCCCCGAGAAGGCCTTGCCGGGTGGCGGCGGCGAAGGCGACACTCGAGCCATGGTCGCACTGGAGAACCCCGAGGGTGGCTCAGAGGAAGCGACTGCGGGGATCGTTCCGGGCGGTCGGCGGACGCTGTGAGCCGGTGGAGCGGGCGGGGCGCACCACCCACCGGGGCTATGGGGCTCCCTCCCCTCAACCCCCCCAGACGCAGCCCCAGGCCCGCCCCGCCCCTTTTCCTCGGTGACACCCCCCTAGACGCGGGTGGAGGTGGAGGAGCTTATTGTTAGCCCGTGTTTACCGGGGGAGATCCCATTCCCGCCGCCCTTGGGTATTTGCTAGTGTGGAGGGGCATACCCGGTTGTGGGTTAAGGACCCCCAGGGCCCTGGAGTCCCGGGTACTAAACCATCCGGGGGTCCTGTGCGCCTGTTACCGCTCGGGTGAGGCAGCCGCTGTACGGTGTCCCTGGCTTTTATTCACACGCAGTGTTCCTGTCCCCAATACCCTGGCTGAATATTCACCTCACTGCCAGGGCTGGATCCCCGCCTGAGTTATCAGCTCCCCTCCTGAGTGCACGGAGCTATGGTTTATTTCCAGCTACAAACCCAGATTAACCGGAGAGGGTGCTTAAAACCTGGGCAACATCCTGACCTGTGGTGGCGCAGTGGATAAAGCATCAACCTGGAAATACTGAGGTTGCCGGTTCAAAACCCTGGGCTTGCCTGGTCAAGGCACATATGGGAGTTGATGCTTCCTGCTCCTCCCCCCCCTCTCTATAATAAATAAATAAAATCTTAAAAAAAAACAAAAAAAAAACCTGGGCAACAGGGGCCTGTCTGTCTGGGGAAGGAGAGACTGGAAGCAAGTGGAGTGACCCCATATGGGTGTCGATATCCTCCCCCCCTTATGAGTGTAGATCCCTTGGGTCGCAGATTTCCTTTGAACCCTGATCTTTACGCAGAAACCTGTGTGATCCACCCTTCTGTGCCTCAGTTTCCCCATTTGTAAAATGAGATAACAATGGCCTCTTCTCAGAGTGGTTAAGGTCAGTGACCCTGTAGCCCCGAAGTGCCCAGTCCGGTAGTGTCCATTCTTTAATTATCTTAAAATCTTAATTATTTTAGTTTTATTATTTTAAAAGGACCTTTATTATTTCATTATTATTATTTTTTAATTGGTTGCTTTAGAGAGACAGAGAGGAAGGGAGAGAGGGAGAGTGAGAGAAAAGTATTCATTTGTTGTTCCACTTATTGGTGCATTCATTGGTTGCTTCCCTTAGGGGTGCTGACCAGGGATGGAACTGGCAACTTTGATGTTTCAGGATGACGCTGTAACAGCCAGAGCCATTTAATTTTTAATTTTATTATTATTTTTTGTATTTTACTTAAGCTGGAAACGGGGAGAGACAGACTCCCGCATGCGCCCGACCGGGATTCACCCGGCACGCCCACCAGGGGGCGATGCTCTGCCCCTCTGGGGGCGTCGCTCTGTTGAGACCAGAGCTACTCTAGCGCCTGGGGCAGAGGCCAAGGAGCCATCCCCAGCGCCCGGCCATCTTTGCTCCAATGGAGCCTTGCTGCGGGAGGGGAAGAGAGAGACAGAGAGGAAGGGGGGGGGGTGGAGAAGCAGATGGGCGCTTCTCCTGTGTGCCCTGGCCGGGAATCGAACCCGGGACTTCTGCACGCCAGAAGTGGCCGACGCTCTACCACTGAGCCAACTGGCCAGGGCCCAGAGCCATTTAATTTTTTAAAATTATTACTTTATTATTATATTTATTATTACTTTATTGTTATTTGTTATTATCTTATGTTATTATCTCCTCTGGGCATTTACCAGAGGCCATACTGGTTTCTGCAGATGTGGGTATTTACCTGAGGGGCCTTAACCAAGCAAAGTAGGTATTTACCTACCAGGTGTGTACCTCTGATCCCTACCGCAGATCACAGAGTGCCCCTAACGCAGCATTTTGGGGGGTGTACCCACTGTTGGGGGGTGCCCAGTTGGCCCCACCTAGTCTGAGTCACCTCTGCCCTGAGCGCGCATTTCCTGTTAGGGAAGTAAGTTCTTCTTTCTGGTTCCTGGGGGAGGGACAGGTCAGAGAAGGTGATTTTTGCCCAGGGCAGTGGATGTCAAAATTCCCATTTCAGAGAGCAGACAGAATTGGGAGCAATGGGGTCTGGTTCTCCCCAAATCCAACTTAACTTAGCAACTATTCACCATTGGGCCTGTCCACTCTGCACACATTTCCTGAGGACTGTGGGTTTAGAAAGCCTCAGGTGCCCTGTCTGAGTCTTCAGTTTCCCCATCTGTAAATTAGTCTCTTTGGGTGACACAGGGAACAGATGAACTGACCTTTAGATGTGTAAACAAACAGCTATTGAGCACCTGCTGTGGGCCTGTATTGGGGACACAGCAGAGACCAAGACAATCTCATCCTCATCCGGGGTCCTCTTTGCACAGGTCTAGCAAGGAAGGTGAGGATTAAGGAGTAAACACATACATGGGCCAGCTGATTTTGGATGCCAACTGGTGAAGCAGGCAAACAGGGCTGATTGGGCTAGTGGGGGGTGGGGCAACTTTTAGGGAAGTGACATTTGAGCAGAGACCAGAGAGAGCTGAGAAAGGGTGCTTCAGACAGAGGGCTCAGCACATGCAAATATCCTGAAGTGGATTGTTTCTGGCTAGTTTGAAGCACATGAAGGGACCCATGTGGCCAGAACAGAGGAAGCACCCAGGGGACAGATGGGGTCAGGCATTGGTGTTTTGCATATAAAGATTTTTTTTTTTAAGTGAGAGGAGGGGAAACAGACAGATTCCTGAATGCTCCCCAACCAGGATCCACTCAGCAACTCCCATCTAGGGCCTATGCTCATATCAACCAACTGTCCTCAGTGCCTGAGGCCAACGCTCTGACCAACTGAACTATCCTCAGTACCCCAGGCCAACACTGAACCAATTAAGCCAAAGGCTGCAAGTGGAGAAAAAAGAGAGAAGGGAGAGAGGGAAGGGAAGAGAAGCAAATGATTGCTTCTCATGTGTACCCTGACTGGTGTTTGACCCCGGCACAGCTGCATGCTGAGCCAGTGCTCTATCCACTTAGCCAACTGGCCAGGGCCTGTAGAGATTTTTTTTTTTTTAGAAATATGGCTCATTTTATTTTATTATTATTACTATTATTATTATTATTATTTTTACAGAGACAGAGAGAGGGATAGATAGGGACAGACAGGAACGGAGAGAGATGAGAAGCATCAATCATTAGTCTTTCCTTGCGACACCTTAGTTGTTCACTGATTGCTTTCTCATATGTGCCTTGACCGTGGGGCTACAGCAGACTGAGAAACCCCTTGCTCGAGCCAGTGACCTTGGGTCCAAGCTGGTGAGCTTTTTTTTTTTTTGCTCAAACCAGATGAGCCCACGCTCAAGCTGGCGACCTCGGGGTCTCGAACCTGGGTCCTCTGCATCCCAGTCCGTCGCTCCATCCACTACGCCACCGCCTGGTCAGGCTGTAGAGATTTTTTTTTTTTTTTTTTTTTTTTTTTTTTTTTTTTTTTTTTACACAGAGGCAGAGATAGACAGGGACAGACAGACAGGAACGGAGAGAGATGAGAAGCATCAATCATCAGTTTCTTGTTGCGCATTGCGACTTCTTAGTTATTCATTGATTGCTTTCTCACATGTGCCTTGACCGTGGGCCTTCAGCAGACCGAGTAACCCCCTGCTGGAGCCAGCGACCGTGGGTCCAAGCTGGTGAGCTCTTTGCTCAAGCCAGATGAGTCCACGCTCAAGCTGGCGACCTCCGGGTCTCGAACCTGGGTCCTTTCGTATCCCAGTCCGACGCTCTATCCACTGCGCCACCACCTGGTCAGGCTGGAGATTTTTTATATAAAGTTCATACCAAGATCCAACACCCATCAACCCAGCCTTTATTACAGATCTGACTTGCAGGATAATTGTGCCATGCCCCTTTTATGCCTGATCCTCCCTATGTCTTGAGTGGGGATTCAGGCCCCTCATACCTATACTCCCTATCCCACCTACCCAGGTCACATGTTTCTTATCTCCTGCTGGAATCTGGTTGAAGTTAGCATGCTTGAATTAATGGGGGACTCACTTTCCAGGGCTCAGCTCAGAGCTTGAGATCCACAAGAGGGTACTAAGCCCCCTAATGCCTGTAGGACCAGATACAGACCATGTGGTACAGGACAGGCAGGGCCTCCAATGCCAGGTCAAGGAAGAGCTGGGCCTTGCCATGAGGGTGTTGGGGAGCCATGGATGGTGGTGGAACATGGAAGGGGCTGGTTGGGTCTTAGTTAAGTGGGCTTTGGTCTGAGGAGTCCACCAAGGATCTTTGTGGACCCACAAATGAAGCAGGAGGCTTGCTTTTGTTGTGGGTGCTCTGTTCAGACTCAGGTTCAAGTGTTTGTTCTGTTCCTATTCTGAAGGTGTTGGGAAGCCCTATTTCTCAGAACCCCATGCCCTGAGTGTTGGAACTCTCTCACTGAGTCCTGCCTGCTCTGATGTCTTCTGACAGCCCTCCCCCCCCATGTAGCTTCTGTTATCGACCCAACCAGGCTGCCATCTTGGACTCTGTCCAGCTCCTAGAATAGTGACATAGACACTGGAGCCCCAGGGAAGACATGGGTGAATCTGGGGCTTCTGGTGAGGGTGCTTGGGCCTCTAGGGAGCAACTCTCAGGTTGGATCCTGTGCTGACTTGATATGTGAATGCTCTCAACCCAGGGTGATTATTGATGTGGCTGAGGGGGTGAGATCCCCATCACAGGAGGAAACCAAGCAGATGGGGACTGGGTTCCCAGTGGAGGGTGCCTATCCAACTTCTTTTGGCTTTGAATGTCTTCTCCCATACTCATAGGCAGCCACAGGGATTTTCCAGGACATCTGATCCAACAGTTATTTTTTGAGCACCTACTGTGTGCCAGGCATGGCTGTGAGTGCTCAAGCAGAGGTTATGATCTAGCAGGAGATGTGAGCAGTCATCAGTGGAATAGAATGTATGGTGATCAGAAAGCCAAAGGAGTAAGGTATTAAATGGAAGAGGTTGCAGCCTCACTAAGGAGGTTTCAACAGAAGCCAAAAGGAAGTGAGCCATTCAGAGTTTAAGAGACTGTGCCCCAGGCAGTGGGCACAGCCAGTGCAAAGAACCAGAGGTGGGACTGTATCTGGCTTACTGGCAGAGCAGCAGGAGATGACTGAAGTAGAGTGAATGAAGGGGAGGGAGTTAGGACATGGGGAGGGGAGGGAGTTAGAACATGGGGAGGGGGACCCCAGACTCTCTAAGGGCTAGAATCTACCATCAGTCCACAGGGTGAGGGTTTCTGATCCCAGCAAGGACCATCCTACGGTTTGGGGTTGTTAGTGGCTGACCAGGAAGGAAGGCCTGAAGGCCCCGCAACTTCTCTTTGCCAGGAAGTTTATCTAAGAGTCCCCTGCTGTTCCACTGCACCTGGCCTTGAAGTCCCCAGCAGGAGTCTTGGCACTGTTAATCCATTTCCATAGTTAATGCCACTTGCTCTGGAAGAGGCCAGATTAGCTGTGGGGTCGGGGGTGGGGTGAGGGGACACTCTAGTCCCCTCCCTGGTCCTGGTCCCTGGGCACATTGTGTGTGGGGGTGTCCAAGGGCATGAAGCAGCTGTGCTCAGGTAAATAAAGTCTTTAAGAAATCCCAGAGGATGGTGGTGTTCAAATCTCGTATACTCTGGGCCTCATCAGCTGGCTGGGGCTAAAATCTGGAAGCCTGGGGGAGGGAGGAACTGCTTTCCTTAGCCACCCACACAATTTGTGAATTCAGGCAAGTGTATTCTCTTCTCTGAGCCTCAGTTTGCTAACCTGTCCTCACAGTTATGCCTGCCTTTCAAGTGATGTGACAATGAAACAAAATGAAATTTTTAGGGTCCAGGGATACACACCTGGCAGAGGGTGAGCTCCCTGCTGCTGAGGGAAACCAAGCAGGGGATGACAAGCAGTTAAATGGCAATGGTAGGGTTCTGCCTGAGGGTACTGGCTTATCTTGGCCCTGAGGACTGCCCTCTGCCCCAACTCTGGCCCACAGGCACTTTTCGGGATGCCTGCCCACTCTAGCTGGTTCCCAAGTGAAGAGGTTCTCAGCCTCCAAGCGGAAGCAGCACTTCATCAACCAGGCTGTGCGGAACTCAGACCTTGTGCCCAAGGCCAAAGGGCGGAAGAGCCTCCAGCGCCTGGAAAACAGTGAGCAGGGTTCAGGGGTACTTCCTGGGGGTTCCTAGGACTCAGATGAGAATGGTGTGCATGTTGGAATTATCTGTTGCCCTTACTATGAGCCTGGCCCTGAGCTGGGGAATACTGAGGCTAGGCTAGAGGGAGCTTTGGGCATTGGAGCTGCGGCTTTAAAGGGTGTGTAGGAGTTCAATAAGGCAGGGAGAGTTAGGAGGAGTTCTGGAGATGGTTTCTGTGCCTTCTGGGAAAAATAGCTGGAGCGTGGATGTGAGGAGGCTGTTGTAGCCAGAGTATAAACCATATATTTAGAGGGTAGGAGGAAAGATGGTCTGCGGGTCTCCATGGAGCCTGGGGGCCCCAAATGCCACATCCCAGCCCAGAGACCATCTGTTTCCATCTAGCCAAGTACCTCCTGACCCTGCTGGAGACAGACGGAGAAACACTTGGTCCAGAGGATGGGGACCTGGCACCCCCTGCAGCACCTGGCATCTTTGCTGAGGCCTGCAACAATGAGACCTATGTAAAGGTGGGGCCCTCTACCCCCTCGCTCCACTCCCTTCTCTGCTCCAGCCACACTGGCCTCTGTGTTTCTGTTCTGACTCCCACCACCAGGCAGTGCCTGTGCTAGTGCCTCTACCAAGAATACCCGCCCACCTTTGGTCCTTTGATAAATGCCCCCTTCGATCTCCCTCAAGGTCTCCACCAGAACCTCCTAGCACCCATGATTCATCTGTTCACCCATAGAGATATCCTTCTCCAGAGGAGTGGGTCTGCATGTGCCCCATGAACTGGCAGGCAAAGGTGTCCACAAGGAGTATTTCCATGTACTTTGTGGCCCCCTGTGTGTGTTGGCCAGATGAGGAACCTGAGGCCCAGAAATGTACTGTCATTAGCCCAGGACCTGCCTGCCTCTGTTCCAGGTCTGGAATGACTTCATGAACCGCTCTGGGGAGGAGCAAGAGCGGGTCCTCCAATACCTAGAAGATGAGGCCAAGAGCAAGACACGGAGGAGGGGGCCTAACCGGGGGGAAGACCAGAGGAGAGGTGAGCTCTGCATGTGGGGTAGAGGGACCAGACACATGAATAGAGGCCTGGCCTAGTGTGTAGGGCAAGACTGGGGATAGGTGGGGAGGAGCTTGGCAGGGGCAGGCGGGCAGTTTGCTTCAGCTGCTGCCCTAAGCGTTGGATTCTTACAGAAGACCCGGCCTACACCCCCCGAGAGTGTTTCCAGCGCATCAGCCGGCGCCTGCGAGCCATTCTCAAGAGGAGCCGCATCCCCATGGTGAGTACCAGGCTGGCCAGTCTTTTCTCACTTGGCTGTCTCAACTTTTCAACTGGGGTGGCATGATGGGGCACCAGTTATCTAGTGCATGTGCTGGGTTGGAAACAAGACAGGATACATACCAGTGTGATCAGCATGCAGGACCTAGAGCTGGTCAAGGGCTCTCCTTGTGGGTGGGGGTGTCAAGGGCAATGAAGGTGGGCACTACAGGATGTGTAGGAGTTCACTAGACAGAAAGTATAGGCATTCAAAAATATAAAAGATTTCTGAATGCCTGGAATTCTTGGAACCAGTTAAGTAGCCTCATGTTGCCTGTCAGAGGTCACATTATACCTAAGACTTAGAGCTCTGGAGGCTGTCCTGGATATGAGGGCCTGGACAACCTGGCCAAGATCACAGTCAGTCTGGCCCTCGGGCCTGTCTCTCCTGCAGGAAACACTGGAGACCTGGGAGGAGCGGCTGTTGAGGTTCTTTTCTGTGTCCCCCCAGGCTGTGTACACAGCCATGCTGGACAACAGGTGACTGGTGGGGGCAAGCACAGCCAGATCCCAGGGTGGCTGGTTCCGACCCATGGCTATTCACTGCCCATTCCTCCACAGCTTCGAGAGGCTGCTACTCCATGCTGTCTGTCAGTATATGGACCTCATCTCAGCCAGTAAGTCCTGGCAGCCCCTTGGACCTTCCTAAGTGAGCCAATTCTGCCCAAGGAAGTCAAGGCTACATAGTGTCTGCTTACTCAACAGGAGCCTTGGCGGTGGGGGGAGACAGCTTGAGCAAAGTGGTGGTAGTGAGATGCATTAATTCATCAGAGGTTCCTGTGGTCCTGGCTCCACACTGTGTGACACTGTAGACACAGACCCCCTCCATCCACATCTTCAGGGCCAGGGGTAGAGAGGGGCCTATGTGGGGGTGATAAAGCTGAGCCTTGATGGTCCCCAAGATAAGATGAGGAGACCCCAGTGTCTTCAGGGCCCTCATTTAACCATACTCCCCTCCACTGTGCCACACATGATTTCTGGCAAGTACAGTACACCATCCGGGGGCCTGTGTCCCCACTTACAAAGGGGGGCAGTCTCAGAACACAACCCCTCAGGGAGGGTGCCTGCAGGCCATTGCCAGCCCTGGGTGCCCTATTGGGTCCTCACTCTCCACTCCTATCTTTCTGCCTGTTTTCTGCCCAGAGTTGTGGAGGAGACAGTTCTCATGGCAACCCCAGGATGGTTCATCCCTTGGTAGAAGAGCAGCCCTCCTACTTGTCTTTGTAACTATAGATTCAGGAGGGAGGGGCTGGGCTGAGGGTGCTTCTCTGCTGGAGTCCAGGTGTTGCCTGAACACAGGAGAAGGGGCCCTGTCAAGATAGGGAGCAGGGGAGAGGGAACAGCCAGGCAGAAGCCTTCAGGTGGGACTGCTTCACAGTCATCCTAGGGCAGGGATGGAAGCAGGCAACTAGGGAGGCAGTACACTTGTTCAGGGCTGTGAATGTACCCCTTGGCCTCCGGCCTGTGTGTGTCAGTGCGTCCATCTGAACATGGGATAAGGAACAGAAAGGATGAAACAGGTTGCAGATGTAGATGAAACAGGTTGCAGATGTAGATGAAACAGGTTGCAGATGTAGGATGTCATAGAGCTGTATCTGTTCTCGTGAGGCTGTCATGGTCAGCCAGACTCCAAGTGCCAGCTTGCCATCAGAACCTACAGCAAAGAAGGGCCATGGGCATGGCACCTATGTTGCCATGACTCTTGCATTCCTTTCATCCCTGCCTCTTGCAGGTGCCGACCTAGAGGGCAAGAGGCAGATGAAGGTCAGCAATCGGCATCTGGACTTCCTGCCCCCAGGGCTGCTCCTGTCTGCTTACCTGGAGCAACGTAGCTGATGCCAGCCCACCTGCCCCCACGTCCCATCAAAACTTCCCAAACATCCACCAAAATGTTTGTTATTTTTAGAAGTTGTCCTTGGATATGTGCTCTCCCCCTTGGGGTGGTACTCTCACCCTGGCCCCATCTCATCCCAGCTCTTCCAGGTAAATGCTGGCAGCTGGACCTGCCCCAGGCTATCCTGGGCCCATAGCTCCCCACTCTGGGACTTGTATTTGGGTGGGGAGACCTGGCCTGTTCAATTCTATTTTCCTTCTTCAGTCAGGTTTTCCAGCCCAGTCTGAAGATTAAGCAAGGAAGAAGAGGCTAGGTTTTTATCACTTTTAATTAATCCGGCATGATGTGTTGTAGATTTTTAAATTCCTTTTGGGAAGAAAAACCAAATATTTGCCCCAACTGATAAATCAGGGGCTTTGTTCTAGTCCCTGCTTGATCTCGCTCCCAATTTTCTGGCTAGAATTGGGGGGTCTCTGGGGTGCTGCCCTCATCCTAGGAGCATTATGTGTGTGTGCGTGTGCATATGCATGCTGGTGTCCTGTGACCCAGGACCGAAGCTGCGTCTTAAAGGCTGGTTTTATCCTCTTTTTGAAATGTGTGTTTTCCTCCCCTGGTGCTTTTTGGTGGCTCTTGGGGCCCTGCCTGCTCTATAACCCCTTCCCCCAACTTTTCTCCCCTCTATTCATTCTGGAGGTCTGGGACTTCCAGCCAGAAGCCTCTGCCCTCCCACTGCCATGTTCCTCTCTCCATGTCTCCTCATCTCCCCCATACCCCCAGCCTGACTCTGCCTGTTGCTTTGGGTGTCTTCAGGCTGGTCACCCTAACCTGGGCCACAAAAGCAGGGCTGGGGACTCCCCCCGCCTCTCGTGTGTATGGCTTATTGCACTTTGAGAAAAGTGGAGAATTTAATAAATTTCTGGTGCTCTGGTCTCCAGATATAGGGTTTTCTTTTAGGGGATACAATAGGCGCTCAGGATGCACTTGGGTCCTAGACACTGAGGGCTGCAGGCCTGGGGAAGGAGCTTTGTGTTATGATAGACCCAGAGGGTGAGGCAGGTGCTGTGGAGATTATTGGAAGCATTTGGGCCTTGGCTCTGCTGCCCTGGCTCAAACCTCAGCTTCACCACTTCCCAGTTGCAGGACCTTCAAAAAGTCACTTGTGTGCGGTTCCTGGGGCAGCCAGTACAAAACATGCACAATGCAATAAAAGAACCCACACTGAGGCTGAAACAACAGGGGATTATCGTCTCCCAGTTCTGGAGGCCGCAAGTCCAAACTCAAAGGGCTGGAAGGCCTTGCTTCTTCCAGAGGCTCTAGGGAGAGTCCTCCCTACCTCTCCCAGCTCCTAGTGGCTCTGGTGTCCCTTAGCTCCACCTCCCTAAGGATGGAGAATCTACATTAATCATGGGGAATTTAGCAGAGGAAGTTTGTCTCTTCTCCCCCAGGTATGCATTTATTCAATCATTTACATCACTGTGGAGGAATACGTATTTACTTCCTACTCTGGGTTACAATGCAGTATTACTTAATTTTGTTGCAGAAATTATTCCGTATTTGGCTGCTGGGAGCTCTTATTGGGCTCCTCTGCCTCTTTAGGGAGCCCTATCATTATGACGTTTCTATTTCTTGAGCACAGTTCTGACTTTCTGCTATCACATGATGCTTGGGCTGGACTGGTGTATTTCTCCAAGGAGCCTAGTTCCTTTTATCAGACCACTGTGTTGAAAACCAGTGGGTATTCCATTTTAACATGCACTTTTTTTTTTTTTTAATTTTTTTGTATTTTTCCGAAGCTGGAAACGGGGAGGCAGTCAGATAGACTCCCACATGCGCCCCACCGGGATCCACCCGACATGCCCACCAGGGGGCGATGCTCTGCCCATCTTGGGGCATCGCTCTGCCGCAGTCAGAGCCATTCTAGTGCCTGAGGCAGAGGCCACAGAGCCATCCTCAGCGCCCGGGCAAACTTTGCTCCAGTGGAGCCTTGGCTGGCTGCCGGAGGGGAAGAGAGAGACAGAGAGGAAGGAGAGGGGGAGGGGTGGAGAAGCAGATGGGCGCTTCTCCTGTGTGCCCTGGCCAGGAATCGAACCTGGGACTCCTGCACGCCAGGCCGACGCTCTACCGAGCCAACCGGCCAGGGCTTTAACATGCATTTAAATAGTTCTAAATGCATGTATTCCATTTTATAGTTCTAAATGCTATATTCCATTTAAACATGCATTTAAATAGTTCTAAAGGTAGATGCTAAAGAACAGAAACCCAAATGGCTAGGAAGGAGGACAAAAGGAGATATTTGAGTAACAAACTCCGAGGTTTCCATCTGCAGATGGAACACATCTCCAGGTTCTCAGAAGGACAGGACTGGGTCTCAAGGAGTTGGGCTGTGTGGGGTTCTTGTCCCTCTTCCCCAGCTCAGGTTCTAGGACTTTGTCCAGGTGGTACCTTCCGCCTGGTGCACCCTACCTTGCAATCCCAGTAGGTCTTCTTGGGGAAGACCCTACAAACTGGGGAGAGTCTACAGGAATGGAATTAGCTTTTGTAGGAGAAATTGAGGATGTGGTATGAATCCAGAGGGTCCTCAATTGGATAAATCACTTTGCTTATCCATGCCTCAGTTTCCATATCTATGAACAATACAAAAGTAAAGCAAATACAAAATGAAACTAGCTTTTGAAGGAGCTAGGAATGGGATTTGAAGATGGGAAGGCCCTCAAGCACTTTTCTTTCTTTTTTTTTTTTTATAGAGTCAGAGAGAGGGATAGACAGGGACAGACAGACAGGAACGGAGAGATGAGAAGCGTCAATCATTAGTTTTTTGTTGCACATTGCGACACCTTAGTTGTTTATTGATTGCTTTCTCATATGTGCTTTGACCGCGGGCCTTCAGTGAACCGAGTAACCCTTTGCTCAAGCCAGTGACCTTGGGTCCAAGCTGGTGAGCTTTTTTGCCCAAACCAGATGAGCCCGCACTCAAGCTGGCGACCTCAGGGTCTCGAACCCTAGTCCTTCCACATCCTAGTCCGAGGCTCTATCCACTGCGTCACCGCCTGGTCAGGCTCAAGCACTTTCTTATCCAGCCTGTTTCCCCACCCATGGATATTAGAAAAGCAAAATATTGAATGCTTTAGCCTGGCGGGGTGGTGGCGCAATAGATAGAGCATCGGACTGGGATGTGGAGGACCCAGGTTTGAGACCCTGAGGCCATCAGCTTGAGTGCGGGCTCATCTGGTTTGAGCAAAAAGCTCACCAGCGCCTGACCTGTGGTGGCGCAGTGGATGAAGCTTCGACCCGGAAATGCTGAGGTCGCCGGTTCGAGACCCTGGGCTTGCCTGGTCAGGGCACATGTGGGAGTTGATGCTTCCAGCTCCTTTCCCCTGTCTTTCTCCTCTCTCTGTCTCTCTCTCTCCCCCTCTCTCTCTCCTCTCTAAAAAAAATGAATAAAATAAAATATTAAAAAAAAAAAAAAAAAAAAAAAAAAAGCTCACCAGCGGCCCTGGCCGGTTGGCTCAGTGGTTGAGCATCGGCCTGGCGTGCAGAAGTCCCGGGTTCGATTCCCGGCCAGGGCACAGAAGAGAAGCGCCCATCTGCTTCTCCACCCCTCCCCCTCTCCTTCCTCTCTGTCTCTCTCTTCCCCTCCCGCAGCTGAGGCTCCACTGGAGCAAAGATGGCCCAGGCGCTGGGGATGGCTCCTCGGCCTCTGCCCCAGGCGCTAGAGTGGCTCTGGTCGCAACAGAGCGCCCCGGAGGGGCAAAGCATCGCCCCCTGGTGGGCAGAGTGTCGCCCCCTGGTGGGCGTGCCGGGTGGAGCTCGGTTGGGCGCATGCGGGAGACTGACTGTCTCTCCCTGTTTCCGGCTTCAGAAAAATACAGAAAAAATAAAAAATAAAAAAAAAGCTCACCAGCTTGGATCCAAGGTTTCTGGCTTGAGCAGGGGGTTACTCAGTCTGCTGTAGCCCCCCACCCCCACCCCATCAGGGCACATATGAGAAAGCAATCAATGAACTACAGTGCCAAAATGAAAAACTGATGATTTATGCTTCTCATCTCTCTCTGTTCCTGTCTGTCCCTATCTGTCCCTCTCTTTGACTCTCTGTTAAAAAAAAAAAAAATTGAATGCTTTACAATGCACAAGGGCCATGCTACCATATTTGCCCGAGTATAAGATGCACCCTTTTTCGAGAAATTTGGGGTCTAAAAATTGGGTGCATCTTATACAGTGGTTGTAGATTTTTTTTACTTGCATTTCCCGCTTTTTCACACAGATGAGTTGTATGAATTTTATGAATAATATCATTTGAGTTCAATAAGTTTATGTAATACATTTTTTTTCAAACTTCGGGCCCCAAAATTAAGATGCGTCTTATAGGCCTGACCTGTGGTGGCGCAGTGGATAAAGCGTCGACCTGGAATACTGAGGTCACCGGTTCAAAACCCTGGGCTTGCCTGGTCAAGGCACATATGGGAGTTGATGCTTCCTGCTCCTCCCCCTGTTCTCTCTTTATCTCTCCCTCTCTCTCTCTCTCCCCTCTCTCTCTAATAAAAATAAATAAATAAAATCTAAAAAAAAAAAAAGATGTGTCTTATATATGGGAATGTCTTATACATGGGGAAATACAGTAATCTCTGTACCATTCCAATTTTTAAAATATTTTTTTTATTGCCCTGGCCGGTTGGCTCAGTGGTAGAGCGTCAGCCTGATGTGCAGGAGTCCCGGGTTCGATTCCTGGCCAGGGCACACAGGAGAAGAGCCCATCTGCTTCTCCAGCCCTCCCCCTCTCCTTCCTCTCTGTCTCTCTCTTCCCTTCCCGCAGCCAAGGCTCCATTGGAGCAAAGATGGCTGGGGCGCTGAGGATGTCTCTGTGGCCTCTGCCTCAGGCGCTAGGATGGCTCTGGATGCAACAGAGTGACGCCCCAGAGGGGCAGAGCATCGCCCCCTGGTGGGCATGCCGGGTGGATTCTAGTCGGGCACATGCGGGAGTCTGTCTGACTGCCTCCCTATTTCCAGCTTCGGAAAAATGCAAAAAATATATATTTTTTTATTAAGTGAGAGGTGAGGAGGCGGAGAGACAGACTCTAGTATGACCCTGGGCCAGGATCCACCAGGCAAGCCCCCTACCAGGTGATACCTTGCCCATCTGGCGCTGCTGCTCTGTTGCTCAGCAACCAGCCTATTTTTAATGCCTGAGGTTGAGGCCAGGGAGCCATCAGGGGTCCAGGGAGGCAAGGGGCAAGCAACTTGCTCGAACCATTAGAGCCATGGTTGCAGGAGGGGAAAAGGTAGGGTGGTGGAGAAGCAGATGGTCACTTCTATGTGCCCTGACTGAAACTCAAGACTTCTACACGTCAGGCCGAGGTTCTACCACTGAGCAACTGGCCAGGGCCCATTTCAATTTTTCAAAATTTATTTCTTTGAGAGAGAATCACCAATCCCATGTATTCATGGGTGGATTCTTGTATGTGGCCGTACTGGGATTCAACCCACAACCTTGGGAGTACAGATATTGGGGCAACACTCTAATCAGCTTAGTTAACCCGCCAGGGCTGTAGTGTTCCATGTACTGTCGAAGCAAACAAAAGATAAGGGCCCACCTTGGGTCTTTTTACAGGGCATATAAATACTTTGTTTCCACTATGGTTATGTTACAAAGGTTTGGCAACCCATCTTTATATGATATCAATGCAGTACATAGCGTAACTAAAGGGGGTCTTTCACTGCAGTCGAAAAAGTGTTTGTTAGTCTAACAAATAAAACAACTCTGGTACCTGCTAAAAAAAATCTACACTCACACACAAACAAGGCCGGAAGTGGGCGGAGCCGGAGCTGCGGCCGTCCCGGAAGTCTCTGGAAAGCGGCCGCGCTGCGCGGGCGACTCGTTGATCCCAGGGAAGATGGCTGCGCTGGAGCCGGGGAGTTAGGGCGAGTGCAGGCTGCGGCCGTGGCGTACGGGCTGGCCTGATGAGCAAAGGGGTACGGAGATCTGGAGATCTGGAGGGCCCCGCCGGCTTCCATGTGACCACGGGAAGCGTGTCCTGGAGGGGGCGGGGACTCGCGGGCCGAGGGCGGGGCCTGTGGGTTCAGGGGGCGGGTCTGGAAAGCAAAGGGTGCTGGGTACGCCGCTTGTATCTCTGGGCGTGGTCTGGGGGTTGTGGCGGAAACAGGTTCCTCAGCCGGGGAAAATCGGGACAGGGCCTAGGAATAGTTTCTCTCTGGGGAGGGTCCTGGGGTGAATTTGGGGCGGACCTTGAGGGTTATGGAGGGACTTGGGGGCGGAACCTAGCGGTTGCATGGGGTCTCTGATTTGGAGCCTGGAGTCTCAAGGGGAGAATTGGAGGCTGAACCTGGAGGGCTAGGTTATAAGTCGGGGTCTGGAAAGCAAAGGGTGTTAGGGGCGGGGCGTGGAGGGCTTTGGGAATAAGTGTACGGATTGTTTGAGGTGTCTGAGGTGAAGTCTATGAGTTTAGGCTGGGCTTGGGGGCTCAAGAGGCAAATTGGGAGCGGTGTCTGAAAAGCAGAGATTGAAGTGGATGAAGAAGGAGGGCTTTGGAGGCAGAGGTTGAAGGACTTGCAGGAAGAGCAAGTCTTAAGAATTGGGGACGTGGGGCTTATTGTACTTAACTACCTCACTGGGCTTTGGCAGTGGTGAAAAGAAATAACTTGTAGTCAATATCAGAGAGAGCACTGAGGAAGTTTCACCATTATTATTCTTACAAACTGTAAATCCCACACCAAGACCAAACTGCTGACTCCCCCAACCTGTCTCCCCAACTCAGCTAAAGGTAGCCCCACTGGAGCCCTTCCTTAAAGATAGACTCAGGGTTGACTTCTTCTCAGTTTCCATTGCTCATCTGGACCATTGCAGTCACTTCACCCTGTCCCCCAGCTGTACCCTCTAGACAGCAGAGGGGTCCTGTTGAAACATAAATAAGTCACAGCCCTCCTGAAACTCTTATGTCACTCGTGGTGAAAGCCCACAGGGCCCTGCATAACCTGCCTTGTCACCTCCCAAACTCATCCCAATCACGGGGCCACTCCTTAAACGCACCAGGCTTGACCCACCATCTGTGCCTTTGCACTGGCTGTTCCCTCCACCTGCAGTACTTTTCCCCAGGCATCTGCGTGCTTCAGTATGTTCCCTTGCACCTGTGCTTAAATGTCTTCTCCCCAGTGAGGCCTTCCTGGCCCTCTGTATTTAAAATGCAGCCCTTCCCTTCACACACACAAGACTGAAGGGCAAGGATTGAATCCTTTTCATTCCTTATGGTAACCCAGCATCCAGCATGGCATTCAGTGCCCTACAGGCAGGCACTTGGCGAAGGTGAGCCAGTCCTCCCTGTCACTCCTTCCTTCAGGTGGTCACTCTCTTCCTCAGGTGACTGTCTTCAGTGTGTGACCTGTGGCAGGTGGGCACAATGGATCTGGCTTACGTCTGCGAGTGGGAGAAGTGGCCCAAGAGCACCCACTGTCCGTCAGTGCCCCTGGCCTGCGCCTGGTCCTGCCGCAACCTCATTGCTTTCACCACGGACCTCCGGAACGATGACCAGGGTGCACCCCTTCACCTTCATTCCAGCCCTAGTTCCCTTTCCTCTCCCCACACAGTATTATACTCCTACCCCTGGCTCCCATGGTGCTTGGCACATGGCCATGGGTGACTCCAGGTCTCTAGGCCTGCCCGGGAACCACCTCCCACACGTCTAGGCCCTTTCAGGGCTTCCTCATTCATAACTGGGGTGGGGGGGGGTAAAGGCCCCAATCTTTCAGAGGTGCAAAGGGCAGATGCATTTAACTGATGGCTGCTATCCTTGGTGAACTACCTCCTGTTTAACTGGTGGCTGCTATGGTACTGTCCTATACCTGGTGCCTGGGGGACGCTGGGATCACCTCTGTGGGATGGAAGGGAGGAGGGGTGGATACTCCACTCAGGCTTGTTGGAGACTCCTGCCTGTTTCCAGACCTTACATGTCACTTTTGACTTTAGAAAGCCTCTAAGGTTCATGGCCGCTGGCCATCTTCTTCTCTCCATCATTTGAGTAATGTGCACTCATTAGAGAAAATTAGGAAAGCACAGACATTTAGGATAAAGAGAACTATCTGTTACCTTCCACAACGGAAATCACTGTTAACATTTTGGGGTCATTTCCTTCCAATTCTGTTTTCTGGGTCTCTTAAAAATGTGGTTGTAGGCCCTGGCCGGTTGGCTCAGTGGTAGAGCGTCGGCCTGGTGTGCAGGGGTCCCGGGTTCGATTCCCGGCCAGGGCACACAGGAGAAGCGCCCATCTGCTTCTCCACCCCTCCCCCTCTCCTTCCTCTCTGTCTCTCTCTTCCCCTCCCACGGCCGAGGCTCCATTGGAGCAAAGATGGCCTGGGCGCTGGGGATGGCTCCTTGGCCTCTGCCCCAGGTGCTAGAGTGGCTCTGGTCGCGACAGAGTGACGCCCCAGAGGGGCAGAGCATCGCCCCCTGGTGGGCGTGCCGGGTGGATCCAGGTCGGGCGCATGCGGGAGTCTGTCTGACTGTCTCTCCCCGTTTCTAGCTTCAGAAAAATACAAAAAAAAAAAAAAAATGTGGTTGTAGACACATTGATGTCAAATTTAGTAAAGAGGAACAAATATACAGCTATGATAAATGACGACTTTGGGTGATGGGCACACAGTGCAATCGACAGTTCAAATGCTATAAAAATGTTTACCTGAAACTTATGTATTCGTATTGACCAATGTTACCCCATCAAATTTAATTTCTTAAAAAAAAAGTTGTTGCACACATACTGGTGGCAAATTTACAGGTCTGTTCTTATTTCCTGAGGGAAAACAAGCCTGTTCCTCATTAGTGCCTGAACTATCTATATGGTCAGCAGCCTCTCCATGACTTCCCAGTGGGTGGAACATTTGCTGGGTTTTCCCTGAGTACCCCTGGAGTCATCGGGCACTTCAGGGACATGTCATTGTGTTTGTGCTGACTATGCCCTGTACCCTGCAGACTTGACCCGCCTGATCCACATACTGGACACAGAGCACCCCTGGGATGTGCACTCCATCAGCTCAGAGCACAGCGAGGCCATCACCTGCCTCGAGTGGGACCAGTCAGGTGAGGGCCGGGCTGGCAGGGTTGGTAGGGTCCTGTATGGCCAAAGTTGACTATGGTGATGCTCACCCTTGACCCCAAATCCTAGGGGGTTGTGTTCTGTATTTTCTTGGTCCTGTCCCCAAAGTCACAGTTGGGATTTGAACCTTCAACTTATGGCTTTGTGGCCTCTGCTCTTCCTGTTCCTGTGTTCAGAGCCATTTCTGCATCATGCTTTGTGCCACCCCCCTGCTCCACCTTCACTAAGCTGACTTCTCCCAGGCCCTTGACCAGGCACGTGATGGTGTCTGCCCATGGTCAGGGTTTGTGATGCAAATTGGCTCACTACAGGCTCCCGACTCCTGTCTGCTGATGCCAATGGGCAGATCAAGTGCTGGAGCATGGCAGACCACCTAGCCAACAGCTGGGAGAGTCCTGTGGGAAGCCTGGTGGAGGGGGACCCCATTGTAGCCCTGTCTTGGCTGCACAACGGTGTGAAGCTGGCACTGCATGTGGAAAAGGTAAGCATCTACCTGAGTGAGTAGGGGCATGGACAAGACCATTTACTTTATCCATCTACCTGCCAACACGGCTCCTCTCCCACCACCAGCATCCTCTAGTCCAGTTTTTCAGTTCCTGGGCCTAACGCACACTTTTAATCAAGCTATCAGTTGGCACCTGTGTTTTCAGTGGGCCACTTGTCTAACTAATTGCTGCTGTCCTCAGTGAATCTCCCATTTAACTGGTGGGTGCTGTCCTCAGAACCCAGTTCACACTTTGATTCAGTGATATTCCAGAATTCCTCTCGCCATAACCTGTGGCTTAGCCCAGTGTCATAGTTAAAACTGGGAGTCTCCTGGGTCAAGGTGCATTGAAGTTCAAATCCTGTCTTCATGCTTCTATGCATCACTTTGCTCATTGTCAGATGGGGTTGGTGGTGGGTCATAGTGAAGATTCATTGAGAGAATGTGTAAGTGGGGTCCGCCTGTGGCCTGGCACAGGTCAGAAGCCCAGGAATCTGCATTCTTTTCCAGCTCACCAGATGGAGGGCACAGATGCTCTTGTACCACTTAGAAAAGCCCTGTGTAGTCTCTAGCTTTGTGCTGTTTTTAACAGCACAGACAAAGCTCAAAAGCATCATACTGTGTGAAAGGAGCTAGGCATAAAGGCTGCATACTGGTTTCACTTGGGTAAAATTCTTGAAAAGGCAAAACTAATAATACAACTAAGAAACTGGGGTGGGATGGATGGGACTGACTGCTAAAGAACGTGAGGGCCCTTTTGAGGGAAGGGGATTCTGGTCACAGTTTTAGCAGTTTCCCATGACATATTGCTTAAGACCCATGGGATCACATGCTTAAAAAACAGTGAATTTTGTTGCACATAAATGTCACTAGAAATTAATTTGAAACATAACATAGTAATAAAATTGTAGCAGCCATTGTTTTCATGACCTCTCCTAAAATCTTAATGCAGGAGCCGGCACACCACAGCCTGCAGGCCAAATACAGCCCTACCTGTTCCTGTGAACAGTCTTCTCAGTAGCTGCTTCTATAAACACAGAGAAGGAGTAGATAGAGCAGAGGCCACCTGGCCGCAAACCTGAAAGTACTATGTCTGGCCTCTTACATGAGAAGGTTACTGACTCCTGTCCTTCATATGTTCAGTTATTTGATTCTCATCATGGTCTTCTGAAGTATAGATGAGGAGACTGAGAGTCAGAGAGGCCCACATCACAGAGTGCTGAAGTGTATGAGGCAGAATTTGAATTCAAGTCTGTGCTTTCATAGCTTCTGCCTCATTGTTCCTCTGTGTTTCTGTGGGTATGACCCTCAGAAGGGGGTTGTTTAGGTCACAAGAGGCAGAACACTAACAGCTGAACAGTGCATCTTTTCTCATGCCCTTGGTGGGGGTGGCAGTAGTACTAAGAACGCTTGTTCATTCTCCTGCAGTCAGGCGCCTCCAGCTTTGGGGAGAAGTTCTCCCGTGTCAAGTTCTCACCGTCGCTCACGCTGTTTGGGGGCAAGCCCATGGAGGGCTGGATTGCAGTGACGGTCAGTGGCCTGGTCACTGTGTCCCTACTCAAACCCAACGGTCAGGTGCTGACATCAACAGAGAGCCTATGCCGGCTGCGTGGTCGCGTTGCCCTGGCTGACATTGCCTTCACGGGTGGAGGCAACATTGTGGTGGCCACGGCTGATGGCAGCAGTGCTTCCCCTGTGCAGTTCTACAAGGTGTGTGTGAGCGTGGTCAGCGAGAAGTGTCGCATTGACACCGAGATCCTTCCCTCACTCTTCATGCGCTGCACCACCGACCTCAACCGCAAGGATAAGTTTCCCGCCATCACCCACCTCAAATTCCTGGCCCGTGACATGTCCGAGCAGGTGAGGCCACCTGGGATATGGTCACAATGTCATATACTTCTCATGTCCAGTCCTGGATCGGGAGTTCAAAATAGCTAAACCCAGGTGTGGGCAGAGCTAGTCCTTCCAGAGGCTCCAAGGAGAACTGTTTCTGGCCTTTTCCAGCTTCTAGAAGTGCCGCATCCCTGGCTTGTGGTCCCTTCTTCTACTGTCACAGCAAGCAGTACAGCCTCTTCCATCTCTGACTCTGACCCTTCTGCCTTTCTTATATCAGGACCCTGTGATTACACTAGGCTCCCAGTGAATCCAGGGTTGTCTCTATCTCAGATTCCTTGATCTAACTCCACCTGCAAAATCCCTTTATCATGTGAGGTAATATGTCCACAAGTCCTGAGACCAGGACAGGGACATCTTTAGGGCTATTGTTCAGCTGATCCTACTAGGTCACTATGGTTCCCAACATAACCATACAGCAGTAAGGTCCAAAGCACCAGGGAGGGACACCATTGGGGTGGTGTGAGCTGTCTCAGCAGGGTGGTGGGTAGGGAGGCCTGGGTTTGAGTCCACAACTGTGAGGTCGGGGCCAGTGTTAGTGACTCAGGAAACGGAGGCCTAGGGAGGGGAGGTGACTGGATCAGGCAGGCCAGCACCTGAGCCTGGGTTTGAGCTATTGCTTCGCTGCCTCACGTAATTAGCGGATACCGAAGGTACCACCTCCTCATCAAGCTGCCCAATGTCCCCCAGGTGCTGTTGTGCGCGTCCAGTCAGACAAGCAGCATCGTGGAGTGCTGGTCCCTGAGGAAGGAGGGGCTCCCCGTGAACAACATCTTCCAGCAGATCTCTCCTGTGGGTGAGTCTCCTCTGTGGGCCAGGGCATATGACTTTTAATTTGGGGGAAATTGAGGCTCACAAAGGTGACCTCCCTGTTCATTCTCACCCAGTAGGCAGGCCAACCACCTCACCCTGAAACCTGTTGGGTTGTGTGGTTAGTGGAGGAACAGCAGTATTAAGAAGGCCTGGGGCACGAGGCCAGGAGCTGAAGCCAGCTCAGCAAAGGGCATGGCTGTAGGGAAGCAGTTAAGCCTAAAAGCCATGAAATCTAGAAACTGATTTAGAGTGAGGAAGCTGAGGCTGGAGGGGTTAATTGAGTTTGCCAAGAGCATGCTTACTTCTCTTTCCCCCCATCCTTTTATCCATGGGGCCCCCATGGCTCAGAATGGCCCCAAGACCGGCACCCCCTCCTCCTTGATATAGACCCTGGGACAGGGATCCCCAAACTTTTTACACAGGGGGCCAGTTCACTGTCCCTCAGACCGTTGGAGGGCCAGACTATAAAAAAAACTATGAACAAATCCCTGTGCACACTGCACATATCTTATTTTAAAGTAAAAAAAACAAAACGGGAACAAATACAATAGTTAAAATAAAGAACAAGTAAATTTAAATCAACAAACTGACCAGTATTTCAATGGAAACTATGCTCCTCTCACTGACCACCAATGAAAGAGGTGCCTCTTCCAGAAGTGCGGCGGGGGGCTGGATAAGTGGCCTCGGGGCCACATGTGGCCCACGGGCTGTAGTTTGGGGACCCCTGCCCTGGGACATACTGGCCTGGCCTGCTTTAGTGGAAGCTGGAAAAGCCACTGGTTTTCATCCCTGATGGTGGGGCTATGATGGGTAAATCCTGCCCTGAGGCACAGATGCAGATGTTTTCCTGGCCAAAAAAGCTCTGCTTTTTGCTGATTAGCACTAATGGATCCCTGGGATGGTTGGATGTGCTGGGGAATTGCTAAATGGAAGCCATGAAAGCCGCTAATGAAGCCATGTCAAGAGGCCCCTCACTGCTCCATTTGCTGCTTGAGGTGGTTACATAAGCTGCCCATTGTAGCTGCAGAGTAATTAACATGAGGAGGGCCACATAGCCCTGTTCTTGGACAAGCATCCTGGGGAGTTTTTAGCCAGCAGCTCCTGGCCCCGCAGGGGGCAGGAAGGCTGCATCAGGGCCTCAGCGTGAAGTCGTGAAGTGGGGGGGGGGGATTTAAATGGCTGTGCACAGCTTCCTGTCCACAAGCCCTCCCTAGAAGTCTACTTAGGTTATCTTTACACTCTGTAGTGTCTTCCATGTTGGATATTGAATTCCACTCTGACCTCTTTGGACTTCAGTTTCATCTAGGGGTGCAGCATTTGCCAAGATTCCCTTACTGAGTGTGCAGCAAATTTATAAACTGTGCGGAGCCAGCCAGGGTACAAATCTGGACACCGATGGTTGCAGAGATGAGCCCTTTGAGAGTCAGCTTTGCCGCATAACAAACTACCCCCAAACTCAGGCTCAAAACCACAGCCCATGTTGTTTTGGGCCAGGTTACCTGGCTGCACCCACTTGGTTTCATGTGCCTGCCATCAGCCTCTGGCCTGAGGCTGCTGACAGCCAGCTGGGCTTGTCCTCCCATGGCATACTCCCTTGCAGTCCAGCCTGCTTACCCTAGCAACCTGGGCACAAGCAATGTTTGATCCTCTGCTTATATCACGTTCACCAGTGCCCACTGGCCAAGCCCAGATTCATGGAAATCACTACACTTTTTTTGTGTGTGTATGTGTGTGTGTTTGTATGTGTGGCAGAGACAGAGAGAAGGACATACAGGGACAGACAGGAAGGGAGAGAGATGAAAAGCATCAATTATTCATTGTAGCACCTTAGTTGTGTTGGAATCCATGGGAGTCCGAAAGACCAGAGTAACAGCCTTTATTGAAAGGAAGAAAGGAACCCTGCCGGGCACTTCTCCTGGGGGAGAAGAGCACCAGTTACAGACTAGGGGCAAGTTATATAGTGTTTGGGAGAGCCTGAGGGGATACTGAGGCAAAAGTCCTGGTATGTCCGGAATGCTCCTCCTTGGGGGGCTTCGAGCATGTGGGTGTTGAATCAAAAATCCTGGCATGTCCGGAGTCCCTCCTTGGGGCGGCTTGTCAGCTTTTGGAATTCCTCTGTCTCAGGGTCAATAGTCCAGTAAGGGTGAGGTCTGACAGATAAGCGGAACATCAAGAGGGCAGCTAGGAATTTACATATCTATCATTTCTCAACTCTGTGGTTACATATAAAAGAAAGGCAGTTATTAATTTTATAATATATGGTGAGGGGTGATGAGGAGAAAGAGGAGAAAAAATTGGAAAATTATTGCTTCTTCTGGAGAGAACTCAAGAAGGGAACCTTGCCAAGCCAAGTCCCTCATCCAGTTAAGGAGGTCATCAATTTCCATGCTGTGAGGTCTGAACCAGGCGATGTTTCTGAAAACCTGAGTGAGGAAGTAAAAAAATTTTGCGGGGTAATAATTGTCAGTTGCTTGCTGCGAGTGCCGAGTGGACAGAGTGACATGGTGATGCATGGTCTCCTGGATGAGCCTCATGAGACGTGCTGGTCTGATTCCTCTCAAATGAGAAGACATGTGGAGATTTTAAGATACAGGAAACCTGTTGGTGTAAGTTTTTTTAGAAGGATTGAATATGTGTGGTAAAGAGGAAGAGGGTTTGGAGAACATTCAGGAGGGAACTTCTCGGGCTGAGGGACGGCTTCTTCCTGCTGTCATCCGTACCTATTTGATATTTCCCTCATGAAGTTCTCCTTGGGGTACTGGGGAATAGGAGTGTAGGAGCATTTGATTGTAGGTAATCCTAGAGATTTCTCTCATCCCGGCCTGTAGGAACTTAATAAAGAAAGAGGCAGGTATTTGGAGATTAGCAATGCAGAGATAAGGAGGGTTGTATAGGGGTGTGTGTGTGAAAGTTCTTCCATGGTAAAGTTAGAGATATTTTTTCCTGGCAGACCTGGAGAGAGCAGTTAGCTTGAGTTAAAAGAAATGTTTCATGTCCGTTTGTAGGCTCCAAGAAGACCCAGTGATCTTGTCCTTTTACTATGTGAAGCGAAAAAGACTGAGAAGTGTTAAGAGGTGTTGCTATTTATTCTCCTAGTTCTTCAGGAATATGTGAGAGCTTTAGGGTTAGGGGACCTGTAGAAGTTGAAAGATAGAATTTAGGAGGTTTGCTGATACAGGGTTTCAGATTTTTCTGTTTCATGAGGGCAGGTTTCAGGGTTGATGTGTAGGGTTAGGTAGATTTTTCCAGTTGTCTGATTGGTGAAAGTCTGCATGCAGTTCTGTAAGAAACTAGTAAACAAATGTAAGAGACAGGGTTTAAAAGTTAGAAAAGTAAATAGGAGAGTGAGTGAACTAATGAAAGGCAATAGTAAGACGCCCACTTTGTGTGAAACCACTGATTCCATGTTTACGAATTTGCTGGGCTTCAGAGAGAGAGAGAGAGAGAGAGTGTGTGTGTGTAAATAGGAATAAGACAGGGCAGTGTGACTAGTCCCCTTGTCCCTAGATCTACTTTTGTAGAGATTTCTAAAGCAATAAGAAGAGAAATTACCTGTATAGCTTGTTTGGTCCTTACATTGATGGATAGTGTATTAGGAACTGAAAGAGGCTCATGGGGTGGGATTAGGTTGATATTTAGGGTGAGATAGATTAGGGTACAGGTTTTTGTCTAATTAGTATGGAGACACAGATAGGTGTTGGTCCCACATAAGTAGAAAGTTCCTGATTTGGTGAGGCAGGCTGAGAGGTGAATAGAGAGTAGAAGGACAAGGGGTCGGTTTTGTTTCTCTGTTTCTGAGCTCCAGATGGTCAGGGTGGAGGAAAGAGTCGTCCTAATAAGTGGGGAGGGTAAAGGATTGTTAGCTAGGGTGACTGATTAAACATTCTTTGAAAACCAGTTTTCTGACTGTACAAATTCTTTTTTCTCGGTACAAATCTCCTACAACCTGCACAAACCTTCTACAACTTACATAAACCTTCAACTTTCATGCACTTTCTTATCCAGAAATAACTGGCCTTCATAACAACTTGCTTTTCCTTTTTCTTTCAAAAGTATTTCCATACCTTATACCTTCTATTATCAAAACCATACAATTCCTTTCTAGTCAGAACTCTTGATTTAAAAAATTTTAACCTCTAGTGACAATCAAGTTGACTTTCTTTTTATCCTAGTTTCCCTTTTCCCAAAGCCTGACTAAAAGAGTCCTTAGTTTTTTCATATATTTGCCATACGTAGACCAATCAGCTTCAGGTTTGTGATTGGAGTAAGGCATGACGTTTTTCTATTTTAGCAGCAGTGGGAGTTGTCAGGATCATGGTGTGTGGACCTGTCCATGTGAAAGTCAGTCCTTGGGTGATGTAATGCTGGAAGTGCCTCTTGGACAGTGTTTGAACAATTTGCTGAGTGACCTATAAAACCTGCAAGTACTTAGGGAAAGGGTGTTACATTTCTATACTTTGCAGTTAGAGTTTAAGTCCTAGTGACCACTGCTTCTAGCTGGGCATTGAGATAAGAGGAACAAAGGAGATACTAAACATTAAATAAAGCAATAAAATCAGACTGTCAATACCCACAGTAGAGATCTTTGAGGGATAAATAAAACTTAAATATTCAGGCAAGGCATAGTAGATGGCCCTTGTGTTTCCAAGAAATGAGATCAGTTTATCTGCTACTTGGAAGAAATACCTTAGGCTCATGAACGATGTCCTTGGGCCTTCAGTGGCAATTCCTAGCACGCTGGGCAAGGTCAGGTCATAGGTAGCTGGAGCAGGGCTAGAAGAGACTGAACCCTCCCTCCATGGAGAAAGGGGGCAGCTTACCTTCTCGTGTCCCTCTTTCCACAGCACAGGTGTGTCACCAGTGGGGCCGGGAAGCCTGGCAGGCTTCAGTTCAATGACCTTTCTTTCCACTCTGGAGCAGTGCCTTGATGAAAAGCTATGAAGCCCCTTAGGGCGCTGGAGCCAAAAGCTGGTATTTCCTGACTTCTTTTGGGCCTTATTTGCCTTTTCTGTTACTTCCTTGGTCATTATAGACCTTAAAAACCGTGCTCAGAAGATCTCACTGAGGGGCTTGACTAAGAGCAAAATTGGAAATTCAGTGTTTAAAGAGCCTATTAGACTGAGGAAAGATTTGATCTGTGGTGGTAGGTGGTTGGAGACTGTGGAGGGTCTGAGTTTGATCTAGGGTGAGACTTCAGGTGGTGGGGATTAAAGTAATGCCTAGATAGACTAGGGACTGAGAATAAAGTTGAGCCTTAGCAGAGAAGACAGGATAACACTTCATAACGAAGAAGGTAAGAAGGGTGGTGGTGAGTCTCCTTGAGGCAGGCAGGGAGGGGCTGCAGAGGAGTAGGTTATTTACATATTGTAAGAGAGTACTAGTTTTGAGATTGCGTGCTGCTAAATCCTGAGCTAGTGCCTGCCGAAACAGGTGTGGGCTGTTTCTGATCCCCTGGGGTAAAATAGTCCATGTAAGTTGCTGGGCTGCATTAGTGTCTGGGTAAAGGCAAACAGAAAGAGTCAGGGTAGAGAGGAATGGTAAAAAAGGCATTCTTGAGGGCTAGGATTGTGAATGAGTGGTGTTTGAGAAAATGTGTGACAGTAATTTACAGAGATTAGGGACTACTGGATGGAGGGGAATTACTGCCTCATTGATTAGGTATAAGGCTTGTAGGAGGTGATAAGCTCCTGAAGGTTTTCGAATAGGAAAGATGGGGGTATTGCAGGGAGATTCCATGGGGATGAGTAAACCTGGTTTATGAGGTGGGTAATTACTGGTTTAAGGCCTTAGAAACAGACACAGTTACACATTAAACAAAGACTTCACATGTTATGAACAAAGGAATTTAAATGAGCGCGCTTTACTTGTTTCAATTCACTAGAAATAGTTTCTGACAAACAATGAGACAAGACAGATTACTTACTCACATAGCTTAATATACAATTCTGTTTTTTAAGTTTTTCGAGATGGCAGGGAGTTGCCAGCAAAGAGGGGAGGAAGAGAGAAAGCAGACAGATGGACAGTGTGAGCAGCTGGATGGAAAGAAGGAATGTCAGAATCTGCAGGAGGAGAGAAGGAGGTTAAAGTATTGGTGTGGCGCCACATGGTCAGAGGAGTCAAAAGGATTTAGAGCTCTGAGGAGAGAGGAGAGGGCAAGGGGGAAAGAGGCACAGTCACAGTTTGTAAGGAAGGAGGAGGGGTCGGAGAGGAGACAGAACTGCAGTTTGTAAGGAGGGAAGAGAGGTCAGAGATGAGACAGGCACAGCTTCTAAGGAGGGGGGAGGGGACGAAGAACACAGTGGAGAAGGGAGAGGCCCCTGGTCAGCAGGGGAGGAGAAAGAGAGACTGGTGAAATGAGAAAACAGGATTTAGTGAAGGGAAGAGGCTTTCTGGAGGGAAGAGACTCCAGCAAAAAAGATTTGCTGAGAGACTAGAGAGGGGTCTCGAGAAAGGGGTGCCCCGGGGGTCAGGCAGGAGAAGGAGAGAGTTTGGGAGTACGCGGAGAAGGAAAGATTAGGAACGGAGGTTTTAGGTGAGGTTTCTTTGGCCAAAACCGGCCTGCGTGTAGAACAGAAAGTACAGAAATTAAGGACAGGAGAGAAGGGAGAAGAAAGCCTCCACATAAGGAATTTCTGATGCCCTCCCCGTTCGGTGGCAGAAATTGTCAAGATGTCTTAGGATATTGTAATTGAATGTCCCGTTTTCAGGCCAATGGGAGTCATTGTCTAGTCTGTACTGAGGCCATGCTGTGTTAGAGAAGAAGATTAATTTCTTCAGTTTGAGGTCTGAGAGACCGAGTTTGGTGAGGATTTTTATGAGACATCCTAGAGGTGTCTGGTCGGAAGGCTTAGACTCTGAAGAACCCATAGTGGAGACAGGTGAGCAAGAGGGGGCGTCCCCACCTTTTGTCACTGTCCCAAGAGGAGAGAATCTCCGTGTGGGGGAGTCGTCCCTGATAGAGGTCGTCACCACCTGTCAGGGAGCTCCGAGGACGAGAAGTCCGAGAGAGTGGAGAGGTTTGGTTAGGCGCCTAGTCTTCCGTGCAGTCCACTGAGACTGAAAGTCAAACCCCTCAAAACGTGAGGCCTGTCAGAGAAAACCGTCCGACCAGAAAGGGGTGTTTTTAGAGAGAAATTTAGAGGCCAACCGGAGAAGGGGAAGGGAGAAACTCCTTACCTTCTGGTGCAGCAGGGGTTCAGGACAGGGTTAGACTGCCGGCCAATCAACCCACAATTACACGTCCAAACAGAATCAGGGAGTAAGCCCGGGACGAGCTGCCGCTGCCCATTGCTTCCCTGGTGGTAAGTTTGGACGACAAAGAGGGATCATCCAGGCAGTTAGTACCCGGTCCTGGGTTTCGGCACCAAATGTTGGAATCCATGGGAGTCCGAAAGACCAGAGTAACAGCCTTTATTGAAAGGAAGAAAGGAACCCTGCCGGGCACTTCTCCTGGGGGAGAAGAGCACCAGTTACAGACTAGGGGCAAGTTATATAGTGTTTGGGAGAGCCTGAGGGGATACTGAGGCAAAAGTCCTGGTATGTCCGGAATGCTCCTCCTTGGGGGGCTTCGAGCATGTGGGTGTTGAATCAAAAATCCTGGTATGTCCGGAGCCCCTCCTTGGGGCAGCTTGACAGCTTTTGGAATTCCTCTGTCTCAGGGTCATTAGTCCAGTAAGGGTGAGGTCTGACAAATAAGCGGAACATCAAGAGGGCAGTTTGGAATTTACATATCTATCAAGTTGTTCATTGATTGCTTTTTCATATGTGCCTTGACTGGGGGGCTACAGCAGAGCAAGTGACCCCTTGCTCAAGCCAGTGACCTTGGGCTCAAGCCAGTGACCTTGGGCTTCAAGCCAGCGACCTTTGGGCTCAAGCCAGCAACCATGGGGTCATGTCTATAATCCCATGCTCAAGCCAGTGACTCCACATTCAAGCTGGTGAGCCCGTGCTCAAGCCAGATGAGCCTGTGTTCAAGCCAGCAACCTCTGGGTTTTGAACCTCTGTGTCCCAGTTTGATGGTCTATCCACTGCACCACTGCCTGGTCAGGCCATTATACTTCTTGTTAGAGGGGCTTCATCGTCACATTGAGGGTGTGGGTATAGGGAGAGGATGCATCTTATGTGGTGGAGAAAGCTGGGGTCCCACCTAGAATCTCTTAGATCATAAGGGACAAAACTACCCCAAGCTGGTTAAGTCACAAGGTTGAGTTTTGGGGTTTGTGTCCCCCTTCTCAGTGTGTTGGGCCCATCAAATGGGCACCTACTACTGCCAGCTGACAGCTTCCTGTTGGATGCCTCCTCCTCATCCCCAGGAAGTCTCAGGACTGGGTTCTGTTAGCCACTTTGGGTCACATGCCTATCCTGCACCAAACAGCTGGCTGGGGTGTGGTGTGCTGAGTGGCCAGGGCTGGGGTGGGGCCCAGGATCAGAGAAGGGAGCTTGGACATTGTCCCCTTTGGGGCCCACCATTGTGGCATTTGTCTTGTTTTCATTCCACTGCTGTCCTGTATCTCTTCCCCCTTTTCAGTTGGTGACAAGCAGCCCATGATTCTCAAATGGCGGATCCTTTCAGCCACCAATGACCTGGACCGAGTGTCTGCTGTGGCACTACCCAAACTGCCCATCTCTCTCACCAACACTGACCTGAAGGTGGCCAGCGACACACAGTTCTACCCTGGCCTTGGTATGATGGGCTCAGAGCTCAAGTCTCGCAGCTTAGGGTCGTGGCTGCTGTCTCTTAGTCTCTAGTCAGTTTGCAGCAAGGAGGTGGCCCTGCTTTCAGGATCCAACAAGTTCAAATGTCTGAGACTGACTGATAAAAAGCTGTATCTTTAACATGTAAAGAGCTGTTAGAAGTCAATAAGGCAGAGGTTGTGGGAAGACTTTCCAGATCTAAGTAGTGCCACCTTGTAGCAGCTGAGACGTTGATCCTGGTTTCAGTCTCTGGAACCTGTATCCATGAGTGAGTTAGGCTGGAAACACTGGGGTGGCTAATAGCCCCCAAACCTGTTACACATTCATTACAAACTTTGGGCTCTAGGAGCCCATGACCTTACTGACCTCTGTTCCTGCCATAAGGCCCTTTGTGTGCTTCTGTGTCCTCCTACCTTGTCCCCCTGGAAGTTGTGCATTTACTCATATCAGTCAAAAGAGTGCCAGCTGCAAGGAAGCTGGGGATATGCAGCCTGAGCTGACATTGGCTTGCTCCACTCCCTCTCGTGGGCTGTTGGCACAGGAAAAGGGTATCGTGGCTGTGGAGCAGCTGGCCGCACACGGTGTGGTGGACCTTTGTGGCTTGGGGCGCACCCATCCCCAGGGTAGTGACTTTCTCTCGTCCAGAGCCAGGCAGTCCCACAGCCACCCCTGGGCGTGTTCCAGGCTCTTCCTACTCCTGACCCTGCATGTGCCCTGACCCTAGGGCTGGCCCTGGCCTTCCATGATGGCAGTGTCCATATTGTGCACCGGCTGTCACTGCAGACCATGGCCATCTTCTACAGCTCAACAGCTCCACGCTCCATGGATGAGCCAGCCATTAAGCGCGCTCGGACCACAGGCCCTGCTATCCACTTCAAGGCCATGCAGCTGTCCTGGACCTCCCTGGCCCTTGTGGGCATTGACAACCATGGGAAGGTAAATGCTGTCTGTCCCGGTGCTCCAAAACAGCCCCTCAGTGTGTGTGTGTGGGGGGGGAGTAACCCCCACCCCACCCCCAGCTGCCCTGGAGGAAAAGGGTCTGTCAGACACCTGGCTGTCACTTCTGTTTCTGGTTTCCACCCAACTTTTGGTCCATTTCAGCACCTGTGTGTAGAGGCCTTGCCTGTCTACTGTTCCACAGCCTGGTCCTAAGTGAGGGTCTTAGCTTCTTTGGGGAGCCATGTCTGTGTCTGGTGGGATTCCTGTGGTCCTCCCCCATGGGGTTGCTTCCATAATGGAGCCTAAATGATGGCTCCCGTCACCCCAAATGAGACTTGGTATAGGGCCGCCTTTCGGTCAGTTTTTGGGAAGTGCTGCATGGCTCCCTCAAGCTCGCTAATATTTCACATGCCAGGCTCTGATTGCCCATATAGCAGCAGGACCACGAGGCCCTGGGAGGAAGTGTGGTACCCAAAGTTTAAGACAGGGCTAAGAACTTCATCCACCCCGCACTCCCTCTGTGGCCTCACCAGCCATCTTCTCTCCCACAGCTGAGTGTGCTGCGCATCTCGCCTTCCATGGGCCATACTCTGGACACGAACCTGGCCCTGCGGCACCTGCTTTTCCTGCTAGAGTACTGCATGGTGACTGGCTATGACTGGTGGGACATCCTGCTGCATGTGCAGCCCACCATGGTGCAGAGCCTGGTGGAGCGGCTACATGAGGAATACATGCGCCAGAAAGCTGCCCTGCAGCAGGTAGCTCTAGGCCACATGCCATCTCCTGACAGAGGATTCCCCCTCTCTTCTTACCTAGTCCTTCATCCGGAGAGTTTTCTTTAGGAAGTCAGAGCCCTGCAGGTGACATATGAACCCCTAGGACTCCCACCTCTGCCACCTGCAAGGGCCGTCTTCTCAAACAGCTCAGAGTGTGTGAGTGCGTATGTGTGCACAATTGAAGGCCTCACATGCACGATGAGATAGGACCGATAAATAGGTTTAGACGTCAGAGAGGAAGAGAAAATGATGACCAGGTGACATGATTGTGCACCTGTGAAACCACAAGTATCTGCAAGGGGCCCTTAACTCAAGCATGAGTTGAATATGGGGGGAGTGCTACACAGAGAACAATTTCAGAAATGGGTAGCTTTCCTCTCTGGACAGTAATAACCAGTAAGACAATAAAAGGAGAGAAAGGCCCCCTTTACAAGAGCAGTCTGATAGGATGTGAATGAGGTTGTTAGTGAGGATGTGAGGGTGCAGCAGGGGTCCAGAGCTGATCGTGGTGGGAATAAAATTACTGCTTAAGGGCCCTAACTCAAAGCATTAAAAAAATTTTATTAAAAAAAAAAAAAAATTATTTATTTTATTTTGTGGCAGAGACAGAGAGAGGGACAGATAGACCAGAAGGGAGAGAAATGAGAAGCATCAATTAGTAGTTGCGGCACCTCAGTTTCTCATCGATTGCTTTCTCACATGTGCCTTGACCGGGGAGGCTACAGCAGAGAGAGTGACCCGTTGCTCAAGCCAGCTTGCTCAAGCCAGATGAGCCCATGCTCAAGCTGGTGACCTCAGGGTTTCCAACCGGGGTCCTCTGCATCCCAGTCCTACACTCTATCCACTGCGCCACCATCTGGTCAGACAAAAAAAATATTTTTTTTTAAGAGAGAAAAAGAGGGTGAGAGAGAAAAGCATCATTTCCCCCCCCACTATTTATGCATTCATTGGTTGATGCTTGTATGTGTCCTTAATGTGGACCAAACCCACAACCTTGGCATATTGGGATGATACTCTAACCGACCGAACTACCCAGCCAGTGCCGAAGCATTTGAATACTTTAGCACGTTCACTTGTCCCACAAGACCAGGTTTCCCTTAACACTGCTAACACCTGAGCTAGGTCTCTCTCTGTTGTGGGGATTGGAGGGGGTCATCCTGGGCAGAGTGGGCAGCATGCCTTACCCCTGTCCATTCAGTGCCAGGAGCATCCCAAGTGTGACAACCACTGATGTCCCCAGACATGGCCTGGTATCCACTGTGGGCAAGGCCACTCCCAGGTTGACACTTCCCATTCTGTGAGGTTGGGGTTCTCTTAGTTGATTCTGCCATAAGAAAGTGAGACACACAGAATTAAGCAGGCTGCCTTAGCTTGCCCAGCCTAGCTACACACTGGCAAAAACCTCTTCCCCTGGCCCCTCAAGTAAATGTTTCTGCTCCTGCTGTACACCCTGTAGGTCCTCTCCACTCGGATCCTGGCCATGAAAGCCTCGCTCTGCAAGCTGTCGCCCTGCACTGTGACCCTTGTGTGCGACTACCATGCCAAACTCTTTCTCATCGCCATCAGCTCCACGCTCAAGTCCCTTCTGCGCCCACACATCCTCAACACACCCGACAAGAGTCCTGGCGACCGGCTGACTGAGATCTGTGCCAAGATCACAGATGTTGGTGGGTCATCCCCCTGCTCCAACCTGGCAGGCCATCCTGATAGCTATTGCACATGCATAGTTGTATGCGGGACCATCCTAAATCCCACTCGAACACTGTCCACTGTGTATTTCTTGTGTGCCAGGCTTGGGGATGGTACCTGAAAGAGGTGTAGGCATTGATCCTCAGGGCTTGCCTGGAACTGGGGACAGATGTTACCAGAGGGAACAAAAGATGAGTCAGGGCCTTGGCCAGTTTGTTCAGTGGTCCACCATGTGGAAGTCCCAGGTTAGATTCCTGGTCAGGGCACACAGGAGAGGCAACCATCTGCTTCTCTCTCCCTCCCCCCTTTTTCCTCTCTCTCTTCTCCTCCTGCAGCGATGGCTTAATTGATTCAAGTGCATTGGCCCCAGGTGCTGAGGATGGCTCCATGGAGCCTCTGCCTCAGGTGCTAAAAATAGCTTAGTTGTGAGCGTGGCCCCAGATGGGCAGAGCATTGGTTCTAGACAGGGGTTGCCAGGTGGATCCTGGTAGGGGTGTATGCAGGAGTCTGTCTCTGTATCTCCCCTACTCTCACTTAAAAAAAAAAAAAAAAAAGAGAAATAGATGAGTCAGGTCAAGACCTGTCAGCTACGTCAGGGAGGAGCTACATAGGACCCAAGACAGTTTGGCTCGAAGGGCAATGGGGTTGTCCTTAGAGTAGTTAGTGGACATCCTGTTGCTATGGGTCCAGCCCTTTCCTCCAAGGTCCCTGGCTCAGTCATCTTGCCTGCTGGCTTGTTCATAGTGTTGGGTCAGCCTCATCTAGGCCCAGCTCACAGTGGGTACTAGTAGTTGATGAGGGACCCAGGGTACAAAGCAGGGTCAGTCTCTGGATGGCAGGGCCTGGCCACCGATGACCACTCTCCCCCTTCAGATATTGACAAGGTCATGATCAACCTCAAGACAGAAGAGTTTGTCCTGGACATGAACACACTTCAAGCCCTGCAGCAGCTCCTGCAGTGGGTGGGCGACTTTGTGCTCTACCTGCTGGCCATCCTGCCCAACCAGGTGTGCCCCTCTCTGCCCCTCTCCAAAACCCCCTTTCCCAGGACCCAGGCAGGTCCTAGGATGCAGCACATATTCAAATACATAGTCCAAGTGCTTTTTCCTACAGGGTGCCCCACTGAGGCCTGGACACAGCTTCCTACGGGATGGCACCTCACTGGGCATGCTGCGGGAGCTGATGGTCGTCATCCGCATCTGGGGCCTGTTGAAACCCAGCTGCCTGCCTGTGTACACGGCTACTTCCGACACCCAGGACAGCATGTCCCTGCTCTTCCGCCTGCTCACCAAGCTCTGGATCTGCTGTGAGATGCCCAGCCCCCCACCAACATACAAGCCCTAGCTGAGTCTCCCTGTTACACTGTTCTCACAAGTTGAACTGGCTCTGTCTTGGTCTCCACTGTTTATCCAGCACCCAGCACAGGTTTAAACATGGGGTGGGTGCTCACTAAACACCACCCATTATTAGGCACCTGGTGGCTTGTCTAGTATCACCAGGCTGTGTGTTTCTGGAGGGCCAGGTTCTGTTGTTCTTGCAACTCTGTTCCCAAAAAGGTACCCAGTGTTCACTGAATATTTCTAAAATGAATAATTGGGTTCCCGTTTTACAGAGGAAATGATTGAGGCCAGGGATGGGGAGGAGCTTCCAGGGCAACTCAGAAAGTCAGATCAGAGCTGGGCCCAAACCTGGTCTCTGAGCTCCAAGCTGACCACGATATCCCAATGGTCCCTCTCTGTAGGCCGTGATGAGGGCCCCACGAGCGAGCCAGACGAGGCACTTGTTGACGAGTGCTGCCTGCTGCCCAGCCAGCTGCTCATCCCCAACCTGGACTGGCTGCCTGTCAGTGATGGTCTGGTCAGCCGCCTGCAGCCTAAGCAGCCCCTGCGCCTGCACTTCGGCAAGGCTCCCACTCTGCCCAGCAGTGCCACCACCTTGCAGCTGGATGGCCTTATTAGGTGTGTGTTCTTTACCTCAGGCCCTTTGTGTGTTCCTTCTGAAAAGTTCCCCCTAACCTACCTGACTCCTTCATGCCTCTGCCTCAGGGCCTTTGTATGGGCTATACCTGCTGCTTCCTTCTCAGTTTGACCTGAATGCTATTCTAGGAGATGTCCCTCGCTTAGGCATTGACTTCCTCTTACCTCCCCGTTATCTGTCACTTCTCTCCACCATTACCTCAGTCTTTACTGATTTGTGCACTCACATATCTATGTAATATTCTCCTCCCCGTGGTCGTCACTTCCTGTATACAGTGCCCACCTGGCCTACTATGGTTACTTGGGCTCCAGTCTCTGCAGAGGTAAGGCTGATAATGTGGCCCAAGACCCCCACCATAAACCACATCTGGCCTGGCCAAGGCATCAGTAGAAACTAAATTAGATAGGACCTTCGCAGGGCTGAGGAGAACTCCAGCAGTCAAGGGCCTGCCCTGTCTTTGGAACAGCTGTCTGGACAGCCCAAACCTGCCAGGTTTACCCTTTACTGTCCGTAGCACTGTGGGGTGGGGTGTGTTTTGTCTCTATCTCACAGGCGAGTGAACAGCTTAGAAAGGTATAATCACTGAGCCAAGGTCATAGCCAGGAAGTGGCTGGGCCACCATCTGCACTGGGACCCATCAGACTCCCCCCTGCTGAGTACTCACTGGATGGAGAAACACATGTGACCTCCCTGAATAGCCTGTTACTTTGGGTGGAAATTTCAGAAGGCAGATGAGCAAAAGGAAAACCATTCACATCCCTGTGGTCCAACCTCGAGACCTCCTGGCATTTCCTTTCTTGTGTCATGGTGGGACATGGCCTGATGAATCACAGGCTTCCCTCTGTGTTTGAGGTTCAGAAAAGACTTGGTGAATGCAAATGTTGGTCCTAAGGAGGTTTTGAACCCTTTGTTCTGGAAACTTTCAAACATATTTCACATGAATATAACCAATTGTTGTGCCCCAGCCCCCAGGTCCCACTCCTGTAGGGTCTCCTATTGCCAAGTTCTCTGGTATTTTATTTTATTTTATTTTATTTTATTTATTTTTACAGGGACAGAGAGAGAGTCAGAGAGAGGGATAGATAGAGAATAGGGACAGACAGGCAAGAACAGAGAGATGAGAAGCATCAATCATCAGTTTTTTGTTGTGACATTGCTTAGTTGTTCACTGATTGCTTTCTCATATGTGCCTTGACCGCGGGCCTTCAGCAGACCGAGTAACCCCTTGCTTGAGCTAGCGACCGTGGGTCCAAGCTGGTGAGCTTTTTTGCTCAAGCCAGATGAGCCCGTGCTCAAGCTGGTGACCTTGGGGTCTCGAACCTGGGTCCTCTGCATCCCAGTCCAACGCCCTATCCACTGCACCACCGCCTGGTCAGGCAAGTTTTCCGGTATTATCTAGGGAATCTGGTATCATCCAGGGCCGGGTGTCTCTGTGGGCAGAGGGAGTGTAGATGCACACCCACATGCACATACTCGCTTGTGTTTTGCCACAGTGGATGCATCACACGTGTGTGTATGTATGCACATTTACAGATGTGTGCATGCATCTGTGTTTGCATATGTACATGTGTGTACACACATCTCTGCATATGTGTGCTTAACACGTGTACGTGTTTGTGCATATGCACGTGTCTGCACATGTGTGCATATTTGCATGTGTACATGTGCACACATCTCTCTGTGCACATGTATATTCTCTGTGTGCTTATGGGACCCTGATTCTCTCTGCTCTCCCCTTTCATCTGCCAGGGCAACAGGCCAGCCCAAGATCGACCACCTGCGGAGGCTACACCTGGGAGCCCACCCCACAGAGGAATGCAAGGCCTGTACAAGGTGAGGCACCCACTGCGGACCCTGTGTCAGTCCTGCAGCAAACACTGTCCCCACTCTGCCACCCTGTAGCCTTGGGCTGAGAGCCTTCTCCTCTGTGAGCCTCTTTCCCTACCTGTGAACACGCCTCCCTGTGGCGCTGCTGAGCAGGCACAGCAGACAGTTTCTGGAAGGGATGAGGTGCCTTGAGAGGTCCTGAGCTTTCCTGCTTGGAGCACCAATAGTGAGCAGTGACCACACAGCTGTCACAGTTTTCAGTAACCCAAGTGCAGGAATGAAAGAATGACCACAGCAGTATGAGGCTTGGGCCCTGTGCTGGCACTTTGCAAACGTGGCCCTGATTGCTGCACAACCCCAGACTCAGGTTCTGACTCCCAAGGTCACACCACTAGGGAGTATCTAAGCCAGGACTGGAACCCCCTAACCCTGCTCCATCCACTCGGAGGTAAGGGGGCAAAGCCTTAGTCTGGACAGAAGGATGTGGAGAAGTTAGCTGGGCATTCGGGGCAATGTAGGGAATAGCATTCCTAGTGGGGGAACAGCATATGCTAGGGCCCAGTGACAGGTGGGAGAGGACCCCATACAGCAGCTGCTCCCACCCAGCTCTGCCTACAGGTGCGGCTGTGTCACCATGCTCAAGTCGCCCAACAAGACAACAGCTGTCAAACAGTGGGAACAACGCTGGATCAAGAACTGCCTATGTGGGGGGCTGTGGCGGCGTATGCCCCTCAGCTACCCCTGACTGGTCCCCAAGCCCTGGAAATAGATTCCTAATGGATTTTATAGGAAGGTGATACTGCTTCTTTGCCAGTGACAGCATTCCATATACTCAGGACCTTTATTGGGTGTGTTAAAAAGTAATTGTCCTTTAAGTGTGACTTGCAGGGCCTTGTCAGCCAAGTCAGGCATTTCTGTGAGGTGGAGCAGGTGAGGATATGGCCTGAAGTCTCAGATTGGTGCCCCTCAGCCTAGTGACACTTTTTCTCTCTTGGAGCCTAATGGTGCATCCCAGGAAGTGGGACCCAGTTTCATGACTGTGCCTCTACCCATGCTAGGTGCTGACTGAGACAGACCCAGGCTTGCCCCACAGGTCTCACGGCCCAAATGCCAACTTCCCTGGACCTCCGGACCCCCACCCCTCTCTACCCCCAGATGCCCCTGGTCCCCGTTGAGAGGTTCCAGGACAGTCTGGGTGTCAGTCCTTTAAAATGTCCCACATGAGCCCTAAGGTTGGTTATAATGTTATCCCAAAGTGCAGAGGTTGCTGGTTTGATTCCCCAGTCAGGATGCATACAAAAACAGATTGATGTTCCTGTCCCTCCCTCTCTCTCCCTTCCCCTCCCTCTCTAAATTCAATTTTTAAAAGTTTAAAAATAAAATATCCCACATGGATCTCTTGGGTGTCCAGTAGTTGCTGCTTGTGACACCAGCCAGGTATCTTCCTCAGTTTCCTCACCTGTTTCTACTGATGCTTTACCTGCTCATTCAGGTGGCTCTGACCTGGGTGGCCCAGTAAATGTTCAGCTCTGTTGGGTTGCAGGTGCATGGTCATGTGGTGGGCGCCGCCCCAGCAGTCCCCACAAGTCCCACCCTCTCCCAACTCCCCCTCCTCCATCATGCATTTTTGGACAGTTCTATCTCCATGTTCCCATACAAGTTGCTCTCTTTTTTTTTTTTCCTGAAGTTAGAAGCAGGGAGGCAGTCAGACAGACTCCTGCATGTGCCCAACCAGGATCCATCAGGGAGTGATGCTCTGCCCATATGGGGCGTTGCTCCATTGAGACTGGAGTCATTCTAGTGCCTGAGCCATCCTCAGTGCCCGGGCCAACTTTGCTCCAATGGAGCCTTGGCTGCAGGAGGGGAAGAGAGAGACAGAGAGGAAGGAGAGGGGAGGGGTGGAGAAGCAGATGGGCGCTTCTCCTGTGTGCCCTGGCCGGGAATCGAACCTGGGACTTCTACACGCTGGGCCGATGCTCTAACCGCTGAGCAAACCGGCCAGGGCCATGAGTTGCTCTCTTGATCAGCATTTATGGAGTGCCTAGTGTATGCCAGGCATAGGGATCCTGTAGGAAGCAGCAAGCTGGGCATGAGTGGGGACTGTGCTTGGCCTGTCCAGCTTCTCTGTAGGTCAGTGAGTTTCTGCCTTATCTGTCCTTGAGTGTGTGTCTCTATTCTCACTCTCTGTCCTTGTCTCTCCCACCCAGCCCCCAACCCAGAGCTACTCAAGCCTCATCCTCCAAGGATCCCACCTCCTGCTGCCAGCAGGCTCTTTCCCTGATTATGCCCCTACCCCCATGGAAGAAGATGCAGTGGCCTGCCTGTTAAGTGGTAATTGGTCCTCATGTTTTTTTGGAAGCTCAAGTTGGGGCTCCATAGAAGCAATTGCTTCCACCACTGCACAGGTGCATGTTGGCCTCAGGATGGCAGGAGCTCAGGGAGCCCCTTACCTGCACTGGGGCCGTGTTTAAGGCCTGCCTACCCATGGTTGTAGGATCCAACAATGTCTAGTCCTAAATCTGACCAGTGCATCTAACTGGTGCTTTCCATAGGGACTTGGAGCTTTGGGGCCAGCACCAGGATGAGATGGGGAAGCTGGCCTTTGGCCAGGAAGATGGGCTCTTGGCTGCCACTGCGCTTTAGTGGAATGGAGACCCCCAGGCCAGTCCCCCTGGAGAAGGCACACCTAAGTGAGGTATCACTGCCTGAGGGACAGAGCCATTGTTAGCCAGAGGAGGAAATATCTGTAAACCATTTGTTTTCAGGATTGGGAGAAGATTCACAGCTGTTTGGGGAGCGGTAACAAGGCATTTCCTTTGTGGAGGTGTTTCCCTGGGTCTGTCCTACTTACACCTCACCCATGACTACTTCTGGGCTATCGGCATGCTGAGGTGGGTGGAGGGTAAAGTCTCGTCCCTTTACAGTCATGCCATCCGCACCTCATTTGGCCACATACCTATCTGGAGTCGTCCCAGTCCAGGCCCAAGGGGAGCAAAGATGCCTATATGTGACTTCAGGTCCCCTGGACATGGTGAAGAAGGGCCAAGCTACCTGTTTCCCAATTCCCAAGCTGCGGAAGCTGAGCATAAGTGACACAGTGGCTCTAATCACTAAGTTCAGATGGTGTTTTGCAGCAGCTCACCAGAACACCTTGTAATTGCTATTCAGACCCAGTAGGCAAAATGTGCCTGGATGCCTGGGAGCATTGGCTCATGGGATGCACGTGGGGTAGGCCACCTGCCATGGACCCCCTGGAGTGAGTGAGTGAGGGTGGGTGGGATTTGTGGATCAAGATGTCCTGTTGCCCCCCAACCTGTCCTTCACCTGGGGTGTCATGATGCCGTGAGTGTTCACACAGTTCATAGTTCCTGCCTCTGAGGTCAACAACGACAGTGTTACTGTTACAGGAAGAGGCTGCTCAGCCCATTGAGCTGTGTGTGTCCTGGTGCCCAAGTCCTCACAGCCTCCTTAGAGCCAGTGACTCTGGGCCTGTGTTATTGGTGAAACCAGGGCCACAACAACTGCAAGGTTGGAGCCTGCCTGCGCCTTGGACTTTAAAGACATATGTTCCTTCTCTGTATTTAGTGTCCATGGCATTCTGGGCCTCGAGCCTCCCGCCACTCATAATCCACCTCCTTCTCCCAAACCATTTCTGGAACCTTCTATGACTCCCATCAACCACAGGATGGCACTGAACATGCTCGGAGTCACAGGGTCAGACATGAACCCCCATACCTGGCCCTCAGCCATGGGCCCACTAGGGCACTGTCCTCTGGAAATAGAAGTGGGAAGGTGTGACTTCCTATCCAAATGGGGCCCATAGAAGGATGGCACAGCTACCAGCCACCTTGAGTCATTTCTGGCCCTCCCCTGTGGCTCAGGCTTGTCCTGCCCCTTCCCACAAGCAGATGGACAATGTTTATTTGCATCAGAGAACACATGTATTTGTGGGAGAATCACTGTGAGAGGCAACTGCAGGGTCAAAAGGCTCCCAAATTGTTCTCCCCAGGGCTCTAGTTTCCTGAGTGATCACAGAAGCCACCCCACTCCAGGCTGGAAAGAATCAGCTCACCTAGGGTAAATAGTATTTAAATCTATCTCTGCCAGGCTTTTGCCCAACTGTGCCTCCTATCTGGAAATCCTTCCCCCTTTTCTGTTGGGCAAACCCACAAACCATCCTGTATGCCCGTAAGCTGTTCCCCCCCACCTCCTCTCCCCATTCCTCCCTCCAGGTGGAGGAAGTCTGGCCCAGCTTCATTAGTCATTAGCCCACTGACAGGGAGCAGTTTCATTTCATCTGTACCTACCACCACCAATGTTATCAGATAAAAGGCAGATGCCCAGTAACTGAATTTCATATAAACAATGAATACTCTTTTTTTATATAGAGACAGACAGACAGACAGATAAGAAGGGAGAAAGATGAGAAGCATCAACTCGTATTTGCATCACTTTAGTTGTTCATTGGTTGCTTCTCGTATGTACCCTGACGGGGGCTCCCCCAGAGCCATGACCCCTTGCTCAAGCCAGAGACCTTGGGCTCAAGCCAGCAACCACGAGGTCATGTTGATGAGCCCGTGCTCAAGCTCGCAACCTTGGGGTTTCGAACCTGGGACTTCAGTGTCTCAGGTCGACCAAAGCTCTATTCGCCACACCACCACTGCTTAGTCATGAGTACATTCTTAGTATATCTGTCCCTAATGTCACATAGGACAGATATGTTATAAAATGTATTTGTTTTCTGGAAGTCCCATTTAGCCAGCTTGTATTTTTACCTGCTAAATCTAGTCATCCTCCCCACTCCCCAAACTGTACCATTTCAAAATCGCTCCCTGGAATTATCATTGCATTCAGGAAATAGCTATTGAGTGACTTTTTAAAATTTTTTTTACAGAGAGAGAGAGAGAGAGGAATAGATAGGGACAGACAGGAATGGAGAGAGATGAGATGCATCAATCATCAGCTTTTTATTGTTAAACCTTAGTTGTTCATTGATTGCTTTCTCATATGTGCCTTGACTGAGGGCCTTCAGCAGACTGAGTAACCTTTTGCTCGAGTCAGCAACCTTGGGTCCAAGCTAGTGAGCTTTGCTCAAACCAGATGAGCCCGCACTCAAGCTGGCAACCTCGAGATCTCCAACCTGGGTCCTCTGCATTCCAGTCCAACGCTCTATCCACTGTGCCACCGCCTGGTCAGGCGTGACTTTTCTTTTTAATAAAATTTTTTGTTTCTGTTTTTTTTTAAAGACTTTATTCAACTTTCAGAGAGGAGAGAGAGGGAAAGAGGGAGAGAGAGAGAGAAGGGCAGAGCATCACTCCCTGGTGGATCCCGGTTGGGCACATGCAGGAGTCTGTCTGACTGCCTCCCTGCTTCTAACTTCAGGAAAAAAAAAAAGAGAGCAACTTGTATGGGAACAGGTCTCCCGGTTTTTAATCCGAACCAGGTTCAGCCTCCCTGTCACCTCCTGGCACTGCATTGCCAGTGCAGGGATTTTGTTTGTGGATTCCACCACCCCTGAGTCTGGCTCGCACCCAATCAGAGGCTCAATGAACAGCTAAACAGCAAATGAGAAAGACTGAACAAAGAAGGCCAGGGTTTCATAGGGTGACAGGAACTCTATGAGGCAATTGAACCTGCAACATTGGCACAGCAAGTTCCCAGCTACACTGCCTGGAGCTTTTTGCCTCCAAAAGGACAACAGGGTGTCACCATGCATACCTAGCCTCCCTGCCAGGGATTCACTCAGGTTCACAGGTTAGAGCCCCAGGTGCTGTAATGTTTGCCCAGCTCCAACAAGTGTCCCAAACTGCCCCACACATAATGCTTACACAGAAGTCTCTTCTATACCTTCCCACTTTCTAAACAACAAACGAGAGAGAATGTATAGAAAAGACTGGAGCGAACTGCAGAAACCCTGGGGGATAGGTCAGAAGGGCCATGAGCACCATTGCGTATGTCCCCTTCCCCCTCTGTAGGGTAATAGGGGCTCTATCCAAGGGCTTTGACCTGCCTGCAAGGTCATATTCGAACAGAGAATAAGAGAAGGATTGGCCCTAGCTGGGTAGCTCAGTTGGTTAGAACATCATCCCAGTATGCCAAGATTGTGGGTTTGATCCCCAGTCAGGGCACATACAAGAATCAACCAATGAGGCCTGACCTGTGGTGGCTCAGTGGATCAAGTGTCGACCTGGAAATGCTGAGGTCGCTGGCTTGAAACCCTGGGCTTGCCTGGTCAAGGCACATATGGGAGTTGATGCTTCCAGCTCCTCCCTCCTGTCTCTCTCTCCCTCTCTGTCTCTCTCCACTCTAAAATGAATAAATAAAAAATTTAAAAAAATCAACCAATGAATGCATAAATAAGTGGAACAACAAATTGATGTTTCTTTTTGTCTGTCTGTCTCTCCCTCTCTCCACCTTTCTCTCCAGATAGATAGATGATAGATAGATAGATAGATAGATAGATAGATAGATAGATAGATAGCAGGATCAATAGGGTGTCACCACACTCACCTGGCCTCCCCAACTGAGGCCACTCTGGCTCAGAGGGCCAGTGCCCCAAACACCTTCAGCTCCCACTGACTTCCCCAAACCACCTGGCAACTGCAGACTGTACAGAGACTGCTTCTATCTTAGGCCGTTTTCTCAAGACTGGGAAGGACAGCTATTTTGTTAAATTCATATAAACAAACATAGAAACCAAACAAAATAAAATGACAGAATAGCTTTCAACTGAAGGAACAAGAAAAATCTTCAGAAAAAGATAAGTAGTTTGCCTGATTAAAGAATTCAAAGGAACCTGACCAGGTGGTGGCGCAGTGGATAGAGCATCAGACTGGGAAGCAGAGGACCCAAGTTCGAAACCTGGAGGTCGCCAGCTTGACCGCGGGCTCATCTGGCTTGAGCAAAAAGCTCACCAGCTTGGACCCAAGGTCACTGGCTCGAGCAAGGGGTTACTTGGTCTGCTGTAGCCCCACGGTCCAGGCACATATGAGAAAGCAATCAATGGACAACTAAGGTGTCACAACGAAAAACAAATGATTTGTGCTTCTCATCTCCATTCCTGTCTGTCTGTCCCTATCTATTCTCTCTCTGAGCCTGACCAGGCGGTGGCGCAGTGGATAGAGCGTTGGACTGGGATGCGGAAGGACCCAGGTTCAAGACCCCAGAGTTGCCAGCTTGAGTGTGGGCTCATCTGGCTTGAGCAAAAACCTCACTAGCATGGACCCAAGGTCACTGGCTCGAGCAGGGGGTTGCTCAGTCTGCTGAAGGCCCACGGTCATGGCACATATGAGAAAGCAATCAATGAACAACTACGGTGTCGCAACGAAAAACTGATGATTAATGCTTCTCATCTCTCTCCGTTCCTGTCTGTCTCTCCCTATCTATCCCTCTATCTGACTCTCTCTCTCTGTCCCTGTAAATAAATAAATAAATAAATAGATATTCTCTCTCTGAAATAGACTCTCTCTCTGTCTCAAAAAAAAAAAAAAAGAATTCAAAGGATATGCCGAAGAACAATGGACAGGACTGGCTTAAAACATTTTACTAAAGAAGTTATAGATCTGGGCCCTGGCTGGTTGGCTAAGAGGTAGAACGTCAGTCTGATGTGTGGAAGTCCCGGGTTCGGTTGCCCGCCAGGGCACACAGGAGAAACACCCATCTGCTTCTCCACCCTTCACCCTCTCCTTCCTCTCTGTCTCTCTCTTCCCCTCCTGCAGCCAAGGCTCCATTGGAGCAAAGCTGGCCCAGGCACTGAGGACACCTCCATGGCCTCTGCCTCAGGCACTAGAATGGCTCCGGCTGCAACAGAGCAATACCCCAGATAGGCAGAGCATCGCCCCCTGGTGGGCGTGCCGGGTGGATCCCAGTCAGGTGCATGCGGGAGTCTGTCTGACTGACTGCCTCCTCGCTTCTAACTTTGAAAGAAAAAATAGGTAAATAATAAATAAATAAATAATAGGTCTGGGACGTGCCTACCCACCATGAACTGCCCAGTTAGGAATTTAAATCAGACCACCCCGTGAGGTTACTTTCCATAGAACCTTTTTTTTCCCTCCACAGTACATAATTATATTTGTTTTTCCCTGTTAACCTGTCTTAAGTCAATTTGATTACACCAGCCAAAGAACCTAGGTAGAAGGAAAATTTTTCTGCTGCTTAATTTATAGTATTGAAAACATGCACAGACTATAAATTTGTGATATTCATGCATTCTCTCAACAAATATTTACTGAGAAACACTTATGAATCAAGTATATAATAGAACAGAGTAATGTTTATGACACATTGACACAAGGAAATGCTACATAACTATTAAAATACTGACTAGAGTCCTGACCTGTGGTGGCGCAGTGGATAAAGCGTTGACCTGGAACACTGAGGTCGCCGGTTCAAAACCTGGCTTGCCTGGTCAAGGCACATATGAGAGTGGATGCTTCCTGCTCCTCCCTTCTTCTCTCTCTCTCTCTCTCTCTCTCTCTCTCTCCTCTCTGACAAATTGAATAAAATCTTTACAAAAAACCCAGGTATTAAAATACTGACTAGAAATTCTCATAGGAAAGTGTTCATGAAGCAATGTTAATTAAAACACAATTTTATAGACATTGTGTAAAACAATGTACAAATTATTAATTTTCTTAGATTTTTATTTATTGATTTTTAGAGAGGCAAAGGAGGGGCTAGGAGCTGGAAGCATCAACTTGTAGTAGTTGCTTTGCATATGTACCTTGACCAGGCAAACCTGGGGTTTCGTACCAGCAATTTCAGCATTCCAGTTTGATGCTCTGTCCACTGTGCTGCCACAGGTCAGGCTATGTACAATTATAAATTACAATAAATCCAGGGGAAAAACAGAATTCAAGGTGTGGTCACAAGGATGCTTACCGCACTTGAGTAAAATAGAGGAACTTAGAACTTCAACAAAGAATTAAAAAGCAACCTGACCTGTGCTGGTACAGTGGATAAACTGTCAACCTGGAGTGCTGTGGTCACTGGTTCAAAAACCTGGGCTTGCCTGGTCACGGCACATATGAGAAGCAATTACTAGTTGATGCTTCCTGTTCCTACCCCTCCCTTCTCTCTCTCTCTCTCTCTCTCTCTCAAATCAGTAATAAAATCTCCAAGAAAAAAGAATTAGAAAGTATAAGAAAGAACCAAGCAGGCCTAAAGAATAAAATAACTGAAGTGAAAAACACATTAGAAGGAATTAACAGCAGATTAGCTAACACAGAATAGATCAGCGACTTGGAAGATAGACTAGTTCAACTAATCAGAACAGAAAAACAAAATAATTTAAAAACACAAGGATAGCCTGACCTCTGGTGGCGCAGTGGATAAAGCGTCAACCTGGAAATGCTGAGGTCGCCGGTTCGAAACCCTGGGCTTGCCTGGTCAAGGCACATATGGGAGGTGATGCTTCCAGCTCCTCCCCCCTGTCTCTCTCTCCTCTCTTTCTCTCTCTCTCTCTCTCTCTCTCTCTCTCTCTCTCTCTCTCCTCTCTCTCTCTCTCCCTCTCTCTCCTCTCTAAAATGAAAAAATTAAAATAAAAAAAAACTTTATAAAAAAAACAAAAAAACCCCACAAGCATAGTTCAAGGGACCTCTGGGATAATATCAAGCACTCCAACGTTCACATTATGGGGATCCCAGAAAGAGAAGAAAAAGAGAAAACAACAGAGACTTTACTTAAAGAAATAATGGCTCAGAATTTTCCTAACCTGGGAAAGAAAACACACATCCAGATGCAGGAAGCACAGAGTTCCAAACAAGATGAACCCAAAGAGACCCCACCAAGGTATGTTATAGTCAAAATGGCAAAAGTTAAAGATAAGGAGACAATCTTAAAGGCAGCAAGAGGAAAGCCAAACAATTATATACAAAGGAAATCCCATAGCCCAGGGGTCCCCAAACTTTTTACACAGAGGGCCAGTTCACTGTCCCTCAGACCGTTGGAGAGCCAGACTATAAAAAAAAACAACTATGAACAAATCTCCATGCACACTGCACATGTCTTATTTTAAAGTAAAAAACCAAAACAGGAACAAATACAATATTTAAAATAAAGAACAAGGCCCTGGCCGGTTGGCTCAGCGGTAGAGCGTCGGCCTGGCGTGCGGGGGACCCAGGTTCGATTCCCAGCCAGGGCACATAGGAGAAGCGCCCATTTGCTTCTCCACCCCCCCCCCTCCTCTTTCCTCTCTGTCTCTCTCTTCCCCTCCCTCAGCCAAGGCTCCATTGGAGCAAAGATGGCCCGGGCGCTGGGGATGGCTCCTTGGCCTCTGCCCCAGGCGCTAGAGTGGCTCTGGTCACGGCAAAGCGACACCCCGGAGGGGCAGAGCATCGCCCCCTGGTGGGCAGAGCGTTGCCCCTGGTGGGCGTGCTGGGTGGATCCCGGTGGGGCGCATGCGGGAGTCTGTCTGACTGTCTCTCCCCGTTTCCAGCTTCAGAAAAATACAAAGAAAAAAATAATAATAATAAAATAAAGAACATGTAGCCTGACCTGTGGTGGCGCAGTGGATAAAGCGTCAACCTGGAAATGCTGAGGTCGCCAGTTCAAAACCCTGGGCTTGCCTGGTCAAGGCACATATGGGAGTTGATGCTTCCAGCTCCTCCCCCTCTCTCTTTCTCCTTTTTCTCTCTCTCTCTCCTCTCTAAAATGAATAAATTAAAAAAATAAAATAAACTAAAATAAAGAACAAGTAAATTTAAATCAACAAATTGACCAGTATTTCAATGGGAACTATGCTCCTCTCACTGACCACCAATGAAAGAGGTGCCCCTTCTGGAAGTGCGGCGGGGGCCGGATAAATGGCCTCAGGGGGCCGCATGTAGCCCGTGGGCCGTAGTTTGGGGACCCCTGCCATAGCCTATCAGCTGATTTCTCACAATAAACTCAAAATAGAAGCTTCATACTTTGGACATGCTTTCCAAGAAAGGCTCCAAAGAGCTCAGGCATTTTTAAGAAAAAAATAATCAGTCTGACCAGGCGGTGGTGCACTGGATAGAGCAGGGGTCCCCAAACTCCAGCCCGCGGGCTGCATGCGGCCCCCTGAAGCCATTTATCCAGCCCCCGCCACACTTCCAGAAGGGGCACCTCTTTCATTGGTGGTCAGTGAGAGGAGCACATTGACTATCTCATTAGCCAAAAGCAGGCCCATAGTTCCCATTGAAATACTGGTCAGTTTGTTGATTTAAATTTACTTGCTTTTTATTTTAAATATTGTATTTGTTCCCATTTTGTTTTTTTACTTTAAAATAAGATATGTGCAGTGTGCATAGGGATTTGTTCATAGTTTTTTTTATAGTCTGGCCCTCCAACGGTCTGAGGGACAATGAACTGGCCCCCTGTGTAAAAAGTTTGGGGACCCCTGGGATAGAGTGTCTGACTAGGATGCTGAGAACCCAGGTTCGAAACCTGAGGTCACCAGCTTGAGAGTGGGATCAAAAACATGACCCTACGGTTGCTGGATTGAAGTCCAAGGTCGCTGGCTTGAGCAAGGGGTTACTCGCTCTGCTGGAGAACTCTGGTCGGGGCACTATGAGAAAGCAATCAATGAACAATTAAGATGTCAGAATGAAGAATTGATGCTTCTCATCTCTCTCCCTTTCAGCCTGTCTGTCCCTGTCTTTCTCTCTCTCTCTTGCCAAAAAAAAGAAAAAAAAGCCTGACCAGGCGGTGGTGCAGTGGATAGAGCGTCGAACTGGGATGCAGAGGACCCAGGTTCGCGACCCAAGGTCGCCAGCTTGAGCGCGGGCTCATCTGGTTTGAGCAAAAGCTCACCAGCTTGGACCCAAGGTCACTGGCTCCAGCAAGGGGTTACTCGGTCTGCTGAAGGCCCGCGATCAAGCACATATGAGAAAGCAATCAATAAACAACTAAGGTGTTGCAACACGCAATGAAAAACTAATGATTGATGCTTCTCATCTCTCTCCTTTCCTGTCTGTCTATCCCTCTCTCTGACTCTCTCCCTGTCTCTGTAAAAAAAAAAAAAGAGAGAGAGAGAGACAGAGAGAAAAGAAAAAAAAGAAATCAGTTAAACAAGTAGTAAATGCCTCTCTGCATACTTTACAATATACTGGCTAGAATCATAACAGTAACAGACCTTCAAGGACAGATGGCTGGAAGAAAAGCAAGACATTAGAATTAGAAAATCCAAAAAATTCAAGATGTGTTTTATTTTATTTTTTTTAACTTTTTTTATTATTTTATTTATTCATTTTTAGAGAGGAGAGAGAGAGGGAGAGAGAGAGACAGAGAGGAGAGAGAGACAGAGAGAAGGGGGGGAGGAGCTGGAAGCATCAACTCCCATATGTGCCTTGACCAGGCAAGCCCAGGGTTTTGAACTGGCGACCTCAGCATTTCCAGGTCAACGCCTTATCCAATGTGCCACCACAAGTCAGGCAAAGATGTGTTTTATTAAGATACTTAAATTGAATTAATCTGAGTACAAAGTTAATTAAACAGAAAAATAAAAGTAAAACACACAGTTAATAAATAAATAAATAAATAAATAAAAGACTTAAATGTAAGACCTAAAACCAAAAAACTCCTAAAAGAAGACATAGGCAGTAAACTCTTTTACATCACTTTTATTTATGTCTTTTTGGATATGTCCTCTTGGATAAGTGTAACAGAAGAAAAAATAAACACAAGGCTACATCAAGTTAAAAAGTTGTTGCACAGCAAAGGAAACAAACAAAATAAGGGCAGAGACTTGACTTGGGGTGGTGAACACAATACAGTGTACAGAGGATGTGTTGTAGAATTGTGTACCTGAAACCTATATAATTATGTTAACCAGTGTTATCCCAATAAATTCAAAAAAAAGAAACAAAACAAAACAAAAAAATTTTCCACCAACCTGCCCACTGCTGGAGCTAATCGTACTGTCTTTACTGCTCTGGCCAGTGGTAGAGCATTGGCCTGGCATGTAGATGTCCTGGGTTCAATTCCCAGTCAGGGAAAATAGGAGAAGCGCCTATTTGCTTCTCCACCCCTCCCCCTCTTGCTTCTCTCTCCCTCTCTTCTCCTCCCTTCCTGCAGCCATGGCTTGATTAGAGCGAGTTGGCCCCAGGGCGCTGAGGATGGCCTCTGCCTCAAGTGCTAAAAAATGGCTCCTGTTGCAAAGGAGCAAGGGCCCCAGATGGGCAGAGCATTGCCCCCTAGTGGGCTTGCCGAGTGGATCCTGGTCGGGGCACATTTGGGAGTCTGTCTCTGCTTCCCCTCCTCTCACTAAAAAAAAAGAAAAGAAAAGAACTGTCTTTAAAATAAACAAACCTGGGTCCTTGCCAGGTAGCTTGGTTGGTTAGAACATCATCCTTGTGTGCCAAGGTTGCAGGTTCAATCCCTTGTCAGGGCACACACAAGAACCAAGCAATGAATGCATAAGTAAGTGGAACAACAAATCTATGTCTGTCTGCCTGTCTCTCTCTCCTTTCCTCTCTTGCTAAAAATAAAATTAATAAAACATTTAAAAATAAATTTAGGGAAAAAAAGAGGAAGATTACCAAATGGGAGAATATATTTGCAAATGATTTATCTGATAAGGGGTTAATATTCAAAATATGTAAAGAACTCATGTAACTCACCATAAAAAAATCCAATTAAAAATTTGCCATAAGACCCAAATAAGCATTTCTCCAGAGAGGACATATAGATGGCCAGTGGACATATGAAGATGCTCAACATCACTAATCATAAGAGAAATGCAAATCAAAAGCACAATGAGATATCACCTCAAACCTGTCAGAATAGCTGTCATCAACAAATCAATAACAGGTGTTAGTGAGGATGTGGAGAAAAGGGAACCCTCATGCACTATTGATGAGATTGTAAATTGATGCAGGCGCTATGTAAGACACTATGGTGTTTCCTCAAATTAAAAATTAAACTGCCATGTGATCCAGCAATCCCAGTTCTGGGTATTTATCTGAAAACATTTGCATCCCTATGTTCATTGCATCATTATTTACAATAGCCAAGATATGGAAGCAACCTAAGTGTCCATTGATAGGCAAATGGATAAAAAAATGTGGTATATATATATATATATATATATATATATATATATATATACATACACACACACATACATACAGACAGACAGTAGAATATTATGAAGCCATGAGAAAGAATGCAATCTTGTTATTGTCAACAACATGGATGGACCTAGAGGGTATTATGCTAAGTGAAGTAAGTCAGAGAAAGACAAATCCATAAGGTTTCACTTACATGTAGAATCTTAAGGCAAAAACAAAAACAAGTGGATAAACAAAATAGAAAGAAAAAATAAACTAAAAGTCTGACAGGATGCAGGAGTGAATGACTTTATCTTTCCTTGGGATTCTGCCCCTCAGGTTCTCCTCCGGTGGCTACGCCCCCGGCCATCACGTTGTCAATCCAGGCCGTGTAGCTCCCCACACGAGTGTAGATGCCGGGCTTCCTGGGGTTGCCACACACACGGGATCCCGAAGTGACCACGCCCTCGGCCACGTCGTTGCACACTAGCGGGCCCCCGGAGTCGCCCTATGTGGGACAGTGCCGTAGGTGGGGGTGCATCCCCATCCCCAACAGGCCGCCAGCCCTCAGGTATCCAGCGCCTTTCTCCAGTCCAAACCTCCCTCGCGTGTTAGTGTCGCCGGGCCCTACCAGCCATGCAGGCCCCACCCACCAAGGCCCTGCCTCCCCTGCCCTCCGCTCTATCCCTTCTGTTGGCCCTGCCCTCCTACCCCACAATCCAATGCCTTGTCCTCCTGACCCTGCCCTTCGTCTGACTCCACTCTCCCCACAGCCCCACCCCTCCTGCCCCGCCCTGTAGGCCTCACCCTCCCGCAATCTCCCTTCCTCTGCTGGCCCTGCCCCTTCCCGGCTTCTGCCTTGCCCCATTCCACACCTTGCAAGTGTCCCGGCGGTTGCTCTCTGCGCACATCATGCGCTCAGTGATAATTCCATCGTGGTACTTGCGCAGGTTGCAGGTGGTGCGGTCCATCACCCGCAAGAGCAAGTACTGCAGGCGGTCGGGCTTGTGGCCGGTGTGACTGTCAACGCCCCAGCCGGCCACGTCGCAGAGCGTTCCGGCTGCCACATCGCGGTCCTCGCGCTGCCAGTTCAGGGGCTTCACCGCGGGGCCCAGAGTGGCATTCTCAGACAGCTGCGAATGGGAGAAGGCGGATGTCAGGGTCTCAGGGGGGTCATATAGCAGGAGGGGCTGTTAGACTCCGTGGGAACCCATGGGGAGGAAGCGGGCATCAGGGTTGGAGGTTGCAAGGGATGGGGGACATGCAGTAGGAGGGACTGGCGCCAGGCTTGACCAACCTGCAGCAGAAGGAGATCGTGGTCGATGGTATCCCTCCGGCTGCCGGGGTGGGGCACTGCTCGGATCACATCATACAGGTGCTTGGATGGCTCCGGTTGCGACAGCGAGTGCGCGCCCAGGAGTACCTGCACCTCCGTCTCGTTGGTCCTGAGTGTGTGTGTATGTATGGGGGTAGGGGATCCATGTCAGATCCATGTCTTCACCCCACCCTACCCCAGCTCCGGCCCTGGGCCTGTGTTTCCCCACACCACCACCACTACTCACAGATCCTCCAGACAGTGTGCTGCGCTCAGCACCCACTGCTCAGCCACTAGGAAGCCTCCACACACGTGTGTGCCGTTCACCTGCACCGAAGCCATGTAGGGCCGCTGGTGGGATTTGGCCTCGCTGCCACGCAGGATCCGGCCACGAGGCTGTGCCGCTGAGTGTAGGTATGTGGACATGAGGACTCCGCGGATGATTGCACCCCAGCCGTCAGAGGCTCCCTCTATCCAACAGGCCACTCTAGCCCCCTCAGAGCTAGAATTCCATCAGGGGAGCCTCACACCCCAGGGAAAAAATCTCAGGCGCCTCTGGGTCCTGGGAACAATAGGGAGTGGATGGGTCTGGGGCAAATTCCATCCTATATACTGAGCCTAACAACTTTGATTTCAACGTAAGTAAAGTGAGCCCTCACTGGATAGCTCAGTTGGTTAGAGCATAATCTGGAAGCACAGAGGTTGTGGTTTGGATCCCTTGTCAGGGCACAGACAGGAAGAGATTGATGTTCCTGTCTCTCTCTCCCTTCCACTCTCTAAAATCAATAAAATAAATATTTTTAAAAGAAAAGAAAAATGGTGTATACCAAACCTTCTACCAGCTGCTCAACATGCAGGCCATCAGTTTCCACTGTTGAACTGCATGTTCTCACTGTGGGGAAAGCTTGCTTTTCAGATCCAAGTTTTGAGAATTCCTGGACTTTCAGAGCCTTCCATTTACCTGAGTGCTGCCCCTTTCTGCCTACCTAGAAGGGCTGAGGGACAGTCTTATTTGATAGAAGGGGCCCCCTGGCTGAATGCCCTGCAGGCCGGTGGCCCCCCACTGTCACCCAGTCCCAGGTCCACTCTCACCACATAGAGCGCCTCCTAGGAGGATCAAAGCCAGTGCCAGGTGCACGGAGAGGTCTGCCATTATGCTGCTGTGGCCTGGACACTGACCCAGGCGGGGCCCTGGAGCGCTGTTATAAGTGGAAGGTGGGGCTCCAACAGTCCCTATCTGCCCAATGGGCAGTCTCCCATATGGGTAAAGAGGGGCCCGCCCCTCTGCTTCCACCCTTCTCAGGATGGGTTTATCCCCTGCTGGACTTTGCACCAGAGGGGTGCCTCCTGCCTCTGTGTATCTGGCCCAGGGTTGGCCCTGGTGTGGGGAGCAGCCTCAAGATGCAGGAACAGAGCAGAGGGATGGATTGACCCCAGTCCCCCAGCCCAGTCTCCCAAGAGTGTCTGTCCTTCCAGCCCTCAAGTTTCGCAACAGCAGCTGGAAAGCCAGTTTGTAAACAACTCACTTCCTTATTTTTCTGCACCTCCCTTTTTTCTCTTCGTCCTTCAACTTGGAGAGGAAATTGGGTGGAGGTGAGTGGGAGGTCACCCCACTCCCTTGTCCCCATTGCTGTGGCTCTGGGCCCTGACATCCCAACAAGTAGAGTGTTGGAAAGATAGTATGTAGGGGCAGCTGGAAAGACTGTGGCTTTAATAAGGAAATGTAAATGGAGCCTGACCAGCCAGTGGCGCAGTGGATAGAGCATCGGACTAGGATGCAGAGGACCCAGGCTCGAGACCACGAGGTCGCCAGCTTGTGCACGGGCTCATCTGCTTGGACCCAAGGTCGCTGGCTCGAGCAAGGGGTTACTCGGTCTGCTGAAGGCCCACGGTCAAGGCACATATGAGAAAGCAATCAATGAACAACTAAGGTGTCGCAATGCACAATGAAAAACTAATAATTGATGCTTCTCATCTCTCCGTTCCTGTCTGTCTGTCCCTGTCTATTCCTCTCTCTGACTCTCTGTCTCTGTAAAGAAAAAAAAAAATGAGGAAATTTAAATGGAAAATTCAGGGTCTGAATTCAGGTGTGGCTTGATCCAGGCACCTTGAACAATGTCAGCTCTCTGCCTCTGGTTTTCTCTTTCCTCCTTTATGGCTTCTCTCCTCACCAGGCTTCCCTGTTCTGGCTCCAGGAGCCCTAGACTTAGTCCAGTGGTTCAGTGGGCTCCCTCCTCAATTCCCCCTCACTTTAGTGAATGTCTCCAAGCTGTCTCTGATTGACTGAGCTTGGATTATATGCCCCCTCCAAAACCAATCACTGCATCAGGTTCTGAGGAGCAGAACCTGGATCACATGATCCTCTGCAAGATGGAAATGGTGGGTCAATATCTCATAAACTGTCTGACCAGGTGGTGGTGCAGTAGATAGAGCGTCAAACTGGGATGCGGAGGACCCAGGTTCGAGACCCCGAGCTCGCCAGCTTGAGCGCGGGCTCATCTGGCTTGAAGGAAAAAAAAAAGCTCACCAGCTTGAACCCAAGGTGGCTGGCTTGAGCAAGCGGTTATTCGGTCTACTGAAGGCCCGCAGTCAAGGCACATATGAGAAAGCAATCAATGAACAACTAAGGTGTTGCAACGCGCAATGAAAAACTAATGAGCCCTGGCCGGTTGGCTCAGCGGTAGAGCGTCGGCCTAGCGTGCGGAGGACCCGGGTTCGATTCCCGGCCAGGGCACACAGGAGAAGCGCCCATTTGCTTCTCCACCCCTCCGCCGCGCCTTCCTCTCTGTCTCTCTCTTCCCCTCCCGCAGCCAAGGCTTCATTGGAGCAAAGATGGTCCGGGCGCTGGGGATGGCTCTGGTCGCAACATGGCGACGCCCAGGATGGGCAGAGCATCGCCCCCTGGTGGACAGAGCGTCGCCCCATGGTGGGCGTGCCGGGTGGATCCCGGTCGGGCGCATGCGGGAGTCTGTCTGACTGTCTCTCCCTGTTTCCAGCTTCAGAAAAATGAGAAGAAAACAAAAACAAAAACAAAAAAACTAATGATTGATGCTTCTCATCTCTCTCCATTCCTGTCTGTCTCTGTCTATCCCTCTCTCTGACTCACTCTCTGTCTCTGTAAAAAAAATAAATAAATAAAAATAAATAAATAATAAGGAAACATGTTAGGATCTAATAAATCACATTTGTTGGCAACCTCGGGGTCTCAAACCTGGATCCTCTGCATCCCAGTCCGACGCTCTATCCACTGCGCCACCGCCTGGTCAGGCACATGTTTCCTTATTAAAATCAGAAGTCCTGCAGACCGGGCAGTGGCGCAGTGGATAGACTAGAGCATCGGACTAAGGCAGGGGTCTCAAACTCAACTCAGCATGTGGGCCGCAGAGCAAGATCACAGCCGTTCGGCGGGCCGCACTAGGTCTACAAAAGGCAACTGTTACGCAACACTTTTCTCACTGCAGTTGAAAACAAAAAAAAATCAGTACAACAAGCACAATCGTACATGCAGTTTACTCAGTGTCACAAAACAACCAGAAACTGTAGTTCGCATCACAACTGCTGTTAACTAAGCTAATATCTAGCTAGGATGCTAGAGAAATGAAAAATACAAGTAGGCCCCTAGGCTTACTTAATTTTATCCAAAATATTTTGAACTTAGTGGATTAGTCTGTGGGCCGCACAAAATTGTTCGGCGGGCCGCGAGTTTGAGACCACTGGACTAAGGTGTCAAAACGAAAAACTGATGATTGATGCTTCTCATCTCTCTCCATTCCTGTCTGTCTGTCCCTGTCTATCCTTCTCTCTGACTCTATCTCTGTCCCTGTATAAAAAAATAAAATTAAAAAATTAAAAAAAAATCAGAAGTCCTGAACCAAAGCCCTTGAGAATATGGAGTCCAGATTATGTAAGAATATTCAAAATGGCAACAAAATCTGGAAACGACCCAGGAAGATGGGGCAATTCAAGAAATAACCCTAATTTCCCCAGATGCCGTGTGAATGTAGGAAGACTGTGTGGATATAGTATTAAGTGAGAAAAGCAGGGCAGCTGGTCACCTTTCTGAACAGCTGGCACTTTGCGGGGAGAGGCTGGATAAGGGGACAGCCTGCAGGAAGAGCAGGTAAGCTGAGGAAACAGCCAAGGCAAAGGCCCTGATGGGGACCTAGGTGGCTGAGCTCCAGAGGGAGTTGATTTGGGGCCAGAGGACGAGGAGGGAAAGGAAATTTATCTCAAACTCCTGATGTGTGTAGGGAGTGGCATTATCTGTTATTACTCTCATTTATTTGCTTGTTGGGGTGACTGTTTCCTCCTCCACTCTCAGATTGCAAGCTGCATGATGACAGAAGGCCTGTCTGGTGTAGCTCCACCCATAGCCCCAGAAGGCTCATTCCAGTGCTGGGATTCAAACAGTTTAACAACTGGTTCTCTGCCCTAATGACCGTTTTAAGTATAAAAAAAATATAACAAAAGGTAGTTTATTATTTCATGCATTTAATACTTAAATAAGAACAATACAAGAGGTACACAAAACTAGATTATATTATAATAAAGAGTTTTTAAATATTAGTGAGCCTGACCAGGTGGCGGCGCAGTGGATAGAGAATCAGACTGGGATACAGAGGACCCAGGTTCGAGACCCCGAGCTTGCCAGCTTGAGCGCGGGCTCATCTGGCTTGAGCAAAAAGCTCACCAGCTTGGACCCAAGGTCGCTGGCTCGAGCAAGGGGTTACTTGGTCTGCTGTAGCCCCATGGTCCAGGCACATATGAGAAAGCAATCAATGAACAACTAAGGTGTTGCAATGAAAAACAGGTGATTTGTGCTTCTCATCTTCATTCCTGTCTGTCTGTCCCTATCTATCCTCTCTCTGAAATAGACTCTCTCTCTGTCTCAAAAAAAAAAAAAAAAGAATTCAAAGGATATGCCGAAGAACAATGGACAGGACTGGCTTAAAACATTTTACTAAAGAAGTTATAGATCTGGGCCCTGGCTGGTTGGCTAAGAGGTAGAACGTCAGTCTGATGTGTGGAAGTCCCGGGTTCGGTTGCCCGCCAGGGCACACAGGAGAAACACCCATCTGCTTCTCCACCCTTCACCCTCTCCTTCCTCTCTGTCTCTCTCTTCCCCTCCTGCAGCCAAGGCTCCATTGGAGCAAAGCTGGCCCAGGCACTGAGGACACCTCCATGGCCTCTGCCTCAGGCACTAGAATGGCTCCGGCTGCAACAGAGCAATACCCCAGATAGGCAGAGCATCGCCCCCTGGTGGGCGTGCCGGGTGGATCCCAGTCAGGTGCATGCGGGAGTCTGTCTGACTGACTGCCTCCTCGCTTCTAACTTTGAAAGAAAAAATAGGTAAATAATAAATAAATAAATAATAGGTCTGGGACGTGCCTACCCACCATGAACTGCCCAGTTAGGAATTTAAATCAGACCACCCCGTGAGGTTACTTTCCATAGAACCTTTTTTTTCCCTCCACAGTACATAATTATATTTGTTTTTCCCTGTTAACCTGTCTTAAGTCAATTTGATTACACCAGCCAAAGAACCTAGGTAGAAGGAAAATTTTTCTGCTGCTTAATTTATAGTATTGAAAACATGCACAGACTATAAATTTGTGATATTCATGCATTCTCTCAACAAATATTTACTGAGAAACACTTATGAATCAAGTATATAATAGAACAGAGTAATGTTTATGACACATTGACACAAGGAAATGCTACATAACTATTAAAATACTGACTAGAGTCCTGACCTGTGGTGGCGCAGTGAATAAAGCGTTGACCTGGAACACTGAGGTCGCCGGTTCAAAACCTGGCTTGCCTGGTCAAGGCACATATGAGAGTGGATGCTTCCTGCTCCTCCCTTCTTCTCTCTCTCTCTCTCTCTCTCTCTCTCTCTCTCTCCTCTCTGACAAATTGAATAAAATCTTTACAAAAAACCCAGGTATTAAAATACTGACTAGAAATTCTCATAGGAAAGTGTTCATGAAGCAATGTTAATTAAAACACAATTTTATAGACATTGTGTAAAACAATGTACAAATTATTAATTTTCTTAGATTTTTATTTATTGATTTTTAGAGAGGCAAAGGAGGGGCTAGGAGCTGGAAGCATCAACTTGTAGTAGTTGCTTTGCATATGTACCTTGACCAGGCAAACCTGGGGTTTCGTACCAGCAATTTCAGCATTCCAGTTTGATGCTCTGTCCACTGTGCTGCCACAGGTCAGGCTATGTACAATTATAAATTACAATAAATCCAGGGGAAAAACAGAATTCAAGGTGTGGTCACAAGGATGCTTACCGCACTTGAGTAAAATAGAGGAACTTAGAACTTCAACAAAGAATTAAAAAGCAACCTGACCTGTGCTGGTACAGTGGATAAACTGTCAACCTGGAGTGCTGTGGTCACTGGTTCAAAAACCTGGGCTTGCCTGGTCACGGCACATATGAGAAGCAATTACTAGTTGATGCTTCCTGTTCCTACCCCTCCCTTCTCTCTCTCTCTCTCTCTCTCTCTCTCAAATCAGTAATAAAATCTCCAAGAAAAAAGAATTAGAAAGTATAAGAAAGAACCAAGCAGGCCTAAAGAATAAAATAACTGAAGTGAAAAACACATTAGAAGGAATTAACAGCAGATTAGCTAACACAGAATAGATCAGCGACTTGGAAGATAGACTAGTTCAACTAATCAGAACAGAAAAACAAAATAATTTAAAAACACAAGGATAGCCTGACCTCTGGTGGCGCAGTGGATAAAGCGTCAACCTGGAAATGCTGAGGTCGCCGGTTCGAAACCCTGGGCTTGCCTGGTCAAGGCACATATGGGAGGTGATGCTTCCAGCTCCTCCCCCCTGTCTCTCTCTCCTCTCTTTCTCTCTCTCTCTCTCTCTCTCTCTCTCTCTCTCTCTCTCTCTCTCTCCTCTCTCTCTCTCTCTCCCTCCCTCTCTCTCCTCTCTAAAATGAAAAAATTAAAATAAAAAAAAACTTTATAAAAAAAACAAAAAAACCCCACAAGCATAGTTCAAGGGACCTCTGGGATAATATCAAGCACTCCAACGTTCACATTATGGGGATCCCAGAAAGAGAAGAAAAAGAGAAAACAACAGAGACTTTACTTAAAGAAATAATGGCTCAGAATTTTCCTAACCTGGGAAAGAAAACACACATCCAGGTGCAGGAAGCACAGAGTTCCAAACAAGATGAACCCAAAGAGACCCCACCAAGGTATGTTGTAGTGAAAATGGCAAAAGTTAAAGATAAGGAGACAATCTTGAAGGCAGCAAGAGGAAAGCCAAACAATTATATACAAAGGAAATCCCATAGCCTATCAGCTGATTTCTCACAATAAACTCAAAATAGAAGCTTCATACTTTGGACATGCTTTCCAAGAAAGGTTCCAAAGAGCTCAGATATTAAAAAAAAAAAAAAAATCAGTCTGACCAGGCGGTGGTGAAATGGATAGAGTGTCTGACTGGGATGCTGAGAACCCAGGTTCGAAACCTGAGGTCACCAGCTTGAGAGTAGGATCAAAAACATGACCCTACGGTCGCTGGCTTGAAGTCCAAGGTCGCTGGCTTGAGCAAGTACTCGCTCTGCTGGAGAACTCTGGTCGGGGCACTATGAGAAAGCAATCAATGAACAACTAAGATGTCAGAATGAAGAATTGATGCTTGTCATCTCTCTCCCTTACAGCCTGTCTGTCCCTGTCTTTCTCTCTCTCTCTTGCCAAAAAAAAAAAAAAAAAAAAGCCTGACCACGTGGTGGTGTAGTGGAAAGAGCGTCGAACTGGGATGCAGAGGACCCAGGTTCAAGACCCCGAGGTCGCCAGCTTGAGCGCAGGCTCATCTGGTTTGAGCAAAAGCTCACCAGCTTGGATCCAAGGTCGCTGGCTCGAGCAAGGGGTTACTTGGTGTGCTGAAGGCCCACGGTCAAGGCACATATGAGAAAGCAATCAATGAACAACTAAGGTGTTGCGACGCGCAATGAAAAACTAATGATTGATGCTTCTCATCACTCTCCATTCCTGTCTGTTTATCCCTCTCTCTGACTCTCTCTCTGTCTCTGTAAAAAAAGAGAGAGAGAGAGAGAGAGAGAGAGAGAAAAGAAAAAAAAGAAATCAGTTAAACAAGTAGTAAATGCCTTTCTGCATACTTTACAATATACTGGCTAGAATCATAACAGTAACAGACCTTCAAGGACAGATGGCTGGAAGAAAAGCAAGACATTAGAATTAGAAAATCCAAAGAATTCAAGATGTGTTTTATTTTTTTTAACTTTTTTTATTATTTTATTTATTCATTTTTAGAGAGGAGAGAGAGAGGGAGAAAGAGAGACAGAGAGGAGAGAGAGAGACAGAGAGAGAAGGGGGGGAGGAGCTGGAAGCATCAACTCCCATATGTGCCTTGACCAGGCAAGCCCAGGGTTTTGAACTGGCGACCTCAGCATTTCCAGGTCAATGCCTTATCCACTGCGCCAACACAGGTCAGGCAAAGATGTGTTTTATTAAGATACTTAAATTGAATTAATCTGAGTACAAAGTTAATTAAACAGAAAAATAAAAGTAAAACACAAAAGTAAATAAATAAATAAATAAATAAAAGACTTAAATGTAAGACCCAAAACCAAAAAACTCCTAAAAGAAGACATAGGCAGTAAACTCTTTTACATCACTTTTATTTATGTCTTTTTGGATATGTGTTCTTGGATAAGTGTAACAGAAGAAAAAATAAACACAAGGCTACATCAAGTTAAAAAGTTGTTGCACAGCAAAGGAAACAAACAAAATAAGGGCAGAGACTTGACTTGGGGTGGTGAACACAATACAGTGTACAGAGGATGTGTTGTAGAATTGTGTACCTGAAACCTATATAATTATGTTAACCAGTGTTATCCCAATAAATTCAAAAAAAAGAAACAAAACAAAACAAAAAAATTTTCCACCAACCTGCCCACTGCTGGAGCTAATCGTACTGTCTTTACTGCTCTGGCCAGTGGTAGAGCATTGGCCTGGCATGTAGATGTCCTGGGTTCAATTCCCAGTCAGGGAAAATAGGAGAATCGCCTATTTGCTTCTCCACCCCTCCCCCTCTTGCTTCTCTCTCCCTCTCTTCTCCTCCCTTCCTGCAGCCATAGCTTGATTAGAGCGAGTTGGCCTCAGGGCGCTGAGGATGGCTTTGTGGCCTCTGCCTCAAGCGCTAAAAAATGGCTCCTGTTGCAAAGGAGCAAGGGCCCCAGATGGGCAGAGCATTGCCCCCTAGTGGGCTTGCCGAGTGGATCCTGGTCGGGGCACATTTGGGAGTCTGTCTCTGCTTCCCCTCCTCTCACTAAAAAAAAAAAGAAAAGAAAAGAACTGTCTTTAAAATAAACAAACCTGGGTCCTTGCCAGGTAGCTTGGTTGGTTAGAATATCATCCTTGTGTGCCAAGGTTGCAGGTTCAATCCCTTGTCAGGGCACACACAAGAACCAAGCAATGAATGCATAAGTAAGTGGAACAACAAATCTATGTCTGTCTGCCTGTCTCTCTCTCCTTTCCTCTCTTGCTAAAAATAAAAGTAATTAATAAAACATTAAAAATAAATTTAGGGAAAAAAAGAGGAAGATTACCAAATGGGAGAATATATTTGCAAATGATTTATCTGATAAGGGGTTAATATTCAAAATATGTAAAGAACTCATGTAACTCACCATAAAAAATCCAATTAAAAATTTGCCATAGGGTAGAGCGTCGGCCTACCGTGCGGAGGACCCGGGTTCGATTCCCGGCCAGGGCACACAGGAGAAACGCCCATTTGCTTCTCCACCCCTCCGCCGCGCCTTCCTCTCTGTCTCTCTCTTCCCCTCCCGCAGCCAAGGCTCCATTGGAGCAAAGATGGCCCGGGCGCTGGGGATGGCTCCTTGGCCTCTGCCTCAGGCGCTAGAGTGGCTCTGGTCGCAACATGGCGACGCCCAGGATGGGCAGAGCATCGCCCCCTGGTGGACAGAGCGTCACCCCATGGTGGGCGTGCCGGGTGGATCCCGGTTGGGCGCATGCGGGAGTCTGTCAGACTGTCTCCCTGTTTCCAGCTTCAGAAAAATGAAAAAATAAAAAAAATTAAAAAAATAAAAATTTGCCATAGGACCCAAATAAGCATTTCTCCAGAGAGGACATATAGATGGCCAGTGGACATATGAAGATGCTCAACATCACTAATCATAAGAGAAATGCAAATCAAAAGCACAATGAGATATCACCTCAAACCTGTCAGAATAGCTGTCATCAACAAATCAATAACAGGTGTTAGTGAGGATGTGGAGAAAAGGGAACCCTCATGCACTATTGATGAGATTGTAAATTGATGCAGGCGCTATGTAAGACACTATGGTGTTTCCTCAAATTAAAAATTAAACTGCCATGTGATCCAGCAATCCCAGTTCTGGGTATTTATCTGAAAACATTTGCATCCCTATGTTCATTGCATCATTATTTACAATAGCCAAGATATGGAAGCAACCTAAGTGTCCATTGATAGGCAAATGGATAAAAAAATGTGGTATATATATATATATATACACACACACACACACATACATACAGACAGACAGTAGAATATTATGAAGCCATGAGAAAGAATGCAATCTTGTTATTGTCAACAACATGGATGGACCTAGAGGGTATTATGCTAAGTGAAGTAAGTCAGAGAAAGACAAATCCATAAGGTTTCACTTACATGTAGAATCTTAAGGCAAAAACAAAAACAAGTGGATAAACAAAATAGAAAGAAAAAATAAACTAAAAGTCTGACAGGATGCAGGAGTGAATGACTTTATCTTTCCTTGGGATTCTGCCCCTCAGGTTCTCCTCCGGTGGCTACGCCCCCGGCCATCACGTTGTCAATCCAGGCCGTGTAGCTCCCCACACGAGTGTAGATGCCGGGCTTCCTGGGGTTGCCACACACACGGGATCCCGAAGTGACCACGCCCTCGGCCACGTCGTTGCACACTAGCGGGCCCCCGGAGTCGCCCTATGTGGGACAGTGCCGTAGGTGGGGGTGCATCCCCATCCCCAACAGGCCGCCAGCCCTCAGGTATCCAGCGCCTTTCTCCAGTCCAAACCTCCCTCGCGTGTTAGTGTCGCCGGGCCCTACCAGCCATGCAGGCCCCACCCACCAAGGCCCTGCCTCCCCTGCCCTCCGCTCTATCCCTTCTGTTGGCCCTGCCCTCCTACCCCACAATCCAATGCCTTGTCCTCCTGACCCTGCCCTTCGTCTGACTCCACTCTCCCCACAGCCCCACCCCTCCTGCCCCGCCCTGTAGGCCTCACCCTCCCGCAATCTCCCTTCCTCTGCTGGCCCTGCCCCTTCCCGGCTTCTGCCTTGCCCCATTCCACACCTTGCAAGTGTCCCGGCGGTTGCTCTCTGCGCACATCATGCGCTCAGTGATAATTCCATCGTGGTACTTGCGCAGGTTGCAGGTGGTGCGGTCCATCACCCGCAAGAGCAAGTACTGCAGGCGGTCGGGCTTGTGGCCGGTGTGACTGTCAACGCCCCAGCCGGCCACGTCGCAGAGCGTTCCGGCTGCCACATCGCGGTCCTCGCGCTGCCAGTTCAGGGGCTTCACCGCGGGGCCCAGAGTGGCATTCTCAGACAGCTGCGAATGGGAGAAGGCGGATGTCAGGGTCTCAGGGGGGTCATATAGCAGGAGGGGCTGTTAGACTCCGTGGGAACCCATGGGGAGGAAGCGGGCATCAGGGTTGGAGGTTGCAAGGGGTGGGGGACATGCAGTAGGAGGGACTGGCGCCAGGCTTGACCAACCTGCAGCAGAAGGAGATCGTGGTCGATGGTATCCCTCCGGCTGCCGGGGTGGGGCACTGCTCGGATCACATCATACAGGTGCTTGGATGGCTCCGGTTGCGACAGCGAGTGCGCGCCCAGGAGTACCTGCACCTCCGTCTCGTTGGTCCTGAGTGTGTGTGTATGTATGGGGGTAGGGGATCCATGTCAGATCCATGTCTTCACCCCACCCTACCCCAGCTCCGGCCCTGGGCCTGTGTTTCCCCACACCACCACCACTACTCACAGATCCTCCAGACAGTGTGCTGCGCTCAGCACCCACTGCTCAGCCACTAGGAAGCCTCCACACACGTGTGTGCCGTTCACCTGCACCGAAGCCATGTAGGGCCGCTGGTGGGATTTGGCCTCGCTGCCACGCAGGATCCGGCCACGAGGCTGTGCCGCTGAGTGTAGGTATGTGGACATGAGGACTCCGCGGATGATTGCACCCCAGCCGTCAGAGGCTCCCTCTATCCAACAGGCCACTCTAGCCCCCTCAGAGCTAGAATTCCATCAGGGGAGCCTCACACCCCAGGGAAAAAATCTCAGGCGCCTCTGGGTCCTGGGAACAATAGGGAGTGGATGGGTCTGGGGCAAATTCCATCCTATATACTGAGCCTAACAACTTTGATTTCAACGTAAGTAAAGTGAGCCCTCACTGGATAGCTCAGTTGGTTAGAGCATAATCTGGAAGCACAGAGGTTGTGGTTTGGATCCCTTGTCAGGGCACAGACAGGAAGAGATTGATGTTCCTGTCTCTCTCTCCCTTCCACTCTCTAAAATCAATAAAATAAATATTTTTAAAAGAAAAGAAAAATGGTGTATACCAAACCTTCTACCAGCTGCTCAACATGCAGGCCATCAGTTTCCACTGTTGAACTGCATGTTCTCACTGTGGGGAAAGCTTGCTTTTCAGATCCAAGTTTTGAGAATTCCTGGACTTTCAGAGCCTTCCATTTACCTGAGTGCTGCCCCTTTCTGCCTACCTAGAAGGGCTGAGGGACAGTCTTATTTGATAGAAGGGGCCCCCTGGCTGAATGCCCTGCAGGCCGGTGGCCCCCCACTGTCACCCAGTCCCAGGTCCACTCTCACCACATAGAGCGCCTCCTAGGAGGATCAAAGCCAGTGCCAGGTGCACGGAGAGGTCTGCCATTATGCTGCTGTGGCCTGGACACTGACCCAGGCGGGGCCCTGGAGCGCTGTTATAAGTGGAAGGTGGGGCTCCAACAGTCCCTATCTGCCCAATGGGCAGTCTCCCATATGGGTAAAGAGGGGCCCGCCCCTCTGCTTCCACCCTTCTCAGGATGGGTTTATCCCCTGCTGGACTTTGCACCAGAGGGGTGCCTCCTGCCTCTGTGTATCTGGCCCAGGGTTGGCCCTGGTGTGGGGAGCAGCCTCAAGATGCAGGAACAGAGCAGAGGGATGGATTGACCCCAGTCCCCCAGCCCAGTCTCCCAAGAGTGTCTGTCCTTCCAGCCCTCAAGTTTCGCAACAGCAGCTGGAAAGCCAGTTTGTAAACAACTCACTTCCTTATTTTTCTGCACCTCCCTTTTTTCTCTTCGTCCTTCAACTTGGAGAGGAAATTGGGTGGAGGTGAGAGGGAGGTCACCCCACTCCCTTGTCCCCATTGCTGTGGCTCTGGGCCCTGACATCCCAACAAGTAGAGTGTTGGAAAGATAGTATGTAGGGGCAGCTGGAAAGACTGTGGCTTTAATAAGGAAATGTAAATGGAGCCTGACCAGCCAGTGGCGCAGTGGATAGAGCATCGGACTAGGATGCAGAGGACCCAGGCTCGAGACCACGAGGTCGCCAGCTTGTGCACGGGCTCATCTGCTTGGACCCAAGGTCGCTGGCTCGAGCAAGGGGTTACTCGGTCTGCTGAAGGCCCACGGTCAAGGCACATATGAGAAAGCAATCAATGAACAACTAAGGTGTCGCAATGCACAATGAAAAACTAATAATTGATGCTTCTCATCTCTCCGTTCCTGTCTGTCTGTCCCTGTCTATTCCTCTCTCTGACTCTCTGTCTCTGTAAAGAAAAAAAAAAATGAGGAAATTTAAATGGAAAATTCAGGGTCTGAATTCAGGTGTGGCTTGATCCAGGCACCTTGAACAATGTCAGCTCTCTGCCTCTGGTTTTCTCTTTCCTCCTTTATGGCTTCTCTCCTCACCAGGCTTCCCTGTTGTGGCTCCAGGAGCCCTAGACTTAGTCCAGTGGTTCAGTGGGCTCCCTCCTCAATTCCCCCTCACTTTAGTGAATGTCTCCAAGCTGTCTCTGATTGACTGAGCTTGGATTATATGCCCCCTCCAAAACCAATCACTGCATCAGGTTCTGAGGAGCAGAACCTGGATCACATGATCCTCTGCAAGATGGAAATGGTGGGTCAATATCTCATAAACTGTCTGACCAGGTGGTGGTGCAGTAGATAGAGCGTCAAACTGGGATGCGGAGGACCCAGGTTCGAGACCCCGAGCTCGCCAGCTTGAGCGCGGGCTCATCTGGCTTGAAGGTAAAAAAAAAAGCTCACCAGCTTGAACCCAAGGTGGCTGGCTTGAGCAAGGGGTTATTCGTTCTGCTGAAGGCTCGCGGTCAAGGCACATATGAGAAAGCAATCAATGAACAACTAAGGTGTCACAACAAAAAACTGATGATTGATGCTTCTCATCTCTCTCTGTTCCTGTCCGTCTGTCCCTATCTATCCCTCTCTCTGTCTCTTTCTGTCTCTGTAAAAACAAACAAAAAAACCCTGATGATTGATGCTTCTCATCTCTCTCCGTTCCTGTCTGTCTGTCCCTGTCTATCCTTCTCTCTGACTCTATCTCTGTCCCTGTATAAAAAAATAAAATTAAAAAATTAAAAAAAAAATCAGAAGTCCTGAACCAAAGCCCTTGAGAATATGGAGTCCAGATTATGTAAGAATATTCAAAATGGCAACAAAATCTGGAAACGACCCAGGAAGATGGGGCAATTCAAGAAATAACCCTAATTTCCCCAGATGCCGTGTGAATGTAGGAAGACTGTGTGGATATAGTATTAAGTGAGAAAAGCAGGGCAGCTGGTCACCTTTCTGAACAGCTGGCACTTTGGGGGGAGAGGCTGGATAAGGGACAGCCTGCAGGAAGAGCAGGTAAGCTGAGGAAACAGCCAAGGCAAAGGCCCTGATGGGGACCTAGGTGGCTGAGCTCCAGAGGGAGTTGATTTGGGGCCAGAGGACGAGGAGGGAAAGGAAATTTATCTCAAACTCCTGATGTGTGTAGGGAGTGGCATTATCTGTTATTACTCTCATTTATTTGCTTGTTGGGGTGACTGTTTCCTCCTCCACTCTCAGATTGCAAGCTGCATGATGACAGAAGGCCTGTCTGGTGTAGCTCCACCCATAGCCCCAGAAGGCTCATTCCAGTGCTGAGATTCAAACAGTTTAACAACTGGTTCTCTGCCCTAATGACCGTTTTAAGTATAAAAAAAATATAACAAAAGGTAGTTTATTATTTCATGCATTTAATACTTAAATAAGAACAATACAAGAGGTACACAAAACTAGATTATATTATAATAAAGAGTTTTTAAATATTAGTGAGCCTGACCAGGTGGCGGCGCAGTGGATAGAGAATCAGACTGGGATACAGAGGACCCAGGTTCGAGACCCCGAGCTTGCCAGCTTGAGCGCGGGCTCATCTGGCTTGAGCAAAAATCTCACCACCTTGGACCCAAGGTCGCTGGCTCCAGCATGGAGTTATTCGGTCTGCTGAAGGCCCCCAGTCAAGGCACATATGAGAAAGCAATCAATGAACAACTAAGGTGTCCCAACAAAAAAACTGATGATTGATGCTTCTCATCTCTCTCCATTCCTGTCTGTCTGTCCCTATCTATCTCTCTCTGTGTCCTTATAAAAATAAATAAAATAAAAAATAAAATATTAATGAAAAAATATTAAATAATACCTGGCAAAAATACAATAAAACTGTTATTTAAGATGTTTCCAGCCTGCCCAGGCAGTGGTGCAGTGGAGCATCGGACTGGGACTCAGAGGACCCAGGTTTGAACCCCAAGGTCGCTGGCTTGAACCACAAGGTTACTGGCTTGAGCAAGGGGTCACTCTGCTGTAGCCCCCTGGTCAAGGTGCATATGAGAAAAGGAATCAATGAACAACTAAAGTGCTGCAACAAAGAATTGATGCTCTCATTGAAAGGGGAGAAACCAAAGGAATGCAGGAGAAGGGGCCTGTAGGAATGACTGGCTCAGCCAGTTAAAGACTATCTACATTACATCCTGTATAGATCTCTAACTGATCTCCTGGAAACTCTTACAATACTCACAAGAGAAACAAGATCTGTAAATAGATAGGACCAGGGGTCCGGAAACCCCTTCCTCCTTGCTGCCCCACCGAAACTCCCTTGCCCCACCTTGAGCCACAAGGAGTATGTAGGACCTCAGACAAAGGAATCACACGCCCCTTGCATGCACCCAGTAAAAGGTATATGAGATGTAAGAAATCTAACTTCAGGGAGCTCATGATTTGGTGCTACTAGCCTAACGTGCTCCACAGGGTACTAATAAATTCTTCTTCCTTCATTAAGTTGTCAGGGCACCTATTATCCTGTTTGCGTGCCACTCTTGCAACATCATCTCTCTCCCTTGTCTTTCTGTCTCTATCTGTCCCTCTCTCTGACTCTCTCTCTGTCAAAAAAAAAAGAAGATATTTCCATATTACTTCTTGATTGGCATCCTCACTTGCAATTTTTTTTCACCTATGGACAGAATGAACATTTTTAAGGGTGCTTAGAATACACTGTTGCACAGATGACATTAAAAAAGAGTAAGAAATGAGGCCCTGGCCGGATGGCTCAGTGGTACAGCGTCAGCCTGGCGCGCAGAAGTCCCGGGTTTGATTTCCGGCCAGGGCACACGGGAGAAGCGCCCATCTGCTTCTCCACCCCTCCCCCTCTCCTTCCTCTCTGTCTCTCTCTTCCCCTCCCGCAGCCAAGGCTCCGTTGGAGCAAGGATGGCCCCGGGCACTGAAGATGGCTCCATGGCCTCTGCCTCAGGTGCTCGAGTGGCTCTGGTCGCAACAGAAGTGACGCACCTGATGGGCAGAGCATTGCCCCCTGGTGGGCATTCCAGGTGGATCCTGGTTGGGCGCATGCGGGGGTCTGTCTGGCTGCCTCCCCACTTCCAGCTTCAGAAAAAATACAAAAAAAAAAAAAAAAAGAGTAAGAAATGCCTGACTAGGCAGTGGTGCAGTGGATAGAGCATCAGACTGGGAAGCAGAAGATCCAGGTTCGAGACCCCGAGGTTGCCAGCTTGAGCACAGGCTTATCTGGCTTGAGCAAAAAGCTCACCAGCTTGGACCCAAGGTCGCTGGCTCGAGCAAGGAGTTACTGGGTCGATGGAAGGCCCGCGGTCAGGGCACATATGAGAAAGCAATCAATAAACAACTAAGGTGTCGCAACAAAAAACTATTGATTGATGTTTCTCATCTCTCTTCGTTTCTTTTTTTTTTTTTTTTTTTTTTTCAGAGACAGAAAGAGAGTCAGAGAGAGGGATAGGCAGGGATGAAGAGATGAGAAGCATCAATCATTAGTTTTTCGTTGCGCGTTGCAACACCTTAGTTGTTTATTGATTGATTTTTCATACGTGCCTTGACCACAGGCCTTCAGCAGATAGAGTAAACCCTTTGCTCGAGCCAGCGACCTTGGGCTCAAGCTGGTGGGCTTTTGCTCAAACTAGATGAGCCCGCGCTCAAGCGGGCAACCTCAGGGTCTCAAACCTGGGTCTTCTGCATCCCAGTCCGACGCTCTATCCACTGCACCACCGTCTGGCCAGGCATCTTTCTCCATTTCTGTCTGTCTATCCCTCTCTCTGACTCTGAAAAAAAAAAATAAGGAATGTACATCTGTGATTTCCACATTGGGCAGCTCAGCTGCCCAGGTGCCCACCTTAGAGAGAACCCTGATTACAAGTGCCTTTTTTTTTTTTTACAGAGACAGAGAGAGTGTCAGAGAGAGGGATAGACAGGGACAGACAGACAAGAACGGAGAGATGAGAAGCATCAATCATTAGTTTTTCGTTGCACATTGCAATGTAAGAATGAGATGGCACTCGATTACCAGATGTGCAGGCTTTATTAGAGGAGAAAGACCTGCTGGGGCACCCCTCCAGGAGAAGTGCACCGGGTTACAGACTAGCGGCGAGTTATGTAGTGTTTGGGAGAGCCTGAGGAGATACTGAGGCAAAAGTCCTGGTATGTCTGGAATGCTTCTCCTTGGGGGGGCTTCGAGCATGTGGGTGTTGAATCAATAGTCCTGGTATGTCCGGAGCCCCTCTGTAAAGCCAGAAGCCACGGCCAGGGCCACCATCACAGCAGCAGCCTGGCCCATGCAGGTTCGCATTGGATTCGGACAGTCGGTAAAGAAACAGCGGAGCCAAAAACTGATGGGCCATAGTCTTTAATTCTAGCTTGCACCCGGCGGGCAAGTAAGAACATACACTGGGCTCCAAAACCCAGTCACATTCAGTGCTCACAAAGCCACTGACTTATCCGAGTTTCCTAGAATCAAAGGTTTCTAGCTCACCAGACTTATTCACCTCTGTTCCCCATCTCCTTCCTTATCCCAAATACAAACTCTACACAAACTGGCATCTCACTCAGCACTCCACCATCTTGGCTGCTTCTCCTGGCCTCCTCCACGTGGCCTTTCTCTGCTCTCCTCTGCTCTCTCTTCTAATGATAATCTCAGGAACCAAGAGGGCAAACTCTCGTTTTGCCCCCACTTTATACTGTAGCTTCACAACCTCTAATCCAATATACAAAGTAGGGAAGTCTCTGAGGCATGATTGGATTGTACCACCCCACATCAAAAAGGGTGGGAAAGGCTTAATCCCAAAACCAAGCCCCAGGCTACAAGGATTCTCAACACACATTAATATCACCTGGGCGAGGGCCTCACGTGGGCAACGTTATCTTTTACAAAGTGAGCATAATACATTTTATCTGCCAGACACCCTCCTTGGGGCAGCTTCTCAGCTTTTTTGGAATTCCTCTGTTTCAGGGTCATTAGTCCAGTAAGGGTGAAGTCTGACAGATAAGCAGAACATCAAGAGGGCAGTTTGGAATTCACATATCTATCATTACTCAACTCTGTGGTTACATATAAAAGAAAGGCAGTTATTAATTTTATAATATATGGTAAGGGGTAATGAGGAGAAAGAGGAGAAAAAATTGGAAAATTATTGCTTCTTCTGGAGAGAACTCAAGAAGGAAACCTTGCTAAGCCAAGACCCCCATCCAGTTCAGAAGGTCATCAATTTCCATGCTGTGAGGTCTGAACCATGCTGTGATGTCTCTGAAAACCTGAGTGAGGAAGTAAAAAAATTTTGCGAGGTAATAATTATTAGTTGCTTGCTGTTAGTGCTGAGTGGACAGAGTGACATGATGATGCATGGTCTCCTGGATGAGTCTCATGAGACGTGCTGGTCTGGTTCCTCTTGAATGGGAGGACATATGGAGATTTTAGGGGACAGGGAACCTGTTGGTGTAAGTTTTTAGAAGGACTGTGTATGTGTGTTTGAAAAGGAAGGGGGAGTTTGGAGAACATTCAGGAGGGAACTTCTCGGGCTGAGGGGCGGCTTCTTTCTGCTGTCATCCCTACCTATTTGATATTTCCCTCATGAAGTTCTCCTTGGGGTACTGGGGAATAGGAGTGTAGGAGCATTTGATTGTAGGTAATCCTAGAGATTTCTCTCATCCCGACCTGTATGAACTTAATAAAGAAAGAGGCAAGTATTTGGAGATTAGCAATGCAGAGATAAGGAGGGTTGTATAGGGGGGGTGTGTGTGAAAGTTCTTCCATGGTAAAGTCAGAGATATTTTTTCCTAGCAGCCCTGGAGAGAGTAGTTAGCTTGAGCTAAAAGAAATGTTTCATGCCTGTTTGTAGGCTCTTCTCCAGCCAAGAAGACCCAGTGATCTTGTCCTTTTACTATGTGAAGGGAAAAAGACTGAGAAGCGTTAAGAGGTATTGCTATTGCTCTTGCCGGTTGGCTCAGTGGTAGAGCGTCGGCCTGGCGTGCAGAAGTCCTGGGTTCGATTCCCAGCCAGGGCACACAGGAGAAGCGCCTATTTGCTTCTCCACCCCTCCCCCTCTCCTTCCTCTCTGTCTCTCTCTTCACCTCCCGCAGCCAAGGTTCCATTGGAGCAAAGATGGCCCGGGCGCTGGGGATGGCTCCTTGGCCTCTGCCCCAGGCACTAGAGTGGCTCTGGTTGTGACAGAGCGATTCCACGGAGGGGCAGAGCATCGCCCCCTGGTGGGCAGAGCTTCGCTCCTGGTGGGTGTGCCAGGTGGATCCCAGTCGCGCGCATGCAGGAGTCTGTCTGACTGTCTCTCCCCGTTTCCAGCTTCAGAAAAATACAAAAAAAAAAAAAAAAAAAAAAAGAGGTGTTGCTATTTATTCTCCTAGTTCTTCAGGAATATGGGAGAGCTTTAGGGTTAGGGGACCTGTAGAAGTTGAAAGATAGAATTTAGGAGGTTTGCTGATACAGGGTTTCAGATTTTTCTGTTTCATGAGGGCAGGTTTCAGGGTTGATGTGTAGGGTTAGGTAGATTTTTCCAGTTGTCTGATTGGTGAAGGTCTGCATGCAGTTCTGTAAGAAACTAGTAAACAAATGTAAGAGGCAGGGTTTAATAGTTAGAAAAGTAAATAGGAGAGTGTGTGGACCAATGAAAGGCACTAGTAAGATGCCCAGTTTGTGTGAAACCACTGATTCCATGTTTACGAATTTGCTGGGCTTCAGAGAGAGAGAGAGAGAGCAAATAGGAATAAGACAGGGCAGTGTGGCTAGTCCCCCTGTCCCTAGATCTACTTTTGTAGAGATTTCTAAAGCAATAAGAAGAGAAATTACCTGTATAGCTTGTTTGGTCCTTACATTGATGGATAGTGTATTAGGAACTGGAAGAGGCTCATGGGGTGGGATTAGGTTGATATTTAGGGTGAGATAGATTAGGGTACAGGTTTTTGTCTAATTAGTATGGAGACACAGATAGGTGTTGATCCCACATAAGTAGAAAGTTCCTGATTTGGTGAGGTAGGTTGAAAGGTGAATAGAGAATAGAAGGACAAGGGGTCGGTTTTGTTTCTCTGTTTCTGAGCTCCAGATGGTCAGGGTGGAGGAAAGAGTTGTCCTAATAAGTGGGGAGGGTAGAGGATTGTTAGCTAGGGTGACTGATTAAACATTCTTTGAAAACCAGTTCTGACTGTACAAATTCTATTTTCTCGGTACAAATCTCCTACAACCTGCACAAACCTTCTACAACTTACATAAACCTTCAACTTTCATGCACTTTCTTATCCAGAAATAACTGGCCTTCATAACAACTTGCTTTTCCTTTTTCTTTCAAAAGTATTTCCATACCTTATACCTTCTATTATCAAAACCATACAATTCCTTTCTAGTCAGAACTCTTGATTTAAAAATTTTAACCTCTAGTGAGAATCAAGTTGACTTTCTTTTTATCCTAGTTTCCCTTTTCCCAAAGCCTGATTAAAAGAGTCCTTAGTTTTTTCATATATTTGCCATACGTAGACCAACCAGCTTCAGGTTTGTGGTTGGAGTAAGACATGACGTTTTTCTATTTTAGCAGCAGTGGGAGTTGTCAGGATCACGGTGTGTGGACCTGTCCATGTGAAAGTCAGTCTTTGGGTGATGTAATGCTGGAAGTGCCTCTTGGACAGTGTTTGAACAGTTTGCTGAGTAACCTATAAAACCTGCAAGTACTTAGGGAAAGGGTGTTACATTTCTACACTTTGCAGTTAGAGTTTAAGTCCTAGTGACCACTGCTTCTAGCTGGAATTACCAGCAGGTCCCAGCCTATAATAGGCATGGGGCATTGAGATAAGAGGAACAAAGGAGATACTAAACATTAAATAAAGCAATAAAATCAGACTGTCAATACCCACAGTAGGGATCTTTGAGGGATAATAAAACTTAAATATTCAAGCAAGGCATAGTAGATGGCCCTTGTGTTTACAAGAAATTAGATTAGCTTATCTGCTACTTGGAAGAAATACCTTAGGCTCATGAACGATGTCCTTGGGCCTTCAGTGGCAATTCCCAGCACGCTGGGCAAGGTCAGGTCACAGGTCGCTGGAGCAGGGCTAGAAGAGACTGAACCCTCCCTCCATGGAGCAAGGGGGCAGCTTACCTTCTCATGTCCCTCTTTCCACAGCACAGGTGTGTCAACCGGTGGGGCCGGGAAGCCTGGCAAGCTTCAGTTCAATGACCTTTCTTTCCACTCTGGAGCAGGGCTGTAAGGCCAGGAGCCACCATCGTGGCCATTCACATGCAGGTTCCCATTGGATTCGGGCAGACAATAAAGAAATGGTGGAGTCAGAGGATGGGGGGCCATCCTATTTATTGGTGTCTCACCAAGACAGGCAAACCACAAAAGAAGACAAGGGAAAAGCAGAAAACCAGCTCTTCCCATGAAGGGCAAGGGATCAGGGAAGCCCCTGCAATTGTGATAGCAGGAACTGTGTGTCCAAGCTCCTGGTCTGTCCCACTTTATAGTGTAGAAAACCAAAATCCCTTAATCCAATATACAAACAAGGAAGTCTCTGATACAAAGTCACTTATCCAAGGCATAATTGGATTCCTCATGAGAGTGCACCACCCAGATCATACAATCAGTCAAGGGTGTGGGGAAAAGCTTAGTCCCAAAACCAAACCTTAGGCTACAACGACCTGGCCTGCTTATAGCCTGTTCCCCACACCCAATATAAGTCACAAGCGAGCAAACATATATATCATATTTACAAACTTATTTGACCAACAAGGGCCTTGATAGAATGCTGTGAAATCCCTTAGGGCGCTGGAGCCAAAAGTTGGTATTACCTGACTTCTTTTGGGCCTTATTTGCCTTTTCTGTTACTTTCTTGGTCATTATAGACCTTAAAAGCCATGCTCAGAAGATCTCACTGAGGGGCTTGACTAAGAGAGCAAAATTGGAAATTCAGTGTTTAAAGAGCCTATTAGACTGAGGAAAGAAAAGATTTGATCTGTTGTGGTAGGTGGTTGGAGACTGGAGAGTCTGAGGTTGATCTAGGGTGAGACTTCAGGTGGTGGGGATTAAAGTAATGCCTAGATAGACTAGGGACTGAGAATAAAGTTGAGCCTTAGCAGAGAAGACAGGATAACACTTCATAACGAAGAAGGTAAGAAGGGTGGTGGTGAGTCTCCTTGAGGCAGGCAGGGAGGGGCTGCAGAGGAGTAGGTTATTTACATATTGTAAGAGAGTACTAGTTTTGAGATTGCGTGCTGCTAAATCCTGAGCTAGTGCCTGCCGAAACAGGTGTGGGCTGTTTCTGATCCCCTGGGGTAAAATAGTCCATGTAAGTTGCTGGGCTGCATTAGTGTCTGGGTAAAGGCAAACAGAAAGTAAGAGTCAGGGTGTAGAGGAATGGTAAAGAAGGCATTCTTGAGGTCTAGGACCATGAAGTGAGTGGTATTTGAGAAAATATGTGACAGTAATTTGTAGAGATTAGGGACTACTGGATGGAAATTACTGCCTCATTGATTAGGTATAAGGCTTGTATGAGGTGATAAGCTCCTGAAGGTTTTCAAACAGGAAAGTGATAGATACGTGAATTCCAAACTGCCCTCTTGCTGTTCCGCTTATCTGTCAGACCTCACCCTTACTGAACTATGGCCCCTGAGACAAAGGAATTCCAAAAAGTTGACAACCCGCCCCAAGGAGGGGCTCCAGACATACCAGGACTTTTGGTTCAACACCCACATGCTCGAAGCCCCCCAAAGGAGGAGCATTCGGGACATACCAGGACTTTTGCCTCAGTATCCCCTCAGGCTCTCCCAAACACTATATAACTGGCCCCTAGTCTGTAACCGGCACTCTTCTCCCCCGGGAGAAGTGCCCGGCAGGGTTCCTTTCTTCCTTTCAATAAAGCCTGTGACTCTGGTCTTTTGGACTCCCATGGATTCCAACAGAAAGATGGGGTTATTGCAGGGAGAGTCCGTGGGGACGAGTAAACCTGGTTTATGAGGTGGGTAATTACTGGTTTAAGGCCTTAGAAACAGACACAGTTACACATTAAACAAAGACTTCACATATTATGAATAAAGGAATTTAAATGAGCGCGCTTTACTTGTTTCAATTCACTAGAAATATTTTCTGACAAACAATGAGACAAGACAGATTACGTACTCACATAGCTTAATATACAATTCTGTTTTTTAAGTTTTTCAAGATGGCAGGGAGTTGCCAGCAAAGAGGGGAGGAAGAGAGAAAGACGGATGGACAGTGTGAGCAGCTGGATGGAAAGAAGGAGGGCCAGAATCTGCAGGAGGAGAGAAGGAGGTTAAAGTATTGGTGTGGCGCCACATGGTCAGAGGAGTCAAAAGGATTTAGAGCTCTGAGGAGAGAGAAGACGGCAAGGGGGAAAGAGGCACAATCACAGTTTGTAAGAAAGGAGGAGGGGTCGGAGAGGAGACAGAACTGCAGTTTGTAAGGAGGGAAGAGAGGTCAGAGATGAGACAGGCACCGCAGCCAGAGCCACAGCTTCTGAGGAGGGGGGAGGGGACGAAGAACACAGTGGAGAAGGGAGAGGCCCCTGGCCAGCAGGGGAGGAGAAAGAGAGACTGATGAATGAGAAAACAGGATTTAGTGAAGGAAAGAGGCTTTCTGGAGGGAAGAGACTCCAGCAAAAAAGATTTGCTGAGGGAGTAAAGAGGGGTCCCGAGAGAGGGGTGCCCCGGGGGTCAGGCAGGAGAAGGAGAGAGTTTGAGAGTCCGCAGAGAAGGAAAGATTAGGAGCAGAGGTTTTAGGTGAGGTTTCTTTGGCCAAAACCGGCCTGCGTGTAGAACAGAAAGTACAGAAATTAAGGACAGGAGAGAAAGGAGAAGCCTGCATGTAAGGAATTTCTGATGCCCTCCCCGTCCGGTGGCAGAAATTGTCAAGATGTCTTAGGATATTGTAATTGAATGTCCCGTTTTCAGGCCAATGGGAGTCATTGTTTAGTCTGTACTGAGGCCATGCCGTGTTACAGAAGAAGATTAATTTCTTCGGTTTGAGGTCTGAGAGACCGAGTTTGGTGAGGATTTTTATGAGACATCCTAGAGGTGTCTGGTCGGAAGGCTTAGACCCTGAAGAGCCCATAGTGGAGACAGGTGAGCAAGAGGGGGCGTCCCCGCCTTTTGTCACTGTCTCAAGAGGAGAGAATCTCCATGTGGGGGAGTCGTCCCTGATAGAGGTCGTCACCACCTGTCAGGGAGCTCCGAGGATGAGAAGTCCGAGAGAGTGGAGAGGTTTGGCTAGGCGCCTAGTCTTCCGTGCAGTCCACTGAGACTGAAAGTCAAACCCCTCAAAACGTGAGGCGTGTCAGAGAAAACCGTCCGACCAGAAAGGGGTATTTTTAGAGAGAAATTTAGAGGCCAACCGGGGAAGGGGAAGGGAGAAACTCCTTACCTTTCTGGTCCAGCAGGGGTTCAGGACAGGGTTAGACTGCCAGCCAATCAACCCACAATTACACGTCCAAACAGAATCAGGGAGTAAGCCCGGGACGAGCTGCCGCTGCCCATTGCTTCCCTGGTGGTAAGTTTGGACGGCAAAGAGGGATCGTCCAGGCAGTTAGTACCCTGTCCTGGGTTTCGGCACCAGATGTAAGAATGAGACCGCACTCGATCACCAGATGTGCAGGCTTTATTAGAGGAGAAAGACCTGCTGGGGCACCCCTCCAGGAGAAGAGCACCGGGCAGACTAGGGGCGAGTTATGTAGTGTTTGGGAGAGCCTGAGGGGATACTGAGGCAAAAGTCTTGGTATGTCCGGAATGCTTCTCCTTGGGGGGCTTCGAGCATGTGGGTGTTGAATCAATAGTTCTGATATGTCCAGAGCCCCTCCTTGGGGCCCCTTCTCAGCTTTTTTGGAATTCCTCTGTCTCAGGTTCATTAGTCCAGTAAGGGTGAGGTCTGACAGATAAGCGGAACATCAAGAGGGCAGTTTAGAATTCACGTATCTATCATGCAACACCTTAGTTGTTCATTGATTGCTTTCTCATACGTGCCTTGACCAAGGGGCCTTCAGCAGACCGAGTAACCCCTTGCTGGAGCCAGCGACCTTGGGTCCAAGCTGGTGAGCTTTTGCTCAAACCAGAGGAGCCCTCACTCAAGCTGGCAACCTCGGGGGTCTTGAACCTGGGTCTTCCGCATCCCAGTCTGATGCTCTATCCACTGCACCACCGCCCAGCCAGGCTACAAGTGCCATTTTAACAACCAGTTCATGGAACTCAACAAAAAATTAAGTATTGGTTCTGCCAAACCACTGTGAACCAGCTGAATCCCACCAATGGCTCATTCCCAAGCCCAGGAGAGCAAAAGAATGTTAAAAGTTGGTCACATCCCCCAGGGCAGCAACTTCAACCAACTGCTGGGAGATGTCTTGGGAATCACCTGATTTGCTCCTCCCTCTTTGTCAGGGAAATAGTCTAGGGAGGTAGGGGTAGGCTTGTCTTTGTCACCCAGTGAAACCTCAATCCTTAGCCACACAGCAAGTCACTCTTGCCCACAGGGCAACAGAGGTTCAGAAACAACAAAACCAAGCTCCTAAGAATGGTTTCACCTCTCTGCACCTTAACTTTCTTCTTCTTCTTTTTTTTTAATAACACTGTTCTCCAAAAAAACTCTAAGAAATGTGATGTACAAGATGGGAAAGATTTTGTTGCAGTTATGCTCAGCGCACTAACACGATTCTTTTTTTTTTTTAATTTAATTTAATTTTATTTATTTATTCATTTTAGAGAGGGAAGAGAGAGAGAGAGGAGAGAGAGACAGGGAAGAAGAGCTGGAAGCATCAACTCCCATATGTACCTTGACCAGGCAAGCCCAGGGTTTTGAACCGGCGACCTTAGCATTTCCAGGTCGACGCTTTATCCACTGTGCTGCCACAGGTCAGGCACAATTCTAATGCTAAGGTGTGAGGAAGAAGCACTTTGCCAGTGTCTCTGTAACTATTTATTTTTTCTTTTCTTTCTCTATAGTTGGAAATGGGGAGGCAGTCAGACAGACTCCCGCATTCGCCCAACCGTGATCCACCCGGCATGCCCACCAGGGGGCGATGCTCTGCCCATCTGGGGCGTTGCTCTGCCGCAATCAGAGCCATCCTTAGCACCCGGGCAAACTTTGCTCCAATGGAGCCTTGGCTGCAGGAGGGGAAGAGAGAGACAGAGAGGAAGGAGAGGGGGAGGGGTGGAGAAGCAGATGGGTGCTTCTCCTATGTGCCCTGGCCGGGAATCGAACCCGGGACTCCTGCACGCCAGGCCAACGCTCTACCACTGAGCCAACCAGCCAGGGCCAACTTTCTTTTAAAATATACTTATTTATTGATTTTTTTTTGGGGGGGGGTTGGTATTTTTTCTGAAGTTGGAAATGGGGAGGCAGTCAGACAGACTCCTGCATGCGTCGGACCGAGATCCACCTGGCACGCCCACCAGGGGGCGATGCTCTGACCATCTGGGGCGTCGCTCTGTTGCAACCAGAGCCATTCTAGCGCCTGAGGCAGAGGCCACAGAGCCATCCTCAGGGCCTGGGCCAACTTTGCTCCAATGGAGCCTTGGCTGCAGGAGGGGAAGAGAGAGACAGAGAGGAAGGAGAGGGGGAGGGATGGAGAAGCAGATGGACGCTTCTCCTGTGTGCCCTGGCCAGGAATTGAACCCAGGACTTCTGCACGCCAGGCCGACACTCTACCACTGAGTCAACCAGCCAGGGCCTTATTTATTGATTTTAGAGAGAAAGGGTAAAGGAGAGAGAGACAGAAACATTGATATGCTCCTGCATGTGCCCCAACCAGGGACTGAATCAGCAACTTCTGTGCATTGGGATGATGCTCTAACCAACCGAGCTGTATGGCCAGGGCTCCATATGTCCACTTTCTTTCTTTTTTATATTTATTTTTATTTATTCATTTTAGAGAGGAGAGAGAGAGGGAGAGAGAGAGACAGAAAGAGAGAGAAGAGAGAGTCAGGGGGGAGGAGCAGGAAGCATCAACTCCCATATGTGCCTTGACCAGGCAAGCCCAGGGTTTCGAACCAGGGACCTCAGCATTTCCAGGTCGACGCTTTATCCACTGCGCCACCACAGGTCAGGCCTGTCCACTTTCTTATCTGTAAATCATGACACTGATGGGACCTGCCTTAAGGGCTAGAGAGAGTTCCAGATGAGCCAACACTTGCAAAGACTGAGAATGATTCCTGTACCTAGTAAGCACTCAGCAAACACCTGCTACAGTGCTCTGTATCATAACCACCTGTAACTCTTTTTTTTTTTTCTTTTTGTTTTTTTTTTATTTATGTTTTTTATTTATTTATTTATTAAATTTTATTTATTCATTTTTTTAGAGAGGAGAGAGAAAGGGGGAGAGAGAGACAGAGAGGGAGAGAGAGAGGAGAGAGAGACAGAGAGAGAAGGTGGGGAGGAGCTGGAAGCATCAACTCCCATATGTGCCTTGACCAGGCAGGCCCAGGGTTTCGAACCGGTGACCTCAGCATTTCCAGGTCGACGCTTTATCCACTGCGCCACCACAGGTCAGGCAACCACCTGAAACTCTTAAGTTAATCACATGAAAATAGGTTTTATAGAAGGGAAACCAGAAATGGTGTTAGGCAGATAAAATATATTATGCTCATTTTGTTAAAGATGGTGCTGCCCACCATCGCCCAGGTGATGGTATTGGTTGCCCTTCTTGCTTGGGATGGGCGTGATTATATTAATGTGTGTTGGAGGCAGGCTGTGGGCAGGCAGGATCCTTATAGCCTGGGGCTTGGTTTTGGGACTAAGCCTTTCCCACCCTTTTTGATGTGGGGTGGTGCACTCCCATGAAGAATCCCATTGCCTGACCAGGCGGTGGTGCAGTAGACAGAGCGTCAGACTGGGATGTGGAAGACCCAGTTTTGAGACCCTGAGCTCGCCAGCTTGAGCGCGGGCTCATCGGGTTTGAGCAAAGCTCACCAGCTTGGACCCAAGGTCGCTGGCTTGAGCAAGGGGTTACTCAGTCTGCTGAAGGCCCATGGGCAAGGCACATATGAGAAAGCAATCAATGAACAACTAAGGTGTCGCAATGAAAAACTAATGATTGATGCTTCTCATCTCTCTTCGTTCCTGTCTGTCTGTCCCTATCTGTCCCTCTCTCTGACTTTCTCTCTGTAAAAAAAAAAAAAAAAAAAAAGAGCTTTAAAAAAAAAGAAAGAAAGAAAGGTGAAGGATCCCATTATGCCTCAGATAAGTGACTTTGTATCAGAGACTTCCTTGTTTGTATATTGGATTAAAGGTTTTGATTTCTACACTATAGAGTGGGGCAGACCAGGAGCTTGTTCTCTTGGTTCCTGAGATTAGCATTAGAGGAGAGAGCAGAGAGGAGAGCAGAGAAAGGTCATGTGGAGGAGGCCAGGAGAAGCAGCCAAGATGGTGGAATGCTGAGGGAGAAGCCAATTTGTGCAGAGATTGTGTAGAGAGAAGGAGATGGGAAATAGAGGTGAATAAGGCTGGTGAGCTAGAAACCTTTAATTCTAGGAAACTCAGATAAGTCAGTGGCTTTGGGAGCCCTGAATGGAAAGGGAAGTGTCTTCCCACTGTGTGTATTGCTTGCCCACCGGGTGCAAGCTAGGATTAGAGCTAATGGCCCACCAGTTCTTGGCTCCGTTGTTTCATTACTGTCTGTCCAAATCTAATGTGAACCTGCACGGGCCAGGCGGCTGTGATGGTGGCTGTGGCTACTGGCTTTACAAATGGCAAATGGCATCCTTTTTGTGGCAGGTGGGGAAGGAACTTCTTACCCTAGTGCCTTGGTTTTGCTGCCACCTGGTGACAGCATACTTGTGAGATGCCCAAGACACTCTCCAGACTATTTACAATCTCTAATTGTATAACCAACAAACACCCAGACATATTCTACAAAGCAGAGAGAGTTTTTATTGTGCCAGATGCTACATAATGCAGCATGGGATGGGCCTAGCCAGGGGCAGGTGAGGTGGGGTGATCAGAGCAGCCTGACTTCTAGCAGGTCCTACTTGCAGGGTCCCTGGGGTGATGACAAGGGTGGTCATCATGGCGGCGGATTATGGAGTTGATCCAGTTTGCGAACTGTGCGACGGGGGCAAAGGCATCTGGGTAGAAGCCAGAGCCACAGCCTCCTCTGATGAAGGAGTCGATTCCATGGATCAGCCCGTTGCAGACCAAGGGCCCACCAGAGTCTCCCTGAGTGCAAAGCCAGGTAAGGTTATGAGGCTGGTCTTCTGGTCTTCCAGGGCCCCCCTACCCACCTCCCTTCAGGGTTGAGAAGTTCTCCCCGGAGTCCGGCTTTGCAGCCTGGTTGCTGCAGCCCAGGTGGGGGGATGTGAGGGGCATCACAGGTACTTACAAAGCAGATGCCAGCCCGCCGGCGTGGCACCAGTGTACACACGTTGGTGCGTGGGCAGAGGGAGGTCACCACAGTCACATTGAGCTCCTGCAGGACTCTGGGAGGTCGCTGGTTGGTGCCCAGCCGGCCCCAGCCCATAGCTAGGCACCTCACCCCATTGCCCACACCTTGGTCCTGCTCAGGCAGCCTGGCCACCTGCACATTGGTGTTGATGGTGGCTGATCCGTTGAGCTGTGATGTGCAGGACAAAGTACCAAAGAGTCACAAGGGGCAGTGAGCACCAATTCTCTCCTCTCTAGACCTGTTTCTTAATCTGAGACCCCTTGGTGGTTTTGGAATTTTATAAGATGCTCCTCACCCTGAGCCTCAGTTTCCCCATCTCTGAAGTAGGAGCAACCACAGTTGCTCAGGGCAACCCTGGACATATCTTGAGTGCAGTAAATAGTAGGTATTCAATACGCCAAACTATGGGCAACACCAATGACAACAAAACCCAAAGTTCCAGAACATTACAGGGAATACTCATAGCTCTGCAAGCATTAGGGAGGTTTCTCCCTCCAGCCTCCCACCACTCTGAATGTGAGGAATTTTGCTCCATTTCACAAAGAGAAGGACTTTCCCTGCCCTCGGGCCATGGGGCACAAATAATCACAACAGTCTGTTGAGGGACAACTACTCTGAGCTTTCTGCATCCTCTTGTTCATTTGCTCAACAAATGGTGGGGCTTATTTCCCCAGGTTACACAGGTAGACTGAGACACAGATGCCCTACCAGTTAGAGGCAGATGTGATCCCCAGTCTATAGCCCCTTCTGTACACTCCCTAAGCCCCAAGCCCCCAGGCCTTTGTACTTGCTTGGCATTCCTTCCCCACCCTGGGCGTCCCTCCCCTGCCCAGCCAGCCCACACCTGCAGAATCGCGATGTCATTCCGCAGCGTCTGGGAGTCAAAGCCATTTGTAAAGACTTGTTGTACGCCAAATAACTGCCGGGTGGGTTCCTGCTGCCTCAGGTTGTGTGCCCCGAGCACCACCTGCACCCTCCGGAAGTTTCTGTGGCAAAGTGTGTGCAGGAGGTGATTTGAGGTGGCTCCAGGGTTTGAGGGTGGCAAAGCAACCCCAGAACTCAGCCAATCCGAGCCCCATACCCACAAAGCGCCTCACCACCCAGGGCTAACCTTTGGGCCCCTTGGCTGAATGCCTGCACTTGGGCCTGATAGAAAAGGTACATTAATGGTGGCCCCCTGGGAGGAACCCAGGTCTTGGTCTCACTCCCCACTCCCCAACTTCTCCCCACACTCCTTCCACCTTCCCTCCACTTTGACAGACGTGGAAAGGGAGGGTCTGAAGAGGGAAGGTGTGCTCCGGCGTCACTCACATGCTATCCACACAATGCGCCGCTGACATGACAAAGTTCGGCGCCACCAAGGTGCCACCACAGAAGTGGCTTCCACGCTGTTGTAGGGACACCATGAAAGGCCATGCATGGGGCTGGGCCTGCCGGCCACCCACGATCTCGAAGGCCAGCACAGGGCCTGAAGACATTCAGGGGTTGGAGGATGAGTACCATGGAGGAGCCCCACCATCTGGGCCAGTTAGTCCTTGAACTGCTACCAAGAACTCATGCGTCAGAGCTCTTCATGTGTTTTTTGCCTAATGAGCAAACTGAAGCACTGAGCAGAAAGGGGGTCCTGTCATCACTGCCTGCCAGGGAACAGCTAGATATGGACTTAATTTGACTTTGGAGTCCTCAGAATGTGCCCAATGATACCCGCCCCCCCGGGTTCCAACTCCGGGCTCCAGGCTCCTCACCACTCTGAACCTCAGTCTCTTCCTCTGGAAATGGATCTCCCCATCCTAGCTGCCCCCTCCCATGAGGATAAGGGGCCACTTGGGTTTAGGGCACAATCAAGAGACAAGATGGATGCCCAGAAACAGCTGGACGGACAGACATGGTGCCCCACTCACCACCCAGCAGCATGGTCAGTATGATGGAGGCAAAGGCAGGGCTGGAGAATCTGCAGCTTTTGCTCATGGTTGGGCGGGGGCTCCAGTGTCTCTGTCCCCTATGCCCACCTGGCCCTCTTATAGCCTGAAGCCCAGGGGCCGTTGCATTGCCCCATGGCAGGACCAGTTGTCCCCACTTCCTTTCTCCACCCCCAGGAATGGATGAGGGTGATGATGGGAAGAACAGCGGGCAGTGTGTGTGCAGGGGTGCAAGAGGCCTGAGTTGGTTCCAGATAAAATTCAGGACACAGATTTGAAAGTCAGAAAAATAATTGTTTTTCTTTTTAATTAAATTTGTTGGGGTGACATTGGTTAATAAAATTATATAGGTTTCACGTCTACAATTTTATGATACATGATCTGTATATTACATTGTGTGCCCACTACCCAAAGCCAAATCTTCTTCTGTCACGATATATTTGACCCCTTTACCTTTTAGTACTTCCCACCCCCTTCCCTTTCGTAATCACCATACTGATGTCTGTGTCTATGAGGTATTTTTTGTTATTTTTTAAACAGAGACAGAGAGTCAGAGAGAGGGATAGATAGGGACAGACAGGAACAGAGAGAGATGAGAAGCATCAATCATCAGTTTTTCATTGCTACACCTTAGTTGTTCATTGATTGCTTTCTCATATGTGCCTTGACCGCGGGCCTTCAGCAGACCAAGTAACCCTTGCTCAGGCCAGCGACCTTGGGTCCAAGCTAGTGAGCTTTGCTCAAACCCGATGAGCCCGCGCTCAAGCTGGCAACCTCTGGGTCTTGAACCTGGGTCCTCTGCATCCCAGTCCAACGCTCTATCCACTGCGCCAGCACCTAGTCAGGCTATGAGTTTTTGTTTGAACATTTTTTAGGTATAACTATGTCCCAAATATTGTACTTATCTAAAAAGTTAATCATTGTTTATCTGATATTCAAATTTAACTGATGTCCTCTATTTTTGCTAAATCCGGCACCCCTGGGCCCAAAGGATGCTGGCTGGGTTCCTGTGCATGCCTCAGTTTACTCAGGGCACTGTAATAATGCCGGTACACCCAGCACTGTCCTGACATTTTACAGTGGTGATGGGGGCTGCTGAGTCTCCTTTGAGATGAGCAAACTGAGGCACAATGAGGCTTCCTCGTGAGTTTCTACATAGCAACATGGTGAGCAAGCTGGGTTTTGAACCTAGGTCGCCACAATTCACACACAGCTGGATGGTGATTTGTTGCACACCTCCCTGAGTCTTAGGTGTTTCTCTCTGGGCCTGGCCTTCTAACTTCCCTTTGGTTGTTGCTCACAATGGGGAACTCATTCCCACCTAGGACTCCATTAGTCTCTGGTCACCAGCAGAGGTTCTGGGAAAGAATCCCTCTTACCCCCAAACCTCGAGCTTCACAGAACCTCCTTCTGGCTTGGGAAAGGGATCCTGCCCAGCTTGGGGGCCGGACCATGCATGTCCATTGACGCTTTTTAAAAAAAACTGAATTTGTTGGGGTGACAAACTGATCAACAAAATTATACAGATTTCAGCCTGACCTGTGGTGGTGCAGTGGATAAAGCGTCAACCTGGAAATGCTGAGGTCGCCGGTTCGAAACCCTGGGCTTGCCTGGTCAAGGCACATATGGGAGTTGATGCTTCCAGCTCCTCCCCACCTTCTCTCTCTGTCTCTCTCTCCTCTCTCTTTCCCTCTCTGTCTCTCTCTCTCCCTTTCTCTCTCCTCTCTAAAATGAATTTAAAAAATTAAAAAAAAAAAGAAATCTTAAAAAAAATTATACAGATTTCAGAAGCACAATTCCACTACACATCATCTACACTGCACTGTGTATTCACCACCCCAATGTCTATTGAAGCCTGAGAGCTGCTGCCTGGGGCTCTGGAAGAACTCAAGCCAAACAATGGAGCAGGGGGCCCCCAGAGCCCAGCCTCCACCCCATGGCCCTGTACCTCTTCCCACCTCCCCCAGAATGCTCCAACTGCAACGGCTGTAGCCAAGGCTGTTGCAAGAAGCAACGTTCTTCTGACCTGGAGCAAGGTTCAGGGGAGGGAACCAACGGACCCATCTGCAGGAACAGGGTGGGGCTACCAAGGACACCCATAGCAAGGGCTGGAGTCCCATTTGTCCCTGGGCCCCCTTTCATGTTTGACTACAGGCAAGTGAACCCTATATCTCATCATTGAGGATGATAAATAACCTTGCTTTCCCAGAGGTTGACACACAGTAGGTGCTCAGTGTCTGCCCTTCATCCCTCCCTTCATCAGATGCACATCAACCAGTCCTGCCCCCTCCTTACTTGGCAAGGCCCCCCCCCCATTGCGTTAAATTTACCAGAGAGCACTTAGTAAGCACATACTGTAGACACAGCCTTGTTTCCAGTCCAAATATTGGAGTGAGTGGAAGAAGCCATGTGTTGGGGGATGTGTGGCTCAGGCAGGGAGACCCCACTTAACCAAAGATGCATTTATTGAACAAAATCTGTATACTAGGTTCACACATCTCAAGGTGGTCAAGCGTATCAACTCTGGGTTCACATCCTGGCCTGGCTACTTGCTCACTACATAACTTTAGGCCACTGACTTAACCTATGCTTCAGTTTCCTAGTGTGTGAAAGGGAAGTTATAATAATAGGCTCCTTCATATAGCACTATCCCAAGGAGTAAATGAATGAACATTTGTAAAGTTCTTAGATAAGAGAGTGATGTTCTGGAGAGCTTATTAACCATTAACCACCTCCAGGAGGTCAGGTGAGTGCCTAGCTGGTACACTCTGGGAGGCAAATGCTAGGCTTCTAATTCACAGAGTAGCGGTGATACTGACGATACCTATGTAATAAGCAATGAATCTTCCAAGTGAGACATGGACACTTTATAGACCTAAGTTACACTGCAGGGACAAAACAATGATTTGCATGTCTTTCTGCACTGCTGGAGGCCAGGAGACCTATGAGCTGTAGGAAGGGGCCCAACCAGCTGAGGCCCCCAGCAGCATAGACGACCCCCCCCCCCCACTTCCCACTGAATCTCTCCCTTCCTGAGGCCTCCCAAATTGCGTGTGCTGATCATTCTGCTTATTATTCCTGTGAGTTTGTCATTTTCTGAATCTGCCCAGAGCCTCCCAGTCCCCGGTCTTCAGCTCCCACTATTGGGTCTGACCTTTGCTGTGCGGAGTTTCCCTAGGTCGTCTTTAACACACAAACCCATAGAAAACAGAAAACACCCCTGGCTGTGTTTCTGTGGGTCTTTCTGTTCCCTAGCAAATCTCTTTTATCCCCAACACTGAGCAGTTTTTATATAAACCACTTCCTTATCTAGATCCCTAGGAAATTCAGGGAATACCCAGCATCTCCTTGACACTTACCAGTGTACATTTCCCAGGATTCAGCCATGTCCCCTGCCTTAGCACACACTTGTTCCTGGTGCTGCTGCTGTAAACCAGTCATAGCACTTCCCCTGGGGTGAGGTGTAAAAGAGTTGCAGAAGTGGGCAGCCCTGGGAGTTCTCACTCTTAGTTGAATTTGTTTGCTGACACCAGGTGGTGGTATAATAAATCAGTAAGGAGCATGACCTGTGGTGGTGCAGTGGTTAAAGCGTCAACCTGGAAATGCTGAGGTCGCCGGTTCGAAACCCTGGGCTTCCCTGGTCAAGGCACATATGGGAGTTGATGCTTCTGGCTCCTCCCCCCCTTCTCTCTCTCTGTCTCTCTCTCCTCTCTCTCTCTCTCTCACTGTCTCTCTCTCTCCTCTCTAAAAATGAATAAATAAATAAAAAATCAATAAATAAATCAGTAAGGAAAGAGCTGCCTTCCAGTTCCAGTATGTCCCATGAACAGTTTGTCTTTCTCTGAGCCTCAGTCCCATGGCTACTCACTCGCTGGCCAATGACCTCTTCTTTGGGGCCGCAGGCTTCTCCTCTAGACCCACCCCAATTTATATCTGTGGCCCCGCATGCTCCAGTCCCACCACATTCCTGAACTTTCCTTCCCCACTCCCTTGACTCTATTCTAGCCACACTGCATACCTTCCTGTTCCTCTATACTCTATGTGCCTCTGAGGGCTCTTCTCCTCATGTTCCTGGTCAGGCATTGCCTTCTTCTCCAGGAAGTCTCCCTAATAGCATTCTGCCTGCCCCTGGCTGGATCAGGAGCCTCACAGACCCTGGGTACTCCATGTTATGACAGCCTATCTTCCAGCATCCCCCGAGCTGGAGACACAGAGCTGGACATAATGACCCCATTGCTTAAGACCAATGTGAGACTCCTTGGTCTGTTTTGGGAAATGTCTGTGGTGGCTCCCTTTTCTAAACGAGGAAACTGAAACACAGATATGGGCATTAGCTTGCCCAGGGCCATATTGGCAGGGCTGGATTAGAACCCACGTTTATGGACACCGGGGTAGTGGGACCTACTGTGACCTGAGACCTTCAATGGCTTCTAGGCTTCTGCTCGAAACTTCATCCAGAGTCTGGGGTCTGAGGACTTGGGTGCTGGAGACTCTTGGCCATTCTCCCCCATGTCTCCCCATATGGGAAGGACAAACAAGAGCCAAAGGAGGGTTTCAATTTTTATTGACATCACCATGAGGCTGGACACCAGCCCCCTTCCCCCCACTAAGGCTTATTCTCTGGTCTCAGCCCTGGACTGGAGATCTGGAGGGAGTGACTCAGGGACTGTCCTCATCCTCCACACTTCTCAGCACAGACTGAATCCAGTCCACATAGAGCGCAACGCGAGCGAAGAAGTCAGGGTATTGGCGGGTGGCACACTCCTGGATCACGAAGGAGTCCACAGCCTGGAGGACACCGTCACAGATCAAGGGCCCTCCAGAGTCCCCCTGGGAAGGGTGAGAACAGGTTAGCAGTCACTCAGGATATGGCTGTCAGAGAAAGGGTAGCTGGTGACAGCTTAATGACATTTACTGGTAAAATGTTTCCTGTCTGGAATTTTTTTTTAGACATATGGATGAGAGAGGGAGATGAAGCCACCTTGGAGGAGAGCAGGCATTTACTGACCTCCTGCTGTATATCTGGACCCCTGGAAAGAGGTTGGGATAGTCACCCACACCTCCCTGGTGTCTAAGAAGGGGATTCAGGGTAGGAAGGTCCCTAGACTCACAAAAGCCACTGGGTATGACATGAGTGCCCCCTCTATGCCTGTGGGAGCTGAGACTATTCCACAAATTACTGCTGAACCCTCACAATGGGTGTGCCTCTCTTCCAGATGGGGAGACCAAAGCACATCCTGCAGCTTCTCAGTGAGGAGGAGGTGGATTTGATCTGCAGCTGTCAACCCACCCTCCCTCCTATGGACAATTCCTGGAGTCCTCTCTGCACCAGGGCAACCCCAGTCTCTCAGGAGGTCCCTTTAGCCATCCAAAGGTAGTTAGGGGCACTGGGAGCCAGACCAGTACATACAAAGCAGATGCCAGCTTTGCGACGGGGAACAAAGGTGCACACATTCTGTGGCCGACACAGGAAGGTGACCACGGTGACATTCAGCTCTTGCAGAAGGCTGGGTGTTGGTTCACTGGTGCCAAGGCGACCCCAGCCCATGGCCAGGCACTGGGTGCCGTGGGCCAGTAGCTGGTCCTGCTGGGGGAGCTGGGCCACTGCGACCTGGGTAGTGAGGTTGGCGGGGTGGTCCAGCTGGGGTAGAGTGAGGTGGGGTAGAGATGGACAGTGAGACCCTGTCTTTACACCCCATAACCACCCTCTTCTCATATTCACTCATGTCTTGACCACCCCAAAGAGCCTCTTTTAGGCCTGTGCTCGGTCCCCTTCCACTCACTCTCAGGTTCTACCTCAGGGGTCACCTCCTCCAGGGATCCTGCTCTGATTGACATTCCAAACCCCACCAGTTTTACATTCTCTGATACCATGTCCCCCCCCTTTGTAGCATTTGTCACTGTGGCATTCATTCACTTACAAAGCATATATTAAGTGCCAACTGTATGTTCGGTCTTCTGCTAAGCCCCAGGGGATACTACCTCTGCCCTCAGGGAGCTAATCTTTCAAGGAGAGGCTGGGAAGAGGACGACAAACATATAGTCAAGGGAATAGATAAGATGGTGAACTGTGAATCGGAAGAGATGGCTGCCTTTCCACTTGAGTGAGAGGATCTCTTGCTGAGAAGGTAAGGTTGGCACTAAGACTGGGGGGTGAAGATGTTGGGTGCATGGGTACTGGGCAGAGGGTACGCTCAGGGCAAAGGAAGGGAGGCAGGTAAGGTAGCCATTGTGGAGCTATAGTCTAAATGGCTCTCTCTTCACCAGGCCTACAGTGTACCAGGCTATGTCCCAGCATGCACTGGGGCCTGGCATACAGTAAGTGCTCAATACATGTTTGCTAAAGATAAATGAAGAGGTCCTACGGGCACTGTGGGCCCCATTCACCCACCTGCAGGAGGAGGATGTCATTGAGCTGCTTCTCTGGGTCATAGTTGTTGGTGAACAGGCGAGTGACGGAGAACCGCTGTTGGCTTGGTTCGGTGTTCTGCAGGTTGTGGGCCCCGAGCACCACCTTCACCAGGGCCAGGGGCCTGAGGGGTCAGGGTGCTTATCGCTTGGCCCCATGTTCAACCACTTCACTGCCTCCATGGGCATCCTGGGGCCCAGAGTGCAGCTTTCTTGGTGACACCCTCCTCAGACCAAAGGCCAGGCTACCTCCCCCCTCAGACCTAGGTTAGGGTCACTTTTCCCCTCAGGCCCAGGGTAAGATCACTTCTTCCTTCAGCTCTAGGGCAGGGTCATCTGCCTGCTCAGATCCATGGCACTATCTTGTTTCCCCCCCCCCAGACCTAGGGAAGGTCCACGTGGGCACTCACATGTTCTGCAAGCAGTGAGCAGCGGTCAGCACGAAGCGTGGGTGGATCAAGGTGCCCCCACAGAAGTGCTCATCTACTATCTGCAGTGATGCCATGTAGGGCCGCGAGTGGGGCTTGGCTTCCCGCCCACCCACGATCTCTGAAGCCCATGCTGTACCTGAGAATATGGGGCATCAGTGGCCATCATCTGTTTCTGCTGCGCCCATTCCCACCCACCTCCGTGGGAGGGAAACACCGGGATTTGTCCATTTTATAGGTGGAGAAACTGAGTCAAGTATCCTCGAGTTCCCCCTCTCTCACTTTGAGGGGTTTGTCCCAAGCAGTAAATGAGTCCTGCCTCAGTCTCCCCATCTGTTCAGTGAGGACAGGGCATTGGGCTAGCCGTTGTGGGTAGATATTTCCCAGAATCATCAGAGCCTAGATGGACAAAGAGATGGTGCCACTCACCTCCCAGAAGCATGGCCAGCAAGACAAGGGCCAGGGCGGGGCCGAAAGGTTGGTGGCTGCAAGTCATGGCTGTGTGGGGGCTCTGGGTCTTCCTGCCTGCCCACCTCCTCTTATAGCCCAATGCCTAGAGGCCGTTGTGGTTGCCCCATGCCTGGACTGGGTCTCCTTACTTCCTCCTTTCAACTTTGGGGCCACAGGAGTTGGGGGAGTCAAACCACACTCAAGGAGTACAGGGAGCACTGGACTCAGGGTCCTGACTCCCCTGCAAGTATGAGAAGCTACCTTTCGCCCACCGCATGCCTGGCTCTCCTGGACAAGGGCCAGCATGACACAGCCTTCAGAGAGGCACACACACCACTCTCCATGCCTCTCCCCAGGGGGTCCCTGTGGCCTGAGCAAAGGGGACTGTGGCCAGCGTGTCCAGGTGCTAGGGTGTCCACTCATGGGGACAGGAAAGGACCGGTAAAGGTGGTAAGGCTCATAAGAATTCACTGTTCCCTTTAAGGCAGAGTTCTTACCCAGGTGATTGATCCCCCAGGGGACACTGCCTAGGGATATCTGTGGTTGTCAGGACTGGGATGCTCCTGGTACAGAGAGTGTGGGGCCGGGGATAACCCTCAACCCCCCACCATGCCCAGGGTGACTCCCATTGAGATGACCTGCTCTACCCACTTCAGTGTAAACGGTGAAGAAACCCTACTTAATTATTTGGGAAAATTTTGAGTTCACTCTCAGTTCACAGTAGACACCAGAATAAATCCGTATAGTCAGACGGTATAAACCAGGGTGACCCCAGCATTTGTGAGTCACTTCCCCTCTCTATCCCATTCAGGCTATATATTTAAATGTGTGCAGCCTTCCAGGACTTCAGTAGTCAGAGCTCACTGAACTCTGTGTCTCCTGAGGTCAATGAATCCCCTGACCCAAGGGGTTAAAAGGAACGAGGCATTGGCACTCACTACAATGTGGATGAACCTTGAAAACAGGATCCCCATGAGAGAAACCAGACACAAAAAGACAAATACTGTGTGAATCCATTTATAAGAAATGTCCAGAACGGGCACATTCATAGACAGGAAGTGGGTTAGTGGTTGCCAGGGGCTGGGAGAATGACTGCTGATGAGGATGGGGGTTTCTTTTTGGAGTGATGGAGTGTTCTGGAACTAGATAGAGGTCGTGGTTACACAACATTGTAAATGCACTAAATGTCACTGAATTGTTAAATAGGCAAGAAGTGTGGTTTATAGAGTACGTTTCAATAAAGCTTAAACCAAAAAAGAAAAAGAAAAAGACACACACACACACACACACACACCCTGTTAGATAACTCACCCACCAAGGGGGAGCCTCCCTAGAGGGACCCAGGGTTGTCCTCTCCAAGTGCTGTGCTCCAGGCGTGTATCACACCACCGAGGGCTGGGGGACAGGCAGGTAAGTGCAGGAGTGGGGGTTACCTGGAGGCAGAGGGAATGGGGGATGGGAAAGCTCTCAGTTGGGGCAAAAGCTGGGACTGTGAGATCCTGGAAGGGTGTAACAGGAGGAACCGCTCTGGGGCCTCTGGGGGTCCAGCTGGCAGGTAGAGGGGAAGTGGGGGCTGGAAACTGTTGCCTTGGCCCCTTCCCATTCCAACTGTGGGTGGCACAACAGGCAACGGCCGCAGGGGCGGGGACCCAGGTCTATTGAGTCACCAGGACCCGAGCATGGAGAAAAAGAGAGGGAGCAGGAGGCCCAGCCTGTAGTGTCTCTATCTTTTTCCTCTCCTCTCCATAGGAAAGAAAAATACGATTTTCTTGAGTGTGTCAGGGTAGGGATCTCTGAACTGGGAAACTGTGTGCCCTTGGACCCCAACATCCCTTGGGCATCAGTTTCCCCATATGAACAATGAGCAGGCAGTCACTTGACCCCTCTAAGCTCTGGCCATGGCCCCTGGACTGAGCTAGGTTCCTGAGCCTCTAACACCCTCTAAGCCTCAATCTTCCCATTTATGAAGTGAGTTAACAGCAACACAAATAAACTTAGTGGTCGGTCAGTCTGGGTGAGTATTGAGGCTCCTGGGAGCAGCAGGCAGTTTTGGGAGGCACCCACGCTTGAGGCAAGGTGCTGTGGGGTCCCACAGAGCCCCCCCATGCAGCTAGATGCCCCATCTGTACTATCTGTACTGACCAAAGGTTCAAGGCCTTTGTGGGCCTGGCACAGATGCCTATCTACAAGCCTGGAACCCAGGGTGATTTGTGGCACTTTCCACGATTGAGGATTACCTCTAGCAATTTGGATTAGCAACATTAATGCTCACCTAAAATGTAGTGCTGAGGCAGGATTGTAAGAAGCTAGGAAAATTCCTGAGTAAGTAGAATGGAGAAACTGAGACAAGATAATTAAATAAGGCCTAACAATTGGACCAACTTATAAGCAGCCAGTGAATCACAAGATGTTATCTTCCCTAACCAAGGACACTTGAGAACAAGTAGTTTATACCTCTTCTCTCTGACCAAAAAATAAATAGCTTAAATCACCCTGGTCAGAGAGATAGAAGACAGAGATCCAGTTAATGCCATTTGTGCCAGCCAAATCCAAGGATGGATGAAGTCAGGGAAATAAATAACAAAAACCCAATTAGAGCCAGACAGACCCAAGATAAAAGTAAAACAGTAAGGCCAACCAAAGAATAATCCCAGACTTCCCTAGACACCCATTTTGGTGAATCAACATGTTGAAGGGTGCACCTGAAAAGCTGATGAATATTTTGCTCAAACCCTCCCCTAAGAATCTCACCTGCAGAAAAGAGATAAAAAACCCTCAAGACAGAGACGCAGTGCAGCCTGCTCTAGAGCACACCCATGCTCCTTCTTGGAAATAAACTTTTTACTTCCTTCCTCCTAAACTCTAAGGGTCCCCATGAGACTTGCAACCAAGGGAGCAGCAGGCAGTGGTAGCTCTTCTTGGGCTTATCCCCTGACCCTGTCTCCAAGGTCCTCTTTTCTGACTTTCCAGTGAGCTAAAGAGCAGCCTCACCTTCACCCCTTTCCTATAACGTTTCTAGGGAGCTAAAGCAGATAACCACCAAGGCTCTCTCCTGTTGTTTCTTCTACCCTAATTCCTTCCTTTGTTTCACTGTCCCCAGCTTTAAGAAATGTACTCTCAAAATCACCTGGACTTGTGTTGTGACATCCTTCCTGTATGAAGTCAAGAACCCACGCCCTGACCTGTGGTTGTACAGTGAATAAAGCATTGACCTGGAGTGCCAAGGTTGGTGGTTTGAAACCCCAGGCTTGCCCACCAAGGCACATACGAGTGGTAACTACTAGTTGATGCTTTCTGCTCTTCCTCCACCCCTTTCTCTTTCTCTTTCTCCTCTCTCTAAAATCAGTAAATAAAATCTTTAAGATAAAGAAAAAAGCAAATAAAAGAACCCACACACTACCGGCTGGCCTGAGGTAGACCTGTTCCTGGCCTGGTCCCCATCTGATAAAAGTGCAACACTCAAAATGGGCTCCCTCTAGCATAAACAGGTATACTGCTTTAACTTACTGTTAATTTTTATTTATTTATTTTTATTTTTTTTAGCGAGAAAGACAGGAATAGAGAGAGATGAGAAGTATCAACTCATAGTTGTGGCACTTTAGTTGTTCATTGATTGCTTCTCATATTTGCCTTGACCAGGGAGCTCCAGCTGAGCCAGTGACCCCTTGCTCAAGCCAGTGACCTTGGGTTTATGCCAGTGACTTTGGGCTCAAGCCAGGGACCATAGGGTTTCAAACCTGGGTCCTCAGCATCCCATGTCAATGCTTCATCCACTGCGCCACCACCTGGTCAGGCAACTTACTGTCTATTTTTATTTTTATTTTATTTTATTTTTTTCAGAGACAGAGAGAGAGTCAGAGAGAGGGATAGACAGGGACAGACAGGAACGGAGAGATGAGAAGCATCAATCATTAGTTTTTCATTGCGCATTTAGTTGTTCATTGATTGCTTTTTCATATGTGCCTTGACCACAGGCCTTAAGCAGACCAAGTAACCCCTTGCTCGAGCCAGCGACCTTGGGTCCAAGCTGTTGAGCTTTGCTCAAACCAGATGAGCCGGCACTCAAGCAAGCGACCTCGGGATCTCAAACCTGGGTCCTCTATATCCCAGTCTGATGCTCTATCCACTGTGCCACCGCCCAGTCAGGCTTACTGTCCATTTTTAGTTTTTTTGTTTGTTTGATTTTTATGTGCCTTGACCACGGGCCTTCAGCAGACCGAGTAACCCCTTGCTTGAGCCAGCGACGTTGGGCTCAAGCTGGTGAGCTTTTTGCTCAAACCAGATGAGCCCTCGCTCAAGCTGGCGACCTCGGGGTCTTGAACCTGGGTCCTCTGCATCCCAGTCCGACGCTCTATCCACTGCGCCACCACCTGGTTAGGCTTACTGTCCATTTTTAAGTTTAACTTCTACCCTTGCATGGTTCAACTATCTATAAGATGTGTAAAAAGTCCCCCCCAGGAAGATTGGAAGGTCTCATTGCATCCTTGGCTCTGCCATACCTAAGTAAACTGACAGATTCTCTTGGGCTTCTCAGTTCTCTGACCAGCAAATGAGAATGTGTCACTCACACATATGCACACATTGTTCTGCCCTTATGTCATCCATGTCTTAACTGTCCTGTGAAGGCCCCATGGGTCTGTGAACAGATGCCTCCACCTTTTAAAGAGCTGTGTAATATTCCCCAGGTGGGTGAACCAGACTTTGTGTATTTTCTGGTCTCCTCCTGAGGACACTGGGTTGTTTTCAGTCTCTTTTCCTTCTAGACATTGTGACAGAAACTATCTATGTACCCTGTCATCTGCATGATGCAAAGTGACAGATGGGGCAAACTCCCAGGGTGGCACTGCCGCCTCTGATGGCCCAGGTCCACTCCTGCTACTGGTGTCCCAGTTATCCACTCACTGAGGCAGACACCCACAGAGTTATCAAACTCCAGGACTTGCACACATCCCATAGGTTGAAAGAAATGGTATCTTTGAGAAAGTTTGTTCATATTTCTAGTATAATGAATGAAGATGAAGATGTTACCAGATCGTCAAGATTCATTTGTGTCTCTTTGCTATGAACTGCCAACATCCTTTACTCATTTTTTTTTTAAAGATTTTATTTATTTATTATAGAGAAGTGGGGGGAGGAGCAGGAAGCATCAACTCCCATATGTGCCTTGACCAGGCAAGCCCAGGGTTTTGAACCGGCAACCTCAGTATTTTCAGGTTGACGCCTTATCCACTGCGCCACCACAGGTCATTTTTTTTATTTATTCATTTTATTTTAGAGAGGAGAGGGAGAGAGAGAGAGAGAGAGAGGAGAGACAGAGAGAGAGAAGGGGAAGGAGCTGGAAGCATCAACTCCCATATGTGCCTTGACCAGGCAAGCCCAGGGTTTCGAACCGGCGACCTCAGCATTTCCAGGTCGACACTTTATCCACTGCACCACCACAGGTCAGGCTACTCATTTTTTTTTAACTACTAGGTTGTTGTTCCTTTCTTTCTTTTCTTTTTTTTTTTTTTTTGTATTTTTCTGAAGTTGGAAACAGGGAGGCAGTCAGACAGTCTCCTGCATGCGCCCGACTGGGATCCACCCAGCATGCCCACCAGGGGGCGATGCTCTGCCTATCTGGGGCGTTGCTCTGTTGTGACCAGAGCCATTCTAACGCCTGAGGCAGAGGCCATGGAGCCATCCTCAGTACCCAGGCCAACTTTGCTCCAGTGGAGCCTTGGCTGCGGGAAGGGAAGAGAGAAACAGAGAGGAAGGAGAGGGGGAGGGGTGGAGAAGCAGATGGGCGCTTCTCCTGTGTGCCCTGGCTGGGAATCGAACCCAGGACTCCTGCACGCCAGGCCGATGCTCTACCACTGAGCCAACCGGCCAGGGCTTGTTCCTTTCTTTTTTTTAAAAAAAATTTTTTACAGAGACAGAGAGAGAGTCAGAGGGATAGTCAGGGACAGACAGACAGGAATGGAGACAGACGAGAAGCATCAATCATTAGTTTTTCGTTGCGTGTTGCGACTTCTTGGTTGTTCATTGATTGCTTTCTCATATGTGCCTTGACTGCGGGCCTTCAGCAGACTGAGTAACCCCTTGCTGGAGCCAGCGACACTGGGTTCAAGCTGGTGAGTTTTTGCTCAAGCCAGATGAGCCCATGCTCAAGCTGGCGACCTCGGGGTCTCGAACCTGGGTCCTTCAACATCCCAGTCCAACGCTCTATCCACTGCGCCACCGCCTGGTCAGGCGCTTGTTCCTTTCTTATTGATGTTAGGTGCTCTTCATATTAGTCATAATTATATTTTATTATATTTAAATATTCAATATATAGTGATATATAATAAATAATGATGAGTTGTTTAATTTTTTTTTTTTTGTATTTTTCTGAAGTGAGAAGCAGAGGGGTGGGGAGGCACACAGACAGACTTCAGCATGTGCCCTACCGGGATCCACCCGGCATACCCACCAGGGGGCGATGCTCGGCCCCTCTGGAGTGTTGCTCCACTGCAATCGGAGCCATTCTAGCACCTGAGGTGGAGGCCATGGAGCCATCCTCAGCGCCGGGGGCCAACTTTGCTCCAGTGGAGCATTGGCTGCGGGAGGAGAAGAGATAGAGAGAAAGGAGAGGGGGTAGGATAGAGAAGCAGATGGGCGCTTCTCTTGTGTGCCCTGGCTAGGAATTGAACCTGGGACTTCCACACACCGGGCTGACACTCTACTGCTGATCCAACCGGCCAGGGCTAAAATTTTATTTTAATAAAAATTTCAGTTTAATAGATTGTTATATAATTCTATTTGTTAATTTTCATATAATTGTATTTATTATTTAATAGTTATATTTTGCTTTTTCTATATAAGGCACATAAGCCTTCTATGAGTCAAGTGACAAACAGTCTTTGGCCAGTGTCTCATGTGCCTTTTGACTTTGCTGCACAATATATTCCAACCAAAATGAGAGGTGGGTAAGGGGGCCTAGAATCTTACAGGTTTGGGTTCATATCCCACACTTGGCTGTGTGACCTCAGATGAGTCAACCAACCTCTCTGAGCCTCACTGCTCCCTCTGTCAGGTGGAGATAATGACAGCCTCTGATTCTCAAGACTGTGAATTTAGTGAGTGGAGGTCACTCAGAGTGAAGGGCCACTCTGCTAGTCAGTGCTCATTACCTCCTTACCCCAGCCCGACAACCTGGCATAGCAGAGATCAGGTGCAGAGGTAACGGGGATGACTTCTTTATTAGAGTCATAACTGTACAAGCTGGGGTGTGTGGAGGGAGACAGGCCCAGAAGTGGGAGGTCACAGGCCCCTCCATGGGCTCATCTGGGGACTTCTCAGGCCAGTGCCAGTCCAGCCAGGGGATTAGAACAGAATTGATCCAGTCTTGGAAGAGTGCCACACGAACAAAGAAGTTAGGGCCCCTGCCACAGGGCTCCATCGAGAAAGAGGCCATACCGCCTGACCTGTGGTGGTGCAGTGGATAAAGCATCGACCTGGAAATGCTGAGGTCGCCGGTTCAAAACCCTGGGCTTGCCTAGTTAAGGCATATATGGGAGTTGATGCTTTCAGCTCCTCCCTCCTTCTGTCTCTCTCTTTTCTCTCTGTCTCTCTCTCTCTCCCTCTCTCTCTCCTCTCTAAAAATGAATGAATGAATGAATAAATAAATAAATAAAAGAGAAAGAGGCCATACCATGTACCAGGTGTGCCAGACCATTACAGATGAGGGTGCCCCCATAACCTTGGATGGGTGGCAGACCAGTCAGGGCACCAGGAGGCCCATCTCCCCACTCTACTCCCCCTGCAGGACCACTGAGCTGGTGGCTGCCCCCACAACATGAGCCTTTTCCCCTCAATCTCCAAACCTCGTTCCAACCCCATATGTTCTTATGCTGCTAAAATGCTCAAATGTTTGATCATCTAGTTCTACTCAACTACAGGATGCTCGTCCTGAACTTGCTCATTCCCACCATGGGGAACTCATTATCTCTCAAAAGCCCTCCACCAGCCATGGAGAGTCCATGCCAGGTTGTACCCAGCCCATACCTGGTAGAAGTCACCCCAGCAGGTAAGGACATCAGTGCACACACTGTTGGGGTGACATTGGTCCAAGGAGGTCACAGTGATGTTGAGGACCTTTGGTAAACTTGGGAGAGTCCCCTATGCCACTGGATCCTCCAGCCTGCTACCAGCAATCTGGTGTCAGCTTCCACCATGGTGTTCTGCTGTGCCAGTGGTACCAGCACCACATTATTGGTAAGGTTGGCCTCACCCCCCAGCTGGGGAGGGAAATCAAGTCAGGACAGGTAAGAACTGAAGAGTGGAGCTTTATGGGACCCAGCTGGGAGCCAGAGTGGCAGCAAAATGAATTATGGCCTATAAAGTGGTTTGGGTTCAAGTTCTAGCTTAGGCAGTAACCTGCTGTGGGATCCTAGCCAAGTCACTTGACCTCTCTGGGCCTCTGGTTCCTGCACCACAGAAAAAGATTAATCAGTAATTCCAACCACAAAGATGGTTGAGAAGATAAAACAAGGCCTTGAAGGTAAAGGGCTTATTGCCCAGGAAATGCAGATAAAATGAGGTACTGCCCCCACCATCACAACTAGCAAAAAAAATTTTTTAAATCATAATACCCAGTGTTAATAAAGCTATGAAGAAAGGGGAAGACTTTTCTTATTGTTGTTCTGGTTTTACTTTTTTTTTTTTTTTTTTTTGTATTTTTCTGAAGCTGGAAACGGGGAGAGACAGTCAGACAGACTCCCGCATGCGCCCGACCGGGATCCACCCGGCACGCCCACCAGGGGCAACGCTCTGCCCACCAGGGAGCGATGCTCTGCCCCTCCAGGGCGTCGCTCTGCCGCGACCAGAGCCACTCTAGCGCCTGGGGCAGAGGCCAAGGAGCCATCCCCAGCGCCCGGGCCATCTTTGCTCCAATGGAGCCTTGGCTGCGGGAGTGGAAGAGAGAGACAGAGAGGAAGGGGGAGGGGGGTGGAGAAGCAAATGGGTGCTTCTCCTATGTGCCCTGGCCAGGAATCGAACCCAGGTCCCCCGCACGCCAGGCCGACGCTCTACTGCTGAGCCAACCGGCCAGGACCTGGTTTTAGTTTTTTTATTTTTTTAGATTTTTCTTTTTTTACAGAGACAGAGAGTGAGTCAGAGAGAGAGACAGACAGGGACAGACAGACAGGAATGAAGAGAGATGAGAAGCATCAATCATTAGTTTTTCATTGCACGTTGCAACACCTTAGTTGTTCATTGATTGCTTTCTCACAAGTGCCTTGACCGCGGGCCTTCAGCAGACCGAGTAACCCCTTGCTCGAGCCAGCGACCTTGGGTTCAAGTTGGTGGGCTTTTGCTCAACTAGATGAGCCCACACTCAAGCTGGCGACCTCAGGGTCTTGAACCTGGGTCCTCTGCATCCCAGTCCGATGCTCTATCCACTGTGCCACCGCCTGGTCAGGCTATTTTTTAGATTTTTATTTATTCATTTTAGAGAGGAGAGGCAGAGAGAGAGAATGGGGGAGGATCAGAAAGCATCAACTCCCATGTACACCTTGACCAGGCAAGGCCAGGGTTTCAAACCGTCAACCTCAGTGTTCCGGGTTGACACTTTGCCACCACAGGTCAGGCTGCTGCTGTTGTTTTTAGAGAGGGGCAGAGGTTTTTGGGGTTTTTTATTCTGTGAGGGGACGGAAGGCAGAGACAGACTCCTGCATGTGCCCCAACTGGCATCCATCTGGCAAGCCCACTAGGGGGCGATGCTTTGCCCATCTGGGGCATTGCTCCATAGCTGAGCTCTTCTTAGTGCCTGAGGTAGAGGCCATGGAGCCATCCTCAGCACCCGAGTCCAACTTGCTTCAATCAAGCCATGACTGCCGGAGGAGGAGAGAGAGAAGCGAGAGGGGGAGAGGTGAAAAAGCAAATGGGTGCTTCTCTTCTGTGCCCTGACTTGGAATTGAACCGGGACATCCACACGCTGGGCCAAACTGGCCAGGGCCTAGATTGGTTTTAAGAAGTAATTTACGCCTGACCTGTGGTAGTGCAGTGGATAAAGTGTCAACCTGGAGACACTGAGGTTGCCAATTCAAAACCCTGGCTTGCCTGGTCAAGGTACATATGGGGGTTGATGCTTGCTGCTCCTCCCCCTTTTCTCTCTCTCTCTCTCTCTCTCTCTCTCTTTCTCTCTCTTCCCCCCCCCAAATGAATGAATGAATAAATAAATAAATAAATAAATAAGAAAATAAAAAGAAGTAATTTACTTGTTTCCTGTCTAGTCATCTGCAAGGATGGTTTTGAGATCACTGACTCTGGGCAGGTTACAATTACGTATTCCCTCTGTCAGCCCATTTAAATCCAGAAGACTCATAAGACCTCAGCTTCTTTTCTGAGCAGCAGCCCCTTAACTCTCCCTCTCTTCTCCAAAGTTGTGGGGTAGCTGTGGGTGAGATAGTTTGAGGTGAGAGAGCTCACTCTGTATCCACAGGCAGGATGAGGTGCTTCTTTTTTCCTTTTCTTTCTTTTTGTTTTAGTGAGAGAGACAGACAGATTGCTTTCTCACATGTGCCTTGACTGGGGACTCTGGCCGAGCCAGTGACCCCTTGCTCAAGCCAGCGACCTCAATGTTTCAAACCTGGGTCCTCCGCATCCCAGGCCTACCTTCTATTCACTGCACTATCACCTGGTCAGGCACGAGGTGCTTAAGTTGTGTCCCCTCCTTAAGAAGTGGCTATCAGTCAGCCTGGGCATAGGCCCCAATGGCTTTGTCAGTCTGCTGACTGGCAAGGGAATGGGCTGACCCAGGCACTTGCCCTAGGTGGAGTAGCCCAGTGTTTTGTCACAGCCAGAGGCAGCCACGTAAGTTTAGGAACAGAATGTTGCACTGGAAGGGAGATAGGTCCAGGGAGGTCACACTGCCCTTAATCTTCCTCTTAATAGATTAGGGTCTGAATTGTAGCTTGTGAGCCAAGCTCTTAAACCAGGCATCTTGGGCCTGTCCTTTGCCTGTCACAGCCCATCTGTGGGACATGGGGGCAAGCCTTGGGGAGGCCTGCTCAGCCCATTTTCTCTAATAGTACAGAAGCCAGAGGGCTGAGAGGAGCAAGTGCCTGTAACTACAGGAGGAAGTGACTGCAAATGTGGGCATCAGCCTCCAGAGAGAAAAGGTGAGGCCTGGTATTGCCTCCTGTGAGCAGCTCTTGATGACATTGCTAACTCGCCTTACTTTTTCCTCATGTTTCATTACAACCTGTGCCCAGAGCTGTTTCCTGTCTTCACTTTGAGTCTTGAGCTCCTAATGTTTCAAACCGTGGACAAGGATTGGAGGAGTCAGTCTGTTAAAGATGGAAACTGGGCCCTGGCCGGTTGGCTCAGCGGTAGAGCATCGGCCTAGCGTGCGGAGGACCCCGGTTCGATTCCGGCCAGGGCACACAGGAGAAGCGCCCATTTGCTTCTCCACCCCTCCGCCGCGCTTTCCTCTCTGTCTCTCTCTTCCCCTCCCGCAGCCAAGGCTCCATTGGAGCAAAGATGGCCCGGGCGCTGGGGATGGCTCTGTGGCCTCTGCCCCAGGTGCTAGAGTGGCTCTGGTCGCAACATGGCGACGCCCAGGATGGGCAGAGCATCGCCCCCTGGTGGGCAGAGCATCGCCCCTGGTGGGCGTGCCGGGTGGATCCCGGTCGGGCGCATGCGGGAGTCTGTCTGACTGTCTCTCCCTGTTTCCAGCTTCAGAAAAATGAAAAAAAAAAAAAAAAAAAAAAAAAGATGGAAACTGGGGGTTCTATAGACCTCAAGTGATCTGCTCAGGGCTTATTCCAGCGTCTACTGGGCAGTAGACTTGGGTGACAAAGAGGGAGCGAGTGACTGTACTTCATCCCTGTATCCCGGGGGGGAATTGTTAGATAGACCAAGGGCCTTAAGGTCTGGGCCACCCTTACTAAATGCTATTCTTGCCAGATGTTAAAATGTAGTACAGTATTTTGTAGCAGCTGTAAACAGGATAAGCATGACAGGAACCCAACCTGATAAGTGTAGCCAACTGCAAAGAAGAAATCAAGGTGTAATGACTATAATAGCAAATATAAGCAATGACTAAGCCTCTCTTTGGGGACGCAGAGCTTTGGATATGAATCAGCTGTCTCTTTTTCTTGCTGCATGTAAATAAAACTAACTTGTGACAACCATGTCTCATTTTTTTCATAGAGCTCCTCAAGTGGCAAACCCCTTGAGTTTAGTAATAAACTGCTTGCTCTGTGCCTCAGTTTCTCCATCTGAACTGCAGCTGTATAGCTGGCTAACTAGGGGATGCTGTGTAACAGGATGTCTGATTATAGAGGGCCTGGAGCTATGCGGGCCTGAACAGCATGGCCTCACATGTTTGACTTTATGTGTACATACACACACACACAGAGTTTGTAATCCCCAGAATGCCGCCTGCTATCATGAGATGGGGTGGGGGGCTTTCCTGTGGTGCACTATCCCAAGATAGCTGATTCAGAAGGCTGTGTCATGCCTGACCAGGCAGTGGCACAGTGAATAGAGCATCAGACTGGGATGCAGAGGAGGTCACCAGCTTGAGCACAGGCTCATCTGGTTTGAGCAAAAAGCCCACTAGCTTGAACCCAAGGTTGCTGGCTCCAGCAAGGGGTTACTCAGTCTGCTGAAGGCCTGCGGTCAAGGCACATGTGAGAAAGCAATCAATGAACAACTAAGGTGTTGCAACATGCAATGAAAAACTAATGATTGAGCCTGACCTGTGGTGGCGCAGTGGATAAAGCATCGACCTGGAAATGCTGAGGTCGCCGGTTCGAAACCCTGGGCTTGCCTGGTCAAGGCACATATGGGAGTTGATGCTTCCAGCTCCTCCCCCTTCTCTCTCTCTGTCTCCCCTCTCTCTCTCTCTCTCTCTCCACTCTAAAATGAATAAAAAAAAAACAAAAACAAAAACTAATGATTGATGCTTCTCATCTCTGTCCATTCCTGTCTGTCTGTCCCTGTCTATCCTTCTCTCTGACTCACTCTCTGTCTCTGTAAAAAAATAAAAATTAAAAATAAATTAAAAAAAAAAAAGAAGGCTGTGTCAGGTCATCCTCCCAGGCTGTCCTGCCTCCCTAGGCAAAGGTTCTTTATGAGGTGCAGCTTTTCACTTGGCCACATAGCAAGCATCTCAGTGCTTAAGAAACTATGGGATGCCTGACCAGGCTGTTGCACAGTGGATAGAGTGTCAGACTGGGATGCAGAAGACTCAGGTTCTAAACCCCGAGGACACTGGCTTGAGCATGGGCTCACCAGCTTGAGCACAGGTTCGCTGGCTTGAGCATGGGATCATAGACATGATCCCATGGTTGCTGGCTTGAGTCCAAAGGTCTGGCTTGAAGCCCAAGGTCGTTGGCTTGAGCAAGGAGTCACTGGCTCTGCTGGAGCCCCCTGGTCAAGGCACATATGAGAAAGCAATCAATGAACAACTAACGTGCTGCAACGAAGAATTGATGCTTCTCATCTCTCTCCCTTCCTGTCTGTCTGTCCCTATCTGTCCTTCTCTTTGTCTCTGTCACAAAATAAATAAAGAAAGAAAAGAAAAGAAGAAGCCATGGAAACCATGGGGCACTGATGGGATATTATGTAGAATGGTCATATCTAGTAGCCCTTCCCTCTGGAATTACTGCACTTCATCCACCGAAATCACCCCTTTGGCATAGTCATATCCTGCTCAGATCCTACCTGTGCTAGGTCCTAGATAATCAACCTAGCAGCTCAAAATTTGCCCTTGCTGGCATCTTTGTCCTTGCTGACACTTTGTTCCATCTTGCTCATTGAATCCCCACCAGATTGTGACTTTGAGTGGCAAGATTTTGATCTCCTTGACTTTGCCCCTGCTTTTGCCTCATCTCTTATGGTGCATATCTTCCCTTAGAGTAATGCTCTTTATGCACTCCTGTTTTCAGGAACACCAGAACCTACAGGATCCCAAGACTTTCATAAGCTAGGCAGCCAGAGAATTTCCCTCCTCTAACTCAAAGACATACTCAGTCCAAAGTTACAGAAATATGACCCTCATCACTATTCCAATAAGCAGTGAAAAATTTCCAGCAGGGAATTGTTAGATAGGCCAAGGGCCTTAAGGTCTGGGCCACCCTTACTAAATATTATTTTTGCTAAATGTTAAAATGTAGCACAGTATTTTGTAGCAGCTGTAAACAAGATAAGATGACAGGAACCCAACCTGTTAAGTGTAGCCAACTGCAAAGAAGAAATCAAGGTGTAATGACCATAATAGCAAATATAAGCAATTGCTAATAAGCCTCTCTTTGGGGACACAGAGCTTTGGATATGAATCAGCTGTCTCTTTTTCTTGCTGCATGTAAATAAAACTAACTTGTGACAACCATGTCTCATTTTTTTCATAGAGCTCCCTAAGTGGCAAACCCCTTGAGTTTGGTAATAAACTACCTGTTCTGTGCCTCAGTTTCCTCATCTGTACAATGGGGACATGAACAGCCCTCCCTTCCCATAAAGCTGTGATATCAAGTGAGTTAACAGAATTATGAGTCTCAGAGCAGCACCTAAAATGCTCAACCCCTCTTGCCTGTTCTAACCTCTCCCGTGGCTCCCTAGTACACCAGACTCAAGTGCAGGCCCCAGCTAGGCAGTGTGCCACCACTATCGGTCTGTCCCATCTTTACCTCCAGGAATTAGATGGGAAAAAGAATGCCCCCTCCACACCCTTGACCTGATATCCCACTTCCAGAATCCTCTCTGGGACCCTCAAGCTATCAACAAGTTCCTCCAGGGCACCTCTTCATGCTTCTGTCCCCCAGGAGGCGCCCAAGAGTGATTGCCCCATCTTCTCCTCCTCCTCCTGCTTCCCAAGGGCTGGCTGTTTGTAGTCATCTCTAAACACTATGTTCCTCAAGCTGGAAAAACTGAGGCTGGTCAGCAGTAGAGGGTCAGCCAGGTGTGTGGAAGTCCAGGATTCAATTCCTGGTTAGGGCACACAGAAGTGACTGTTTCTCCACCACTCCCCTTTCCGTTTTCTCTCTTGAGCGCGCTTTCTCTCTCTCTCTTTCTCTCTCTCCCCCTTTCCCGCAACCATGGCTCATTCGAGCAAGTTGGCCCCAAGTTGGCCCCGGGTGCTGAGGATGGCACCATGGCCTCACCTCAGGCTCTAAAATGCTAGTTGCCCAGCAACAGAGCAAGGGCCCCAGATGGGCATAGCATGCCCCATTTGGGGGCTTGCCGGGTGGATCCTAGTTGAGGCATATGTGAGAGTCTGTCTCTCTGCCTCCCCACTTCTCACTTAATAAACAAAATAAAACAAAAACTGAGGCCGGTCCACCACAAGGCCTGTGGTGGCAGGCAGGCTTGGTCTGCCTGAAGCATTGAACGGCCTTGGTGGAGTGTGAACAGCTGACCAGGAATAAAGACCAGAGGCAAGCTCAATAATGCAGCCCTTACCCTCAACACTTAAGCACAGGGTTGACTGTCCAGGTTTGTCCTGGTTCCCAGGGGTCTCCCCAGTGACTGTTCAGGGCCAGTTATGTAGTATATGTTAAAGAGATGGTGAACAAATGAACTGAATAATATCCTGCCGTCTGGGGTCTGGTGTCCTTGGTCAGTGACTTTTACGTTCCCCGTGCCTCGGTTTCCCCATTTGTAAATGAGGGCTCAGGCAGTCCCCACCCTACAGGGCTGTGTGTGGTAAGGAGGTAATTAATGACTACAAACAGCAAGAACTATCTAATTTCGCGTCAAAAATTCACCGTGAGGGCCCTACCCACCACCCCAGCATCCCGGGGTACTGGGCCCTGAGCCCTGGCCAGCGGTGGACCTAGTTAGGGGCCTAAACCCGCTCATCTGAGCGTGGATCCGAGGAAGAGCAGGGGCAAAGGTGGGTGGGATGGAAGGAGTCCGGGTTGGGGGGAGGGCAGGCCCTGGCCCCGGTCCCGGCCCAGCTTCTTTGTCTCCCGATCGCTCCGAGCCCAGGGAGCTCGCCATGGAAACGCATGCGGGACAGCGGAGGGCACCAGGGAAGGGGGCTGAGACGCGGGGTGGAGGCGTCGGAGGCAGAGAGAGACCCGGAGAGACGCAGAGATAGCGAGACCCAGGAACCCAGACCCTCGCCTCCGTACCCAGCACCTATGGAACTCCCGAGGCCTATCCCGGGAGGGGAGAAGACCGCAGACCTCGGCCTAGCTCTCCCCCACCTGACACTGGGACCCCTAAGACCCAGAGACGGAGGAGGCGGGCGCCTAGGAGGCGGGGACCGCACCCGGAGGCCTGGCCAGGACACCACCGCGCGCGGCGCCCTCGACGCGCCGAAACAAAGAGCCCCCGCCCTTTGCGCCGCATTTAGGCTGCCGCGGGTGCAGGGTCTCGGGGCCGGGCGGGGTCCCCTCCGCCTCCCCCCGCCCCTCTGCTCTCCCTTCTTATCTCCCCTCCGCCCCCACGTAGGAGGGACCGTGCTTTGTGCTCGGCGCTCAGCCGGCTGCCGCGGCAGCCAGCTCCGCCCTCCAAGCACCCGCGCGCCAGGTGAGGGGCCTAAGAGCCGAGGCCCCGGACCCTTCCATATGCCGGAGGCCCCCACACTGGTGCGGAGACGGCCCCGGACTGAGACCCGTTAACCAGGCCGGCCCCGCCCTCCTTCCCAGACCTCTATTTGGGGTGTGGGTGTGCCAGCAGCCGATTGTTTGGCAGGGCCACAGTGCGCGGGGGAGGCCGCCGAGACACCTTTCTCCCCTGGCCTCAGTTTCCTTGGGCGGTTCTTTCTCATCCTTGCCCACCCCAACCCCGCTGTCGCCGGGTACCGGGTCCCCCGGACTCGGTCTGCACCCCCTCCCCCTTCTCCAGTGCAGCTTTATTTCTTCTAACCACGGCCTGTGGCACCCACGACACCATGATCTCGACCAAGGAGAAGAATAAAAGCCCGAAGGACAGCATGACGCTTCTGCCCTGCTTCTACTTCGTTGAGGTGAGGGGGGGCCTGGCAGAGGCCTTAGTTCTAATCGCCCTGGGGACACCCCATGCTGAGGTACAGGAGCAGCACAGCTCGGGTGGGGGCACAGCTAAGGTACTTGGGGGTGGGGCTGTGCCTGGGAGTGGGGCTGTGCCTGGGGATGGGGATCAGAGAAGTTGGGTTCTGCAGGATGAGAAGTTCAAGGGGCAAAAGGGTGTCCTGGGTTTCCAAACAGCTTGGGTAAATGCAGTGTCTTCCTTTAGCACTTTGGCTCTTAAGCCTGAGGATCTGAGCTCAAATCCCACCTGTGCTGATTGTAGAGGCTGGTACACTTTCCCTAACCTCTGAGATAATAGGCCAGACACATAGTGAAAGCTTAATGAGTGTTTAAAAAAGTAAAAGATAATAAGTGCAGCCACCTAGCACACAGGAAGTGCTGATGATGATGGCACAGGTGACCTTTGTTCATCCCTGGAAGTCCGTCACTGACTTTAGCCTCCATGTAGCCCAACTCTCCCCCACTTGACATGCCAACAGGCACTCAATAAATGCTCGTTGGGCATGAGACCTGCTCCTACAAATTCAACTTTGGCATTTCGCTTCTGAGAGCCCTCAGCTGGGTCCCTCCCTCTGTCCCAGTCCTGACCACAAAGCTGTACCCTCTGCAGGGCTGGATGGATGGCTGAGGCCCCTCTTAAGTAAGGCACCATACAAGGCAGGATTTAAGGTGGGAGCTTCTCGTGCACTTCATCTATGCCTCAGTTTCCCTATCTGTAAAATGGAGGTGGGGGCTTCCCGAGGCAGCCAGCCCCCCTTAGACATTTACATACTCTCTAGCCCCCACAGTGCCACCTTTGTCCCCTGTGGGTGTTTGAGATCTTTGGACCAGGATGGGAGGCATTGAACCACTATGAGGGTTTGCTTCCTCAAAAAGATTGCCAGAATCTGTGCTCAGCAGCTATTTGTGGCTCATGTAAAGGAGTGAATGATCTTCCTCTGGGCACCACACCTGCGATGTGATCAAGAACAGCTCAGCTTTCCCAACTTCAGTCTTACTTTCTGTACCTCATGGGTGTCATAAGCATGCAGGACCATCATGTATGCTGTGTACCCAGCTTGTGTGGGACACATGATAAGGTTGTGCAACGGATACGCCTTGTTGCATGAATCAGTGACTCAATGAATTCATTCATTCGTTCATTCATTCAGCACCTGCCATAGGCTAGATGTCCATGTTCTCAGGGCTGAGTGGCAGGTTGGCACGTAGGGTATGAGGCCTAGAGGAAATAAAGCAGTGCAATGAATAGAGAGATGGGTGGTCAGGGAGGGCCTCTCTGAGGAGGACTAGGGCACCAGAGGCATGTTATGGGCATCATTCCATCTTTAAGAGAAAAAGCCCAGAGACAGGAACATTTGCTATTTCTAAGTTGTTAGATGGCAGGAGTGGCTGGAGGGAAGAAATGAGTGGATGAATGAAGTGGGTGGGTGGATGATGGATGGAAAGAAGGAAGCATGGATGAATAATGGATAAATCACAGATTGATGAATGGATTAATGGGTGCAAGAATGGCTATGGTGGATGGATGGACGATGGGTGCTACACAATTGGATGGGTGGGTCACTGCATGATGGATGATCTGATGATTGCATGAACTGCAGCATGGATAGGTGGATGAGTTGGTGAATCAATGGATGGGACTGAACTCAGGGATGGGTAAGTCAGTAAGTGGGTGTGACTAGCCAGCTGTCTCCCTGCAGCTGCCCATTGTGGCATCCTCCATCGTGTCCCTCTACTTCCTGGAGCTGACTGACCTCTTCAAGCCGGCCAAGGTGGGTTTCCAGTGCTATGACCGCACACTTTCCATGCCCTACGTGGAGACGAATGAGGAGCTCATCCCTCTGCTTATGCTGCTCAGCTTGGCCTTTGCTGCCCCTGCGGCCTCGGTAAGTCTCAGAGTCCAGGGGTCTTGGCCATCCTGTTGGCAACCTGGGGCCAGGATCCAGCTAAGCACCACCCCTGTTGGCAGATCATGGTGGGCGAGGGCATGCTGTACTGTCTGCAGTCTCGGCTCTGGGGCCGCGGAGGTGGCCCAGGTGGGGCTGAAGGCAGCATCAATGCGGGCGGCTGCAACTTTAACTCCTTCCTGCGGCGCACTGTACGCTTTGTGGGTGAGTTGCTGGACAGCACCCCCCCCACACCCTCTCCCTGATCTACTCCCAGAGTGGGTGGGTCTGGCCACTAGCTCCTGCACCAGCCCTGACTTTTTCACCTGCAGGCGTCCATGTGTTCGGCCTGTGTGCCACAGCCCTGGTAACCGATGTCATCCAACTGGCCACGGGCTACCACGCCCCCTTCTTCCTGACTGTCTGCAAGCCCAATTACACGCTGCTGGGCACCTCGTGCGATGCCAACCCCTACATCACACAGGATATCTGCTCTGGCCATGACACCCATGCCATCCTGTCTGCAAGGTGAGCAGGCCCCAACCCCTGTCCCATTCAGTATGGAAATTGAGGCACAGGAGGGGTCTTGGATACAGTGGAGCTCACATGGATGCTTCTTACAGGAAGACCTTCCCATCTCAGCATGCCACACTGTCAGCCTTCGCTGCTGTCTACGTGTCGGTGAGTCTCGGGCTCAGTACCTGCCCACCCTACAGTCCACCCTACCCCAAGCTCCGCCCCGCTCACACTGACCAACCCGCCTTTGTCCCTCCCACCTCTGTCCCAGCTGCCCTGGCCCCAGCCCTGACAGCTGCTTTGTCCCCAGATGTACTTCAACTCCGTCATCTCTGACACGACCAAGCTGCTCAAGCCCAGCCTGGTGTTCGCTTTTGCCATCGCAGCGGGTGTCTGCGGTCTCACCCAGATCACACAGTACCGCAGTCACCCTGTGGACGTCTATGCAGGTTTCCTCATCGGTGCTGGCATCGCCGCCTACCTTGTGAGTGTCTGACGCAGGAGACTGGCGGCTGTTAGGTCTGAGGGGGAAGGCTGGCCACCAAGGGGGTCTGAGGTGTGGAGGCACAGGCCCCAAGGCCTGACGCGCTCACAGTTGCCCTTTGTGCAGTGACCTTAGGTGGTAATTTGCTCTACTAAGAGACTTTCCCTTCAGACTACCCCTCTGGGGGCCCTTACACCAAGCCTCTGCCTAGTGGGGACTCCGATCTCCCACCGTGGGCCTCACAGCCACCCTGTATCTCACCCCCAGGCCTGCCACGCTGTGGGCAACTTCCAGGCCCCACCCACAGAGAAGCCCACAGCCCCAACTCCTGCCAAAGATGCGCTGCGGGCACTGACTCAGCGGGGCCATGACTCCGTGTACCAGCAGAACAAGTCCGTAAGCACCGACGAGCTGGGCCCTCCGGGGCGGCTGGAGGGTGTGCCTGGGCCTGTGGCCCGTGAGAAGGCCTCACTGGGCAGCCTGAAGCGGGCTAGTGTGGATGTAGACCTACTGGCCCCACGCAGCCCCATGGGCAAGGAGAACATGGTGACTTTCAGCCACACACTGCCCCGTGTCAGCACGCCCTCACTTGATGATCCTGCCCGCCGCCACATGACCATCCACGTGCCGCTTGATGCCTCACGCTCTAAGCAGCTCATCAGCGAGTGGAAGCAGAAATCACTGGAAGGCTGTGGCATGGGGCTGCCTGATGAGGCCAGCCTGGGGCACATGCTGGTGCCCACAGAGCCCATGGCAGAGGAGGAAGAAGAGGAGGAGGAGGAGGAGGAGGGGGAGGAAGAGGGCCCAGCTCCACCCTCACTCTACCCCACAGTCCAGGCAAGACCAGGCCTTGGGCCTCGGGTCATTCTCCCACCGAGAGCCGGGCCACAGCCCCTAGTGCACATACCAGAGGAGGGGGCACAGGCAGCAGCTGGCCTTTCCCCCAAGGGCAGTGTGGCTGTGCGGGCCAAGTGGCTCATGATGGCTGAGAAGAGTGGGGCCACTGTGGCTACAGCCTCAACCCAGCCCCGCATGGCCAACCCACCCCGGCTACTGCAGGTGATTGCCATGTCCAAGGCACCAGGTGGACCAGGCTCCAAGGTGGCTGAGACAGCCTTGTCCTCCAGCTCCAGTTCTGACTCCTCACAGTACAGGTCACCATCAGACCGCGACTCAGCCAGCATCATCACCATTGATGCACATGCACCCCACCACCCTGTGGTCCACCTGTCTGCTGGTAATGGGCCCTGGGAGTGGAAAGCTGCTGGCAGTGGGACCAAGGGATCAGAGGGTGAGGGTGGTTATGAGCTAGGGGACATAGCTCATGGCTTTCGTGGTGGGCCTAAGCCACTTGGTGTGTCCCCTGGCTCATCTGTAAGTGATGTGGACCCGGAGGAGCAACGGTTCAGTGCTGTAGCCACAGTCAACCTGACCACAGGGGAGGGGCTGCCCCCACTCAGTGCCGCTGATGGGTCTCTGGGACCAGCCAGCCGGGAATCAACACTGCGGCGCAAAGCAGTTGGCCTGGTGCTGGGTGAGGAGGATTCTTGTGAGTCAGAGGCTGAGAGCTATTACCACAAGATGCAGGCAGCCCGCAGATTTAAGGACTGAAAGCACCTAGGGGCTCTGTAGGCTGGGGTGGGGGGGCAACATTATGAAGGTGCTGGGAAATGAGGGCTGCGCAGAAGTGTTTTGCAACCAGACAATAAAAGGTTGACACTGGAATCCCTGCCGTTGTCATTCTGGCCTGAGGATTCCACCACAAAGGTGACCCAGGGATCGTTTGATGGCGGTACAAGCCCATGAGCAAAATAAGTACAGAGAAAATAACAGGTCCTGTCCAGCATGCCTAAAAAGAGGACTGCCGTGCCTGATTAGATGATGGTGCAATGAATAGCATCAACCTGGGATGCCAAGGACCCAGGTTCAAAACCCTGAGGTCACTGGCTTGAGTGTGGGCTTGCCTGCTTGAGTATAGGATCATAGACATGACCACAGGGTCAGTGGCTCAGCTGAAGCCTCTGGTCAAGGTATGTATAAGAAAGCAATTAGCCTGACCAGGTAGTGGATGGAGCACTGGACCGGGATGTGGAGGACCCAGGTTTAAAACCCCAAGGTCGCCTGACCTGTGGTGGCGCAGTGGATAAAGCATCGACCTGGAAATGCTGAGGTCGCCGGTTTGAAACCCTGGGCTTGCCTGGTCAAGGCACATATGGGAGTTGATGCTTCCAGCTCCTCCCCCCCCCCCCCCCCCCGCTCTCTCTCCTCTCAAAATGAGTAAAATTAAAAAACAAAACAAAAACCCCAAGGTCCCTGGCTTGAGCAAGGGGTCTGTTATAGCCCCCTGGTCGATACACAAGAGAAAGCAATGAACTAAAGTGCAAGAATTGATGCTTCTCATCTCTCTCCCTGTCTGTCCCTATCACCAAAAAAAAGGGGGGGGGGGGCAAGGAAAGGCGCCACCACTGAGTTCATGCTTCTAATCTCTCTTCCTTCCCATCTGTTCCCCTCTTGCTTAGTTGGCCTATTCCAGACACATGCAGACTTCCCAAAGAAAGCGACCCCACTTGCACAGGGAAAGGTGGGACTCCCATGTAGGGCTTTTTGGTCCACAAAACTTGATGCCAATGCTCATGGGACTTGCACTGGCCTACAGCCCCCACCATCTGGAGATTACCCAGAAGAGAAAACAGCAGTGAAGACAAGCAAGCCCAATAAAGAGGGAAATGAGTGCAGGATACAGAATTTATTCCAAGTCCAGTACAGACTGGCCAAACTGCCTTCTACAATGTGAACAGAAAGCCTGTGGAAAAGGCAGAGTTGTTATAAAAATTGCTTTAATTCAGTTCTCTCCACATTACAAGCCATCAGGCAGGGAGTGGAATGTGCCATGCTCCACATTACAATACTGAGCCTGTAATTGCTGGTATCAAAATATACATCTGTGTCACCATAAAAAACTGCCTTTGCTGCCTCTCATGTCTTATAACAGGTATAAAAAATTATAAATATTTAAACCCTTGTCCCTACCCCAATACAAACACTCAGTGGTCCAGGCCTGTGCACAGGGAAGCCCCTTGGACCCCTGAGTGCAGGACTACACAAGGTAAAGGATAGTTAAGACTCGAGGGCTGTTGTCCCACCTTAAGAGGTCCCAGCATTAGAGGCAGACAAAAAACAAAAAAACTTTGGTCCGAATTTGCAGGAAATAAAGAAACCCTGAAAGTTTTAAGAGCCCTTGTCCTCCCAGACAGAGAACAGGTTAAGTGTAAGGCATCTGGAGGTCTCAGGCCTGGGCTTTTGAGGAAGAACCCAGGTTCCTCAGTGGCCCCCACTGTGTCTGCCCTGGAAAACTAGATCCTGCCCTGCAACTTAATTACAAGCAATAAAATAAAAAGTACAGTATACAAGGTCATATAAGGAAGAAATTTAGATTACACTCATACCATTTTTATCATCTTGCTATATAAAAGGTTACTTAAAACTATTTCTTTTGCATATAAATGAAGATTAGAATATTTGGTCAACTGGAAATATTGCTAGGCACAGATATCTGCAACTGCATCAAAGCACAATACAGAGATTTACATTTAAACAAAGCTCCAAGCTGAAGAAGCGCCAGGAACGCACCCTTAGGGGGTCTTGCCCTATTAGGGGCACCTCAAGCCAGGGGTGGGGAAAAATCACACACTTGATTAAATGAAGGATTGGGGCATCAGCAGACCCTGCAGCTGGCAGCCTCCTGCCACACACATGATCCCTGTGGGAGGCTGTCCCCTCAGTCCCCAAATCCCTATGCATTTGCTACCACAAGAAGGCCCTGCCAGAGCAGTGGGTTTTAAGGCACAAAGAAGCCAAGTGGAGGTTAGGGAACGCCCACCCTGCAGAAGGCACAGGCAAGGGACCAGGGAGGAGAGTAGGCATATGCTGTCCATGTGTCACCAGGAGCCCAAGGGTGGCACCCGAGCATCTCCTGAAGGTGAGCAAGGTAAATTAGATTTAATTTTTTTAAAAACAGGTAAACTGATTTCTCTTTAAAAAAATAAAATCTCTGGTCTTTTAAGGTCACTTCAGCTGCTTTTAAAGTGGCTATTTTCTGGAATGATGGAAGTTGTTGCCGGGATCTCCCGGCAGGCTGGTCCTTGGTGGCTGGGCCTAAATGGTGGACTTGGAGAAGGACACCCGCAGGTGGTGGTTTTCACCCAGATCATGGTTGTGCAGGTCGATAAGAGCCTGGATGGCCTCTTCCACTGAACCCATCTGGATCAGCGCCATCTTGCGGTCCTTCCTATGGGATGTGGAGACAGGAACAATATGAAGTAGAGGAGAAAAGAGGAAATGAGGGGTGGGTGGGTGGGGAAAGGAAGATGGGTGTGGAGAGGGTTTTATGCTCACTGGAAGAACTTGAACCCCTTGACAACTCCGCCATTGCTAGAAAAAAGGATCTTGAGGTCTTCCTCAGATATGGAGGGCCTGCAAGGAGAGAAGACATCTGAGCCACAGGTCCTCTAGTGGAAGGCCAAGACCACAGCCACTCCCTTGAGGACAGTCATTTTGAGAGGTAGTGAAGGCCCAAGGTCTTTTAGAAACTCAGTTATAGGGTACTTAACTGTATTTCAAGTCTACAGAATCACAAAAAAACTCCACATGGCTCTGAAAACTGATGCCTAACAGGTGTGTAAAAAATGCCTTCCCCCGCCCTGGCTGGTTGGCTCAGCGGTAGAGCGTCGGCCTGGCGTGCGGGGACCCGGGTTCGATTCCTGGCCAGGGCACATAGGGGAAGCGCCCATTTGCTTCTCCACCCCCCCCCCTTCCTCTCTGTCTCTCTATTCCTCTCCCGCAGCCAAGGCTCCATTGGAGCAAAGATGGCCCGGGCGCTGGGGATGGCTCCTTGGCCTCTGCCCCAGGTGGGCGTGCCCGGTGGATCCTGGTCCGGCGCATGCGGGAGTCTGATTGTCTCTCCCCGTTTCCAGCTTAAGAAAAAAAAAAAAAATGCCTTCCCCCTTCCCCTCCTTTGGTTCACAAGTCTCAGGAAGGACTGATGCAGCTTATAGAAGGACAACCTATTAAAAGCCTAGGGTTCCAAGGAGGCCCCCACCCTGACCCATCCATGTGACACATACGGGATGTTGGAGAGGTGGAGGGTGGCTGAAGGCGGGAAAATGTTTTGGAAATTCTTGGAGCCTGGTTTTTTGAAGCGGTGCAAGGGTGAGTTCCCATAGTCCTTGGTAAGGCCCTGGTCCTCTTGGCCCTCACGGGGCAGCTGCACGTTCTGGTGCTTGGAGAGTGTGATGCGCACTGGCTTCCCATGCAGCTTGTGCCCGTTGAGGTGGCTCATGGCTAGAAATGGGGGACCCATGTGACCCAAGGCCCTAAGGCACACACCTGGTTCCCCACCCCCATCCCAGGCCAACACCCCTTACCCAGCTGGGCTTGGCTCCCGTCTGCCATCTGCACCAGGGCATTCTCCTTCTTATTGAACAAAATCTTCACCCGCTGCACATCGCCATACACGCCTTCAAAAGCGTGGGTACAGGGTCCTGAGCCTGGGATCTGCTGCCGCCTCCCCCACCAGCCCCCATGACCCACACACCCTCACAGGGCTGGCTCTTCCCGAAGGTTTGCTATTCTGCCTCTGGGAACCTGCGTCTAGTCACAGGGATGTTACCAGGAGAACTACCTTCAGCAAAAAAGTCATAAAATCCAGGAAAGGTCAATTGCCAAAAAGCCATCACTTTACATGCTACCAACACGCTTAACTCTGCGAAAGCATGCAGGGCAATAAACCATGCGTGTCTACGAAATCCAAATAAATACACAAAAACCGAAGGCAAACCAGTAATGAGGCAGAACTGCAAACTCATAGTACATCTTAGGGTGTCAAAATAACCTCAATTAAATGAAAACAAGATAATAAAAGTGTGAATGATAACATACCGAAAAGAATAAAGAGGCTTTGGGGTGTGACTCTCTTTAGAGGACAGCAGAGCAAGGCAGCGGAGGGACAGGGAAAGGGAGAGGTCAAGGAGCGAGTTGCCATCGTCCACCACGAGGAGGCAGCCCCGCAGGCGTGCAGGTTGATGGATGATGAAGTTGTCAGGATGTTAATATTCAAGGGCAGGTTGGTTTCCGGAGAGCAGGGTTTGAGGGGGAATTTTGTTTTTATTTATTTATGGTTTTGTTTTGTTTCAAGCAACAACAGGAAGCAGAAGTACCGTGCAGTCAGTTGGCAAAGAAATTCCGGATCAGAAAAAAAATTGGGAAAGGGGAAGGGGAGAAAAGAAAAAAAGTAGCAAAAAACACAGGTCAGTAAATACATAAGAAAATCCGCAGTGTTCCATCAGTCAGATCTACACACATTACTAGTCACAGGTCCACCTCGTGGAGCAGGCAGGAAAGCACCTGTCCGCACAGTGAGCAGGAGACGTTGCTGCCCCTGGGCCTTGCCCTGCTCCTGCTGAGCCCCTTGCTGGGTTCAGTTCCCCTGGAACCTGTCTCCTGCTGACTGCTGCAGGGAAAGTATAAACGCTCACACAAGCACGAGGGGTGGAGTCTGTTAGTGAGGCTTCTAGAGCATCTAACTCAGACAAGGCACCGGCCGCCCCAGGCCAAGAGATCACAGGAGTGGTCAGACAGATGAGAAAAGTCTGAAAATGCTAATTGAACATTAATCCCATCTTTCAAGAGTTAAATATTTTGAACCTTGATCTCACCCAAGTTCTCTCTGAGCCAAACTTAGCCCAGAGACAAGTGTAGGTTGGCTATTCCAGATACTGGTACTCGGACTTGTGGGGGCAGCACAGACCATGGCCCTCCTGAGCAGAGGTGTCCAGAGACCTCTTTAGACAGAGGAGTGTTTGGTTTGAAATTTTATGATTGCTTTCATGTATCGAAAACTATTTCAACTCTGAACACTATAGAATTGGACATGTAAACCAGGACATTAGGGGACAGAGCTCCCAGCATAGTGGGAAGGGAGGGGAGGGTGCAGCGAGCGCAGAGTGCGGCTGTAAAAGGACTAGCCTGTGTACGAGCTCCAGGAGTTACAAGAGCGCAACCTGCTGACAGTCTGCACTAAGACCTGAGAGCACAACTTTCCTGCTTGAGCCTCCGGAAGAACAACCTGGAAGAGCCACGTACCTCGGGGTTGAGGTTGCTGACCAGCAGGACAGAATTCCCAGCCCCTCCCAGGCCTGGAATAGCAATTCGGCCCGCTGCGGCTGCTGCTGCTGCTGCTGATGGAATGGCCAGAGGAGCCAGTGCTCCATGCACATTGGGAACAGAGAGGCCTGTAGAAAGAGAGGTGGTAAAGAGATAAGCAACAGTGCCATCTCCACCAAGAGGGGAGCGAAATCCTGCCCATCTTCATGCAAAAGGACACACACAGGAGGCTCCTGCACTCAGCCTATCCTGGCCATGTTGCCTGCTGGCTCCCTCATCCTCCTCACAGCAGACTGCACTGGGATTGGACCCGGCTACATGCGCCCAGCCCATACAGCACAAAAGCTCCAGCTCCATGAATGCAGAATTGAGCCTTGACCTTGTGTGCATGCAGGTGCCCATCACCATGCAGATGGCACACTTGGCAGGACACAGCAGGCTCATGACTGTCACATGGTCAGGCGCCCAGCCCCCAGGAGGGACGCTCAGGTGTGCCCGCCCAGCTCATGCCACTCTGCTTACCAGGACACTTAAATTCACCTACTAGGGACTCAGCCCTCCAACCACTGTGTGCACACGTCCTTGCCCGGGAGGTGCTTGAAGGAATCAGACCAGAGACTGTGCGGTTAGAGGATTCTCTGTGTGGCCCTGTCCTACGACTACCCTGTCCAGGATCCTCAGGGAACCCAGAGGCCCGCGCCCAGGAAGGTGGGCTCCCCCCATGACTGCGCCCTTCAGCTCGTGTGTCAGCAGAGCTACTGAAAGGTGTGTGGACATGCACAGTCAGCTGTGGGGACCAAGACCAAGTGTTTGAATACCTGCAGCTTGAGGAATGGCAAAGGTGGGAGGGAAACCAGCTCCTGCATACGGAGAGGCTGACATTATACCAGGTGCACCTAGAAACAAATGAGACACTAATCATCGCACCCACAACCTCCGCCACCAGAGCCGAGTGAGCCGAGCCGGCGCACCCCACACCCAGCAGGCAGGTCCAATGTCCACCTGTGTTGGGTGCTATTGCCATGTAAGGAGTGACGGGAGCCAACCTCCCTGGGCGCAGGGCGGGCATCATGGTACTCCTAGGGCCTGGGCACTGAGACTGAGCTACGCATCCTTGCCTACCACAGCAATACTGGGCACCTTGCCGGACATCTTACCAAAAGCCGCAGCCATGGTCTGGTCCAGTGAAGGCTGGCTGTCACCAGAAGGCAGGTCAGGACGGGTGTAGTCTCGGCTCTTGTCGTTGTTATACTTAACGTTGAGGCTGGTAAGCTTGGAAAAGTCAATGCGGAGTGTGCAGCAAGCGTTGTAGATGTTCTGTCCGTCCAGTGACTGCAGGGAAAGGCTGTGAGTGGCTGGGGTCCTGAGGCTTGCAGGGGGAGGGGTGGGCAGCCCAGGCAGGCATCCTTAGGGACCCACTCACCAGCTTGGCGTGCTGGGCGCTCACGGGTTCGGCATACTGCAGCAGTGCCTGGAACTGGTTGTTCTTGGTGAAAGTGATGATTTTAAGAACTGTGCCAAACTTGGAGAATATCTGCCAGAAAAAGGAAAGTCAGCCTCTGTCCAGGGCTGGATGAAAAATTGGGTACCCTGGATCATCCCACTTCACCTGGTGAAGCACGTCCAGGGTGACTGGGTAGAAAAGGTTCTCCACAATGATCCTGAGCACCGGGCTCTGGCCAGCCATCGCCATCCCAGCATCCACAGCAGCAGCCGAGGCAGCCAGCGCCAGGTTCCCTGACTGAACTGAGTTCACTGCCTGCAAGGCTGCCTGGGCCCGCTGTGGGGAAAGGGGAGGGGACAGCTGTCAGTCCCACTGCCCCCAGGCCCACACCAAGGGCCCTGCCCCACTCCAGAGGGGTCAAGGGGATAACGCACGGCCTGATTAGGTGAGCTGTCGGTCTTAAGCTCCTTGTGATTGGAAAACTGGATGTAGATGGGCTGGCCACGAAGCACAGGTGTCACTGAAGTGTAATAGTTCACCATGGTGTTGGCTGCTTCCTCTGTGTTCATCTCAATGAAGGCCTGGCAGGGGTGGGGAGGTAAGCCAGGCCCAGGCCCCTGGATAAGCCCTACATCCCACCCCTGTTGCAGCCCAGAGCCCTTCCTAGAATGGGCTCACACACCTGGTTTTTCCCTTTCAGCATCAAGAGGTTGGTGACCTTCCCAAAGGGCAGGCCCAGGGAAATGACCTCGCCCTCAGTGACATCGCTGGGGAGCTTCCGGATGTGGATTACTCTGGAGGGCACACCTGTACTTCTGTTGTCACCTTTGAACTTCTTGCTGTCATTTCCGTTTGCTGAGAAGAGGGGTGGTTTGTCAGAGCACCTTCCAGGTTCCCACACAGGAAAACTCACCCTCCCAGGTGGCCCCAAGCAGAGTGATCTCCACATCTAGTATGTCCTACCCCATGCCAACTCCCAGGAAGTGTGGTTGTTTGTGAACGGGGGCTCTAAATACAGCCAAAATCAGTTCACCCAGTGTCCTGTAGCATAGAGCACACTTGGGCACAAAGAGGAAACCCCCAGGGCAGGCAGGCACAAACGCCTCTGGTCAGCAGTTACCTGCGGAGGCTGAGTTGCTGCTCATGATAAAGGGTCCGTTTGTAACACAGGCAGAGAAGAGCTCGTCCGATCCCCGCTGGAAGAGAGGGCGCACTAGAACGGGGCTGGAAGTGGCCTGGCACATGGCTCTAGACCCTTTCCTCCCAGAATATCCCGCTGCTCAGACTTGAAGAGACTGCCCTGCACTGTGCCTGTCCCGCCTCAAGATGGCCTCGTGGACTTCCTGAATCCCCAGATGTGGCTGCTTTTCCAAAGTGGAGGCTGTCACCAAAGGAGACTTGCAAATCACTCTCATCTCCTGGTAATGGGGGACCCTTCTGGGGTCTGTGAACAGGCCTCAGGTCAGGTGCTCCAATGGCAGAACCAGCTAGCCACCCTGAGACTGGTGGACAGTCTTCAGCTATCACAAAGCTACTTGCAAACTTGAGAACAAAGTCCCCTTGTCACACTGCAGCTACTCCCTTGGCCTATTTTCCAGCTGTGTAAGGACACCTGAGCTGCAGCCTCATCCCTCACTGACTAGAAACTCTACCTCTCCGTCAGTCGGTGACATTCTCCAGTGACTGCACAATGACCAAGAAAATGGGGGCTGAGAACAGCTCAAGCACTGCATGTCTGCAGGTGGGTTCCTGTCACTTCTGACCTGTTTTTTTCCCCAAAAAACAATTTGATTACTTCTATGGGGTAGACAGAGCTATGGCAGGGCTTCACCAATAAGACCAGGACCAAAACTGGCAACCAGGGCAGACTGTCCCGGGCCCTCAACCTCAGCTCCTGTCAAGCCAACAGCAGACACAAGAGACCAGCTCACCTGGGCCTTTACAACCTTGCCCTCTTTTTCAAACCGCGTTTCCCAAGTACACCTTATCTCTGCCCTGCCTCCAAACTGCCAATTTAGTTGTTACTCGAACAAGTACAACCATCACAGGACTACCATGTGGCCACCAGTCTTCCCCCAGCAGAGCTGAGGTGCCCTAGAAGCCCTCAGAACCTTTGCCCTGCCACAGGTGGCTGTCAAGACCTACTAAAGGGAGCCAGGGAGGTATACAAACTGCTCTTTGAGGAGATCAGGAATGGCTATACCACCACTAGCTCCCTGTTGTGGGCATGTGTCCCCCTCATTCTGAATCTGTGGTTGGGCCAGCACCCACAATTACAATGCAGACCCAGGCCCATAGCGCATGGCTTATAATGGAGGCTGCTCAAACCCAGTGCTTCAAGGGAAGAAATAAGTGGTTAGACTGCTGGTCTCTGAGGGCTGGGGTCTAATACAAAGTGAAATGTCTTGCGGCTGACTCAGTTGTCTCCCTGAGTGGACACCTGGTGCTTCAGAGCTCAGCACTATAGGCACACAAGACTTGGTGTGGACAAAGCCACCAAGCAGAGTACACCCCAGGCCCAGAATATCCCGCTGACACCAAAGGTAGGTGAATTCCACCTGTATAAGACACAGGATAGTCGCTTCCTATTTCTAACCGGGAACTCTGACCCATGCCCGTCCCCCTTTAGGCTCATAAAGGTGCCTCCCCCAGCGCTGGACACAAGCCAGGTACCATGTGGCTTCCATGTGCTGACTGCACAACCATAAAAAAGGGCATCTTGACTGCTCAGACCAGCGCCAGGCAGGGCTTTTGAGTGGCAGCATTCTTGGCTCTCATTGCGTTCCCATGGGAGATGGCCTGTTGCTCCCACATCATCTATGAGGCAAACTGTGATTACTTGTCTATGCACTTCTCCAAGCCCTTTCCCTCCCGAATACAGGCCTGGTCAGCTAAGTAGCCCCTCCCCAGAAAGCACAGGGACACCCTGGTGCAGGCAGTGACCAAGCAGCTCAGAAGGGGACTGCCCACTGGGGCAGAAACCCTTAAGGGCAAAACTGTGGAGGGACACAGGCCAGATCAGATGCTGAGATTTCCCAAAGGCCTTCTGACTTGGGCACAGCCATAGTGAGGTCATGACCAGAGTGAAACTAAGAGAACAATCCAACTGCCTTTAGAGAGACAATCCAGCGGATGGTTCTTTTTAGAGTAGACACTTGGGGAGATCCCATAGTGCTTTTCAATTGAGCATCTACTAGAAAAGCCCAAGCTGTGTGCTTCCTGCGGGGAACAAGGAATGCCTGCTCCCGACAAACGGCGTGTAGGGGGAACCGTTGCTTTTTAAGCAATAGCTTAGCATCATTAACCTCTGGACACCTCTAACTTAAGGCACAGTTTGTTCTCAAGCTGGGGTGATTGTCAGTGGTGCCCGGAACCCAACTGTGCTGCCCTCCTGGTGGGCTGGGGTACAGGTACTAGGCTGTGGTGGTAGAGCCAAGTGGTGCCTCCCTGAGAGCGTAGGGGTTTATCCTGTGCAGGTCTGAGTCTGAAAGCAAGTCCCCTGGGGCCAGTCAGGTGGAGTTAGCCAGAGGGGCCACTTCAAGGACAGCCCCAGGCAGAGCTGCTCCAGCTAGAAATGGGCAAAGTCAGGCCAGACATTTTCTGTGGTTAAAAAACGCTTCAGATGAAAGTCTCTTTCCCTCCTCCCACCACTGAATAAACAGGTTTTATCTGCAAGAAGATCAGGACAGAGGGAGTGGAGACAAGATTTCGGAAAAACCGAAACCGGCCCACTGACCAAGCCACCTGCAGTGGACTCCCCAGGTCCCAGTCTCCACCAGGGCACCAGGCCCTCCATGGAGGCCTCCTTTTTGAGGTTCACACAAGCCTGGTCCTCACCTGAAGGGAGGGGAAGACTACCATGGCCCCAACACCCTGTGGAGGTAGCAGCTGCCAACTCTGCCCTTTCTACAGCTTAAATGTCCAAGTACTAGGTAGGAAGAGCACATAAAGGAATTGTAACGCCTCTATTTTCCTTTATCTTAAAAGAAAAAAACCACTGGGGTTTTCAACCCCAAAAGTATTTGAACCGTGATGGCATCAAAGGTAGCCCCTCTGCACCCTCCTACCCCACCAGCCACCCCACGAACTGCTTGTAGTACAATTAGATTTCGACTTTTTCTATATCAAACCAAGAGTACTTATACTTAGAACACTGGGCAGATATCCTCAGTCCCAATCACACATCCTAGGACTCTCTCCAGGGCAAGGAGGAAGCGTCCCAAACTAAAGCCCAACATGCATTTACCATTGAAGGACCACCCAACCCACATTGCTGGAAATGCAGACACTCTAATGGACTGGATGCAAGTAGGACAAAGGAAAAGTGTCTGAAGAATAACAACCAGCCTGCAATCCTTTTGCCCCTTGCAAACTGTAGACCACAAGAGCACTGCTGTTTGAAGGAAGCCCTAGTATTCAGAGAAGGAGGGAAGGGCCCACATAGCACCAGATCAGAGGCCACAACAACTAACAGGATAGCAGAGTCGGCAATGCCTACCTTTGTACCAACTGCTATGTCTGGGACAATGCTGTAAAGAGAGAGAGAAAGGAGACCGTTAGCAGGTGTACTACAGCAGCTGGGCTCCCAGAACAGACCCGCCAGTGAAGGGCCTCTCTAGCTACACATTTCTCCCCACCCCTGGCCCCATTTGAGGTCCTCGGTTAACTAATAAGCTTGGGGCAGGGAACTGAGCTGTCATCCATTTAATCTCAACTTGAAAAGGAGCCATCATTGTCCTCCAGCTCCCCTCCCTCCCAGCAGGACCCCAGACAAAGACACCCCCTCCAAAAGCCCCAGGAGGGACACTTGATGCTTGTTGTTAAAGGCTGAAGTGCTGTTGTCTGCTTTCTAAAAACTAGAATCGCCTGGAGAACGATTTTTTCAAGCTGGGAAGGAAGGCCAGTGAGAAGGCAACTCACAAGGCCCTGAGGTCAGCTTCACAAGGGGACTCAACAAGGGAACTCTGTTCAAAGAATAGCAGACTGGCTCAGAGCAAGGAGACAACAGAGAGACAAATAATCAGATGAAATTAACACAAGTGGCCCTGGCCAGTTGGCTCAGTGGTAGAGTATCAGCCTGGCGTGCGGGAGTCCTGGGTTCGATTCTCAGCCAGGGCACACAGGAGAAGCGCCCATCTGCTTCTCCACCCCTCCCCCTCTCCTTCCTCTCTGTCTCTCTTCCCCTCCGGCAGCCAAGGCTCAATTGGGGCAAAGTTTGCCCGAGCGCTGAGGATGGCACTATGGCCTCTGCCTCAGGCGCTAGAATGGCTCTGGTTGCAACAAAGCGATGCCCCAGAAGGGCAGAGCATCGCCCTGTGGTGGATCCTGGTCAGGTGCATGCAGGAGTCTGTCTGACTGCCTTCCCATTTCCAGCTTCAGAAAAATACAAAAATAAATAAATAAATAACACAAGTTACTCATCAACCTGCCTCAGTGTGACTGGACTTTCTCCCTGCCCCAGGCCCAGCTCAGGAAGGCCAGGAGAAACCTTGACTACTAAGGTTCCAGCAGTCTCTTAGTAAAGCAGGAGTGTTCAGTCAGGCCCAAGGCACCAGGCCTCCATGGAGGCCTCCTTCTTGGGGTGCACACAAGCCTGGTCCTCACTTGAGATGAGGGGCTGAGAGTCTGCAGGCCTCAACTACAGATTCAGTACAAACAAAAAAATCCTCCAAGGGCTTCTACATAGCAAATGTAAACAGTCCTCAATGACTCATGGAGAGGAACTTAGCAACGCCCCCCCCTACCAGGTAACCTGGCTTAGAGGTCTGTGACCAGAGCTTCCCATGATGTCACACAAAGATGTTCCCCTCACCCAGACATGGAAAGGATGGTCTCAGAATGGGTAAAAGGCCCTGGAGCAGCACCCTACACCAGTGGTCCCCAACCCCTGGGCCGGGGACCAGTACCGGTCCGTGGGCCATAGAGACAGAATAAATAACTTACATTATTGCCATTTTATTTATATTTAAGTCTGAACGTTGTTGTTGTTTTTTATGACCAGATTCCCTCTGTTACATCCGTCTAAGACTCACTCTTGACGCCTGTCTCATAAGTTCGACAATTATATTTTAAAATACCACAGTTTTTACACTGGTTGCATAATTTTATTTTGTGCATTTATCCGTCCCACCCTAAAGGCCGGTCCGTGAAAATATTTTCTGACATTAAACCGGTCCGTGGCCCAAAAAAGGTTGAGGACCACTGACCTACACCATTACCCCTTTGCTTCTGCCCTCAGAAAAGTTCAAGGCACTGACTCCCACCTTCGACACAGCATGACTCCAAGAGCTATATTATAGTCCTACCATCTGCAGTGCTCAATGGCTCATTCTAACCCATTACACCTCTACTGAAAGGCCTTCATCTCTTCACTGTAAGAAAAGATTATGGGCTAACATCAAAAAGTTTTTAAAACCTATGAAGCCAAGGAAAAACTCAAAAACAAACAAAAAACCCAAAAACCAAAAGAATGAAAAACATGCAGCTTCCCCTCTGCTAACCCAAGACAACTCACTGCTTCCTACTCCTTGGGAGGGCTGCTCAGGAGCAGGAAGTTTTACATAAAATGTCCCTTCTTGGTCCTGGCAGCCCAGTTGGTTAGAAAGTCCTCTGGTTGCAGGTTCCATCCCCTGGGAGGGAACATACCAGAAGCAACCAATGAGCGCACAACTAAGTAAAACAATGAATGAATGCTTTTCTTTTGTCTCTGTCTCTCTAAAACCAATCAGTATGGCCAGTGGTGGCATAGTAGACAAGAGTGTCGACCTGGAACGCTGAGGTCAGTTTAAAAACTCTGGTCTTACCTAGTCAAAGCATATACAACAAGCAACAAGGCAAACAATGAACAACTAAAGTGAAGCAAGCTCTTGTGATACTCTTGCAAGCTCTCTGTAAAATCAATAAAAATAAAGTCTTTAAAATAAATTAATTAATTAATTAAATTTCTTTAATGGCCTCTCTTAAAAAGGTTCCCAAACCTTCCAAAGAACAGGTTTGGCCTGGCTGCCTAGGTAACACCACGTCATCCAAAAGAGGCTGCAAATGGAATCAAGCCCCCAAGCCACACTTAAGAGGGTGAAACATTGAAACACTCCCTCAACAGTCATCCCTTTAGGGAAGCAAAACAGGAGCACTGGTCTAGACAATGGAGAAAAGGCTTTTGCCCACTTTCCATCGATATTTCCTTGAAGGGCTCCCTTCCATACACAAACACTAAGATTTCCCCACAGGGCCCCTAAGTACCCACTAGTTTGCATCCACAACCCAGGCCCAGTGGCTTGGTAAGGGATTCTCTGGGAGAGCCATCCCAACCCGGAGGTGGACTTGATACTGTATTCCTCATGCCCCAGCAGTTTTTCTTAAAGACTGAAAAAAAACCTATCATTTTAAAACCCAAGGCATAGAGGCAGAGAGTGACCCTCTAGGCATTTCGACCAGCCTCCCTCCAGACCTAGGGAAGGAGAGCTTTCCAAGCTACATATGAAAAGTTAACCAAGACTGTCTATAGAATTTTCAGGCTTTTTAAAAATCAAAACCTAGCCCTCCCAAGGGGAAATGAAAACTAGGCTAACTCGCAGGAGGAAAAAACAGTTTAAAGTTAGTTTCATTTTTAACATTCTATTATTTTTCCCCAGACCAAAAACGTTTGCAAGTGTCTCCACACTGGGCAAACTCATGTCTCTGGCTAACAAAACACAGCTTTGTGCGTTGGCACTCTACCTCAATGTTAAAATAATTAAGTCTCTGTAGTTTAAAATCTACTTAACAAGACTGCGGGGATAGCTCAATTCGAAAAGTGGATTATCCCACCTCCCCTCGCCCCAGTTCTCTCGCCTCCGTCCCGGAGCCGATTGCCCGTACACCCAGGGCCCCTTCCCTCTTTCAAAGTGGCCGGCCAGCCGACTACACTGCCCGAAGGCTCAGGGTCCGGTCGTTCCGACCCACGTGGGTCGCTCCGCGGGATCTAGGGCTTGGAGTTCCACGACCCGGGTGAACCAGTGCATGTTAAAGTACTCCCGGACAGAATCCTGGGCTAGCGTTAACAAAGAAGACGCGAGGGTCGCTCCTCGGCATCCCAGGCCCTGGGGCTGGGACTGGACTGGAATTGCGGCCGGTCTTTGTGGGAAGCCCGGGGAGGGGCCAGTGGAAGGCGGGGGAGGGCCCGCGCCCTTCCGGGAAGGAGGGCGGCGTCTCCCGGCCGCGCCCGGGACGGCCTTGGGCGGGGGAGGCCCAGAGCGGAGTCGGCACGGCGGGAAAGGCCGCGCACGCGCACTGGAGCAGGAGAAAGCGTGAGAAAAGCTGCGCACGCGCGCGTGGGGGGCAGAACGGGGAGCGGAAAGGGCCACACAGGGAGCGAAAGGGGTACGGGTAGCCGGAAGGGCCATATGAAGAGAGAAAAGGTGGCGCGGGCGGGGGACCGACGGGAAGGGCCGCGCGGCCGCCGCGTGCGTTCGGTACCAGTGACGGAGACCAAAAACAAGCATGGCGGAGGGAAAGGCTGGTCTCGGCCGACCCTGGCCCAGAAGATGTGGGCAGTCTCATGCCTCTAGCAGCTTTCCCCGCGACCGAGAGAAGGGGAGGGAACCCGTAGTTGCCCGTAGGCCTGGGGTGGAACGACAGGCTGGTCGTCGTTCCGACGAGGCCCAGGCGGCTGCAAGAGGAAAGCTGGAGCGCGAGAAGGCAAGCGGGAAGCCCGAGCAAGCACGACTCACCCGTCCATTGCACACACAGGAGACCCGCGGGGGACGGAGTGGAGGCGCCGGAATAGCAGGAACCAACCCAACGGCTCCGAGTTATAGACTCACAAAATGGCGGAGACGCCTGAACACGTCCCTCGCGCGCGCTGCCCATTGGCTCCCGCTGCTCAGGGGGGCGGGGAGATAGCTGCTGGCCCCCGCCAGCGCCTCTCGATGGCTAGGAGGCGCTCGAGGGGGTGGAGCCTAGGGGAATGGCTGGCAACCATTGGAGGAAATGGCCGTCCGTCAGAGCTCAAGGCGGAAATGGCTCTTGGCATGGGGAAAAGCAGAAAAGGGGGGATCACGTGACAAAGCCTGAGCTAGTGATCGAACCGCCTTCAAGCGTGGGGACTTTGCGGAAGAAGACATCTTGAGAGTGGGTACGTGGCGAGTCAGGAGGCGGGAAAACGTGCTTCCCCCAGGCTGCCGCCATCTTGCAAACGGGCAGCGGGCAGTATTCGTCCACCTCCCGCGTGAGAGTAAAGGAAGATGCGTTGCCATCTTGGAGTCGGGCAGGACTCCTATGAGGTTCCATCTTGTTTGTGGGCACGTGGCAGAAAAGTCTTATTCAAATTAAGATATTATTCCTAGGTTAGCATTGGGGGAGGTGGGGGTCTTGGCAAGGGACGCTTAACACGTCCCAGAAGCGCCGGTGCTCAATTCCCACTGCTTGGTCAGTGAGTCTGCAGACGCGATGTGGTCAGGGATCGCCCGACCGTCCTTTGTCTCAGAGTTGGGAAGGCTGAGTGCAGTCGACTCCTTGGCAGGAGAGATGGGGAAACTGAGGCCCAGGGTGCACGGGGGACCTCTCTCGCCCTCCACATGAGGAATCTGAGTCCCAGGACACAGAAGGGATGCCGCCCACCTAGCACACTAGGAAAATGACGCCGGGGTGAGGCGCACTGGAGACGTCATCCACCCTGTACACGGGGAAACAGTCCAGGGCGCAGAGAGCAGAATCCTATCATCATGGGACATTCAGAACCGGGTGTGTCTACATCCCAGCAGCAGGAAAACGCCCTAAACGTTTTCCAAGGAACGCTGATTCCAAGAGTTGAACAAGGTTGTGGTAACAGCATTGCCCCTTGGAGAGGTGAAGGAAAACCAGGGCCAGCTGGATGGAGGGGTGGTTCACTTGAGATCTGAAAGACCAGAGCCAGAAAAGACTGCGTGTAGGTTGAGTCCCCCAGCTCTTTGCTGGAAGCACCAAGAGCCAGTGGGCATTGCAGGCTCTGTAAGATTCCCATTGCGGAGTAGAAGTTCAATGAACAGAGGAAGCTGTTGTGATTATAGTTTGCTATATTGTGTCTGTGCTGAAAAAAGGGATTTTTAATTGGAACCAGCCTAGAGAGGGGAAAGCAATACATTTCTCTTTTCCGTGCCTCTCGGGTTAGTTTCATTTCATCAGCAAGTGCCGTAGTCCTGGCAACAGTACTATCAGGGCCTGGCAGCCCTGGACACGGCCCAGGAGTCTTGGATCCGGAGGGCTGCTACAGATTAGGGACAGCCGCTGATTTTTGCAGAGCCTCTTTCTCTATGGTCCTTGGTCCTCTTCCCACTCGGGGATATCTGAAGCCCCAGAATCACTAATCAGCACTGTCCAGGTGGATTCGTGGATTTGCTCCCTCCTGGACTCCCATCCAAGGTCTGATTTAGGTACCATCAGGACCAGCTGCTCATCTGTTGGTGACCAGTGCCAGGGTAGCCCACCTCTCCCACTTTTGACATCAGGTGGGAGGGAAGGAGACATGTGAGTGTCACAGCCCCAGGGAGAAGAGGGGCAGCTGACATTGGTGGAGGTCTATACCATCAGAATTGTATTATAACCCACTTCTGAGCATGGCCTTCCTAAAGCACCTGTCTTGCTCAGAGACCAAGCCCAAGTCAACCTTGCAGCCTCACAGGCCCCACACCACTGGCCACTTTTCTGGTTTCTGACCTCTTTTACACAGGCCTCCTTTGTGTGGCTGATCTCTTCTGGGAGGTTCCCCAAGCCTATATAACTCCCTCATATTCTGAAGGCTTCTGAAATCAAGGTGTCAACAGGGCCATGTGCCCTCCAGAGGCTCCAGGGAAGGAGCCTTATACTGCCTCCAGCAGTTTCTAGGGGCTCTAAGTCTCAGTTGTAGGCACATCACTGAATTTGTGATCACATGCCATTTTCTCCCTTATCCTCTCTGTCCCTTTTCTGTGTGTCTCTAAAAGGGACATTTATTGGAGTTAAGTCCTACGAGGAAGATCTCGCTTCAAACCCTTAACACCTGCAAAAACCCTTTTTCTAAATAAGGTCGTACTTACAGGCTCAGGAATTAGGAATGTGAATATAATGTTTTGGGGCCCCCCAGTCAGCCCATGACGCCATCTGAAACTTGGACAAAAGACAAAAGGCTGCTGGCAAGGCCTTCATGATTGCAGCAGGCTCCCCAGGGGCTTCATGGTCAACAAGGCTTAGAGCTCGGTATTGACAGATCCTTGCCCCTCATTTATTTAGGGACAGGCCAGCCTCCTGGTTTTGTCTTCCTTTTTCTTCTCCTGCTTTCTCCCATCCTAATCTTGCCTGCCAGCTGCTTCCCTCATGAATGATTCAGGATGAGAGCGCCTGCCCACGTGCTCACCTTGCAATTGTTTGATAATTTTGAAAATGATACTCCATGGCAGGAGCAAGGGAGGTGGGTGGGAGCCAGATGAGGGTGGAGGGCTGGTATCCTGGGCTCTGGTGGGAGGGACCTTCAGGGCCTCAGTCCTCTCCTCACATCAGATGGGATTTGGGGGGATAGTGCCTCAGTTTATCCCTTTGTCAAACAGGGACAGGTCTAGGCCGATCCTTCTTTTCCTCCCATGGACTTACCTTCCTGTGAATGGAGATAGCTTAATAGTTTTGGATCTAGTCACGTTTGTTTATTCATTGCCTTGATTACAAAAGCCATGTGAGGTGGTTCCAGGCCTTGGACAAGTAACTCCACACCTCCCCTCCTTTTAAAGGCTTTACATTATCTTTGACCTTTTTTCCACATTTCTTTTAGCTGAGCTGGAGAGTTGGGAGGTGGGATCAAAGAGGCTACTCCCAGCCCCTCCACACTGAAGCCCCTTCCCCCACCCCAGCTGGGTGGCCTGGAGCCACTCCTGGACTTTCTGAAACTCCCTCTGGCCTAAGAATATTCTGAATCTGCCTCTAGCCTAGGTCCATCATGGAATAGCAGACTCCAGACTTTGATTCAGTCCCCATCCTCCAGTTAGCCCCAGGCCTCTTCCTCTACCATCCCTGCCAGGCACTGTCCAGCCAGCAGGACCCTGTCTGGGGAGGAGGATCCTCAAGGTGCTTCCCTTGAATTGTCATGGTCACCTCTAAGGGTCTTATCCTAGACCAGGGGTCCCCAAACTTTTTACACAGGGGGCCAGTTCACTGTCACTCAGACCATTGGAGGGCCGGACTATAAAAAAAACTATGAACAAATCCCTATGCACACTGCACATATCTTATTTTAAAGTAAAAAAACAAAATGGGAACAAATACAATATTTAAAATAAAGAACAAATTTAAATCAACAAACTGACCAGTATTTCAATGGGGACTCTGCTCCTCTCACTGACCACCAATGAAAGAGGTGCCCCTTCCGGAAGAGCGGTGGGGGCCGGATAAATGGCCTCAGGGGGCCGCATGCGGCCCGCGGGCCGTAGTTTGGGGACCCCTGTCCTAGACCCTACATCCTGGGCTCAGCCTTTCCCCTCGCCCAGCCCTAGGCCCTCAGGCCATCTACAAACTCACTAGCCCTTATCCACGCAAACCAGCCTGGCTTGCCCCTCCCCCCAGGAACCCACCCTCTCCCTGGGCCCTGTCCCTGAGCTAGAGCTGGTTTCCACCTCTAATGCCACCCCACCCCCAGCCTGATCCAGGCCTGCTGGGAGCTCAGCTAGTGTTGGGAGTCTCCCAGTTTTTTTTTTTAACTTTTTTATTTTTTTAATTTTATTTATTCATTTTAGAAAGGAGAGAGAGAGGGAGAGAGAGAGAGAAACAGAGAGAGAGAAGGGGGGAGCAGGAAGCATCAACTCCCATATGTGCCTTGACCAGGGAAGCCCAGGGTTTCGAACCAGCGACCTCAGCATTTCCAGGTCAACACTTTATCCACTGCGCCACCACAGGTCAGGCACGAGTCTCCCAGTTTTAACTCTTTAATCCTCTGAGTGTAAAGTACTATTATTTTCTTTTTCCCAGCCCAGAGAGGTTGAGTCCACTGCCTGAGCCTCTCAGCCTGTAGGATGCCCGCAGGGTTTGACTCAGGCTGCTCTGCTTTCCTGGGGGCTATTAATCTGACTTGTCCAACAAAGGGTTCATGTAGAGTGACCGTCTGACCAAGTGAGACTTCTCCTAGGTATGTGCTCAAGAGAAATAAAACTCACATTCACACAAACACTTGTACAAGCATGTTCACAGCAGCCCAAAAGTGGAAAGAACCTGAGTGGGGACGGATGAATGAACAAGCACAATGTGGTCCATCCTCACAGTGGAATATTACTTGGACATGAGAAAGAATGAAGCACTGACACTTACCATAAAGTCTTCAGGGCCCTTGTCCCTATGATTCCTCAGGGCTGACACTGACCCTGATCCCCTGGCCACTATGCTGATCAGCCTTCTCCACTGGGAAGTCCCTAGCCGAACTGTTCTCTTAGGAGGGGGTTGCCATGTGCAGCCTATGAAGAGCGGTGGGCCAGGGGTGTTTCAAGTGGTCGTAGTGGAGACACAGACCATGGGCCCAAATGGCCCAAGGTCATGTTAGGGCTCCTGCTGGGCACTGGGCTGGGCTTCAGAAAGCCTGGGCCTCAGGGAAGATGGATAATAAACATAAAACTGAGGGCAGCAAACATCAGCAGGCGACTGCAATGGGCCCTGCAGGAAATGGCCAGAGAGAAAAGTAGAAAGGGGCTGGGACGGATTAGGGCAGCCTTGCTGAAGAGCTTCATTTAATTTGAGGGGGGCGGGCCGGCCACTGGAGAGCTAAGCCAAGCGTGGAGGAGAGAACCACAAGGGCCCTGTCATGGGTTGAGTCAGGTCCCAAAGGACATGTCCGTGTTCTGACTCCCAGCATCCATGTGAGTGGGACCTTGCTTGGAAATAGGGTCTGTGCAGGTGTAATTAGTTAAGATGGGGTCACACTGGAGTTGGGTGGCCCTAATGACTGGTGTCCTTATAAGAAGAGGGAAATTTGCACACAAATGGGGAGATCACATGACAAGGGAGGCAGAGGCTGGAGTGATGAGGTCACCCACCCAGGACACCGAGGTTACCAGCAACACTAGCAAGATACCCACTCACAACTCCAGAAAGAACCAGCCTGCTACCACCTTGGTCCCAGATTTCTGGCCTGAACATGGAGAGAGTAAATGTATATTATTTTAAGTCACCCAATTCATAGTTCTTAGTCATGGCAGCCATAGGAAACTCATTCTGCTTTCAAGAAGTGTGGCCAGGTGGGTAGACAGTGGTTGTCCCGCCCGGGCTGGCAGCTTCCCCTGTTGACAGGAAAGTTGGCTTGCTTCCATGGCCCTTGCAAAATTTATGAAAAGGAAGATGTCTTGATAGGGAGAGGGAACGTGAGCTGAGCTGTAAATGATCCCATGACCATCTGTTCACTCAACTGCCTGCCTGTCCACAGGGTCATGGGGCCATGAACACTGGCCAAGATGGGGCCAAGCAGGGGCTCTGGGCTACCCAGTGTGTCCTGACCAGGGCAGGTGCACAGACCCCAGTCCTCACTCACCAGGGAGTAGGGACCCTAGCCCCATCTCGGTCACTGCAGCGGAGCCTTTACTACATACAATAAAGCAACTGTTCTCACTGGGAGATTCTTTTTGCCCTGTTGGATACTGGGCAATGTCTGAGGACATCTGTGTTTGTCACACTGGAGGGTGCTCTGGCACGGATTGGGTGGGCACCAGGGATGCTACTCAACATCCCACAATGCCTAGGATGGCCACCCACAGAGAGTGACTGGCCCAGTGTCAGCTGAGTTTAAAACCCTCAGTTCTCTGCAGATGACCCCCCAGAAATTAGACCACACCGTGGGAGAACCTGGAATCCTGGTTAGAAGCTAATTCTGGAAAGATCCAGGCACAGAGGAAAGAATGTGTCACCGGCAGGGAAATAAGACTTCAAGACGTAAGGAAGGAGCAGCCTTGCTTTTCATAACAGATAACATATGAAACCCAAGATAGCCAGCCTCATGGTGGTGAGATTGCTGGCATCAATAGTTTATAACAGGAACAGACACTTAATCTCAAGTCTCAGTCAGCCGGTTTGGATGGCCTCAGAGCCACCTGCCATGTTGAGGCTCCTGACAATCCACCTGGGGTCAGTCCTCATCCCAGTCTGAACACACAAGCATTTGGTGCGCTGGCTCCACAGAAACCACCTTTTCCCGGAATGGAGACACTGTGTCATCAATTTGTTCTTGTTTTGATGGGCCAAGGGGTGGAGGCTGCTTAGGTGCTAATCCAAAAGGAGTTTCTGCTCATAGCAGCCTGGGAGGGTAGGAGGAAGGATAAGGGGCTGTGGCCACTGGCTCCAAGTTCCTTTGTAGTTCTGAATAGACATTTCTGCAGAGAAGGTGGACAAATGACCTACAGGACCATGAGGAGATGCTCAGTACCATGAGCCATGGAGAAAATGCTGGCCAAACCCACAGTGATATGGCACCTTATACCCATAGAATAGCCACTGTTCGCATGTTGGTCATAGGGGTGGACAAAGATTTGGAGAGGTTGAATCCCTAGTCCACAGCTGCTGGGCTGGGAAACTGTTTTCCACAATGGCAGTTCCTCCAAAGGGTAAACATGTAGTTCACTGTCTAACCAGCAATTTCATCTTCCAAGAGAAATCAAAACACACATCCACATAAAACTACCCAAACGTTCACAACAGCATGGTTCACAACAGCCACAAGGTGAGAACAATGGATGTCTATCAATGGATGAATGTGGTCAGTCCATGGATTGGAATATTACTTGGCTGTGAAAAAGAGTGAAGTACATACACTCCAACATAGATGAACCTTGAAAACAAGGCAGTGAGAGATAGCAGACACAAAAGGCCACACAGTATTTGATTCCCTTTATGTGACATGTCCAGAACAGGCAATCCCACAGAGAAAGGAAGTGGATAAGTGGTTGTTGGGGCCTGGGGAGGGGCATGGGTGACTGCTGTTGGGGATAGAGATCTTTCTGAAGGAGGACTTTTTAAAAAATTATTATTGATTTGAGAGAGAGAGAGAGATAGAAAGAAACATTGATTTGTTGTTCCACTGATTTATGCATTCCTTGGTTTTTTGGTGTTTTTTTTTACAGAGACAGAGAGAGGGATAGATAGGGACAGACAGACAGGAACAGAGAGAGATGAGAAGCATCAATCATCAGTTTTTCCTTGCAACGCCTTAGTTGTTCATTGATTGTTTTCTCATATGTGCCTTGACTGTGGGCCTTCAGCAGACCGAGTAACCCCTTACTCGAGCCAGCGACCTTAGGTCCAAGCTGGTGAGCTTTGCTCAAACCAGATGAGCCCGTGCTCAAGCTGGCAAGCTCGGAGTCTCGAACCTGGGTCCTCTGCATCCCAGTCCGACGCTCTATCCACTGCGCCACCACCTGGTCAGGCTCCTTGGTTGATTTTTGTATCTGACCTTACCGGGGATGGAACCCACGACCTTGGTGTATGGGGACAATTCTCTAACTAACTGAGCTATCAGGCCAGGGTAGAAGATTTCTTTTTGTTCCTGAGGCATTTCTACATATTTTTCTTACTGAGTTTAAAATGTATGTATGCTAAATTCCCATTGTACACAATTAGATAACTAAATAAAACTAAAAATTACCTGTAAACTCTGCCCCCTGCAAGTCAACAATAACCACCTTTAATATCAGAGGCCTTCCTTTTATATTTCCTATGTCTATTTATCTTGTGTGGAAAATGAGTGGACATGTAAATGTAGGTATGTGTATATGTACATGTCTGTCTATATATGTATACCATATACATATTTATATATACACATTTAACTTTTTTTTGGTATTTTTTTCTGAAGTAAGAAGCGGAAAGGCAGTCAGACAGACTCCCACATACGCCCGATCAGGATCCACCCGGCATGCCCACCAGGGGGTGATGCTCTGCCCATCTGGGGCATTGCTCTGTTGCGGCTGGAGCCATTCTAGCACCTCAGGCAAGGCCACGGAGCCATCCTCAGCGCCTGGGCCAACTTTGCTCCAGTGGAGCTTTGGCTGTAGGAGGGGAAGAGAGAAACAGAGAGGAAGGAGAGGGAGAAGGTTGGAGAAGCAGATGGGCACTTCTCCTGTGTGTCCTGACTGGGAATCACACGCTGGGCCAATGTTCTACCGCTGGGCCAACCAGCCAGGGTCTACACATTTAACTTTTTAAAAAATTTAATTCATTGATTTTAGAACAAGAGGAAGGTAGAGAAAGAGAGACAGAAACATTGACCTGTTCCGATATGTGCCCTGACGAGCATTGAACCCACAACCTTTGTGTCTCAGGATTTTTTTTTTTTTTTTTTTTACAGGAACAGAGTCAGAGAGAGGGATAGATAGGGACAGACGGACAGGAACAAAGAGAAATGAGAAGCATCCATCATCAGTTTTTCCTTGCGACACCTTAGTTGTTCACTGATTGCTTTCTCATATGTGCCTTGACCGTGGGCCTTCAGCGGACTGAGTAACCCCTTGCTCAAGCCAGCGACCTTGAGTCCAAGCTGGTGAGCTTTTTAAAAATTTTTTACAGAGACAGAGAGAGTCAGAGAAAAGGATAGATAGGGACAGACAGACAGGAACAGAGAGAAATGAGAAGCATCAATCATTAGTTTTTCACTGTGACACCTTAGTTGTTCATTGATTGCTTTCTCATATGTGCCTTGACTGCAGGCCTTCAGCAGACCAAGTAACCCCTTGCTCAAGCCAGCGACCTTGGGTCCTAGCTGGTAAGCTTTTTGCTCAAGCCGGATGAGCCCTCGCTCAAGCTGGCGACCTCGGGGTCTTGAACCTTGGTCCTCTGCATCCCAGTTCGACGCTCTATCCACTGCGCCACTGCCTGGTCAGGCTGTGTCTCAGGATTTCAGGTTTGGTTTTTTTTGGATTTCAAGTTTTGTTTGTTGGTTCGTTATTGATTTTTTTTAGAAAGCGGGGAAGGAGAGAGAGAGAAGAGAAAGGAAGAGAGGCGTGGGAAGCATCAATTCATAGTAGTTGCTTCTTTTTTTTTTTTTTTTAGTAGTTGCTTCTTGTATGCGCCTTGACCAGGCAAGCCCAGGGTTTTGAACCAGCAACCTCAGCATTCCAGGTTAATTTTTTATCCAGTGTGCCACCACAGGCATGTCTGGATATTATGTTCCAAACAACCGAGCTATCTGGCCAGGGATATATATATACACATATATAATACCAATGCTAATAATTTTTAAACATTGGTTAAAAACTTAGTATCATTGTAACCAATTCATGCACCCCTGGAAGAATATAAAATGAACATGCAAAGCTAGCTCCTCAGCCCTATTTCTTGCATATTCCTGCTGTTCCAAGTTCATGCTGTTTGCTCCCAGAAGTTTCCAGGCCTATTTTCCACAACTGAAGTGCATGGGGAGGGTGGAGGGGGTGGGGATTGGGGGGGGTACATTTTTATGTTTTGTAAGGTGGCTCCCAACTGCTATGCATCTTTTATCCTTTGAGTTTTAAATGGTTCTCAGTCCTTTTGTATTCATTTTTCCATGATGTATTTTGCATTTAACAACCAACTTAGTTTCCCACATTAGTATAGCAAAACATTTAAAAACAGAGCTGAAGAGGAAACAAATGTCCCCAATAATCCAGAGGGAACGAACAAGTGTTAGTGTGTTAGAGGGTGTTACATTGAGCAGGAACTTTGAATTTTATTTTGTAAATTTATTCTGTTCACCAAACTGAGACGGGGTAGCCAGGCCAAGTTAGAGCATCTTTCTGATACGCCAAGGTTGTGGATTTGATCCCTGGTCAGGGCACACACAAGAGTCAACCAATGAGCCTAACCAGGCAATGGCGCAGCGGATAGAGTGTCAGACTGGGACACAGAGGACCCAGGTTCAAAACCTCGAGGTTGCCGGCTTGAGCATCCAGCTTGAGCACGGGCTCACCAGCCTGAGTGAGGGGTCGCTGGCTTGAGTCCAAATGTCACTGACTTGAGCAAGGGGTCACTCGCTCTTCTGTAGCCCCCTGGTCAAGGCACATATGAGAAAGCAGTCACTGAACAACTAAGGAGCTGCAACGAAGAATTGATGCTTCTCATCTCTCTCCCTCCCTGTCTGTCTGTCCCTATCTGTCCCTCTCTCTGACTCTCTCTGTATCTGTCAAAAATAAATAAATACATAAAAATTTTAAAAGACTTGCTTCCTTGTTAAGTAGGTTTTCTTTTCTCCCCTTATTTTATATTTTGAAACTTTCCAGATGATATTAGTATTTCTTATGAAACATTATTTTTTAAAATTGTAAAATATTTTTTAAATTAGTTAAGAAAGAAAGAAAGAAAGAAAGAAAGAAAGAAAGAAAGAAAGAAAGAAAAGCCTGACCAGGCGGTGGCGCAGTGGATAGAGCGTCAGACTGGGATGTGGACGACCCAGGTTCAAGGCCCCAAGGTCGCTGGCTTGAGTGTGGGCTCATCTGATTTGAGCAAAGCTCACCAGCTTGGACCCAAGGTCGCTGGCTCGAGCAAGGGGTTACTCGGTCTGCTGAAGCCCCACGGTCAAGGCACATATGAGAAATCAATCAATGAACAACTAAGGAATTGCAACAAAGAATTGATGTTTCTCACCTCTCTCCATTCCTATCTGTTCCTATTTGTCCCTCTGACTCTCTCTGTCTCTTCCACACACACAAAAAAAAGAAAGAAAAAACAAGACAAGAAATAACCTAAAAATAAAATTATAAAATATACATAACATAAAATTAACCTTTTTCACCATTTTCAATCAGACAGGTCAGTGGCTTTAAGTACATTCACGTTGTGCAACTGTCACCAACATCCATCCCCAGAATTTTCTCATCTTCCCAAACTGAAATTCTGGAAACATCTTCAACATGTGCGGTATTGTTGGTGCTGACAGCCTGCAATGAGGGAGCCACTTCTCCACCCCTTGTCCACCATCTCCTTTCTGGGTCCCTGACCTGGGTTTTTGTTTTTTTTTTTAGTATTTATTTATTTATTTATTTACAGAGACAGAGAGTAAGTCAAAGAGAGGGATAGACAGGGACAGACAGACAGGAACAGAGAGAGATGAGAAGCGTCAATCATTAGTTTTTCATTGCGCGTTGCAACACCTTAGTTGTTCATTGATTGCTTTCTCATATGTGCCTTGACCGCGGGCCTTCAGCAGACCGAGTAACCCCTTGGTGGAGCCAGCGACCTTGGGTTCAAGCTGGTGGGCTTTTCCTCAAAGAAGATGAGCCCGCACTCAAGCTGGCGACCTCGGGGTCTCGAACCTGGGTCCTCTGTATCCCAGTCCAACGCTCTCCACTGCGCCACCGCCTGGTCAGGCATAACTGACCTGGTTTTTTTGAACTCAGGATGTGCTAGGGACACACAGACATACCCAGTCCCAGTCAAGAAGGACAGGGGGCCTGACCAGGCAGTGGCACAGTGGATAGAGCACCAGACTGAGACACAGAGGACACAGGTTCAAAACCCTGAGGTCACCGGCTTGAGCGCGGGGTCACTGGCTTGAGCATGGGATCATAGACATGACCCCGTGGTCGCTTAGCGTGAGTGGTCACTAACTTGAGCACAAAGATCGCTGGCTTGAGCAAGGGGGTCACTCAATCTGTTATAGCCCCCCATCCCCATCAAGGCACATATGAGAAAGCAGTCAATGAATAACTAAGGAACTGCAACGAAGAATTGACGCTTCTTATCTCTCTCCCTTCCTGTCTGTCTGTCCCTATCTGCCCCTCTTTCTATCCCTGTCTCTGTCACATACACAAAAAAAGGACAGGGTCAGGCACAACATTCTGGCAGCCCCACCTCACATTCCAGAGGAGGTAGGAGTCCTCCCTAAACCAGGTGACCTGGAACCTGCCACCTTGCGCCCTTTGGAGTCTCCAGAACCCGGACCTCTGACCAGCCCAATGCCCAGGGGTCTCCCTGTCAGAACAGCAAAGTTCAACGAATAATAAGAAAAACCCGGAAAGACTTAAGCTGACAACAACCCTTCCCTAAAATCTGCATCTTTATTTTTTGAAGAAAGCCACATTCACTGCCCTAGCTTCTCTGATCAGCTAACAGAGTTTAAATTTCTGGGCATGATCTTGGAAGAAAATTCTAGAATTAGTTGGGCAAGCACAGGCTCCTTCCTTTTTTGCTGAAGATAAAACAGGTCCAAACATAAAAACAAACATACCAAATGCTGGTGTTTATCTCCAAAGCATGGAATGTTGTGTCATTTCCAGACATTGTATAGAGTTCCGGGAGAGGGGCCGACATAATCAGGCCAACGCTTAAAAATACTGCTCTTAAAATGCTTGTTTTCCACCCTGTGAAACTTTTGTCTCTGAAACCTTCCACAAGTTCTTTCATATCCAAGAATTCAAACCCAGAGGGGCTCCCCACGCAGACCCCCAGATTCCCCTTACAGCAAAGTTGCAGGAGAAAACAATCTCGAGGCCAGTAAAGACAGAAAAATTCCTTAGTGTTAATCATTTTCTTTGCTCCCTCCCACAGAGCAGGGCGGCTGCGGCCTGCAGCAGAGAGCTGGGTGGCCTCAGGTCCCATAGGGTCAGCCATACAGGAAGCGGACCTGGCCACATTCCGAGCGTTCCTTCCTTTGTACTCACTTGTTTGTTTGCTTGTTTTAAATTAGATGCTCCAGGAACTCCTTTTTGTTTTCTGCTGCCACCAGCATTTGGGGACTTTGCATGTCCTTGAACCACCAGCTGGCCCAGCCTTAAGACATGCTAGCACCCTCCCAGACTGTACTCCACAGACACCACACTGAGGTTATTGCTCTAAGTGTGTGCAGTTGGCCTACATGACCCCAGGCCCAAACACCCTGTCAACCACTGGCCACTACAGACCTAGCCACCCATGGCTGACTTGCCTCAGGCTACTTCCCTCCATCAAAACTGTCCACCCTCCAGCCAAGAGAGCTGTGCTTCCCCTACTTTGCTGTTGTGGGGAAGGAGGTCGAAAGAGATTTCTGCCCCTTGCAGGCCAGACTGGATGATGCTTGTAAAGCCAGTAGCCACGGCCACCATTACAGCCGTCTGGCCCATGCAGGTTCGCATTTGATTCAAACAGATGGTAATGAAACAACGGAGCCAAGAACTGTTGGGCCATTAGCTTTAATCCTAGCTTGCACCCAGCGGGCAAGAAATACACACAGTGGGAAAACACTTCCCTTTCCATTCAGGGCTCCCAAAGCCACTGACTTATCTGAGTTTCCTAGAATTAAAGCTCTCTAGCTCACCAGCCTTATTCACCTGTGTTCCCCATCTCCTTCCTTCTCTCTGCACAAACTGGCTTCTCCCTCAGCACTCCGCAATCTTGCCTGCTTCTCCTCTCCTCCATGTGGCCTTTCTCTGCTCTCCTCTAGAATGGGCTTCTCTGCCCCACTTTATAGTATAGAAATCAAAACCTTTAATCCAATATACAGACAAGGAAGTCTCTGATACAAAGTCACTTATCTGAGGCATAATGGGATTCCTCATGAAAGTGCACTACCCCACATCATGCAACAGTCAAGGGTATGGGGAAAAGCTTAGTTTTAAAACTAAACCTTAGGCGCCTGACCTGTGGTGGTGCAGTGGATAAAGCCTTGACCTGGAATGCTGAGGTCACTGGTTTGAAACCCTGGGCTTGCCTGGTCAAGGCACATATGGGAGTTGATGCTTCCTGCTTCTCCCCACCTTCTCTCTCTCTCTCTCTCTCTCTCTCTCTCTCTTCTCTGAAATGAATAAATAAAAACAAACAAAAAAACTAAACCTTAGGCTGTAAGGACCCTGATTGCTTACAGCCTGTCCCCCATACCCAGTGTAAACTATAAGCGAGCAAACATATATATCATATTTACAAACTTATTTGACCAACAGTGCTGGACACCGATGCCTGGATTCAGGGGAGGTGACAGAATTTCAGATACTGGTTTGGCAATGGCCAGCTCTGGAGGCAGACCAAATTCCTGGTGGAAACTGAGGCAGAGGTTAAACTCACTTTCCCAGGTCCTCAGCTGGATCCACCCCATACTGAGTGTATATTTATGTCCCAAGAGCCTGGTGCACACTGGGCTTCTCAGAGAGGGACAGACTGGCCTGGGTCAGGTCTGGGGGTGGCAGGCAATTTTAGGAGCTGTTTGACCACCCTAAGCCTCAATAGTATCTCTAAAGGAGGGACCAGGGTCACCTCGTGTGGAACTTAGATGCCTGGTCTGCTGAGAGTCCTCAACCCCTAAAAAAGGATACCCCCTTCTTTTTTTTTTTCTTTTTTTTTTGTATTTTTGTATTTTTCTGAAGCTAGAAACGGGGAGAGACAGTCAGACAGACTCCTGCATGCGCCCGACCGGGATCCACCCGGCACGCCCACCAGGGGGCGACGCTCTGCCCCTCTGGGGCGTCGCTCTTTCGGGACCAGAGCCACTCTAGTGACTGGGGCAGAGGCCAAGGAGCCATCCCCAGCACCCGGGCCATCTTTGCTCCAATGGAGCCTCACTGTGGGAGGAGAAGAGAGAGAGACAGAGAGGAAGGAGAGGGGGAGGGGTGGAGAAGCAGATGGGCGCTTCTCCTGTGTACCCTGGTTGGGAATCGAACCCTGGACTTCTGCACGCCAGGCCGACGCTCTACCACTGAGCAAACTGGCCAGGGCAGGATACCCTCTTCTTATTTTTATTTTATTTATTCATTTTTAGAGAGGATAGAGACAGAGAGGGAGAGAGAGGAGAGAGAGACAGAGAGAGAGAAGGGGGGGGAGCTGGAAGCATCAACTGCCATATGTGCCTTGACCAGGCAAGCCCAGGGTTTCGAACCGGCGACCTCAGCATTTCCAGGTCAACGCTTTATCCACCGCGCCACCACAGGTCAGGCGGATACCTCCTTATATGACCGTGCTCTCCTCCAGGAAGGAAAGCAGAATAGAACCAGATAACATAGGTCAGTCCTCAGCATGGTCCTGGGCATTCAGGTGGGCTTCAGTTGTTCAAATGAAACTGTTCTCAGGAAACTGGAGAATTAGGGTCTGGTTCAGCCCCAGCAGGTGCTACATTTGGGCCTTTATTGTTACCCAGGTTCATAACTGTTGCCAGCACAAAGCAAGTGCATGATGGATTATCATAAGGTCTGAACAATCTGAGAGTAAAGTTGCTTTGAGGCCTGGCAGAGTAGCTCAGTTGGTTGGTGAGTTGTCCCAATATACCAAGGTTGCAGTTTGATCCCTGTTCCGGGCACATACAAGAAGTAACTAGTGATGAATAAATGAGTGAAACAACAAATTGATGTCTCTTCCCCCCCCCAAATCTCTCTATCTCAAATCAATAAATTAAAATTTTATTTTATTTATTTTTTTTACAGAGACAGAGAGAGAGTCAGGGAGAGGGATAGACAGACAGGAACGAAGAGAGATGAGAAGCATCAATCATCAGTTTTTCATTATGACAACCTTAGTTGTTCATTGATTGCTTTCTCATATGTGCCTTGACTGCGAGCCTTCAGCAGACCGAGTAACCCCTTGCTCGAGCCAGTGACCTTGGGTCCAAGCTGGTGAGCTTTTGCTCAAACCAGATGAGCCCGTGCTCAAGCTGGTGACCTCAGGGTCTCAAACCTGGGTCCTCCGCATCCCAGTCTGACACTCTATCCACTGCGCCACTGCCTGGTCAGGCTAAAAAAAAAATTGATGATATAAATCCTACCATTCTTTTATTTATTTATTTTTTTTTTTTAAATTTTTTTTTCTGAAGCTGGAAACGGGGAGAGACACTCAGACAGACTCCCGCATGCGCCCGACCGGGATCCCCCCGGCACGCCCACCAGGGGCCACCCTCTGCCCCTCCGGGGCGTTGCTCTGCCTCGACCAGAGCCACTCTAGCGCCTGGGGCAGAGGCCAAGGAGCCATCCCCAGCACCCGGGCCATCTTTGCTCCAATGGAGCCTCGGCTGCGGGAGGGGAAGAGAGAGACAGAGAGGAAGGAGGGGGAGGTGGGGAAGCAGATTGGCGCTTCTCCTATGTGCCCTGGCCGGGAATTGAACCCGGGTTCCCCGCACGCCAGGCTCATGCTCTACCGCTGAGCCAACCGGCCAGGGCCCCTACCAGTCTTTTAAAAAGAAAAGTTGCACTGAACAAGAATCTTTTTTAAGTTCATTATTTAATTTTTATTGATTAATTTGAGAGAGAGAAACATCAATTTCTTTTTTTTATTAAGTGAGAGGAGAGGAGGCAGAGACAGACTCCCGCTAATGCCCCAACAGGGATCCACACGGCAAGGTCCCTATGGGGTGATGCTCTGCCAATCTGGGTGCTGCTCTGCTGCTCAGCAACCAAACTTTTTCTTATTGCTTGAAGTGGAGGGCACGGAGGCCTCAGTGCCCATGGCCAACTTGCTCCATGCTGTGGGAGGAGAGGAGAAGAGAGAGAATGAAGTGGTGGGAGGGATGGAGCAGCAGATGGTCGCCTCTCCTGTGTGCCCTGACTGGGAATCGAACTCTGGACTTCCACATGCCAGCTGACACTCTACCACTGAGCCAACCACCAGAGCCATATTGATTTCTTGTTACACTTATTTATGCATTCATTAGTTCGTTCGTTCTTTTTTTTTTTTTTAAAGATTTTATTTATTCATTATAGAGAGGGGATGGGGGGGAGGAGCAGGAAGCATCAACTCTCATATGTGCCTTGACCAGGCAAGCCTAGGGTTTTGAACCAGCAACCTCAGCGTTTCCAGGTTGATGCTTTATCCACTGCACCACCACAGGTCAGGCTCTTTCTTTCTTTCTAAGAGAGAGACAGTCAAGGACAGACAGGCAGGAAAGGAGATAGATGAGAAGCATCAGTTCTTTTTATTTACTTATTTTTATTTATTTATTTTTGTGACAGAGAGAGGGACAGATAGGGACAGACAGACAAGAAAGGAGAGAGATGAGAAGCATCAATTTTTTGTTGTGGCACCTTCGTTGTTCATTGATTACTTTCTCATATGTGCCTTGACCAGGAGGCTACAGCAGATTGAGTGACCTCTTGCTCAAGCCAGTGACCTTGGGCACAAGCTGGTGAGCCTTGCTCAAACCAGATGAGCCCGCGCTCAAGCCAGTGACCTCGGAGTTTTGAACCTGGGTCCTCTGTGTCCCAGTCGAACGCTCTATCCACTGCACCACCGCCTGGTCAGGCGAGAAGCATCAGTTCTTCAATGCAGCACCTTAGTTATTCATTGATAGCTTTCTCATACGTGTTTTTTTGTTTGGTTTTTTTTTTTTTTTTTGCATTTTTCTGAAGCTGGAAACAGGGAGAGACAGTCAGACTCCCGCATGCGCCCGACCGGAATCCACCCGGCACGCCCACCATGGGGCGATGCTCTGCCCATCCTGGGCGTCGCCATGTTGCGACCAGAGCCACTCTAGCGCCTGAGGCAGAGGCCACAGAGCCATCCCCAGCGCCCGGGCCATCTTTGCTCCAATGGAGCCTTGGCTGAGGGAGGGGAAGAGAGAGACAGAGAGGAAGGGGGGGGTGGAGAAGCAAATGGGCGCTTCTCCTGTGTGCCCTGGCCGGGAATCGAACCCGGGTCCTCCGCATGCTAGGCCGACGCTCTACCGCTGAGCCAACCGGCCAGGGCTCATACGTGCTTTGAGGCGGGGGGCCTCTAGCAGAGTGAGTGACCCCTTGCTCAAGCCATCTTTGCTCCAATGGAGCCTTGGCTGAGGGAGGGGAAGAGAGAGACAGAGAGGAAGGGGGGGGTGGAGAAGCAAATGGGCGCTTCTCCTGTGTGCCCTGGCCGGGAATCGAACCCGGGTCCTCCGCATGCTAGGCCGACGCTCTACCGCTGAGCCAACCGGCCAGGGCTCATACGTGCTTTGAGGCGGGGGGCCTCTAGCAGAGTGAGTGACCCCTTGCTCAAGCCGGTGACCTTGGGCTTCAAGCCAGCAAGCATGGGATCATGTCTATGATTCCACTCTCAAGCTGTCAACCCGGCACTCAAGCTAGTAAGCCCACGCTCAAGCCTGCAACCTCAGGATTTCAAACCTGGGTCCTCAGTGTCCTAGGCCTATGCTCTATCCACTGCACCACCGCCTGGTCAGGCAGCATTTCACTTCTTTTTATGGCCAGATAATCTTTTAGTGTGTGAATGAACCACATTCTGTTTGTTCATTCACCTGTTGTTTCATCTTTCTTGCTGCTGTGAACAGTCATGAACACTTTTTTGTTTGAACACCAACTTTTGGTTATTTGGGGTACAGACCAGTGGAGTTCTTGGGACAGAAGCAAATCTTTCAGTTTAGCTTTTGGAGGAACTGCTGACTTTCTCGCAGGGGCTGACCTGTTTTACTTCATTCCCACCAGGGAGCAGGACTCTTCATGGTATGGACACACACGGAGCCTGGATACAAGGCCCTATTTTTGGCCCCCTGAGGCCACACTGGCTGAGTCAGGACTTGCTTGGCGAGGGTGTGTGTTAGACCAAATGGCGTGCTCTCATCATTTCAGAGCTATGTGCATAGGAGGGAAATTGGGAAATTTGGACAAGTTCAGGCAGCCCCACTTGAGTTACCACCTTGGACTCCATGGCTGGAAAAACCTGCCAGGGATGTTTGGTGCCCTGAAGACGTAAAACCAAAGGGTGACATCCACACACCGACTGCATGTGGTGGTTACAGCAGCTTTGCTCCTAATGGGCACACTGGGAGTGACCAATATGCCCTTCAACAGGTGCTGAATAAATAAACTGTGGTCCATCTAGATGATGGAGTGTCATTCAGCGCTAAAAAGAAATGAGTTATCGCCTGACCAGGCAGTGGCGCAGTGGATAGAGCGTTGGACTGGGATGTGGAGGACCCAGGTTCGAGACCCCGAGGTCGCCAGCTTGAGCACGGGCTCATCTGGCTTGAGCAAAGCTCACCAGCTTGGACCCAAGGTTGCTGGCTCGAGCAAGGGGTTACTCGGTCTGCTGAAGGCCCGCGGTCAAGGCACATATGAGAAAGCAATCAATGAACAACTAAGGTGTCACAATGAAAAATGGATTATTCATGCTTCTCATCTCTCTCCGTTCCTGTCTGTCTGTTCCTATCTATCCCTCTCTCTGACTCTTGCTCTGTCTCTGTAAAAAAAAAAAAAAAAGAAATGAGTTATCAAACCATGGAATTACATGGAGGAACTGTAAACTGTGTGAAGAAAACCAGTCTGAAAGGCTACACACTATATGATTCAACTCTAGGACATTTTGGGAAAGGCCAACACTGTGGAGACAGGAAGAGGCAATGTAGGTGCCGGGGTGGGAGAGGGATGCACAGGTAGATGGAACACAGAGGGTTTCCGGGCAGTGACACTACTCTGTAGGACACTGTAATGGTAAATATGTGTCATTGAACATCTGTTCAAACCCATAGATGGTCCAACATGAAGAGAGAACCCTGGTGTCCACTGGGGACTTTAGTTAATAACAATTTATCAATATTGGCTCATCAGTTATAACAAATGTACCATCAACATAAGATATTAATAATAGGGAAATTGTGGGGAGGGTGTATGGAAACTCTCTGTTATTTCTTTTTTTTAATTTCTTTTTATTTTATATTTATTTATTTATTAGTGAGAGAGACAGAGAGAAGTACAGATAAGGACATACAAATAGGAAGGGAGAGAGATGAGAAGCATCAATTCTTCGTTGCGGCACCTTAGGTGTTCATTGACTGCTTTCTCATATGTTGCCTTGACGGGGGGGGGGGGGCAGGCTTCAGGTGAGCCAGTGACCCCTTGCTCAAGCCAGCAACCCTGGGCTTCGAGCCAGCAACCTTGGGCTCAAGCCAGTGAACTTGGGGTCATGTCTATGATCCCATGCTCAAGCCAGAAACCCCACCCTCAAGCTGGTGAGCCTGCACTCAAGCTGGATGAGCCCATGCTCAAGCTGGTGACCTTGGGGTTTCGAACCTAGGTCATCTGTGTTCCAGTCAATGCTCTATCCACTGCACCACTGCATGGTCAGGCATTTTATTTTATTTATTTTTTAAGTGAGAGGAAGGAAGATAGTAAGACTGACTTTCGCATGTGCCCAGATCAGGATCCACCTGGAAACCCCCATCTTGGACCGATGCTCAAATCAACTGAGCTATTTTTAGCACCTGAGGCTGACACTCCAAGCTCTAACAAGCTATTCTCAGCGTCCCGGGCTAATGCTTGAACCATTCGAGCCACTGGCTGTAGCAGGGGGAGAGAGAGAGAACAGGGAAAGGGAGGGGGAGAGAAACAGATGGTCACTTCTCCTATGTGCCTTGACTGGGGATCGAACTTAGGACATTCGTATGCCAGGCTGACACTCTATCCACTGAGCCTACTGGCTAGGGCCTTCTCTGTTATTTCTGCTCAATTTTTCTGTAAGCTTAAAATTGCTCAAGAAGAAGAAGAAGAAGGAGGAGGAGGAGGAGGAAGAAGAGGAGAAGGAAGAAGAAGGATGCTGAGAAGGGCAGAAGGGCAGGGCCAGACACTCTTAATAGTCAGGTCCAGATGTGACATAGGGGTGACAACCCAATTAAAAAATGGGCAGGAGGTCTGGATAGACAGTCTTCCAAAAAAGACATACAGATGGCCAGCAGACATATAAAACGATGCTCAATGTCACTACTCATCAGGGAAATGCAAATTAAAACCACAATGAGGCCTTGGTCAGGTAGCTCAGTTGTTTAGAGCATCATCCTGATAAGTCAAAGTTGTGGTTTGATCTCCTGTTAGGGTACATGTGAGAAGCAACCAATGAATGTAAAACTAAATGGAACAACTAAGTGGAACAGCGAGTTGATGCTTTTCTCTCTCTCTCGCTCTCTTTCTCTCTCTTTTCTCTTCCTTTGACCCCTTTTCTCCCCCTTCCTCTCTCTTTCTTTCTGAAATCAATGGAAAAAAAATTTAAAAAAAGAATCAACCAATGAATGCATGATCAAGTGGAAAAACAAATATATTTTTTAAAAATAATTTATTTTATTTATTTATTTATTTTAGAGAAGAGAGAGAGAGAGAGAGAGAGAAGGTGAGGAGGAGCAGGAAGCATCAACTCCCATATGTGCCTTGACCAGGCAAGCCCAGGGCCTCAAACTGGCAACCTCAGCATTCCAGGTCAAGGCTTTATCCACTGCACCACCACAGGTCAGGCAACAAACAGATATTTATCTCTCTTTCTCCCTTCCTCTCCCTCTAAAATTAATAAATAAAATATTTTTTTAAAAGTTAAAGAAAGCCCTGGACAGTTGACTCAGGGGATAGGGTGTCGGTCCAGCGTATGGACATCTCAGGTTCAATTCCTAGTCAGGGCGCACAAGAGAAGTGACCATCTGCTTCTCTTCTCCTTTCTCTCTTCCCCTCCCACAGCCAGTGGCTCAATTGGTTTGAGCTTGGCCCCAGGCACTGAAGATAGCTCGGTTGGTGCAAGCACATCAGCAGCAAGTGCTAAAAAATAGCATGATTGATTCAAGCATCGGCCCCAGACAGGGTTTGCCAGGTGGATCCTGGTCAGGGTGCATGTGGGAATCTGTGCTACTATCCCCCTCCTCTCAGTTTAAAAAGAATTAAAGAAAACCACAATGAGCTATCACCTCACACCTGTCAGAATGGTATTATCAATAAACCAACAGCCTGACCTGTGGTGGCGCAGTGGATAAAGCGTCGACCTGGAAATGCTGAGGTCACCAGTTAGAAACCCTTGGCTTGCCTGGTCAAGGCACATACGAGAGTTGATGCTTCCAGCTCCTCCCCCCTTCTCTCTCTCTGTCTCTCCTCTCTCTCTCTCTCTCTCTCTCTCTCAGTCTCTCCCTCTCCTCGTTAAAATGAATAAATTAAAAAAATTAAAATAAATAAAATAAACCAACAAAGAACAACTGTTGACGAGGAAGTGGAGAAAAGAGAACCCTTGTGCACTGTTGGTGGGAATGCGGATTGGTGCCGCCACTATGGAAAATAGTATGAAGTTCATCAAAAAATTAAAAATAAAGCTGCCTTATGACCCAGCAATTACTCTTCTGGGTATTTATCCAAAGAAATCCAAAACACTAATTCGAAAGGATATATACACCCTTATGGTCATTGCAATGTTATTTACAATAGCCAAAATATGGAAGCAACCTAAGTGCCCATCAATGGATGAATGGGTAAAGAAAATGTGGTATGTATATACAATGGAATATTACTTGGCCATAAAAAGTGTGAAATCTTTCCATTTTGACAATATGGTTGGAAGGGTATTATGCTAAGAGAGATGTCAGTCGAAGACAAATACTGTATGATCTCACTTATATGTGGAATCTAGAAAAGTCAAACTTATAGAAACAGAGAGTAGCATGGTGGTGTTTCCAGAGGCCTAAAGTTGGGAGAAATGGGATGATGTTGGTCAAAGGGCACAAAGTTTCAATTATAAGATCAATAAGTCCTGGAAATCTAATGTGGTAACAGCAGTAACAACACTGTGTTGTGTCCTTGAAATTTACTGAGAGTGAAATTTTAATGTTCTTATCACAAAAAAGGAAAGGTAAAACCACATGGGATGATACAGGTGTTAATTAGTTTGATTGTGGTGATCACTTCATAATGTATACAGATAACAAACCTTTACATTGTACACTTTAAATACATACAATTAAAAACAATTTTGGCCCTGGCCGGTTGGCTCAGTGGTAGAGTGTCGGCCTGGCAAATAAATAAATAAAAAATAAAAAAATAAAAACAATTTTTTTTTTCACCTTTCTGAAGCTGGAAACAGGGAGGCAGTCAGACAGACTCCCGCATGCGCCCGACCGGGATCCACCCAGTATGCCCACCAGGGGGTGATGCTCTGCCCATCTGGGGCGTTGCTCTGTTGCAACCAGAGCCATTCTAGTGCCTGAGGCAGAGGCCACAGAGCCATCCTCAGCACCCAGGCCAACTTTGCTCCAATGGAGCCTTGCCTGCGGGAGGGGAAGAGACAGACAGAGAGGAAGGAGAGGGGGAGAGGTGGAGAAGCAGATGGGCGCTTCTCCTGTGTGCCCTGGCCGGGAATCGAACCCGGGACTCCTGCACGCCAGGCCGATGCTCTACCACTGAGCCAACCGGCCAGGGCCTAAAAACAAAATTTTGCTTGGTTAACTTGATTCCTTTGTTTGACTGCTGGGTTAAATTTACCAACTAGACTCTAAGGTTGTACTTACCCTGAAGAGGAGATGGGAATGAAAGTCAAAACAGACAATTTGGGGGTCAGGGAGGCCATTTTTTTAAGCTTTTTTAAAAAAGTGTATTGATTTTAGAGAGAGAGGAAAGAAGAGAGTCAGGGAGATAGGAACCTTAATCCATTCCTATATGTGCCCTGACCAGTAATTGAACCCCAAACCTTTGTATATCAGGACAATGCTCTAACCAACTGAACATCTGGCCAGGGCTTTTGTTTTAATTTTTAAAAAAGATTTTATTGGTGTTGGCCTGTATGCTCAGTGGATAGAGTGTTAGTCCTGCATGCAGACATCCAGGGTTTGATCCCTGGTCCGGGCACACAGGAGAAGCAACCATCTGCTTCTCTTCTCCTCCCTCTCTGCTTCCTCTCTTTCTTCCCCTCTCACAGCCAGTGGCTCAATTGGTTTAAGCATCTGCCTTGGGCACTGGGGATAGCTGGTTAATTCAAGCATCGGCCTCAGACAGGTGTTGCCAGGTGGCTGTCAGTCAAGGCACCTATGGGAGTCTATCTCTCTTTATCTCCCCTCTTCTCAATAAAAAAAACCCCAGTATATCCAACTGTACTGTATAAATTAAATTGTACACAAACCAGGTAAAGATATATTTTTAAACTATGCAGAAAAATAAATGATATAAGTCAATGGTTTCTGGTATATTCATAGAGGTGTGCAACCAAAAAGAAACCTGTCCCCATCAGTAGCAACCCACCCTTTCCCAGCCCCTGACAACCAGTGACCCACTTCCTGGCTCTGTGGATGTGCCTGTTCTGGACATTTCACATAATTAGAACCACACATTGTGTGGTCTTTTAAGTCTGGCTTCTCACTGAGCATCATGTGTTCAAGGTTATTCCACATTGTAGGGAGTGTCAATGCTGCACTCCTTTTCATGGCTGAGTAATAATCCAGTGTGTGGAGGGGCCACATTGTGTTTGTTCGTTCACCCATCGATGGACACTCAGGTTGTGTTCTCCTTTTGGCTGTTGTGAATTGTGTGGCTGTGAATGGTGAGTTGTGAACATGGGAGTGCGGGTTGTTGTGTGTACATATGTCTACAGTTCTCATCTTCATTTCCACCTAAGAGGGAAATTGCTAGGCCACACAATAATTCCGTACTTGACTTTTTGAGGAAAGGTATGACCAGCCGGTTTGGCATGCCGACATGGCCCACCCAGGGCATGGAGAGGGTGAGGCAGCCGCCTTTCTGCTGCTCCCTGGGGAGGAATCATTTATCCTGCCAATGACTTATTAATGAGAGCAGTTCAGTAGGACCAGGAGAACTTTCCATGGGTTCCTGTTTAAATAGGGCTGGTGTGACAGTGTAGGAGGATTCCTGCCCCCCCTTTACCAGGCACTGAATAAGGGAGCCTCACTGCAGATCCTGCTTGTGGTACTTTCCAGCCGCCTGGAATCAAGGAAGGGGCGTGGTCAGGGCTGACTTGCCCAAGAGCTGCCAAATAATTTTCAATTATTTTGTGAAGGATTGCAGGACTCCAGATATTTAATGCCCAGAAAGGCTGGGCACTAATACTGTGTGGACACACTGCTTCGGGCTGCCCACTCTAGTACCTCCTAGCATTCATTGCCCCTGGGGGACCCAGAAGTGGACAGCGATAAGGCACAAGTCCTTGGGGAGCCCCTGAGGGGGGCCATGTCCTCATTCCACACCACATAGTTACACAAATGATTGACCTATGAGGCAGCCAGCCAGAGGGATAAGACAAAAAAGTCCCCAGTCTTTTTCATTACACTTGGCGAGAAACAAAGTTTTGTAACTTGAAAATGAGGGTTTCATGCAAACCCTCAGATTTGCTAGAAATACCCTAATGTGGGCCAGGGGGATTGTTTCCCTCCCAGACTTCTCCTTAGATCAGGGGCAGGAGTGCAAAATGGGGTTACTGTCCTAGGTGACCCAGGACAAGTCAGGGTGCTTCTCAGAACCTGGGTCTTTTTATTTGTGAATGAAGCCACCTCATTTTCTCTGCCCTCAACGTGGGAAAGCTGATGCTACTGTTGGCAAACTGTCTCCTCAATGACTCATCCGGTGAGCCTCCTTGCCTGTAGAATTTATTTCTAATGAAAACATTTACTATTTTATTTTATTTTCTGAAGTTGAAAACAGGGAGGCAGTCAGACAGACTCCCTTATGCACCCGACCGGGATCCACCTGACATGCCCACCAGGGGGCGATGCTCTGCCCATCTGGGGCGTTGCTTTGTTGCAACCAGAGCCATTCTACAGAGCCTTCCTCAGCACCCGGGCAAACTTTGCTCCAATGGAGCCCTAGCTGCGGGAGGGGAAGAGAGAGACAGAGAGGAAGGAGAGGGGGAGGGGTGGAGAAGCAGATGGGCGCTTCTCCTGTGTGCCCTGGCCGGGAATCGAACCTGGGATTCTTGCACGCCAGGCCGTCGCTCTACCACTGAGCCAACTGGCCAGGGCCTACTATTTTATTTTAAACAATTTGGTTTGTCCAAATACATCATTAGAGAAGTCAAAAGGCAAAGCACAGCCTGGGAGAAGATATTTGCAGTGTATTATACAGCAAAGAACTTGGGTCTAGCATATGTAAATAACTCATAAATCAAAACCAAGTTAAGAAAATGGACCAAGGATTTGTTTGTTTGTTTGTTTGTTTGTTTTTACACAGACAGAGAGAGTCAGAGAGAGGGATAGATAGGGACAGACAGACAAGACGGAGAGAGATGAGAAGTATCAATCATCAGTTTTTTGTTGCAACACCTTAGTTGTTCATTGATTGCTTTCTCATATGTGCCTTGACCATGGGCCTTCAGCAGACCGAGTAACCCCTTGCTTGAGCCAGCGACCTTGAGTCCAAGCTGGTGAGCTTTGCTCACACCAGATGAGCCCGCGCTCAAGCTGGCGACCTCGGGGTCTTGAACCTGGGTTGTCCGCATCCCAGTCCGACGCTCTATCCACTGCGCCACCGCCTGGTCAGGCTGGACCAAGGATTTGAAAGAGCAGTTCCTGAGGAAGGATGCCTAATGGCCATGAATATGTGTTGTGTGTGTGTGTGTGTGTGTGTGTGTGTGTGTGTGTGTGTGTGTGACAGAGACAGAGAGAGAGTCAGAGAGAGGGATAAACAGGGACAGACAGACAGGAACGGAGAGAGATGAGAAGTATCCATCATCAGTTTTTTGTTGCGACACCTTAGTTGTTCATTGATTGCTTTCTCATATGTGCCTTGACTGGGGGGCTACAGCAGACCGAGTGACCCCTTGCTCAAGCCAGTGACCTTGGTTTCAAGCTGGTGAGCTGTGCTCAAACCAGATGAGTTCACACTCAAGCCAGCGACCTTGGGGTCTCGAACCTGGGTCCTCTGTGTCCTGGTCCGACACTCTTTATACACTACGTCACCGCCTGGTCACCCCCATGAGCATGTTCCTTCCAGAGCCAGTCCACAGGGAAGTGTAGATTAAAACTCCAGAAAGGAGCCACTGCAACATGAGAATGACTAACACCAAAAGATCAGTACTGCCAATTGCTGCCCAGTATCTGCCAAAGGGAACCCCTGATATCTCAGGTGAAAATGCAGTGAGGATGGGAGGAGGCAGCCACTTTTAGAAAGTTCTAAAAATGTCTTTATTTTTTATTTATTTTTAAAATTTATTGGTTGATTTGAGAGAGAGAGTGGAAAGGTGAAAGAGAGAGAAACATCCATTTGTTCCAGTTTTATGCATTTATTGGTTGATTCTTTTTTTTTTTTAGTGAGAGAGAGAGAGCGACAGACAGACAGGAGAGCGACAGACAGGAAGGGAGAGAGATGAGAAACATCAACTCATAGTTGTGGCACCTTAATTATTCATTGATTGCTTTCTCATATGTGCCTTGATGGGGGGGGGCACTCCAGCAGAGCCAGTGACCTCTTGATCAAGCCAGTGATCTTGGGCTCAAGCCAGCAACCTTGGGCTTAAAGCAAGCAACCATGAGGTCATGTCTGTGACCCCATGCTCAAGCTGGTGACCCCATGCTCAAGCTAGTAAGTCTGTGCTCAAACTGGCAACCTCAGGGTTTTGAACCTGGGTCCTCAGAATCCCAGGCCAAAGCTCTATCCACTATGCCACCGCCTGGTCAGGCTGGTTGATTCTTTATGTGCCCTGTCTGAGGATTGAACCTGCTACCTTGGCTCATCTGGACGACGTTCTAACCAACTGAGTCACCCAGCCAGGGCAAAAAACATCTTTTTTCTTTTTCTTCCCCCCCACCCCCGAAGCTGGAAACGGGGAGGCAGTCAGACAGACTCCTGCATGCGCCCGACTGGGATCCACCTGGCATGCCCACCAGGGGGCAATGCTCTGCTCCTCTGGGGCGTCGCTCTGTTGCATCCAGAGCCATTCTAGTGCCTGAGGCAGAGGACACAGAGCCATCCTCAGCGCCAGGGCAAACTTTGCTCCAATGGAGCCTTGGCTGCGGGAGGGGAAGAGAGAGACAGAGAGGAAGGAGAGGGGGAGGGGTGGAGAAGCAGATGAGCGCTTCTCCTGTGTGCCCTGGCTGGGAATCGAACCTGGGACTCCTGCACACCAGGCCAACGCTCTACCACTGAGCCAACCGGCCAGGGCCAGAAAACATCTTCTTTTAATTAAAATGTAATTGCATCCCATAAAAATCCACTATTTTAAAGTTGTATCTAGTGGTTCTTAGTACATTCACAGACTTGTGCAACCTTCACCACTGCCTAATTCCAGAACATTTTTGTCACTTCACAAAGGAAGCTCCATGCCCACAAGCTGTCACCCTCCACACAGCAGGTCCCAGGCAGGAAACCAACTCAGGAAATGTAGCTTGCAGGGGGCAGGACTGGAAGAAAATTATATGTTCTGTTTGGAGTATAAATACATAAATATACATTTAAGCCTAAAATAGTGTTGTGATTTTTTCATTTTTTTTATTTATGAATCTTAGATAGAGAGGAAGGGGGAGAGAGAGAGAGACAGACAGGCAGACTGAAACATCCATCTGCTCTTGCGTGTGCCCCCACTGGGAATTGAACAGAAACCTCCATGCATTTGGACAATGCTCTAACCAACCGAGCTATCTGGCCATGGCACTGCTGTGCGTTTTAATACACATACTTTTTTAATTTTTAAGAACTTCTCAACTACTTTAATGTTCTGGGGGAGAAATCCATTAAAATATGTTTAAATATATTAAAATGTATACAGGGTATGCATTTTTCCCTGTAGAATATGGCTCAGTGGGCTCCGTTTACCAACACTCCCCTCTTTGTTGTACCCAGCAGCCCAAAGGCATTCTGTGGGGCTGGAGCTGTGTTTTCTCCAGCACGGGGTGAGTTCAGAGTGCAGGGCTCCGGAGCCTCTGCCAGGGAGAGTAGGGAACTTGAAAGAGGCAGGCTTCTCTAGGTGGGTGGGAACAGGTGCTGGATTGCTGGTGTTTTGCTGCCCTCTGGTGGCAGCATGCAGTTGCTCCTCTCAGTCTCAAATCAAGAAGTAGCTTTAAGTACTGTACCTTGGTTGTCTGGTGGAGATTGCTTTATTTACTTGGTCAATAATAATAAGATCCAGCCCTGGGCAGGTATCTCAGTTGGATATGCCAAGGTACTCATCAGGGCACATACAAGCATCAACCAAGAGATATATAAATAAGTGGAACAACAAATTGATGTCTAAGTGGAACAACAAATTGATGTCTGTCTGTCTCTCCCTTCCTCTTAAAATCAGTTAAAAAAATAACCAGAACCAACATTTATTCAGCACTGACTGTGCACCAAGTGCCTGGAAACCATCACAATGAGCCTGGGAGAGGAAGTTCTGGGAAGACGCCTGGCCTTTGCTTCAGGGACCAGGCTGAAACCCAGACTGAGAGGCAGATGGTTGGCAAAGAAGGATTTATTTTTATCACTTTTAATTTTCCATTGACTTGAGAGAGAGAGACAGAAATGAAGGGAGAGAGAGAGGCAACAACTTGCTGTTCCACGTAGTTGTGTACTCATTGATTGCTTCTCACACATGCCCTGACTGGGGATCGAACCCATGACCTCAGTGTGTCAGCACAGCGCTTTATCCACTGAGCAACTCAGTCAGGGCAAGGAGGATTTATTTTATATATATATATATATATATATATATATATATATATATATATATATATATATATATTTTTTTTTTTTTTTTTTTTTTTTTACAGAGACAGAGAGAGTCAGAGAGAGGGATAGACAGGGACAGGCAGAGGAACGGAGAGATGAGAAGCATCAATCATTAGTTTTTCATTGCGCATTGCAACACCTTAGTTGTTCATTGATTGCCTTCTCATACGTGCCTTGACCACGGGCCTTCAGCAGACCGAGTGACCCCTTGCTCAAGCCAGCGACCTTGGGTCCAAGCTGGTGAGCTTTTGCTCAAACCAGATGAGCCCACGCTCAAGCCGGCGGCCTCAGGGTCTTGAACCTGGGTCTTCTGCATCCCAGTCCCACGCTCTATCCACTGCACCACCACCTGGTCAGGCCCATTGCTCGTTTTTACCCAATTATAGTATCTTTTTTGTTTTGTATCTTCTTTTTTTTTTTTAAGTAATTTTAGAGAGGAAGGGAGAGAGAGAGAGAGAAAAAATCAATTTATTGTTCCACTTATCTGTGCAGTCCTTGGTTGATTCTTGTCTGTACTCTGACCTAGGATCAAACCCACAACCTTGGCGTTTTAGGACAAGGCTCTAACCAACTGAACTACCGAGCTATCTGGCCTACCTAGGCCAATGCGAGTTTCTTCACTACTCTTGTGCAAGGGGAAATGAGGTAAAATAGTGACAGGTGTTCTCCCTACTGGATCCACTCAGAGCCCACCTGGAATGAGATCAGGCGGGGCCTCAGGGGCCCAGGGCCTGCCTGAAGAGCAGACACTGCTCTATGCTGGCTCAGTGTAGCTCCATGAAACCACATCTAGCCTGGCCAGAGTGGGGACTTCTCAAGAGAAGTAAGAAATTCCAAGTTAAAATTGTTTTTTAATTTTAATTTTTATTGATTTTAGAAAGAGAGGAAGGGGGAGAAAGAGAGACAGACAGACAGGCACATCGATCTGTTCCTGTATATTCCCTAACTGGAGATCAAACCAACAACTGCTGTGTTTGGGGACAACACTCCAAACAACCGAGTTATCCAGCCAGGATGAGAAATCTATGTTTTTAAAATTCTCTACTTAAAAAAAAAAAGATTTTACTTATTCATTCTAGAGAAGAGAGAGAGGAAAGTAGGGGGAAGAGCAGGAGGCATCAACTATCATATGTGCCTTGACCAGGCAAGCCTGGAGTTTTGAACTGAGGACCTCAGTATTCCAGGCTGATGCTTTATCTACTGTGCCACCACAGGTCATGCTAAGATTCTCTGCTTTTTTAACTGTTGACAATTCCTTAAAAGAAAATAAGAAAAGTAAAACACATGGCCAAGTCTGTGTTCTGAATACCTCCAATTTGAGATATCACTGATTGATTTTTTTTTTAGGACTTGATTTATTCATTTGAGAGAGAGAGAGAGAGTACACAAGAGAGAGAGAGAGAAGTGGGGAGGAGGAGGAATAGCCAACTCCCATATGTGCCTTGACCAAGCAAGTCCAGGGTTTCAAACCGGCAACCTCAGCATTCCAGGTCGATGTTTTTTAGTTTTGTTTTTTTTTGCATTTTTCCGAAGCTAGAAACAGGGAGGCAGTCAGATAGACTCCCGCATGGGCCCTACCGGGATCCACCCGGCACGCCCACCAGGGGGCGATGCTCTGCCCCTCTGGTGCAGTCGCTCTGTTGCATCGAGAGCCATTCTAGCGCCTGAGGCAGAGGCCACAGAGCCATCCTCAGCGCCCGGGCCATCTTTGCTCCAATGGAGCCTTGGCTGTGGGAAGGGAAGAAAGAGACAGAGAGGAAGGAGAGGGGGAGGGGTGGAGAAGCAGATGGGCACTTCTCCTGTGTGCCCTGACTGGGAATCGAACCCGGGACTCCTGCATGCCAAGCCGGCGCTCTACCACTGAGCCAACCGGCCAGGGCTAAGTCGATATTTTATCCACTGTGCCACCACAAGTCAGGCCAATTTGAGATCTCAAGCATGAGAATCTCAGTCACCTCATTTCATTGGCCAACTAGTCTTGTGGGCAAAGGGGTCACCTCTACCCTTTACTGATAGGGAAACTGAGACTCATAAGATTAAAATAACTAGTTAACTTAAGACAATCTGATGAATGGGAGCTGGGAATGAAAAATTTTTTAAAGATTTTATTCATTGATTTTAGAGAGAGAAGAGAAAGTCAGTGGGGAGGAGCAGGAAACATCAACTTGTAGTTGCTTCTGGTATGTGCCTTGACTGGGCAAACCTGGGGATTCAAACTGGCGACCTCGGTATGATGGTTGATGCCCTATCCACTGTGCCACAACAGCTCATGCTGGGGATGAAATTTAAACCGAGTTCATCTCCCTGGAGCCCATGCCCTAAATCCCACTTTAGGTCCTTCCAAAATTGCCAGAATTCTGAGGCCCCAAGATTCCTGCCCCCATGTACACGCCCTTGAGTGTTTGTAGGATATTATTTGGTAGAGGTGGAGGGCTTTTTCAGATGTAAATAATGTTCAGAAATCAGCTGACTCTGAGTTGATCCAAAGGGAGATTATTCTGGGTGGGCCTGACCTAATTAGGCTAGTCTTCTCTAACAGCCTGGGGAGCAGCACACAGCCCTGAGTGAAGGAGGCCATGTGGCAAAGAACTTGGGAAAGCAGCAAGAAAACTGGGAGCCCAAGGACTATTCGGCCAGGAGGAGCCAACTTTGGGACCATTTATTCCCTGCCTTCTCTCCACAAACATTTCTCATCCACCTGCATTGGCATAGAGTAAGGGAGGGACTCCACCATCAGCTCCAGGTCCCTCTATCCAGCTCCACCCTGGCCTCCCCAAAGCCACAAGAGGGCGCCTGTGAGCACTTAATCTTTTCTGCCCGCTGCCCTCCATTATCTCCTTACTCTCACCTTCTCCCTCTCTCCCTCTTACTCATTCCACTCCAACCACCTGGGTCTCCCTCTGTTCCCCCAACATGCCAGCCACTGTCCAGCTTCAGAGCCTTTGCACATGCTGTGCTCACTTTCTGGTTATGTCCCTCTGGCTCGTTCTTTCACCTAATTCTGGCCTTTGCTCAAAGGTCACCTCTTCCAAGAGGTCTTCCCTCACCACCCTGGCCCAGGAAACCATCTCATTACTCGCTATGCTCTGTTTCTGCTTACGGTTTTCATTGCCTTGTGTCATGTCATCAGCAGTTACAGCACACATTTTTCCCCCAGGAGAAAGTGCAAATGCAATCCCCCACTACCACAAATTACATAGTCAAGTTTCCCACGTTTGGGGAAATCACAGGGGTCAGTGCATTCAGAGAGCAGTGGGTGAGACTCATCCTGGGAAACCACCTTCATGATCATTTACCTTCCTAATTCTGGTATCTCCCAGGCCAGGTAAGCATACACATCACACATTATTATTTTTTAAATTTTCCATTGATTTGAGGGAGAGGAAAGTGGGAAGAGAGAGAGAGAGAAAGGGATGGAGAGAGAGAGACAAGCATCAATTTGTTGTTTCACTTAGTGGTTCCATTTAGTTGTGCACCCATTGATTGCTTCTCCTACATGCCCTTACCAGGGGTTGAACCCGTGACCTCTGGAGTGCCAGGTCGGTGCTTTATCCACTGAGCCACCCAGCCACCTGGCCAGAGTTTACAGATCACAAATTTAAGTGTCATTGTTTAATCCCTGTGAGCTCCATGATTTGCACACCATGCCCCTTGGTCACAGCAGGGTCCCGGTGATTTGAACAACACCAGACACTTAATAACTGATGAGAGACTGTGATATTTATTGTGCACCTATGGTTTGCCAGGCACTGATCTAGGCACTGGGTACATGACAGGGACAAGAGAGACACTGCCCACCTGCACCACCAACCACCAATCAGGCACCCAGCCTAGTGGGATGACAGATATGAATCAAATCATCAACAATGGTTCATCAGAGCCAATGCTAATTTGGCATTTACAGTATACCAGACAGTACTCTATTAATCAGTTAATCCTCAGCACTGCCCTATGAAGGTGATACTATACCATTGATATCTTATGCTACAAATGAGAAAACTGAGGCATAGGAAGAGTAAGGATCTTCCCGGGTCCCTTGGTCTGGTAGATTATTCCAGGAATAGTCCTAGTGGCTCAAGCACCCCATACGCCTGTGCAGCCCTTTTGTCCTGACTCAAGGCTGGTCATATGCTTCATGTGGTTGGAGGGACAGCAGCATGTGTGACATATGCATTTGAAGTGCTTGTGTTTTGGGACCTGCCTGACCTTTCATTCCTGGATGCCTACAAGTCCCTCAGCGGAAAGAGCCAGCCAGTCCGGCATCAAGGGCAGCCAGATTTAGTAACTAAAAATACAGGATGCCCAGTTACATTTGAACTTGAGACAAACATTGAATGTGGGTTTTTGTGTGTGTGTGTGTGTGTGTGTGTTTAAGCATACGTATGTCCCAAATATTGCGTGAGATGTGGTTATACTAAGAAAATTATTTGTTGCCTGACCAGGCAGTGTCGCAGTGGATAGAGTGTCTGACTGGGATGTGGAGGACCCAGGTTTGAGACCTCGAGGTCGCCAGCTTGAGCACGGGCTCATCTGGTTTGAGCAAGGCTCATCAGCTTGGACTCAAGGTCGCTGGCTTGAGCAAGGGTTTACTCTCTCTGCTGTAGCCCCATGGTCAAGGCACATATGAGAAAGCAGTCAATGAACAACTAAGGAGCCGCAACGAAGAACTGATGTTTCTCATCTCTCTCCCTTCCTGTCTGTCTGTCTCTATCTGTTCCTCTCTCTGACTCTCTCTGTCTCTGCAGCAAAAAAAAAAAAAAAAAAAAAATTAAATAAAAAAATAATTATTTGTTGTTGGCCTGAAATTCACAATTAACCAGGTGTCCCAGGTTTTATCTCACAACGCTATGCCCCTGGCTGATGGTGGCCTGACCCCATCTGCATGAGAGGGGTTCCCCTGAAAGTGAAAGCTGACCACCGCGGCATGGCCTCCTGAATACCCTGGGATCCTGCAGGGGTCAATTAAACAAGTGATGCTCAGAGGGGAAGGCAGGGACTCCTTCCTGAAAAGTGCTGAGAAGCAGACCTGGGAGGGAGTCAGGATTCTGGCATTGTAGTTAGAAACTCGGTTTGAAAAAAAAGAAAAAGAAGGGGAAAAAAAAGCAACTCGGTTTGTATTTCAGCCTGTCTAATGGCCTGGGAGAGAACTCTCCTCCCTTCTCAGATCATAATACACTGAGCTGGAGGAAAACCAGGGGTGAGTATCTGCCCTTCACAGGGAAGAATGAGGGCTAGTCAGGGAGCCGCAGGTATGAGATCTGAGAAGTGCCGCCCACTGGGCCGCCCGGCTTCATTTTACCCTGAGAGCCCTCCCTGCCATCCTCTGGGAATCCCACTAAGAATTTATTTCAACCTTTCACCAAATACCTCCTGGGCAGTCAGCCTGGCAGGTGGATAGAATTCTATCTCTGCTTTCTAAGGGGGCTGCCTCATTAAAATAATTTAAATGAAAAGTAAATCTTAGAAACAAGACATTTCCAATGGTAGCACTTCTGACCTCATCAGGACATGCCAGACAGGATGAGTCAAGAACTTCATGAAGGATGTTGCATTTTTAGGGAACGTCTAATTGTTTGAAGCCTCTCCTGATGGTTCCCAAGGGCCTTCTGATGCCTTCAGGAGAGCCAATACTCCCCCCAACACCTTTCTATTGTGTTAAGATGCAAAAAAAAGTTGCTGTCTTAACTATTGTTAATTTCACAACTCAGTGGCCTCAGCACATTCACACTGTCATGCAGTCAACCCTACCATCCATTCCAAGAACTTTCTCATCTTCTCAAACCAACACTTTGATCCCATTAAACACTAATCCCCTCCCCCCAGCCTGTCACCCACCATTTATTTTCTGTTTCTGTGAATCTGACTCCTCTAGGGACCTCCTATGAGTGAAATGACACAGTACTTGTTTTTAATAAGCACTGTGAGTATGACTGAAGAGCAAGGACTGATTGGGTGCATGGGACGTGGGAAGACTGGGCTTGGCGTTACTGAGGATGGTCACTCCACGACACGGATTGAGCACTTACTGCGTGCCACATGCTGGAAATGCTGAGTATGACCCTGACAACCTGTCGTGGATCTTGCAGCCCTGTGTGTGGAGGGGTGAAGGCCAGAGGTACCCATGGGAGCAGTAAGTGTCACCAAGAGAAATGAACCAGACAGAGGAGGAGGGTTTATTTCATGGCGGACATGGACAAGCAGTTTAGGGGGAGCAGAAGGATCCCTTTCAGCTGACAAATCAAGCCTTTTTCTCTGCCAGGTCAGGTGCTGTCCCCATGGGACCCCATAATGTCAGGACTTTGCTGGTGTGCCATGGAGGGGACTCCTGGGCAGTATGGAGGCCATCAGACTGGGCAATCAGGTTTCCTTTCTCAGACCAGAAGTTCCCGGGGTTGGAATGGGGCACATCCCTCTTCTCAGACTGGGACATAGAGTGGGCTTAGTGTCCCTCCCCTCAGACCCACAGCTCCTCAAGATGCCAGCACTCATGCCTTCCTCCGACTAGCCCCCCTGCCCTCAGACTAGCGAGAACAGTTACAACTGGGAGAGGGGGGCTGGTCTCCTTCCTTCTGGAACCCAACAGCATTTGGCAAAGTCCTAGAAGCAGAAAGAATTGACAGGGGGCCCGTTTTATCCCCAGCTTTAGATCCAGAAAAAGGAGGACAATTTCTCTAGGAAAATAAAAACGGAAGAGGAAGCCCTTGAGTCTGAAGGCACATCCACCCTTGGGATTGTCAGCGTGTCATTTGTGGTTCTTGGGTTGTGGATTTATCTTTTTTTTTTTTTTTTTTTTTTACAGGGACAGAGAGAGAGTCAGAGAGAGGGATAGATAGGGACAGACAGACAGGAACAGAGAGAGATGAGAAGCACCAATCATCAGTTTTTCGCTGCAACGCCTTAGTTGTTCATTGATTGCTTTCTCATATGTGCCTTGACCACAGGCCTTCAGCAGACCGAGTAACCCCTTGCTCAAGCCAGCGACCTTGGGTCCAAGCTGGTGAGCTTTGCTCAAACCAGATGAGCCCACGCTCAAGCTGGCGACCTCGGGGTCTCAAACCTGGGTCCTTCCGCATCCCAGTCTGACGCTCTATCCACTGTGCCACTGCCTGGTCAGGCGGGTTGTGGATTTAAATGGGGACCTGTTTCCTAAAGTGGAGGGCTCAGTGATAGTCTTGGCAGTTAACACAGGGTGAGGGTGCCCCTGTCTCCAGGCTCAGTCCTCATCCTCACTGGCATAGACACCGGCTTCCCAGCGTTCAGCCATGGCATTCTTGTGGCGGGTCACTCGTGTGGCTTCTAGGACCTGCAAGAGAATGCACAGAGTCCCCAGTAGGGTCCTAACCCCCACAGAAACCCTCCCCCACTGCCAACTCATAGGATAGGCTTAAAACAGGGATAAAGGGATAAAGAATGACCATCCCCTCCTCTATTTCAGACCTTCTACTCCTAGCAATAGCACCAAGGGATGTCCTAACTCATTCTGAGCTCCAGCAGGGGAAATGCCCAGATCTGGCCTTTTAAGCTCAGCTCAATGATGGCCCCAAATATATTCCACAAATCCACTAAGATAGCTGGACTTTTCCACACTCCTAGATGAACCCCTCCCCCAAAGAAAATGCCCTTGTCTTAGCCCAATCTGCTCTAAAACCTTCATTATTTGACAAAGTAGCTGCAAGTGCAGCTATTTTGCACAATCTGTGCCATGGCAGGTATCACAAGCAGATCAGAGCAAAATTCACTGCAGGCAGACACTATCAATTGAGCAGCTATCAAGTGAAGCCCTCACACCCAAAAGAAAGGCTTTTGATGGCCCTGGTGCCATGGGGCAGGAGGCAGAGAAGGGGAGGAAAAGATAGTCCTCACCCCTGGAGCACACTCACCTCTGAATTGACATGGTCCAGGGGGTTGATGCCGGCATACTGCAGAAAAGAAACACACAGTGGCCCCTGAGTCTTTGGCCCTGTCCCATCCCAGAGTCCAATTGGAACTTAATGCACAACTCGAGGCAAGAGGGAAGGTATTCCACCATGGCTCTCTTGAGTGCCCCTCGATCACCTCACTCAACCATTCACCATGCTCTTCCCTCACGCTGTTCCCCACAGTGCAGCCACAGTCTATCATTTGCAGTTTTTTCCTCTTTGTCAACTTCAGCATAATAAAGACAGTCAATATTTACTGAGCATTTCCCATGGTCAGGCCCTGCTGTAAGACTCTGAGGTGGCTGGATTTATCATCATGCTCATTTCATAGAGAAAGAGACTGAGGGTCAGAGAGGGGCAGCCCAACATTACACAGCCGGAAAGTCCCAGTACTGAGAACTGAACCCACATAACTGGGCTCCACTCTGTGCCCCAACCCATGAGGCCAGGTTATGAGTGTGGGTGAGGCTGGAGTTGGTGTTATTCTCCATGGTATTCCCAATATCCCACTAGGGAGGAGATGACCTAATAGTTACAAATGTGGGGTATGGATTCAAGCCTGGATTCCCAGCTCAGGAACTCATGGGCCATGTGACTCTGGGCAAGTCTCACTCCACCTTCCTGTGGCCCTAATGGAGGGTGTCAGACCTCAGCCAGGTCTCCAAGGGGATGGGCAGGGTTCCAGACTTACCCACTGCTCCTTCCTCCTTCTCTGCTCAGGAACAGCTTCAGCAGGGGCCTCTGCCGTCCACACCAGGTCTGAGTGCAGGTGGATGGGCGTGAAGAAGTAGGACTCAGACACTGAGTAGCTACCCGTGACGCCTGTGGAAAGGAAGGAGCATCAGGGACAGCTCTCTAGTCCCTTGAGGGCAGAACATCTATCAGACCAAAGCCCAGGAGAGGCTGAACCAGTTAAGGAGACAGGTGAACAGGCAGAGGTACAGAGCAGACAGCTTGCTAGGAAAACTGAGTGACCAAAATAGCCAGTCAGGAGAGACTGGGTAAATGGATGGGCCAATCAAGCAAGGTAAAAAACATTAAAAGTACACAGCGATTGACCAAGAGGATACAACATCTGTAAACCTTTATGTGCCTAATAACAAAATGTCCAAATCCATAGCAAAAACCCCAAAGTAAAGTTCATACCTCTCTCCAAAGTCTACAGCTTAAGGAAACATACAGGCAAACTGAGGGAGTGGACAGAGTCCCCCAGATGAACCCCTCCTGACACCCCCAAACCACTTCCCCACCCTTCTCTGCTACAACATGAGACCCAGATCAAAGCAGCCATTTCCCCGGGATCCCTCCTCACCTGATGCCTGGGAGGAGCTCCTGGAGTCTTGGTCACAGTCCAGCTGCGGGGAGAAGACCTCTGGGAAAAGAGCATTGCGCCGTTCCTCGGCCACCTCTCGCTCCCGCCTCAGGACACTCTCCACCTCCCTCTCCAGCAGCTCAGAGGACTGGGACTTTTGTAGCCTCAACGCCGGTGCTCCAGCCACTTCCCAACCCCAGATACGGGAGACCTCAGCCTTCTGGGGCACATCTGGCACCCTGAACCGCAGGGGACGCAGGCGGAAGTACTCCCATCGCACGACACCCCCGTTGGCTTGTGGGGGTCCCCTCGGGGGCTTCCAGAACTCCTGCTTTGTGCCCGAAGGTTTTCCAGAGGATTCTGAGAGATGCCTCTGAGACGCTGTGGCCTTTGGCAAGGCCACTGCCTTGGCCTCATCTGCAGAGAGACCACTCCGCTTGCTGTACGTGTGGAAGGCTTGGAACTTTTGCTGGGGGGTACCAGGGCTCAGGAACGGCTGGTAGGCATCAGGTGGGATGCGGTTCACCTTCCTCAGCTCTGGGGCAGCGTTGGCCGCACTGGCATCTGGGGCCAAGCCAAGAATGGAGTCTGAGCTGAGTACTCTCCTAAGTCCAGGCCGGGGGCCCTCAGAGTTCCAGTTGGACATGGACACACAGCTCACCTGCAGGCCCTCCCTCCGGTGGTCCTCCTCGCGCTGTGTCTCCTGTGCAATGTCACGCTGCACATAGAGTGATGGGCGCCCCCTGTCCCGCCATGGGGTCTCAGTCAGGCTCACCTTGGTCAGCAGAGGCCGGGTAGGGATCTCCACCAGCTCCTGGTGGCCCACTGCCTGCCGTAGCCCCCTCTGCTCACGCAGAGCTGCCTCGCGCTCCTGGGCCAGTCGGATCTCTCGCTCAATGGGTGTCTCTTTGGAGGCCTCTAGTGGCTCTGCTTGGGATTGGGAACCAGGGTCGTCCACAGCTTGGACACCAGACCCAGTGAACCAACTATGAACCTTCTTCTCTTCCCCGACCACCTCTTTCACTTGGGGCTTGACTGAAACAACATATCCATTGGCCAGGGGCATCTCATTCAACGCCTTGGGGGCCTGGCTGACCCTGGGTGGGGCACAGGCCTGGGCCACCCTGGCTGGTGGGTTCTGAGGGACCCCCGTGTTTGCCTGCTCCAGGCTCAGGAATTGCTTCCTCGCTGCAAGGAAGTCGATTTGCTCCCTGTCAACCATATTTTCCTCCATGGGCATGAACTGAGGTCGTCCAGGGGTTCTGAGGTCCCTGTGGTCAGGGGTGCCATGAAGTGTAGCCACTGTGCCACTCTTCCTCACTGCTTGGCCCTGGATGACTGCCCAGCGCTCCCTCTCAAGGTCCTGTGGCCGCCTGGGCAGGGCATCCCTGGGGTCCAAGTGGTAGGTCTTCACCTGCTCGTCCTCATCGTCTTCTGGCCGGCTGGAGAAGGTACGTAGGCTGCACGATGCCCCTGTCCTCAACATGTCTAACTGAGCCTTACGATCAGCTGTCCATGCTATAGGCTGGTCCTGGTCCCAGCCGTTGGCTGAGGGCTCTACATCCACCAGCTGGAATGTGTAGCTAGTGTCCCCATTTAGGGCCAGGCCAGCCATGCCTGGTGAGTGGGGAATGCTGAAGATGGGGTATCTGGTCACTCGGTCCATGTTCTAGGAGTTTCAGTCTGCCACAAATTTCCGGGGTGGAGACACACTCAGCTCCCTGAGGATGAGAAGGAATGACAGCCACCAGGTCAGAATACTTGGGGAAAGGCACAATGTTCAGTTCCTCAAAGGGCAAAGTTCTGCCCAAGTGGCCTCCGTGATTGGTTCAGGAATGGATAAGTGACTTAGCCTGGCCAATCAGAGCATCCCATCCCCTGGCCTCTCTGATTGACGTATGACTCAACCTGGTCAGTGACTTGGCAGTGAATGTGGAAATTGTACCCTCTTCCCATTAGGCTTGTTAGGTTGGTGGGATGAAACTGAAAAGACCTGGGGGAGGCATACATGCCTCCTGTGGACACAGCCTGCTCGAGAGCAACTGCAACCCTAACACAATACCCTAAAAATGATGTTTGAAGGCCCAGAACAAGTAGTTCTGTTGGTTAGACTATTGTCTTGATACTCCGAGGTTGTGGATTTGATCCCCGATCAGGGCACATACATGAAACAACAAATGAGTGCATGAACAAGTGGAACAACATATCAATATTTCTCTCTCTGTCTCTCTAAAATCAATTAAAAAAAAAAAAGACTTAGTCTTTAAAAAAAAATGTTTGAACTTCTGGATCCAGCCACACCTGAATCTTGCCCCTGTACTGACCCAACAACTCGCCCCATGTGTGTCTGACATTTGCAGGCACCCTGCCCTTCTCCCAGATGCTGCACACCCTGGATCGGGGATCCCCTGCTGCCCTGATCCTTCCCCCTCTTCCACTTAGTTCACTGTGTCCAGACCCAGAGCCATCCCTGGGCTGCCTCCCACCAGAAAGTGCGTCTGCCTCTCACCCAGGGCACACACATTCTGACGTTCCCTCTGTGATTGTTTTCATTTAACATTTACAGATGCTTCCAGCGGCTTTGCCTCTCGCTGAGGGATGGCTAGTGGCAAAACTGAGGCCCAGAGAGGGGCAGCAACTGTCAGAGACTTCAGCTCTCTAGATCCCACATCCTGTTTCTCTCTCCTGCACCTGCCCAGTGGGACACTTTGTCCCATCCTAGGCAACCCCCACCACCGCCTGGGCCTCATAAAGCCAGAACAGACTAGGGAACGCCTTGGACCTTGTCCCACATAGCCAGGCAACACCCTGAGCCAGTGCCCCAAGGAAGCCTCGCCCCTCCCCCACCTGAGTGTCTAGGTTCCTGCTGAGCATGGTTCCAGGAACTTTCTAGGTCACACACCTGATCTCACACCCTGTGGTCCTGGTGGCTCCAGGATTCAGTCTCACTACCTTCCCTGATGCTCAAGGCCTCCATTTGGCCTCAGCACAAACCCCAAACTCTGTAGGTATCTCCACCCCAAACCTGACCCTCCTTGTCCCCCTGAAGCTCCCTTTGCTTGGAGGTCCCTCATTTCTGCACTTCCATAGCCTCCTTAGCTGCGGCCCACAGAATAGCTCTTCCAGGGAGCCTCCCGATTGTCCCCATGGTTAAAGCCCATTGTCTTGGCATCTCCTGTGTGCCCAGCCCAGCACCCTAGTATTAGGTGTTACCTTTTTACAGCTGAGGGAAGGAAGATGGGCTGTTCCCAACTGCTCAAGCAGCCTATGCCCTCCGCCCTGGAACCTAGTTCCACCTGAGCTGTTATGTATGTCTGCTACCTTTTTATACAAACTTGCTTGTCCCTGAACTGGGGAAGTGTCAAGTAACAAAATCAATCATGGGGGCAATGTTACAATTAATAGATTAAGTATCATATTTGAAACAATAATTAGGAAAACAATATTTAAAACAATCAGCTTGGATAGTAAATGCCAGGCCACTAAGCTGAGCCCTGTCCCAATGACTGAGCAGTATGTCACAGAGATTTTCTCCTTGAAAGTTATGGGGGAACATGTTTTTGAAAGAAGAATAAAGCCTGACCAGGCAGTGGCGCAGTGGTCAGACTGGGACGCTGAGGACCCGGGTTTGAAATCCCGAGGTCGCCAGCTTGAGCATGGGTTGCCGACTTGAGCACAGGGTCACCAGCTTGAGCGTGGGATCATAGACATGGCGCCATGGTCGCTGGCTTGAGACCAAAGGTCGCTGGCTTGAAGCCCGAGGTCACTGGCTTAAACAAGGGGTCACTGGCTCAACTGGAGCCCGCCAGTCAAGGCACATATGAGAAGCAATCAATGAACAATTAAGGTGCCACAACTATGAGTTGATGCTTCTCATATCTCTCCCTTCCTGTCTGTCTCTTGACCAAGAAAAAAAAAAAAAGGAGAATAAGTTTATTTAAAGCCTGTCTTCTCTCACCTAAAGTCAGCAGCCCAGGACCCTCTGTCCCAGGGTGAGCACCACCCCTGCAACCCAGAGTCTGTTATTCAGCAGGTTCTTAATGAAGGTTGACTGAACAGGGCGTGGTCTTTGCAAACACTACTCATCCCAGGTGCTCAGGAGGTGGGGGTTGGGTTATTTTAGCTGCACATCTGGCTGCCCCTCTGGGGCTCCCCTGCAGACCATAGCCTGTCCTCTGGATCAGCTCTGTCCCCATGCCCTGGGCTCCCTGGGGAAAGCAGGTGTGGCAGGGGTGACACAAGAGTGTTTGCTGAGTGAGTAACTGGATGTTCACTCACCAGGATTTATAACCCACAGGGACATTAACTCCTGGGAAAAAGGTCTGCCTGCCCTGAGGGTGTTGGGTCTCCTGGTTAGGTGGGGTGAGAGTGGGGGCACCACTTGCTCCTTGGCCCATTCCTCCCAGGTGATTCACTGAGGACAGGAAGGGCTGGGTTTTGGGTTCAAGGTCCCAGGGCCCCTTTCACTTGTGGCCTTGGGCAAGTCTCAACTCACCCCTCATCTTATTTGCTCCTCATAAGTTCCTGCAATGAGGGGACCATTCTTACCCCCAATTTACAGCAGAGGGAACAGAGGCCTAGAGAGAAGTTGCTCACCTGAGATTACACAGGAGTGACAGAGCAACAGGTCTTGAAGCTTGAGCCCTCATTCCCATTTGGTTGCCTCCTCCTTTAGGAAGCCCTCCTGAATTGCTCTTCCCAGCTCTACCCCATACCTGTGTCAATAACAAAGTGAAACTGGGTTTATAGCCCTGGGTGCCACACATCTGCTTCCTCATCACTGACACTGGCCTCCTGCCATAGGTGCAAAAACCTGCTGGAGAGGCTGAGGTTCAGACAGGGAAGGTCCCACAGCAGGAAAGGGCTCCAGGGGTTCCTCTACTAACACTCAGGGCTAAGGACCCCCAAGTCCCTGGCTGGACAGAATACTCGAACCTTTGACACACTTGGACACTGGACTGAGTTTCTGTCTCCCACTAGAAAGAACCTGGACAGGGCCTCCATGCTGACACCGCATAGGTCGACAGCCCCACCCAAAACTCTCCTCTCGAGTGCCTTACCAAGCCCCAGACCTGTGAGGATGTTGCACGCTGCTCCCCAAGCAAGGCTCTGGCTGGTGCTAAGTGCCTTCCCAGCAGCCTCCAGGATTCCCAGAACCCATGAGCAGTACTAGCAGTGGGGGTCTCTCTGGCCTCCCTTAGAGGATCAAGGCTCAAGGTTTTTGAATTTGGGGCCAGGAGCCCAGGTTGGAGACTGAGGCCCTGACAAGGTTCAGGGACAGGCCTTCTGCTCCTTGAGGAGGAGGGGAAGGGAAGGCAGGAAGGACATAGACCTCAGGGCCTCAGGGCAATGAGAGTGCAGAGCAATGGGACACCCCCACCAGCTCCGAAACCTAGGTAGGTCCAGAGGGGTATGAGGTGAGGAAGGGGTGCTTTCCTCCCTCCCTGCATTCCAAGGGTTCCACGGGTGAACTGATAATGCCAATTGACACAGGAACCCCCATGCCAAAAAAATAAAGGCCCTCACCTCATGCAGGCCCCCACCCACCATAGCTTCCTGTGCATCTTGCCCCCTCAAGTCCCCCGGACTCACCTGCCAGCTCCTGGCTCCCAGTAGCCTCCAAGCCTCGGCTCCACTCTGGCGGCGCTGCCCTGCCTACAGGTTGCCAGGGGACAAGGCCCCACCCAAGGGAGGCAGGTGCACCCCCTTCTCTTTGGCCCCACCTGGACTCAGGAAACAAAGTCCGGAGGAGGAGGAAGAAAGCCGATACCCAGGCAGGACGGAGGGCAGGCACCATGCCCACTGCACACTCCCCCCAGGCCCCAGGGCCTCAAGCCCCGGAGCTGGAACTCACTTGAAACCTCCTTCTAGCTGCCATCTGGTTTCCCCACCACCTTTTAGTGTCACTCAGACAGGGAACATCACTTGCCCAGGGTCACAAAGCAGGTCCATGAAACAGCTGCCCCTTTCTGGGTTGTGGGGTTTGAATCCCAGACCTCCATGGAGTCATCTGACTCTGCCCATATTTGGAGCTAGTCCCCCAGCACCCTTTATTAAAGGGACAAGCTCAGCTTACTTGTCTCTGGGGAATTCAGTGGGTCTGGGTTCAAATCCCCATAACGTCGCTGAGCCTGTTTACTTCCCATGAAATGGAGCCATCACACAGCAGGCTGAATTCCCCAGGCCACTTGGACATAAACAGCCTATGGAAGGCATCAAAAATGCCAGAAAGGGCTTGACCTGTGGTGGTGCAGTGGATAAAGTGTCGACCTGGAAATGCTGAGGTTGCCAGTTCAAAACCCTGGGCTTGCCTGGTCAAGGCACATATGGGAGTTGATGCTTCCAGCTCCTCCCCCTTCTCTCTCTCTCTGTCTCTCCCCTCCTCTCTAAAATGAATAAATAAATAAAAATTAAAAAAAATATTAAAAAAAATGCCAGAAAGCCTGACCAGGTGGTGGCGCAGCGGATAGAGTGTCGGACTGGGATAGTCCTTGAACCCAAGGACCCAGGTTCAAGACCCCGAGGTCGCCAGCTTGAATGTGGGCTCATCTGGTTTGAGCAAAATCTCACCAGCTTGGACCCAAGGTCGCTGGCTCAAGCAAGGGGTTACTCGGTCTGCTGAAGGCCCACGGTCAAGGCACATATGAGAAAGCAATCAATGAACAACTAAGGAGCCGCAATGCACAATGAAAAACTAATAATTGATGCTTCTCATCTCTCTGTCCCTGTCTATCCCTATCCCTCTCTGACTCTCTCTGTCTCTGTTAAAAAAAAAAAAGCCCTGGCTGGTTGGCTCAGTGGTAGAGTGTCGGCCTGGCATGCAGGAGTCCCGGGTTTGATTCCCAGCTAGAGTACACAGGAGAAACACCCATCTGCTTCTCCACCCCTCCCCCTCTCCTTCCTCTGTCTCTCTTCCCCTCCTGCAGCCAAGGCTCCACTGGAGCAAAAGTTTGCCCGGGCGCTGAGGATGGCTCTATGACCTCTGCCTCAGGCGCTAGAATGGCTCTGGTTGCAACAGAGCAACGCCCCAGATGGGCAGAGCATTGCCCCCTGGTGGGCATGCCGGGTGGATCCCGGTCAGGTGCATGCGGGAGTCTGTCTGACTGCCTCCCCATTTCCAACTTCAAAAAAATACAAAAACAAAAAAAAGTGCCAGAAAATGTTGGTGGGTGGGCAGTTCCCACTGACAGATGGGGCACTGAGGCTCTAATTGTGTGGCAGGTCCTCCCAGGCACTCTGCCATCCTGCCTGATTCTTGGTTGAGATACAGAGAATGCAAGAGCCCAGCATTCCTGGGGAAGTCAGACCACTGGGACCAGCAGTCAGTCTATGGCAGAGGGGACATAGTGGATTGGGCTGGGGCTTTGCCCTGCCCCTTGGCTTTCTGTAGGGTCCCTCTGAACCTCAGTTTCTTCCACTGGATGGGCCTGGAGCCCCAAATCTGGCAAGGGTGCCTGGGATGGAGGATATGAGATGGGTCCAGATAAAGGGCCCAGCCCTGAATGACAGCTTTTGAGTGTGCAACATGGGCCAGTTCTGTCAAAACCCGGGATGTAGTCTTGCCATCTTCTCCTTACCCCACTGCAGGTCCTTTTATCTGTTTTGCACACATAAAAACTGAGGCACAGCCTGACCAGGCCGTGGCGCAGTGGATAGATTGTCGGACTGGGATGCGGAGGACCCAGGTTCGAGACCCCGAGTTCGCCAGCTTGAATGCAGGCTCATCTGGTTTGAGCAAAGTTCACCAGCTTAGATCCAAGGTCGCTGGCTCGAGCAAGGGGTTACATAGTCTGCTGAAGGCCCCGCCAGTCAAGGCACATATGAGAAAGCAATCAATGAACAACTAAGGTGTCATAATGAAAAACTGATGACTGATGCTTCTCATCTCTCTTCGTTCCTGTCTGTCTGTCCCTATCTATCCTTCTCTCTGACTCTCTGTCTCTATATAAAATTAAAAAAAAAACAAAAAAAAAAAAAAACTGAGGCACAGCAGGCTTCAAGGCCTGTTAGTGGTAAGGCTGGGATTTGAACCTGAGCCTACCACCCTATTGCTTATATAGGGAAACTGAGGCCCTGAAAGAGACTGCAACACCCAGTGTGCTGGGGCACTGTGGAAACAAAGAACCCCAATGTCCTGCTCCCAGATGGTGTGGACTCTCACTTAGGATTCAAAGACCATTGAACAGATGGGCAAACTGAGGCCCAAGAGGTCAGTGACTACTCCCAGTCACAGTGAGACAGAATGGGATTGTGTCCCATAAATGCTTCCTCCCTGGTGGCCCCACCTGTTTTCCAGAGACTGGCTCCCTGCAGAATGTGGGGGTGTCTGTGAGGTCCTTTTGGTTTCCTGGGAGGCTGAACCCAGCCAGGGGTGACCTCACAGCCAAAGAACAGGAGAGGGATGGGGCGAGGTAGGTGTAGAACGGAGGACTCCACAGGAAAACAGAAAGCAAGTCCTGACACTGGCTGCTGCCACATTAGCTCCAGATGTTACCTGCCCCAGGGTGCTCAGATGTGCTCAGGTGCAGGTCTGGCTCCACAGATGTCCCCACCACAGGACCGCATGAGCTGGAGGGGTGCAGCCTCCTTTTATACCCATTCTGGTGGGCCCCCACCCTGGCTGCCCCCCCTCAAATACAATAACTCCAAGACCCAGGGCGTTCACACGGTTTATTTGCTTCTCTGGGAAAGTCAAGAACACGGGCCTGTCACACATCGAAAGCAGAGGGGACAGCAAGGGCACTTCAGCGGAGGCTCTCAGCTCGAGAACTTGGCAGCTTAAGGAGGAAGGGGGTCCATGCCACTGCTGACGCCACCTCAGAGAGGGACTCTCCTCCCACCACTGAGGGGCAGAGCTGAGACTAGACAGGCCAGGCTGGTTTCAGGCGGCCCCTGCACGGTTCTGAGGAGGTGAAAGGGGGGAGCGGCTTCGTCCTGGGCACGAGGCCAAGGGACCCCCCCGGGAAGGGGCCCAAGATGGGGCCTGGTCTTCCTATAGCCCACACAGAAGAGGGTCTCTGAGCATGGGCATGAATGTGCCTCTGAGGGCAAGTGTAGCCACAACCTGGGAGATGTGTGTGCACATTTGGGTGTCAATTGCCTACATGAGAAGAGTCCCTCACCCCTCACCCCTTCCAGTGAGGGGGGGAAGGCTCACGTTGGGCTGGGCAGCCAATGGGGGTCTCCTGCTGCAACCCATGGGAAAGCTCCCCGCCCCAGGCTGTGTGCTCTTCCACTGCCCAGATTATGCCAAGCCCAGTAGAACTGGAAGTGGGTCTGATTTCTGGGGTACAGTTGGGAGACCCAGGACCCTGGCCCAAGCAGGCTGGAGAATGGGCTGGGGCAGCCCCCTAGATTCCCCAAATTAGCACCAGGAGGAAGGAGGGCCCAGTGAGGGTGGGAGCGCAGGACAGAAAGTGGCTCACATAGTCCTGCCTTGTGCAAGAGACAACTTGAAGACCCTCACCTGCCCCATCCAGAAGACAGCACAAGGGTCATAGACCCTACCCCCCAAGTGGAGAGTGTGTCCTCTGGGCTCCCCCTTCCTAGGCTCCACCGTCCACCAGCCACGCCCACAGAGAGCATAAAAGGAAGGGCACATCAGGCTGAAGTGTCCAGAGGGGCCCCTGTTCCAGGCTAAGAACTGAAGCCTGGTCTCTGACTGAGGCTCCCCAATGAGGCACAGCCTCACCCCAACAGCCCAAAGTCCCGACAACACTGCCTTGGCTGGGGGGCCGCCCTTCCAGGGGCTAAGGGGAGAGAAAAGGCCCCCAGGACCCCTCGGAACCCCAGTCCCTCTCCAGTGGGATGTCCCTTGGAGATCTCATTGGAGGTGGCAGGAAGGCACAGGCAGAAGGCCCAGAGGGTGGTGGGCTTGCCTGGGGCTGCACAGAGGCCCGGGTCCCACCAGCCAGGAACTTTGTGGGCAAGAGCCCATCTGTGGAGCTGCCATGACATGTAGGGGATCCTCGTTTTGGGAAAGGTGGGTCTGTCCATGTCTCTGTCCTACCAGGCACAGGCACACGGCTCAGGTTTAGAGTGCGTTGGGGTGGTGATGGGTACAGGACCACTGTCCCTCTCTTTCCAGTGAAAGAAAACTCAGAAGGAAGATGTGACAACACGGCATATCCTGGGGCCCATGATTGTGGGTGGAGGTTGGGCAGGCACCGGGGCCAGGCTGTGGGTGTCTGTGGTGTGGAGGGTGGGGCTAGGGTCTGGGGCCTGCAGCTCACATGATGGAGCAGCATTTACAACGCTGCTTCTTCATGTCAAGGTCCTGGGTGTCACTGGCAGGTGCCTCAGGCCCCACCTGGTTCTCTTCCCTGGAGCCTGCGGTGGCAGGGGCCTCAGCCGCACTGCCGTTGGGTGGGGCGGCCTCCCTGGGCTCAGCCTCATCCTCGATGACCACCAGCTCCGCTGTGATGGTGTCCTGCAGCCCCAGCACTTTCTGGGTCTCCGCCTCATCTTCCACGTTCTGGTAGCCCATGAAGATCATGGTGACCGGGGGCTCCTGGCCAGGCTGGATGCCTGGTGGGCCTGATGTGGCCTCACCTGGCTGTGCCTGCACCCCAGTGATCTCCCGCCTAGAGGGCGTGGTGGTCCGGACAGCCTCCTCGGATGCCCTCCCGGTCTCCACTGCCCCAGCCACAGGACCTGCCTCACTCAGCGTCACCTCATCTGCCTTGTGGATGAGTTCGTCCACCTCGGAGGAGCTCAGTGGCTGGATCCCGTTCACTGCAGTGCTGTCTACAGCATGGACAACTGGTGGGGTGAAGAGAGAAAATGAGACCAGAGAGAATGCCTGGCAGGTCTGTGAGCCACCCTCCAGGCTAAAGAGAAAAGCATAAACCAAATTAGATGGACAATTTAAACTCCCTATTCGGATCTGTGGACACAGATAACTGGTGCACAGAGGAAAATTCATGGGCAAACACTTGTTATAAACAAATAAAGACTAGAATTCAATGCATTGGGATGTTATTGTCTTGCATTTTGAAGTATTTGTACTTGCAAAGTAGTTGTGTGTGTGTGTGTGTGTGTGTGTGTGTGTTCCATTGAAAAGATGGTGGAAACAGAAGTTCAGAGAAGGGAAGTATTTAGCACAAGGCCACACAGCTGGCCAGGCAGACCCTACTTCTAGTCCAGGCCTGTCTCCTTGCCCTGAGGAGTTGCAAGGATCCTTATTTCTCCCTTCTGTGTGGTTGATCCTGAATTAAATTTAGTCCATTCATCCTGTCTTTCTTGTTTTCCTATAAATGCTCCAAGGGCTACACCTCCTACTCTGAGTTCAGCTTTGGCTGCAGCCCATAGGTTAGATTACCTTGTTCTCTTTCAAGTTTAATTATCTTATAATTAACATTTTGATTGATTGCCTCTCTCAGCCAAGATTTATTTATAATTTTTTTCTTTTTTTATTTATTCATTTTTAGAGAGGAGAGGGGGGGGAGAGAGAGAGAGAGAGAGAGAGAGAGAGAGAGAGGAAAGAGAGAGAGAGAGAGAAGGGGGAGGAGCTGGAAGCATCAACTCCCATATGTGCCTTGACCAGGCAGGCCCAGGGTTTCAAACCGGCGACCTCAGCATTTCCAGGTCGATGCTTTATCCACTGCGCCACCACAGGTCAGGCTATTTATAATTTTTTTTAATGTATTCATTTTATTTTATTATTTTTATTTTTTATTTTTATTTTTTCATTTTTCTGAAGCTAGAAACAGGGAGAGACAGTCAGACAGACTCCCACATGCGCCCGACCAGGATCCACCCGGCACGCCCACCATGGGCGATGCTCTGCCCACCAGGGGGCGATGCTCTGCCCATCCTGGGCGTCGCCATGTTGCGACCAGAGCCACTCTAGCGCCTGGGGCAGAGGCCACAGAGCCATCCCCAGCACCCGGGCCATCTTTGCTCCAATGGAGCCTTGGCTGCGGGAGGGGAAGAGAGAGACAGAGAGGAAAGCGCGGCGGAGGGGTGGAGAAGCAAATGGGCGCTTCTCCTGTGTGCCCTGGCCGGGAATCGAACCCAGGTCCTCCGCACGCTAGGCCGACACTCTACCGCTGAGCCAACCGGCCAGGGCTAATGTATTCATTTTAGAGAGGTGAGAGAGAGAAGGAAAGAGAGAGAGATAGAGAGAGAGAGAAAAGGGGGAGGAGCAGGAAGCATCAACTCCCATATGTGCCTTGACCAGACAAGTACAGGGTTTTGAAGCCACGACCTCAGTGTTCCAGGTTGATGCTTTATCCACTGCACCACCACAGGTCAGGCAGCCAAGATTTATTTAGAAAGATGTTTTTAAATATGGGGGAGTAAGGGACTGTGGTATGGGGACACAGAGCATAAGATATAAATGTTGTAATGATCCTTACAGCCACCTTTGCAGCTCAGGACATGGTCACTTTCTTTAAATGCTTTACCTGTGTTTGATAAGAACATTCATTCTCCATGGGACAGAGTTTTATATCTGCAATCAATCTTTTTTTAACCCCTTGCAATTGATCTTGTTACATGCATTTTCCAAATCTCTCCAACTCTCCTGTCCCATATCTCTCTGATATGTCACTTTTTGAACTGTGCCGCAGTCTCTGGGATGGGATTTCAGCGCTGAGAGGAGTCCTGGCCACAGTCTGATGCCAGCCCCAGATCACAGCCTGAAACTCCAGAATTACAGCGGTCTGGCTGCCCAGGGAGGAGGGAGGGACCCACAGAGCCCAAAGACTCATCTTCTCCCGGCCAAGGGTCAGGGCTCTGATTTCTGGCTTCTGGCCAGAAGGAAAGTGCTCTCAACTTTCAGTTTCCAAACCCCCAGGGAAGGGCATCCATACTTCAAGGCCTTGAAGTGACTTTGGGCTGGAGGCCCAGAGGATGGGTGTGCCTGGGTGATACAGAATCAAGCTGAGTATTTCCCACTGGCCACTGCCCCAAGACAGTAATCCTAGCCCTCGGCTGCCATGGAAACAAATCACCTTCCCATTGCTAAGCAACCAGAGTCTAGTCTGGAGGGTCCCGAGTCCCTGGGGGCTGGGCCAGTCTGAGCAGAGGGCCGTAGTGAGAACCTTCTGCAATCACACGCATCTCCTTTGCCCCTCAGCCATGTGCAGTCATTTTTGCCCAGGAGACAGGCAACTGGGACTTGCCCAGGACTACAGAGGTGGTGAAAGCTAGACCCAGAGTCCTTCCTACCTCGGTCTATGCCCTGAACTACAGCAGAGCTTGGCTATGACAGGACCACCATAAGAGCATTCTGGAGGCCCTGGCCGGTTGGCTCAGTGGTAGAGCGTTGGCCTGGCATGCAGGAGTCCTGGGTTCAATTCCTGGCCAGGGCACATAGGAGAAGCGCCCATCTGCTTCTCCACCCCTCCCCCTCTCCTTCCTCTCTCTCTCTCTCTTCCCCTCCCACAGCCGAGGCTCCATTGGAGCAAAGTTGACCTGGGAGCTGAGGATGGCTCCATGGCCTCTGCCTCAGGCGCTAGAATGGCTCTGGCTGCAACAGAGCAACGCCCCAGATAGGCAGAGCATCGCCCCCTGGTGGGCATGCTGGGTGGATCCCGGTCAGGCACATGCGGGAGTCTGTCTGACTGCCTCCCTGTTTCCAACTTCAGAAAAATACAAAAATACAAAAATAAATAAATAAATAAATAAATAAATAAATAAATAAATAAAAATGGACATTAATAAGTGTTGTCAAGGATGTGGAGAAATTAGAACCCTCATGCACTGCTGGTAGGAAAATAACATAGTACAACCATTGTGGAAAACACCCCACCAGTTCTTCATAAGGTTACACAGAGTCCCCATGTGGCCCAGCAATTTCACTCCCAGGTATCTGGCCAGAAGAAATGAAAATATTTACCCATACAAACTCAGAAAGCCATAAGGTGGAAACAACCTAAATGTTCATCAGTGGATGGCTGGATAAACACAGTGTGGTCCATCCAAACAATGGAATATCATTCAGCCATAAAACATGAAAATGGAAAGGACCTTAAAAACGGAGCTTCATGGGAGAAGCCAGACACAAAAGGCCACGGTCTGTGATTCCATTTATGTGAAATGTCCAGAACAAGAGACAGGAAGTGAGTTAGTGATTGTCAAGGGGCTGGGGGAGGAGAGTAACAGGGTTTCTATTTGGGGAACAAATATGTTCTAGAATTAGACAGTGAGGGTGCACAATGTGGTGAATATGCCCAAAGCCACTGAACTGTGCACTGACCACTTTGTACACCAGTTTCTCACAAGGGCAGCATTGTGGGTGCCCTGATGGACTCTAGAGCCAAGCTGGATTCATCTTATACTGACTCAGGGGAGTGGTCCTGTGAACTCCATTCATGAAGAAAGTTAATGTTTACCTTGATTTTTTAAATGTACCTTTTTAATGTCTTATTAAAGTATCTAAAGTGGGTTTGTCTTCTTTTACTGGCATCACAGTGAACAAGGCCTAGAATTTCTCCTCCCAGGGTCCTTTATGTATATCCTACAGGTCATGCCAAAAATGAACAAAAGTTTAAATAACAAGATATTTATGAAACTGCTCTGTAAGTACTGGTGGATTATACTGTTTAAATAAACATTTTTGCTGTTTAAATAAGAGTGCATTTGATGGTATGTGAATTATATTCATATATATACACATAGACGGGCTTTGGGGTTTTTATGCTGGCTCTCCTACTTTTTTGTGTTCCAGGTTTTCTAGTGAGTGTCTCCCCTAGCCTGTTCCCCTCCCAGTCACCAGGGGGAACCCCAAAAACTAAATCAGGTCTTACTACCTGCTCAGTGGTCCCAAGGCTTCTCCAGTTTCCTCCTTCCACTCTCTATCAGCCCATAGGCTCCTTTTGTTTCCTCCAGCCCAGCAAAATCCATCCTACCTCAGGGCCTTTGCACATACTATGGCCACTGATAGGTGCACTGTTCCCCTATACCCTGCTGTGCATCCAATGAATTCCTGCTTATTTCCTCTGAGGATCCTCCTCAGGCCCCCTCCCCATTCTGCTAGACCAGTTCATGGTCCCCCTTTACAACTCTGGGGCTTTCTGTGGCCTCTATCACAACAGTAATTATTTCAGCAAGTTATTTGTGAGCTCAGGATTGAAGGGCTGGACTCACTGGCTGGCTGGGGAGTCCCATTGGGGATTCACTTCCCAAAGCCCAGTCTAGCACCTGGTGCTCAGCCAGCCTTCAAGGGAAGAAATTGGAGTGAAGAAGGACTGGGCCACAGGTCCAAGTTTTAAGCAACAGTGAGCTAAGGGGGTGAGGCCCTGGTCCTAAATGGCATCCCTGCCAAATTGGATGAGGGTCAGGCTCTGACTCAGGCAGTGAATGGGGATTTGGGGTGGGGGATGGGAGTCTCATACCTTTGGTCTCGTCCTCGTAGACCTTGACGCCCTGAGGGAGTGGCTCCCGAGGGAGCAAAGTGGTGCTGGACAGCACCCGGGTCTCCCCAGTCACCTTGTCCTTCTCCACCGTGATCTCAACCGAATACATGGCTAGCACGAGAGGCACGGGTTATACCACGGCCACCCGCCCAAGTGCCCCCCACTGGGCTACAGCCAAGCCAGGGAGGGGAGCTGGCAGCGCAGAGCCAAGCAGTGGGGACATCCTACGCATGGCCCTCCCCAGCTCAACATCTTTCTGTGGCTCCCCAGTGCCCTGGCCGCAGGTCTGGATTCCTCTGCTCCACATGGAGCCCATCCTTGACATTCCATCCTGTCTAGAAACCCTTACACTACCCCATTTGCTCAAAAGAAAGAATGTGCAGAGACTGGGCTGCCTTGCCCATGTTCACAGCTACAATTGGAACTTGGCTCAAGAGACCAGCCAGCCTGTCCTGGACTCCTGCATTACCTGTCCTTCATGCCTCTCTTTAGTCAACTATGAGTCTTGTCTTCATCTATCTCTATGAAGAATGGATAATTTTCTCTGGAAATAAGTGAATGTCATTACCCCTTAGGGCCATATTCCATACCGGCATCTGGCCCACGTTCTGTAGATAACATTACCACAAAACCACACGGGAGGACTGAGTCACAGCACTGACCCTCCACGACCTCACCTCAAATTCCAACATCACACTGCCTCCTCAACCCTTCCTTTGAGGTCCCACGGAAGCCCCCAAATCACCATTTCCAAAAGCCCTTCCCAATCTGCCCCCTACAGCTGCCTCTCCTGGGTCTTCCTGCCCCAGTCAGGGCAGCTCCCTTCTCTCTCTCTCTAACCCCATTCTCTGTCCATCTGCAAATCCTGTAGGTTCCACCATTGGAACACCCTGAACCCAGCACACTTCTCATCGCCTCTGCAGCCCACAGTCTGTTCTCCTCGCAGCCACCAGGAGGCATCAGTAAGCACCCAAGTCAGATTTAACACTGAGTTTCCACAGCTTGTCCTCCGCAACCACCAGAGTACTCGAGTGAGCACCAAATGAGCACATCCTGGCTCTGACCAGGCCCGCCCTCGCTTCTGTGTCCACCAGACCATGTACCACCTGCCCTGTCACCTCCTTGGCTCAGCTCATCCCTCTCTCTCACTTATTCCGCTCCAACCACACAGGTCTCCCGCTGTTTCTCCAACACACCAGGCACCATCCAGTCTCAGGGCTTTTGCACATGCAGTGCCCCTACCTGAGCTGCATTTGCCCCATGTCTGTATGCCTTGCTCCTTTCTTTTGGGTCCTTTTCCAAATGTCACCTTCTAACTTTGGCCTCCCTTGAGCCCTATGATTAAAACTGTCCCATCCCAGCTCCCCATGGTCTGTCTTATTTTTTCCAAAAGTTAATTTTGGGGGCTGTGCCCTCACCAGAGTATCAGCTCCCTCAGGCTGAGTCACTCATCCCTGGCACACAGCAGGGACTCAATAAGCACTTGTTGAAAGAATGAATGGGCTCTGGCCGGTTGGCTCAGTGGTAGAGCGTCAGCCTGGCGTGCAGGAGTCCCGGGTTCGATTCCCGGCCAGGGTACACAGAAGCGCCCATTTGCCTCTCCACCCCTCCCCCTCTCCTTCCTCTCTGTCTCTCTCTTCCCTTCCCGCAGCCAAGGCTCCATTGGAGCAAAGTTGGCCCAGGTGCTGAGGATGGCTCTATGGCCTCTGCCTCAGGTGCTAGAATGGCTCTGGTTGCAACAGAGCAGCGCCCCAGATGGGCAGAGCATCACCTCCTGGTGGGCATGCCAGGTGGATCCCGGTCGGGCGCATGCGGGAGTCTGTCTGACTGCCTCCCAGTTTCCAACTTCAGAAAAATACAAAAAAAAAAAAAAGAAAAGAAAAAATGAATGAGCGCCATTTAATTCCATGTCCCTACACAGCCTAACACCCCCATCTGCAGACACAGTTGGGTGGGTCATATACTGCACAAGGTTGCCAACTGAGAGGACAAGTGGGGGCTCAGTGCTGGTCTGGGCTGGTTTAACTGGCACAGAAGCCCTGAAAGTGCCCCCCCCCCCGTCTTCTGCCCCCTGGGGCAAAACTCCACCTGGACCTCCCTTGCTACTTTCTCCTTTCCCAAGTGTTGTCACATCCTGTGCTCCTAGGCACACTCCACCCTTAAGAGGGTCTTCACCTCTTAACTCACTCCAATGACAGCAGGAGCAGCAAGAAGGTTTTCGCATCTGTTCTGACAATATTGCTCTTGGGTTGGTTCTGGGCCAGGTCTCAGACATGAAGTCACTGTAATCCCACCCCTCCCACAGGTGGAGACTCAGGTGTCAGGTGTTGGCAGGCAGAGCAGGGATTTGAACCCGACCTTTCAGAATGCTTAGCACTAACCCCGTCTCTCCCTGCTTCCCAGAATGAATGCCTGAGGCCCAGTTTGGTCACCTCCAGGGTCAAGGCCCTCACTCCCACTCCTGAGGCAGCATGAGGGTGGAAGAGGAGGATTCATAGTGTGTGCGGGTGTGTCTGAGCATTTGCGCTACCCCCACCTGGCTCCAGGAGCCAGTGGCACGGTTAAGGGGATGAAAGCTGTGAGAAAGTGATGGGTTAGAGCAGCCATGCGAGAGGGTCCATCTTCTTGGCGAAGCTGGACTGGCATGTGACCAAGCTGCCAAAGCAGAGGCATAGCCCAGCCCTACCCCAGGCTTGGAGCTCCAGCCTGGTCCAGCCACCACCCCCATAACAATGCCCCGACAAAGGGTGCATCTGCATCTGACCTCACTCCAGTCCCTCCAGGCTTTCCAGGACCAACATCAGCCCAGGACAGCAGCTGGAATGAGGCGGCCAAGGCTGGGGGCTGACCTACCTGCCTTCATCATGGTGGAGCCCTCCATCATCCTCACAGGGGTGTTAGAGACTTGCTTCTCTGCTTGGAGGGCAAATAGGGAAGAGAGAGATGAGGGTCAGGGGAGACATGATGATACAGATCCTCCACAGACACCTGGACATGCCCCAGACACGTGGACAGCTCCTAGGCCCACTTGCCCAGATACGAGGTCCTGCCCCTCGCATGCACACACACTCGGACTGCTCCATATGTGCACCCCCCCCAACATGGTTTCCCCCCCCCTCAAAACATACATCAGCCCACAGGCCACTTCCTGTCTCTGAGCTCAAGTGATTTTCACAAAATCCCTGAGAAGCCTGTGTGGACTTTCTTTAATTATAAAATTTTAATTCCACAGTAAGACAAGGAGAGACTCTCTTTATGAATAATTAAAACAAAAAAATCAGGCCAAGACACTCCTGGCCACCACCTCCAATTCTAGCTGGTGACTCTCTTTCCACACTTTACATAGCGAAATAGACTAATTTAATATGTTTTTAAATACAAATTATATTAAATAACTCTAATATACTTCACAAACTATTTTATATTTATATCAGAGTGTATATATTTAAATGTGAAATATTTGCAAATGTGTACATTATACCTGTAATAATTTGGGGAGCATAAAGTAGGTCCCAGAGTTCAAACTTTGTGCTTCTTTTTGTTTCCTGGACCCTCTTTCTTTTAAATGGTACCCAATCCCCAGGACAGCAGGGATCTTGTTCTCCCCGAGAGGCCCTCTGAATTCTAGTCCCCACAGATTTCATTTTACAGATGTGAAAACTGAGGACCTCCACCTTCCCAGGAGCTCAGAGCAAGTGGACACAGAAGGTCGGCCAAGGCCAGGTGCCCTCACAGGGACGGAACAGACCCAGAGCCACAGCCGGTCACACCCCGTGAAGCCTCAGCTTCTTCATCTGTAACTGGGTGTGTGTGCGTGTGTGCAGAGGGTGCTGCAGCAACTCCACTCCAGGGATGTTGTGAAAACTAAGTACAATGATGATGAGGGTCAGGCTCCAAGTCCCGCTCCTTGAGAAAAGTAACAGTAACGGGTCTTGTTGCCATTATTGTTGCTCAGTAGCAATAAGGCATGCTCCCCATGCCCGCCACCCCCACTCTGGCCACCAGAGGGCGCCCAGGCCCAGCGGGTCCCTTGCTGAAGCGTACCTTTGGGAGTGCCCACCGGGGTCTGCAAGAAAGAAGGAGAGGGGTCAGTGGTGCTGGTGCCCCCAACCCACTAACCAGGGCTCAACCCATGGGTGTAGAAACCTGGGGAGGGTCTGGCTCAGCCATGACCCCATCCCAGGTGTCATCTCCTCCTGGACCCATCTCCTGCCCCTGCCCTAGCCTGTAAAAGCAAGATGTCCCTGACATGCTCAGAAGTATTTGTTGCTCCCTAGCACCCCCGATATCCTGGGCTCTGTGTTAGGAGACCCTTGCCTACTGGCCTCTCCTTCCCACCCCTATCTCCGACTGGCTTCCTCACTGGTCCTTGAACACACTCCTGTCCTAGGGCCTTTGTGTGTCCTCCACCTGGAAGGCTATTCCCTGGATTTCACTTGGCTGGCTCCTCTCTCAGCTCCCTGACCACCCAATCCAAAGTTCTCCCATCACATTGCAGCCTCTCAAGTTACTACAGGGTGGGATGAAAGTAGGGTTACAGTTGTTTGTATGGAAAATAATACAAGAATAAACAATAATACAAGAATAAGCTCTGGCCCTGGCCAGGTAGCTCAGTTGCTTAGAGTGTCATCCTGATATGCCAAGGTTATGCATACCATTCTTGTATGGGCATATACAAGAATCAACCAATTAATGCATAAATAAGTGGAAGAATAAATCAATGTTCATCTCTCTCCCTCTCTTCCTTCCTCTCTCTAAAAATCAATTTTAAAAGAATAAACTGTTTCCCGCACTCACAACTGTAAACCTCCTTTCTCCCCTCTGCATACATTATCTTCCCAGCTAGTGTCTCTGTCTGCCCCCATGACATGGACGTCCTGAGGGCAGGGACCACGCTAACACACCCTGTGCTCAATCAATCTCCTGAAATCACCCTCTCACTACAGTCTGCACCTGAAGAACTCATACTCAAACTTCAAAACCTACTTCCTCCCTGGCTGGTTTGCTCAGTGGTAGGGCATCAGCACAGTGGTAGAGTGTGGAAGTCCTGGGTTCGATTCCAGGTCAGGGCACACAGGAGAAGCAACCATCTGCTTCTCCACCCCTCCTTCTATCCCTTCTCTCTCTCTCTCTCTCTCTCTCTCTCTCTCTACCTCTCTCTTCCCTTCCCACAGCCATGGCTCAAATAGTTTAAGCAATTTGGCCTTGGGGCACTGAGAATGGCTCCATGGCCTTGCCTCAGGTGCTGAAATGGCTCGTTTCTGAGCAACGAAGCAGTGGCCCCAGATGGGCAGAGCCCTAGTAGGTTTGCCCGGTGGATTCCAGTTGGGGTGCATGCGGGAGTCTGTCTCTCTGCCTTCCTGCTTCCCTCTTAATAAAACAACAAACAAAAAAAACCACACACACACACAAAAACCCCCACTTCCTCTGGGAAGCCTGCCCAGCCCTCTCAGGAATCACATGCTTCCTTGGACAGCTGGAGCTGAGGGTAACCTGAATTGGTAGGGGGAAAGGAAGCATGTCCCACAGGCCCCTTGAGTCCTAGACAGAAGAAATGTGGTTGGGAGATTCCTGAATATGCATGAATGTACTGTGGTGACCACAAGCTGGGGCCAAAACAGTCCAGGGTCTGGTATCACCAGAACCAGGTATAGATATCAGGTCCTAGAATCAATAGCTAAGTCCAGTAAAGATCACTCCTCACTGTGGTCTTGAACCTCCATCTCAATTTCTCTGGGTCTCAGTTTTTGTCTTCCATCAAATGGGGACACTGTTTGCCTCTGAAAGGGCTGTCACAAGGCTTAGACAGATGGTACCTAGAACATGCTTGGCACAAGCCAGGAGTACACAGGTGCTCAGTAAAAGTAATGATAACGATGACAAGAGGGGGGCATTCATGGAAAGCTCCTTCCGTTTCAGGTCTTGTGTGAAGTGCTTGTTGTCCATGGATTCATTTAACCCTGTGACATCCCCAGCACATGGGTACTATTACAGTGGGGAAACTGAGGCCCAGAAGGAAAAGCCACGTGTCCCAGGTCACATAGCTGGGAAGTGACAGGCTGAGATTCAAATGCAAGAAGCTCTAACATCTAGCCTGACCAGGTGGTGGCGCAGTGGATAGAGCATCGGACTGGGATGCGGAGGATCCAGGTTCGAGACCCCGAGGTTGCCAGCTTGAGCGCAGGCTCATCTGGCTTGAGCAAAAAAGCTCACCAGCTTGGACCCAAGGTCACTGGCTCCAGCAAGGGGTCACTCAGTCTGCTGAAGGCCCGCAGTCAAGGCACATATGAAAAAGCAATCAATGAACTAAGGTGTTGCAACGAGAAACTGATAATTGATGCTTCTCATCTCTCTCTGTTCCTGTCTGTCTGTCCCTATCTATCCCTCTCTCTGGCTCTCTCTCTCTCTCTCTAAAAAAAAGAAAAAGAAAAAGAGACAAGAAGCTCTAACATCTGGGCACAGAAGGGGTGGGGCTCTGGGAACCTCCTCACCTGCTGAGAATTCAGCACCACCTCTGCCTTCTGGGTCTCCTTGGTCGGGCTGGGTGCCAGTGTATGGGCCAGGCTTGGGGCAGCCACATTCTCTTTGGCAGTGGCAGTGACTGCATCCGTATTCTCCAGCACCTCAATCTCCTTCTCCAGCCTAAAGAGAGGGCACAAGTGACAATCCTCACCACGAACTTCCAAGTGCCCACTGTTATTCCAGGCACTTTCCGTAATGGGAGCCCTTGACTTTGATGTTTCCTGCCTGACCTGTGGTGGTGCAGTGGGTAAAACGTCGACCTGGAATACTGAGATCGCCGGTTCGAAACCCTGGGCTTGCCTGGTCAAGGCAAATACGGGAAGCAACTACTACAAATGGATGCTTCCTGCTCCTCCCCGGCTGCCTTTCTCCTCTAAGATCAATAAATAAAATCTTAAAAAAAAAAAAAAAAAAAAAAAGACTGATGTTTCTTAACACCCTGTGAGGTGCTCTTGCAACTTCTTCCTCTCATGACTGGGGAAACTGAGGCAGAGTAAAGAATGCACACAGCCAGAAGGTAGCAGCACTGGGATCTGAACTCTGGTCACTCTTCCCCTTTATCACCTGCGCCACTGCTGACTTCATTTGCTTCCAACTGACTCCTTTTTTTCCACTTAAATACATTTATTTTTACAGGAAGCTTTCTTTATCTCTCCCGGAAAACTGAAAAAAAAGTCACTTTCCAGGTGCCAGAAGATAACTACACAGAAGCCCTGTGAAAACAAAGCTGCATATTAAATCCTGTCCAGCCATCCCCACCATAGGGACGGACAAGGGAAGAGTCTGAAGTCCCTCAACAAGTGAGCCCAGGACAGCAGGATGGACATAGTTTGGGTCAGCTGGAAGGCTTCCTGGAGGAGGTGTCCAGGTAGGAGGCATGGCACTGAATGGGCAAAATGTGGGTGGTAGAGCCACTGAGGAGAGAAAGCCAAGGCCTGCCACAGTACTCAGCATGTGCCAAATTCACAGTAGAGCTCAAGTGAGCCACTCACCCCACCCCAGGACAGTTACCAGCAGGGTGGGGTGTAAAGGAGCCCACCTTGTCCAGCTGATAATTCCAGTGGCCGGTAATTTCTACAGACTTTTCAACCCACCCAGCATGTGCTGCTCTGCCTGCTCAATCCCACTGTCTCTACATAGACCCACCTCTGCCCCAGCTTAATGTTTGTTGGAATTAAGAGGCATAGAAGACCTTCACCTCCCTGTCCTCAGGTGGGAAACTGAGGCCTGGTGAGGGAAATCCAGCCCACTTTTTTCCAAACCAAACACATCAGGATAGGATCCTAGGTCCCCACCGTAGGGCCAGCCTCAGTGTACAGCAGGGCAATGGCCCAATGTGCTGTGGGACCCGGGCAGGCCGCAACCTCTCAGGCGTTTCCCTGGGCAAGGGAACATTTGGAATTTTGGCTGTCACTTCCCTCCACCCTGACCCTGCTGCCCTGGAGCTGAGCCTGGGCCTCCTCCCTGCCTGGAAACTCGAGGTCTTTTGTTCCAGCCCAGGGGGATGGTCACTTTCCCCAGCCTGCCCCTCCCAGCCTTCCTGCAGGCCCAGCTGCCAGTGCCTCTGTGGTCTCCATTAGAACCCAGCCGGGAAGAGCTCAGAGCTCGGGAAGAGCTCGTCAGCTGGGCTGGCACCAGGAAGCCCCTGGGGAGGCCACTGCTGGCAACTCCCATCCTCAGGGACACACAGCTCTGCCCTGATTCCATGTCCCTCATGCACCTGCTTTGCTGAGGCGTCAAGAGAAGGGAGGGATCGCGTAGGGCAGCCCACTGCCCCTGACAACCCACATTGCCCCCCCTCATTCCAGCATGTGGAGGTCTCCTTGCTTCCACCACACATGGAGCAAGGCGGCCAAACCCCAACCCAACCCCTAGCAGGGATCTTCAGGGCCCGCTGCTCAGGGTTCTGACACCCAGACTTTGTGCAGGTCTGTGAGCTCCCCCCACCCCACTCACCTGGAGATGGACTCCTCCAGGAGCCGGGCCTTCTGCTCATCCTCCTGCATCTGCCTTCTCATGTCCTTGTCGCCCTCTGAGGCTGAGGACGGCGTCCCCTCCAGCAGCCAGCGTTCCCGCAATGCCTTGGACTGGGGGCGGCAAGGGTCTGGGTCAGGGTCACCTCCGTCCTCCTGCTCTAACTCCATATTCAAGCTAGGCTTGGGGTCCCTGGGCACTGCCACTCCCTCCTGCCCCCCAGCCTCGGCCAGACTCTGGAGGGGGCAGCCCACTGCCTGGTACCTTTAGGTGCTGCAGCTGCCGCCGGTCATCCTCCAGCTGCCGCCGCTTGTTCTCAATCTCTGCCTGCTTCTTCCGTTTCTCCTGATAGGTGGACAGACAGGACAGGGACGGGGTCAGGTTCAGGCAGGGGGCCACGAAGACCCCACCCAACCCACCTAAGGCTTTGGCCATGTGGATTCTGTTTTTTCTGTAAATGGCACCCAGTTGGCCCACTGGCCCCCAACATGCCCCCCAGCCTTGGCATAAGGGCAGGGTTCTACTACACCTGTTTCCCTACTTCAAGGGGGTCTAAGAGCACGAGTGGTCTAAGATTCCACATTCTAAGGACTAAGAATGTCTCTCTGGTTTTTTTCTGTGGGGAAGTGCCAGCAGGTGCTACTGAGTTCACAGGAGCCCTGGGCTGAGTGTAGGGAGCCCCTGAGACCCCAAGTCACCCCACTGTCCACAGTCCAAGGGGCAGGAAGAACTCACTGCAATGGCCTGCAGCCGCTCCTGCTGGAATGTGTTGTCCCCTGCCAGGACCCTGAAGGGGAACAGACAAGTCAAGCCAAGGGTGCAACTCACCCCTACTTTCAGCAGATCCAGTTCAAATCCCCGCCATGCATCTTCCAGCTGGGTGACTGTGGCAAGGGGCCTGGCCTCCCCGAGTTTCCCTTCTGTAAAGTGGGACCCTTCCCTGCTGCCATCAGAGGCAGCACCACCCTCTCCATCCAGCCTTATTACCTCATTAATTCTCCCACCAAATCCTCCCATCATGCCCCCAGGGCAGGACCGAAAGAAGGGAGGGGCGAGACTCTGTCTAATGCCCCAGGAAGGCTTTGGGGAGAGAGCATTGAGGCTGGATGTAAAGGATGCACAGAGGTTCACCAGGAATCAGAGGCTGAAGGGGTTTCAGGATAAGCTGTGTTGCCTCCTTACCCAGCTGGGAGACTGATCAGGCAGCCCCCTCCTCACCCTCCTGCTTATGGAGCATTCTTCAGCCCTAGGGGTGGGGGGTAGATCTGGACCTCTGCCTCAAATCTCAACTGACCCCAGAACCCCTCTGGGAGGCAGGGCCAGCTGGGCACAGTGGTGGTGGCAGGGTCTGAGCGGTGGGAGCCAGAGCACCCCCAGCTGCCCTCTACCCTGCCCAAAGGCCCTTATCTTCACAGGGACTGAAATTACAGACCATTCTTTGATTCTACCCACCCTCCAACATCCCTTGGCCTGGCATCAGGGCCCAGAGCCACCCTGTGGTTTCCAAAGACCTGTGGAGCCCTCTACCCCCTTGGGCCTCAGTTTCTCCACCTGCACAGTTGGAGTAGATACCCAGCTCTAAACCTTCCTGTTATGTCCCTGCTTCCCCTGCCGTTCAGTAGGGAAACGGAGGCTCAAGTCACAGTGTGCTGGGTTCACCCCAGGGCCCACGCTCCGCCCCTACCCCCATCCTGGCGCCCTTGGGGCGATCTATCCTGGGCCACAGTGCCCCATCTGCCTGCCCTACTCAGCTTCAGTTTCCTGGCCTCACTGAGACCTCTGAAGTCATCTGGCTCCCACGCCCCAGCCAGGTTGACCCCATTCAGCTCTTCCCTTCTTGGCGGGTGGCACCCCTACCCCCATGCCTCTTAGGGGCCCAGCAGCACCAGCTGCACCCTTGGCAGCTTCCCTCTCTCCTTCCTCAGGGAGTCTGAGTTCAGGAAAGGCTTCATCCATCTATTCAGCTCACAGGCCCTTCCTGAAGGGCAGGATGAACTAGGTTTCTGAGTCTGCCCCATTGCTCTGTGTGATGCAGACAGGATGCCACACCTGTGTTCCCATGTAGGCCCATCCCTTCACTTCCCACAAAGCACATTTCTTACCCCAGCCCAGGACTCTACCATTACCTACCACCTCCCTGGCCTCTGACAGCCCTCTCTCTACCCTACAATCAGAGGCCTCACCTCAAAAAAATGAATCAGACTCTGTCACTCTCCTGTTCTAAAGTCTCCCTGGCTCCTATCACCCCTTAAGAGAAACCATGAGACTGGCATAGCCCAACCCCCAGCCACTTCTTTGCGCTCGTCCCATCTACTCTCCTTCCTCACTCTGGTCCGGTTAGCAGGACCTCTTGTCTGTGCCTTGATTGCACCAAGGTTGTGCCTATCTCAAGGCCTTCACACTTGCTGTTCCCTATGCTTGGTATGCTCTTCCCATGGCTGAAATCCAAGCCCAGAAAGGGCAATTCCTTGCCCCAAGTCACAAAGCTAGGAAGGGGCAGAACTCAGATTCAAACCACAACTGCCCAGCTCTAGGCCACACACAGACTATCTTTTCCCAGCCCTAATCAGGCCTCCAGAGACCCCTCCAGGAAAGAGATAGCTGCAGGGGGGCATATAGAAGCTGAGATCCCAGTACATGCAGGGCCATGCTGGGCAGAGGGACCAGGCACCACCTAACGCCATGTTTCCACCATGGCAGGCAGGTGGCCATTCAGGCTGGACACAGGAATACAGGGACGGCTGTCAAGTCAGCTCCCCAGGCTGCAAACAAGGCGGCAGTGTCCTGGCTCCAGTGGCCTGTCCTTGCTGGCCAAGCCAGGGCAAGGGAAGGTCAGACGGGCCCAGAAAAAAATTTTAATCCCTTCCCATCCATGTTCCTGTCACAGCCCAAGGGGTGCAGGCTGTGCACCCCCCTCAAAGCCACTCCTCAGGCCTGGGGGCGCGGGAGCCACCCTGCCCCGCCTGGGATGCCGCTGCCTCCTGGTGATGGATGGCGGCAGAGGGAGGCGGTTGTCCTGGCAACCACTCCATCCCCAAGGCAACTTGGAGGCCCGCAAGCCAGCATGGGGCCCACCATGTATCTCCCGCCCCCAGCCCAGCTCTGGGGGGCAGGGGCTTCAGGGCCTGAAGGACTGCCTAGAGAGGGTGGGAGGCAGAGGTAACTGGCTTTACCCTTTCCCTGCTGCTGGGTGTAGTGGAGGTCCTATCTTGGGTCCAGGGATGCCAGCTCAGGGAGGGGCTTCTACCAGGGAAGGGTCTGGGCCCATCCCTGGTGCAAGGTAGCCAAAGTCAAGACAAGATAATGTTCAGCATCATAAACGTAAAAAATAAAAGTAGAACCATGGGAAGAGCCAAGGGAATAATCCCTTCCCCACCGGTCTCCCCACCTTCCAGGCTGGTCTCAGCCCCATTTAACAGGAGAGGAAACTGAGCTGGACAGGTCTGTAAATGACATACTAAGTGTCCATCCTCTTGAAGATCCTGTGAGGTGGAGGGATAACTATACCCTTTTTTTTTTTTTTTTTGTACTTTTCTGAAGTTGGAAACGGGGAGGCAGTCAGACAGACTCCCACATGCACCCAACCAGGATCCACCCGGCACGCCCACCAGGGGGTGATGTTCTGCCCATCTGGGGCGTTGCTCTGCCACAACCAGAGCCATTCTAGCACCTGAGGCAGAGGCCACAGAGCTATCCTCAGCGCCCGGGCCAACTTTGCTCCAATGGAGCCTTGGCTGCAGGAGGGGAAGAGAGAGACAGAGAGGAAGGAGAGGGGGAGGGGTGGAGAAGGAGATGGGTGCTTCTCTTGTGTGCCCTGGCCAGGATTCGAACCTGGGACTCCTGCACGCCAGGCCGACGTTCTACCACTGAGCCAACTGGCCAGGGCCACTATACCCATTTTATCAATGGAAGAAATGAAGCTGCTCAATGGTGACAGTGGGATCTGGGCTCAGACAGGCAGACTCAGGCGCCCAAGGGTCTCTCAGGTCGGGCAAGGGCAGAGGGTGGGTCAGTGGGATGGCTGAAATACTCTGAGGGAAGCAGAGGCCGGATCACGAAAGATCTCACATGCTGGGTGGAGCAGCTCAGTTTTGGCTAAAACACTGGAGGTTTTAGAGCTGCATGGTAGCAGCCCCCATGGGGTCTGACCTAGGATGAAATCTCTGGAGTTTCTAAGCCTCCACTGGCTGCGCTGTGCAATGGGCCATCACTCGCAGCTGCGGGTGGAAGGACACGCCCTCTGCCTAGACGCCCACCCTCAGCACACGCTGGCTCTAGTCCTTGCTCGATTATTTTTATGGCGCTTGAAGCAAATTCTGGGCTCAAGCAGCGATGTGGGCGGCTAAGGACAAGACGAGGGTGTAGACTGCAAGCACGCCACTGTGAGTGTGGCGAGATAATCCCGGCCCCAGGAGATGAGCTAATGGGGCCCAAACCCAACAGGCCCGGCAGAAGCTCCAGCTTTGCAGGGCGTTTATTTTTTAAAGACCCAGAGAGGTTATGCAACCGGCCCAAGGTCACCCAGCGGGCAGGACAGGCGGGGCAGGAGGTGGGTGGGAGAATCGCACTAGTTCTTCCAGAGCGCATGCCTGGGCAGCTCCAGCCAGAATGAGGGGGTCCCAGCCCAGGCAGGCTCAGAGCCCAGCACTGGAACATTCCTGTGTTAATTGAAAGAAAACAGCTGACAACGACCTTGCCATGGGGGGAGGGTGGTGGCAGAGTCACGCGGGGCTGGGAGGTGGGGGAGCCCTGTGGCCCGATGGGCCCCTTCCTTCATTGAAGGGGGGAAGGCCCTATTCCATCCACTGGTTCCCAGCTCCCTGTAGGGATAGCCTTTGTCTCTTCAGCACCTTCCTGCTCCAAACTCTCCACAGTTTGGACACCCTGAAAAAACTTCAGCCTCTCTGCCCTTCATCAGCTCCTCCTGCCTTCCCCTTTTCCTCCTCCACCTCCAGGCTCAGCTCAAACTCAGTGCCCTCTTCAAGCACCTTCCTCGGTCTCCTCCCTCATCCAGTGACTACCAGGACCATGACTGTCATTAGTGAGTTGAACAGCAAGCTTCCCAGAAGGTTCAAGGCAGAGAGACATTATCCTCATGGTAGAGACCAAGGTCAGAGCAGGACACAGACCCAGAGGAGCATAACTTGTTGCCTATTAACCTGGGGCAGGGAGAGAGAGGAGCTGGACCCTGCCCTGGGCCCTGTGACAGGAAGGGCAGTGGAGCATGAACAGAGGCCCTGTAGACAGAGGCCTTATCCAGGGGCCGTGTCTCAAGGCATATCCAGCTGCAGAGACCAGCCCCAAGGACCTATGGTCCCTGTCCACCCCTCACTCTGCTCCAGCCACACTCAAACATCCCAAGCGTTCCCACCCCAGGGCCGTGTCCCCTGCATGCTCTCCTTGCAACCACAGGACTCACTAATTCTCTCAGACCTTTGCTCAGACATCACCTCTTCATTTAGGCCTCTGCTGATCTCCCTATTTAAGTTTCAGCCCCACCAGCCCTGATCCTCAGACAACACCCTGGACCTTATTTTGTTTCTTATTTCCCCATGAGAACAGTAAATGTCTCTTTTTGTCCCTGCCATTTAACCAGCACACAGGACATAGCAAGTACTCAATAAATCTTCAGAAGCAGCCTGACCTGTGGTGGTACAGTGGATAAAGCGTCAACCTGGAAACACTGAGGTTGCCGGTTCAAAACCCTGGGCTTGCCTGGTCAAGGCACACATGGGAGTTGATGCTTCCTGCTCCTCCCCCCTCCCTCCTTCTCTCTCCCCTCTCTATAATGAATAAATAAAATCTTAAAAAAAAAAATCTTCAGAAGCATTTGGGATCTTGCTTCCCAGCAATGTTGTCAGTTAGGTTCAAATAAACTCTTATTAAGTTTCAAAAACAAACAAACAAATAAATAAATGTTCACTGGACAAGCAAGTCAATTAGGGCCTTTCTGTGTTTAGAGGAGGCCCCCACCTAAGGGTTCCCCTCCCTTCATCACATTTTTCCCACCTCCATGGATTCCCATAAGATCACTTGTCTTATGACCACTTCCTTTTTTTTCTTTTTAATGAATCTCTGTCATATTGATCTAAAACAGGGTTTAGGTTCCCCACATCCAACAGAGGACAAGGGACAAACACCAACCACCTTGGAAGTAACTGTATAAATTAATACATAACAGGCCCTGGCCATTTGGCTCAGTGGTAGAGCGTCAGCCTGGCATGCAGGAGTCCTGGGTTCGATTCTCAGCCAGGGCACACAGGAGAAGCACCCGTCTGCTTCTCCACCCCTCCCCCTCTCCTTCCTCTCTGTCTCTCTCTTCCCCTCCCGCAGCCAGGGCTCCATTGGAGCAAGGTTGGCCCGGGCACTGAGGATGGCTCTGCGGCCTCTGCCTCAGGCGCTAGAATGGCTCTGGTTGCAACAGAGCGATTCCCCAGATGGCCAGAGCATCGCCCCTGGTGGGCGTGCCGAGTGGATCCCGGTCAAGCGCATGTGGGAGTCTGTCTGATTGCCTCCCCGTTTCCAAACTTCAGAAAAATACAAAAAAAAAAATTAATACATAACAACCAACATACTCATATTGAGAGAAACCCAATACTCTGGTTTCTCTTCAGATCGTATAAATCTTTCGCCTTTTTTTTTTTTTTAATTTTATTTATTCATTTTAGAGAGGAGAGAGAAAGGGAGAAAGAGAGACAGAGAGGGAGAGAGAGAGGAGAGAGAGACAGAGAGAGAAGGTGGGGAGGAGCTGGAAGCATCAACTCCCATATGTGCCTTGACCTGGCAAGCCTAGGGTTTCGAACCGGCGACCTCAGCATTTCCAGGTCGACACTTTATCCACTGCACCACCACAGGTCAGGCAAATCTTTCGCCTTTTAAAACAACCCAATATTGTCCATCCATACAATGGAATATTACTCAGCCATAAAAAGGAGCCAAGTGCCCTGGCTGGGTGGCTCAGCTGCTTAGAGCATCCTCCCAACAAGCCAAGGTTGTCGGTTTGATCCCCAGTCAGGGAACATGTAAGATTCATCCAACGTAGGCATAAATAAACAGAACAACAAATTGGGGTCTCTCTCTCTCTCTTCTTCTCTCTCTAAAATAAACCAATATAATTTTTAAAAAAGGAGTGAAGCAGTGACACTTGTTACAGGATGGACCTTGAAAACATGATGCTCAGTGAGAGAAGCCAGTCACAAAAGGCCACAGTGTGTGATTCAATCTATGTGAAATGTTCAAAACAGGGAAATCTAGAGACAGTAAGTGGGTTAGTGGTTACCAGGGGCTGGGGAAGGTGATGGGGTGACTGCAGATGGGAAAGGGGCTTGTTTGGGGGATGATGGAATTATAGGTGATGATTATACAACTCTGTGGCTGTACTAAAAACCACTGAATTATACTTTTTAGGTGGGTGGGTTATGTGGTATATGAATAATATCTCAATAAAGCTGGCAAAAATAAATATATACCTTTATATAGCAGAAATACTGACCCCCTCCACCAAGGGCCTGGCCAGGGCTGGAGCTGAGGTCCTGCCCAAATGGCCTTTCCCTGAGACTCTCCATAATCAGAAGGATTTGAACATAAACTGACCATGGCATCACCCGTTCACTCCCTGCAGGGCCCCTGCCAAGCCCCGCCCCTCACTCAGCCTTCATGGCCCCATATCATTGCCCCCCTCACCCTCTCTGCTCACTTAGGCTGGACTCCCAGGCATGGACCTGTCCTACCACCACCTTTTTTCATGCAGTGACTCCCAACCAGCTTGCTCTCATGCTGGTCCTTACCTAGTTTGCCTATCACAAGGCCTCTCAATTTTTGGCCCAATCCAGACTATCCCAGTGATGGGCTCTGATTGTCTCTGAATTCTATTTTTTATTTTTTTTATTTTAGAGAGACGGGGGGGGGGGGGAGGATTCATTTGTTGTCCCACTTAGTTGTGCATTCACTGGTTGCTTCCCCTATGTGCCCTGACTGGGGATTGAACCCACAACCTTGGTATTTCATTATGATACTCTAACTGACTGAGCTAACTGGCCAGGCCTGTCCCTGAATTCTTGCTTGAAAACCTTGGGTAGGAGACAGACATCCCAGTCCAATTTCATACTTCGCAGACACAAGACCTCTCAGCCATCCTATAGTGCATGGAGATCCTTAGCAGCATGGCAAGGATGCCCTCTAGCCTCCCCATGCATCCACAGACTGGGCTGTCTCTCCCTGACTAGTCCAGCCTGGTCCTATGCATTGTTCTGACACCCAAAGCTTTGAACTCAGGTCTATGACCACCCAGACAGGCCCTGCTCCCCTGGCTCTGGCACTTGTCTCTGAGCTGCCCCCACAGGCCCCTTCCAAGCTGAACCATGACATGTTCTTCACTGATCTGGCCCCTCAGCTACCTGAACCCCTTCTGGTGCCTGGCATCAGCTCTCATTTTGCCCCTGCTCAGACATCATCCATGGCTCTCCATGGCTCCAAGCTGGACACTCTAGGCCTGTAAGAACCTAGCCCCGCCTGACCAGGCAGTGGTGCAGTGGATACATCGTTGGACTGGGATGTGGAGGACCCAGGCTCAAGACCCTGAGGTTGCCAGCTTGAGCGCAGGCTCATCTGGTTTGAGCCCAAGGTCGCTGGCTTGAGCAAGGGGTCACTCGGTCTGCTGTAGCCCCCAGGTCAAGGCACATATGAGAAATCAATCAATAAACAACTAAAGAACCGCAATGAAGAATTGATGTTTCTTATCTCTCTCCCTTCCTATCTGTCCCTATCTGTTCCTCTCTCTGACTCTTTCTGCCTCTGCCACAAAAAAAAAAAAAAAAAGAAAAGAAAAAACAAAAAAAAAGAACCTAGCCCCAAGGGCACAAAGAGTGCTCCCTTCTCCCAAAGCTTTCCCACCTCTGGGCCTTTGCACAGGCCACTCTACCAGGTGCTCCCTTGTGCCTGCCGGGTAAATCCTTAAATATCTTTCACAGAAAAGGTCCATGATGGAAAGGACCAGAAAACCTTCCTCCATACCTTGATAAAGACCCTCCAGGGGCTCTCTCAGGCCCTCTGATCCTGTATGGGGCTAGGATGGTCATCAGGGAGCATTTTCTTAAATGAATGGGTGAGACACTTCCTGGGTAGAGGAACGATAGACAGGAACATGGTCCCAGACTTGGAAAGAGGTGATGTGATGTTTCTTTCAGAACACCAACCCATTTCCCAGCATCAAAATCTGAGGCCCTTGCCTGACCTGGCTGGGCTCCCAGGCATGGACTTGTTCTACCATTACCCTTGTCCATGCAGTGACTCCCAACCAGCTTGCTCTCATGCTGGTCCTTACCTAGTCTGCCCACTTCAAGGCCTGGCTTGGGTTCTGCCTCTTGGTTTCCTACCATTGTCATGGTGCAGTGGATAAAGCACTGATCTGGAATGCTGAGGTCGCTGGTTCAAAATCCTAGGCTTGCCTGGTCAAGGCACATATGGGAAACAACTACAAGTTGATGCTTTCTGCTCCTTCTCCCTTTTCTCTCTCTCCCTCTTCTCTCTAAAATCAATAAATGAAATCTTTAAAAACATCTGAGACCCTTGAGGGTGGGCCTTTCATGGGGCTGCAGGTAGTACTTACAAGGTCCAAATCCATATAGCACCAGTCCCTCTTCTAGCTGTGCCCCACCTGGGAGGGGGCTGTGTGAGCTTATGTCTCCATTTATCAAATGCAAAAAGTGAGGCCCAGAAAAGGCAAATAACATGTCCACTCTTGTAAGGAATTAGGACACCCCCTTTCTATGTTCCATTCTCAAATCAGTAGTCACAGAGGGGTCTTTGGGGGGAGAATGCAGGGACAGATGACCCCAGAGCCATGGCCACCAACCAGGTTGAAAACCGATGCCAGTATACCTAGAAACACTGTAGAACAAAGCCTCTGGGACACAGGAAGGTACAAAGATTCCCTACCACCGGCTCATCACCCTCACCCTGGCAGCTAAGAGAAACACCCAGGAAATCCAAGCCCCACCCCTTTTTAGCTGTGTGGCCTTAGGCATGTCGTCACCACTCTGTGCCTCAGTGTCCCCACCTCACAGGATTGCTATAAGGACCAAGAGAATTCACAGAGACAAAGCACTCAGAACAGGACCTGGTATACAGCAAGTGCTCACTAAATGATCTGTAAGAAAACAAATGATGCCAGCACTTCTTGAACCACTTTCTCATGTTCCTACCATCACCTGTTATTATCTGCAAGTTCCTTCCCTTCACTGTTTGAATCAAACCCTCTTGTTTAGAAGGAAACATTTCATTGTTACCAAGACTGAGAAACAAGAAGCCACTGCCACAGAGTAAAAATACCAAAAAACAAATACAATGAAAATAAAAGCTTGTTATTCAATTATCACTAGATACTGTTTCCTTTTCACTGGCTGTGCCTTTCATTAAAAAGGGAAATGACATAGTAAGTGTGAAAGAAACATTAGGGACCCAGTTAGCACCCAAAAGAGACTTCTTGAAGACGGCCAGGCCGGAGGGCAAGAAGGAATCTGGGAAGGTCCTGCCCCAGCTCTGCTCTCCTCCTCCTGTCCCCTGGCTGGAGTCCTGCCCTCACAGGATACAGCTGGGGCATCTGAGAATGGCTGCTCTAAGTTAAAATGCCCTTATTTTACCAGTCAGACCCTAAGGCTCCCAGAGGAGCAGTACCTCACCCTGGCCCACACAGCTAACCCTCCTCAAGGTAGGACTGACATTCAGCTCCCCCCACCAGGAACGTGTCCCTGTTTGGCCACTCCTACCCTGTCCTGTCTTTGCAGCATCAGCAATCTCTCTCTCCGCCTTGGTGATTAGTTACTTTCTACTTTTCAATAAATCCTTAAATGAAAATTTGTTTTAACCTTTAACAAAATTGTCACATTCTTAAATTTAAATTTTTAATTTTTAAAATAGATTTTTGTTTGTTTTAAATAGAGAGAGGAAAGGAAAGGGAGGGAGGGAGGGAGGGAGGGAGGGAGGGAGAGAGAGAGAGAGAGAGAGAGAGAAAGAAACCACGGATTTGTTGTTCTACCCATTTATGCATTCATTGGTTGATTCCTTATATGTACCCTGACTGGGAATCAAACCTACAACCTTAACAATCAGAACAATGCTCCAACCAACTGAGCTACCTGGCCAGATCTTAAATGTATTTTTATTTTTTAAAAACTATTCCTTTTTTAAAATGTTTATTTTAAAAATAAAGTTATTTTAAAACTGGTTTTAGAAAGAGAGGAACATCAATCTGTTCCTGTATGTGTCCTGACTGGGGATTGAACCTACGACCTCTGTGCTTCAGGACAATACTCTCACCAACCAAGCTATCTTATCAGGGCTTAAATTTATTTATTTATTTATTTATTTATTTATATTTTTCCGAAGTTGGAATCGGGGAGGCAGTCAGACAGACTCCCGCATGTGCCCGACCAGGATCCACCCAGCACGCCCACCAGGGGGCGATGCTCTGCCCATCTGGGGCGTTGCTCTGTTGCAACCAGAGCCATTCTAGTGCCTGAGGCAGAGGCCACAGAGCCATCCTCAGCACCCGGGCCAACTTTTGCTCCAATGGAGCCCTGGCTGCAGGAGGGGAAGAGAGAGACAGAGAGGAAGGAGAGGGGGAGGGGTGGAGAAGCAGATGGGCACTTCTCCTGTGTGCCCTGGCCAGGAATCAAACCCGGGACTCCTGCATGCCAGGGCCTAAATTTATTTTTAAAAGAAACTTTCCAGCACCATTGTAAGTCACAACCATCTCCCATGACTCTGATGGCAAAATCCATGGAAACGGAATGAGGTGAGTGGTTTGTTCTAACAGCTCTTGCCTCTGTGCCGGGAGCCTGCTCTGCCCTCATGGAAAAGAATGATGATTGAGGGGCAGGTGTTCCAGTCAGGGCAGCACCATATGGAGTCTCTCCCCACCACCATTAACCCAAGCACTGGAAAGGGAGGCTTTCTCTCATGGCTATTCCAGACAGGTAATGCCAAGTCCCTTCCCACATCTGTTCCCAGAAAAGTCAGTGATCCACCTAAGGGGAGGCCATGGCACCATATCTAACCTGTGACCAAGAAGGTACAGGACAATTGTGCTGTGTGACCCTGGGGCAGTGCTGCCCCTCCCTGTGCTCTAGTATCTACCCTGAGAAAGAAAGGGGTGGTGGAAAAGGAAGCAATTAGGTCCAACCCAAATATCCCCTCATTCCTCTGCTCTGGATGGGCATTTTCCTAGATTTTCAGCCCTCATCCCCTGAGGCAGCCCCCTGCCCAAGGCCACACTCTGCCTAGTGTCTGCTGTCAGGAGCCCAGAGGCTCCTCTTGGGCCCAGAGAACAGAACAGATAAACAAGTGGGGGATCACAGTGCAGACAAGTCTGGGCCCTGGCTCCCCTGAGCCCCTGGCTGGGCTCCCAGGGCGGGTTGGGGAGCAGCTAGGCTTTTGTCTGGGTTTTCAAAAGCAGAGGACACTGGGTGTCGCATTCCAGAGAGGGCAGAGGGTGGGGGCTCCCACCCAGCTGAGGGTGTGGTAGGTCACGGGTGAATCCCTGGAGTAAAGTGTATGCTCAGAAAACACACCCAGTGGGAAGTGCAGGGGGAGCTAAACAGGCTGGACCTCCAGGTCCAGGCCTCTGGCCCCATGGGGACCTAGCCCAGAGCAGGGCAGCAGATGCCCCCTCCACACACACACACATAGTGGGGCTGGCTGCAGGACTCCAGATGACATCTGCTTCCCACTCCCTGTCCTGGCAAACATACTCCGCCACTTCCCAGCGCCCACTTGTGGAAGTGGGGGTGGGGGGCCATCCTGATGCAAGAAAGAAGGACTCTGTCTGAAATAACCATGAATACTCATTCAGCACCTGCTTGTGCAAGAGCCATCCGTTGCCCAGCAGCTCTTCACCTAACCCCCCACAGACCCAGGCCACCCACTCCATTCCAACCAGGTACCAGTGGGCTCTTGGCTACACCACTTGGGACCCCATCTCGGAGACACTTTCCTGGGAGGGCATCAGCTCCAAGCTCCCTTGTTGGAAAGCACCTGGACCTCCAGTCTCACACATCCCAGATTGGAAGCCTGGAGAGAAGGCCCCTCCCTCCAGAGGTAACTCGGGACATTTGGTGGTCGACCCCAGCCTTAGGAGAGGCTCTGGACAGTACTCGAGGCCTTTGGGGAGTAAGCCAGGAGGAGAGAGGGCTGGCCAATGGGCGCGTCCGGGGAGCAGGGAGCAGCGAGCTCACGCTAGGGGGTGAGAAAGGGGGAGTGGGGGGATGGCGGGTGCTCTCAAGGCCTGACCTGTGCAATGGGGAAGGGTTGCTCCATCAGCCTAGGGAGCCTACTCTGGAGCCCACAGGTGGCCAAGGCTAGCCCAGGGGGCGCGGGCAGGGCGCAGACGGAAACACGCGCCTCCCCCTCCCAGTGTCCTGGGCTGCCCCCAGCCTCTCCTTCCCGAATCCCTATCAGCCGGTGGGTCGCGGGAATCGGGTAGAGGGGAGGCCTCAGAGCGGGCGCTGCCCAGCCCGAATCCTTTCCAAGCTGATGTGGGAGTCCCAGAAGCCCCTCGCCACTTCCTCTCCACGCGGGGGCCGCGACGCTCCCGATGGGGGCGGTAGCGGGGGCCTCACCCCTCCCTCGGACCCTCCCAGCCTCCGGGCCCCCGCCCCCGGCCCGAGCGCGCCTACTCACTCCATTTCCCCTCCCAGGTCCTAGAGGGTCCGCGAAGCTGAGCGGGGGCGAGCGCGGGCGGCTGTGCAGGGAGTGGGGGGAGGAAAGCAGGGGGTCGGCGGGCTAAGGCGCGGGGGCGTAGGCACCGGCTCGGGCATCGCCCCGCGCGCGGCTGTTTATTGTCCGGGCGGCGGCGGGCGCTGGGGGTGGGCTGAGCACGCGCGTCGCCGCCGCCGCCAGCGCGTTTTCTCTGTCGCTCCCCTCCCAGCTCGGTCCCCTCCCACCTCCCGGCGCCACGGTCCGCGCTGCGCCTCCTGCCGGCCGCCGGGGCTGCCGCAGCGCCCCCATCCCCGCGCGCGGGCCATCCCCGCAGCCTCCCTACCGTTCATAGGCCTGGCCTGGAACCTCCCTGGAGCCGTGCCCCGCCCCGCTCTCCCATGGAGTCATTCATCCTGTGTCCGAGAGGAGCTGAGGCTGCGTCGACAAAATCCCGATCCTCCCCAGCTCCTGGTCCAGAGGGGAGGCGGTTGGGGGAAAGGGGAGCAAAGTACAAGTGGGACCCCAGGGGAGGTCTGGGAGGCCGCTCTGAGGAGGAGCTGATCTCTTTGCTGCAGCCTGGAGGTCTGCAACAGGAGTGGTCAGGTGGAGAGCACAGCAAGTGCAAAGGCGTGGCGGTGGGACCAAGCCAGGCCTGGTTGAGGAAAAATGATAATAACAGCAATTCCTGACGCTTCTGAGCACTTAACTGCGCGCTGGTCCTGGTCCTAGAGTTGGAGGAGGGTTAATGATTGAAATCTGCCTCAGTTCCTACAGCGCATAGGGCAGGCCCCAGTGGCCAAAGTGAGTGAGGTGCATAGAGGAGGGAGCAAGGAGAGTTCAGGCTTTGTTCTGAGGGCACTGAGGAGCCACGGCAGAGTTTAGAGCAGGAGAGGGACCAATCTGGTTTATTTTTGTGAAGGCCCCTCTGGCTGCTAGGTGGGGAGTGGATTAAGAAGGGCAGAGAGTTGCCTGACCTGTGGTGGCGCAGTGGATAAAGCATCTACCTGGAAATGCTGAGATCGCCGGTTCAAAACCCTGGGCTTGCCTGGTCAAGGCACATATGGGAGTTGATGCTTCCTGCTCCTCCCTCCTTCTCTCTCTCTGTCTCTCTCTCCTCTTTCTCCCTCTGTTTCTCCTCTCTAATAATGAATAAATAAATAAATTAATTAATTAAAAAAAAAAAAAAAGGGCAGAGTGGAGAGGCTTGGAGGCCTCCGGGAAGAGGCTGAACTGGGAACCCCAGGGCATGGTGGAGGCTGGATATGGTTGAGATGCAGGTGGATTGTGGATGGATCTTAAGGGGGACTTACAGGATTGCCATCAAAACGGTGTGGATGCCTGACCTGTGGTGGCGCAGTGGATCAAGCATCGACCTGGAATGCTGAGGTTGCTGGTTCAAAACCCTGGGCTTGCCTGGTCAAGGCACATATGGGAGTTGATGCTTCCTGCTCCTCCCCCTCCTCTCTCTCTCTCTCTCTCATCTCTAAAAATGAATAAATAAAAATAATAAAACCTGTATAAAAAAAATGGTGTGGATGACAGGCATTGGGGGCCCCCATTTTTAGACTGAGCCACTGAAAGGACACATTGACATGATGGGGTTGGGGAAACAACAGAGGATAACATTGGGTGGGCAGTTGGCCATCCAGGTTGGAGTTTAGGGTGAGGCCCAGCCTGGGTAGGGGAAGTCTGGACAAGATCATGTGGGGAGCAGGCACAGGCAGAAGATAGAAGCAACCAGTTTTCCTGCCTGCCCCTTGATTTCTTACATTCTATCTTGAGTCCTTTGTGCTGCGTGTCAGCATATAGATTCCATGGACCTTGAAAGAGGCAGGATTTGTCGCGGCCAACATGCAGACTGTGGCCCTGACCTCCCAGGTTCCTATAAGAACACTAGTCCCCTGGCCCCTAACACACTTACTGGGGTCTGGCTAGGAGGGAGGGGTAGGAGAGGAAGATTCTTCTAAATCCCTTAGTTTTCTTATAAATAAAGTGGTTCTACTCAGCAGGTGCTTGATAAATGGATATGTGTACAAAGGGAAAGAGCTTTAAAAAATTTTTTTTTTTGTATTTTTCTGAAGTTAGAAGCAAGGAGGCAGACAGACTCCTGCATGCACCTGACCAGGATTCACCCAACAAGCCCACTAGGGGGCAATGCTCTGCCCATCTGGGGCATTGTTCTGTTGCGGCTGGAGCCATTCTAGCACCTGAGGCAGAGGCCATGGAGCCGTCCTCAGCACCTGGGCCAACTTTGCTCCAATGGAACCTTGCCTATGGGAGAGGAAGAGAGAGATAAAGAGGAAGGAGAGGCAGAAGGGTGGAGAAGCAGATGGGTGCTTCTCCTATGTGCCCTGACCGGGAATCAAACCTGGTTACTTCCCCACTCTGGGTTGATGCTCTACCACTGAGCCAACTGGCCAGGGCAGAGTTTTTTCTTTTGGTTGGGCTCTAGAGAAAGATTCATAAGGATGCACCCCAGAGGGGGCAGGGACACTGCTACCTCTTTCTTTACAGGCCATTTTATCTCCTTTTTACAAAGAATGTGCATTCACTTAGCATTAAAACAATGATATAAATTGGCAAACTTAGAAAAACAACAACAACCCTGAGATACATCAGGGATGCTGGGCTTGAGTCTCAGCTAGAATCACATGTGCTGTGTGACCCTGGGACTATTTCTTACCCTCTCTGAGCCTCACTTCCTCATCTCAGAGGGCACCTGCGAGGGTTAGTGGAGTGAATATACAGGAAGGGCTTGGAACAGGGCCCAGCACACAACAGTTCAGGCAAATTCTTTTTGTAAAGGGCCAGATAGTAAATATTTTCGGCATTTCAGACACAGGTCTTTCATTGCAACATAAAAACAGCCAGAGGCAATATGTACACATATGTATAGAAAGGAAGTGTGAGTAGTTCCATCAGTACCACTCGGTCTCAGTGTTCAATCAATCCAAAAAAGACTTATTGAGCACCTACTGTGTATCTGGCAGTGTTAGGTGCCAGAAATGCAGAAGCCTTGTCCTCAGAGAAGTGGCATTTTTAACTACTAAGTGAATGATTCAAGGTTTAAGGGATGTTAGATGCATTTTGTTTAAAAATAGGAGGAAGAGGTCCTGGCTGGTTGGCTCAGTGGTACAGCGTTGGCCTGGTATGGAAGTTCTGGGTTTGATTCATGGCCAGGGCACACAGGAAAAGTGCCCATCTGCTTCTCCACCCTTCCCCCTTTCCTTCCTCTCTATCTCTCTCTTCCCCTTATGCAGGCAAGGCTCCATTGGAGCAAAGTTGGCCCAGGCGCTGAGGACGGCTCTATGGCCTCCGCCTCAGGGGCTAGAATGGCTCTGGCCGCAAAGAAGCAATGCCCCAGATGGGCAGAACATCACCCCCTGGTGGGCATGCTGGGTGGATCCCAGTCAGGCATAGGGAGGAGCTGCCTCCCAGCTTCTAACTTCAGGAAAGTACACACACACACACACACACAAAAAAAAAAAAAAAAAGTAGAAGGAAAAGTGCTTGCTTTGGCAGCATGTATACTAAAATTGGAACGATACAGAGATTAGCATGGCCCCTGCACAAGGATGACACACAAATTCATGAAATGTTTAAAAAAGAAAGAAAGAAAGAAAGAAAAAAAGAAAGAAAGAAAGAAAAAATAGGAGGAAAAGGAAGAAGGTAAGAGTTGATGCAGGGGGACTTCTGGTAGCATCACTACTGCTACACCTTTCCCAGCCCTAAACTCTCCAGGACTCCCATCAAAAGCTACCCTCCCCTGCACACTGCAATTCTCAAGGACTTGAAGACCCTAAGACCCCAAAATCCACACCCCATACTTAGCTGTGCAGGCAGTTGCTTCCAGGGGACCGGCAGTTGCTTCCGGTGATGACATGAGCTGGAAATATCAGGCCAGCAGAGATGGTAGAGAGAGGCATCCTGGGTGTCAGGTACAGCCCACAAAAATGCTTGGCGGTGGGACAAGGCAGGATGTGTAGTGAACTAGAGCAGTGGGTTTGAGTTGACCTTTCAACCTCTATAAAAGTGGCTACATCACTACTCCTCTCAACTCGGTGTGCTGCAGTTCCCATCCATCCCGGGCCCTGCCTCCATCCTGGACCACTTACAACCATGGTTTCCACAATAAACCCTTCTCCCACCTCCTTGGCCACTTCTGTCCATTTTGGATGCCGCCATCTCCAGAGCTCTGCTCAGCACCCCCTGCCCCTATCTAAGCCCACCTCACAGATGTGGCTGCACTGGGACATCCTCTGGGGCCCTTGGACTCCAAGGGAAGTCTCACATTGGACTCTGTGGGCCCCCAAAGCCTACTCCTCCTCTGTCCCTGAGTGAGAGACCCCTGTACCTCCTCCTAGTCCTGACTCCTAGTCTGGGCCCTTTAGTGAGCAGCATGCTAGAGCCTCGACCCTGCAATCCTCCCGGCCTGCTCCTTGGCCCTGGGAGGCCCAGCCTTCACAAGTAAAGGGGACAGGGACCTGATGGAGCTACTCTGCTTCAGCCAGTTCAGCATTGGTCTGTCTGTGCTTAGCAGAACCAAATTCACTCCCCAGGAGGGCTGTGTTCTCTGTACCTGAGAGTTCTCAGAAAAGAAATTAATATGACCATGAGTTTATCTCCTCAGTACATATAGAGCTCCAACAAATCAATAACAAAAGTAAGTGTTTAGCCCTAGCTGGATAGCTCAGTTGGTCATCCTGAAGTATAGAGGGTGCCAGTTCAATCCCCAGTCAGTGCACATACAGGAATAGCTTGAGGTTCCTGTCTCTCTCTCACTCCCTTCCTCTCTCACTAAAAATCAATAAAGTAAAAAAAATTTTTTTAATGTTTAGTAAAGGAAGTTATTATTATAATTATCATTATCACCATTGTTTATTTATTTATTTTTTTAAATTTTTATTTATTTATTCATTTTAGAGAGGAGAGGGAGAGAGAGAGAGAGAGAGAGAGAGAGAGGAGCTGGAAGCATCAACTCCCATATGTGCCTTGACCAGGCAAGCCCAGGGTTTCGAACCGACGACCTCAGCATTTCCAGGTCGATGCTTTATCCACTGCGCCACCACAGGTCAGGCATCACCATTGTTGTTGAGTCTGCTCTAACTAGAAAAGCCACCCACATCCTCCATGAAAAGACCTGTCAAAGACTCTAGTCCAGAAGTTCTGGGTTCAAGACCATTTTCCATGCAGCCCCAAACAATAAGGCTCCCCTCTCTGTGCCTCAGGTTGGAAAATGAAAATACCAGCCCCCACCCAGCCCATTCCTCAGAGCTTCTAGGAGCTTGGTTAGTTGTGATCATGAAGGACAGTTGCCTGTTTCACAATTGCTCATCAGATAGGAAGGAAATGGGCCCGGCTGTGGGTAGAACTGGCCCGTGGCAGAGGCAATAGGAGCAGTCCTAAGGCTGCAACCCTGGCCCCCTCACTCCCTCTCTGTGCAACCTTGGCCAAGGCACTTAACTTCTCTGTGCCTCAGATTTTTTTATTTTATTTTATTTATTCATTTTAGAGAGAAGAGAGAGAGGAGCAGGGGAGGAGCAGGAAGCATCAACTCCCATATGTGCCTTGACCAGGCAAGCCCATAGTTTTGAACTGGTGACCTCAGCATTCCAGGTCAACGCTTTATCCACTGCACCACCACAGGTCAGGCTCTGTGCCTCAGTTTTCCCATCAGTAACATGGGAGTAAAAACAATACTGACATCCTCAGGTCACTCCAGGACTAATGAGTTTCCACATCCCTGCAGCTTTGGACAATTCTTCTACCAACCCCCCAAGGGCATGTGGCAGGGGGAACTGACCAAAACCTGGGGACAGATGCTGAGGTAAACTGAAGCATAGAGAGGGTAAGTGACTTTCAGGGTCACAAGGACTAGCAGAGCCAGGGTTTGCCTGGGTGGGCATACCCCCGCTCCCCCACTGCCCTGTTTCCTCCTGTGCAATTATGATCAACATCCCCAAGAGAGTCAAATCATTGGTTTCCATAATCACCAGTTCAGATCTACATGTTGCTGGTAGGGCCTGGAGGGGCCTCCAACCACAGGCCACAGCTGAGTTCACCCTTTCCGGGCCGTTGGGTGAGTAGGGGCTTTGACCTTCAAAGCTCTTCAGGGAGACTCCAGCCTACAAGAGCCATGAGGCCTGGGGCTGGGGGCTGGCACCACCTGTTGCTGACTGTGTCCACTGCTCTGATGCTATCCATGAAGCCTCCAGGTGAGGGCCCTACCCAGAAACTCCCAGGTGCCCCCAAGGCCCCCACTCAGACCCACCCCAGGAAACCCCCAGGCTCCCTCATATGGGCCCCCGACTTGGTGCAGCTACACAACCCCTGGCTGGTCATCCTCTGTGGCCTCCAGAAGGAGAGGGGCAGGAGGTCCAGCTGGTGTCTTCACCAGGCCCGGGTTTTCTCAGATCCAGTCCCCCTCCCAGCACACTCAAGGGCTTTCTCTGGGCTCCTCATCACCCACTCTGTGTCCTTCCGTGTCTCTCCATCTCTGCCTCTGTCCATTTCTGACTCTTTCTCCCCCAGCTTGACCCCCATCCCATCCAGTGCCTGAGCTGCCCCCGTTAGCCCTTCTTCCTGCTCTGCCCTGCCCGCAGGTTCCTGGGAGGCCAGGATCATTGGGGGCCGAGAGGTGACCCCGCACTCCCGTCCCTACATGGCATCGGTGAGCTTTGACGGCCAGCATCACTGCGGGGGCTTCCTGCTTCATGCCCGCTGGGTGGTCTCAGCTGCCCACTGTTTCAGTGATAGGTGAGCCCAACCTGGAAGCCCTCCCCTGCCTGCTGCTACTTGGGACTCTAGGATGCTCTGGCTGCCGTGCGGAGGGCAATAGGGGTGCTAAGGGGTGTTCCTGGTGTGGACATTGCTACATTCCAGGTGGAGGCATGGTTGGGATGGCCAGACACCACTCCCTCCCCTGGGGGGGGGGCTTTTGTAGGAGGAGGTATTTCTGTGGGGACAGTTTTATGGGACAATAAAGGAAAAAGGTTGAGGACTGACCCCAAGAGAGTACTGAAGGTGCAACCTCTATGACATAAGTATTATTGATGTGATCATCACTGTGCTTGATCTAAGTATATTTCTGTAATTATTAATATTAATATCAAAATTATTGAAAGAAGAAATTTGGCCCTGGCTGGTTTGCTCAATGGATCAAGCATTGGCCCGGTGTATGGATGTCCCGGGTTCAATTCCTGATCAGGGCACACAGGAGAAGTGACCATCTGCTTCTTGCCCCTTCCCTCTCCCCCTTCTCTCCCTTTTCCCTTTCCACAGCCAATGGCTCAGTTGGTTCAAGTGATGGCCCCAGGCACTGAAGATAGTCTGTCAGCCTCAGTTGCTAAAAATAGCTCAGTTGATTAGAACATCAGCCCCAGAGGAGGTTACCTGGTGGATCTCAGTTAGGGCATATGTGGGAGTCTGTCTCACTATCTTCCCTCCTCTCGCTTAAAGAAAAATAATAATAATAAAATAAAATAAAATAAAGAAGAAAATTTCCTCCACCTTTCTAGTTTCTTCCAGAGGTCTAATAATTAAATCTACCTGAGACAGATGAACAAGAGAAAATAACCAAATTTAATACATACATACCTATGGGAGCACCACAGACATGAGGGAGTCAGAGACCCCACATCCATGAGAGGTTCGGGGACAGAAAGGACAGAAGAAGTAATATGTCACCTGAACTAGGGATGAGGTCAGGTGCTGAGGTGTTAGAGGAAAGAAGGGTCACCCTCAAGACCTTAAAAAGAGTAGGTTGTAGCATTTAGAAGCTGCCTTGCCCTTTAGATAGGCCATAAAATGTTATTTCTGGTGATAACCCTCATAATGGACGAAGGCCCTACATAGGTGGTTAAATGCAAGGCAGAAGTTTCTTATGAGCCACTGGGTCTTGAATGCCTTCAGCTCAAAATAATCCCCATGCCAAAGGGCACATCTTGGGAAGGCCTGTTCTGAATCCATTCAGAGGTAATGTTATAATTGAGGTGGAAATTATAATAAATATTCTATTCATTCTAAGTATAGTTTATAATAGTTGGTAGAATTAATACTATAATAATTAGAATTAATACTATAATTGAGGTGGGAATGGTAACAAACATTATTATCACAGGGCTGGCATCAGGATTAAATGAATTGCTGTGTACCAGTTTGCAGATGGGGATACCAAGGCCAGGGACAAGTGGCCCTTGCCCCAGTCTTATTCACTATACCTTTCCCCCTGCAGAGACCCTCGAACAGTCCTGGTGGTGCTGGGGGCCCATGCCCTTTGCACCTCAGAGCCCACTCAGCAGGTGTTTAGCATCTCAGCTGTCATCAGGCATCCTGACTTCCAGCCCACAACCCATGCCAATGACATCTGTCTGCTGCAGGTGAGCTTTGTGGGCTGGGGAGAACACTGAATGTGGGTCTGACCCATCCCAGCCAGCCCCATGATGACTGAACATTTTTAAAAAATAGCTGAAGGATCCTGAAACACCTGAGTCAGGTTAAATCTTTGCTCAACTGTCCCCTTCTCAGGTCTCCCTTGATGGCCCCCCATCCTGCAACCTGCCCCTGTCCTCCCATCCCTTCTCTTTGTGTCTTGTGTCCAGCATAGCTGTCACCTGCTGGCAGCACCTGCACATTTGCTACTTCACCATTGTTCACTGCCTCCTGTGGACCTGAGGACAGGACTTCTTATCTTATTTACGACCACTTATAGTACACAGCAAGTGCTCAATGTTCAGGCTGAAAGAGGGTACAAATGAGGCACCAGGGCCATGAAAAGCCTCAATTCCCTGTCACTCGGGCCCTTCTTGGGGTTTTCTGGCCAGGAAGTGGCTCCTCCCACAAATGTAAGTTTCCCTCTGCATCCCCCCCAGGTGCATCCTTTCAAACCACCCCTGGCAGCTCCCACCCAGGCATCCCAAATTTAACTATTCAACTCCAGGTACCTCAAGGCCTTTGTTGTAAAGGGAGAATGTCCCAAACTTGCCTTCCAAATGTAAAAAAATTAAAATGGAGAGATGCTCAATGTGACTAAATGGGTCCCTTGAAACAGGAGGGTCTGAGGTTTGGGTTCTCTTAGCAAATAAAAAGGGGGAAGTGATGATCAGCAGCTAAAGCCTGAATTTTACTCACTTGTGAAACCCCAAAGCCTGGAACCTGCTGTTCTGACTCACTCATCCCATTGTGCAGATAGGGAAACTGAGCTTGGGGTGTGGTCAAGATGTGCCCAAGGTCAGGGAGTACCAAAACCAAGGACCCAAGTCATTCATTCCATAACTGTTGATTGAGTGCCAGCTGTGTCTTCAAGGACATAGACATGAACAAACCTTAGGGCTGATCCCCTTAGAGCCTCCAGTCTATTAGGGTGGCAGCTAGGTAAACTGGCCTTAAAAGGGGCACAAGGGAGCCCAGAGGAAGAGCCTGCTGTAGCCTGGGAGTCTTGGAAGGCTTCCTGTAGGAGGTGTCTAAGCTGAGACCTGAAAACTGGATAGGAAAGGTGCTCTAGGCAGGGGGTACAGTGTGAGCAAAAGTGTGGAAGTGGGCCCAGGGTATGTGTAAATTCATTCTGGATGGAGGGGAGGGCAAGAGGTTTTATCCCAAGGGCAATGGAGAGTCAAGGGAGGGCTTAGAGTAGGGAACGAGATGCTGGTTAGAAAAACCCTTTGGGCAACTGAGGAGCTGAGAGGTAGTCACAGTCCTAGTCTGAGTAGGTAAGGCCTTATGGACAGGGAACATATACTAGCAAAAGCAATGGGCCTTCTGACAGCTGTTGCTTTCTCTCCATAAGGCCAAGAGACCAAGTGTCACAGATGGGCAAACTGGGGCCGGAGTAGTGGTGATGGTTTGGATAGTCCAAAATTCAGTGTTCTCCCTGCAGCTGAACAGGTCTGCCACCCTGGGTCCTGCAGTGGGGCTGCTGAGGCTGCCAAAGAGGGGCAGCAGGCCACTCAAGGCTGGAGCACGGTGCCAGGTGGCTGGCTGGGGCTCTGTGTCCAACTTTGATGAGCTACCACCTGGGCTGATGGAGGCTGAGGTGCGTGTTCTGGACCTGGACATCTGCAACAGCTCCTGGAAGGGCCAGCTGACCCCTGCCATGGTCTGCACCCACAGTGGGGACCGACGGAGGCGAGGCTTCTGCTCGGTAAGATACTCATTCTGTCCCTCCTGCTTACCATATGGGGAAACCAAGGCCTACATAGAAGGATCAGAGCTGGGGAGAGCCTTAGGAACTAATTTCCAGCTTATCTTTGGCCAGATGGACCTCATCTGAGGCCCAAGGTCACAGGGCTGTGACCATGTATGGCTGTGCAGGTTGTGCAGTGCACAGTAATGGACTTGTGTATTTATAAACAGTATCCAGTAGACTGCAGTAAAAGATCTCAAGAAAGGAGCCCCTGCTCCTAATTCCCTGTAAGGACCAGTGGCAACCCTGGTCCTGGCTTAGAGAGAGAAACAGCCTGGAGGATCTTTTGTTTTAGGCAAGAGAGTTCAGTAGTTCAGAACACAGGTTCTGGAGCCCAACTGCCTGAGTCCAAACCCAGACTGTGCCACTTTCCAGATGTGTGGCCTTAGAAAAGTCACCTCACTTCTCTGGACCTCATTCCATCTTTCTCCATATAAAGAACTGCTACCTCATAGGGGCAAAGCTGATGCCAGGTGACAATTAGGGTGCTAGACCCAGGAGGTAAGGGGATGAGAGAAACTGAGAATTTTAGGGTGAGTATTCAGAAAGGCTTCTCTGAGGAGAGTACCTTTGAGTTGAGACTTGAAGGAGCCTTAAGATCTGAGGGAAGACATGCCAGGTAGAGAGACAGTCACAGGGCTGCCATGTATTTTTGTGTAGGTCTGCACCACACAAACAGCTGCAGACTTCTATGTTTATACAAGCAGTATCCAGTAGGGGGAAGTAACAGGTCTCAAAAACACACAAAAGCTTAGAGAAGCTAGATGTAGCGTGGCTTGCTCCAGGAACACCCAGGAAGGAAGGCTGCTGTGGCTGGAAACACGTGAGTGACAGGAAGAGAAGGGCAGACAGGAGGATAGGATCCTCCAGGTCTTGAAAGCTGAGGTGAGGAGTTTAGTTTTTGCTGTAGGACCAGTAGAGGGTTCTACATGAAAGGGTTTGGGGGCAGGAAAGGATCCTGGTGAGCTTTACATGTAGAAACTCCTTCAGGTGATATGAGGCTGACAGAAGAAATCCTGACCTCACCTTTCTCTCCATCCCAGGCAGACTCCGGGGGGCCCCTGGTGTGCAGGAACCGGGCCCATGGCATCGTTTCTTTCTCTGGCCTCTGGTGCGGTGACCCCAAGACTCCAGATGTGTACACACAGGTGTCTGATTTCATGACCTGGATCTGGGATGTGGTTCGGCGGCACCCACACAGCCCCCAGTCCAGTCCCCCACCCAGGACCACTAGGGCCCCCACAGGAGGTGCCTGAACCCACAGCAGTGCTCGGTACACAAATGAGATGGCAACCAATGCAAACAGGTCCAGCCTGAAAAATCTGGGGCTGGGACAGGGGGTCCACCGGGCCCTCAAACCCAGGAGGTTGGGGTGGACATCAGTTCCAAACAAAAAGGGCCAATATAACAGAATAAAATGTTAACTAACCAGACACAATGGTCTGCCCATATTCCTTGAACTTCTTCTTGGTCTCAAGGTGGCTGAGGGTCCAGCTGGGCCTCCTTTTTCTCTTACTCTCCACCCCCCACCATTCCATCTGTCTCAGTCCTCTCTCTGGCTGCTGTCCACTGCCCAGAGATGGACAGAGGTTCAGAGATGGACAGTGGCTGCTCCAAGAACATATGTTTATGTGTCTCCCCAGATGCTTCCAGAACCCTCCACTTACCACCCTGATAGCAACCCAGGCTCCAGGCTAGTAACTTTCTACCAAAGTGGGCAACACAGAGGCTCAGAGAGAGGGAATCAACCCCAGGATGGCTTTTTATAATCTTTATTTCTTTGGTGAGGCAGGACCTCAGGATAGGGAAACTTGCCTTATCGGGGGGCTAGAGCAACTCACCTACTCAAGGGTACTTTTCTGGATGTCATAGGTAAGGCACTTGCTGGGAGAAGGTGAGCACATTGCCCTCCGCATTCCTTGCCCCAAACTTGAGGAGCTGAGTTCCCATATCTGGTTTGAGCCTCTGGTCTGCACAAAGGCACAGGGAGGCACCATTAAGTGACAGCCCAAAGGGATAGAGGGAATTGGCCCTAGGCTAGCATTGAGGGTATGTGAGTCAAGACTCCTGAGCCTAGCTGGTGAGCATAAAGGGTCCAGCTAGGAACTGGGCCTGGAGTCCTGTCAAGGATGGGCCTCATGGCATCAAGGGGTCCAGGGTCTGGACCTCAAATGTGGACAGGTCAGCAGGCACTAGAGTTGCTACTCAGACACATAGCTTCAGGAGGCCTTATGTGCATTGGGCCATGGCATCTACACCCCACCAGGTCTCAACCTAAGTGGATTGGATACCACTGACAGGGTGCCCTGTACTAAGCTGATGCTGAGCTGAGGCCTGTGTCAGAAAGCACATATAATGCCCCACCACCACCACCACCAGGGGACAAGCTGTGCTTTTCTCAGGGGCCTTCACAGGACCTACCAGATACATGGAGGTAGTGAAGAAGAAAAGTCCTGAATTCTTGGGCTGTTAGGGGACTGAGGCTTCTTCCCTGGCCCGTTCAGAGGTCTGAGCATGTTTCAAGGTTCATTTATACACACCTAGGCTGTGAACCTCTCCTTACCTTTTGGTTCCTGTTCTAGAGGCCAGGGTACCTTTCCACTAATAGCTGACAGAGGATCCCCAGCCCTCTCTTGGTGACAGTTGATAACAGTTAACACAGGAGGGAGCAGAAGCTGGGATCTCTTGAACAGTAGGTGTCTGGGGTAGAGGCTCCACCCACCAGCATTGCCAGGCTTCCCTCAACCAATCCTTCTAAATGGTTGAGGAGAGGGGTCCTGGGCTCCCCCAAGTGGTCTGGCCCGGCCCGGGCTCTGGGGAGTGTCCGTGGGACATAAATTAGGCTTTGCTGTGGCAATAAATAAAATGTGGAAGGCCTTGAACGCCAGGCCCAGGTCGCCCTGTAAGTCACACGAAGTTCTCCTCTTCCTCAGACTCAGCATCTGACAGTTCAGGGGTGCCTGCTGAGCGGGAGGGACGAACAGAGAAATGGGGTTGAGGAGAGGGACTGGAAGCTAGAGTCCACCGTTGCTCCTCGCCCCGCCCCGCCCCTGCACAGCTGCCTGGATGGCGCATGCCAATGGAGCGGCCCAGGAAACAGGTGGCCTGGCGGAGGTGGCACGAGGACATGTAGGTGACGTTGTTGTTGCCGCAGAGTTCCTGACCAGGGCTGGAGGGCGCGGGGCAGGGCGCAGCGCGACACATCACGCAGTGGGCGCTGCCTGTCTGGTCCACCACGCACGACTGTGGCCTCTGGCACATCACATGTGCGCACGATTCTGCGGGCGGGGCGCCAGGGTGGGTCAGGGAAGCCACCAGTACCACCACGAACCCCACCCACAACACTGAGTCCACACTCAGGCCCCGCCCCTCTGGTTGTGCCAGAAGCCACACCTCTTCTACTAGATCCCTTTTATAGCCCAAGTCAATCCTAAATCCCGCTCCTATGCACCCACAAGCTCCTGAGTCACTCACCCATACCTCTCACCCCCTGTGAGCCTCAGAACTCCACTTTCCATACTTCCTCCATACTCTTCCTTATTCTCGACCCTACAAAAGACCCAACCCACTGACGTTCTCTCAGGAGCATAAAGTCTCCCTTTGTTAGACTCCACCCACGACCTAGCCATCTAGGCCCCGTCCCCCATAAGTTCCCCTCGAGACCAATACCTACACTACTAGGCAACTAGGCATTCACTGGAGGTCCCGCCCTTCCTCAGGCCCCGCCCCCAAGTCCTGCGGCTGCGGTACTGACGCGCAGGTCTGGTGACCCCGCCCCCATCAGGCCCCGCCCCCACGTACTGCGGCAGCGGCCAGGGTACATGATGCGTAGGTCCGGGTGGCCGCGGCAGCGCGCGGCGCGCAGCTCACACTCGTCGCGGTAGGTGGCGCCGTCGGAGCCGCAGACCTGCAGGCGCGCGGGGCCCTCTGCACAGTCTGGCGCGCACTCGCAGCGCGGGCGGCCCCCCAGCATGCGGCAAACCTTGCCGGGGCCGCACTCCACGTCCTCGCACGAATCTGCGGACACAGGACACGCGCCCATGGGCTGAGGCGTGTGGCTGAGGCCAGAGGTCTTCTGAGCCTACGGCGTCTCGTCCCTTGTTCTGAAGGATAGAGGCCGGGCCGGAGTGGGGGACTGTCTGGAGTCGGGGCGCACAGCGAGGGTACTGGTTCGGAGTCTGGGTGGGGGTTCCGTTGTGAGAGAGATTCCGCCATTGCCTGGGTAGACACCTGGGGCTGGGGGCTGTGTCTGGAGATTGGGCTTTAATGGCGGGAAGGTCGTCTATGCCCCGAATCTTGGGGTCCAGAAACAGGCTTCCAGCCCCCTCGCCCGGCTTTCACTGACGTCTGTTCCCTGACTCTCCTTTCTGGGCAGGCCGGCTGGGAGTGCGTCTGCGTCAGCCCGGGGTTAGGGTGGGGGGCTCCACCCCATCCAAGCGCAGGTCTGGGGAGGACTGGCAGTGTCTGTTCCTGCGCCTGCCAAGACCTCCTCGGAGGAGGCGACAGGGAGGGCGGGGCGTCGGCGGCCTGGCCTGAGGCTCATTTCCTGGGGAGCGGGCCTCCCACAGCCCAAGCCGTCTGGACTAGGGGTTACCTACTCCCTCTCAGCCCCATTTCTTAGGTAGGGAAACAGGTCTGACCAGGAGAAGTCTCTTTCTGGTCCCCGCCTCTACTCTGGCCCTGGGACCTTTGGAAATGCAAATCATATCCCGTTAATGGTCGCTCCTTCCTCTCAGGCCCTCCCTGGCTCTTTGCAGGCTCCCAGCCACCCTAGGAGGTCCTGCTGTTTTGTCACCATTTTACAAAAGGTGAAACTGAGGCCCTGTCACCTCTATGAGTGTTGGAGAGCCAGGAGCACCTCAGGATAACTCCAGGCTAGATCCTAGATGGACACCCCCCACATACACCCGGTTCTGTTGCTTGTGGACTCTAAGCTGACTTTACACTCTAGACTCAGTTTCCCGTGTATACAGTGGGGGTGATGGGGAAACCACCTTACAGGGTGGGCATAAAATAAGTGGATTCTCTTAAGAAAATGGCCTGCACCCCCATGTTGGTTGCCCCTTCCAGGGCATGTGGGCTGCACCTGGAAGCCTCCCACCCACATGCACATCTGGAAATGCTCGACTTCATGCAAGAAGGAACAGAAGTGGGAGGCTGAGTTCCCTACCCCAAGGCCAGAATGGGGATGGGGGAAGGTTGTCCTGGACCATCTTATGCCCAGGCCAGGAACTTTTTGGTCTCTACTCCTAGAAGCCAGAGAGGGTTCTAGAGTGAGATAGGGCACATGGCAATGAGTTTAGGACCACCCAGCCAGACTGTTCTGGGATTAATCACATTCCAGTGGCCAGCCAGACTCCTCAGTTTGGCCTTCAGCACTCTGGCCCTCAGCTCCAGCCTCCTCCCTGCTCCCCTGCCCTGACACCACCCACCAGGACCTCATCCCAGGCCTTGGCCTCTGCTGATGCTCTTCCCCATACTTTCTCCAGCTAATAAACTCCTAATCATCCCTCAACACCCTGTCTCTAATGCCCACATTCTTTATGTCCCCACTGGGTTCCTGTAGGTTCAGCCTTGACCACAGGGGCTGGGAAGGCTCCCAGCCCCCTCTCCAGGGCAGAGGATATGTCTTGACTTATTCATTCAGCCCTTGAATAGCTCCTTGTCTGACGGAGGAGGCTCATTCCTAAGAACATGGTCCAGAAGGCACATGCTTATTAAAAATGCAGTTGGGGATCCACCACAGTTCTCTGGGAAGCAATGGATTTAAGGACAGATAAGTACAGTTGAGAACACTGAGTATGGGGTCACAAATCAGAATGGCCACTCAGGAAAATCCACTTTCCCAGGAGTTAGGTGTGAGCCAAGTGTACTTCCACCAGGTGGAGTGCAGATGATAAAGGCCATCCTGGCAGAAAGCTTGGTGTAAGCAAGGACCTAGAGGCTGGAAACCAAATTGGGGAGTCCTCAGAGCATCTTCCTGAATCCTTAACTGAGGGAGGCTAAGGCTGGGATCCTCTCCACAACTGTTCCTCCTAGCAGTCTGACTTCTTCCTGCATACTCCTGAGACAAGGAGCTCACTTCCAGCTGGTCCACCATAGTGACCTAGAACTCTGTCTGGTGCCCAAGATCTTACCTTTGCAGGGGAAGCAGTGGACAAGGCCCAAGAAGCCCAGGAGGCTGATCTTGTTCCCTGGGTGGGTGAAGTTGGACCAGGCAGTGTCGATGTTGCCAGAGGCACAACACTCAGCTTGACTCACATCTGTCTTCAGCACCAAGCTGCAGGTGGCTTCTCTGCCCTGCTGGAGCCAGCAAACACCACCTGTGGACCAGGGCAGGTGGGGGAGGGACACTTCTGATAGGACCAGAGGTGCCTTCTGTACCACTCCTGATACCTAGGCTTTGACCTTCCATCCAGCTGCCAGCCCCATGGGTGCATACAGTTGGTACTCAGTAATTATGAAGGGAGTGATCTGCCCCCAACATGGGAAGGAGGGGACTCTGGATCTTTTTGGGATTCTCCTCTCTGAGCTCCACCACCCATATTGCTCCACCACTAATCCCTAGCCAACTCCTGACCATCCTGGGAAGCTCTCCTCTCTCTGCAACCTACCCAGCCAGGCCTGATATCCTGCCCAATCAGTCAAACACCCAGAGCTGGATGTGTCAGGGTCAGTAAGATCTGGAGCTGCCTTTCCTGCCTCTGCCCTCTGTCTAAACAGTATATGAGGGCATACAGTCTCCCTCTCCTGACAGCCCCCCCCCCATTGCCTGGATTGCCTCTAACTCACTCCAATTTGGGAACATTCCCCTTGCATGAGCTCACTGTCTCCCTGGGGACACGGCCTTCAGGGAGGGGGCTCTGCTCTCCCCTCCCTCTGTGCAGGGCTGGGTGGGGCTGCCTAGTGAGGGGGGCAGATGGCTTCAGTTTCTTCACCCTTAAATGGGGGTAGGAATGACCACAGCCCCCATCCCAGAGAGCTTACTGGTTCCCAGGTGCTGTACTGAGTGCCTCTTAGGGACCAACTCTGGGAACTCAGCACCATGGCACTCATAAAAGGGTAAACTGAGACCAAGAGTAGGGATACTTTTGCTTGGTGTCTTCCAATAAGTGGCAGGTTTGACATTCTAATGATCTATATTCCTAAGCCAGACCCAGGGATGATCTGAGGCTCCTGCTGGGGTTCCTGGGTCCAGCCACCCAGCCCTGCTTCTCTGTAGTGTCAGGACCCGGATGGTCTGGGTTCCAATTCTGGCTCTGCCACAAACTGTGTGACCCCATGCCTCAGTTTCCCTATCTGGAAAATGGGCGTGATAAGAGTACCCACTCCATTTGGGCTGTTATATGAATTCAGGGAGGTAAGAGGTAGACACTAAGTGCTCAATGAATGCTATTGATCATAATTGTGGGAGAGTCACATCTGTTCTGTTACCTCCTGGTTACCTTCCCTCAAGCCCTTCCAAAGATTGGCAGGCAGCCTTTCCTTACCGCCCTCCACCCGCAGCTGCCACCGCATCTGCGACCCCCAACATTCCCCGACAGCACTCCGGGCAGGCCCACGTGGGTGGCCCACCTCCGCCCTCCTCTTTCGGCCACCCCACTCACCGGGCGCGGGATGCCCTGAGCCCACGAAGCCCACAGCCCAAGCCAGGACCCCCCAGGGCAGTGGCCACAGTGGCCCAGACGCCCCGGGACGCATGGCGAACACAGAGACACCGGTGGCGGCAGTCCCCCGCGTTGGACGCGGACGCGTGGGCAGGCGGCAGAGAAGACGGCACCGACTTCCCAGTGCTCGGCGGCCGGCGCTCCCTATAAAGGTCCCGCTGGCTGCGGGCGGGGCGGGGCTGGGGCGGGGCGCATGAATGGCGGGGCACGAGGCAGAGTCGTGTAGCATGTGTGCAGGGGCTGGGCCTGACCACCTGGGTGGCAGCTGGTAGGTGGTGATCCCAACCCTGGAGCCCGAGAATTTATCTAGAAAGGTATGGTGTAGCTAAGGCAAGGGGGCAAAATTGTGATCGAGGGTGTAAGTTCAAGGTGTCACCCTGCGTTTGGTGGTCTTCCATTGTAGGGCTGTGGCTGAGCTAATTGGTGACTCGTGGGAGCGTGTGTACCATGTCGTGGATTGCATGTGGTCACTTGCATGGCCCAAGTGTGGTCCTCCCGTCCTTATATGCCCCCACACTCAAGGATATCAGCCCCTAGCCTGGGTGTTCACAAGCCAGTCCACCCACCTAAGCCACCTGGCTACTGGAGCCAGTGGGCACAGCTGGGTGTGAGCAAGTGTTTTTAGGGGGTGGAGGGGGACTGCAGGGAGAGACCCAGGGACACAAATCGATCCAACAATGTCACTGACTGCAATAATTATACCACAAGACTTCCAAATGCCTCTCATACCCTGTGCGACTATGCACCCCTCCCAGACCTCTGCAGACAGTCTGCTGGGGCTATAGTCACAAGAACTTTTCCTTCGCTCTGCTGAGGTTCAGCGCCCTGGAATCCTGTATGTCCTCAATTTATGACAGTGACAGCAGCATGGACCTGGGAAGTGAGTCTACAGGGGCCTTGGTGCAGCCAGGCACACTTCCTATTTTGGAACTGACCCCTTCTACCTTGGGAGCCTCTTAAATTGTCAGGGTACCCTCAAAGTGCTCAGGTTTTGTGCAAATCCTCTATGTTTGTGTTTCTAAGAAAATAATTAATGACCATCTCCTGGTGGTAGTGACCATTGGGAGATGCTGAGGTGAGGTACAAGGGTGACCAAGGCAGTCCCATCATCATTGAGCTCATGGTTTGTAGGGGCCATAGCCAATAAAATATATAGACAAACAAATTAATATATAACTTTAAAGAATGGTACATTTTCAGGAAAGTTAAAAATGTGCTGACCTGTGGTGGTGCAGTGGATAAATCATTGACCTGAAATGCTGAGGTCGCCTGTTTGAAATCCTGCACTTGTCTGGTCAAGGCACATATGGGAGTTGATGTTTCCTGCTCCTCCCCCCTTTCTCTCTTTCTCTCTCCCCTCTAAAATGAATGAATGAATGAATGAATAAATAAATAAATAATAAAAAAAATATGGAAAGCAATTGGGCATCTCCCAGGGCCAACTCTACCTCATCAACCCCTATTCCTGTATCTGTCCCTTTCCCATGTATGGAAATTGAGAGTCCTCATGGCCACATAACACAGCCCCTCCTCTAGAACTTCTGCCATTGGATGCTACATCCATCCTTCTTCCTCCACGTTAGCTACCCAGCCTGACCCATATCTTTCAGCCTGTGGCCAAGGGCCATGTTACTGCCTAGAGGCACTGAGGGAAGATGCCCAGCTGTATTGATGTGGCCTTGGCCTCTCAGAGTCTGAGGGGATTCTCCCTTGGTTGGGGAATGGGGCAGGGATAGGACTCTGTGTTCTTACAAGGGTGTGTGTGGGCTGGACAGTGAGACCTTGGCCAAGACCTGACTTCAGACACGCTGGCCTGGGCTGTGCAAATCAAAAGGTCATTGTCAGCCTGGTGTGGTTCCAAATGTAGACCAGCTGCCAGTGGCTTCCATCTCCCTAGTCTGGTGTGTCTCCCCAACCCAGAGGCCATCTGCTAGGTGACTTCAACAAGTCACTGGTCCATTCTAGGGAGCTCCTTTTTAAGTATTTCCCATTTGTACCTTCCTTTCTACCCTGACCCAGCCTCAGCATCATCCATTGCAGCCCACCTCCTACTCCAGCTGCCCTAGGCTCCTCCTCACCTCAAAGACCCACCATAACTCTCCATAACCTCTGATCCCCATCCCAGGCTTCTCTCTTCCCCAGACCCCACAGGTAAAATGGCAATAAAATAGATTGTGATCAGAGCTGTGATGGAGAATGCACCAAGGCCATACCTGACCCAGCCAGGGAGAGCAAGGAAGATTTCTTAGAGGGACAGGACATTTAAAGTGAGACTTGGGAGCTAAACTAAACCAAGAGGAATAGAGGGGTGGGAACAGAAGCACAATAATGGGATCTTTGTGCTACAAGTAAAAGAAAGCCCAATTCAATCTGAGATGTGTAATCCTAATCCTGTTCTGTCACCTTCAGTGGCAAAGACACTTTACAGATGGAGTTAAATTAAGGAACTTCAGATGGGGAGACAATCCTGGATTACTTGATCCCAATGTCATCACAGTATCTTAAAAGTGGAGACCTTGCCTGACCTCTGGTGGTGCAGTGGGATAAAGCATCAACCTGGAACACAGGTTCAAAATCCTGGGCTTGCTTGGTCAAGGCACATATAGGAGTTGATGCTTCCTGCTTCTCCCCCCCCCCTCCTCTCTGAAAAAAAAAATGAATAAAAAAAGTCTTTAAAAATTTTTTTTTTAAAAATGGAGATCTTTTGGCCCTCGCCAGTTGGCTCAGTGGTAGAGCGTTGTCCCAGTGTGTGGATGTCCTGGGTTCGATTCGTAGTCAAGGCACACAGGAGAAGCACTCATCTGCTCCACCCCTCGCCTCGCCCTCTCACTTCTCTCTCTCTCTCTTTCCCTTCTGCAGCCATGGCTTAATTGGAATGAGTTGGCCCTGGGTGCTGAGGATTGCTCCATGGCCTCCGCCTCAGACACTAAGAAGAGCTCAGTTGCCAAACAACAGAACAACACCCCAGATGGGCAGAGCATCATCCCCTAGTGGGCTTGCTGTGTGGATCCCGGTCAGAATGCATGTGGGAGTCTGTCTCTGCCTCCCCTTCTCTCACTGAATAATAATAATAATAATAAAAAGTGGTGCCTGACCAGGCAGTGGCGCAGTGGATAGAGTGTTGGACTGGGATGTGGAAGGACCCAGGTTGCCAGTTTGAGGGCGGGCTCATCTGGCTTGAGCAAAGCTCACCAGCTTGGACCCAAGGTCGCTGGCTCGAGCAAGAGGTTACTCGGTCTGCTGAAGGCCCGTGGTCAAGGCACATATGAGAAAGCAATCAATGAACAACTAAGGAGTCTCAACGAAAAACTGATGATTGATGCTTCTCATCTCTCTTCGTTCCTGTTTGTCTGTCCCTATCTATCCTTCTCTCTGACTCTCTCTGTCCCTGTAAAAAAAAAAAAAAATCTCTCTGTGGTCAGAGAAATGATACATGAGAAGGACAGGACCTGACATTGCTGGCTACAAAGATGGAGGAAAGGACCTGGAGGAAGGGGTCATAAGCCAAGTAATGTGGGTAGCCTCTAGAACAGGGGTCCCCAAACTTTTTACACAGAGGGCCAGTTCACTGTCCCTCAGACCATTGGAGGGCCAGACTATAAAAAAAACTATGAACAAATCCCTATGCACACTGCACATATCTTATTTTAAAGTAAAAAAAACAAAACGGGAACAAATACAATATTTAAAATAAAGAACAAGTAAATTTAAATCAACAAACTGACCAGTATTTAAATGGGAACTATGCTCCTCTCACTGACCACCAATGAAAGAGGTGCCCCTTCCAGAAGTGCGGCAGGGGTCAAATAAATGGCCTCAGGGGGCCACATGTGGCCCGCAGGCTGTAGTTTGGGGACCCCTGCTCTAGAAGCTATGAAAGGCTGGGAACAGATTCTTCCCTAGAGCTTCTAGAAAGGAAAGCAACTCTGCCGATGTCTTGATTTTATTTTTCTTTTTTTCCAAGTTAGAGGAGGAGAGATAAAGAAACAGACTCCTGCATGTGCTCTGACTGAGATCCACTCAACAACTCCCTGTCTGGGACTGATGCTCTGCCCATCTGGGGCCATGCTTGCAACTGAGGCCTGAGGTGTAGGCTCCACAGAGCCATACTCAGCTCCTGGGCCAATGCTCTCAAATCAATTGAGCCATGGCTGTGTGAGAAGAAGGGAGAGAGAGAGGGGAGGAGGAGGAGCAGATGGTTGCTTCTCCAGTGTGCGCTGACCAGGAATTGAACCCGAGACATCCACATCCACATGCCGGGCCAACGCTCTACCACTGAGCCAACTGCCCAAGGCCAAATACTTTGATATTTATTTATTTATTTATTTATTTCAGAGACAGAGAGTGAGTCAGAGAGAGGGACAGACAGACAGGAATGAAGAGAGATGAGAAGCATCAATCATTAGTTTTTCATTGCGCGTTGCAACACCTTAGTTGTTCATTGATTGCTTTCTCATATGTGCCTTGACCGTGGGCCTTCAGCAGACTGAGTAACCCCTTCTGGAGCCAGTGACCTTGGGTTCAAGCTGGTGGGCTTTTTGCTCAAACCAGATGAGCCCGCGCTCAAGTTGGTGACCTCGGGGTCTCGAACCTGGGTCCTCTGCATCCCAGTCTGATGCTCTATCCACTGCGCCACCCTCTGGTCAGGCAATACCTTGATTTTTATCTCCACAAAACCCATGTTTTACTTCTGACCTCCAGAACTGGAAGAGAAAAATTTGTTATTTTTTGTTTGTTTTTTATGCCACCAAGTTGCTGGTGATTTGTTACAGTAGCAATAGGCCAATAGAGGCAGCCTTTTTGGGTTCAATGTGTCACCACAGTGAAACAGTCCCTGCAAGGCTGGAAACAAACAAAGGAGTGAACAAGGTGTGAAGACAGGTGGTAGTACGAAGACCTTGGGAACAGGAAGATTGTAGGATCTCTGAGGAAGTGACCCTGAGCCTTGGAGGGAGGAGGTGTCTCTAGAAGCTCAGTCTAATCTGTGCTACCTTGTCCAGGCCATGTGTGACCTCTTTGGGCCTCTGTTTTCTCATCTGTTAAATGGGTCTGGCTCCCAGTACTGCAGATTGCAGCTGTGACACCAGGAACAGTGCCTGGCACACAGTGGGGGTGTGATACGTGTGCATGGATACTTATAAATGAACTGATTGGTGTTTAGCCAGGGCAAGTGTGTGATGAGTCTTCTTTGCCCCTCATCATGACACTGTGAGTCAGGCTCCCAATTACAGAGGGGCAATTAAAGCTGGAGGAGGGAAAGTGAATTTTCAGAGTCACAAAGTTCCACAGGGTTAGAACTGGATTCAGTATTAGGTAAGCAAGATTCCAGAACCCATGTGCTGAGCTATGGGACAGGTACTTTCCCTCTCTGAACTGAACAATGAGGGCTGACCACCAAGTTGTAGCTGGCATCCTCCCTTATGGTCCCAGCACACTCTAGGCAGTGCAGCAGACCTGGGCAAAAGTTAAGAGGTGAAGAGAGCTGGAGATCTATAATCACAGTGGCCATTATAGAGTGTTCTCCCTATGAATCCTATGAGCACAGGTGAGAGACCCATTATACACATGGAAGACCGAAGCTCAGAGGGCATGTGTCCTTGTCCTGCAGTGTCTGAAGAGGAAGGCACAATCAAGTCTGAGAGGGGAGTTACAGCTCTGCCCTAAATCTGAGGGAGGAAGCATAGCCCTGTCCTGCATCTAAGGAGTGAGGCTCTGCCCCACCTGGGGTACAGACTGAAGGGGTTGATATGGTCCTGCCCTGGGGAGTCTTTAGGGGCCAAGCCACATTCCACCTCTACTTTCAAATCCTTTCCAAGAAAAATTTTCTGGGAAACCGTCAATCAATAGGCACCTGTCTTGTCGTGCCCAGCAGTTGGAGAGCCTCCCAAATCTGTCCCAATGGGTTTACCAATAAGTCCCCGAGGGCCCCAGAAACTCAGGGCTGCTGGGCCACATGCTTGACCAGGTTTGAGCCTCAGTCTCCTTGTCTGTAGAGTGAGATCATAATTGTCCCACCTCATGGTGCTTGTGTGAGGATTAACCTTCAGGCCTGAAACCTTCTGAACTCATGGTTTTTTTATTTTTATTGATTTTAGCGAGAGAGGGAGGACAAGAGAGAGAGAGACAGGGACATTGATCTGTTTCTGTATGTGCCCTGACCAGGAATCTAACTGGCTCCCTCTGAGCTTCAGGACAATGCTCTAACCAATAGAGCTATCCCACCAGGGCTGAGCTTGTAGTTTTATAACGTAGAACACTGTGTATCTTGTTCACACTGCATTTCCAGAACCTTGCTTGGGTTTGGCACACAGCACGTACTCATTAATGTTCAGTTATTCATGACTCTATTGAGCATATACTGTATGTTGGGTGTTAGCCTTACATATTGGGAGACACCAATGCTAACATGGATTGGGGGATGGCTGTGGTGAAAGAGATCAGGGTGCTTGGCAGTAGGATGCAATAGGGGATGTGGCTACCACATGAAGGGGTGGAGGCAACCTCCTGAAACCAGGGAAGGAGAACAGTGGGAAGGGCACTCCCTGCAAAGGACATGGGCAGGCAAAGGCCCTGAGGTGAGATCCAGCTTGGCCCATCCAAGCTGATCAATGAGGCTGGGTCGGGGAGGAAATGGGTGAGGAGCAGATGACTTCAGGGCAGGCAGCAGGGCCCACTGAGGACCGAGCAGGTCCCGTGGCTGGCTACCCATTGTGCCTCAAGCCTCATCTAATCCTACAACCCTGGGAGGCAGGTTCTGCCACTTGCCCAGAGAAATCAAGCAACTTGCCCAGGGTCACACAGTGTTGCTTGTGAGATTTAAACATGAGCCTGCTGGCTACAAGGCCTCTTGGGTGGTACCTCATACACTTCTGCAGAATGAATGAATGTCGATAGTGTGATGTGAGCCAGGAGCTGGGCATGAGAGGTCTGAGGCAAAGAACAGCTTCTCCCTGGACCTGAGGTTTCCTGGATTCTTAGTCATGGGGCTCATGCGCTCTCTGGTGGTCAGAGCAGGAATGGCTTGGAATCACCCCTGAGCCTTAAGGAGAAGACAGTGGCTGGCAGACAGGTTCCAGTTCCTAGCCTCTTGACATTCTTTTTACACAAGCTCCAATTTTTATTTCCTCAACACTCTGGCTCCACTTCCCCATCCTCTAGGAAGCTCTGTGTCTTCCCAGGAAGAGCCAGGGCCATCCTAGTATCCCATCCTCTGGCTCGACCTTAAGGGCCTGGGGGTGTCTGAACCCATCTCTGTCTAGTCAGAGGGTATTTCAGACCACCCTTTTTATTGTCATTTACCCTGCTGTATCTTTGCAGCCAGGTACTCAATGAATGTTGAGTACATAAAAGAAATAAATGCTGCCTGACCAGGCGGTGGCGCAGTGGATAGAGCGTCGGACTGGGATGCAGAAGACCCAGGTTTGAGACCCTGAGGTCGCCAACTTGAGCACGGGCTCATCTGGTTTGAGTGAAAGCCCACCAGCTTGAATCCAAGGTCGCTCGCTCCAGAAGGGGTTACTCAGTCTGCTGAAGGCCCATGGTCAAGACACATATGAGAAAGCAATCAATGAACAACTAAGGTGTTGCAACACGCAACGAAAAACTAACGATTAATGCTTCTCATCTCTCTCCGTTCCTGTCTGTCTGTCCCTGTCTATCCCTCTCTCTGACTCACTCTCTGTCTCTGTAAAATAAAAAAAAATTAAAAATTTTTTAAAAAAGAAATAAATGCATGATTGGGCTGGATCCTACTTTTTATTTGTTTAATTTATTGATTTCAGCCTAACCTGTGCATCGACCTGGAACGCTGAGGTCACCGGTTCAAAACCCTGGCTTGCCTGGTCAAGGCACATATGGGAGTTGATGCTTCCTGCTTCTACCCCCTTCTCTCACTCTCCTCTCTAAAAATGAATAAAGCCTTAAAAAAAGTTTATTGATTTCAGTAAGAGAGGAAGGAGAGAGAGACACACACACACACACACACACACACACACACACACACACCAATCTGTTCCTGTATGTGCCCTGACTGGGAATCAAGCTGGTAGCCTCTGTGCTTCCAGAGGATGCTCTAACCAACTGAGCTTTCTGGACTGAGCTATCTGGTTGGGGCCTGGATCCTCCTTTGAGCCAGGAATGGGTCTCTGCATTCATTCAACAAGTGTTTATGAAATGCCTGTGTGCCAGGCACTGTTATGAGTCCAGCAGGAACAAAATACAAATATCCTATCTGCTGTGGGGCTGAACCAACAGTTTATCAGGTAAAAATAAGTACTCTTAGGCCTGACCTGTGGTGGCGCAGTGGATAAAGTGTCAACCTGGAAACACTGAGGTCGCCGGTTCAAAACCCTGGGCTTGCCTGGTCAAGGCACATATGGGAGTTGATGCTTCTTGCTCCTCCCCCTTCTCTCTCTCTCTCTCCCCTCTCTATAATGAATAAATAAAATCTTAAAAAAAAAAAAATAAAAAAAATAAGTACTCTTAAGGAGGGTATCCCAATAGGTTAGACCAGTGGTAGTCAACCTGGTCCCTACCTGCCACTAGTGGGCATTCCAGCTTTCATGGTGGGCGGTAGTGGAGCAACCAAAGTGTAAATAAAAAGATAGATTTAACTATAGTAAGTTGTTTTATAAAGATTTATTCTGGCCTGACCTGTGGTGGCGCAGTGGATAAAGTGTCAACCTGGTAATGCTGAGGTTGCCGGTTCGAAACCCTGGGCTTGCCTGGTCAAGGCACATATGGAGTTGATGCTTCCTGCTCCTCCCCCCTTCTCTCTCTCTGTCTCTCTCTCTCTCTCCTTTCTAAAATTAATTAAAAAAATATTAAAAAAACCCGATTTATTCTGCCAAACTTAGCGAAAATCTGACAAAGTACTTGGTAAGTAATTATTATTATATGCTTTAACTTGCTGTAACTCTGCATTATAAATTTTATAAAGTAAAATTACTTCCCTACATTATAAATCATCAGTTAGAAAATTTTACTATTTTTTTTTCCAGAGACAGAGTCAGAGAGAGGGATAGATAGGGACAGAGGACAGACAGACAGGAATGGAGAGAGATGAGAAACATCAATCATTAGTTTTTCATTGCGACACCTTAGTTTTTCATTGATTGCTTTCTCATATGTGCCTTAACCGTGGGCCTTCAGCAGACTGAGTAACCCCTTGCTGGAGCCAGCGACCTTGGGTCCAAGCTGATGAGCTTTTGCTCAAACCAGATGAGCCCGTGCTCAAGCTGGTGACCTCGGAGTCTCGAACCTGGGTCTTCTGCATCCCAGTCCGACGCTCTATCCACTGCGCCACCACCTGGTCAGGCAGAAAATTTTACTATTAACAGAGATACAAAAGTGGGCAGTAGGTATAAAAAGGTTGACTACCCCTGGGTTAGACAAACAAAAGACATGAAGAACGCCAAGCGGGTGTCTGGGGGAAAGGTGCACCCAGTAGAGGCACAGCCAGTGCAAAAGCCTGGATGTGAGAGCGCGCCTATCGCTTACCAGGAGCAATGAGGACAGTGAGGGGAAATATTGGGACATGAGGAAAGAGAAATAATGAAGGGAAGTGGGAGCCTTTCCGGGTTTGGAGAGGTAGCTCAATCTCCCTCTATTCAGGTCTGGCCTCTCTGTCCAGCGCCCCGCGCCCAGCTCGGGAAGCTCCTGCATTTAGTTTGCCCCTCGCGGCCACCGTCGGCAGGGCCACCACCCCGCTGCGCGCGCCGCCAGGCCTGCTCCCGCGTTCTCCATTCCTCCCTACGCGCCGTGCGTGCTGTGCGTGAGCGTGCGCGGGCTCGTCGGCCGGCGAGAGAGCAGAAAACGGCCGGCGGCGGGAGCCGCGCGGGGGGTGGGCGGCGCTGAGGAGGCGGCGACCATGGCCGAGGCGTCGCCGCAGCCCGGACGGTATTTCTGCCACTGCTGCTCGGTCGAGATCGTGCCGCGCCTGCCGGTGAGCCCCGATCCAGGCGGCGGGCCCTCTCCCTCGGTCTGAGGCGACTGGCCCAGACGAGGAAACTGAGCCCCGGCGGCGTCGGCCCTGGGCTCCGCGAAGGTTTCCGAGGCGGGGCCTGTCCCCGGTGGCGCAGCGGGGCCGGTGATTCCGATCCGCGGGCTCCCGCCCCGAGAGACCGCGTGATCTGCTCCAGCGCGCCGCCCAGGAGGAAGCGGTGCGCTGGATGAGAGGTGACCGGGGGTTGTTGCCGGAGAGCGTCGTCGGCGCCGCGCCTTGCTGCGGGCCGCCAGGTGGAAGTCCCCCGCCTGCGATCTGTCGTCGGGACGAGTGGCTGTGGCCCTGCCCGGGTCTGACAGCTGCCCCGAGCCTGCGTTTTTGCGCTTCCCTGGGGGTCACCCAACCTGTGGCCCGGTGTTGCCTCCTGCTTATTTAGGCCAGTATCCTCCAAGATGGCCTGATAGCGCCGCGTGGTGCAGGAGGGGGCTGCTTGTTAAAGATAGTTTCCTGGGGCCATCATCCTGGAGGTTCTGAGTCAGTAGGTCTGGGATTGGACCTGCCCCTGGCTTACCCGTTCTCATTTCACTAGTGGAAAAACAGACCTATGGCGGTTCAGGCCGGCCAGGGTCCTGACATTTTCCACTGGGCCAGCTCACAGGGAGCAGGTGCGGAATCTGGAAGTGGTGAGGATTTACTGAGCACCTATTAGGTGCGCTCCATGTACTTTATCTTCCCACAGTCACCTGGCTGGTGGGAGGAAGAGCTTGTTTTGATTTCAGAGGCACATTCTTAGTCCTTCCTTTCCAGCTATGGGATTCCCTGGGAAGAGGAATTGCTGCTGGGAGGGGGCCAGGAGAAGCCAGGAGAAAGAGTCTGTCTACATTATCTCAGCCACAGGAAAGAAAAAGAACAAGAGTCGGGGTTTGGACGAGTTGTGCCTAGGCCGAACAGGAGAGAAAGGGTAGGGGCAAGGGGCTTGCCTCCCTCTCTAGGGGAAGGGAAAAATGAAATGAAACCTCCGGTGGGTGAGCACAGACTTGGGGAGCCGAGACTTGCCCCACTCCAGTCTCCCGGAAGTCTTGTTTCTGCCTCTTCTGGCTTCCTGCACGCCCCAGCTCTGAGTCTTTCTACTCTGTGGCAGGAAGGAGCTGGTCCCCTGACAGCCCACCAGCCTGGATTAGTTGCGTGGAGCCCATCATAGGTGGTGTGAACTCCATTTAGGCCCTGGTTCTCAGGCTTACCCCCAAAGTAGCTTGTCTAGAACCATCAGGAAGCTGGAAGCTGAGGCTAGTCAGGTTGGGCATCTGCACAGTTAGCTGTTGTAGATTTCCCATCCTGGAGCCAGTGCAGGGCCTGGGTCCTGGCCTGGTGTGGTCATTTCCTAGCTGGCTATGTGGCCTTGAACCAGGAAGACCCTGACCTCTTCTGACTCACTGGGCTGATGAGGACCTTCCTAGTAACAGAATCCAGTGGTGACAAGGTAGTCATGACCTTTGCCCTCAGACTTTATAGATTGGTCAGGGAGCCAACCCTGAACATGTGATTGTCAAATATTTAGTCAAGAACGTTGGTAAATATGGTAAGAGGAAATATACTGGTAAGGGGGTATCTGAGTTGGTAGGGGGTGCTTGCAGTGGGATTCAATGGGGCTCAGTAGACAAGAGTGATGTTTACTATTAAGGGGCACATCTGGTGTTCTCAGGGAAGGAAAGTTGGCTCTTAACTTGGTAATAGGGTAAGGTCCCAGCCAGCATTCACCCCTGAAACTGGGACTTCTGTTTGTGGGAAACCACCCCCACTGTTTCTGCTTTAAGATAGCTTGGGTTGGTTTTTATACAGGTCCTACTGCCGTTGTGACAGGAACAGGTTGTTGTCACAGTGGCATCTTCTCAGGCACCCTGGATTTCAGGCTTCTCTACCAGCTGGGCTCAGCTTTAGGATCAGGCTGAGGCTGTACCCAGCTGCACCACTTCTCAGCTGTGTGACTCTGGGTGAGGTGTTCAACCGCCCTGGGCCTCAGTCTCCTTGCTGTCAGATGCATTTGATGAGATAATCCACACTTGCTTGATGAGGTCCACTGGCAGTACATGTGTAGAGAATGCACAGAAAAAGGCAGGTGGCCTAGCTGGAGTGTGGCATGTGGGAGCAGGAACCAGACAGGCCAGCTAGCCTGAAGGCCTTGAGGCTGGTGCACAGGCCCAGATTTGATTCTTTTCTGGAAATGGGAGTGCTGGGGACGTGATAGATATGCATGACTGCAGGGTTCTAGATGTAGACATCCTTGGGGCTTCTGTAGAGGTCAGACCTTCAGTGCAGGTTCTTCCACACCTGTGTCTGTGCGCAATGGAATCTCAGTCCCTGTTTATGGTGTCAGAGCAGCCTGGGAAGATGGATGAAGATTGGGTTAGGTAGGTGTGCCTGGGTTAAACTGTCTGCTGGGGTCTCTGTGTGCACTATGGGCACGTGGCTGGCATGAAGCGGGCCTTGGATGACACACGTCCTGGCAGGGCTCTGCACCCTAGCATCTAGTGTACATAGGGTTCACGGAGGCTTGGGGGGATAGACAGGGCATGACTGGGGTGAGGAACAGGAATGGGGCTGGGTCTGCTTTCCCCCCGGGTCTGGGCAGGCCTCTGCCCAGTGACATCTGAGGAGGGCAGCGAGGGGCAGAGGAAGCAGCAAGTGTACATTTGAGGGCTAGAGGGCTATACGGGTCTTATTTTGTCTGTGTTTGGGTCTGAGTCCTTGTACCTCTGCTGCAGCTCTGCACCAGGCCTCCCTGGAGTCTGCTGCGCCTGGAGCTCTGCTATTTGAGAGACCAATGTCACTGTAGAGTGAGTGGGTGATCATATGGGGCCAGCCATTTCTCCAACTCCCACCTCAAGTTTTCCAACTTCACTGTATGCCCCTGGCTGTGGACTCTCTGTTTATGTTGATGTGAAGGAGCTCTTGGATAAAAGGTGGTGCTTGTTGTAAGGGTTGGCCCCAGTGACCTGGGCCCCTATGTCAAAGCCTCCGTGTTCTCCCTATTACCAAGGAGGGGCCAAATAGTACCTCCTGGGCATGTCCTAGTGGCTTAGTGCATGGAATGAGTGTTCAGTGAATTTAGCATTTGTATGTCATCCTTCGTGTTCTGGCCACTGCTGTTGCGATTGTGATAATGTTGAGGTGGTTCCCTTACCTTCCACTACTTCTCTAAGGGGAGAAGTAACAAATTCATGTCAAGTCATTGGCTAGGGATAGGTGCTCACAAGTTAGGGTTCACCAGCAACCAGGGCCCAGCAAGCAGGCTGGTCCTGCCACCTGGGAGAGGAGCAGCCACCACCTTGGCCCTGTTGCCAGTGACAGCTTCTGCTCTGTGATAGGGATACACTCCACCTCACAGTCCCCTTGCTGGCATGTGGGTTTCTACCATTGGCCACTCTGGTTTAATAAAGATCTTTGGGATATGCTGTCTGAGGGAGGAGAGTGTTGGAAGACCCTCGATTCTGACTTCTTCCTCACCACCTGCAAGCAGAGGCTAGAGTCCTGCCTCAAGTCTGGGGCAGCCCACAGCTCAGATGGACTGCTCTGGATATGGCATGGGCTCTCTATTGAGGACGGAGCACAGGCAGGGCCTGACCGTAACCCAATGTCAAACCATAGAACTTGGGTCTTCAGTGGCTTCTGGGTTTCAGAGACCTGGGGTTGAGGCCATCCTCCATTTACAGGAGGGGAGACCGAGGATTGCAGCAGGGGGCTGACATTTGAACAGAGACCCAGCTTCTGTGAAGGGCCCAGCCAGGTAGCTATATGGGTAAGAGTGTTCCTGCAGAAGGAAAGGTGTGCAGGCCTTGAGATGGGCAGGACCATTATGAGGCTGCCAAGGTGAGAGGAAGATGGTGAGGGTGGAGGAAGCCTAGACTGGGGTCTTGAAGGGGCTGAGCTGTAGGAGTGGCAGAGCCAGATTGTTCTGGAGCTGACCATGTGCTGAGATGGCACTCCAGTGACTTGCAGCAGAGCGGTTGGGTTCAGCGAGGTGTAGAGAACTTGGAGAACAAGGCTGATGGGACAGGCTGAGAGCAGTGAGAGCCCAGGAGCTGCAACAAGCCTTAAAAGTGGGAGAAGAGGTTGCCTGTTTCCTGTGGGTCTAACTAATAATGTTCAAGCTGAGGCCATGTGGCACATTTGCAGAGGGGCGATGGGGGCGCCACCAGGATTAGGTGAGAGTTGGGACCTTCTCATGGATCCAGAGCTGGGGGGTTACTTGGGCAGACCCCTGGAGGTGGGCATACCAGAGTTCAGGTTTGTCTGATTTTGCCATGTTTATGGGGTGTCTGGTTCCCTGCATCCTCACTGTGGTCAATGGAGGCTCCCCTGCAGACTCGTTTCCCTGTGGGCCTGTTTACAAAGCCTTCTGTAGCTAGTGTGAAACCTCAAAGGTATACAACAAGCTGATGAATGGTGGGAGGGCAGTAGGAGGAGTGATACCCCACTGGCTAGGAATCCCACGTTGTGTTATGATTGTCGTAGGCGCTCACTGTAGTGGAGTTGTCCCCACACCCTTTCTCAGGGAGGGCTGAGGGCTGCTGTCCTCACTGTTCCTTGTAACAATTTACTAAGATATGACCCACTTAAAGTGTACACTTCAGTGTGGTCAGTATATTTGGAGTCCCGAACCCGTCCCCTCTATCTGATTCCAGAACATTCCACCACTGTAAAAGAAACCAGTCCCCATCAGCAGTCACCTCATCACCCTCCCTGACGCCTGATAACCACTGACCCACTTCTTGTCTGTGTTGATTTGCCTGTTCTGGACATTTCATATAAATGGGATCTATACTGTGTGACCTTTTGTTTCAGGCAGCATGTTTTCAAAGTTCATCCACATTGTAGAGAGTGTCAATGCTTCCCTCCTTTACATGGTTGAGTAATACTCCTGTCATGGTTGACTACATTCAGGCATTGATGAACACTAAGTTGTTTCCATGTTGTGGCTCTTGTGAATCAAGCCATGGACATGATTGTATAGGATTTTATGTGGGCAGGGTTTTATTTCTCTTGGGTGAACACCTAGCAATGTTACAGGGTTGCGTGGTGACTGACCTTTGGTGGAACTGCTCCCTGTATTACAGAGAGACTGCCCATTGCACATTCCCACTAGTGTGCTGGAGGCTCTGATTCTTTCATATCCTCACCAGTGCTTGTCACTGTTGTCTGAGTGTAGTTGTCCTGCGGGTGTGCAGTTATCTCACTGGTTGTGACCTGCATTACCCAGTTGCCTGGTGGTGTCAAGTGTCTTTTTGTGAGAAGTGGTCATTTTCATTTGTGTATCTGAAGAAATGATCCTTTGGTCATTTTTTTACTGAGTTGTCTTTTTATTGCTGAATTATAAGAGTTCTTAGGTATTCTGGATATAGGGCCTCATGACCTGTGCAGCTCCCCTCTGCTCTCCCCACTTGGCTCTGGCAGGTTTACTTTTGGCAGTGGGACAGGTGAGAGGGACCAGGTGTGCTTTGTACTGCACCCCCTGTACAGATGGAGGAGTCTGACAACCCTCATGGGGCTGCTCCTGCAGAGAGCCATGTCACATGGGACTGTAAACAGTCTCGCATTCTCTCCCATTCAGCATGCAGGCAGCAGTTTTGAGATGTCACTTTGGGCAGAAGGAGGCCTTGCACTCCTGTCTTATCTTCTGTCTGTGGCTTTAGGGACACCTATGACCTTTAGGGACACCTAGCCCTGACCTGTACACACCCAGCAAGCAGGATGTGGAATGAGCTTGTTTCAGGAACATCAGCATGGTTTCAGGGCTTACACATGTTGTAACTGGGGCGGGGCCTCCACTCTCCTCTCAGAACATCACGGTCTCTGCCACTTGGCTGTGGAAGAGGGGGTGATGGCCAGTGTCAATGGGGTCACACTCCAGCTTAGGGTCACAGTTTGTGTGCTGGACTGCCAGAATGTTCTAGAAATGCCACTGTGGGGCCTCTCCCACTGCTCTCAGTGGGAACTTCCTGGGAGCTGACCTGTTCTGAGGCCCAGATAGCCCTGGAGCCCCATAGATAGTCTCTTGTGCAGCCCTCCAGGAATATAGGGTCAGATGCCTGCCCAGGTCCATGTCCCCTATATGTGCGTGTGAGAGGTCACTCAGAATGGTCTTGAGGACCCACATTAGCTGGCTTGTTTGCTGCAGGCCTGGTCAGAGCTTTCATCGGCTGATGTGCTGAGTGTACAATCTGAAACTCTGTAACTGGGATATGGGTGGCTGGGAAGATCACCTGCAGAGGAGTAGGTCAGGATACAGAGGTTGTAGCTTTGGTTGAAAGATGTTCGTGCCTTCTTGACCAGGCAGTGGCACAGTGGATAGAGCATCAGCCTGGGATGCAGAGGACCAGGTTTGAAACCCTGAGGTCACCAGCTAGAGCGCAGGGTTGCTGGTTCCAGCATGGGATCATAGATATGACCCCATGGTCACTGGCTTGAGCCCAAGGTCATTGGCTTGGGGTCATTGGCTCAACTGGAGCCCCACCCCCACCCCGTGAAGGCACATATGAGAAAGCAATCAGTGAATAACTAAGGTGCCACAACAAAGAATTGATGCTTCTCATCTCTCTCCCTTCCTGTCTGTCTGTCCCTATCTCTGTCTCTCGCTAAAAAAAAGATGTCCATGCTTGAGCCCTGCCCACACTCATCAGCCAGGCCTCTGGTGGGTCTGACCTTGGACTGGAGCAGTTTCATAGATGGGTATCTTTAGGTGATGCCCATCCTGGGTCTCCTGTCCTTTGCTGCTTGCTGTGGCCCAAGGCAGGGGCCGAAGGTGTGTCCTGCTCTAGGCAGGGGTTTCCAGTGAACCCATGGATGCAGGTGACATGGGGGCTGGGAGCCTGAGATCATGCTCACCTGCTCTCTCCTCCCACAGGATTACATCTGCCCACGATGTGAGTCTGGTTTCATTGAGGAGCTTCCAGAAGAGACCAGGTAATGTAGCCCCTTGGTCACAGAGGCCTTGGCCCTAGGTGCATGCTGGTAGGATCCAGGCCTCCAGGGTGAGAGAGCGGAGTTGCGATAAGTGGACTTTCAGGTGCTGCACCCAGTGCTGTCTCAGAACTGTTTTGGGAGCCTGGGGGCCATGGTGGACAGGGAGTGGGCTTGGGGCGGTGTCCTGGAGTTCCTGGGCAGCCAGAGGTTGAGATGGTCTCCAACCTCCTGACTTGGGATGATGGCAAGGGCAGCAGAGGGCAAGAGTGAACCTGAGGCCCATGGGGGTCAGGCGGGGGTCCTGCCTCTTCTCCAGCGGGTCGCCCACTGCTGACTTGAACCGTGTCCACCCAGGAGTGCAGAAAATGGTTCCGCTCCCTCCACAGCCCCCACAGACCAAAGCAGGCAGCCATTTGAGGTGAGTTGGTTGGCTACCCCTAACAATGGATCATGCCCTGCATGGCTGAGGAAACAGGCTCAGCCCCCCTGTCCTGCAGGCAGTTGCTCACCCTTTAGGAGATGCCCACCCTACTCCCAAACAAGCGGGGCTGTCCTCCCCAACCCCCTGGAACTCTTGAACTCCCCTTCCTGGGTCTCTCCTCCCCTCCTTTGTCCCACACATGTACCAAGATTTCCCTGGTGTCTCCTTGTCCCCTCAAAGCCCTGAGCCTAGAACAGTGGCCACAGTGGGGAGGAACTGTGGCATCCATGCAAAGGGCCCACAGTCACGGCCTTCTTCCTGCAGAATGTGGACCAGCACCTCTTCACGCTGCCGCAGGGCTATGGGCAGTTTGCTTTCGGCATCTTTGACGACAGCTTTGAGATCCCCACGTTCCCCCCAGGGGCACTGGCTGACAATGGTAGGGACCCTGAGAGCCGGCGGGAGAGAGAGCAGCAGTCACGGCACCGGTATGGTGCCCGGCAGCCTCGTGCCCGCCTCACTGCGAGGCGGGCCACCGGCCGGCATGAAGGCGTCCCCACGTTGGAAGGGTGAGGGGCTTGGGGGTGGCTGGTGGGTGGCTCACTCTTGGGGGCTTCCAGCCTGCCCCATCCCTCTCAGGCAGAGCGGCTGTCTGCTATCCAGAAGATTCTGTGGTCTTAGAGGTGTGGCTGCTACCTCTGGGCAGGGCAGTTCCCCTGAGTTTGGGCAAAACCACCCAAGCCCACCATACAAAATGGGTGGTGCAGATGGGGGTAGGGGGTTGAAGTGTGGCTTGAGGACCTGGACAGGACTAGGCATGGCTCATGTCTACTGAGTGTCCCTATTGTCCTTCTGAGCAGGGCCTCATCAGCTTCTGTGTGGCTGGTTCACCTTTGAGTTCTTGTCCTAGAGCGTCAATGAGCAGGCAGTTCCTGGCATCCCTGTCCTGCAGTGGAGCCCCTAGATCCCTCCTGTATGCAGATTGGCACCATAATGGCTTTTTAGCTAGAGGACAGCACAGGAAGGAGAAAAGTGCTCAGAAGGACTGAGAATAAAAGTTTCTTGCAGGTCCCATCCATCCAGAGGAAGTGGGGCTGGGCTTCTGCATGTCTGAGATGGACATGACTACACGGAGAAACACCTGTGTCACTTAAAATGGGTTTATTTTATTTTATTGTTTTGTATTTTTCTGAAGTGAGAAGCAGGGAGGCAGAGAGACAGACTCCCACATGTGCCCAACTGGGATCCACCTGGCATGCCTACTAGGGATTGTTGCTCTGCCTATCTGGGGCATTGCTCCGTTGCAACTGGAGCCATTCTAGCACCTGAGGGAGCCATCCTCAGCTCCTGGGCCAACTTTGCTCCAGTGGAGCCTTGGCTGTGAAAGGAGAAGAGAGATAAAGAGAAAAGAGAGGGGGAAGGGTAGAGAAGCAGCTGGGCGCTTCTCCTGTGTGCCCTGGCCAGGAATCGAACCCGGGACTTCCACATGCTGGGCTCTACCACTGAGCCAACCGGCCAGGGCCTTAAAATGAGTTTAAACCCACACAGAGTCTGTCCTTTTCCCTCAATGTAAGCTGGAGACATACCCCAGCCTGTCTCTGATGCCCCAGCTGTCTAATATCTGAGTAGCACCCACACCCCACCAACCTTGCGCTCTGGGTACACTGGAAGCTGAGCTGGATGCTTTGAGGCTGCTGCGAAAAGCGGGGCAGACCCCATAGCTTTCATGACTTCCAGGATGTTCCCCTGGTTATATATTGGAGGCTGGATGTGACATGGCCATAGGTGCCATCAAGGCCTTAGGGCAGTGGTTCTCAACCGGTGGGTCGCAACCCTGGCAGGGGTTGAACAACCAAAACACAGGGGTCGCCTAAAGCCATCGTAAAATACATATTTATTAAGCGACCCCTGTGTTTTGGTCGTTCGACCCCTACCGGGGTCGCGACCCACCGGTTGAGAACCGCTGCCTTAGGGAAACCTGGCCTGGAACTCAGTGAGGGAGATGCTTCTCTGGGTCCTTTTTGTGCTACATTCTTTTTCTTCACTGAATCTTTTTTTTTTTTTTTCTTTTTTTCCAAGTTGAGGAGAGGGGAGAAAGAGAGACAGGCTCCTGCATGCTCCTGAACTGGGATCTACCTGGCAACCCCCATCTGGGGCTGTGCCTGCAACCGAGCTATTTTTAGCATCTGAGGTGGAGGCTCCATGGAGCCATCCTCAGCATCCAGGCCAATGCACTTGAACCAATTGAGCCATGGCTGTGGGAGGGGAAGAGAGAGGGAGAATGGGAGCGATGGAGAAGCAGATGGTTGCTTCTCCTGTGTGCCCTGACTGGAATTGAACCCGGGACATCCACACACTGGGCCAATGCTCTACCATTGAGCAAACCAGCCAGGGCTCACCATGAATCTTACTTGTTGAAAGCATAACCATTAAGTGCTTTGAATTTAGAAGCTGGGCTTAAGTTTCCTGTGTGTTCACACCCAGAAGGCCCTGACCCTGGGAAGGCACTAACTGCGGGCCCGGCCTTCCTCTGTTCTAGGATCATCCAGCAGTTGGTCAATGGCATCATCACTCCAGCCACCATCCCCAACCTGGGCCTGGGCCCCTGGTGAGTAGGTGGGCGGGTCCCCCAAGTCCCACTTGGCCCCTCTGCCACTTGAACCCCACATGTCTCTGCCCAGGGGTGTCCTGCACTCAAATCCGATGGACTACGCCTGGGGGGCCAACGGGCTGGATGCGATCATCACACAGGTACAGGGTGGGCCTCCCCAGGTAGCACTAGGGGAATTGCCATCTTTCCTTATGATGGGATAAGGAGGGTTTTTTTGTTTTTGTTTTTTTAACAGAGACAGAGAGATAGACAGGGATAGACAGACAGGAACGGAGAGATGAGAAGCATCAATCATTAGTTTTTTTTGCGCATTGCAACACCTTAGTTGTTCATTGATTGCTTTCTCATATGTGTCTTTTATTTATTTATTTTTATACGGACAGAGAGAGAGTCAGAGAGAGGGATAGATAGGGACAGACAGACAAGAACGGAGAGAGATGAGAAGCATCAATCATCAGTTTTTCATTGGGACTCCTTAGTTGTTCATTGATTGTTTTCTCATATGTGCCTTGACCGTGGGCCTTCAGCAGACCGAGTAACCCCTTGCTCGAGCCAGCGACCTTGGGTCCAAGCTGGTGAGCTTTTTTTTGGCTCAAGCCAGATGAGCCCGCGCTCAAGCTGGCAACCTCAGGGTCTCGAACCTGGGTCCTTCCACATCCCAGTCTGACGCTCTATTCACTGCGCCACCACCTGGTCAGGCTCATATGTGTCTTGACTACTGCAGGCCTTCAGCAGACCAAGTAACCCCTTGCTGGAGCCAGCGACCTTGGGTCCAAGCTGGTGAGCTTTGCTCAAACCAGATGAGCCTGTGCTCAAGCTGGTGACCTTGGGGTCTTGAACCTGGGTCCTTCCGCATCCCAGTCCGATGCTCTATCCACTGCGCCACCGCCTAGTCAGGCGGGATGAGAAGTTTTGACAGGCCCATGGCCCCCAACCCCTCAGCTGAGAGGACTGTTAGGAGTACATTTCTGGCATAGACACTCTGCTTCCCAGCTCCCCTTAACTTTCTTGAGGCTGGGGCATGTCAACCAAATTCTTTCTCCCAGCACAGCCCCACCATAGAGCAGGAAACCACATGCTGGGTGCTGTGGGTCTTGGCTTTGTCCCATGTAGGTCTCCATGTTCTCCCTTGTCTGTCACTGACCTCAGTGGCACTTGTGAGGCAGGAACATTGCCACCTTCAGGGCTGCTCATCAATGATTCCTTTGAGTATTTTGTCTCTGGCGGGATCCAGCCCTCTGGTTCTAGTGACCTCATGAGCCCCTGGATGGAACCGTCTGCCTCAGGGCCCCATCCTTCACCCTGGCTGTTAGGTGACACTAATTAGATGAGCAGAAGAGTGGGCAGGATCTTGTGGCTGGGCCTTATTGGATGGTTGACCTCTAACCCCCCAAATTGGGGGCCTGGGGGACCAGGACAAACATGGCCTCGGTGCTTTTGCAGGTAACCCAGCCTTGCATTTCAGAGTCCCGCGGGGCAAGGGACCCCGCCCACCGACCAAGCTCCTGCACTCTGGCCTCTTGTCTTTCAGCTCCTCAATCAGTTTGAAAACACGGGCCCCCCGCCTGCAGACAAAGAGAAAATCCAGGCCCTCCCCACCGTCCCTGTCACTGAGGAACACGTAGGTACGTGGCCCTTAGTTTCCCAGCCTTTTTTTTTTTTTTTTTTTTTTTTTTTTGAGACCCTTTCCCTTGGACTTTTCAGTTGGACCAAAGGTCGGCTTGAATGAGAGGCTTTATCAGTGTCCTTCTGTTCTCCTGGGACACAGGACTCAGGACACAGCCTCTCTCCCCTGGGTCTGCCGGTGAACTGGAAGGGCAGATCCCCTGTGGGACACCTTTGGTTGGGGGTGTCACAGGGGCTCCCTGCTCCCCTCAGGCTCTGGGCTAGAGTGCCCTGTGTGCAAGGATGACTACGGGCTGGGTGAGCGCGTGCGGCAGCTGCCCTGCAACCACCTCTTCCATGACGGCTGCATCGTGCCCTGGCTGGAGCAGGTGAGCAGGCGGGTGGCCACAGCCAGGGGGCCTTCCCTACCCCCTGCTCTGCACCAGCCTCTGAACTGCTTCCCTCTCCTTGCCTTATCCCCACAAAGCACGACAGCTGTCCTGTCTGCCGAAAAAGCCTCACGGGACAGAACACAGCCACCAACCCTCCAGGCCTGACTAGTGTAAGCTTCTCCTCCTCCTCCTCGTCGTCGTCCTCTAGCTCACCCAGCAATGAGAACCCAGCAAGCAACTCCTGAGTCCCCCTGCCAGTCCCCAGAGTAAGCACAGGACCCCGGCCAGCACCAGGCCCAGCGGGCATGGGGACACTGATGTCCTGGAGCCCAAGAGGTGCCCCCCACCTGCCTCGGCTCTCACACCACCATGGCTCCCATGGACTCTGGTGCCAGCTGTGCCCCCAGCTGTGGGCAGAGGCTCAGAGGACCCACTGCCTCCAGGCTGTGGAGAAAGCCCAGCCTTCCCCCAGGAACGTCCCTTGAGGGGCTGGGCACAGAGGGACGCAGGGCACATATTGTCCCAGGCGTCCCCAGCATCCCCTGTCCCATTTGTCTTTAACCTTACCCTCTACGTGTTCAACAGTGGAAAGGTTTTTATAATTTTAAATTATTACTGCTTTGAAATAAATGGACATTAGCTTACACGCGGCCCTGCATGATCTGTGGAAAGACAGGGTAGAGCCGCTTGGCCGGGGTCTTGGACCCACCAGACAGGCCAATAGTCCCCACCCCGAGTGTGAGGGGCTCGGGACCACAAGGATGACCAGCAAAACAGAACTCTGACATGTTTTTTAAAGGAAAAAAATGTGTATCTTGAAAGTTATTTAAAAATACACCTACTTAGAAAGAGAAGCAGGTGGTTGGTGTTGTCCTTCTGCGACGGACCCTGGGGTTGTGCCTCTTGAGCATCAGACAGCACTGCTGTCCCAAACCAGAACCCTGGAAGTGGGCTAGTGATGTTCAACAAGAAAGTGCAGAGGGTCACTGTGTTGGAAACGTGAAACTGAGGAAACCCCAATGTGCTGAGCTGTCTGGTGGGGCCTCCACAGCCCATCCTACTGCAGCCAGTGGTGTTCATATATTCTGGAGTCACCCGGGCAGAAATATTGATCCTGGACACAGTGTCGACTCTACTCCCTAAGTAATTGATCCCCAACTTGTTCTTTGTATTTTAAATGGCAAGAGGAGGCTGGAAGGGGTGGGAGCCCTCATCTCACCTCCAAGGACTGTTGCCTGCCCTAACCAGAATGTCCCACCTTGGCTTGGGAGGGGCTTCCATGTAAGCCTCCCATAAAACTCCATGGGGTAAATGGCATCATCATCCTCACTTTATAGAAAAGGAAACTGAGGCCCAGAGTGGAATTTCCTAGCTTAAGGTCACAGAGCTCAGCCCCAGGTTGGGGGGCTCAAAGGTGCTGGGAAGGCGGTAGGTACTCCCCCAGCTGCAGCACTTCCCGTGTCCCCCTTCCCCCAGCCTGTGGAGGATGTTGACATGAAGCCCCTTGGCCTGCACATGGCCCCCTTTCCCAACGAAGAACTAAGGAGCTCTGAAGACATTACTCAGTTTCAGACCTGTGTGTGTGTGTGTTACTACAGCTGCTGTGACAAATCACCAGAAATTTGTGGCTTAAACCACATACATTTATTCTCTTAACAGTTCATGAACCAAGAGGCTTACATAACTCTCATGAGGCTAAACCCAGGTATGGGCAAGGCTAGTCCTTCTGAGGCTCCAGAGAGAACTTTTCCAGTCTTTTTCAGCTTCTACAGGTGCCACATCATTAGCTCGTGGCCCCTTCATCATAGTTAGCATACCCTCTTCCATCTCTGGCCCAGACCCTCCTGCCACCCTCTTGTAAAGATCCTTGTGATAACACTGGGCCCCCAGTAATACAGGATCATCCCCATCTCATGGGCCTGGACTTAATCCCACTTGCAAAGTCCTTTTACCATGTGAGACAATGTGTCCATAGGTCCGGGGACTAGGACTTCACCCTGTGGCATGTCTATATTGCCCTTTTATCCCTGACCCCCAGACCACCCCCCTATCCCTGGCTCCCCCATTCCTCGCTGCCCCAACATTCCAATGGATTCCCACTGCTGAACTTTTGACAGGCTATGTCCCAGCCTGGTGTGCCCTTCCCTGACCTGGGGACTGCAGAGCTGAATCTTTCAGTCTCCAGCCCAGGATGTGTGCCTAGGTAGAGACTCCTTGCTTCCCAACTTATGACTGGACACCTATAGCCCCTGCTCAGCTCAATGTCCATACCACCTCAGACTCAGAGGAGGGCCAGGCTGTGTCTGTTTGATTACTGCAGGGTCCCCAGAGCCCTGCACAAAGCAGGCTCTCAATGCATGTGAAATGAAAGAGTAACCAGATATGGCTTGACCATGGCCTGGCCGCCTCCAGCCTCTGGTCCTTGTCCGCCTACCCAGATGTCTTCTGGAACCTCATCTAGCTGTTCCTCATGGCCCCTCGGGGCCTCAGGAGACCATGACAGGCAGGAAGTGGGTGGATAGGTGGTGCCGCCGGGTCCGGCCACCATGTCGTGGGGCCCCCCGCCTGTCCAGCGCCAGGAACATGGGCCTGCCGTGGTGATGCCAGCGAAGTGAGGCGTAGGTGTTGTAGCCATTCTCCTCAATGCGCTCCTGGAACTTGCACTGGGCAGTGTAGACCCGCTGCGGGGGTTGAGGGTGTGAGGCGGCCACTGGACCCCGTTTCCTGACAGCACCTGCCCACCACCGGCCACCCCACCATGCACTCACCGACCCGTAGAGGTGGCCCCGGCGGCTCATGGCCACGAAGAAGCCGGTGTGCACAGCCTTGAGGGCCACGACGCCCACGCGGATGGAACGGATCTCAATGATGCCTGCTGGGAGGGGCTCGGTCAGGGCCCTCAGCCACCACCTGCTTCCCTTTGTACTCATTCATTCATTCATTCATTCATAACATTCACTAAGTACCACCTGTATGCTTGGCCCTGTGCTGGGTATGGGTATGCACTGGGGATCACACAGACAGCCAAGAGCTGTCCCAAGGATGTGGTCCTGACATGTTGGAAGACATAAGTGGGGAGGGGTCTGTCTTTCTCTGGAGGGTACTGGGGAGCCACAGCAAGCTGTGGAGCAGGGGAGAGCCCTAGTTAGGTCAGGGATGAGAAAACCAAGCTGGAGGAGATGGGTGCCTACCTGGGTGAGCTGCTGATTTCAGTAAGAACAAGTAATGACTGTAACAGTGATAATGGGCTGCACAGTCTTCCCCCACAGTTTTCACCATCCTTTCTATGTCTGGCTCAGACAGCTCAGTCAGCTGCAGCTATGTGGCTATGGGGAGACGAAACTCCAGAAAGAAGGCATGACCCAGGCAAAGGCCTGGGGGTGGGATGTGGAATGTTTATAGCACAGAGCATTAAACTTGATGGCCACTAACACTGCTTGAGTGCCAAATGTATGCCAAGCACTGTACCCCACTAATCCCACACAGCTCCAGGCAAGAGGTGCTGACTGTGCCCACTTCCCAAGGAAGAAACTGAGGACTGGGAAGGAGCAGAGTCAGCTTCAGGCTCCATCTGTTGGTGGGTGACCCTGGGCAAGCCCTGTCCAGTTCTGAGCCAATGTTTCCTGTCCAGTGAAGCATGACTTCAGTACAAGCCACCACACACACCTTCACCTCACCAACGCACTGGGATCTAATCTGGAGTTAAGGCTTTGCCCTCTGCTTTTCAGTCTGCACTTGGATGCCTGAGGTGACAAGGAGTTCACCCCATGCCCCACGAGGCTTTGCACTTGCCATTTCCTTGGCCAGGCCCCTGACTCCTCTTGTACATGGTATGCTCCTTCTCTCAATACGAGGCTCAACTCAAGCCCACCTCCTTGGAGAGGCCCCCAAGACCTCCCAGATAAAGCAGCCCTTCAATCTTTTTGTACATTGCTCTGCTTTAATTTTCTTTGCACCTCATGTGGTCCCCTCTAAAATCATCATATTACTTGTTCACGGATTTAACTGCTTTACCTTGCTCCAGAACCCCATGAAGGTGAGCTGTCTTGGTCACTACTATGTCCTTTATGCCCAGCACAGCATATAAGAGGTACCCAATTAATAACCACTGAATTAATGAAGAACACAAGACCTCTAAACCCGACCCACACAGAGCCATTGACCATCCGTCACCCCATCACTGTCCAGATGGGGAAACCGAGGCTGAGAGAAGCAGTGACTCTCAGATTACCCAGCAGAGCAAGGCCTCTCCTCCAGCCTGAGGCCACCCTGCCTGGCCATGTCCAACACCACTAGACAGGGCCAGCCAGTCCCCTGTCATTGCCCTGGTCTGGTGAACCTAATGAGGGCCTTGGGAGCCCCAGATGAAAGCAACTGGGAAGGGCAGGGGTGATTATCTGCCATAATGGTGGTGATTCAGGCAGTGGCCAGCGATTAGCTCCAATCTCCCCAGCTTCCCCTGCCCAGACCTGAGTTGTGTAGAAACTGAGGTAGGCATATAGGGTGGGCCACTGACCGCCCTGGCCTCCCAGCTGTCCCCAAACCCCTCCTCTTTGCCCCTTCATCTCCTCTTGCCTCATACACTCCACAGATACTTATTGAGAGCCTGTTGTTTACTGGGTGGAGCAGCAGGGACAGTGACTCCAACTCAATGAGGTTCTTGTGCATCAAGGAGCCCCAACAACACCCCCCCCCCGCCCTGGCAGTGTGACCCTGGACAGGTCATTTCCCCTCTCTGTTTCCTAGGAAGAAATAGAGAGGTCCTCAACCCAGGCAGGTCTTGAGTCTTGTTTTACATTGTGGGAGTCGAGTTCAGAGCCTAGCTCTGCCCCATCGCATTATGTAACTCCCTGGAGTCTCAGTTTCCCCTTTGCAAGTGGGCCCAGTGACCCCAAACTCAACTATTCTGCAAAGGCCCTTCTCAGCTACTGAGCCAGGCCTGGAGCAGGGGGCTTCCTCTGTGACTATTTGGGATTGGCCCATTTTACAGTTGAGGAAAGTGAGGCCCCCGAAGGTAAATGACTTGTCCAATGCTATACAACCACAGGAGCCTCTGGAACCCTCAATCGCGTGAGAGAGGGCCCATCTCATCGTTAAGATGACTGCTGCAGTTGTTATTGCCCACCTATTTGCCTAGAACTGCCCTTATCCCCACCCCGTCACCAGGCAGCCCCCTGCTACTCACTATCACGGCTGTGACACCAGCGGGTACCTTGCACGAGGCCGCTGGGGTCCACGCGCAAAAAGAAGTGAGTGGAGGAGAAGAGGCGCCGCCAGCGCACGTCGCCCTCTAGGTGTGGGTAGCTGCGTGGTCTCCGCGGACCGCTTGAGGTCCCCGCAGCGCCGGAAGCCAGTGCCAGCAGCAGCCATGCCAGACTCAGCCAAGGGCTGCTGTGCATGGCCTCGACGCCCGCAAGCGGCCGGCTCTTGCCTCCTAAAGCAAGTCCGTGGCTCTTCCATTGCTGTGTTAGGGGCGGAGCGCCCGAATGGAACCGCCCACATGGTCCAATAAGAGCCTCGAGGGGGCGGGGATAACGCCGCAGGGGAGCAGCAACTGGGGCGGGGCCAGGTCACGAAAGGCAGTGGGCGGAGGGCGGTGGCGGCTCATTTAGGAAAACCCGCTGGGTTCTCGGCGTGTGTCTGGCTCTGTGGGGAGGGCGGGATGTGTCTGTGAGTCACCGAGTTGGCCTGCAGTGGCTGCAGGTTTAAGTTGGCCGCGGAGACATGGAGGGAGACAGACAGAGACATTGAGACAGAGAGAAAAACAGAGGGACAGAAATAGAGACAGATAGAAACAGAGACAGAGAGAGATAGATAGGCAGAGATAGAAACAGAAAAAGAGAGAGGTCAGGGACAGACTGAGGGACAGAGACACAATGAGACAGAGGAAGACTTGAGAAACATGGAAATAGAAGTACAGAGACTAAGACAGAGAAACAAAGACAGGCTAAGCGAGCTACAAAGAGAAACAGACACTAAGATGAGAGACAGAGATCATGAGATAGGGAAAGATGGCTAAGAGACAGAGATACAGAGAGAGACTCTCAGATATATGAGAAACAGAGGATAAGGTGGACAGAGAGATGGAGAAGTAGAGTGCTCAGGGGTCAGGGATTAGGTGGGAAGTTCTACCCTGAATGTTGACAGTGCTTGTCAGGCCCCTGGACTGGGCATGCCCAGTTGGAACACGTCTGCCCTCCAAATTGGATCTTCCTGAGAACCAGGCCCCTGGGCAGGAGGCTTCACTGAAGGATGGGCATAGGGGTGGGAGGAGCGTGTTAATGCTGGAGCAGATGACTGTTTGAGGGACAGTGTGCACACAGGCATTTGGGTGGGCGGGTGGATGCAGTGTTGTCTATGGGTGATGAGAAGGTGGTCAATGGGAGGATGGATTCATGGGCATGTCTATGGCCAGTGAGTGGATGGCGACCGAGGCCAGCACCTCATCCCCAGCTTCTGGAGCTGCATGTCCTAAGCATTAGGAATGGGGCAGCCCTGTTTATACTCACACCTGCTCATCATTTACAGACACATCTGAGCCCCACTGGGAGCCATCCCATGCCCTTGTGGTGAGTACAGTGAACCTCACAGACTCAAAGCCAAGAGGTACTATTGATGGGTGGGGAAATTGAGGCCTAGGAGGGCAGCAACTTCCTCATGGCCCCACACAGGACACATTCCACGGTTCTAATTCCTGACCCTCTGCTCCCATCAGCCCAGTCATACAGCCATGGCCCCAGGTGGCACCTTTAGATAGCACTAGGGTGAAGAAAAAGTGACAAGGCTGCCCCAGTGGAACACTGGAGGGGTAACTGGTCTGGCCAGAAACTGAGTTTCCATCCTGGTGGTTCTGGGGATTCCCCGATCCCACTTCTTGGCCTCAGGAGGGCCAAACAGGGGCTGTGGCAAATGCCCAAGCCCCAGGACCCTCCCCTGGAACCTTTGGAAGGAGTGCTGTCCTGCCCACACCTTGTTTGGACTTCTGGCCTCCAGAACTGGGAGTCAATAAATTTCTGTTGTTTAAGGTACCAAGTTTGTGGTATTTTGTTACAGCAGCCCAAGGAATCGGATATCATCTCCTTCCATCTAGAGATTCCCACCTTTTTTTTAACTTTCTCAGAAACAAGGGCACTTCTGAAGTCTCATAGAATGACCTACAACCTGAATTCATCTGAACATCCCCTGAATGATTTGGACAAAATATTTTGGGTGAGAACCCGACATACACAGTTTCTAAAACACAGTGTTCCTCAAACTCCAGTCTCACTGTATTCCCCCATTTAATTACATCTTCCTTCACTTACCTTGTGTCTTACTAATGTTTTGCTTGCTTGGGATATTTATTTATTTATTTATTTATTTATTTATTTATTGTGAGAGCTACAGAGAGAGCAAGAGAGACAGGAAGGGAGAGAGATGAGAAGCATCAGCTTGTAGTTGTGTAGCAAGAACTGGCATGCAAATGGAGGATAATAGGTGCCCAGACAACTTAATAGAGGAAGAAGAATTTATTAGTAGCCAACGGAGCACGTGGGCCTAGTAGCACGAGCTCCTCGAAGTTAGATTTCTTACATCTTATATACCTTTTACAGAGTCCATGCAAGGGGCATGTGATTTCTTTGTCTGAGGTTCTACGTGTGCCCTGTGGCTCAAGGTGGGATGGGGGAGTTTTGGCGGGGCAGCAAAGGGGAAAGGGTTTCCAGACCCCTGGCCCTATCTTGTTTCTCTTATAAGTATGTAAGAGTCTCCAGAAGATCAGTTAGAGATCACTTGTTAGAGTTAAAGATGTGGATAATCTGTATTTTATTTCATCTTTTACTCTTATTTACAGAGGGGGAGAGAGAAAAAGAGAGGGAGAAGGAGAGGGGAGCAGGAAGCATCAACTCCCATTGACCAGGCAAGCCCAGGCTTTCAAACCAGCGACCTCAGTGTTCCATGTCGACACTTGATCCACTGCACCACCACAGGTCAGGCAAGATGTGGATAATCTTTAGCTGGCTGAGCCAGTCATTCCTGCAGGCCCCTTCTCCTGCCTTCTTCTGGTTTCTCCCCTCTCAGTTGCAGCACTTTAGTTGTTTACTGATTGCTTCTCATACAGTAGCCTTGACTGACGGGCTACTGTTGAGCCAGTGATCCCTTGCTCAAGCTAGTGACTCTGAGCTCTAACCAGTAACTATAGGATTATGTCAATGATCCTACACTCAAGCCAGTGATCCTGCGCTCAAGTTGGATGAGCCTGCACTCAAACCAGCAACCTTGGGGTTTTGAACCTGGGACCTCGGCATCCCAGGTAGACACTCTATCCACTGAACTATCACTGGTCAGGCTTGCTTGCTTAAATTTTACAAGGAAAAACTGAGCCTGACCGGTGGCGCGGTGGATAGGGGGTTGGACTGGGATACTGAGGACCCAGGTTCAAAACCCCAAGGTCACAGGCTTGAGTGTGGGCTCACCAGCTTAAGCAAGGAGTCGCTGCCTTGGGCGTGGGATAATAGAAATGGCTTCATGATTGCTGGCTTGAATCCCAAGTTTGCTGACTTGAGCCCAACATCGTTGGCTTGAGCAAGGGGTCACTGGCTCGGTTGGACTCTCCCCCCCCCCCACAGTCAAGGCACATATGAGAAGTAATCAATGAACAGCTAAGGTGCTGCAACGAAGAATTGATGCTTCTCATCCCTCTACCTTCCAGTCTGTCTGTCTCTCTTGCTTAAAAAACAAACAAAATAACTTTTATAAGGAAACTTGGTATCACCATCAGGAGTGGTAAGCTAGTGTCATACATCGACACATTGACCTTAAATAAAAATACAAGGAGAAGAACAGATGACCTTAAATAGAAATACAAGGAGAACAGGTGACAAATTCTCAGATCAATAGGATTACAGCCAGGGAGCTGAGATAGGAGTTAAATATAGGTGGGCACCAAGGGACACTTCCTATGTTTCAGCGGATCTGAAAGAATAGCTTTCTTGCCACTAGATCCAAGAATCCAGGACTTAGGAAAATACTGTTTAGGGCAGGGGTCGGGAACCTATGGCTTGCAAGCCAGATGTGCCTCTTTTTTTTTTAATTTTTTTTTTTTTTGTATTTTTTCTGAAGTTGGAAACGGGGAGGCAGTCAGACTCCCTCATGCGCCCGACCGGGATCCACCCGGCATGCCCACCAGGGGGCGATGCTCTGCCCATCTGGGGCATCACTCTGTTGCAACCAGAGCCATTCTAGCGCCTGAGGCAGAGGCCATAGAGCCATCCTCAGCTCCCGGGCCAACTTTTGCTCCAATGGAGCCCTGGCTGTGGGAGGGGAAGAGAGAAACAGAGGAAGGAGAAGGGGAGGGGTGGAGAAGCAGATGGGCGCCTCTCCTGTGTGCCCTGGCTGGGAATCAAACCCGGGACTCCTGCACGCCAGGCCGATGCTCTACCACTGAGCCAACTGGCCAGAGCCAGATGTGCCTCTTTTGATGGCTGCCTCTGGCTTGCAGACAAATCTTTAATTAAAAAAATAATGCCTGACCTGTGGTGGCGCAGTGGATAAAGCGTCAACCTGGAAACGCTGAGGTTGCCGGTTCAAAACCCTGGGCTTGTCTGGTCAAGGCACATATGGGAGTTGATGCTTCCTGCTCCTCCCCCCTTCTCTCTCTCTCTCTCTCTCTCTCCCCTCTCTATAATAAATAAATAAAATCTGAAAAAAAATAATAATAACGTTAAAAATATAAAACATTCTGCCTGACCAGGCGGTGGCGCAGTGGATAGAGTGTCAGACTGGGATGCAGAGGACCCAGGTTCAAGACCCCGAGGTCGCCAGCTTGAACACGGGCTCATCTGGTTTGAGCAAAAGCTCACCAGCTTGAACCCAAGGTCACTGGCTCCAGCAAGGGTTTACTCGGTCTGCTGAAGGCCCGCGGTCAAGTCACATATGAGAAAGCAATCAATGAACAACTAAGGTGTTGCAACATGCAACAAAAAACTAATGATTGATGCTTCTCATCTCTCTCCGTTCCTGTCTGTCCCTATTTATCCTTCTCTCTCACTGTCTCTGTAAAAAATAAATTAATTAATAAAAAAAATAAAAATATAAAACATTCTCATGTATTACAATCCATTCATTTCCTACTGCTCAGGTTCATGGTTGTGGGTGGCTGGAGCCAATCACAGCTGACCTCTGGGACAACACCAAATTTTTATTGGATAATGCGTAAACGTACACAGGTCATTGTATGGCTCTCACGGAATTACATTTTAAAATATGTGGCGTTCATGGCTCTCTCAACCAAAAAGGTTCCCACTCCCTAGTATAGGGCATTTGATATCCCACAGAATAGAAGGAAAACTGAGGCATAAGGAGAGATGAAAGAATTCAGGAGTCTTGGTTTCCAGCCCAGGTTCCTGGCCCTGCTATACTTCTGAGGTGCATGGAAATATCTCTAGGTCTAGGACCAGGCCTAATTGATTCAGCTATTCCCCCTCCCCCCCAGCCAGGAAGGCAATTCCAGGTTTGAGTCAGGTCTGAAGTCAGAGACGCTCAGGGCATTTTGGGGTGGGCTGGGACAGGTTTGGGAGGATGCTGCAGTCTGTTGAAGACATTCCCAGCAAGTGACATCACTGTGCCTCACAGTGGTTCTTTTGGGTCCTCCGAAAACGATTTACATTACAGTCACCTCATCCTTGCACAAACAAGTTCTGTCCCTACCACTCACCCACACATAGAGGGAAGAGCGAATCACAGGCTGCGTCCGTGAATGCCCTTGCGCCGCCTGGGCCCCGCTGCCCTCTGGGAGTTGTGGTTCCGAGGGTGCTTTTCCTTAACATAAAATAGCCCTAAGCCTTAAGGCCCTTCGCAGCCGCCGTAGGCCGTGGAACTACAATTCCTGACCGGCACCGGAGACGCAGGCGCGGAGCGGGAGGCTTGTTGTGTCCGCGTGCGAGCGGCATGTCGGCGCTGCGCTGGGGCCGCGGCGCAGCAGGGCTTGGCTGGGCCTTGTGGCCGGCGGGCCGCCCCATACTCTTGGCGGAGGAAGGTAACGCGGGGGAGATCCGGAGCGACGTCGCGGGTGCTGCCACTCCCAGGCCCCAGCACTGGCCATGACCTTTGGTTTTTCGTCCCCGAGGTCTTGCTACAACCGACCTTTGTTGCGGTTCTGGTGAACCCACTGACACGTCCCCTTTTTCATTCGCCCTTGGCACACTTTTCTGACAGGGGTCGGCAAGACACTTTGACCTTTGACTCTTGGTTTCTTTTGGTGCCTTCTGATCCTTTGTTTACTGTTTAAGGCTCTTGACTTTTGAACTAGGTGTACCTTTAGTTTGAGAAACCCTTTTAACCTCCGGTCCCTCGCCTCAGTTTTCTTAACTTTGATCTTTTGGTTTCTTTCCAGTGTGAAACATGTGAACGGTGAGTTTCCACTGAAAATTCAGGGTTTCTTTGCCCCTGGATCCTGCATTACATGTCCACGTGGGGTCCCCCACTACCACTACATAGAGGCCTGACCCTCTTCAATCTCACCCTCTCTCCCGCAGGGGCCCTGGGTGGCATATGGGGCTACAGAAGGAGCTCGTCTGCCAGCCTTTGTGAACAAGACCGCCGGAGGGACTGGGGCCACGCGGAGCTGCTGGAGGGTGAGCCTTAAGGATTGAGGCCTGAAGCCCTTATATCATTGTCCCATCGTTGGCCTCTTGGATAGGGGTCACCTCCCTGGTTCCTCACAGTGACCCCACAAGAAGGGATGTCAGTCTGTAAAGGGGTGTATCCAATGTGGTCCCACCTCTCTGGTGCTCCTGAGGGCCCACTCCAATGATGAAGTGGTGACCATTTGTAATTCCCTTCTTTCCCAAACTCACCAGGTGCTGTCACTTTCCAGACAGTTGATGCCCAAAATTATGACTGGAGAGACTGGCCAAAGGCCACATGTAACTGCACCTGCAGAGGCAGGATTAGAAACCAGAAGTGATCTGTCTTGCTCTGCCTGGACTTTCTGGAGTTGAGCTCCTGATGGGATTGATAACTTAAAAAGGCCTTTCAGCCCTGGCCGGTTGGCTCAGTGGTAGAGCGTCGGCCAGGCGTGCAGGGGACCCGGGTTCGATTCCCGGCCAGGGCACATAGGAGAAGCGCCCATTTGCTTCTCCACCCCCCCCCCCCTTCCTCTCTGTATCTCTCTTCCCCTCCTGCAGCCAAGGCTCCATTGGAGCAAAGATGGCCCGGGCGCTGGGGATGGCTCCTTGGCCTCTGCCCCAGGCGCTAGAGTGGCTCTGGTCTCCTCAGAGAAACGCCCGGAGGGGCTGAACATCGCCCCCTGGTGGGCAGAGCGTCGCCCACCAGTGCCGGGTGGATCCCCGTCGGGCGCATGCGGGAGTCTGTCTGACTGTCTCTCCCTGTTTCCAGCTTCAGGAAAAAAAAAAAAAAAAGGCCTTTCAAACCCTGGCCAGTGTAGTTAAGTTAGTTAGAATATTGTCTCAATACGCCAAGGTTGTGGTTCCATCCCCAGTCAGAGCACAGACAAGAAACAAGCAAGGAATGAGTAAATAAGTGGAACAAGAAATCAATTTTTTGCTCTGTCTTCCTCTTCCCCTCTATCTCTAAAAATCAATTTTAAAAAAAGGGCTTTCAAGGTGGGAGACAACAAGCGTTTGAGACCAATAAGAATAGTTATTTAGGAGTCATTCATTCAGGCAGAAACCCAAACAATGTTCCAATTGGGAGACAAAAGACTATTTATGGGAAAGGGAAGGGGAACAACTACTCCATAGAAAGAAGTCATTGCTGTTGGTGCAGATAACATAGGGATGCTAATTCTACACATTTTTAATTTTCAGTCTGATAGCCGTCAACCCAGTAGTCATAGTATATATAATATCTGCTTTTTTGTTATTTTTGCAAAAAGTTCTTTGGAATACAGGTCACTTAGGCCCAGTCCAAAGGTTATCTCTGGTTATCTTGCACGGTTCCAACATTCTAAGGTTTTTGTTTGTTTGTTTTTGTGACAGAGACAGAGAGAAGAACATATAGGGACAGACAGACAGGAAGGGAGAGAGATGAGAAGGATCAATTCTTCGTTGCGGCTCCTTAGTCATTTATTGATTGCTTTCTCATATGTGCCTTGACTGGGGGACTTCAGCAGAGCAAGTGACTCCTTGCTCAAACCAGCAATCTTTGGGCTAAAGCCAGCGACCATGGGTCATGTCTGTGATCCCATGCTTAAGCCAGCAACCCTGTACTCAAGCTGGTGAGCCCATACTCCAGCTGGCAATCTCGGGATTTTGAACCTGGGGCCTCTATGTCCCAGCCCGATGCTCTCCACTGCGCCACTGCCTGGTCAGACTTAACATTCCAGGTTTTTTTGGGTTTTTTTTCTTTTTGTATTTTTCTGAAGTTGGAAATGGGGAGGCAGTCAGACAAACTGCATGGGCCCGACCGGGATCCACCTGGCATGCCCACCAGGGGGCAATGCTCTGCCCATCTGGGGCAATGCTCTGCCACAACCAGAGCCATTCTAGCGCCTGAGGCAGAAGCCACAGAGCCATCCTCAGCACCTGGGCCAACTTTGCTCCAATGGAGCCTCGGCTGTGGGAGGGGAAGAGAGAGACAGAGAGGAAGGAGAGGGGGAAGAGTGGAGAAGCAGATGGGTGCTTCTCCTGTGTGCCCTGGCCGGGAATTGAACCCGGGACTCCTACGTGCTAGGCCGACACTCTACCACTGAGCCAACTGGCTAGGGCACACATTCCAAGTTTTAAGGCATGAGATGTGCAAGGTGGCTCCTCCAGGGTTGCTCCAGCTCCATTTTAAAGTAGCTCCATTTATTATTATTTTTTGACATTTTCCTCCTTTTGTTTTTTGTTGAAAGCATTGCTGTTCAACCACTGAAAAGGAGCACTGATGAATTATTAAAAGCATTGTTGGTCTTCCATTGTCAGGTGGCTCATTTTGGATATGTCATGCCATTGTCAGTTCCTTGCCACCAGGAAGGCTCATTCTGGGTATGTCATATCCCATGCAGGAAGAAAAGTAGTTTTTTAGGAGTTTTAGGGCACACTTGAGCAACAAGAACTCCAGAACAGAGGAAGGCTTTGCCATCATATATAAATATATATATATTTTTTCCATCATAGTTCTTTAAGTTTCTTGAGATTTCCTATATGAAGTCTAATAGACCTTCATGACCATTTCAAACCATTGAACAACCATTATCAAAGTGATGTCTTTTATTTTTTTTAAGTTCTTGAGTGTTATTTTTTAGATTTTATTAATTTTATTTTATTTTAATCTTTATTGGTTTTTAGAGAGAGAGGAAGGGAGACAGAGAGAGAGAGACAGGGACATCAATCTGTTCCTGTATGTACCCTGACCTGGACTTGAGCCCTCAAGCTTGGCATATTGGGACGATGCCCTAATCAACTGAGCTACCCAGCCAGCGTAAATTTCACAAATCTTTTATGTTTGTCATAATATAGTAATCCAAAATATATAAAAAATATGAAGTATGAATTTTCCCTCTTATGTTTGTAATAAATTATCAAACTTATGTTTAATATATTTACTTTATTTATTTGATTTTAGAGAGGAAAGGAGGAGAAACATTAATTTGTGTTCTGCTTATTTATACATTCATTGGTTGATTCTTTTTTATTTTAGGTGAGAGGAGGGGATATAGTGAGGCAGACTCCCACACACGCCCCTACTGGGATTTGCAACATAAGGCCTGTGCTCAAGTACCAAGCTATTTTTAGCACCTGAGGCTGATACGCTCCAAAAAAATCTATTCTCAGTGCCCTAGGCCACGCTCAAACCAGTTGAGCTGCTGTGGGAGGGGAAGAGGGAAAGAAGTGGGGGGAGAAACAGATGGTTGATTTTTCTGTGTGCCCTGACCAGGAATCGAACCTGAAACGTCCATAAGCCCTCTATGCTCTATCCACTCACTAAGCCACTGGCCAGGGCCCATTGGTTGAATTTTTTTTTTTTTTAAGATTTTAAAATTTTTTTTTTTTTTTAAATTTTTTTTTTTATTTATTCATTTTAGAAAGGAGAGGGAGAGACAGAGAGAGAGAGAGAGAGGAGAGACAGAGAGAGAAGGGGGGGAGGAGCTAGAAGCATCAACTCCCATATGTGCCTTGAGCAGGCAAGCCCAGGGTTTCGAACCGGCGACCTCAGCATTTCCAGGTCGACGCTTTATCCACTGCGCCACCACAGGTCAGGCCAAGATTTTAAAAATTTGCCTGACCAGGGGATGGCACAATGGATAGAGTACTGGGCTGTGTTGCAGAGGACCCAGGTTCAAAACACCGAGGTTGCCAGTTTGAGCGCGGGCTCACCAGCTTGAGCACGGTGTCGCTGTCCTGAGTGTGGGATCATAGACATGACCTCATGGTTGCTAGGTTGAACCCAAAGGTCACTGGTTTGAAGCCCAAGGTTGCTGGCTTGACCAAGGGGTCACTTGCTCTGCTATAGCAAACCCCCCTCCCCCGTTAAGGCACATATGAGAAAGCAATCAGTGAACAACTAAGGTGCCGCAACGAAGAATTGATGCTTCTTATCTCTCTCTTCCTATCAGTCTATCCCTGTCTGTTCCTCTGTCTGTCTCTGTCACAAAAAGAAAAAAAGATTTTTAAATTTATTCATTTTAGAGAGGAGAAAGAGAGAAAAGGAGGCAAGGTGCAGGAAGCATCAACTCCCACATGTGCCTAGACCAGGCAAGCTTAGGGTTTTGAACTGGCAACCTCAGCTTTCCAGGTTAACACTTTATTTACTGTACTACCACAGGTCAGGCTTTTTTTTTATTATTATTTATGGAGAGGAGAGGAGGCAGAGAGACAAACTCCTGCATGCACCTGGACCGGAATCTACCTTGCAAGCCCACCAGGGGCCGGTGCTCTGCCCATTTAGGGCATTGCTCCATTGCTCAGCAACTGAGCTCTTCTTAGTGCCTGAGGAGGAAGCCATGGAGCCATCCTTAGCAACTGGGACCAACTCGCTCCAATCAATCATGGCTACAGGAGGGGAAGAGAGAGACAGAGAGAGAGACAGAAGACAGAGGGAGCAGTGGAGAAGCAGATGGGTGCTTCTCCTGTGTACCCTGACCAGGAATCGAACCTGGGACATCCACATGCTGTGCTGATGCTCTACCACTGAGCCAGCTGGCCAGGTCCAGTTGATTCGTTTTTGTTTGTTTGTTTGTTTTTTGTATTTTTCTGAAGTGAGAAGCAGGGAGGCAGAGAGAAAGACTCCCACATGCGCCCGACCGGGATCCACATGTTATGCCCACGAGGGGGTGATGCTTTGCCCATCTGGGGCATTGCTTCATTGCAGCTGGAGCCACTCTTGCACCTGAGGTAGAGGCCATGGAGCCATCCTCAGCGCCTGGGCCAACATTGCACCACTGGAGCCTTGGCTGTGGGACAGGAAGAGAGAGATAGAGAGAAAGAAGGGGAAGGGTGAAGAAGCAGATGGGCTCTTCTCCTGTGTGCCCTGGTCAGGAATTGAACCTGGGACTTCCACATACCCAGCAACACTCTACCAGTGAGCCAACCAGCCAGGGCCTATGTTTTAATTTTTATTTTTTTAAATTTTATTTTAATTTTATTTATTCATTTTAGAAAGGAGAGAGAGGGGGGGAGAGAGAGAGGAGAGAGACAGGGAGAGAAGGGAGGAGGAGCAGGAAGCATCAACTCCCATATGTGCCTTGACCAGGCAAGCCCAGGGTTTCGAACCTACGACCTCAGCATTTCCAGGTCGACACTTTATCCACTGCGCCACCACAGGTCAGGCTATTTTTTTAATTTTTAATTTAATTTTTTTTTTTTTGTGAGAGACAGGGACAGACAGGAAGGTAGAGAGATGAGAAACATCAGCTTGTTGGCAGCACTTTAGTTTTTCATTGATTGCTTTCTCATATGTGCCTTAACCTTGAGGGTATTGGCTCCAGCTGAGCTAGTGACCCTTTACTCGAACCAGCGATCTTTGGGTTCAAGCCTGTGATCATGGGGTCATGTCTCTGATACCACACTCAAGCTGGGTGAGCCCTTGCTCAAGCTGGCAACATTAGGGTTTCGAACCTGGGTCCTCAGCATCCCAGGTCAACGATATATCCAGAGTGCCACCTGGTCAGGCGATTTGTTTATTTATTTATTTTTAATTGATCATAGAGACAGAAACATTGATCTGTTTCTTTATGTGCCATGAGCAGAGATTGGACTGACAGACTTTGTGTGTACACATGATGCTCTAACCAACTGAGTTATCAAGCCAGGAATTTTTTTTGTATTTTTTTTTTTTTTTTTTGTATTTTTCTGAAGTTGGAAACAGGCAGTCAGACAGACTCCCGCATGCACCCAACTGGGATCCACCCGGCATGCCCACCAGGGGGCGATGTTCTGCCCATCTGGGGCATTGCTCTGTTGCAACCAGAGCCATTTTAGCGCCTGAGGCAGAGGCCACAGAGCCATCCTCAGCACCCAGGCCAACTTTGCTCCAATGGAGCCTTGGCTGCGGGAGGGGAAGAGAGAGACAGAGAGGAAGGAGAGGGGGAGGGGTGGAGAAGCAGATGGGCACTTCTCCTGTGTGCCCTGGCCGGGAATCGAACCCGGGACTTCTGCACACCAGGCCGACGCTCTACCACTGAGCCAACCGGCCAGGGCTCTTTTTTGTATTCTTGTAGTACAAGTTCCATCCTGTGTTCACCACCATTTTTAGACATCTTCATTTCCAACACTGGGCCATCCATAATAATGCCAGTGGATATGTTTTCTGGAAGATTATCTGCTATTTGTTCAGGAAAGTTATCTGCGGTGATGACCAGCTGCTTGGAGTTAAAGCCAAAGCTCTACATCACTCTGCTGCGGTAGAAGTAAGGCAGTTGCTTCATGACATTGTTCGCTTGTGTCTCAGGCTGTGGCCTGGTCTTCTTGAGGTGATACCTGGATCCCCAGAACAGCGAGGGGTCATGGACGGGTGCTTGCTTGTGGCCATGTGGGAGCACAATGGCCAAGAGGCTCAGTGATGCTCTGCAGCAAGCTCCTAATGCTTCTGACCCAACAGATGCTGCTGGGGTGACTCAGAGGCTGTGTCTTCGCTTTGAAGGGCTAAAATGATTTAAGATCCCTCCTCCACACATCTCTACAACATCCACACACCCCTGCAACATCTATACACTTTATATATACAACTGCCACACCTGCAATTTAACGTCTGCAACTTACACAACCCTGCAACATCCGCCCACCTCCTGCAACTTACACACCTATACCTACACACTCCTGCAACTTACACCTTTTGTAGCTACACACACCTATAGCTACCATACCTGCAACATACACACTCAGAAGTAAGCAGACAGGTATCACAAGTTTAGCCCTGGCTGGATAGCTCGGTTGGTTAGAACTAGAACATTGTCTCAAAGCGCAGAGGTTGCTTATTCAATCCCCGGTCAGGGCACATACAGGAACAGATGTTCCCATATCTCTCCTGCTTTCTCCCTCTCTCTAAAGTCAATAAAATAAACATTTAAAAAAATCACAAGTTTACACAGCAACCTTCTTTTGTTTCTTACTAATTATTATTTTTAAAAAATATATATATTTAGCTTGACCAGGCAGTGGCGCAGTGGATAGAGCGTCAGACTAGGACACATGGGACTCAGTTTTGAAACCCGGAGGTCCTCGGCTTGAGCACAGGCTCCCCAGCTTGAGTGCAGGGTCGCTGGCTTGAGCGGGTGATCATAGACATGACCCCATAGTTGCTGGCTTGAGTCCAAAGGTCGCTGGCTTGAAGCTCAAGGGCGCTGGTTTGAGCAACGGGTCATTTACTCTATTGTAGCCTCCAGGTCAAGGTACATATGAGAAAGCAATCAATGAACAACTAAGGCAGTGTTTCCCAACCTTTTTTGTGCCATGCCCCACCTTAACCTTTCTAAAATTTTTATGTCCCCCCCTATGTAACATATATAATTTTTAACATTAAAAAATTGATTTGGGCCTGACCTGTGGTGGCGTGGTGGATAAAGCGTCAACCTGGAAACACTGAGGTTGCCAGTTCAAAACCCTGGCTTGCCTGGTCAAGGCACATATGGGAGTTGATGCTTCCAGCTCCTCCCCCTTCTCTCTCTCTCCCCGCCCCTCCTCTCTAAAAGGAATAAAAAAAAAAATTGATTTGTTCACTTAATAAACATAAATGATAGGTTCTAGGAAGAAATCACTATGAAACTGTTAACAAAACACAGTAAGTAAAATTTCAAAACATAATGAAAAACAGAAATTTAAATTCCAAATAATTTTAATACAGATTTTTCTATATTAATTTATTATTTTAATTTAGTGTGATCCTTGCGCTTGCTGCTTGCTGCACAGAGATTTTATATTAGGTTCCAATTTGGTTAGCTTTAGTCTCAAGTCTCCACGTTGTGTTATATCCAGCCGATTTCTTTTTTTTATCAGTAAATCATTTACAGCACTAAATCCACATTCAGCTAAAAATGAAGATGGAAACGGTAGCAATAGTTTTCTTGCACATTTGGTTGAATTTGGGTATTTGATTTCTGTTTCCTCACAAAGCCATGCCATCGCTCCTTTGATATTAAATAAAGCTTTAACTGACTCATCATTTTGCAATTCTGCGAGTTCTTCTTGATAGTGCATATTTGATATATCAGACAAATCCACTAACATTGGCTGCATCATCCATGTTGGGAAATCAATTTGTTTTAAATCAGAAAATCTTTCTTTTAAATCAGCCGATAGAATATTCAAATGATTGACAATAACAAGTAAAGCGGTATCAGTTACTTCACATTTTTGGAGCCGATGAAACTGTTTAAAGTTTTTGTTGTTAATATGTTTCTGATATAACTCAATATTGGTAATGAAACCAAATATCTTTGCTTTTTTTTTTTTTTTTCATTTTTCTGAAGCTGGAAACAGGGAGAGACAGACAGACTCCCGCATGCGCCCGACCGGGATCCACCCGGCACGCCCACCATGGGGCGACGCTCTGCCCACCAGGGGGCGATGCTCTGCCCATCCTGGGCGTCGCCATGTTGCGACCAGAGCCACATTAGCGCCTGAGGCAGAGGCCACAGAGCCATCCCCAGCGCCCGGGCCATCCTCGCTCCAATGGAGCCTTGGCTGCGGGAGGGGAGGAGAGAGACAGAGAGGAAAGCGCGGCGGAGGGGTGGAGAAGCAAATGGGCGCTTCTCCTGTGTGCCCTGGCCGGGAATCGAACCTGGGTCCTCCGCACGCTAGGCCGACGCTCTACTGCTGAGCCAACCGGCCAGGGCAATATCTTTGCTTTTGCATCAACAAGAGTTTTATTTGTTCCTTGAAGTTGCTTATTTAATATATTTAGTTTTTCAAAGATATCGGCTAAATAACTCACAAATGCTTTACCGTCTATTGTTAACAGATACTTCATTTCAGGTTTGTCGCTTAAAAAAATCACTAAGAGTATCAAACAGTTCCATAAATCTTTTCAAACAGTTTCCTTTAGATAGCCATCTTACTTCAGTATGAAGTAAAAGTCTCACATGGTCTTCATTTTGTTCTTCACAAAATAGCTTGAAAAGACGATCACATTTGGCACTAGCTTTAATAGCATTAACATACTTTATTACTGTGTGTAATACTTCATTCAGAACAGGCGAGATGTTTTTAGCTACCAAGTTTTCCCTATGAATAACACAATGCACAAGCATCATTTCTGGATTCGCATCTTTCATCAATTTTAAGCAGCCATTTTTCTTGCCCATCATATTGGGAGCATCATCTGCAGCACAAGATGTTATATTTTTCATTGGTATATCATTGACATCTAAGTAGTTTTTTAGCTTATTATATATATCTTTGGAGGTAGTGGTGCTTTCTAATCTTTTACAGAACAACATTTCTTCAGCAAAATGTCCTTTATCAATATATCTTACGTAAGTTATCAATACTGCCTCACTGGCTCTCAAAGTTGATTCATCCATTTGCAAGGAGAATTTTATTTATTTATTTATTTATTTATTTATTTATTATTCATTTTAGACAGGAGAGGGAGAGACAGAGAGAGAGGAGAGACAGAGAGAGAGAAGGGGGGAGGAGCTGGAAGCATCAACTCCCATATGTGCCTTGACCAGGCAAGCCCAGGGTTTCGAACCGGCAACCTCAGCATTTCCAGGTCGATGCTTTACCCACTGCGCCACCACAGGTCAGGCTGCAAGGAGAATTTTCTTGTTTTCAGCTTTTCAATAAGTTGTTTTTCAATATCCTCACTCATTTAGTCTATTCTTCTGCTAACAGAATTGTTACTGAGTGGCATAGCTTTTACATCTTTGTCATCTTTTTTAAGAACTGTTTTAAGAAATGCTGATATTGACGGTTTTATTAAATTCCTATAGTGTGATTTTCTCCAGTTTTAGTGATGAATAAAGAAATTTGATAACTAGCCTCAAGAACACGATTATTAGTTGAAGTATGAGCAGTAAATAGAGACTTTAATGTTCTTTTTTCAAAATTTTTCTTTAAAGTTTTAAAGTAACTCAAGTCTGAATTAATATGAGTACTATGTTTCGCCTTCAAGTGCGCCTCAAGATGACCTCGTTTCATTGATTCATTGGTCAAGCATTGCTGGCATAAAAGACAAAAAGGAATCCGCTCATTGTGAACAGCGGGTATGAACCCAAATTTTAAATATTCCTCTGAATATTGACGAGTTTTTTTCTTGCTTGCACCACTCATTTTACTATGGGCTATAATAAAAATAAGATCAATTAAAAACTAATATTAAAATGTGTTAAAATATATTCAATGTGACATAGAGTAAACGTATACTAAAAATTCATATTTATTTAAATGTATATAACACATTTACTACACTACCACCGCAAATCAAAAGGTATCTATATTTTTTCGACAAAATTTTCTGGAAAGTTATGCTTCTAAAATTAAAATTGTTGCCTGACCTGTGGTAGCGCAGTGGATAAAGCATCATCGACCTGGAACGCTGAGGTTGCTGGTTCAAAACCCTGGGCTTGCCTGGTCAGGGCACATGTGGGAGTTGATGCTTCCTGCTCCTCCCTTCTCTCTCTTTCTCTTTCTCTCTCTCCTCTCTAAAATGAATAAATAAATAAAGTCTTTTAAAAAAATAATAAAAATAAAACAAAATTAAAATTGTCATGCATGCACTATTATAGCCCCAATAATATTTATAAAATATTATTTCTTTCTAGCCCCGATGCAAGAAGTACTTAATAAAGAGTTTAATATTGATAAAAATAAAATCAAATACTTACCAATTATATCTATACTATATATATGTATATTTATTAAATCAACGAGCTTTTACAACAGTTTTTTTTTTTGTTTTTTTTTTTTAATTTTTATTTTTTTTTAACACAGTCGGAGAGAGGGATAGACAGGGACAGACAGGAACGGAGAGATGAGAAGCATCAATCATTAGTTTTTCGTTGCACGTTGCGACTTCTTAGTTGTTCATTGATTGCTTTCTCATATGTGCCTTGACCACGGGCCTTCAGCAGACTGAGTAACCCCTTGCAGGAGCCAGCGACCCTGGGTCCAAGCTGGTGAGCTTTTGCTCAAGCCAGATGAGCCCTTGTTCAAGCTGGCGACCTCGGGGTCTTGAACCTGGGTCCTTCCACATCCCAGTCCAACGCTCTATCCACTGCGCCACCGTCTGGTCAGGCTACAACAGTTTTGACTGACACTTATTTCAAATTAACACCAACTGAATGATGGGAAACACTACAGAAGTTGCGATGGGCCAATTAGGTGAGAATAACTGCGTTGTTCAGCGAGTTTTTAAATTTTTTTTTAAATTTTTATTTATTTTTTCATTTTTCTGAAGCTGGAAACAGGGAGAGACAGTCAGACAGACTCCCGCATGCGCCCGACCGGGATCCACCCGGCACGTCCACCAGGGGCGATGCTCTGCCCATCCTGGGCGTCGCCATGTTGCTACCAGAGCCACTCTAGCGCCTGAGGCAGAGGCCACAGAGCCATCCCCAGCGCCCGGGCCATCTTTGCTCCAATGGAGCCTTGGCTGCAGGAGGGGAAGAGAGAGACAGAGAGGAAAGTGCAGCGGAGGGGTGGAGAAGCAAATGGGCGCTTCTCCTGTGTGCCCTGGCTGGGAATCGAACCCAGGTCCTCCGCACGCTAGGCCGACGCTCTACCGCTGAGCCAACCGGCCAGGGCTAGCGAGTTTTTAAAACGTCCGGGGTTCCCCGCGGCAGACGGCACGCTCCGAGGTGAACCCAGGACGAAGTTTACTTGACGATGCCCATCACCCAGTTGATATCTTGGTCTCGTCAAACGAAATTATACTTAATAATTATTTACCGCAATTATTTAAGAATTGCATTTTTTGTTAAATTTGGCACCGATACCTAGCATTGCATTTAAATGGCCCGGGGCGAAAGAGTTAAAGTGTGGAGACCATTTTCAAATTGCTCCCCTTAACTATCGAATTACCCCCCTGTGGGGCGTGGGCTCCACGTTGGGAAACACCGAACTAAGGTGTCACAATGAAGAATTGATACTTCTCATCTCTCTTCCTGTCTGTCCCTATCTGTCTCTCTCTCTGTCACCATATATATATCTTTCTTTTTTTTCTTTCTTTTTCATTTTAGAGAGGAGAGGGAGAGAGAGAGGAGAGACAGAGAGAAAGAAGGGGGGAGGACCTGGAAGCATCAACTCCCATATGTGCCTTGACCAGGCAAGCCCAGGGTTTCTAACTGGTGACCTCAGCATTTCCAGGTCGACGCTTTATCCACTGTGCCACCACAGGTCTATATATCTTTCTGTCACTGTACACACACACACACACACACACACACACTTATATATGTATTTAAGTTTTATTAGTGGTGGCACAGTGGATAGAGTGTTGACCTGGGATGCTGAGGTCCCAGGTTTGAAACCCCATTGTCACTGGTTTGAGCACGGGCTCATCTGGCTTGAGTGCAGGGTTGCTGGCTTGAGCATGGGATCGTTGACATGATCCCGTGGTTGCTGGCTTGAGGAAGGGGTTACTGGCTCAGCTTGAACCCCCTGGTCAAGGCACATATAAGAAGCAATCAATGAACAACTAAAGTGCTGCAACTCCAAGTAAATGCTTCTCATCTCTCTTCCTGTGTCTCAAAATAATATATATATAATATATTTAATATATTCATCACAGGGGTGCAACCAGAGACTTAATTAAAAAATAAAAAGAAGCCTGACCTGTGGTGGCGCAGTGGATAAAGCGTCAACCTGGAAATGCTGAGGTCGCCGGTTCGAAACCCTGGGCTTGCCTGGTCAGGGCACATATGGGAGTTGATGCTTCCAGCTCCTCCCCCCTTCTCTCTCTCTCTGTCTCTCTATCCTCTCTCTTCCTCTCTAAAAATGAATAAATAAAATAAAATTAAAAAAAATAAAAAATAAAAAAATAAAAAGAAGCCTGACCAGGCGGTGGCGCAGTGGATAGAGCATTGGACTGGGATGCGGAAGACCCAGGTTCAAGACCCTGAGGTCATCAGCTTGAGCGCGGGCTCATCTGGCTTGAGCAGAAAGCTCACCACCTTGGACCCAAGGTCCCTGGCTCGAGCAAGGGGTTACTCGGTCTGCTGAGGCCCATGGTCAAGGCACATATGAGAAAGCAATCAATGAACAACTAAGGTGTCGCAACAAAAAACTGATGTTTGATGCTTCTCATCTCTCTCCATTTCTGTCTGTCTGTTCTCATCTGTCCCTCTCTCTGACTCTCTCTCTGTCCCTGAAAAAAAATGAAATAAAATAAAAAGAAAACAAAGATGACATTATAGCTGGAGAAACAGAGTCCTATACAGAAATCAAGGCAAGGAGAAATCATCTAAGAAAAAATGAAATAGCACAAGGAGAGAGGTTGGACAGCCCAGGTCGGGGCTCTTGGCTGAAGACCTGCTTTGTGTAGGTTTATTGCAGGTACTTCTATTTTTTTTTAAGCTATGATTGAATGTTTTTTTTTGGTTTTTTTGGTGTGTTTTTTTTGTATTTTTCTGAAGCTGGAAACGGGGAGAGACAGTCAGACAGACTCCCGCATGTGCCCGACCGGGATCCACCCGGCACGCCCACCAGGGGCAACGCTCTGCCCACCAGGGGGCGATGCTCTGCCTTGACCAGAGCCACTCTAGCGCCTGGGGCAGAGGCCAGGGAGCCATCCCCAGCGCCCGGGCCATCTTTGCTCCAATGGAGCCTTGGCTGCGGGAGGGGAAGAGAGAGACAGAGAGGAAGAAGGGGGAGGTGGAGAAGCAAATGGGCGCTTCTCCTATGTGCCCTGGCCGGGAATCGAACCCGGGTCCCCTGCACGCCAGGCCGACGCTCTACCGCTGAGCCAACCGGCCAGGGCCTGATTGAATGTTTTAAATTATTTTTATTTTATTAATTTTAGAGAAGAGAGAGAGAGATAGAGAAAGAGAGAGAGAGAGAAGGGGGGGAGGAGCAAGAAGCATCAACTTCCATATGTGCCTTGACTGGGCATGCCCAGGGTTTTAAACCGGCGAGCATTTCAGGTCATTTGTTCCACTGCACCACGACAGGTCAGGCTGCAGGTACTTCTTTTTCTTTCTTTCTTTTTTTTTTTTTGATTATTTTTATTTATTCATTTTAGAGGGGAGGGAGAGAGAGAGAGAGAGAGAAGGGAGGGAGGAGCAGGAAGTTTCAACTCCCATATGTGCCTTGACCGGGCAAGCCCAGGGTTTTGAACTGGCAACCTCAGCATTCCAGGTCAACGCTTTATCCACTGCACCACCACAGGCCAGGCTCTCTTTTCTTTTTTTACACTGACAGAGAGAGGGATAGATAGGGACAGAAAAAAAGGAACGGAGAGAGATGAGAAGCATCAATCATCAGTTTTTCGTTGCGACACCTTAGTTGTTCATTGATTGCCTTCTCATATGTGCCTTGACCGCGGGCCTTCAGCAGACCGAGTAACCCCTTGCTTGAGCCAGCGACCTTGGGTCCAAGCTGGTGAGCTTTGCTCAAACCAGATGAGCCCGCGCTCAAGCTGGCGACCTCGGGGTCTTGAACCTGGGTCCTCTGCATCCCAGTCCAACACTCTATCCACTGCACCACCGCCCTGTCAGGCACTGCATGAACTTTTTAAAGGCTGACCCACATAACTATTTTAATGCAAAGCCCAGATATCCTATTGTTCAAGTAGGGGAAGATTTTGGAATTTTGAAACACATGGTGTCACTCTCCAGTTTAAAATCCTCCTGTTCTTTACTTCTGTGCAGAGTAAACTCGAGTCTGACCAGGCAGTGGTGCAGTGGATAGAGCGTCAGACTGGGATGCAGAGGACCCAGGTTTGAAACCCTGAGGTCACTGGCTTGAGCGTGGGCTCACCAGCTTGAGTGTGGAATCGCTGGCTTGAGTGTGGGATCATAGACATGAACTCATGGTCGCTGGCTTGAGCCCAAAGGTCACTGGCTTGAAGCCCAAGGTTGCTGGCTTGAGCCCAAGGTTGCTGGCTTGAGCAAAGGGTCACTCACTCTGCTATAGCCCCCCTGGGTTAAGGCATATATGAGAAAGCAATCAATGAACAAGCAATCAATGAACAACTAAGATACTGCAGTGAACTGATGCTTCTCATCTTTCTTTCTTTCTGTCTGTCTGTCTCTATCTGTCCCTCTCTGACTCTCTCTGTCTCTGTCAAAAAAGAAAAACAAACAAACAAACAGAAAAAACAGAGTCATGTGCCTACCTCCTCAGCCTCTTCAGGAGGGTCTGTGGCTGCTTCAGGGCTTCTGCCCCTGCTTGTCTTCCTGCTGTCTGCAGAGCTGGTGTCTTGTCTTCTAGGTCAGCTTAGATGTCCCTGTTTCCTCTTATATCTACCTCATTTCCTCTTTAACATTATCCAGCTTGTGTATCTCTCCTCTGTGTTTGAAAGAGTCTCCTGAATTTTGGCCACTCTAAGGATCAAGTTTATGCCTGTCTTTTCATTTTCATGACCCTTCAAGAGCCCCTGCTGTGAGCTGACCTTCTTTGGGGGCTGATATTCTAACAAGAAATGCCAGCAGAAGACAGATGTAGTTGATCTACTGACTGCATATTTACCAAGTCACCTAGCTGTTCAAATTTATTTGCAAGCCCAAATCAACCCTCCAGGTGCTCTCCCTGTTGTGTATACTATGCAGAGCAGTAAGCATTGCAGTTTCCCAATGCACATATTTCCCACTGAGGTGGAACCAAGGACATTTGCTTTGTTCCCGTACATCTTGTAGCTAGTGGCCGTTTCAGGGTGTATTTGGTGCCATGCTTGAACAGTTTTGTGTTGTTTGCTGTTGATTTTACTGTTTAAGTGGCATCAGATGTAGAACCAAGGTGCTGTCCTTTGATCCTGAGCGGGAAGCAGTGCTATGCCTTTTGGAGAAAATACATGTTAAGTCACTTCATTCTGGTGTGAGTGATAATGCTGTTGACTGAGCTTGATGTTTCTGAATCAGCAGTATATGTGAGATCAGGGCTCTTAAACTGATCAGCATATAAAACAATTTGTTGATAAGAAAAGAAATAAAATTATGTTCTGATCAGTTGATGGAAATGTAACTGGAGGCTTGCAGGAGCCCTGTGTTTCCCTGGGAGCAGTGGTTTCCTGTTTGTTATTTCATTGTCCTGGCGACTGTAGGAACAGAATTGCAGAGAACAGAGCTGTTGTTGGTTGTGCTCAGGAAGGGTAGGGCAAGGATGGGCTGGGAGACCTTGGTAAGGGCCTTTCAGTCAGGGAGAACAGCATGCGCAAAGGCCCTGAGGCCATTATAGCTGGAGCAGAGTGAGTGGTGGGGTAATGGAAAGCCATCGGGGCACCTGGGTAGATCTTGAGGACAGAGCCTTGAGGACGTGCCAAAAGAATGGATGTGGAGGGAGAGAAGTGAAGATATTCCTGGGACTGTGGGCTGAGCACCTGAAAGTCAGAGCTCCAGTGGTGGTGGCAGAGATGAGGAAAGGACACCAGGAGCTTGTATGTAACATGAAGTATAAGTGGGGTTGTGTAAAGAGTTGCTAAGTGGGTATGGGGGCCTATGTGCGCAGAAGTCCAGGGACATGTGGGAGTTGTCAGCAAAAACATAAAAGTGAGGCTTCAGTAGCAGGTGAGACTCACCATCTATCTCTTGGCTAGCAGAGTCTCTGGGAGATTAGGATTTGAACAGGGATCCTTTGACATCCTTGCTCTTTGCTTCTCCACAGTGCTTGAGGCCAGGGTGCGACAGCTGCAGGCCGACCATGTGTCAGAGGTGTCAATGAAGCAGGTGATCCTGGCTGGAATCCCAGAGGCTGGTGACTCCCAGCCACCCAAGAAGGCTCAGGTGGGGGATGATGGTGCTGCCCTGGGGCTCAACGGCCGCTGGGCACAGAGGTTGGACGAGGACAAGCATGTGATGCAGAAGCGCAAGCAGCAGCTGGATGCGAAGCGCAAGCAGCGGGCTGAGCAGCAGGCCCGCAAGCAGCAGCTGCGTGTGGAGCCCCAACTGCTGAGTGAGCAGCTGGCAGACCACCTGCAGCGTTGGGAGCACAGTACCCCCAGGAGTCCTTGGAAGGACCAGCTGGCCAGGCTGCTGCAGGAGGCCCCGAAGAGGCTGAGCCACGCAGAGGAGCATGGCCCTGTGAACAGGATCTCCAGGATGCGGCACGAGGGTCAGCAGCAGAGGCTCCTCGCCTTCTTGGAGTGCTGTGTGCTCGTGGATCAGCTGCCCCTCGCCCACCATGTGCTGGTCACAGAGCATAGCAAGTCCAGGCAGAAGGGGGTGCTCACTCTGCCTATGTACAACACTGTCCTGCTTGGCTGGGCTCGCAAGGTCAGTGGGAGGCTGGGTAGGCCACACAGAAAAGGGGTCACCATCTTTCACAGGTGTAGGTGAGGTTAGGGGGGTGAGACTTGCCTGTGGCAGTGCTCAGATTCTAACCCTTGTCTTTTTTTTTTTTTGCAGAAACAGAGAGAGAGTCAGAGAGAGGGATAGATAGGGACAGATAGAGAGGAACAGAAAAGATGAGAGCATCAAACATGAGTTTTTCGCCTGACCAGGTGGTGGCGCAGTGGATAGAGCATCGGACTGGGATGCGGAAGGACCCAGGTTCGAGACCCCGAGGTCGCCAGCTTGAGCGCGGGCTCATCTGGTTTGAGCAAAGCTCACCAGCTTGGACCCAAGGTCGCTGGCTCAAGCAAGGGGTTACTCGGTCTGCTGAAGGCCCGCGGTCAAGGCACAGATGAGAAAGCAATCAATGAACAACTAAGAAGTCGCAACGCACAACGAGAAACTGATGATTGATGCTTCTCATCTCTCTCCGTTCCTGTCTGTCCCTGTCTATCTCTGCCTCTGTAAAAAAAAAAACAAAAAAAAAACATCAGTTTTTTGTTGCGACACCTTAGTTCATTGATTGCTTTCTCATATGTGCCTTGACTGCGAGCCTTCAGCAGACCAAGTAACCCCTTGCTCGAGCCAGCGACCTTGGGTCCAAGCTGGTGAGCTTTGCTCAAACCAGATGAGCCTGTGCTCAAGCTGGTGACCTCAGAGTCTCAAACCTGGGTCATCCGCATCCCAGTCCGACGCTCTATCCACTGTGCCACTGCCTGGTCAGGTCTAACCCTTGTCTTTTAGACCCAAAGCTGAAGTGCTTTGTTACTGTTTTTTTGTTTGTTTTTTACAGGGACAGAGGAAGAGTCAGAGAGAGGGATAGATAGTGACAGACAGGAATGGAGAGAGATGAGAAGCATCAATCATCAGTTTTTCATTGCAAGACCTTAATTGTTCATTGATTGCTTTCTCATATGTGCCTTGACCACAGGCCTTCAGCAGACCGAGTAACCCCTTGCTCGAGCCAGCGACCTTGGGTCCAAGCTGATAAGCTTTTGCTCAAACCAGATGAGCCCGCGCTCAAGCTAGCAACCTCAGGGTCTCAAACCTGGGTCCTCTGCATCCCAGTCTGACGCTCTATTCACTGCGCGCCTGCCTGGTCAGGCTTTGTTACTGTTTTTTGTTTTGTTTTGTTTTTTGTTTTTGTATTTTTCTGAAGCTGGAAACGGGGAGAAACAGACTCCCGCATGCGCCCGACCGGGATCCACCTGGCACGCCCACCAGGGGGCGTCGCTCTGCCGCGACCAGAGCCACTCTAGTGCCTGGGGCAGAGGCCAAGGAGCCATCCCCAGCGCCCGGGCCATCTTTGCTCCAATGGAGCCTTGGCTGCGGGAGGGGAAGAGAGAGACAGAAAGGAAGGAGGGGGGGGCGTGGAGAAGCAAATGGACTCTTCTCCTATGTGCCCTGGCCGGGAATCGAACCTGGGTCCCCCGCATGCCAGGCCGACACTCTACCGCTGAACCAACCAGCCAGGGCCCTTTGTTACTGTTTTAATAATTCTTTTAGGCTTGACAGATATAAATCTCATGGTAGCCCTCAAAAGAAATTTTCAAAATGACTGAAAAGGAAGGAAGAAATCCTGCTTTTGTTTTAGTGCATTTCCTTCTAGTCTGCTGGACCATGGCTGCTGAACCTGGGTGGTGCAAAAGGTACTTTTGGCATTTAAGTGGCAGACCTGCAGACCCTCACCAGGATAATGACTTCCATGGCTTGGATTTAGTTTGCTCCTTTTCTTTTAGTTTTCTGAGGTCAAAGGTTAGGTGATTGTACTGAGACTCTTCTTTCTGAATACAGGCTTTCTCAGCCATAGACTTCCCTCTGGGTGGTGTGTCACTCTCTTTTCTTCATCTCTGAGTATTTTCCAGTTGCCCTGCAATCCCTCTTTGACTCTGGCTGTTTAGAAGACTGTTCTTTACGTGCAGTCCTAATTCGAGGAACCACAGGAGAAACTGCTTAAGGAACAAGGAGCCAGTTTTTATTTATTTATTTATATATTTATATATATTTTTTACAGAGACAGAGAGAGGGATAGGTAGGGACAGACAGACAGGAACGGAGAGAGATGAGAAACATCAATTATCACTTTTTCTTTGCAACACCTTAGTTGTTCATTGATTCCTTTCTCATATGTGCCTTGACCATGGGCCTTCAGCAGACTGAGTAACCCCTTGCTCGAGCCAACGACCTTGGGTCCAAGTTTTGCTCAAACCAGATGAGCCCGCAAACCTGGGTCTTCTGCATCCCAGTCCGATGCTCTATCTACTGAGCCACTGCCTGGTCAGGCAACAGGGAGCCAGTTTTTTGGTTTTTTTTAATTTATTCATTTTAGAGAGGAGAGGGAGAGACAGAGAGAGAGAGAGAGAGAGGAGAGAGGAGAGAGAGAGAGAGAGAAGAGGGGGAGGAGCTGGAAGCATCAACTCCCATATGTACCTTGACCAGGCAAGCCCAGGATTTCGAACCGGCGACCTCAGCATTTCCAGGTTGACGCTTTATCCACTGCGCCACCACAGGTCAGGCAACAGGGAGCTAGTTTTGTGTCAATATACCTACCTACGAGTGAGGATGTCTGTGGTACAGACTTTGATGTGCTTGACTGACACGTAAACAGTGAAGCCTACGGGCAGCCTGGTGACTACCATCTGATCACTATGATGTGATATGGAGATGCCCGATCTCCACAGGTGACAGTCAGCTGGTGTCTTGCTTGCGTCCATCATTGTGGGAGGTGTACTCAGATCCTTGAGTTAGTGGAGATGAAAGGATTGTCCTCTTTGTCTGAGTCCACAAGCCCTCCAGAATCTCCAGCAAAGAGCCCTGTGACAGCAGGGTGTCTTGTAATTAACCTGGACTCATGACACTGTGTGGGTGCCACATGGCTTCTACAGTACTGTTTCTGGGCAGCAGGTGTGTATAGGACAGGGCTTGGTGATCATGCCAGTCACTTCTCTATGAGCCTCAGTTTTCTCATCTGTAAACTGAGGAGACTGCCAACTTCTTGGGACAATGGGGGACTGAACTTAGGGCTTCCAGCTCTATATGTGTGTAGGAGAGGAATAGGAAGTTATGTGAGATTTAAAATGTGTTTTCACATTGATGATGCTACTACTAAAATGCTTTTGAAAAGTGGGACAGACGTGCTTATGTTAGATCAGTGCAGTCCAATACAAATGTCTGTAGCATTGGAAATGTTCTCTTTTCTTAAAATATTTTTTTTATTCCTATCCTCCCTTTTCTATCTCCTTTGGTGACTATCAGCATGTTCTCTGTATCTATGAGTCTATTCCTGTTTTATTTATTCAGTTGTTTTGTTCTTTAGATTCCACATATAAGTGAGATGATATAGTATTTTTTTGTGTGACTTATTTCACTTAGCATAATACCCTTTAGGTCCATCCATGTGGTCACAAATGGTAAGATTTAATTCTTTTTTATGGCTGAGTAATATTCCATTGTATATATGTACCACATCTTTATCCAGCCTTCTATTGATGGATATTTAGGTTGCTTCCATATATTGACTATTGTATATAATGTCTCTGTGAACATGGGGGTGCATATCTTTTCAAATAGTCTTTTGGATTTCTTCAGATAAATGCCCAGAATTAGAATCCTTGGTCATAAGGCAGTTCTATTTTAATTTTTTGAGGAAACTCCATACTGTTTTCCATAGTGGCTGCACCAGTTTGCAATCCCACCAACAGTGCACGATGGTTTTTTTTTTCCCATATCCTCACCAACATTTGTTATTTGTTGATTTATTGATACCAATTCTGACAGGAGTGAGGTGAGATCTCATTGTGGTTTTAATTTGCATTTCCCTGATGATTAGTGACATTGAGCATCATTTCAAGTCTATCTTGTGTCTTCTTTGGGGAAATGTCTATTCAGGTCCTCTGCCAACTTTGTAATTGGTTTGATTTTTGGTGGTAAGTTGTATGAGTTCCTTATATATTTTAGATACAAATCCTTGATTGGATATATTATTGGTGAATATATTCTCCCATTCAGTAGGATGTGCTTTTTTTGTTTGTATTTTTCTGAAGTGAGAAGCAGGGAGGCAGAGAGACTCCCACGTGTGCCTGACCAGGATCCACCTGGCATGCCCACTAGGGGGCGATGCTCTGCCCATCTGGGGCATTGCTCCATTGCAACCAGAGCCATTCTAGCACCTTAGGCGGAGGCCATGGAGCCATCCTCAGCACTTGGGCCAACTTTATTACAGTGGAGCCTTGGCTGTGGGAGGGTAAGAGAGAGATAGAAAGGAGAGGAGGAAGGGTAGAGAAGTGGATGGGCTCTTCTCTTGTGTGCCCTGGCCGGGAATCGAACCCGGTACTTCCACACTCCGTGCTGACGCTCTACCAGTGAGCCAACTGGCCAGGGCCAGATGTGCTTTTGTTTTGTTGATGATTTTCTTCTCTGTGCAAAAAACTTTTTAGTTTGATGTAGTCCAATTTATTTATTTTTTCTTCTGTTTCCCTTGCTCAAGGAGACATATCCAAAAAGATATTGCTAAGAATGATGTCAGTTTACTGCCAATGATTTCTTCTAGGAGTTCTATGGTTTTGGGTCTCACATTAAGTCTTTAACCCATTTTTAGTCTATCCTTGTATATGGTGTAAACAGGTGGCCCAATTTTATTCTTTTGCATTTATCTGTCCAGTTCTTTGACACTGTTTATTGAATAGCCTGTCTTTACCTTATCATACATTCTTGCCTCCTTTGTCATAGATTAATTGACCAAATAGAAGTAGGTTTATCTCTGAGTTCCCTATTCTGTTCCATTGATCTCTGTGTTTGCTTTTATGCCAGTACCATGCTGTTTTGATTATTGTGGGCTAATGTCAGTATTCACAGCCCCGGGAAAAAGCCCCAGGACTGAAAATCTACCCCTGTGTGTAGGGGACAGGTGAAGACTCAAGAAAGAGGCTGCCGTTCAGTCTGGTAATTAATCGAGTTTTTCAAGGGAACTTACATATGAGCTGCATCTTGGGCAGCAGCAGGATGACAGGGATATTCTCCACACCACATGGAAGCTAAGCAGATTTATATAGGACAGGGCAGGATAGATGGGGTACTGAGGTGTGACCCCTTCAGTTAGGGGAAAATGCTTTCCATCCCTGCCCAGGGCAGGGTAGGACAGTCTCAGGGGGGTTAAAGGGAAGCTTTCTCTGTTCTAGGAGATCTAGCTGGACCTAGCTTGAGGATCCAGCTGAAGAGTCTTACAGCTGTAATGTCAGGAACAATGTCTCTTCCACAGTCCACCCTTTTTGATTGGCTCTTTCAATTTCACATACCCTCTCCCTCTTCTGCAAGATGCCTGAGTGATCAGTGAAGGTTTCATTAGATGGAAGCTAGCTCATGCAGCCACCAGTTGAACACACTGGAGACACAGCCCACAGCAACAATACAGACATGTGTAAGAAAAAGGACAAAGTGACCTGGCTAGGTGGTTGTGTAGTAGATAGTGTGTCAACCTGGGATGCTGAGGACCAAGGTTTGAAATCCCGAGGTCGCTGCCCATTAGACTTGAGCATGGGCTCACCAGCTTGAGTCCAAGGTCACTGGCTTGAGCAAGGGGTCACTGGCTCAGCTGGAGCCCCCTGGTCAAGGCACATATGAGAAAGCAATCAACAAACAGCTAAAGTGCCACAACTATGAATGGATGTTTCCCATATCACTCCCTTCCTGTCTGTATCTGTCTCTCTCTCTCTTTTTATTTTTGTATTTTTCTGAAATGAGAAGCGGGGAGGCAGAGAGACGGACTCCCACATGCGCCCGACTGGGATCCACATGATGAGGGGTGATGCTCTGCCCATCTGGGCTGTTGCTCCATTGCAACTAGAGCCATTCTAGCACCTGAGGCAGAAGCCACAGAGCCATCCTCAGCACTTGGGCCAAGTTTGCTCCAATGGAGCCTTGGCTGCGGGAGGGGAAGAGAGAGACAGAGAGAAAGGAGAGGGGGAAAGGTGGAGAAGCAGATGATCACTTCTCCTGTGTGCTCTAGCTGGGAATCGAACCTGGGACATCCACATGCCAGGCTGACACCCTACCACTGAGCCACATGGCCAGGATCTATCTTTCTCTCTTGCTTAAAGAAAGAGAGGTAGAGGGAGGGGGAGAGGAAGGAAGGAAGGAAGGAAGGAAGGAAGGAAGGAAGGAAGGAAGGGAGGGAGGGAGGGAGGGAAGGAGGGAAGTAGGGAGGGAGAGAGAAGGAAGGAAGGAAGGAAGAAAAGGAAGGAAGAGAAAGAAGGAAGACAGTGTTAATAACTTTCCTACCATTCCTCCCTTCCCCGTATCTGAACCAGTGTGCTAATAACTTGCCAAGTCTTGAGGTCAGATCACAGAGGGTGTTTACTTGAGTTTCATGCATGTTAACAAAGAAGAGTTAGTAGATTCATCTGCTATAAAAAATACAACACTCAGTTTGGATGATGGTACAGGTGCCCCCTGTAACTGTACACCACAGGAACAGCAGAAGTCCAAGGTCAGAAAGACAAATATTTAGTGGGGACTTTGATTGGTAGATCTTCTCTTTCTGTGAGAATGACACTCAGAGCCTGATTCTTAGATGTTAATGTATCCCTGGCCTTGGGATCCTGGCCAGACTGTGTGAATCATGCGTGTTGGCTGGAGAGGTGGTGCTCTGTGGTGTGAGGTGAATAGGAAGGGGAATATGCCAGACCAGGGCCCCTACATTCTCCCCTTCTCACTAGAGCATGTACCAGTCCATGTGTAATGTATCTCCATGAGTCCTGACTATATTAGGATGATAGGGTTCAACTGGAGACTGAGCAGTTCATCCCCACCCAGAGGCGTGAAGTAACCAACCCACCCTTATAGGATGTCCCATTACAGATAGCAGTAACTGGTCCTGTATATCAGGGATAATAGGACTGGTCTATGGCAAGCATCGGGACTATTGCTATGTCCTTTGTTTACCATACCTTTACCATTTTGGGTGCCTCAGTCAGAGTACCATCCTGCCATATGGAGCAACAAGCGCCACAGGTTGGCCATGTAATGTATTACACCTTTGTCTACCCAGCCAAGGTAGGTTGTCCAGTTAGTAATTTTATCTGTTGCTAAGGACCCTGTTCTTTCATTCCACCAGCCCAGCTGCTTGTGGATTATATGAGAGGTGGATCTTTCATTCAGTATCATGTTGTTTGCTTATTCTTGTACTGATCTACCTTGAAATGTGACCCCTCCCCCCAGTCACTATTCTGTGAGAGTACCCAGACAGAGACTCAGCTTTTCTGGTCTCTTTATGGTAGTGGCCTGATTAGCCTGCTAACATGAGAAGGCCTGAGTTAATCCAGAGGTGCTGTTGACACACAGCACATTTGGAGCCCTTGCTCAAGGGGAAGTGTCCTATGTAGTTCATTTGCAGTCCCTTACCAGTTTTGGCACATGGGCCCAGATTTCCATGGCAGTTGTTTAGAACGTTGTCTGGAGCATATAGGACAGGATGTAACTGCATTGCCAGTTCACTGTATTTTATTTTATTTTTTGTGTGGCAGAGACAGAGAGAGTCAGAAAGAGGGACAGACAGACAGGAAGGGAGAGAGATGAGAAACATCAATTCTTCGTTGCGGCTCCTTAGTTGTTCATTGATTGATTTCTCATATGTGCCTTGACTGTGGGGCTACAGCAGCCCGAGTGACTCCTTGCTCAAGCCAGCGACCTTGGGCTCAAGCTGGTGAGCCTTGCTCAAACCAGATGAGCCTGCACTCTAGCTGGCGACCTCGGGGTCTCGAACCTGGGTCCTCCACATCCCAATCCCACACTCTGTCCACTGCGCCACTGCCTGGTCAGGCAGTTTACTATATTTTAAAGGCAGCCTTGTCTCTCCTTAGCTGTGTGCCATCCTACCTGGGAACCACAAGGCCCACTTTTCTGATGACTCCCAATCTGTAGTGATGGGTCGATTGCTGAAGTGCATAGTTTTGCCAAGGCATCTGCTTCCTGGTTACCTGCACCTGTAAACATCTGTGGGCACGGACATGGAGTACAGCAAGACTGGCCTCAGGCTACTTACTGCAAGTGAGCCTGGATATCTTTCTATATCTCTGTTTGAATAAAGGTTTGTTCATAATCATCGCTTCTTTTACTCTAAGCCACAGAATCATTCTTTTCAGAAAGGCCCAACTGTCAGGACACAGGGTCAGTGGCCAAGGTTCATATATGATTACCAACCAGACTGCTCTTAACTCACCCCAGGGTTACTGTGATTTGTTCCTGTTTCTGTCTAGATACTATCAGTTGATGGTTGAATGGTGATGACCGTCCAAGTAAACACATTGTCCCTGCTCGAGCCAGTGGTATACCAAGTTCCAGTTGGAATTTCCCCTGTTCTTTCTATGCAGGTTGCAGGGGCCAACATGAGTTGGAGCAGAGGAACTTGGAGGGTAGCATGCCTCTGCTGTAGTTGGGAATGCTAAAAAAAATATATATATATATATATATATATATATATATATATATATATATATATATATATTTTTTTTTTTTTTTTTTTTTTTTTGCATTTTTCTGAAGCTGGAAACAGGGAGAGACAGTCAGACAGACTCCCGCATGCGCCCGACCGGGATCCACCCGGCACGCCCACCAGGGGCGACACTCTGCCCACCAGGGGGCGATGCTCTGCCCATCCTGGGCGTCGCCATGTTGCGACCAGAGCCACTCTAGCGCCTGGGGCAGAGGCCACAGAGCCATCCCCAGCGCCCGGGCCATCTTTGCTCCAATGGAGCCTTGGCTGCGGGAGGAGAAGAGAGAGACAGAGAGGAAGGCGCGGTGGAGGGGTGGAGAAGCAAATGGGCGCTTCTCCTATGTGCCCTGGCCGGGAGTCGAACCCGGGTCCTCCACACGCTAGGCCAACGCTCTACCGCTGAGCCAAACGGCCAGGGCTATATATATATATTTTTTTTTAAGTGAGAGGAGGAGAGATAGACTCCAACATGCACCCCAACCGGGATCCACCCAACAACCCTATCTGGAGCTGATGCTCGAATCAACTGAGCTATTTTTAGTGCCTAAGGTTGACGCACTCGGACCAACCAAGCTATCCTTAGCACTCGGGGACCAATGCTTGAACCAATTAAGCCACTGGCTGCAGGAGAGGAAGAGAAAGAGAAGGGGGAGAGAAGCAGGTGATCATTTCTCTTGTGTGTCCAAACTGGGAATTGAACCTGGGACATTTATATGCCAGGCCATTGCTTTATCCACTGAGCCAATTGGCTGGGCCAGGCATGCCATTTTGTCAGTGCAGGAGCCTGGGCCATGCAGAGGCTGGTCAGTGGAGCACGTTGTCTGTCCACTCCTTGATGGGGAGGGAAATTCTTACTGTATTACTGGCTGTTCTGTCTGGGTATATCTGATCTCTTCCCTTTCCACAGTTAGGACCACAGACAAGGGGCACTCTCTCCCTTTGCTGCTTTTGCTATAAAGTCCCACCTAGGTCTTCTGGGATTACTGAGATGTCTAACTCAAATGGCAGTCCTGCCAAGGAGAGTCCAGGAGCTTTAATCTGTTTGACCACTATTTTTGCTTTCTCAAAGGTAGCCTGTTCGGCTCCCCAGTCCCATATATGTCCCTTCTTAACTAGGAAAAGGCTTTGTGCAAAATAGGATGTAAATGTTTACTAGTACCCCAAATTCCCAGAAGAGCCTGTATCTCTAGATTTTTTGTTGTAGAGTAGGCTTGTACTTTCTCTGTGACAGCCTTGGGGACAAGACAGGTCTTACGTAACTATATGACCCCAGAAACTGTACTGCGGTGCCTAGACAATGAATTCTCTGCAGATTCACTGCTTGTCTTTTCTGTGGTAGGTAACCCAGTAAAGCTGCAAGGTTCTCGGTAGCAAAGACAAATCTTCACAGGTTAATGTTATGTTACTGATGTAATGAGTCCATTTCAAAGGGATCAGGAAGCAAAACCATGATGAGTCCCAAGCCAGCCACCATCCCATGACATGGTGGAACTAGGTACATAGCCTTGAAGGAGCACTTAAAAAAATATACTCCAAGTGGGAAACATTTTCCAACAGTCTGTTTGTCACTGTGAGGGCATCATCCTTGAGTCAGGGAAATACAAGTGACAGACAGTTGAATCAAGTCTAGCTTAAATGTACTATGGTGTATGAAGGAAAGCAGACTTAGAAAAATGAGGTTTGCCAGAGAGCCAGGAAGAACCAAGTGGGTTTTTCATAGCCCCAATTATTCGTTCAGTTTCATTGTTTAACCATCTTAGTTTCTCTGATTTAGGAGCAGACTGCTGCCATGTTACAAAGACATCAAGAAGGCAAAAGTCTGGTAAGAAGAGACCTTTTTTTTTTTTTTTTTTTTTTTTTTACAGAGACAGAGTCAGAGAGAGGGATAGATAGGGACAGACAGAGACAGGAACGGAGAGAGATGAGAAGCATCAATCATCAGTTTTTCATTGCGACACCTTAGTTGTTCATTGATTGCTTTCTCATATGTGCCTTGACCGTGGGCCTTCAGCAGACTGAGTAACCCTTGCTCGAGCCAGCGACCTTGGATCCAAGCTGGTGAGCTTTGCTCAAACCAGATGAGCCCACGCTCAAGCTGGCAACCTCGGGGTCTCGAACTTGGGTCCTCCGCATCCTAGTCCGACGCTCTATCCACTGCGCCACTGCCTGGTTAGGCAAGGGACCATTTTTGCTGAAGCATAATGGACTTCATCCCCCTGTGTCACAGCCTGATACTCAAGTTCAGTCCAGTTACTGTGTGCCTCAGTTTTAATGACAGACATCTTATGCCAGTACTGTACATCTTAGATTTTCAGGAATTTTAAATAATTTTTGAAACATTTATAACTTACACTTACAATACAGAGAATGTTTAATGTTACTTTTAATTTGACAGTGTTTCCCAAATAAGCCTAATTGTTAGTGAAGCTTAACTCTATTTTTTTAAAATTATTTTTATTTATTTATTCATTTTAGAGGAGAGAGAGAGAGAGAGAGAAGGGGGGAGGAGCAGGAAGCATCAACTCCCATATGTGCCTTGACCAGGCAAGCCCAGGGTTTTGAACCAGCAACCTCAGCATTCCCGGTCAACGCTTTATCCACTGCGCCACCACAGGTCAGGCCTGAAGCTTAACTCTTATTGATTCCGATTTCTTAAGTAATTGAGGACCTGATTAAGACAACAGAAAACACAAATTTCTTTCTTTTTTTTTTTTTTTTTTAATTTTTCTGAAGTTGGAAACGGGGAGGCAGTCAGACTCGCGCATGCGCCCTACGGGGATCCACCTGGCATGCCCACCACGGGGCGATGCTCTGCCCATCTGGGGCATTGCTCTGTTGCATCCAGAGCCATTCTAGTGCCTGAGGCAGAGGCTATAGAGCCATCCTCAGCGCCCAGGGCCAACTTTGCTCCAATGGAGCCTTGGCTGTGGGAGGGGAAGAGAGAGACAGAGAGGAGGAGAAGGGGAGGGGTGGAGAAGCAGATGGGCACTTCTCCTGTGTGCCCTGGCCGGGAATGAAACCCGGGACTCCTGCACGCCAGGCCAACGCTCTACCTCTGAGCCAACCGGCCAGGGCAAAACACAAAATTATTTTGATAAATTATAGAATTTTTGCATTTTGGCAGAAAACTTTTCACATGATTTTACTAGGATCAGACTACTAGTACAGGAGACTTTTAGCATGGAGAGGGAGAACCAAATTCTAATTTTGTATCAGCCTACTTTTGATATTTATTTTTAAATTATTTTATTTATTGATTTTAGAGATAGCAAAGAGAGAGAAACATCAATTTGTTGTTCCATTTATTTATGCATTTATTGGTTGATTCTTGTTTGTTTGTTTGTTTTTCCATTGGTTGATTCTGGTATATACCCTGACTGGAGATTGAACTGCATCCTTCACATGTTGAGACAACATTCTATCCAATTGAGCTAGAGGACCTTGATTTGATATTTAAATTCATGCACTGAATTAAATTCATTCCAATTTGAGCTAGCTTGACTACACATTAAAATTTCTATCCAAAGGGGCCCTGGCCGGTTGGCTCAGTGGTAGAGCATCGGCCTGGCGTGTGGAAGTCCTGAGTTCGATTCCCGGCCAGGGCACACAGGAGAAGCGCCCATCTGCTTCTCCACCCCTCCCCCTCTCCTTCCTCTCTGTCTCTCTCTTCCCCTCCCGCAGCAGAGTCTCCATTGGAGCAAAAGATGGCCCGGGCGCTGGGGATGGCTCCTTGGTCTCTGCCCCAGGTGCTGGAGTGGCTCTGGTTGCGACAGAGCGAGGCCCCGGATGGGCAGAGCATCACCCCCTGGTGGGCGTGCCGGGTGGATCCCGGTCGGGCGCATGCGGGAGTCTGTCTAACTGCCTCCCCATTTCCAGCTTCAGAAAAATACAAAAAAAAAAAAAAGAAAGAAAACAAAAAATAAAATAAAATAAAAATTTCTATCCAAAGGTTCCTTCTCCATAAACCTTCTACAATTTGCTTTTTTCCCTTGTAGTTTATCTCTTACTCATTCAGGAATAACCAACCTTATTTTAGGGAAAACCACTCTTCTTTAATTACCTCTAAAATGTATTTTCATACCTTATATTGTCTGATTCCAAAGATATATCTCTCAGTTTCTTTTCATCTTAATTAAAATTTTTAACCATTAATTTTTATTAAAAATAAAGGTTTCTAAGAAGGCAAAAGTAGGTGAACCTATGTCCAATAATGAATGTTTTGTTATTTATTTATTTATTATTATTATTTTTTTACAGAGAGTCAGAGAGAGTGATAGACGGACAGACAGGAACGGAGAGATGAGAAGCATCAATCATCAGTTTTTCGTTGCAACATCGTAGTTGTTCATTGATTGCTTTCTCATATGTGCCATGACCGTGGGCCTTCAGCAGACTGAGTAATCCCCCGCTCGAGCCAGTGACCTTGGGTCCATGCTAGTGAGCTTTTTGCTCAAGCCAGATGAGCCTGCGCTCAAGCTGGCAACCCCGGGGTCTCAAACCTGGGTCTTTCCGCATCCCAGTCAGATGCTCTATCCACTGCACCACCGCCTGGTCAGGCAACATTCTGTGGTCTTTTGCTGAAACTTGGCCCAACCCTGGCTTAGTCACGAGTGCTTGGACCTTAAGTTGTGGGAGCCTACGTTCTCCCAGTTTGACAAAGTGACAAGCTAAGGTTTCTAACTATTGCTGTGTTCCCTGCCTCTTATCAGCCAGTCCAATTCTAACAGAGTTGTAGACAGTGTGACAAACCTTTTCTTTTTTTTTTCTTTTTTTTGGGTTTTTTTTTTTTTTTTTTTTTTTTTCTGAAGCTAGAAACGGGGAGAGACAGTCAGACAGACTCCCGCATGCGCCCGACCGGGATCCACCCGGCACGCCTACCAGGGGCGATGCTCTGCCCACCAGGGGGCGATGCTCTGCCCCTCCGGGGCGTCGCTCTGCCACGACCAGAGCTACTCTAGCGCCTGGGGCAGAGGCCAAGGAGCCATCCCCAGCGCCCGGGCCATCTCTGCTCCAATGGAGCCTTGGCTGCAGGAGGGGAAGAGAGAGACAGAAAGGAAGGAGGGGGGAGGTGGAGAAGCAAATGGGCGCTTCTCCTATGTGCCCTGGCCGGGAATCAAACCCAGGTCCCCCGCACGCCAGGCCGACGCTCTACCACTGAGCCAACCGGCCAGGGCCGACAAACCTTTTCTAATTTCAGTTCTTCCTCTAGTGTTCTGCCTCTGGCTTCTACCTCCAGCTAGGTGTTGGTGGCCAGCCACACCACCTGTAAGAGGGGCCAGCCTACCACTGTGGCCATCCGCATCCCTTCCTTGCTGGTGTGTAATGAGTATTTCTTCAAATGCATAAGGCCAGCCAGCATCTTTGGGACACCCCATGCTCACGTGGTTTCTAGCATATATACAGACCTTCCCTCACCAAATGGGGGTCGATGGCCAGCCTGGGATTTCTTGCTGGGATGCCTCTTTCCCAGACCCCATTATTCAGTCTCCTGGCTAGTTCACTGATTGTCATGTGGCCCCAGGGAAAAGTCTTGAGACTAGAAATCTACCTCCATACATGAAGGGTAGGTTAAGACCCAAGAAACAGGGTGCTATTCCAGCCTAGTAATCAGTAGTGTTTATTAAGGGAACTTACATGCGAAATGTGTCTTGGGCGGTGGCAGGATGATGTGGATTTCTTCTGCACCATGTGGCAAGTGCTAAGGGGTTATACAGGGCAGGGCAGGATGGATATGGTACCTGGGGTGTCACCTCTCCCCAGATGAGGGGAAGATGCCTTCCTTATATCTTTGTCCAGGACAGGGCAAGGGCCTGTTCCAGGAACCAGCAAATCTGGGAAACAAATGCATAAGGCCAGCTGGCATCTTTGGGGCATCCCTGCACTCACACAGCATCTAGCATATGGTCCGCTCTTCAGCAAATGGGGATCAGACAGTCTCTGCAGGGGTTATGGGAAGCAATCTTCGTTCAGCTCAGATCTGGCTGGATCTAGCTCAAGGGTCAGGCAGCAGTCACTTATGGAACAGTCTCTTCATAATTCATAGTATAGTTTGATATCAGAGTGAGTGATACCTTGCACTTGAGTCTTAAAATTCTCTATTTGGGTGTGTTTTGTGGTTTCACATAAATTTTACAATTAGGTCTGGTTCTTAAAAGAATGGTATTGGTATTTTGATAGGGATTGCACTGAATTTGTATATTGTTTTAGGTAGTATGTTTTAACAATATTAATCCTTCCAATCCATGAATAAGGTATATTCTTCCATTTGTAACTTCAGTTTCTTATAGATTTCCAAGTACTGTACAGGTCTTGCACCTTTTTGGTTAAATTTATTCCTAGGTAACGATGCAGTAAATGAGATTGTTTTATTTATATCTTCTACCTGTTTGTTATTGGTATATAAAAGACAACTGATTTTTGTATATTGATTCTGTAGCCTGCAAATTTATTGAATTCATTTATCAATTCTAATATTTTTGGGGGGTGGACTCTTTAGGGTTTTCTTTATACAGTGTCATGTTATCTGCAAATAATGAGTTTTACTTCTTCATTCCCAATTTATTTCTTTCGTCTGATTGCTGGGGCTAGGACTTTCAATACTACATTGAATAACAGCAATGAAAGTGGGCATCCTTGCTTTGTTCCTGATCTTAGAAGAAAAGCTTTAAGTTTTTTTTATCAATAAGCTGTGGGTTTTTCATATATGGCCTTTATTATGTTGAGGTACTATTCTTTATACCCATTTTATTGATAGTTCTTATCATTAAAAGGATTGAGTTTTTCAGATGTGTTTTTCTGTATCTTTTGAAATTATCATGTTTTGTTTTGTTTATTAAATAATTTATTGACTGATTGATTTTAGTGAGAGAGGAAGGGAGAGAGAGACAGAAGCATCATGCTGTTTCTGTATGTGCCCTGATGGCAGATTGAATCAGCAACCTCTGTGCTTCGGAACGATGCTCTAACCAACTGAATAATCTGGGCAGGGCGATCATACGGTTTTTATACTTCATTATGTTAAGCCCAAGGTCACTGGTTTGAACAAGGGGTCACTGGCTCAGTTGGAGACCTCTGATAAGGGCCCATATAAGAAAGCAAATCAGCCTGACCTATGGTGGCACAGTGGATAAAGTGAGAACCTGGAAATGCTGAGGTTGCCAGTTCAAAACCCTGGGCTTACCTGGTCAAGGCACATATGGGAGTTGATGCTTCTGCTCCTCCCCCCTTCTCTCTCTCTCTCTCTCTCTTTCTCCCCTCTCTATAATGCATAAATAAAGTCTTAAAAAAAAAAAAAAAGAAAGCAAATCAATGAACGACTAAAGTGACACAACTATGAGTTGATGTTTCTCATCTCTCTCCCTTCCTGTCTCTCGCCCTCAAAAAAAAAAAAAAAAGAAAGAAAGAAAGAAAGAAAGAAAAGAAAAAGGAAATGTCAGATGGACCATCTGTCTGCTGAGTTCAGCAGTCCCGACTAGCAGTGCTTTTCAACCTTATTCTTTGACTGCAGAGAAGGGTCTTGGGTGTGGCAGGCTGAGCCACCCAGACCCTTACCCTGGCTTGGTCTCCTCAGGGTTCCTTCAAAGAGCTGGTTTACGTGTTCTTCATGATGAAAGATGCTGGCCTCGCTCCAGACCTGTTGTCCTATGCAGCTGCCCTGCAGTGCATGGGGCGGCTGAATCAGGATGCCAGCACTATCCAAAGGTGAGTGGGTGTTGGGGTGGTCTTGCCAGGAACACAGTGACGTGTTGGGCCTGGGAGGTTGGCTTAGCCTGCACTGCGGCCAGGACTCTGTAGGACCTGATTGTGCCTCCTAGTGCTGAGACCACTGATTGTTGGGGGTCATTCTGAGTCGAGGGTTCACCACCTGCCATATGTGCCCCACAGATGTCTGAAGAAGATGGCCCAGGATGGACTGCAGCTGGAGGAGCTCTTTACAAGCTTGCGACTATACAAGGAGGATAAAGCTGCACTCCTAAGGGCGGTGCACAAGGCTGAGCCCACTTTCATACCGCCACAGCCATTCGTACCCTCATCCCAGGTCAATACTTCCCCGCTGCTCAGGGAAATCTATGACAAGGTGAGCCCCAGCTGGCAGCCTGGCACCTCAGGTGGGTTCCTATCATGTGCAGGGTGAGCCATGGGAGCGTCAGGAGCCTAAGCTTCCTTTTATTTCTCCTCACTGAGCTGCCTGCATCCTGGGGACACCTTCCCTTCTTTTCGGAGGTTGAACAACTCAGAGTTGGCAAGTTCCTTGCCCCCAGAGGACCTTGACCCTCAGGGTTGAAGCTGGAAGGTGCCGACAGAAGGAAAAGCCCACCACATGTGCTCCAGGCACCACAGCTGTCACTGTCTCACTTGACACTCAGCAGTAGGCTGAGCACAGGAGTGGTAGAGCTGGGTATAACTGTCCTAGGATGGGTCAGCCTAAAGAAGCAGGGGCAGTGGGTGAAGCAAGCACCGCTTCCCAGGACAGAGGACAGGGCTGAGGAGCAGTCACCCAGATGCCTTGGGTTTTTTGGGTTTTTTTAAAGCATTTTAATTTTATTTATTTATTTATTTATTTATTTATTTATTTATTTTGTGACAGAGTGAGGGACAGACAGGAGGGGAGAGAGATAAGAAGCATCAGTTCTTTTTTTTTTTTTTTAAATTTTATTTATTCATTTTCAGAGAGGAGAGAGAGAGAGGGAGAGAGAGAAACAGAGAGAGAGAAGAGGGGAGAGCTGGAAGCATCAGCTCCCATATGTGCCTTGACCAGGCAAGTCCAGGGTTTCGAACTGGTGACCTCAGCATTTCCAGGTCGACGCTTTATCCACTGCGCCACCACAGGTCAGGCAGCATCAGTTCTTTGTTGCGGCACCTTAGTTGTTCATTGATTGCTTTCTCATATGTGCCTTGACCGCGGGCCTTCAGCAGACTGAGTGACCCTTTGCTCGAGCCAGCAAACTTGGGCTCAAGCTGGAGATCCTTGCTCAAACCAGATGAGCCCGCGCTCAAGCTGGTGACCTCAAGGTCTCGAACCTGGGTCCTCCGCATCCCAGTCCGACGCTCTATCCACTGCGCCACCACCCGGTCAGGCGGGTTTTGTTTTTATTGGGGTATAATCTGCCAGCCATACACTTCACCTTTTAAAGTATAATTCAGTATTTTTTAGTAGGTTTACTTCTAATTCCAGAACATTCAGTCACACCAAAAAGAAATCCCAGCTCCTGGCAACCACTTACCCACCTCTTGTCCCTGTGGATGTGCCTGTTCTGGACATTTCACATAAATGGAATCGTACACTGTGGCCTTTTGTGTCTGGCTTCTCTCACTGGGCATCGTGGTTTCAAGGCTCATCCACTTTATAATGAGTGTCAGCACTTCACTTCTTTTCGTGGCTGAGTAATACAGGGTGGCACAAAAGTAGGTTTACAGTTGTTTATATGGAAAATAATACAATAAATAAAAATACAAGAATAACTAGCGTGCGGAGGACCCGGGTTCGATTCCCGGCCAGGGCACACAGGAGAAGCGCCCATTTGCTTCTCCACCCCTCCGCCGCGCTTTCCTCTCTGTCTCTCTCGTCCCCTCCCACAGCCAAGGCTCCATTGGAGCAAAGATGGCCCGGGCGCTGGGGATGGCTCTGTGGCCTCTGCCCCAGGCGCTAGAGTGGCTCTGGTCGCAACATGGCGACGCCCAGGATGGGCAGAGCATCGCCCCCTGGTGGGCAGAGCGTCGCCCCTAGTGGGCGTGCCGGGTGGATCCCAGTCGGGCGCATGCGGGAGTCTGTCTGACTGTCTCTCCCTGTTTCCAGCTTCAGAAAAATGGAAAAAAAAAAAAAAAACCACAAGAATAAAATCTGTTTTGTGTACCCAAAACTGTAAACCTATTGTTTTTTGGGTGTTTGTTTTTTTTTTGGTTTTTTTTTTTGTGAGAGAAAAGGGGACAGATGAGGCAGACAGACAGGAAGGGAGAGAGATGAGAAGCATCAGCTGACAGTTGTGGCACCTTAGTTGTTCATTGATTGCTTTCTCATATGAGCCTTGACTGGAGGGCTCCAACTTAGCCAGTGACCCCTTATTCAAGCCAGCGACCATGAGGTCATATCTATGATCCCAAACTCAAACCAGCAACTTCAGGGGTTTTTTTTTTTGTTTTTTGTTTTTGTTTTTTGTTTTTTTTGTATTTTTCTGAAGCTGGAAACGGGGAGAGACAGTCAGACAGACTCCCGCATGTGCCCGACCGGGATCCACCCAGCACGCCCACCAGGGGTGGCGCTCTGCCCACCGGGGGCGATGCTCTGCCCCTCCGGGGTGTCGCTCTGCCGCGACCAGAGCCACTCCAGCGCCTGGGGCAGAGGCCAAGGAGCCATCCCCAGCACCTGGGCCATCTTTGCTCCAATGGAGCCTTGGCTGCGGGAGGGGAAGAGAGAGACAGAGAGGAAGGGGGGTGGGTGGAGAAGCAAATGGGCGCTTCTCCTGTGTGCCCTGGCCGGGAATCGAACCCGAGTTCCCCGCACGCCAGGCCGATGCTCTACCGCTGAGCCAACTGGCCACGGCCAACTTCAGGGTTTTGAACCTGGAACTTCAATGTTCTAGGCCACCGCCTGGTCAGGCTGTAAACCTACTTTTGCCCCACCCTGTTCTAGTGTGTAAATGGACACATTGTGCTTATCCACTTAGGTTGCGTCCATTTGTGGACCTATGGAGTTTTTTTCTTGTTAAAATTTTTTTTTTTTTTTTTTTTTTTTTTTTTTTTTTACAGAGACAGAGTCAGAGAGAGGGATAGATAGGGACAAACAGACAGGAATGGAGAGAGATGAAGCATCAATCATCAGTTTTTCGTTGTGACACCTTAGTTGTTCATTGATTACTCTCTCATATGTGCCTTGACTGTGGGCCTTCAGCAGACTGAGTAACCCCTTGCTCGAGCCAGCGACCTTGGGTTAAAGTTAGTGAGCTTTTCTCAAACCAGATGAGCCCTCGCTCAAGCTGGCAACCTTGGGGTCTCAAGTCCGACACTCTAGCCACTGCGCCACCGCCTGGTCAGGCTTCTTTTTAAATTTATTGGTTGGTTTTAGAGAAGGGAAGGGGGAAAGAGAGAGATGGGGGATTCACTTGTTCCACTTAGTTGTGCATTCACTGGTCACTTTCCATATGTGTCCTGACTAGGGATCGAACCCACAACCTTGGTGTTTTAGGATGATCATCTAACCAACTGAGCTAACAGGCTCTGTGGACCTGTTTTTAATTCTCAGTGTGTTGTGTTTTGCTATTTCTAATTTATTTCTTTTGGGGTGGGTCACACATTCATGCAGATCCAAGCTTTAAAAAACGCGGGCTGGCCAGGTTGTTCAGTTGGTTAGAGCGTTGTCCTGATGTGCTCGGGTTGGGGATTTGATCCCCAGTCAGGGCACATATAGGACTCAACCAGTGGATATGTGGATGGAATGTTTCTCTTTTTCCTTCTCTACCTTTCTCGTTCCCTGACTTCCCTTCTTAACCCCTCCCATGCTTCCTCTCTCTAAAATCAATAAATAAAAGTTTAGAAAGACAAAATGGTGTCCAGAAACTTGAACTGCCTTCCTGGGCTCTCAGCACCCAACCCAGTGAGGCTAGGCAAATAGCGCTTTTTGTTTTTAAACCATTGTGACTATTTTACAGACTGCACTAGCCTTTTCCCTGTGATGTACAGGACAGGTAATTTTCAGGTCATTTGGAGAAACGATTTTTTTGAGGGCGGAGTTTCTGGGCAGCTGCTCTCCATCTCAGGTGTGCATGGATGAGTTTTGCCTATGAGGTGTCAAGGGCCTCACAACCTGCCTGTCCCACTGGCAGGACCACCCTGTGTCCTACCCAAGGCAGCACCTGCCACTGAAGACGCTGAAGTGCCTGTTCCAGAAGCAGCTCAGTGTGGAGATGGCCACCACTGTCACTGTGGACTCAGTGGAGAAGGCCCCATCGCTGACCACGGAGGTCCTGAAAGCAGTAAGGGGCCCGTTCGTGCTCAGGTTCTCACTTGATTGAACTGGGCGTCCCCTGGTCTGGGGGTGCTGCCTGCTGTGCTGCAGCCACTTCTCCCGTCCCACGTCTGTCCTCCATCCCTTTCACTGAGCCAAGGTCATCATGTGCCCTCCCACCACTGGAGCAGAATGCTCAGCAGCCACTTGGTTCACCTTGCACCACCTCCTGGTGGATTCTTGCTGGGGGCCTGTGAGCACTGGGCCCGTAGGGCACTGTGGTGACCCTGCCTTTATACCTCTCCCCCCTTAGCGAAAGACCCTGCAGGAGCTACGTGCTAGGTGGGAGGCAGAGCTGTGCGTGGCCCTCCGACAGACCAAGGCCAGCGAGGCCCGTGCTGCCCGCAAGGGTCGCCCCTCACTCTTCCCCTATCTGTGCCTGCTCAGTGAGGAGGAGTTTGCACAGCTGCTGCTGCAGGTGGGCAGTGGGCAGGTGGGAGTGGGGCAGGGCCTGGGGTGTGGAGGGTGGGGAGATGGGTGGGTAGAGTGGGTGGAGGGGAGAGTGTGGGCACCTGTGGGACAAGGGACTCATAGCACCGCCCCCAGACCTTGCAGGCACTGTCCTCACAGGGAGAGTCGCTCCTCTCCCTCGCACAACAGCTGGGCCTGCGCATCTTCAACCGGCATGTGGTGCAGAGGAAGCTGCTCAGTGATGAGGTGCAGGCACTACAGCAGCGCTATTTCAAGTACCTGCGCCTGCTGGCCTCTGACACACAGGTGAGGTCTCGAGGGGGCAGAATGAATCGCTGCTACCAGGCCTGGGGGGCCTCCTCAGGGCTAGGGAGTCTAGCTGGGTTTCAGGTGGGTAACCCAGGCCCCCAGAGGATGTCACATCCCTACTGTGCTCCCATCCTGAGGCTGTCGGAATTATGCCCAAGCCCTGCCCCTTCCAGTGCCCCCCAGCCTGTTTCCTCATTTATAACTTTCCACTTGTTGGGCAGCTGGGAGTGTACAGATCTGTGCCCAGACCCCCAGATCCCTGACCCATTATGCTGCCCTCAGGAGGCGGTAGACTGCCTGCCACGGCAGTATTGGGAGGCACTGGGGGCACCTGAGGCCCCCCACGAGCAGCCCTGGCCCTTCCCTGTTTTGGTGCAACTGGGCAAACAACTGGCTGAGGTGCTAGTGCAGACAGTGAAGATGCCTGACCACCTGGCCCAGCGCCAGGGCACCTGCAGGCTCATCCCCGTGCTCTACCATGTGTACTCCTTCCGGAGCTTCCGTCAGGTGAGCCACTGTGAAACTGGCTTCTAGGCCTAGAGATCCTTCTGCCTCCAGTAGGGCTCTGAGATGGGGCTAGGGGCTCAGGGTGGTGTGGGAATGAGGCCACTATGGGGTACTGTTGAAATCCTGCTGGGGTCATGGCCTGGTCTCCGGATAAGGGCGCTTGGTGGGACCTTGGGGCACTCTGTCTGCTTCTTGCCTTTGGGGCAGTCAACTTCTTCATGGTGCCTGCCCATCCCACCCCCAGATTGGGATCCTGAAGCCACACCCAGCCTTCATGCAGCTGTTGGAAACTGCAGCCTTGCGCACAATGACCTTTGAGGCCGCTGAAGTGCCCATGCTGTGCCCACCACTGCCGTGGACTTCCCCACACTCGGGTGCCTTTCTGCTGAGCCCCACCAAGCTGATGCGTTCCATGGAGGGTACCATGCAGCACCAGCGCCTCCTGGAAGGCTGCCCACCTACTGAGCTGCATGGTGCCCTGGATGCCCTCACTCAGCTGGGCAACTGTGCCTGGCGTGTCAATGGGCGTGTGCTGGACCTGGTGCTGACCCTCTTCACCAACAAGGGCTGCCCCCGCCTGGGTGTGCCAGCCCCTGCCTCCGAGGCACCACGTCCACCTGAGTGCCGCCTACCAGCCGATGCCTCACCAGAGCGCAAAACTGAGCTGCGGCGGGAGCTGGCCCGCTGCCTAAAGATGGCACGGGAGATGCACAGTCTGTGGACTGATGCGCTGTACCGCCTCTCGTTGGCCCAGCACCTGCGGCACAGTGTCTTCTGGCTGCCTCACAACATGGACTTCCGAGGGCGCACCTACCCCTGCCCACCCCACTTCAACCACCTGGGTAGTGACCTGGCACGTGCCCTGCTGGAGTTTGCCCAGGGCCGACCACTTGGCCCCCATGGCCTTGACTGGCTCAAGATCCATTTGGTCAACCTCACCGGGCTCAAGAAGCGTGAGACACTGCAGGCACGCCTGGCCTTTGCTGATGAGATGATGGAGGACATCCTGGACTCAGCCGACCAGCCCATGATGGTAGGGTGGCCAGGGCCCTTCTCCCTCTGTCTCTCTCTGGCCTGTCTTCCACTCTGGCTCCAGCCGCCTCAGTACTCACCTCCAGGCCAAAATCAATAACCCTAGGTCCCTAAATCCCCCCTTAAGACAAAATTTTTTTTTCTGGCCCTTCCCTTTGCCTCAGGCCACCAGCAGCTCTACCACCTCCCACTCCAGAGTAGCCCTCTTTCCATCTCTGCCCTGTGGCTGCTGACTCAAGGCTGGGTCCAGTTCCTTCCCTGGTCCATTGCTCCAGTCCTCACCCTGCTGTCCCAGGGACTCTGTCCTAGCCTCCCTGTATCCTCACATCACCTGGGCCAGCCCAGCTCCCATCCATGCCCAGAAGCCCTGTCCCACTGATACAAACCCAGCCTCACCCAGCACATTGTCCTCCTGCAGGGCCGGAAGTGGTGGATGGAGGCAGATGAGCCCTGGCAAGCCCTGGCCTGTTGCATGGAGATTGCTCGGGCTGTGCGTGCCCCCAACCCTGCTGCCCATATCTCCCATTTCCCTGTTCACCAGGTGAGCTGGTGGGGACCCTGGTATGGAGTGGGGCTATCTGAAGTTGTCTTGAGTCTGAGGTTCCACAGGACACTGTGGTCCCTATGTGGGGGCCAGCCCCAGTGGGTCCAGCTGGCTTTGACTATGGCATATTCCCTGCCTTAAGTGCCTTCATTCTCTCTTTGTGGTGGGATAACAACACCTGCTCCTAAGCATTGAGGTCCAGCCAGCTGGTGATATGAACAGAGTGCTGAGAAAGCAGAGCTGTGGTTCATTGCTGGGGATGCCCGTGCCATCCCAGCCCAGATGCCTCACCATTTCCTCCTTGGCTCAGGATGGCTCCTGTAACGGGCTGCAACACTATGCTGCTTTGGGCCGGGACAGTGCAGGGGCCGTCTCCGTCAACCTGGTGCCCTCAGACCTGCCGCAGGACGTATACAGCAGTGTAGCTGCACAGGTGGCCACCACAGCCCTCCAACCTGTTCTCATCCCCGAAGCCCCCTGGGGTCTCTGTCCTGTGACTGCTTATGTGTTGCTGACCCTATGGCCATGGCCTTGCTTATTATATATGATGTGACTGGGCAGTCAGGGCAGGCTTTCCAGGGGAGGTGCCAGAGTGGAAATTGTGAAGTCAGTGGAGAAGGGGCCTCATTGAGATGCTATTGGGTAGGGTGGGGGCGGCCAGAGAGGGAGGCAGGCAGAGAGTCTATGGGCCTGCCTGCTGACCGCCAACTTCTGCCTAGGTGGAGGTGTTCCGCAGGCAAGATGCTGAGCGGGGTGTGCAGGTGGCCCAGGTTTTGGAGGGCTTCATCAGCCGCAAGGTGGTCAAGCAGACAGTGATGACTGTGGTGTATGGGGTCACCCGCTATGGTGGCCGCCTACAGATCGAGAAGCGCCTCCGGGAGCTCAGTGACTTCCCCCAGGTGTGTAGTTTCACCCCAAATCCAGCCTGCAGCTTCCCCTGAACACCTAGCTGCTGGGCAATAAATAGCTCAGGGAGGGGCTTGTTTCCTACCACTGGGGGGTAGAGAGGGGGGTAAGGGAGAGACCTATAGGAGTGAGCCATCTTCTTAGTACCCTGGGCCTTTGTTTCTCCACCCGAAAAATGGGAGTGTATATTTCAGGAATCAGGACAGCCCTGTGAGGTCACCTGGCCCTGGACTGTGGGGGGCTAGCATGGAAGCTATCCGTCCCCTCCAAGCTCGCTCCCACCATTTCTTTACCTCACCTACCCCCAGGAGTTCGTGTGGCAGGCCTCTCACTACCTTGTGCGCCAGGTGTTCAACAGTCTTCAGGAGATGTTCTCGGGCACCCGGGCCATCCAGGTGTGTCCTCCTCCTCCCTTCCCCAGCATGGCTTCCCAGACTGGGCTCCACTCTGAATGTGCCCCCATCCCTGCAGCACTGGCTGGCCGAGAGCGCCCGGCTCATTGCTCACACTGGCTTCGCTGTGGAGTGGGTCACACCCTTGGGCATCCCAGTCATCCAGCCCTACCACCAGGACTCCAAGGTGTTGGTATGTGTTGCCCCCACATCCCCGCCATCCCCACCCCAGTGCTAGGGCAGGCCTCATGTTCCTTACCCCTCCCACTCTATCCCTACAGATCAGCGGAGGGATCCAGAGCCTTACCTTCAGCAACAGTGGGGACACTAGCCAGTGAGTGTGGGAGGGTGGGGGGGTACAGCTGGACTAAGGGGAAGCTGGGTGAGGACTGAGGGGTTTGCTGGGCCAGGGGGTGCCACCTAGGTTAGGCCAGGGTAGAAGTACTGAGTCCTCTACCTCAGCACACCCTACCTCCTCACCCACACAGGAAGCCCAACACACTGAAGCAGAAGAATGGCTTCCCACCCAACTTCATCCACTCTTTGGACTCCTCGCACATGATGCTTACAGCCCTGCACTGCTACAGGTTGGCCCAGCATCTGCAAGGCACACATTCATTAACCACATGCTGTAGGCAGGCCTGGTGCCAGGGACGCTCATAGTGCAGGAGATAGATTGTGAGGCCAAGTCCTGCAGATAGAGGTTGGAGCAGAGACCTACAGCAGGCAGAGAACCCAGCCATGTGAATCTGTTGAACCTGGTGCCCAGAAGATCACTGTGCAAGCAAGTGTAAAGGTGTGAGTGATGGGGAAGTACTGGGTCATGGAGGGAAAGGATGGTTCCTCTGAGTGTAAAGCTGGTTGCTCTGGAGGTCCTTGTGACCCCATCCATCCAGGTGAGTGCAGGCACACGCTATATGGCCAGTTCTGGGGGGCTTAGATGTTGTCCTGATGCATTGGCCTTGTGGCAACTGGCAGAATCCTCTGGTTTTCTGTGCTGAACCTCTCAGGCGGTGAGCCTGGGGTGATGGGGCAGGTATGTGGACAGTTCTGTTAGAAATGATCATTCACACGAGGAAGGGTTCGCTGGACAGAGCCAGGGATAGGGACGAAGTCTGTGCTCCGATCTGCCCTCTGTGCATGGCACAGGTAACCCTGTGATGCCCTGTGGTTGGTGGAGGGTAGGGAGGACATCCTCTGGCCCCTACAGGGAGCTGAAAATCAACCTGGTAGCAATAGGAGCAGAGTGGAGAGGACACAGAACAGTCTCATTCTAAGATGGGAACTTGTGCATATGCTGAGAGTACAGTTGCTGAGCTTACAGGGATGGGGGGAGCATGAGGAGAGAGAAGGGTGTACATTGCTGAAAACAGCCCCCAGCCTAGTGGTTGAGATCTGGGCCCTAAGTGAAACCAACAGGCCTGGCCCCTCCTCATGGGAGCCCTTCCCCTACTACAGGAAGGGCCTGACCTTTGTCTCTGTGCACGACTGCTTCTGGACCCATGCAGCTGATGTCGCCATCATGAATCAGGTGCCTGCCATGTCCTCCCCTCCAAGGGTGGATACCCATGCTCTCTATGTGGGACTTGCACCTCCAGCCTCAGTCTAATCTTTGGTCCCAACACCCATCAGGTGTTGGGGCAGGTGTTGTTAATCCTACCCCTCAGGCCCTTACTCCCAGCTACTGATGTCCCATCCCCAGGTGTGCCGTGAGCAGTTTGTCCGCCTGCACAGCCAGCCCATCCTGCACGACCTGTCTAGGTTTCTGGTGGAGCGGTTCTGCTCTGGCTCCAGGTGAGGCACCCCACCCTCAGTGTAATTTCTACTACCTCCTCCCCATCCTCCCTGGGCCTCACTCCCCACCCTGTCCTCCACTTCAGGTCCACGGATGTCACCAAGTTGCTGGACATGCTATTGTCGGTACCCAAGACAGGTAGGGCCATGGGCAGAGGAGGGGTGTCCTAATTACCAGCTGGGGGCTGGGCCTTCCCAGGGCCCTGCCTATCCCAGGACTGGGGTTCATAGTCTTGCTGCTCTGCTCCACAGGGACCTTCAACCTGGAACAGGTAAAGCACTCAACCTACTTCTTCAGCTGAGCAGACCACTGGGCCGTCCCATGGGCCCTCTGTACCATAATGTAAATAAAACTCTGTTGCTACCCAGGGGAGCATTGCCTTCTGCGGGGAGAGGGTGTGTACACCACCCTGCCATCATGGGTCTCTCATCAAGCAGATGCTGGCAGGCTGGGCGCCAATGCTGTCGTTTATTGCGCGGAATGGGGGTGTGGAGGTTAGTGGGGTGTGGTGGGGGAGCATTGCTGCCTCGGCTCGTCAGTACATTCATCATGAAGGGGGGAATCCCCAGCCTCACCCCCACTCCCAGGCACAGCCAGGACTGCTGGCCCCTGGGTGCTGGAGGGTGCTGTGTGTGCCTGCTCCAGGGAGGTCACCTGAGAGCACACACAGACAGAGGTGGGGCCAGTTATTGCGTGAGTGTGATGGGAGCAGCGGGGAAGCCGGCAGGCCAAGTATTGCACTTAAACAGAATCCTCATCTGACGGCGGGCCACCTATGAAGGTGGGGGTGGGTGGAAGTCCACGGCCATCTCTTCTCAGCCATGGGGTTGCTCCCTTCCTGTTTCACAGTTGGGGGAACTGAGGCACCATGGTGAAGGGAGCCCCCTCGCATGCTCGCGAGGCCACCACTAGGGGCGGGGGCAATGTGAGTGGGCGCAGGGTGATGAGGGGGGACGGCAGGGGCCCGTCCGTCCAACTACAACTACCTACGACTCCTCTATGGCTTCTGGGGTGGGCGGCCGGGGCAGCGCGCAATGGCATGGCTTTGGTTTGGATGAAGGCCCCGCCCCTGGCCCACCTAGGCCCTCGGGGCGGTGCAGCGAGGGTCACAAGTTGGACGAGAGGCGCGAGCGCGCCGAGTCCAGCGGGTCGAGGCCTCCTGTGGCGCTGGGCAAGGCTGAGTCCCTGCGGTCCGGGCTGGGCCCGGCAGCCCGGGTGGCTGGCATGGGCCCCAGGCGTGGCGTGGAGCTGCTGGCTGGACGCGCAGAGGCTGTGGGGCCAGGGCCGGGAGCGCCATGGGGCAGAGAGGGCTGTGAGGCGGATAGAGGGCGTGAGGCTCGGCTCAGGCGGCGCGCTGGAAGTGCGGGCCCAGCGCGGGGCGCAGCTGGGGAGCAGGGCGCACCGCCATAGGGTGAAGTCCGTGGTGCCCGGGGACTGGCGGGTGCGCCCGGGGGACTGGCAGCGGGCATATGCCCCGGTGAGGCAGTGGCAGCGGGCATGGGCCCTGGGGGCAGGCGGCGCACAAGGCGCGGCGAGCCTAGTGCCAGTGGCCCTACGAGCGGGCGCGCCACCTGTGGGCAGAAGCTCATGGCCACAGCCTGCTGTAGTGTGGCAATGGCTGAGGTGACCTGTGGCGGTGGTGGCGGCGGGAAGAGGCCCACACGCTGGCCCAGCTCAGCCTGCTGCACCATCTCACGGTCATACTTGACGATCTCCTGGATGATAGCGTTCTCCTGGTTGTTGAACACGCCTGAGTTGAGGTCGTGTTGTACCTTGTGCAGCAGGATTGAGTTCTTCTTGCCTGGGGATGGGGGAGGTGTCAGTGCACAGGGGAGCATCTCCTGCATAGTGAGCAAGTATCCAATAGGCATACCACTGCATGCACTGAGTATTGGGCACAAATAAATAGAGCCAATAGGCACAGAACACCTGCATAAAGCAAGCAGGCAAGGCACCTACTCTCTAGCCTGTATGTAAAGCACACCTCTTACATATTGCAGGCATTGGGACCTACACTACACTGCTCACAGAAATTAGGGGATATTTTATAGCTTCATTCATTTTGAAATATCCCCTAATTTTTCTGAGCAGTGTATTTATCCTGTGTATATGTATATGCGTGTGTGTACTCACTGCCTCCTATACATAGAGGGTAGGTGTCTAGTGTCTACTGTGTATGGGAAGCAAAAATTGAGAACCTCTGTCCTGACCAGGCAGTGGTCCACTGATAGAGTGTCGCCCTGGGATGCTAAGGACCCAGGTTCAAAACCCCAAGGTCACCAGCTTGAGTGTGGACTCGTTCAGTTTGTGTGAGGGCTCACCAGCTTGAACACGGTCACTGGCTTCAGTGTGGGATCACAGACATGACCCCATGGTTGCTGTCTTGAAGCCCAAGGTCACTAGCTCGAGTCCAAGGTCACTGGCTTGAGCAAGGGATGACTAGCTCAGCTGGAGCCCCCTGGTCAAGGCACGTATGAGAAAGCAATCAATGAACAACTGAGGGCCGCAACTATGAGTTGATGCTTCTCATCTCTTTCCCTTTCTGTCTGTGTCTTTCTCTCTTAAAAATAAAAAAAGAGAACCTTTGTATATATGGCAAGTATACATGATCTATATACAACAAGCAGAAATCAAACATCTGTTGAGTGTAGCAAGGACAGAGAATCTGTTGTATACATAAAGCAGGTATGAGATACCTATGTATACTGCCAGCAAACATGGAGCATTTCCTTTGTATAGCAATCATATATTGAGCCCCTGCAGTAAGCAACACACCCAGAATACTCGCCTATTCAAGCCAGAGTGCCAAGTGCTTAGCGTGTGTTGAGTGCCTGCTGTATATAGCAAATATGTCTTAGCACCTGTAATTCACAAATATGTTGAATACCTACCGTATAGAGCAAACTTTTGTGCCTTTTGTATATAAACTTTTGTATTGACTTTCTCAATACGTAAGAGGAAGTTCTTCATCTAACCCCACCCCCACCCCCAACCCACCCAGTCCTGCTTCTCCAGCCATTGCTCTTTATTTCTACAAATAGAAGCAAGGGCCACCATCTATCTCCCTGCCTCCTTAGTATAGTTATCAGCAGATCCTGAGGGAACCTCCCTACTATTCCTGAGGTTCCCTCCACCTCTCCCTGCACTCAAGGCTACCATGTCCTACACAGGCCAGACCATCTTCTTCTTGTATACCCTTGTAGAATACAAATCTGACTAGGTCTTCCTCTGCTTAAACACGTCTGTGGTTCCCTGTTTCTCGTGATTTTATTTTATTTTATTATTCAGTGAGAGGAGGGGAGGCAGAGACAGACTCCCGCATGCACCCCGACCTGGATCTACCCGGCAAGCCCACAAGGGGCCAATGTTCTGCCCATCTGGGGTGTTGCTCTGTTGCTCAGCAACCAAGCTCTTCTTGGCGCCTGAGGCGGAGAGGCCATGGAGCCATCCTCAGCGCCTGGGGCCAACTCACCCCAATGGAGCCATGGCTAGAGGGGGGGGAAGAGAGAGAGAAGCAAAAAAGGAAGGGGTGGACAAGCAGATGGGTGCTTCTCCTGTGTGCCCTGACCAGGAATCAAACCTGGGACATCCACATGCCAGGCCAATGCTCTACCACTGAGCTTACTGGACAGGATCCCTGTTGCTCCTGATTTACAGTCCAAATGCCTCCTTCACAGCCCACTAGGCCCTGTGTGCCTGGATTCTTGCCCACCTCCCCAGCCTTCCTCCTCTCCACTTCCCTGGCTGTATAGACTCCAGACCTCTTTCTCACCACATGGCCTTTGCACATGCCACATCCATGTGCAAAAAAAAACATTTCTCATCCTGGCAATGCCTACTAAACCTGGTCACCACTTAACATCACCAGGAAGCCCCACTTCTCCCACATGCCTTCTCTGACATAAGCTTCCTGAGGGTGGTGCCCAAGACATCCTCATGGCTTACCAAGCTAAACCTCCTGGCACATGGTAGGTGCTCAACAGGTATTTGCTAAATGAGCAGAGTTCTGCACAACTGGAAACACCCTACACTTTTTCTTCCTTGGAAAACCAGGGCTATGTTTGGCCAGGGGGAAAGTCCAGTCAGAGAATCTTGTTTCCTGTGGATCTGCTAGGCCATGCCACCTCCCATCTCAGTATGATTTCCCCCATGACCACAGAGGGCTCATAGCCAGTTCCACTCACCAATGCGGTCTAGGCGGTCAATAGCAACGGTCTCAAAAGCCCGCCGCATCATGGGGTACTCCTCCAGCACCTCGTTGAAGTTGTCCACACTCAGCGAGTAGAGGCGGCAGTAGGTGTCAGCCCGCACACTTGCTGTGCGCCGGCCCCGTGTTAGCAGACAGATCTCTATGTGTGGTCAAGGGAGGCACCTCAGCAGCTAGGAAACACCCAGCTGCCCCCTATTCATCCCTGGGCTGCTCCCAGCTGCCAAGAGCGCAGTCTAGCCCACACCTCGGCTAGTGTGGTCCATCTAGCCAGAGGTACTTCTTACCAGCACCCTTGTGGCCTTCCCACCTTCCCCTCCATTCCCAGGAAGGGTCCAGCTTTGTTGCCTGCTCCCTGGTCCCCGTAGACACTAACCCCCGAAATAGGAGCCATCAGAAAGCTTCATCTCCTTGTTGCCCTTGGTGAGCACACTGACCACGCCGTGCTGTATGAAGTACATCTTCTTGCCAATGGTGCCCTCACGGATGATGTAGTCACCTGGCTGGAAGACCTCAAACTTGAGTTTGGTCAACATGGCCGTGACAAAGTTGGGGTCGGCATTGGCAAACAGTGGCATTGAGGCCACCAGCTTCCGGCAGTTGAAGTTTACAATCTCCTGTAGGGGCAGGAGGCAGGGTGACATCAGGGCAAATGGAAATGAAAGGAAACCTGGGGTAGCAATACTTCTATCAGCCAAATAGACTTTAAAACAAAAAAAGTAAAAATGACAAAAAAGGACATTTCATAATTACAAAGGGGTCCATCCAAGAAGAGGCTATAGCAATCATAAATATCTACACACCCACCGTAGGAGCACCTAAATACAAAAAGCAAATATTAAAAGACAAAGGGAGAAATTTGCAGTAATACAATAATAGTAAGGAATTTTAATACCCCATTCAAGTCAATCCAGACAGATGATTAATAATAAGGAAATAATGGATTTAATGTCATAGAAGAGAGCGACTTAATAAGTATTTATACATCATCTCATCCAAAAACAACAGAACACAAAGTTTTTAAGTGCACATGGAACATTCTCCAGGACAGATAATATGTTAGGCCACAAAAGAAGCCTCAATAAATTCAAGAAGACTAATCGTATCAAGCATCTTTTCCAGCCACAATGGCATGAAACTAGAAATCAATTAGAAAATTGGAAGAAACACAAATATGTGTAGACTAAACAATATGCTACTAAAAGCCAATGAGATTAGATGAAATTAAGCAAGAAATTAAAAACTAGCCTTTCCAAATGAAAATTAAAATACAACTTTACAAAATTTATAGAATGCAGCAAAAGCAGTTTTAAGAGGGAGGTACATAGCCACACAGGCTGACCTCAATAAATGAAAAGTCCCAATTAATTTAAATCTATACCTAAAGTAAATAGAAGAAGAAAAAATCCAAAGGAAGTAGAAGGAAGGGAATAGGTAATATCAAAGCAGAAATAAATAAAATAAAATTTTTTAAAAAAATGGAAACTATCAGTTTAAGAGCTAATCCTTTAAAAAGATAAATAAAAATTATCAAAAGAAAAAAAGAATTATAATCCAATGTCCTTGATGAACTTAGATGTAAAAATTCTCAACAAAATATTAGCAAACCAAATTCAACAGTAAAAAGAATCATATACCACAAGCAAGTGGAATTTATCCCAGATATGCAAGCATGGTTCAATATCTGTAAATCAATGAAATACATTAACAAAATGAAGGATAAAAATGGTATAATCATCTCAGTATATACAAAGAAAGCACTTGGCAAGATACAACATCCTTTTATGATTAAAACACTCAATATGATGGGTGTGAAGGAAAGTACCTCAACATTCTAAAGGACATATATGACTCCATATACTCTAAAACAGAAAGCTTTTTCTTTAAGATTAGGAACAAGGCAAGGATGCCCACTCACCACTGTTATTCAACATAGTGCTGTTAGTCCTAGCCAGAGCTATCAAACAAAAGAAAGAAATAAAAGGCCTCCAAATTGGGAATGAAGTAAAACTGTCACTATTTGCAGATGACATGATTCTATAGAGAATCCAGACTTTAAAAAACTATTAGAGCTTGACCAGGCTGTGGTGCAGTGGATAGAGCGTCAGACTGGGATGCAAAGGATCCAGCTTCGAGACCCTGAGGTTGCCAGCTTAAGCGTGGGCTCATCTGGTTTGAGCAAAGCTCACCAACTTGGACCCAAGGTCGCTGGCTCGAGCAAGGGGTTACTCAGTCTGCTGTGCCCCCCCCCCCCCATCAAGGCACATATGAGAAAGCAATCAATGAACTGCTAAGGTGTTGCAACGAAAAACTGATCATTAATGCTTCTCATCTCTCTCCATTCCTGTCTGTCTGTCCCTATCTATCCCTCTCTCTGTCTCTGTAAAAAAAAATAAAGGCTTAGAAAATAAAGTTTCAGGCCCTGGCCAGTTGGCTCACTGGTAGAGCATTGGCCCAGCATGTTGATGTCTCAGGTTCAATTCCCAGTCAGGGCACACAGGAGAAGTGCACATCTGCTTGTTCACTCCTCCCCCTCTTGCTTTTCTCTCTCTCTCTCTCTCTCTCTCTCTCTCTCTCTCTCTCTCTCTCTCTCTTCCCCTCCTGCAGCCATGGCTTGATTGGAGCAAATGGCCCAGGGCGCTGAGGATGGCTCCATGGCCTCTGCCTCAAGTGCTAAGAAGAGCTCAGTTGCTGAGCAATGGAGCAACGCCCCAGATGAACAGATATGAGCAAGCCACCCCCTAGTGGGTTTGCTGGGTGGATTCCAATCAGGGCACATGTGGGAGTCTGTCTCTGCCTCCCCTCCTCTCATTAAGTTAAAGAAAAAAAAGAACGTTCAGAATGCTACATGCAAAAGAGCGAATTAGACTGCAATTTGACACTTTATACAAAAATTAACTCAAACAATGGATTAAAGTCTTGAATACAGTCTGACCAGGAGGTGGCGCAGTGGATAGAGCGTCGGACTGGGATGCAGAGGACCCAGGTTTGAGACCCTGAGGTCGCCAGCTTGAGCACAGGCTCATCTGGTTTGAGCAAAGCTCACCAGCTTGAGCCCAAGGTTGCTGGCTTGAGCAAAGGGTTACTCGGTCTGCTGTAGTCCCACGGTCAAGGCACATATGAGAAAGCAATCAATGATCAACTAAGGTGTCGCAATGCGCAATGAAAAACTAATGATTGATGCTTCTCATCTCTCTCCATTCCTGTCTGTCTGTCCCTATCTATCCCTCTCTCTGACTCTCTCTCTGTGTCTCTGTAAAAAACAAAATAAAAAGATTCTCAACTTCACTAATCAAACCCACAATGATATACCACCTCACACCTGTCAGAATGACTGCTAGCAATAGACATGAAATAAGCTTGACCAGGTGGTGACACAGTGGATAGAGCGCCGGACTGGGATGCTGAAGACCCAGGTTCAAGACCCTGAGGTCGCCAGCTTGAGTGCGGGCTCATCTGGTTTGAGCAAAAGCTCACCAGCTTGGACCCAAGGTCACTGGCTTGAGCTGCTGAGGGTCTGCTGAGGGCCCCCGGTCAAGACACATATGAGAAAGCATCAATGAACAACTAAGGTGTCGCAATGCGCAATGAAAAACTATTGATTGATGCTTCTCATTTCTCTGTTCTTGTCTGTCTGTCCCTGTCTATCCCTTTCTCTGACTCTGTCTCTGTAAAAAAAAAAAAAAAAAGTCATGAAATAACAAGTGTTGGAAAAATTGTGGAGAAAAAGGAAGCCTCATCCACTGCTGGTGAGAATGTAAACTGGTACAACCACTGTGGAAAACAGTGTGGAGGTTCCTCAAAAAATTAAGAATAGAGCTACCATATGACCCAGCAATCCTTTTGGGTATCTACTTGAAAACAGTTGTAAGAATATATGTACCCCATGTTCACTGCACCATTATTCATGGGCATGGAAACAACCCAAGTGTCCTTCAATGGGTGATTGGATAAAGATGTAGGACGGAATACTAAGCCATAAAAAGGATGAAATATTGTCATTTGCAGCAACATGGATGGGTCTTGAGAGTATTGTGCTAAGTGAGCTATATCAGATGGAAAAAGGACAAGAACCATATGATTTTACTCATGTGGGATATAAAACAAAAAGCAACAACAAATGAATATAACAAAGTAGTTGTTACAAACACAGAATGGTTGTTACCAGAGGGGAAGGTGGGGCAGGGAAGGACAAAGAGTTGGAAAAGAGGGGTAAAATATATGTTGATAGAGGGAGACTAGTGCTCAGTGATGAACACACAATAGAGTATACAGGCACATATTATAAAGTTGTACACCTATAATTTATATATAAAATGTTGTAAACCAATGTTACCCCAATACATTTATTTATTATTTATTTATTTACTTATGTGACAAAGTCAGAGAGAGGGACATATAGGGACAGGAAGGAAGAGAGATGAAAAGCATCCATTCTTTGTTGCAGCACCATAGTTGTTCATCAGTTGCTTTCTCATATGTGTCTTGACCGGGGGTGGGGGGAGTGGGGGGGCTACAGCAGACCAAGTGACCCTTTGCTCAAGTGAGCAACCTTGGACTCAAGCTGGTGAGCCTTGCTCATACCAGATCAGCCTGTGCTCAAGCTGGCAACCTCGGGGTCTCAAACCTGGGTCCTCCGTGTCCCAGTCCAACACTCTATCTACTGTGCCACCGCCTGGTCAGACCCCAATACATTTAATTTTTTAAAAACCAGCATGGTGGCCCTGGCTGGTTGGCTCAGTGGTAGAGCGTCAGCCTGGTGTGCAGAAGTCCCGGGTTCGATTCCCGGCCAGGGCACACAGGAGAAGCGCCCATCTGCTTCTCCACCCCTCCCCCTCTCCTTCCTCTCTGTCTCTCTCTTCCCCTCCTGCAGCCAAGGCTCCATTGGAGCAAAGATGGCCCGGGCGCTGGGGATGGCTCTGTGGCCTCTGTCTCAGGCGCTAGAGTGGCTCTGGTCGCAGCATAGCGACGCCCAGGGTGGGAGAGCATCGCCCCCTGGCGGGCGTGCCGGGTGGATCCTGGTCGGGCGCATGCGGGAGTCTGACTGTCTCTCCCCGTTTCCAGCTTCAGAAAAATACAAAAAAACAAAACCAAAACCAAAAAAAACCCAAAAAACCCCCAGCATGGTACTGGCATAGAAACAGATTCATAGATCAATGAAACAGAATAGAGAGCCCAGAAATAAATCCTTGCTTATGTGTTTAATTAATCCAGGATGAAGAAGAAAAGAATATACAATGGGATAAAGACAGGCTCTTTAACAGGTGGTGTTGGGAAAACTAGGCAGATACATGTAAAAAAAATGAAATTGGCTTACTTCCTTACACCATATGCAAAATCTCAAAATGGACTAAAGATTTAATGTAACACCTGAAACCATAAAATTCCTAGAGGAATACAGGTAGTAATTTCTTTGACATCAGCCTGAGCTATATCTTTTTGGGTATGTCATCTTAGGCAAGTAAAACTAAAGAAAAACAAATGGGACTACATCAAAGTAGAGTGTTTGCACAGTGAAGGAAACCACCCACAAAATGAAAAGACAATCTATTGAAGGTAAAAGGATATTCACAAATGATACATCCACGAAGGTACTGATATCCCAAATATATAAGGGAAAATAAACAAACAAATAAAAACCAGAAGAAACAAAACAAATATATAAGGAACTCGTGCAGCCTAACACCAAAAAAGAAACCAATCCAGCTAAAAATGGGCAGAGGGACCTGAATAGACACTTCTCAAAGAGGCCCTGCAGATGGCCAACAGACCTAGGAAAAGGAGCTCATTATCATCAGAGAAATGCAAATTAAAGCCACAAAGAGATATCACCTCACACCCGTCAGAATGATTATTATCAAAAACATACCAAAAAATAACTGTTGGTGAGGATGTGGAGAAAAGAGAACCCTTGTGCACTGTTGGTGGGAATGCAGACTGGTGCAGCCACTGTGGAAAATGTTATTGAGGTTCCTCAAATAATTAAAAATGGAATGGCCATATGACCCAATAATCCCACTTCTGGGCATTTATTTAAAGAAAACAAACACCAATTTGAAAAGACATGTGCACCTCTGTGTCCATTGCAGCATTATTTACAATAGCCAGGATATGGAAACAACCTAGGCATTCATTCATAGATGAATGGATAAACTGGCACATATATACAATGAAATATTACTCAGTAATAAAAAAAGAATGAAGTCTGCCTGACCAGTGGTGGCACAGTGAATACAGCGTCAATCTGTGACACTGTCCCAGGTTCAAAACCCCACAGTCACTGGCTTGACTGTGAAGCATGGCTTCACTCATCTAGCTTGAGTGAAGGTTCACTAGCTTGAGTATGGGATCAACGATATGATCCCATGGTTGCTGGCTTGAAGTCCAAGGTCACAGGCTTAGGCAAAGGGTCACTGACTCGGTTGGAGCCACCCCCCAATCAAGGCACGTGCAAGAAGCAATCAAACAACTAAAGTGCTGCAACTACAGTTGATGCTTCTCCTCTCTTCCTTCCTGTCTGTCTGTCTGTCTCTCGCTTAAAAAAAATCAACCAATAAATGCATGAGTGGAAGAACAAATTGATGTTTCTCTCTCCTTCTCCCTTCTCTCTTTCAAATCAATAATTTAAAAAAATATATTTAAAAAGAATAAAATCCTGCCTTTTGCAACAACATGGGTGGATATGTATGTGCATGGTTATGATATGGGCACTATGCTAAGTGAAATGAGTCAGATAGGGAAAGACAATCAAACAACTAATTGCCTGACTTATATGTGGAATCTAAAATAAACCCAAAAAACAAATGAATAAATAAAACAAAACAGAAACCTAAATATTGAGAACAAGCTGATGTTTGCCCAAGGAGAGGGGATGGGGAATGGGAAAAAAATAAATGAAACTACGCAAGCATTAAAAAAAACAAACCATGGGTGAATTCTACTATAACCTGGGTATGTACAGCAACGAGGTACTGGGGCCTACTATATACAGAAAGCATACACAGAGCTCCTGCTGTAACAGCATAAAAATCCCCCAAGTTAAAAAAAGAAAGAAAAAACGAAGCAAAGTTAAAAGACCAATGACCATCAGTATAGAAATTTGTATGACAAAGTGTAAGTGCTCCATATATAAAGACTTCTTACCAAAAACCCCCAAAGACTGAAAGCTCTGTAGAAAAACTACCAAAAGTTTTGGACAGTCCACAGAAAGAGAAACACAAAACAGCCCTTGAGCACACAAGAAGGTATTGACCCTGCTCCTGGCTTGCTTGTAAATGCATCTGGCAGTGTGTTTAGGAATATACCCCAGCTAGGAATAGGTGTCCCTCACGGAGTCACTGGGCATGCTGTCGTTGGGCATGTCCCACTTGGTGCCGGGGGTCCCTCCCTGCATAGGCACAAGAGGGTATCTGGCACTGCACCCATGGGTCCCAGGACAAGGGGAGGAGGGCTGGCATGGGGCGTGGATTTTGGCATGCCCTCTTTTTTTGTATTTTGAAAAGAAAACAGAAGGATATGGCAGTAGAGAAGTAGGTAGAGGGACATGATAGAAGCCAGAAAATTTCTGGATATATGTCTTTTAAATTTGACTTTTGGAACTGTGTAAACATTTAAATGGTTAGTTATCAAATACAGGTTGCCAGGGGCTGGGTATGGGAGAGATGAGATATGATGGCTCACAGGCACGGTGGGATTAGACAGTGATGATGGTTGCACAGCTCTGAATATACTAAAAACCACGGAACTTTATGATTTTATAGTGTATGGGGTGTACTCTATTAACGGATGGATGAATAAAAGTGATTATCAAATACAGTTAACTGTTTTCTATAAAGTTAACCACAGCACTTAGGAGTTCCCTAGGACCCTGTTCCCTAGGAAGCAAAATGTGTGAATGGTTCCCCCACCCCATAGAACCTCTGGCCCTGAGCACAGGCTTCCTTCCTCCCAGCCCTCATCATCCTCTCCTCATCCTCACACTGCACAGCATCTTTCCTTCCTCAGGGCTTTTCCTGGACTGTGCCCTCCACCTGGGGCACCCACAGGTTCACACTTCCCCAGCCCCTTCCTGCTCCCATCCTTCCCAAAGCTTCTCCCTCTGGACCTCCCCTGAGGGCACAAGGCAGGGTTCACAGACTAGCTCAATAACTTCTTGGTGAGTGCTGTGGGTTGAATCATGTCCCCCAAAAAAGACACATTGAAGTCCTGAACCCCTGGTACCTGGGACTGTGAACTTATGAAACAGGGTCTTGCCTGACCTGTGGTGGCGCAGTGGATAAAGCATCGACCTGGAAATGATGAGGTCACCGGTTCGAAACCCTGGGCTTGCCTGGTCAAGGCACATATGGGAGTTGATGCTTCCAGCTCCTCCCCCCTTCTCTCTGTCTCTCTCTCCTCTCTCTCCCTCTCTGTCTCTCTCTCTCCCTCTCTCCTCTCTAAAAAAATGAATAAAATAAAAAAATAAAATAAAATCATTAAAAAAAAAAAAAAAGAAACAGGGTCTTTGCAGATGTCATTAGTTAAGATGAGATCACACTGGTGTCCTTGTAAGAACACACACACACACACACACACACACACACACACACACCCATGCAAAGATGGAGGCAGAGATCAGAGTGACACATCTCTAAGTCCAGGGACACCAATGATTGCTGGCTACACCAGAAGCAGGAAGAGGCAGGAAGGATCCTCCCTGGAGCCTTCATAAGGAACATAGCTCCGTGACACCTTGATCTTGGATTTTTAGCCTCCACAATGTGAGACTAAATTCCTCTTGTTTTTAAGCTCTCCAATGTGTAGCTATTTATCATGGATGACCCAGAAATCTTGCCCAATATCACACAGGCTGCAAGGGGCAGAGCTTGGACTGACCCCATTATCCACCATGGGCTGACCCGCTCCAGTCTTCCCTTCCTCTGCCTCCTCTCTAACAGATTCCACACAGGATAAGTGGAATCAGGCAGAGTGTGGGGACTCAGGATGTCTGGGTCATCGGGTGGGTGCAGGAGGCAGAAGCTCACAGAGGGTCTTCTGGCATGTGTACAAGTCTAGCTTGAATCCTTCATGCTGCAGCTGGGCCAGCCCCTCCTTATCTCAATGACTGGGAGCCTGTAACAGGGGCATCTTGAACCCCACCCAACCCTGAGGGTCCTGTGACCCTGCCTCACCTCCCGTAGGGGCCCGTTGAGCTCTCCCAGGATGCTGTCCTCGTCGAACATCTTGCCCTGGTAGCGGTGCTCATAGTAGTCATGGATTTTCTGTCGGAAGTCAGCAGGCAGCTTGTGGAAGGACATGTACTGCTCCACTTGCTTGTACTATAAGGGGGTGAGGGGCTTGGGTAAGTGGCCATTGTTCAGAGAACCCTGGCATCAGCCCAACAGGGCTCCCAGATTTAACCACAACCACAACAAACACAGGATGCCCAGTTAAACTTCAGATCAACTGCAAACATACTTAGTGTAAGTGGATCCCATGCAGTACTTGGAATCTGCTTATGAAAGCAGAAGTTATTCCTTGTGTCCTGAATTGTATCTGGCAATCTTACCCCGGACAGTTTAACCCCAGGTCCCTAAGATGCTGGACCCCCATCCCAGAGAGGATTTCTGCCCCAATTTTGCCTGTGGCCCTGGCATTCTTCCCCTAAGATCTTTCTATAAACCAGGGGGATGTGGGCACCAGGCAGGACTGCCAGGCCCTGCTGTCCCCACAATGGCACCCCAGGGGTGCCCTAGCCCCATTACCACCCCAGCTCCACCCAGCCACAGCTGCCCTGAGCTCAGCGGAACTCGTGACGGGCGGGTGGCAGCACCAGCTCATGTTTGGGTGTGAGGCTGTGGCTTCCGGACAGCCGGGGCACCTGGCATTGGGCCCAGCTGACCCGGCTGACCCGACTGGCACTGCTGGGGGTGCTCACAGCTGCCCGGCCATGGTCAGCTATCAGGTAGCAGTGCAGGACAGATAGGGGCAGCATGAGGGTGGGAGCAAAGCTCACCCTTGGCACTTAGGGAGGAAAACTGAAGCACAGGATAGACATCAAGGCCAAACTCCAGACAGGGCTGCCCTATAGGGCCAGCACCTGTTCTCCCTCAGCTCTTTCTAGTCCCCTAGACCTCAGACCAGACCCATGGAGGCTCCCCCCGACTCTGAGGCCAGGACCAAGTGGCTGAACACCCTTGCTCCCCTAGAGGCTTACTCCATGGACCCAGCTGACTGGCATGTCCTGGAGTGACCCGTCTTCTTGGACCCTGCTCAGTGCCTTCCCTGCCATCGACCCTTCAGAGCCAGCCCAGAAACCCCTGCATGAGTTCACCTCCTAGAGAAGTCCCCACTGCATCTGCAGCCCTCAGGGAACTCCCTGACACCCCATGGTTTGGCCCTTCCCGGTTTCGACCCCCTGACCCCCATTCCCCTCCTTGGCATGTGTCGTCTCCAAACTCAACTTCTCTCTAGAATCCCCACCCTCCACCTGGAGCTGGGGGGATGGTGGGGTGGGTTCCCCAGACCTTCTCCTGGTACTGGCGCCTCGAGGAATCCAGCGACTGGATAAGGGCGGTGGCGTGTCCAATGAACATAGCGTAGCAGGTGGCACCCACGATCATACTCAGCATCGTCAGCCAGATGTCAGTCATGCTCTCAGGTGCTTGCCGACCATAACCAATGCAGAGCATGTGGCTCATGGCCTTGAAGAGTGCAAAGGAGTAGAGCTCGCTCCATGAGTGATTCTGTAAGGCCACAGGTGGGCAGGTGGGCAGATGCTCACAGCCCCAGGGAGCTCCAGGACCTCAAGGGCCCCACCTGCCTATCCTCTCCTAGGCATCCAAGATGGTGAGCTTTCCATGTCCCGAGATAATCAACAGAAACTAAGACAAAGGCAGGTGACATGATGGGTACATGTGTCACAGAGAGTCAGCAGCAGGGGCAGGTCTGAAGCTACTTCCCACCTTATTCCTGGAGAAACTGAGGATCAGAGGGGCCAGAGTCTGGCCCTGGGTGCTCAGGATCCCCCACCCCTTTGCAGCCTCTGATCAGAGTGTCTATAAGGCCAAGCAGATGTGAAAGTTCCAGAGACCCTGGAGACGGTGAGCTGGGGACAGCAGAATCCTATCAGAGGGGCCAGGAGGATGGAGGCATCTGGCAGAGCCAGTCCTCAGTTGACCTGCCTGGGGGCAGAGGACAGCGGGGCCCCATTCAGGAAACAAGACAGCATGCCCGGGTGTCCCGCCAGACAATGAGCTGCCTCAGCTGGTCAGCTGTGCCAGGCGCTGGGTGCGCGCCTGAGGACGTTCCCTCTGATGCCTCTTGCCCATCTACACCCTTCCTGCCCCTGCCCAGCTCCAAGTGCATCCCACCCGCACATGCTTCAGAGACTCAGCACTCCAGAGGCGGGAGAAAGGCTCCTGTGATGATAAAGAGCACCCAACACTTGCCCCTTTTCAAGAGTAGGTATCTTAGCCAGGCAGCAACTAGTAGTGACTGGGTCTCCATGGATTGTTATCTCTTATGGCCCATGATACCACGTTCCCATTTGTCTTTGGAATAAATTATGTACTTAAGAAAGTGGACTTAATGGGGAAAAAAACAGTAAGCAGATGCTATTATGTCTGAGTGACAGACGTTGTCATAGTCAACGAAATGATCAAGGATCTGTTTGTTCGTAGTCCCAGAGGGGCGCTTTCCTGGGACCTGGGATGGACACTGCCCGAGTGGGGCGTGGCCCTGGTGGGCGTGGGATGGGCGTGGCCCAGGGCGGGGCGCTCACCACCATGCCGTTGATTGACACCCAGCAGTTGCGAGGGAAGTCCTGCAGCATGGGCACCAGGAACTGCAGGCAGCCGTCCCAGTGGCACAGTAGCAGCATCATGCTGATAAGGTTGCAGATGCGCATGACCGCGCTCGCCAGGTCGTAGGTCATGTGGAAAATCTGGGGCGTGGCAGGCGCGTGAGGTAAAAAGGAGCCCCCAAACCCCGAGGGACCCAAATCCCCCCCAGCACCCCCACTCCCGGGAGGCCCTGCTACCTTTCTGGTTAATAAAATGTCCTGAAAGAGAGCACGTGGCCAGGACCACTGCCCCTTCCAGCAACCCTGTTCCCTCCCGCTTCCCGCCTCGGAGCCTTGTCGCTGCCCTGGAAACTGGGGGTGACATCGCTGGGCACAGACGGCCCAGAAGTGGACTCAACTTGGGAGATGGTGCATAACTTCACTTCCCTGAGCTTCAGTTTCCCTATTGCCAATGAAGCTGTGGATTCCTCCTCTTACAGGGCAGAATGAAGAAAGGGGTGCAGAGGAGTCAAAGGTCTACGGGGTGTTCTTCATGACCCCAGCCCGCGGTTCCACCTGAGAGGGGCCCCTGAGACCCCTCCCTTGCCCCCACACCATGCCCAGGTTCTATCATCTGTGGTACAGGCCTTTCACTGCAGCCTTTGTGAGCCCCCTCATGAACCCTCTCCTGTTCTTATAACCCTGCCTCCCTTCTACCTGTGGCCCCGCCCCTGGACCCTCATAGTCCCTCCCTGAATCTCCCATCACTTCCCGCCTGGTTGTTTCCGGGGCCCTACAGCCCCGCCCCTGCAGCTATGACCGCGCCCACAGCGCCCCTCAAGCTGGGTCTCTGCAGCCCCTTCTGCGCCCTCACCTCCTCCCATTGGTGGATGTAGCGGATGAGGCGCGAAAGGCGCAGCAGCCGCAGCAGGCTGAGGATCTTGGTGAAGCGCACAATACGCAGGGCGCGCGCCGTCTTGTAGACCTCAGAGTCGATGCCTTTCTCCACAATGAGGAAGATATAGTCCACAGGGATGGAGGACACAAAATCCACCACGAACCACGTGCGTAGGTATTTCTTCTTGATCTTCTCGGGGTCCAGAATGATCTCTGTGTTGTCCTCAATCACGATGCCCGTGCGGAAGTTCAGCACCAGGTCCATGAGGAAGAACGTGTCCGAGACCACATTGAACACGATCCACGGAGCTGTGGTCTCATCCTTGAAGAAGGTTATGCCCACCGGGATGATGATGAGGTTTCCCACCATGAAAAGCAGCATAGTGAAGTCCCAGTAGAACCTGGGGAGAGGCGTGGGCGTCATCCCCAAAGCCCTCGCCAATGACACGTGGTCTGTTAGGTGTCCAGTCCCTACTGCGCACATGCACCTTGGAGGACCAGTTTGGCCCCAGGTCATGGCTAGTGTAGACTTCGTCTCCAGAAATCCTCCCACCCCCACCCCACCCCAGACAGAACCCCATAATTCGCCGGGCTCCTGCGGCCCTCCCGCTGGCCAAGTTTTACTTTCCTTCTGTAAAGAAGCTTGAGGCCTCACAGAGCCTAAGAGGTCACTCAAAAGTTTATATTAAATGTTTCCCTTGACCAAAAAGACACAATGTGCCTGGCACAAGGGTGGAGTCAAAGGGCCAAGAAAGGAGAGGGAGACAAGCAGAGAGGAGCCAGAGTGGTGGGGTATGGGGGGGGGGACGAGGAAGGAGCATGAGTGGCAGGTTCAGTGGGGGCTCTAGGGGCTGGAGAGTGTAGGGTGGGAGCCAGACATGGCAGTTGGACTTCTGGGGTGCAGGGCACCAACACCATCCTGAGCAGCTGGGCTTCCATGTGGTGCACTGGCTGTATTTCCATTTTAAGAAGCGCCCTTGGGGGCCACAGACAGGGAGATAGCAGAGGTGCCAGTCCAGCAGGGAGAAAGTGGCAAAGGTCAGGTGGGACCAAAATGAAGGGCTGAGAGCCTGACCAGGTGGTGGCGCAGTGGATAGAGCATAGGACTGGGATGCGGAAGGACCCAGGTTCGAGACCCCGAGGTCGCCAGATTGAGCGTGGGCTCATCTGGTTTGAGCAAAAGCTCACCAGCTTGGACCCAAGGTCACTGGCTTGAACAAGGGGTTACTTGGTCTGCTGAAGGCCCGCGGTCAAGGCACATATAGAAAGCAATCAATGAACAACTAAGGTGTCACAACAAAAAACTGATGATTGATGCTTCTCATCTCTCTGTTCCTGTCTGTCCCTGTCTATCCCTCGCTCTCTGTCTCTGTTAAAAAAAGAAAGAAAGAAAGAAAATACTTTTTAAAAAATGAAGGGCTGAGACTGTGGGAGGAACCTGTGCTATAGGACTTGGCAACTGCTCAGACATTTAATGAGATAAATATGCTTGAAAACATGATGACGGGTTGCTTCTACTCCCAAATACAAGACCCCAAGGTCAATTCCTAAATTCTACCTGGAAAAAAGTCAGAAAAAGGTCCATTCATTCAAGGAATATCTACTGATGCCCAGGCATTATGTTTTGAATAAAGTGTTCATGAGAACACACAGAGCAAGAGGCCACATGGACAAACTGCCAACCCCACAGCAACCAAGAAAATGTGAATCAAAACCACTCTGAGGGAGAACTGTCAGTTCCTCAAAAAGTAAAGCTGACTCACCATATGATGCAGCAATTCCACTCTTAGGTGTGTACCCAGAGGATTGAAAGCAGCAACTCAAACAGGTACTGGTGCTCCCATGTTCACAGCATCATGATTCATAACACCCAAAAGGTGCAAACAACCCAAATGTCCGTTAATGAATGAATGTGGTCCATCTATATACTGGAATATTATTACTCAGCCATGAAAAAGAGTGAAGAACTGATACTTGCTACAACATGGATGAACTTTGAAACTATGATGTTTGCCCTGTGGTGGTGCAGTGGACAAAGCATCGACCTGGAACACTGAAGTAACCAGTTCAAAACCCTGAACGTTTTCAGTCAAGGCATATACAAGCAAGCAATGAACAACTAAAATGAAGCAACTAACCTGACCAGGTGGTGGCGCAGTGAATAGTGCATCGGACTGGGATGCGGAAGACCCAGGTTCGAGACCCCGAGGTCACCAGCTTGAGTGCGGACTCATCTGGTTTGAGCAAAGCTCACCAGCTTGGACCCAAGGTCGCTGGCTTGAGCAAGGGGTTACTCGGTCTGCTGAAGGCCCGCGGTCAAGGAACATATGAGAGAGCAATCAATAACCAACTAAGGTGTGACAATGAAAAACTGATGATTGATACTTCTCATCTTTTCTCTGTTCCTGTCTGTCTGTCCCTGTCTATCCCGCTCTCTCTCTGTCTCTGTAAAAAAATAAAATGAAGCAACTATACTTCTCGCTCTTCTTTCCTCTCTCTGTAATATCAATAAATAAAATCTTTAAAAAAAGAAAGAAAACATGATGTTCAGTCAGAGAAGCCAGACACAAAAAGCCACACAGTATATAGCCTGACCTGTGGTGGTGCAGTGGTTAAAGCATTAACCTGGAACACTGAGGTGGCTGCTTCGAAACCCTGGGCTTACCTAGTCAGGGCACATATGGAAGCTGATGCTTTCTGCCCCCACCCATTCTCTAAAATGAAACAGCAAAATCTCAATTAAATTAAAAAAAAGGCCACAGTGTATATTTGAATTATGTGAAATATCCAGAACAGGCAAATACACAGGCACAGAAAATAGGTTCATGGTTGCCAGGGTCTGAGCAGTTTCTTTCTTTTAAAAATTGTTCCATTGATTTGAGAGAGAGAGGGAGAGGAAGAGAGAGAGAGAAGAATCAACTTGTTGTTCCACTTAGTTGTTCCCTCATTGGTTGCTTCTCGTACCCTGACTGGGGATCAAACTTACAACCTTGGTGCCCTGGAATGACGTTCTATCTACTGAGCTACCCGGCCAAGGTCAGGGTGGGGACTTTCTGTTTTGGAAAATGAAAACAATCTGGACATGGACGTGGTGATGGGTACATAACATGTGATTGTACTTAATGCCATTCGAACGCACACTTTTAAATGAGTAAATGCAAAATTTTATATTTTTTATATCTAAGGTCTCAGTGATGAGCAGCTGCCCTAGATGAGGGGTCTGAGACCACACCCACTATCTAGATTCAAGCAAAGGAGTGTCTCAAATTTTCAACGGTGACAATTATTTGATTTTGCCTTTACTGTTGAGGGGAGAGCACCCACGCCCAGATCATGTTAGTCCTTTCACTGTCTCAAGGTCTTCAATCCCCAGGCTAGCTTGTGCAGGGCTCTCCTGTAGGACCAGCACTATCCCCATCATGGCTGGAGTTCCCATGTCCATAGAAGAAAGGTTCTGTCACATGTAGGTCATGTAGGGACACTGCCCTGGAGGACCCACAAAGCCGCGACTCCCTGGGCTCCTCCTGGATGGACAGAGACTGAGGTTCCCAGTGGCTGGAGGGACTCACCCAAACCAGCACACATAAATTAAAAGCCACAGGCCCTGCATTGGTTTGGCTGTAGTGAGCTCCCTATTTCAGTAGCCACTGTAAACTGGCTCCTTTCTGATGGCACTATGAGAGCTATTAACACCACGCCTGCCAGCTGGTGTTCCACTCCAGGGAACTGATCCCAAGGAAACTGTCCAAGAGGAAGAGAAAAAAATTAAAAAGTTATTTGCACCAACATATTCACAATAGCTCAGCCTGCGAGAGCCAAAGGCTGGAAGGAACCCAACACCTACCACTGTGGTGACAGCAGCCAAACCTGGCTGATACCCACTTCTACAGTCTACTGGCAGGTGTGACCTTGGGCAAGTCCTTCCAGACCTTGGGAACCTCAGTCTTTTCTATCCATGTGGGAAGAACCCAGGGAGTGGCAACCTTTGAGGGTCCACCTGGGCACTGTTCCACCCACATGTGATGGAACCTTCTCTGAATGGACCGGACTCTGGCCCTGATGGAGAGGGCAATGGTACTGTAGGAGAGCCCTGGAAGGACCCACTGGGGTAAGGATAAAGACCTTGAGAGAGCTAAGAGGGCTGACTTGATCTGGGGGGGGGGTGTTACAGGTAAAATCAAATGACTGTTAGAAATTCCAGACTTTCTTTGGCCTGAATCTAGATAAGGTGTGGGGCCCAGGCTCCTCATCTGGGAGATCTACCCATTCTGGAGACCCCAGAGCCCCGGTACCCAATGGGATTGAAGGGCCCCACTTGCCTGATGTCTGCAGTCTCCACTCCCAATACCTAGAGCATCCACTAAAGAGCTCCTAATCCCACCCCACCCTCTCTGGAATGATACCTGTTCCCCCCCCCATTTGGGGGCACACACTGTAGTATAGAGCAAGCAAGAAAGAGTAACTGAGATGACCAGGGTGCCTAGAAACCACCATGGTGCCTAGAAGCTATCTAAATGGCCACAGAGTATGAGAGCATCCTTGACAGGTGACTTCAGACATTTTCTCCTTTTATTCTTGGGGTGGGGACAGGCAGCACACTTCCACACTGACAGGCCAGAAAGGTGGCCCAGCTAGAGAGTTGAGGCAAGGAAGTGAGAGCCAGGGCCCATCTTCCGTCTCCTGTCCCACTATCTGGGAATTCCTTCCACAGCCCCCAAGTTCCAGCCCCATCATATGCTGTGTACTGTCTCCCTATTCTGGATGGTGTCCCCTGGGTTTATGAGGTATTGCAGCAGAGGGCAGGGGGCTGTAGAGGGGCTGGTGGGCAGGACAAACTGGTGCCACGTGCAGGGCATCTCAGCTGCTCCAATTAGGATGCTCCCAAATTGGCCTAGTGCCTTGACCTTGTCCTTTCCAGCCATCCTGGTCCCATCAAGGGGAAACTGAGGCCTGGGGTAGAGAAACTGCATGGAGGGTAGAGGAACCCAAGGTATCTACCTGAGCATCCCACCTCTCTCCTGCCCTGCCTGCCCCCTTGGGCTATGCAGCCTGGTGCTAACTACTCTCCTATGAACTGCAGTGCCTCATCCACCCAATTCCAGCAGCCCCTTCCTCACGGGGCACCCCAGGGATCACCAGGACACAGGGACCACTGGGACGTCATCAGGCAGCCAGCAGGGATTGGTGCACGGCCAGCTCTCATCTACTCAGCACTTTAATTAACTATAATTAAATCCTGTATTTTAAAAATCTTTCTTAACGAGAAACAGTAGGACCCTTGCTTCTGTGGAAGCACCCAGATCCTGGCTGCTCCATCCAGGAGAGCAGTAGATAGACTGGCCAGTCCACACCTTGTTCATGGAGAGAGAAAAGCAGGCTGGAGAGACACAGGGATGAGGCCAAGGTCTCCCAGGGAGCAGAGGGCTCAGCAGCAAGGACTCTGGGCCCCCAGGCCTGAACTCCTCAGCTCCAGCATCCTATAGATGGAAGAGAGCCAAGAACCCTCTCGTAGGCACACCCACAAGGGCGGGTGACCTCAGTGGGGCCCTGATGGCTGCCACCACCATGAGCTCAGTCCTCCTCTAGCAGCTGCCCAGTTATTCTCTTGGCTCAAACAGAGAACTCAAGGCATGGCAAGCATTAAGTGACAGGACTCCGGTGGCTAGACTTCCCAGCAGTAGTTCAACTGAGGCCCCACAACCACTGGTTGGAGACACAGTGAACAAGGCAGCCAGATCCCTCCCTCCAGGATGTGAGAATACAGAACCGGGGATATTACAGATCTGGCAAATCTGAGGGATTAGGGGCCAGGTCAGTGATTAAGGGTTAGCAAGGGATGGAGGATTAGGGGCTTGAGCCCTTGGATGTAGAGTTATAGAGAGGCGAGTGTCAGGGATTAGGAAAGGGAGACTCCTGCTGGGGAGGCTGCGGATTCCCAGCTTATCCCAAGGCAGGGTGGACTGTGGGGCTGATGGTGTGCCAGACCCCAAGGATACACAGTGACCAGACAGACCTGGCCCTCCCTCAGGGACCCCAGCCCAGGGGGAGAAGTTGGGTGTTCCACACAAACATAAATGAAAGGGATGCTTCAGAGGGCCCACTTTAACCAGTGTGGACAGGGAGGGCTTCTTGAAGGAGGTGGCATTTGAATGGACAATGGAGAAGGAGCCCCTTGGTGGAGTGAGAGAGGCATTGAACCCCAGTAGATGGAGTAGCAAGTACAAGGGTCCTGTAGCTACAGTGGGGTTTCCCCTTTCAAGCCCGGCTAGGTGGCTTGGAGCTGGAGCAGAGGAAGTAAAGGAAATGAGAGGAGATGATGGGAGGGGACAGAAGCTGGGCTCTGCAGGACCTTGGGGGCTTTGGCCAACAGAGGTTTTAAGTGAGGGGGAAAGATGAATACGTATTTACCTTGAGACACTCTTGCTGACAGCCAGAAAGTCAGAAAGTGGGCAGAAGGTGGCGTCTAGGCAGGAGACGGGGTGACTTGTACTGGTTGGATTTGGGGTGGGTTGCTGATGGGAGGAAGTGCAGCAGGATCTGGCCAAAGCAAGTGAGTGGCTAAGGAAGGGCCTCCCGGGGCATCCCCTTAAGGAGGCTTGGGAATGTGAAAATTTAAAGCAGGGAATTCAGGGACCAGAGATTTGAAATTCTGGTGGGAAGCCCCTGGAGAGAGGAGCAAGGCTTTAGGCAACTCCCACCCTGACCCCTTCATAAGGACCATGGAGTTCACTTCCTCCTACCTTGGGGGCCTGGGCCTCAATTCTCTGACCTGGAAAATGGGTTTTTTCACTGCTCTCCACTCTGAGAGCCTTCATATTGGGTCTGGAGCCAGGGAAACCCTCACCACGTCCTGTTGCCTCCCCACTCTGGATAATGTGGGGTTTATTCCTGTGAGCTAATGTAGGGATTTGCAGAAAGTCCCCCCATCCTGATCTCCTGCTGATCCTTTAGCCCATCTGGGGTAGGGGATAGGGGCCTCCAATTCTGTATGGTTTTGCAAGCCAGCATCCTCTACTACCCCAGTCTGGGGGACCCCAGAGGAGGTGACACAGAAACAGATCAGCACCCACAGGTACTGGCTTTGTAGAAACTCCTCTGAGGGCCAAGAAGGGGACCAACTCATCTCTTTTTCTTATGCTAGGCCTCCCAGCAGTAGGCAATTCAGAAACATTGAACTGAAAATCAGCAGCAGCAGAAAAGACTTAAGTCAGACCTCAGAGGCACTTACAGACTTAAGAACAGGATGAAAGGCAGCAAGGAAGCCACTTGCCCAAACTCTCTCTAGGGAGATGAGGACTCCATCCCTGGATCAGGGCTACCTTAGACCTGCCCAGCACCCAAGTGTGCCTCTCAGCAAGATCAGAGACATCCTGGGCACCCATTGTGACAGGGACCTCTACAGACCCACATCCCATAGCAGGAGGCTGAGAGACAAGTAGGCAACATCAAATGAAAATGCAGGTTCCAAGTATCTGGGCAGCAGACACAAAACAGGTGGGAGAACAGCAGGATGAACATGCTGAATAGGGTTCTGGGGAAAGTGGCTTGTGAACCAGGAGTTGCAAATCAGAAACACTGGGGTGAGGACATGTGCAGCTGTGGGACCAGCTTACAAAGGCTGTCACTCTATATAGGAAGAAGAGGGAAAAGGTGTGGGATTTCAGGCCAGGAGAGATACTGGCATAGCTGTGAAAGCCAGATGCCCCCTTCCCCTCATAGCATACCATTTGGGGAAACTGAGCAGGGAGTTCCAGAGAGAACTCTAGGCCAGTCGTAGGTGGAATAGGGGCTTGCAGCAGACACCCTCCACAGTCTTGGTTGAGATGCCTCCCTCCTGCAGGCCTCTGCAAATGCCCTCCTCCCTGATGCTTGCTTCACAACAGCCCTCACAGGACGAGGCGCAGCCAGGGCTGTTACAGTGCACCAAACAGTAATCCCATTCTCAGTGCCAGGCGAGTGCCAGGCCAGTGTTCAGGGATGGCATCCACTGGCAAGCAACTTAGTCATAGCTCAAGGAAGTGGAGACTTTATGATGCTAGGTGGGGACCCTGGGGGCTGGATGGGAGCCTCCACCTCACCATCCTGCTTTCCCTTTAAATTGGGACCAGTGTGCATATACAGGCACCACAGGGATGGTATCTGCTTCATTGTGTCCCTGGTTTGAGGACACAAGGAAGCAAAAGTAGAAAGGTAGATCCATAAAGGCCCCTCCCCACTGCTCTGTGAGCGGTTTTTATTTTAATTTTTAAATTTATTTATTGATTTTAGAGAGGAAGAGAGAGAGAAATATCGATCTGTTGTTCTACCCATTTATGTATTCATTGGTTGATTCTTGCATGTGCCCCAACCAGGGACCGAACTTGAAACCTTGGCGTATTGGGATGACACTCTAACCAAATGAGCCACCCAGTCTGGGCTGCAAATGGTTTTTAAAAACTAACATAAACACATAAACACAGAGAGGACCCATGGTATACCTCTGGGTACCCCCAACATCTTGAACAATCCCCAGAATGCTTTTTCCTCCCATGTCTTCTTGGCCTGTATAGGATATGGCCAGAGGCCAGGCTGCCCAGTGGTCAAGAGCACAGACATTGGGGCCAGTCTGCCCAGGTGTGAATGCCTGATCTGCCCTTGACTAGCTGTGTGGCTTTGGGCAAGTGACTTTACCTCCATGTGCCCCACTTTTCTGGTGTGTAAAATGCAGGTAGCTGCAGTACCCACATCACAGCTGTCATAAGGATTGAATCAATGTTTGCAAGGTGCTTCCACAGCACATGGCCCAGGAGAAGCTCATGAAATATTGCTTTGGTCGTGTTTGGGGTCTGTCTCCATGTTGAATCAGAAGGGTCTAGAAGAGACACAGTTCATAAAGCATGAGGGTTGTAGAGGTCCTGCTGCACCCCAGCTTGCAATAGTCTAACCTTTTCCATTGGACTGTGGCTCCTCTAATCCAAACTATAGGCCACCCCCCATTGCTCATCCCATTTTTGTGTTTATTTTATTGATTTTAGAGAGAGGAAGGGAGAGGACAAGAGAAAGGACATTGGTTTGTTCCTGTATGTGCCCGACCAGGATTGAACTCGGCAACCTCTGTGCTTCAGGATGATACTCCAACCAACTGAACCATCTGGTCAGGGCTCATCCCATTTTAAAAAATGACATTTTTTGGGGGGGGGGAGGAGAAACATTAATTTGTTGTTCCACTCATTCATGCATTCACTGGCCAATTATTGTATATGCCCTGACTGGGTATCAAACCCACAACACTGGCATATCAGAATGATGCTCTAACTTGGAGCTACCCCACTAGGGCTGCTGATCTCATTTTACAATTTTACATGAGTTCTGACCATCCCAGACCTCCTGGCCTGCCCAGAATCCCAGAGGTGACTGTGCTCAAGTAGCCCAGCTGCTCCCCCAGGCATCCTTTACCCAAGCCCCACATTATGCCTTCTGTAAGAAAGAGAAATCATAGGGCAACTCATGAGCTGGAGGGAATGAAGGGATAGTTATTTTCTGCAACCATCTCCCCTTGCCCACCATGTCCCTGATGCACATTCCCTGCCAGTTGGCACTAGTTCCCTGCTTCACAGACTGGAACATGACCCTTCATAGCCTGGACCATCACCAAAGGAATGCTGAGCCCCAATGCAGGTCGGGGCCATACAGATGCATCCCATCTGGGCTGTCCCTCGGTTTCCACATCGCCGTCTCTCCCAGCTACTCTCAAAACTCAAGCCACTGGCCAAGGCTGTGTATTCACCTCCCAGGGAAGATCTAAAGGGTAAGGAGTTGAAATCCTAGACTTTCTTCCAGCCTTGTCTCGGACTTGTGTGCCCCTGGGTCTCATTTTCCCCAGTTGCCAAGTGGAGACCGCGGACATGGTGGTGGAAGGGGGTGGGGGTGGTGGCGGCAGTGTGTGTCGGGGAGGCGCGGGGGGTAGGGTGGGGCGTGGGAGAACCTCTGAGTGGTGAGTCCTGGCGGGCTCCAAGCCACGACTGGGATGCTGTCCGTGGTGCTGAAATCGCGCCTGGCGGGATAGCTGGGGCTGGGCGGCCAGGACGCGTCCCACATGGACCCCACTCACGTACACAAAACCTCACACACCATTCATAGAACTCACAAACACTGTCCATCAGTGCACACCGACCGGGGCACACGCGCGCACACCCCATCTTCATCTCCCTCTAAAACTAGTGACCCAGCACACAGACACACCCCTAGGAACAAGCTCTTTCCCATTACTTGGCCCACATTCCCAAGACCCCCGCCCCCCGCAGTCACATGCTCGTGATCACATACATTGTCTGCGGTGATATGCACCGTCCACACTCACCGGCCACAGAGCGTACGCCCAAGAACAACAAGAACTGCAATAATACATGTCTTGTTGGGTGGCCCTAGCTTCCTCTTGGCTGTACAAGGGCTACTAGTGTGGGGCACGGTGATGACCCTGTCTGTGCCCGGCCTTGCTCTGAGCCTTTCCACACATCAATCAACCGGTTTAATTCATATCAACATCTACACACTCACTGACACATGTGCACACCACTCGGTGGCTGGGGCTGATGCGGCTCAAAGACACAGCCCAGGGACCCAGGATGCTCAGCGACCCCTCCTTGCGCAATACCCAGGCTCGGGGACGGGACGCCCCTCCCTGCGGCCGGAGCGCAGGTAGAAATCGTGGGAGCCGTGTTCGCTTAACCCTTTCTCTTCCAGTCTTTCCAGGGCGCGTCCTTCCTGTACACACTTCCTTCCTCCTTCCTTCCGCTCCTCCACCTCCCCGGCGCCCACGTTCCCCTCTATTCGTCCTCTCCGTCCCTCCGCGCTCAGACCCAGGTCCTGCGGCCCGTGACGTTTGCCCTCCCGGCGGGGCTTGGGACGTCTGGGTGTGCGGGAGGGGGAGCGGTAGGAGTCTGCGCGGGCCTCGCAGTGCCCCTCAAGGGCGGAGCCTCGTGCGCCCAGGTCATTCCAAGCGGGTCCCGGATGCGCCCGAGGTCACCGAGGGCCCTGAGGTCACCTGCGGGGCGCGGCGCGGCGCGCCGCCCCGCCCTCCCCAAGGCGCTCCAAGGACTGCCTCCGCGCCGGCTCCCAGTGCCCCTCCGCGCTGGCCCGCCCCTCTCGGTGGCGGTACCTGAAGTCGCTGTAGGGGTGGATGATCCAGGCCCCAGCCGACTTGACGCGCTCCTGCTCGCGCTCCACAGCCTTCTGGCTGCCGAACATCCGCAGCGAGAACTTGTTGACGCCCGGTTGCAGGAGCGCGCCGAACTGGCGCTGCATGAAGCTGGCCTGGCTGCCGCGTGGCTCTCCCGCCGGGCCCGCTTCCTCGCTGCCCGCCTCGTCCGCCGGGCCCGGGGACGGGCCCGACACGGGCCCCGCGGCTGCCCCGCGGCATGAGAACGACACCTTGGGCCCCCGCGCCGGGCCCTCGAGCCCCGCGGGGCTGCACTGCGGCTCGCCGCGCCCGCACTCCCCATTCGGGCTGCCCTTCGCTGTGCTCGCCGCGCCCGGAGTACCCGGGCGGCCACACGAGCTGTCGCGGCTGCGGAGCCTAGCCCGAGGGCCGCCCTCGTCCGCCGCCTCCGGGGGCGCCGCCTCAGTACGTGGCGGCTGCTGGAGGGGCGCGGACGCGGGCGCGGGGCCAGGAGGGGGCGCGGGCGGCGGCGGCGGCGCAGGCTGCTGCTGAGGCGCAGGCGGCGGCAGCGGCGGCGGCGGCCCCGGAGCGGGGGTCGTGCCCGGGCTTTCCCCCGGCCGCCCGCCGCCCCCGCGCGCGTCCATGGCGAGGCGGCGCCGGGCAGTGCGGAGCGGTGCCGCCGCCGCCGCCGCCGCCGCCGGCCGGAGCCCGAGGGAGGGCGGGGAGGCGGGGGCGGGGCGGGGCGGAGCCGCGTGGGGCGGAGTCTTGTTCGCAGGAGCTGGGCTGGGGCCTGAGTCCCGCCTCTGCCCGCGTCGGCGCCGGGCAAACAGAGGCCGCCGGGTCGGGGACAGCCCAAGGTCACACGACCCGAGACCTGAGGGACACGATTAGGTCCCTTCCCAGAATGGTAAACTAAGGCCCGCGAAACGGAAGGACGCGTCCAAGGTCACCGAGCCCAACTGTGAGGCCAGACCTTCTGTACGCGACCTTGGCTATGCAAGGGGCCTTGGCTTCGCCTCCGTCCAGAGCGTCCGGTGGGGCGGTAACGGTTGCAGGTGGGACCCAGAGAAGTGGGGACATTCCCGTGTCAGCCTTTTCTTTCTATGGGTTTGAGGATTTCTATAATAAAAGGTTGTTTTTAAAAGCCACAGGAGCCCTTGCTTGTCCACTTGAGGGTCTGGACAAAGCCCTCAAGTGAGAATGTGTTATTTGGGGAGGGGCAAAGTGGGGGCAATGCTGCGGGTCTCCAGTCCCACAGTCGCCCCTTTCTCCCACGTCCTGCATATGAGGAAACTGAAGGCAACAGAAAGAGCCACACCCTCAAACAGTGCTCTAAACTACAGTGTGGGGGGGTCTCCTGTAAGACTAGTGGGCTTTAAAATTGAGAAGTGTCCAGGGTCCCTTCCCACCAAATGCCCAATTTTTCAGCCCCAGCCAGCCCCCCTGCCTCCAGCCCTTCTGCCCCCAGCTCTGAGAAGACACCTGAAGTTCTGTTGCTGGAGCTGGAGCCAGGTCCAGGACTCTGTCCCTAGCTCACCCCCCCCCCCCCCGTGACCCCCAGCTCAACCAGAGAGAGGGAGGAGGTATCGTGAGAGGATGGTGGTGAAGAGAGATGGAGAAGGGCACAAAGGAGATGGAGAAGAGAAAAGGAGGGGTCTTGAGGAGGGGAGACACTCCAGCCTAGGACACAGGAGCCCTTCTGAGACCCTCCAGCCTTCATGGCACTTTTCAGCCTGATGTCATATTGGATGTCTCCACCGACCAAGATGTCAGGGCCACGAAGCCAGAGATGTCGCTTGTCCCTGCACATAACAGGTGCTCAATAGTGATTGAGATGGCCTGACCTGTGGTGGCGCAGTGGATAAAGCATTATGACCTGGAATGCTGAGGTTGCCGGTTCAAAACCCTGGGCTTGCCCGGTCAAGGCACATATGGGGGTTGAAGCTTCCTGCTCCTCCCCCCTTCTCTCTCTTTCTCTCTCTCTCCTCTAAAATGAATAAAATAAATAAAAATTAAAAAAAAAATAGTGATTGAGATGGGCCCATTTGGACAATGCGTGAGCTAAACTAGGCCATTTTTTGCCCCCATCAGGCTGCTCGGAGCTCTGGGAATTCCCACACCTTCACCAGGTGGGACTGGCCTCCCAGGGACCACCTATGTAGTGCCCCCAGCCAGACCCACAGCCAGATGGGTAGGCAGGCAGGGCCACTATCCAGAGGCAGCAAGAGAGACTGGGCAGAGTTGGCAGTGCTAGGCTGTACACCCCCAGGCAGATGTGTGTTCCTGCTGAACAGGGATCTTTTATGCACGCCCTGGGAAGATGTCAATCTGGGCAGGTCGCCAGAACCCTGGGGCTTGCCACTGAGAGTGGGGAAGTGAACTGTGGACTATCCTGAGAACCCACCATGCCTGGCAGCCGAAAAGGCAGACCCACAACTGCTTCCCAGAAACCTGGAGTGGACCTTGGACCTGTGAGTTAGAGCACTATGGGACCTACAGGGTCCCAGCCCCTCTCTGAGCCTTGGAGGTCTTGTCCCTAAGTCCTTTGAGATTCCTCCCCAAACTACAGGTTCCACGCTGGGCCAGGCTGACACTAGCCTCCTCCCCCTTCTTTTCCACTTACTCTACTTACCAGGTCAGAGTATTCTTTGCACTGAATTCTTTCCATTCATTCATCCCAAAAATATTAAGCATCTAATAAAGGGCTGGGATTCAGAAATCAACCTAACAGGTCACCCTCCATGGTAAGGCTGACGGTTGAGCATAGGAGACATAACCACCACAGCTAACATTACATTTAGTAGATATATTGTCCTTTAAAAGGTGGTGCTATCCAACCATTCAGAACCAGGAAAGGGGTGAGGAAGTTGCAGGACATCATGTCCAGAGGCTTCAAGGAGGGAGTGATGTCTGAGAGAAGATCTGAAGGAGAGGAGTGGTAGTGTCATACGGACATCTGCAGGAAGACTGTTGTTAGACAGCAAAACCTGTGCAAAGGCACTAAAGCAGGATGATGCCTGGCCAGTTCACAATGGTTTGCTACCTAAAACAGCTCCTGACTCCCACTGCCTTCAAAAGGAACCCTGGTCCTTCCCGCCATCCAGAGCTCTGGGCACACAGCCCCTCCCCCCTGCCCCGCACGGAGCCTCCAATAGATCTTTGAGGCCTTTGCACCACCATTCCTCTCCTTCAGGGCTGCCCTGCGAAGCTGGTCCTGACCTCTTAGCCACCACTGCACACTCCTCTCAGTATCCACTCAGGCCCAGGTCCAAAGTCCTAAAGTCCATAGTTTGGGGACCCGTGAGGGGCCCTGGTGTTTAACCTTCAAGGGCTGCCTGGGAAATCCACTGTCAGATTCAAGAAATACAGAATGTCTGATCAGCCATGTGTGGCTAAATGGGACCCCAACACCTCTAGAATACCTTTAATGGCCAATGGCTTGCTGAATGGATGGATGGACAAGAATATTTAGTGAGGAAAAGAGACAAGGCTGCTGGCCAGTTACTAATAGGTTTATCTTCCTGTGTGCACAAGAACTGGACAGCAACCCACAGTGAGCAGCGTCCCTCCCTGAAGGATGATTTATGTAAACCTGCCAAAGAGGCTGAGTCCTGCTCACCTCTCCACACATCCTCCACCTGCTGCTCTGTGCTCCATAGAGTTGCTGCCAACCCCACAGCACTGCCTGTCTTCAAGAACTCAGTACAGCCACCCTGTCTGATCCCAAGCAAGCCAATGTCCACTCAAGCACCTGGAGTTGGGGAGGGATGGGCTGACCAGGAGGCCTGGCCAAGCCTTCCCCAGTGAGCAGCCAACCTTACTGTCACATCACAGATTTGGCTCTTCCCACTGGACCTGTGGCCTGGCCAAAGAATCCTCAGCACCAGGTACACTATTGGTGCCCAATCAATGTTGGCGAGGAAACGAGTAGGCACCTTATGGGCCATAGAGAAGTTAAAGTGGTAGGTTCCTGAGGACTCCAAGACTCAAGGAGTTTGGGACCCACGTGTCCAGCTGGAAGGTACAGAGAACCAGGCAGTAAACAAGGGCCTCTGGACTTATTTCTTATACCGTCTCACTCGGCAGTGTGCACGTGGCACCCTCTAGTGGTGGCCAGAGGGTAGGGATGGACAGGGGTAATCCCTCCCCCTCCCCCCTTCCGCCTGGGGTTTCTGGCATGGAGCAACCTCAGTTCCTTCCTGTGAAATGACTGGTGACTCCTCCCAGGTTGTAGTGCGCAAGACAAACAGGGTGACGGCACCCTATAAAGAACCCCTTCTTCTTTTTTTTTTTTAATGCGTTTTTGGGTTTTTTTGTTTGGTTTTTTGTAGCAGAGACAGAGTCAGATAGGGACAGACAGACAGGAAGGGAGAGAGATGAGAAACATCAATTCTTCGTTGTGGTTCCTTAGTTGTCCATTGATTGATTTCTCATATGTGCCTTGACGGGGGGGGGGGGGGGGGCTACAGCAGACCGAGTGACCCCTTGCTCGAGCCAGCGACCTTGGGCTCAAGCTGGTGAACCTTGCTCAAATCCAATGAGCCCACGCTCAGGCTGGCAACCTCAGGGTCTCGAACCCGGGTCCTCTGCATCCCAGTCCAACGCTCTATCCACTGTGCCACCGGCTGGTCACTTCACCCTCTATTCTGGCCACAAGAGCTTGGGAAAACCAGACTGGCAGCTGACCACTATGTGGCCTTAGTGGCTTGGATTAAGTGCCTGGTCACTAGGCAGGGGCACCTGGTGACCGGTAGGCACAGTTTTGTGGCAATTATGCTGGACATTTTGCTAACACCAAAAAAAGCTGCTTCTCTGGAGACTGGGTCCACCACTTGCCAAGACCCTCACCCAGACTTGCTGATAGTCTGAACCCAAGTCCAGAAGGGCGAGTTCCTTTGGTATAGAAATGATGTTACCTTGGACAAGCTCTTTCCTCTCTCTGGGACTGTTTCCCCACTGAACTGGGTGGGAGGCCTAGACAGTACCTGATAGTCCCAGGGTTCAGCAGGGCCCTGCCTCCTGTAACACCCTGCTCCCTGGCCATTCAACCTGTCCACGATTCTCTGCCTGGTATAGTCTGGGTTAGCAGGCACCCCCTTCTTGCTTTCTGGGTCCTGGCTGCTCCTCAGCTAGAGCAGTCCCAAGAGGCCAGGCTCCAGATGCCTCCACACCTCTACTTGCATCCTCCCCTGCACAGGTCTTAGACAGTGCTTGGGCTCTTAACACAGTGAGTCCCCAGCTGTCACCAGCACTCACAGGCCACCCAAGCACAGGGAGTGTCCTGAGGCTGCTTATACTATACTAGGAAGCCTATAGGAAGAATCCAGGTATTGTTCAGGGCCTCTGAAACAGCTGGTGAATTTCCACTCCATTCAGTCATGCTGCAGGGCCCCATGGTCCCATGTCCTGTCCATCCCTTCCTGCCTTTACCCTTTGTCTTTTTTTCTTTTTTACAGGAACAGAAGGCCCTGGCAGGTTGGCTCAGCGGTAAAGCGTCGGCCTGGCATGCGGGTGACCCGGGTTCGATTCCCGGCCAGGGCACATAGGAGAAGCGCCCATTTGCTTCTCCACCCCCCCTCCTTCCTCTCTGTCTCTTTCCCTCCCACAGCCAAGGCTCCATTGGAGCAAAGATGGCCCGGGCGCTGGGGATGGCTCCTTGGCCTCTGCCCCAGGCGCTAGAGTGGCTCTGGTCATGGCAGAGCGACGCCCCGGAGGGGCAGAGCATCGCCCCTGGTGGGTGTGCCGGGTGGATCCCGGTCGGGCGCATGCAGGAGTCTGTCTGTCTCTCCCCGTTTCCAGCTTCAGAAAAATACAAAAAAAAAAAAGGTTACAGGGACAGAAAGTCAGAGAGAGAGATAGGGACAGACAGGAATGGAGAGATGAGAAGCATTAATCATCAGTTTTTTGTTGTAACACCTTAGTTGTTTATTGATTGCTTTCTCATATGTGCCTTGACTGTGGGCCTTCAGCAGACCGAGCAACCCCTTGCTTGAGCCAGTGACCTTGGGTTCAAGCTGGTGAGCTTTTTGCTCAAGCCAGATGAACCCATGCTCAAGCTGGCAACCTCTGGGTCTCGAACCTGGGTCCTTTGCATCCCATTCTGACGCTCTATCCACTGCGCCACCGCCTGGTCAGGCTCTTTTTTTCTTTTTGACGAAGACAGAGAGGGAGATGAGAAGCATAAATTCTTCCTTGGCGCTCCTTAGTTGTTTCTTGATTGCTTTCTCTTATGTACCTTGACCAGGGGGCTACAGCAGAGCAAGCAACCCCTTGCTCAAGCCAGCAACCTTTGGGCTCAAGCCAGATGAACCTACTCAAGCTGGTGACCTCGGGGTTTCAAAACTGGGTCCTCTGCATCCTAGTCCGACACTCTATCCACTGCGCCATGGCCTGGTCAGGCATCCTTTGTTTTAAGAACAAAGCTCCCAGCCCAAGTGGTCATTCCATCCTGTCCTGCCCCCTCCATTCACCCCCCATGCACTGTAATCTCACTTAGTGCTTGCCCGGAGTTAAAACCCCACCCCAGCTCTCCTTGTAAGGAGATCTAGGCCCAATGCAGACAGTAGCCAGGAGAGGGAGAGGTGGGTCAGCCTTTATTGGTGAGCAGGTGGGGTGGAAGAAAAAGCCTCAGGCACAGCTGGGGGGGGGGGTTCTTTAGTCATATGGGAACAGATGGGAAAGGGACTCTTTTAGCAACTTGCACTCCATGATGGTCACCCAGACCATTGCTCACCAGCATGGGGCTAGCAGGAGCAGTGGGGGGGATACCCTGAGGGGCAGCCTTGTGGTCAGGCTGTACTATGTCACATAGACCTGTGGTGATATGACAGCACTGGCTTCAGATAGGAAAAACGCCAGACATCAGGACCTGTGACCTTTTGAAATGGGCAAGAAAGCAGCAGAACCAAGGCCCAGCAACCTCAGAAGGTGAGAGGTATCAGGAGTCTCAGTAAAAGGCCAGCATGCCCTCCATAGCCCCCCATAATGACAGACTGGAAGGCTAAATGCCCAGGGGACATGGAGGGCATGGGATGGGGATGCTGAGAGGGAACAGGGAGGGGACGGGCAAGGGACAGCAGGGGCCTCCCACAGAACCTCATGCCTCCCCTGGAGTACCCTTAAAAAGAAAAAACAAAACCTCTAAGGAATAGAACTCTACATAAAGAAAACTAGTTTCTTTTAAAAATAAGAAAAACGTGATTTGAATCCATAGTGCAGTCTACTTTGCAGAGTGGGTTTCTTTAAGAGAAGACTTGGAATGGTGCAAACACTGGGAACACCTGGAACACTGGGCTCCTCTGGACAGCAGCTCAGGCCTGTGCAGACTCCTCCTAGCTGCCTGTAGGAAGAAAGGGGCTCTCAGGCCCTAGTCCTGGTAGGACAGAAGGCCCCCAGAGTCACGTCCCTCACCTTGCTCACTTACTCAGTTAGCGTTCCTCTGGCGGACATTCTTGTCTTTGTCATTCACGTGGTGACTACTGCTCTTCCTGGGGACATGATGCAGGGGGAATTCAATGCTCAGGGTAACAAAACAGGAGCCCCTCCACTCTGCCCCAAGTCACAGATGGAGGGACATCCAGGCCAGCAGCTCCTCCAGCACTGCCCACACCATCCGCCCACACCGCCACCCCCGCTAGCGAGGCCAGGACTCACAGTGGAGCAGAGCCTGTGTCCTCATCTGTGCAGACGTGCAGCCAAGTCACATGCAAGAGAAGAACAGGCATCAGGGATGGTTCCTGTCCTGCTGGGCCCTGTCCCTAAAACACGTAGCCTCAAAATGAGCTATCTGAGGTCACGCCCAAGGGTCCCTGGAAGCCCTGCATGCTCTCCTTGTCCACCTGCAGACAGGGAGGCAGGTGCCCCCACCTGGCCCAGGCAGCTCAGGTTTCCTGAGCTTCATCAAGTACAGTCAGAGGCTGCTTAAGCCACAGCCCTCAGGACCAAGCAGCTTCCGCGAGGGGAAGCTGAGCAGCTCAGAGCAGCCGCTCACCGAAGGGGACACCTGCCAGCAATTAAGTGAGGCCATGGGGGTGAGCAGATGCTCAATCTCAGGTGGGGCAGCCCCTGGGAGAGGCTTGGGGCCCTGATCTGGATAAGGGGGCTGCCCCCCCAAAGTGCACTTCACTATCCCATATTCCTGGATGGTGCCCAGGACCTGGGGTCTCCAGGCAGGGAGCAAAGGGCATAGAGCCAAGGGCGTGGAGCCGGCTCACCATCCAGGACCTCATCCGGCTTCCGCCGCTTTTCATAGATGAGGATGACGGTGACCAGCACAAGCACCTCAGCCACGATACCCAGGAAAGGCCAAAGGGCGGCAAGGCGGTGGCGTACGCGCAGTGTGATAACAGCCTGGGCAGTGTCCTCCGCATTGGTGCCGTTGCAGACGTACGTGCCGGGGTCATCCTGCAGGTCTAGGTTCTGGATGTGCAGCTCCGTCTTGGTATCCGAGGACACCACAAAGTTCTGGGAATTGTTGGCAAGGACCTGGGGGGTGGGCAGACCTTGTAAAGCAGTGGTCCCCAACCCCCGGGTCGTGGACCGGTACTGGTCCATGGGCCATTTGGTACCAGTCCACAGAAAAAGAATAAATAACTTACATTATTTCTGTTTTATTTATATTTAAGTCTGAACGATGTTTTATTTTTTTAAAATGACCAGATTCCCTCTGTTACATCCGTCTAAGACTCATTCTTGACACTTGTCTCGGTCACGTGATACATTTATCTGTCCCACCCTAAAGGCCGGTCCGTGAAAATATTTTCTGACATTAAACCAGTCCATGGCCCAAAAAAGGTTGGGGACCACTGTTATAGAGCACTGAAGCCCAGACCTGCCCCCAGCCTCAGGCAGGCATGGTCCTTACCTTAGGCCCAGTATCAGTCATCTTGTACCACAGCCAGTCGGTAACTGGGGGGAAGGACGTGGACTTGCAGATCAGCACAGCTGTCTCCCCCTCAGTAGCATGCTCGGACTTCTTCGCAGCTCTAATCTTGGGGGGCCCTGGTGGGAGGCAGAGCATGATAAAGCCTGAGCCCCACAGCGTGGGGAGCCAACTGTCTTTCAGTGCATGGACTCTTCTAACCCCAGAGATGGATGAACCCACCCCTTCTGACATGTTCCAGGGACCAGAGAGCTCACCCCTCACATCCACGTAGGTTCTGCCTGCAGACTCTGGGAGAAAGATGCAGGAGTACTGTCCCACTCGTTCATCCATGTCCACCCTGCAAACAGACGTGACTGTGAGCTGATCCTATGCAGGTGACCCTGTGAGGCCAGAGCAAGGCCTCAGCAGTCATGGTCAGAGACCTTGTAGGAGAGTGCATACTGCCCATGTCCCATCAAAGAGGGATGAGGTGGTTTTGGGGATGGCAGATGGGCTTGGTCCCACTCCTGAACTGGGCGCCCACACCAATGAGCCTCTGTACCCACCAACCCTAACCCAAAAACAACAGGGCAGTGTTTCCAAAGCTGGATTAGCCTCAAGTAAGAGACTTCAACTTGGGCAGCCTTGAGTGCCAGAGACCCTAATGAACCAGGAACACAGGGACTCAAGGCTGTGGGGACCCATGTAGTGCTCCTTCCCATGCAAGTGCCCATAGGAAGGAGAAAAGGGTCTCAGAGGCCATGATGTCCGTCCAGCAGCTACTGAACCTTCTTCCCTGGTTCCCAGACTTCTCATGACCAAGGGATCTGAGCAGAGCATGTGTCTGATGTCCATCCTAAGTGATCCCAAGGATCATAGCCTTCATTTGACTAAACACAGCTATTAGCAGCGAGGACACGAGAGCAAATGGGCAACAGGGGGCCCAGGGTGAAACCACCTCCCTGAAAGTAGGCCCCACAACCTTTTGCTAGGACCGGGGGGATACGAGGCCTGGGTGCCTCTCTGGGTCTCACGTACTCATATTCCATTGTCCGACTGGTCTGCGAGTCCTCATGCAGCACTCTGTCCCCCTTTACCCAGCGGTGGCCTGAGATCTCTGTGTCACTGTCATTCAAGGTGCAGGTGAGTCGTGTTTTGGAGCCAACATCAACTATGGAAGTCAAGATCCTGCTGTCTGTGTGGCCAAATGAGAGTAGATTAGCCAAGGAATCAGAGAAGGACAAAGTTTGTGACCACCCAGCTGCCTGCCCACTTGTCCCTACAGCAAATCTGCAGTGGCTCCTCCACACAGTCACAACCCCCTCCTGGCAGAGAAGTCCCAGCCTTGTTGATAAGTTCAGAGTTGCACTGGCAGGTTCAATAAGGTAAGGATAACCCCTACAGAGTTAAGAGGGCCCCAGGTCTGATAAGCTACTGGGCAGGACACAGAACTTGAGGAAGGTTTCATCAGGAGACATGGATCTCAGATATGGAAACAGAGGCCAACATCCATCTGGGATCCCAACTTGTGGGCCCAGCACAGATCCTAATTTCCTTTTTAAAAAATAAATCACTACTCAGGTTACCACTCCTTTGCTGGACAGTCTTACACATTCCCTCTCCCTCATTAAAGCAAACCACCAGCAAAGGGGCCAGATGCACTTGATTGTGGGCTAGGCAGCAGCAGAGATGACAGCACTTGGGGGTTCCAGCTTCCCCTGTCCTGAAAGGAGCCTTCTGCCCAGATCAAGAGTTCCCACAACCCGCCCTGGCCGGTTTGCTCAGTGGTAGAGCACTGGCCTGGCGTGTGGATGTCCTGGGTTCGATTCCTGGTCAGGGCACACAGAAGCATCCATCTGTTTCTCCACCCCTCCCCCTTCCACCTCTTGCTTCTCTCTTACTCTCTTTTCTTTTCTCCTCCTGCAGCCATGGTTTGATTGGAGCGAGTTGGCCCTGGGTGCTGAGGATGGATCCATGGCCTCCATCTCAGGTGCTAAAAAAACTGGCTCAGGTTGCAACTGAGCAAGGGCTCCATATGGGCAGAGCATTGCCCCCTACTGGGCTTGCCAGATGGATCCCAGTGTGGGTGCATGTGCATGTGGGAGCTATCTCCACCTCCCCTCCTTTCACTAACTAAAACAAAACAAAACAAAACATAAAGGAGTTCCCACAACCCACTCGCACTTGCCACTGTACAGGAGACAATCTGTCGTTCAGCCCAGGAAGCTGAGGGTGGATTCAATCAGCAAAGGCCCTTCAACTTAATTTCCAATTAGGCAAGCTCCTTATTAGTTTCACATAGTCTTTTGATGAATCGAAATGTGAAAATCACTTAGAACCAGAAGGTGAGAAGCACAAGAGGCTGGGCGTGAGCTGGAAGGGCTCCTTTTCAGGGTCCAGGAATGGGAAGGCGAACCCCAAACCTCCTAATGTCCAGAGAGGAAGACAGACAGATGCTCCATGGACCAGAGGTCAAGGGTGAGGGGGATGGAGCCTTCTGCTGGGGGCAGGGGCAGGGCCAGCCACTGCCTGGCCATGCCAGATGCTGACCGACCATTGATGGGGCAGTGAGCACGCCGATGTCTATACAGGGTTGGAACAGGTGTTGTGGGGACATCCCCATGCAACTACCATGGGGTCCTAAGCACCACAGGACTATCCATACTGGCCCCCACCTGCCTTCTTTGGGATAGCTCCAAGGTAGAGCTTTACTCGGAAGTGTCTGTTTCTCCAGGATGTTCACTCACACCCCAGGCCTCTCCAGGCGTCCCTTCTAAAAGGCTGTGGACACAGGCTTGAGAAAACAAAAAACAAACAAACAAAATAAACCACAGCCATAGCTGTTTGCTAGTAGGTTATTTTCCTTTCAGTTTGTGGGGAGAGGCCTGTGGCACAAAGTTAGGTGAAAAAGCAGAATACAAGACTGTATTTGAACAACATTTGCTCAGAGGCCACCATGTCAGAAAAGCGGCTACAAGAAACCTGGCAGTCTGGCAGTCACCCAGCAGGCCCAGCCCACTCAGACCCCCACTTCCTCACTGGGACGCACAGTGATTTTTGACAGTGAAACTATGAAACAACAGAACAAAATACATGAAACTGGGTAGTGACTCCTCTGTGAGCAGTTATCTTAGCTGCTTGGAACTCAGCACCAGTATAAATAGATTCTATGGGCAGCAAACCTCTGGTTTAAGCCTAATACCCCCCAATCCAGAGGGAAATGACAGGAAAGGTACACTCCTGCACTGGACACTACACCAGGTTCTCACCACATAAGCAAAGCTTGCTCAGTCTCACCCATGCACAAAGAGACCCAGTGGTCATTAAGATTAAACCTCAAAACCCAAAAAGAACCTGACCTGTGGTGGCGCAGTGGATAAAGCGTTGACCTGGAACACTGAGGTCGCCAGTTCAAAACCCTAGGATTGCCTGGTCAAGGCACATATGGGAGTTGAAGCTTCCTGCTCCTCCCCCTCTTCTCTCTCTCTCTCTCTCTCCTCTAAAATGAATAAAAAACAAAAACAACAACAAAAAGAACCCCAAAAGGACAGCAGGAAACTTGACTCAAGGGACAGAGCTGAAGCCCTGGCCGGTTGGCTCAGTGGTAGAGCGTCGGCCTGGCGTGCGGGAGTCCCGGGTTCGAATCCCGGCCAGGGCACACAGGAGAAGCGCCCATCTGCTTCTCCACCCCTCCCCCTCTCCTTCTTCTCTGTCTCTCCCTTCCCCTCCCACAGCCGAGGCTCCATTGGAGCAAAGATGGCCTGGGCGCTGGGGATGCTCCTTGGCCTCTGCCCCAGGCGCTAGAGTGGCTCTGGTAGCGACAGAGCTACGCCCCGGAGGGGCAGAGCATCGCCCCCTGGTGGGCATGCCGGGTGGATCCCGGTAGGGCGCATGCGGGAGTCTATCTCACTGTCTCTCCCTGTTTCCAGCTTCAGAAAAATACAAAAAAAAAAAAAAGAGACAGAGCTGCATCTGGAATGATATTTGGGCAGAATATATCTGTGTCCTTCTCAGGCAGTGTGAGATTGGTGTGCCCTGAGGGTGCAACCCTAGCCCCCTACCTGCACTGGATTCCAGGGCAATAGCCAAGGGCCTGGCACTTAGGTCCTCAGTGGGCTGGCAGCACCCCTACTCTGTCCCACTGTGAACTTGACACACATAGACCGAGCTCTACAACCGCCTTTCTAGTCCAGGAGGATGGTGGTGTGCCCATGGACAGGCGATATGCACAGCCAGGCAGGGCCTCTTGCTGAACAGGCTAGTCTTCACTGACTCACTTGCTGCCTCCTTTTTTAAAAGAGGATATAACGTCTTAAAATTCCAGGCAAGCAGAGGACGAAGCAAATCAACCACAGCCAGACAGGCAAGGAGACTTCTGGGGCTGGGGCACCCATCTGCTCCCATGGCATGTACACACATGCACCACTCCAGGCGTGCACGTGTGGGCGGCAGAGGCACACACACACAGTACGTACCAGCACACATATGCATGTATACAGCATACATGCAGAGTGCACATACACATGCAATCATGGCTCCCTTGCTGCACGTAGGAGAGCACAAGCTGCTGGCCAGGAAGTCCTAGGGCCTCAGGCTATCTGTTCTGGGATAAGGCAGCCCCAAGAACAAGTGGACCTTCACATCTCCCTACCTGAAGTGGCCCAAAGGCAACTCACAGGACTTAAGACAGGCACAGTTACAACTAGACAGGCGTGGGAAGCTAGAAGCTCCACTGCCTGGTCTGGAAGCCTCCCAGTTATCCACACGTCTCAGGAATCAAAATTTCCCAAGACTGCAAAACAGCAGCTATATGCAAAGCAGGGAGCAGTCAGAGCAGGAAGTGAGGCCAAGGCAGCCCTTCCCCCAGACAGGCCTGATTCTCTCAACCCTAGAGCCTCAGACCCCCATCTGTGCTCTCATTCCCTCACTCAGGGGCTGCTAGAAAGGAGGTCAGTCAGATTTTGTCCCAGCTGTACCTGCCCCCCAGTGGGAGTAAGAGGTGGCTCAAGAGCGAGCCTAAAGCCCTTCAGGAGGTCAGCTCTCCTCTGGCCTGAGGGTCATGTGCAGCACTGGACCAAGCGATGGTCCCCCATGCCCACTTGCCAAACGTCCCACCAAGGAGCCTCCTGTGAGCTGGCCATCATGCTGCCACATCTCACTCATGCATCCTCAACAGGGCCATATCACTCCCAGGAGGAAGGGAGGGTGTCCCTAGGCATTATAATGGTTGTGGCCCTACCCAGGGTCACCGCACACAGAGACCTGTTACTATAAGTAGTGATATTAACATCTGTAATATTAAGATGTCACTGGGGCCTGACCGGACGGTGGCTCAGTGGATAGAGTGTCGGACTGGGATGTGGAGGACCCAGGTTCGAGACTCCGAGGTTGCTAGCTTAAGCGTGGGCTCATCTGGTTTGAGCAAGGCTCACCAGCTTGGACCGAAGGTCGCTGGCTCGAGCAAGGGGTCACTCTGTCTGCTGTAGCCCCATGGTCAAGGCACATATGAGAAATCAATGAACAACTAAGGAGCCGCAACGAAGAATTGATGTTTCTCATCTCTCTCCCTTCCTGTCTGTCTGTCCCTATCCATCCCTCTCTCTGACTCTCTCTGTCTCTGCCACACACACACACACACACACACACACACAAAAGATGTCACTGGGCCCTGGCCAGGTAGCTCAATTGGTTAGAGCAGTGATTTTCAACCTTTTTTTGTCATGGCACAAACACACACTAATTACTAAGGTCAGTGCCCCTGACTAAATACAACCATTTTCACCTCATGGCATAAATAAATTAGTTACTAAAAAAGAAGAGGTCAGGGCCCCTTTTTCTTTAGTAATTAGTTTATGAGTGTGTGAGAAACAAAGGTTGAAAATCACTGGGTTAGAGCATTGTCCCGACATGCTGAGGTGTTCTGGGTTTGATTCCCCATCAGGGTACATACAAGAATCAACCAATGATGGCATGAATGAATGGAACAACCAGTGTTTCTCTCTCTCTCTCTCATTTTCTCTCTAAACATCAATAAAAATAAATCAGTAAAATGTCACTGGGACAGAGCCATTGGAAATAAAAAGTCTCAAAAGGCTCAGGGTAGGGGAGTGATATTGAAGAAAGGTTGAAAAGCATATCCTCTGGCAACCTCTGGCCAAACCCAATACCCAGAAGACTTGGAGGAAGCACCCTCAGAATCCACTGGGAGAGGAGGCATGAGCCTCTACCCCTAGAACACTAGGAGACCAGGGAGAGAAAAGTAAAAACTCCATTTTGTGATTCTGCCTCTGTGACTGTAACCGTGTTCTCAAGTAAAGTCACCTTCATCTAAAAACAGCCACCCCTCCTCCATGCCCACTCGGCAGGCAGCTGGGCAGAGGCACAGGGCCAGGCAGGCCTTGTGGTAAACAGCCAAAGAACTTGCAGGATGAGGGCAAAGACACCAGCCCTCCTCATCATCCATGGCAGCATTGCAGGGCTCAGATAGGAGTCAAGAACGTTTCAGGGATACCAGTCATGGGCTCCTTACCTCTTCCTCCTCCCCTCCATCCTGCTAGGAGATGGCTCCTGCTCCCTTTATCTGAGGCTCAGGGAGGCGAAGTCATCAGCCCAAGGGACCCAGCTGGGAAGCCCGTGCCCTTCCAACTGCTTGGCTAGGACAACAGGACATTGGGCAATCCGAGGGGAGCCAAGATCTCCTGGCAGAAGAATCGTCCCAGGGCCTTAGGGAACAGGGGTGAGTATGCTCTGGTCAAGAAACCTTCTCCTGGCAGAGCCCCCAACGCACTTCTGGAGTGCTGACTTGCTCAAGAGAGGCAAACTCTGTCACTAAGTCATTCCTCCAAGGCATAAAAAGGATGTGTGGTCTCCTCTGAAAGATTTTCTATCTTTTTTTTAAAATGATTGATTTTAGAGAGAGAGGAAGAAAGGGATATAGCGGGAGAGAGGGCAAGAGAGAGGGAGACAGAGGGAGAGGGAGAGGAAGAGGGAAAGGGGGGAGTGTGGGAGGGAGGGAGAGGGAGGAAAAAGGAGGGAGAAGGAAGAAGAAAGGAAGAGAAGGAGAGAAGGAGAAAAGGAGGGAGGAGAGAGGGAGGGAGGGAGGGAGCCAGGGAGAGAGGGAGAGAGGGGAGAGGGAGAGAAGGAGAAGCATTCATTTGTTGTTTCATTTAGTTGCACACTCATTGGTTGTTTCCCATATGTGCTCTGACTGGGGATCAAACTCGCAACCTTGGCATTTTGGGACGACACTTCAACCAACTGAGCTAACTGGCCAGGGTCTGCTGAAAGACTCTCAGGGGCTGTCAAAACAAGGAGAAGAAAACAGACAAGAATCCTGAGGGAATCAGATATGATGTAAATGTGCAAGAACAGCCCCAAATGTTGAATGGCACAGATCTCTAGGCTTCCTGGCTGAGGCTCTGGAGTCACCCAATGCTTCTGCTCTAAGGAGAGAGTAACAAACTCAGGAACTGTGCTCCCAGTAAAGGAAGACCACAGGCCTTTTCACCCCATTGGCTGTCTGCAGCCATGGAGGGCTATGCTAAAGTTCTCAAGCTGCCAAATGCAGCTGTGTATTTCCCAAATTCACTTTGTCTATGGCCTCCTGAGTCTTTCCAGAGAGCATTGGGAGGCAGATGCTCTCTGAAGAAGAATGTCCAGAGACATTCAGTAAATGGCTTTTGATCATAAGAAGGATGAAAGAGGCAAACTGGGATCATAAAGTAGATCAGGTGTTAACCTAGCGAAGCCTCTACAAGAGGCAGTCCCTGAGGACCCCTGCCCAGGACAGTTGACACACTAGCACTCAGAGCCCGACACGTCCTACCTACCCAGAAGAGCCCCAGACCATTCAGGTCTGTACTTTGTCCCCTACATGCCAGTTACTATAAATCTTTAACTCAGTATCAAATGGGAAGTCTCAATATGGAATGAAAATGTCCATCAGGCCTTCCCCTGAAAAACTACATACCTTAATCTCACGAGCACTGGCTGAACCACATCTGTCCACTTCCAAGAGCTATAAAATTTAAGGCTGTTTGATAGCCTGCAAAAATTCTCTCCCTTGCCCTGGCTGGATAGCTCTGTTGGTTAAAGCCTCGTCCCGAAGCACAGAGGTTGCCGGTTCAATCCCCAGTCAGGCCACATACAGGAACAGATCAATGTATTAATGTTTCTGTCTTTCTCTCTCGCTAAAATAATAAATAAATGTTTAAAAAAAATTCTCTCCACTTCCTCCTCTTTACTGGATGGCCATGGCGAACTCATGGTGACCTTGAAATATACACCCTTCCCTCCTGGGCCTGTTTTTACCCCCTGTAAAAGGCGGTGGGTGGACCAGACAGACAGCCGTCTCACCTGTGCCAGGAAATCAGAAATACAGGCAGCAGAGCATGTTGGCTTCCCTACAAGGGTTTAAATTTACATGCTTGTCCGAACACCAGGAGGAGGTGCACACCCAGAGAGACTCGGGACCTAAATCCCGGCAAGAATTACAATCCCTGCCAATTCCAAAGCCGCTCGCCTCAGGGGCACTCACGTGCATTTGCTTCCAGCGTCCACTTGAGGACAACAGTCTGCTTTCTAAATAAGAGTCAAGGGTCCAGGAGAGTCCAGTGGGCCCTCCGCCGCTCTCCTTGCCCCAGCACACCTCGGGCCGAGGGGCGCGCCCTCAAGCTGCCTCCCCAGGCTCCTGGGCTCCCTTCCAAGGGGGATACCGCAGAAGCCAGATGGGTCGTCCCTTCTCTGTAGGGAGATGGTGGGGATCCACCTCGAGATCCCCTCCCCAAAGATCAGGCCACTTCCGGGCTCGAGTCCCTCCCCCAGGCCGCTGAAAATCTGAGACTTCACCTCCAGTATCTCCCTCGTCGGACCCCCAGGCCGGCATACACTACGGCGGGAAGCCTCATGGGTACCCTCAAACGTCCAAATGCCTCGTAACCCCGGGCACTACCTCCCACGGAACTCCCTGGGTGTCCCTTCCACCCCTCCTGGAGGGATGCCCGAGGTCGGGCACGCGCTCGTCTGCGGCCCCAGCCTGCTCGCCCGCCTGGCCTTGTCCTCACCCGCCCGGGAGCCGTTCTCGGTAGCCAGCAGCGCGAGCCCCAGAACCACCAGCAACACCATCGCCATGTCGCCACCTTCCCCGCCACCAAACGTCGCTCACGGTGCTATAAAAGCCGGGAAGGCGGGCCGGGCGGGCCGGGCGCGCGCGCGCAGGGCGGGACGCAAATGGCCCACCGGCCGCCATCTGCGCACGCGTGCAGACGCACGTACGCACGCGTAAGCCCTAGCGGGCTAGTGTTACCGAATCCGAAGAACGGCACCACATGACTTGGGCACGCCCTGCAGCCTGGGTTGGGGTGGGAGGTGGTGGTGGTGGTGGCGGTGGCGGCTACGTTGCTAGGAAACGGGGCGGGGCTCTTCATTAGTTTAGAAAGTGTAAAGTAAGAGTTAAATTGTGATACGAAAGTGGTTAAAATGCTCAATTTATAGCATATATATTTTACTACAATACAAAAAAAGCACTAAGGGAAGCCATAGGGATCCCTGTGAACAGGTGGGATATGTCTTGACGGTGGGGGTTTAGCCAGTAAAACACCTGGAAGATAGCAGTTAAATTTGAATTTCAGGTGGAAAACGAGTAATTTGTCAGTGTAACTATTCCGTACAATATTTGAACATAATAATGCAAGGAAAGTATTCGCTATTTGTTTAATATTCGCTATTTATCTGAAATCAAATGTAACTTGGCAGTCCTGTATTTTGTCTGGAAAACCTACCAGGAGTTTCTATTGTTTTCAACAATATACTTTTTATTTTATTTTTATTTATTATTTTTATTGATTGCTTTTATTTTATTTATTTATTTCTAAATTCATTTTAGAGAGGAGAGAGAAAGGGAGAGAGAGAGGAGAGAGAGACAGAGAGAGAAGATGGGGAGGAGCTGGAAGCATCAATTCCCATATGTGCCTTGACCAGGCAAGCCCAGGGTTTCGAACTGGCGACCTCAGCATTTCCAGGTCGATGCTTTATCCACTGTGCCACCACAGGTCAGGCCTATTGATTGCTTTTAGAGAGAGAAAGATTGATTGATTTGTTATTCCACTTATACGCATTCATTGGTTGATTCTTGCCTGTGCCCTGACCTGGGATGGAAACTGCAACCTTGTCATATTGGGATGATGCTACCCTGCCAGGGAACCAATACAGTACCTTTTCCCTCCTTTCTTTTAGAAAGAAAAGCATCAACTCATAGTTGCAGCACTTTAGTTGTTGATTGATTGCTTCTCATACGTGCCTTGACCAGGGGCTCCAGTCCAGCCAGTGACCCCTTGCTCAAGCCAGTGACCATACGATCATGTCAATGACCCCACACTCAAGCCAGGGAGGCACTACCCCGTGCTCAAGCTGGATGAGCCCACACTCAAGTTGGCAACCTTGGGGTTTCAAACCTGGGTCCTAGCATCTCAGGTTGATGATCTATCTACTGAACATCTACCGGTCAGACAGTCAGGGAACAAATACTTCTTGAAATTACAAAATAATTGCTTACTGGTAGAGTGTCGGCCTGGCATGTGGATGTCCCAGGTTTGATTTCTGGTCAGGGCACACAGGAGAAGTGCCCATCTGCTTCTCCACCCCTCCCTTTTACCCCTCTTGCTTCTCTCTCTCTTTCTCTCTCTCTCTCTCTATTCCCCTCCTGAAGCCATGGCTCAATTGGAGCAAGTTGGCCAGGGGCACTGAGGATGGCTCCATGGCCTCTGACTCAGGTGCTAAGAAGAGCTCAGCCGCTGAGCAATGGGGCAACACCCCAGATGGGCAGAGTCTCGCCCCCTAGTGGGATTTCCAGGTGGATCCTGGTTGGGGTGCATATGGGAGTCTGTCTCTGCCTCCCCTCCTCTCACTCAATAAAAAATAAAAGAAAAAGGGAATTACAAAATAATTTCAAATGAAAACAAGGTAATGTAATCTTTGTGATCTTGGATTAGGCAATGATTTCTTTTTTTTTTTGTATTTTTCTGAAGTTGGAAACGGGAGGCAGTCAGACAGACTCCTGCATGCGCCTGACCGGGATCCGCCTGGCATGCCCACCAGGGGGCAATGCTCTGCCCATCTGGGGTGTCGCTCTGTTGCAACCAGAGCCATTCTAGCACCTGAGGCAGAGGCCACAGAGCCATCCACAGCGCCCGGGCCAATTTTGCTCCAATGGAGCCTTGGCTGCGGGAGGGGAAGAGAGAGATAGAGAGAAAGGAGAGGGGGAGGGGTGGAGAAGCAGATGGGCGCTTCTCTTGTGTGCCCTGGCCAGGAATTGAACCCTGCACGCCAGGCTGACGCTCTACCACTGAGCCAACCAGCCAGGGCTGGCAATGATTTCTTATATGTGATACCAAAACACACTAACCAAAGGAAAAAATAAATTGGACTTCATCAAAATAAAGACTTCTGTGCTTCAAAGAACACCACAAAAGTGAAAGACAACCCAAAGAATGGGAGAAAATATTGGTTAAATAAATATCTGTTAAGGAACTTTATATAATGAACACTTGCAACTTAATTTAAAAAGACAATAACCCAATTAAAACTGGGCAAAGGGCCTGGCCAGGCGGTAGCATAGTGGATAGAACGTCAGACTGGGATGCGGAAGACCCAGGTTCGAGACCCCAAGGTTGCCAGTTTGAGCGCGGGTTCATCTGGCTTGAGGAAAAAGCTCACCAGCTTAGACCCAAGGTCGCTGGCTTGAGCAAGGGGTTATTCAGTCTGCTGAAGGCCCACGGTCAAGGCACATATGAAAAAGCAATCAATGAACAACTAAGGTGTCGCAATGTGCAACGAAAAACTAATGATTGATGCTTCTCATCTCTCCGTTCCTGTCTGTCTGTCCCTGTCTATCCCCCACTCTGACTCTCTCTCTGTCTCTGTAAAAAAATAAAATAAATAAAAATAATTATAAAAAAAATTAAAAACAAACAAACAAAAAGAAAACTGAGCAAAGGATCTGGCCTGACCAGGAGGTGGTGCTGTGGATAGAGCAGGGGAATGAGATTCAGAGGACCCTGGTTCGAGGCCTTGAGGTCTCTGGCTTGAGTGCAGGCTGATCTGGCTTTAGCACAGGCTCACCAGCTTCAGCATGGGGTCTCTGGATTGAGCATGGGCTATACATGGCCTGAGCTGGCTATACATGACCCCATGGTCGGTGGCTTGAAGCCCAAGGTTGCTGGCTTGATCACTGGCTTGATCCCAAAGTCGTTGGCTTGAGCAAGGGGTCACTCACTGTGTTGCAGCCCTCTGGTCAAGGCACTTATGAGAAAGCAGTCAATGAACAACTAAGGTGCCGCAACAAAGAACTGGTGCTTCTCATCTCTTTCCCTTCCTATCTGTCTGTTCCTATCTATTTCTCTCTCTGTCCCTCTCTGTCTCTGTCAAAAAAATAAATAAAATTAAAATTAAAATGGACAAAAGATCTGAATACACATTTCCAAAGAAGACATACAAGTGGATAATAAGAACATGAAAAGTGTTCATGATCATGAGCTATCAGGGAAATGCAAGTCAATACCACAGTGAGACACTATTTCACAGCCACTAGGATGACTGTAATGAAAAGGCAGAAAATAACAGGTGTTGGAGAAGGTAAAGAAACTAGAGATCTCAAGCACCGCTGGTGGGAATGTGGAATGGTACAGCTTCTGTGGAAAACAAACACAGAGTTACCATCTGATCTAGCAATTCTACTCCTAAGTATATGACCATAAGAACTGAAAACTCACACCCACACAGACAGTTGTGTCAATTTAAGGTCTGAAGGTCATCACCACCAATAAAATGCCACCAGGAATCCCCAGTTTTGGGTGCAGTGAAGGGGTAAATGGGGAGACTTTACTTAAGCAGCTCAGGGAGGTGGCTCAGGTATCACAGCTCTGGCTAGGACACCCGTAGTCTTCAAGAGGAATTGAGAATGCACTCCACAAAGCCAGAGAGAAGGCTGACTTATATAGAAAGAAGTCCCCAACCTTGGTCCTTGATTAGTTGTTCCTCTACACCAGGGGTCGGGAACCTTTTTGGCTGAGAGAGCCATGAACGCCACATATTTTAAAATGTAATTCTGGCCTGACCAGGCGGTGGTGCAGTGGATAGAGCGTTGGACTGGGATGCAGAGGACCCAGGTTCGAGACCCCGATGTCGTCAGCTTGAGCACGGGTTCATCTGGTTTGAGCAAAAGCTCACTAGCTTGAGCCCAAGGTCGCTGGCTCAAGCAAGGGGTTACTTGGTCTGCTGAAGGCCCGCGGTCAAGGCACATATGAGAAAGCAATCAATGAACAACTAAGGTGTTGCAACGTGCAACGAAAAACTAATGATTGATGCTTCTCATCTCTCCATTCCTGTCTGTCTGTCCCTGTCTATCCCTCTCTCTGACTCTGTAAAGAAAAAAAGTTTAAAAAAAAATGTAATTCTGTGAGAGCCATACAACAACCCGTATACGTTATACATTATTCAATAAAAATTTGGTGTTGTCCCAGAGGACAGCTGTGATTGGCTCCAGCCACCCACAACCATGAACATGAGTGGTAGGAAATGAATGGATTGTAATACATGAGAATGTTTTATTTTTTTTTTTAATTTTTTTTCTTTATTCATTTTAGAAAGGAGAGAGAGGGAGAGAGAGAGGAGAGAGAGACAGAGAGAGAAGGGGGAGGAGCAGGAAGCATCAACTCCCATATGTTCCTTGACCAGGCAAGCCCAGGGTTTCAAACCGGCAACCTCAGCATTTCCAGGTCGACGCTTTATCCACTGCACCACCACAGGTCAGGCTTGTTTTATATTTTTAACATTATTTTTTTATTAAAGATTTGTCTGCGAGCCAGATGCAGCCATCGAAAGAGCCACATCTGGCTTGCGAGCCATAGGTTCCTGACCCCTGCTGTACACAATAAGAACTCCAAATCTTCACTGTTCAATTGGTCTGAATTGCACCATCCTGATTGTTAAAACGGAACCATTCTGATTGATCAGTAAAAATGCAAATGAGCATATAGCTGTACAGCTCTAATTGAATAGGAAAAGTGTCAGTCTTGTTGATAAGATTTGATTCTACAAGCACTCTTATAAAGGTGACTCAGCAGGCAGGAGTACAGTGCAGGAGGCTGGCAGGTCAGTGGCTTTTCCCTGTTATGCAGCTTAAACGAGAGGCCCCTGTAAACAATGACTGCTAGACACTGGCTATGAGTTTAGGTTCACTTAACCCCAAGGAATCCTTCTTGCCAAGTATTTCATTTCCTCAGAGTCAACACTCACACATGAATGTTCACAGCAACAGGATTCACAATAGCCAAAAAGTGGAACAACCCAAATGCCCATCAACAGGTGAATGGAGAAACACAATGCATCCATCCATCCATACACTGGAATATTACTCAGCCATGAAAAGAAGTGAAGCACTCACACATGGATGAGCCTTGAAAACATGGTGCTCACTCAGAGAAGCCAGACACAAAAGGCCACACAGTGTGTGATTTTATTTATGTGAAATATCCAAACAGGCAATTCACAGAGACAGAACGTGGGTTAGTGGTTGTTAAGGGCTGGAAAGGAGGATAGGAAGTGATGGTTAACGGCTTTTTAGGGTGATGAAAATGTTCTAAAATTGATTGTGGTGATTGATGGGTGCACAATTCTGTGAATGTACTAAAACCAACTAAACTATATATTTTAAATCAGTGAATTGTATGGTATGTGAATTATCTCAATTAAAAATAGGGTGATGTGCCTGACCTGTGGTGGTGCAGTGAATAAAGCTTTGACACTGGAATGATGAGGTCATGGGTTCAAAATCCTGGGCTTGCTCGGTCAAGGCATATACAAGAAGCAACTACTATGAGTTGATGCTTCCCGTTTCTCCCTGTACCTTTCTCTCTCTATCCTCTCTGTAAACTCAAAAAAGAAAATCTTTAAAATAATAGGATAATGTAAGGGGACACCCTACATCATAAGCCTTACGACATAAAGGGTCAGGCAGCTTCTTGCTGGCAATGACATAGGAGGTGAGACAATAATGAGGAGGCAGAAGCCATGGGCAAGAGTGAGTGTAAGTCTGCGAACAGCCTGTCAGGTGGGGGAGGTGGAATCCAGGGAGGAGGGTGGGTAAAACTGGCAGAGTCCCATCTGCAGCGGGCATTAAAAGAAAAGGCTGAAAAGACTTAACAGAGAAGTCAGAACTTGCTGATAATGAGACTGTAGAGTGAGGATTTCACTCCTGGGAGACCCACTCTCAGGTCCTGGGAGCCTCAGAATCAACTAGATGCCCCAGCCTTTGTGGTTATTGGGTTTTACAAGGCCACAAGGCCACACAGATAGGGGTTGAGCTATGAGAGCTACGTGCAGAATGAGGGAGGAAGACAGCCAGCTGGCTTCAAAGTCCCTACAGCCTGGGAGGGTGGAATTTCTCCTATCCTGTACCCCTTGTCCTCCCCAGGCTGGGCTGAGGACAGATCTCATGGGAAATAGCCTTTGCTTTTGTTTACAAAATAAAGCTCAGCTTCCTGAAGACCCAGTTTTCTGGTCCTCTCTGTCAACATAAGAAATGTCCAGATTTTGGAAGACAGAGGAAGCCACATCCAATGCATTCATTCAGATATAAGATTCCCGTCATTGAAAATCTGGGCACGAGCTTAGACCAGTTTGATGCTATTGATTTTTCTGACAATAAAATCAGAGAGCTAGATGGTTTTCCTTTGTTGAGAAGACTGAAAACGTTTTTGGTGAACAACAACAGAGTATGCCGTATAGGAGAGGGCCTTGACCAGGCGCTGCCGTGTCTGATGGAACTCATTCTCACCAACAACAGTCCTGTGGAACTGGGCGACCTGGACCCTCTGGCATCTCTCAAGTCTCTGACTTACTTAAGCATTCTAAGGAACCCTGTAATGAACAAGAAGCATTACAGGCTGTACGTAATTTATAAAGTCCCACAAGTGAGAGTGCTGGATTTCCAGAAGGTCAAACTGAAGGAGCGTCAGGAAGCAAAGAAAATGTTCAAGGGCAAACGGGGTGCACAGCTTGCAAAGGATATTGCCAGGAAAAGCAAAACTTTCAATCCAGGTGCTGGTCTGCCTGGTGACAAGAAGAAAGGGGGCCCGTCCCCAGGGGACGTGGAGGCAATCAAGAATGGCATCGCCGGCCCTGGCCGGTTGGCTCAGTGGTAGAGCATTGGCCTGGCGTGTGGGGGACCCGGGTTCGATTCCGGGCCAGGGCACATAGGAGAAGTGCTCATTTGCTTCTCCACACCCCCCTCCCCCTTTCCTTCCTCTCTGTCTCTCTCTTCCCCTGCTGCAGCCAAGGCTCCATTGGAGCAAAGATGGCCCGGCGCTGGGGATGGCTCCTTGGCCTCTGCCCCAGGCGCTAGAGTGCCTCTGGTCGCGGCAGAGCGACGCCTGGAGGGGCAGAGCATCGCCCCCTGGTGGGCAGAGCGTCGCCCCTGGTGGGCGTGCCGGGTGGATCCCGGTCGGGTGCATGCGGGAGTCTGTCTGACTGTCTCTCCCCGTTTCCAGCTTCAGAAAAATACAAAAAAAAAAAAAAAAAAAAAAAGAATGCCATCGCCAACGCATCCACTCTGGCAGAGGTGGAGTGGCTGAAGGGCCTGCTGCAGCCGGGGCAGATCCCGGGCCGGGAAAGCTGCCCAGGCCCCACTGATGCTGGTGAAGAGGAGATGGAAGAAGACACAGACACAAACGGGTCCTGAGCAGTGTGGCCAGGGGCCCACAGGACGTCTAGCACGTCCACTTGGCTCCCTCTTGCCTTCTGAACCTGGAACGACAGCCTTGCATGTGTCAGCAAAGAGTTCGTGAGCATTGGGGAAATGCTCCAGACTGCTGCTGCTCGTTTTGTAATAGAAATTTTGAAATCTTTTTTTATAATAATAAAAAAAAAATGTCCAAACCTGTAAGAATTTTTTATGAGTTTGTTTGAGCCAAACTGATGACAATTGCCAGGAAGCAAAACTCAACAGATTGAGAAAATGCTCCCAAAAATGGCAGTTTTACCACTTATTTTATATATCTGAATCAAAGGGGAAGATATTTGGGGTTACATGAAATCCACTGGTGATAGATTAGGAAGGCGGGAGAAAGCAAATCAGGTAGATCTCTGGGATTGGATAAAAAGTAAAACAAATAGACACATACTACTTTTTTTTTTTTATTATTGACTTTTAAAGAAAGAGAGAGAGAAAAAAGAGGGGGTAGAGTGGAAAGCATCAACTCTTAGTAGTTGCTTCCCTCATGTGCCTTGACCAGGCAAGCCCACGGTTTTGAACCAGTGACCTCAGCATTCCAGGTTCATGTTTTTTTTGTTTGTTTGTTTGTTTGTTTGTTTTACAGAGACAGTGAGTCAGAGAAAGGGATAGAGAGGGACAGACAGACAGGAACGGAGAGAGATGAGAAGCATCAATCATTAGTTTTTGTTGTTGTTGTTGTTGAGCGTTGCAACACCTTAGTTGTTCATTGATTGCTTTCTCATATGTGCCTTGACCGCGGGCCTTCAGCAGACCAAGTAACCCCTTGCTGGGTCCAGTGACCTTGGGTTTAAGTTGGTGGGCTTTTGCTCAAACCAGATGAACCCACGCTCAAGCTGGGGACCTCGGGGTCTCGAACCTGGGTCTTCCGCATCCCAGTCCGACGCTCTATCCACTGCGCCACCACCTGGTCAGGACAGGTTCATGTTTTATCTACTCTGCTACCACAGGTCAGGCTAGACACATACAGGGGGTCCTCGGGTTATGACAGTCTCAACATACGGCATTTCAAGTTTACAATGGTCTCCCATAAAAACTTTAAAAAATTGAGACATGAGGGCCCTGGCCGGTTGGCTCAGTGGTGGAGCGTCGGCCTGGCATGCAGGAGTCCCGGGTTCGATCTCTGGCCAGGGCACACAGGAGAAGTGCCCATCTGCTTCTCCACCCCTCCTCCTCTCCTTTCTCTCTCTCTTCCCCTCCTACAGCCGAGGCTCCACTGGAGCGAGGTTGGCCCGGGCACTGAGGATGGCCCCATGGCCTCTGCCTCAGGTGCTAGAATGGCTCTGGTCACAACAGAGCAGTGTCCCAGAGGGGCAGAGCATCGCCCCCTGGTGGGCGTGCTGGGTGGATCCCAGTCAGGCACACGTGGGAGTCTGTCTGACTGCCTCCCCGTTTCCAACTTCAGAAAAATACAAGAAAAAAAAAATTGAGACATGAGTGTTTTGGCTTATCCCTTTAGAGTCGTACTTACAGACTATGTCAGCGAATTAGTTGGGTTATGCACAGTTGAAGATTATGCAGTATTCTTTTTCTATGGCTTACTTGTATTTTTATGTTCTAGATTATGATTTTACAACTCTGTTAGGATAAGTAAGTGACTTAGGGTAGGGTGTGTTTCAATTTACACCAAAATTTGGATTATGTTTCTGTCATAGGAATGGAACTGTCATAACCGAGGACCTTCTACTTCTTTTTTTTTCATTATTATTATTATTTTTACAGACATAGAGAGAGAGTCAGAGAAAGATGAGAAGCATCAATCATCAGTTTTTCGTTGCGACACCTTTGTTGTTCATTGATTGCTTCCTCATATGTGCCTTGACCACGGGATTTAGCAGACCGAGTAACCCCTTGCTAGAGCCAGCGACCTTGGGTCCAAACTGGTGAGCCTTGCTCAAACCAGATGAGCCTGTGCTCAAGCTGGAGAGCTTGGGGTCTTGAACCTGGGTCCTCTGCATCCCAGTCTGACGCTCTATACACTGCGCCATCGCCTGGCAGGCTCTTTATTCATTTTAGAGAGGAGAGAGAGAGAGAGAGAGAGAGAGAGAGGGAGGAACAGGAAGCATCAACTCCCATATGTGCCTTGACCAGGCAAGCCCTGGGCTCCAAACCGGCGACCTCAGCGTTCCAGGTCGACACTTTATACACTGTGCTGCAATAGGTCAGGCTCTACTTCTTTTACATAAGGTTTGGGTATAGGATAGTTAACAGTTAATATGATAATAACAATGAGGGGATTTGTGGTTTCTGCTCTGGTGTGGTGGTTGTGCTTTGAGGAGTTCAAATAAATAAATTATTCCAAAGGTATGTTATCAGGTACGTTATTACAGATGCGGAAAGAAAAAAAATAAGCCCTGGCCGGTTGGCTCAGCGGTAGAGCGTCGGCCTAGCGTGCGGAGGACCCGGGTTCGATTCCCGGCCAGGGCACATAGGAGAAGCGCTCATTTGCTTCTCCACCCCTCCGCCACGCTTTCCTCTCTGTCTCTCTCTTCCCCTCCCGCAGCCAAGGCTCCATTGGAGCAAAGATGGCCCGGGCGCTGGGCATGGCTCTGTGGCCTCTGCCTCAGGCGCTAGAGTGGCTCTGGTCGCAATATGGCGACGCCCAGGATGGGCAGAGCACCCCCCCCTGGGGGGCAGAGCACCGCCCCTGGTGGGCGTGCCGGGTGGATCCCGGTCGGGCGCATGCGGGAGTCTGTCTGTCTCTCCCTGTTTCCAGCTTCAGAAAAATGAAAAAAAAAAAAAGAAAAAAAAAAAAAAAGAAAAAAAATAAAAGACAAACTCAGTTAAGGTAAAGATTGACCTTTGTTAGGAAAAAATACTGACCTAGGACATGACTACCTGCCATGAACTGCCTTTACTTAGAAAGTTTTTTTTTTTTTTTTTTTACAGAGACAGAGAGAGAGTCAGAGAGAGGGATAGACAGACAGGAACGGAGAGATGAGAAGCATCAATCATTAGTTCTTCATTGCACATTGTGGCACCTTAATTGTTCATTGATTGCTTTCTCATATGTGCTTTGACTGTGGGCCTTCAGCAGACCGAGTAACCCCTTGCTCGAGCCAGCGACCTTGGGTCCAAGCTGGTGAGCCTTTGCTCAAACCAGATGAGCCTGCGCTCAAGCTGGTGACCTTGGGGTCTCGAACCTGGGTCCTTGGCATCCCAGTCTGATGCTCTATCCACTGCGCCACCGCCTGGTCGGGCTACTTAGAAAGTTTTAATTTCAATCCATCTTATGTGGTTATTTTAGTTTTCTGAGTTTGTAAGGCCGCCATGTAGGCCTTCCCTGAGCTTGTCAGGTTAGTATGTGGCCCTTTCTTTGTCCACACCTCCCTGGAAAGCCTGTCTTGCCCTCTTCCACTCCCCAGATAGATCCTTGCTCTGCTCAATCCTGCTCCCACCCCAGGCAGGAGGGTCTGAGTCCTCCTCTGCTTCCAAGGACAGACCTTCTAGGACCACTTTATCAAGGGTGGCCAGACTTAGCAAATAAAAATACCGGGAACCTAGTTAAATTTGAATATCAGATTTTTAAAAATCAGTATTATTTTAGTATAAGTATATCCCACACAGTATCTGGGATATACTTACACTAAAAATATTACCTGTTCTCTATCTGAAATTCAAATTTAACTGGGTACCCTGTATTTCATCTGGCATCTCTGACCCAGTTTAAAGTGGCCTGGTGCCATCCCCCTTTGTAATAGTCCTCACTGCACACTGGCCACTCTCTGACCTTGTGTGAGGTCAAGGACATACCGCTTTACCTGGGCTCCTGCTGTGTGCCTGTCTACACACAAAAGCTTCCTCTGTTAGTAACAAGTTTAGATACTTGTCTCCCGATATAAAAGAATTTAGACCAGGGACACAGATAAAAGCAAAGGCAGATTTATTCAGGCTCTGCAGAGGCAAATAACACTGAGACAAGGGTCCCAGGTTCTGCGTGCCCAAATGTGGGGCTTCGGAACACAAAAGTTGATGGGGTTAACCAATCAGGGTGAAGGTTGGCTGACTTTTTTCCTTTTTAGGAACCCTGAGGTCCCACTGAAGTCTGGTGTGCATCAGTAAAGCAAGGTATCCTGGAAGTGTGCAAGACTTATTATGGGATGCATCAGGATGGGACTTCCCAACCAGGTATTGAGTTTGTCTCTGAGGTTTGCAGCTTGGCTTTAGATCTGAAAAACAAACTTAAAAGAAGTTAAAAAAAAAAAGGTTAGTTCCTGGACCATTGTTTTATAGCTACCTATTGATAAATGCCACATTTCTGGCAAGGCTTGACTTGATGGAGTAATTTTGGGGAACATTTTATTCTACCTCTGTCACTTCTATTTATGTGTGGGTGATCCTTACTTACTCACTTTCCCATACCCATATCCAGTGCCTGACCCTCTCTGAGGTAGATCTGGACTTCTTCCTCCAATAGAGGGCAAGGCAAGCAAGCTTCTTCTCCAGCCTATCTCTCCAACTTTATTGTGGGCAGTAAACAGGCCTCCCCTTGTTGGAGATGACCAAGAAAGAGGGCAGAGAAATTCTTCTTTCTTTGTTCCAGCTATTCTTGCAGGAAAAGGAAAAACCAAAGTTCTCTTGGAAGTCCTCAGGCCTGGCCTCTACTAACACCTTGGGCCTCCACACCCTCCATGTCTCCTACGCCTTTGGCTACACCCTCACTGGCACTGTTTCCTGCCTCCAAGCCTTTGCTTGGGCTGTGCCTGCCACAATGCATGCCTTTCCCAGGTTATTGCCTGGCTCCTTCCTTAGCTGCACTGGCCACCTCCTGACAGAGGCTTCTCCTAGCCATCCTGTCTCAAGCCAGCCTCACACAGGATACCAGCCACTGTTCCATCACAGAGTATTGGCTTTGGTTTGTTTGCTTCCTACTTTTTTTTTTTTATAAAACCTTTCAAACTCACAGACACAGGGAGAGAAGAAGGCATGAGGTTTTTATTCTTTTCATACCCATTCATCCTAAAATGTTTCAACCTAACTGTGTGTATTTTTCTGAAAGGGTGGAGCCTTGAAATCCAGCCCTTCTCTAGGTCATGACTGTGGGGAGGGGTGGAGTGTGGATTTTATTCTCTGGGCACTAGGGAGACCTGGAGGGATGTGAGAAAGGGAAGGCCATCATCTAATATGTGTTATAGGGAGAGGTCTTGGCTGCTGAGGAGAAAGAGGCCTGGAGGGTCAGGAGTGGACTTGGGTAAGGAACAGGATGGTGCAGTAAGCTGAGTGGTGGTGGCTCCAGAACCTGTGAATGGGGCCTTGTTCGGAAAAATGGCCTTTGCAGGTAAAATCAAGTTAAGGGTCTTGCTTGACCAGGTGGTGGCGCAGTGGATAGAGCATTGGACTGGGATGCAGAGGACCCAGGTTCGAGACCCCAAAGTCGCCAGCTTGAGCGCGGGCTCATCTGGTTTGAGCAAAAGCCCACCAGCTTGAACCCAAGGTCGCTGGCTCGAGCAAGGGGTTACTCGGTCTGCTGAAGGCCCACAGTCAAGGCACATATGAGAAAGCAATCAATGAACAACTAAAGTTTTGCAACACGCAATGAAAAACTAATGATTGATGCTTCTCATCTCTCTCTATTCCTGTCTGTCTGTCCCTGTCTATCCCTCTCTCTCTAAAAAAAAAAAAAAAAAAAAAAAAAAAAAATCAAGCTAAGGGTCTTGAGATGAGATCATCCTGGATTAAGGTGGATCATAAATCCAATGTCTGGTGTCCTTATAAGAGACAAAAGATGAGACATAGACACGAAGGATAAGCCACCTGAAGGCAAAGGCTGGAGTGAGGACTCCACAAGCCCACGAACCTGGGAGCCAGCAGAAACCCGAAGATGCTGGAGCCTGGGGAGGGAGAGTAGCCCTACTGACACCGTGATTTCTAATGTGAAGCTCCAGGAAGGTGGGGGGTACATTTCTGTTGCTCTGAACCAGCTGGTTTGTGGTGCTTGTTCTGTCTACTGAGGGACAGTCACTCAGTGGCATTGTTGCACTACCCTCCATATTTGTCCAGTTGAAAACATCAGAAACCAGAATAAGATCCACTCAGCCATGGACACTTGCATGGTTGTTCCTTTTCAACACCTTCAGAAACCAGCTGGGAGGTGCTCTGAGTCTCCAAGCAGGACAGGGCACCAGGACACAGGGACCTTCCTCAGCACCTTCCCTCCACACCAGCCTACCAGTCCAGAAGGGAGCTGCAGCATCTTATTTGAGCTGGTGGCTTGCTCTGTCCCTTTAAGTCACCTCAGGCCTCCTGCTCACCTAAGGGTGGAGTAGGGAGGAACCCAGCTGGGCCAGGAAGGAACAGCTGCAAAGGCAAGATAAGATTTCTCCCTTAGGGTGGATCCTGCTCAGCAAACACAGGCCTGGTCTCCAGTGATCTTTGTCCAATTGGAGCCATACCAAGACCCTGCTGAGTGGACGGGGACCTCTGACATCTGGGGTAGGCCAGCAAGAAAAGTTGGACTCCCTCTCCTTTAACCCAGTATCATTTTAGGAAAATAAAGAACAATAAAAACCAAAGGTTCAGGAGCCATGTGCTGGTTGGGTGACGAGAGTGGTGATGACAGTGAGTCTGTAGAAGCTTAAATGCAGGAAACCAGCAGTCAGAGAGGAAGGACCAAGATATCCAAAAGGTAGAGAAACAGCCCAAGTGTCCATCAATGGATGAATGGCTACATACAATATATCCAGCCACACAGTGGAATATTACTCAGCCATGAAAAGGAATGAGGTACTGACACTCACCATCACCACAGCATGTTTGGACCTTGAAAACATGATGCCCTGGCCTGACCAGGCAGTGGCAGTGGATAGATAGACTGTTGGACTGGGATGCTGAGGACCCAGCTTTGAGACCTTGAGGTCGCCAGCTTGAGCATGGATTCATCTGGTTTGAGCAAAGCTCACCAGCTTGAGCCCAAATTGCTGGCTCGAGCAAGGGATTACTCAGTCTGCTGTAGCTCCCCAGTCAAGGCACATATGAGAAAGCAATCAATGAACAACTAAGGTGCTGCAACAAAGAATTGATGCTTTTCATCTCTCTCCCTTCCTGTCTGTCTGTTCCTATCTGTCCCTCTCTCTGTCTCTGGCACAAAAAAAAAGAAAAAGAAAAAGAAAGAAAGAAAGAAAGGGAAAGAAAGAAAGAAAGAAAGGGAAAGAAAGAAAGAAAGAAAACACGATGGTCTGACCTATAATGGCACAATGGATAAAGTATAGATCTGGAATGCTGAAATCACCAGTTCAAAACCCTAGGCTTGCCCAGTGAAGGGCACATGTGGGAGTTGATGCTTCCTGCTCCTCCCCACCTTCTTTCTCTCTCTCCCTCTCTCTCTCTCCCCTCCCTCTAAAGAATGAATTTTTAAAAATCTTAAAAACATGTTCAGTGAGAAGCCTGACACAAAGAGCCAAACAATGTATGATTCCATTTATGAGAAATCTCCAGAACAGGCAAATCCAGAGACAGGAAGTAGATCTGAGGTTGTCAGGGGGCTGTGGAGTGATTGCTGATGGGGATGGGACTTCCTTTGGGTGATGGAACATTCTGGAATTAAATAAAGGTGGTGGTTGCATAGTATTGTGAATGTACTAAATACCATTGAATTATACAATTTAAAGGGGTGACTAGTATTGTTGGGGCCCTGGGCAGGCCACCCCAAGATGTTCCACAATGGCATAATATTTTGAATTCAAGTTACTTAAAAAACTGCCTGTGCAGCCTGACCAGGCGATGGCACAGTGGATAGAGCATTGGATTGGGATGTGGAGGACCCAGGTTTGAGACTCTGAGGTCGCCAGCTTGAGCACGGGCTTATCTGGTTTGAGCAAAGCTCACCAGCTTGGACCCAAGGTCGCTGGCTCGAGCAAAGGGTTACTCGGTGTGCTGAAGGTCCACAGTCAAGGCACATATGAGAAAGCAATCAATGAACAACTAAGGTGTCACAATGAAAAACTGATGATTGATGCTTCTCATCTCTCTCCGTTCCTGTCTATCTGTTTCTATCTATAACTCTTTCTGACTCTCTGTCTCTGTAAAAAAAAAAAAAAAAAAAAAAAAAAAGGCCCTGGCCGTTGGCTCAGCGGTAGAGCGTCAGCCTGGCGTGCGGGGGACCCGGGTTCGATTCCGGGCCAGGGCACATAGGAGAAGCGCCTATTTGCTTCTTCACCCCCCCCTCCTTCCTCTCTGTCTCTCTCTTCCCCTCCCGCAGCCAAGGCTCCATTGGAGCAAAGATGGCCCGGGTGCTGGGGATGGCTCCTTGGCCTCTGCCCCAGGCGCTAGAGTGGCTCTGGTTGCGGCAAAGCGACGCCCCGGAGGGGCAGAGCATCGCCCCCTGGTAGGCAGAGTGTCGCCCCTGGTGGGCGTGCCGAGTGGATCCCGGTCGGGCACATGCGGGAGTCTGTCTGACTGTCTCTCCCCATTTCCAACTTCAGAAAAATACAAAAAATACAAAAAAAAAACACCCCACAAAAAACCAACAAAATAAACAAACAAAAAAACACCTGCCTGTGCAAGAAGAAAACCCTGACATCTCTGTCCTCTTAAATTTAGTAAAAACTCTCTCCTTATCATTAGAGCTACAAGTCCAGAAGCACAGAGCTTCTATAAACACCTTGCTGACTTCCACCAAGCTCACTGCTCAGATTCCTTTCCAGTGAGCACTAACTTTCTTAGTCCTGTTGATTTCTCACAAATGAACTGTTCCTTTGTCTAGAAACAAAAACAGCCTGATTCGATCAGATTTTTAGATTCATCTTATAATCTGAGTATCATATGGTGATTCTTCCATGCACCTGTATTGAATTTGTGTTTCTTCTGTTGATCCAATCTTGTGAAGATTTTATTATTTTATTACTTTTTCAGCCATAAGCACTAAAGAAGAGTAGAGCGGGAAATACTTCTCATCCTCAACAGTTTGCTTAAAAAACTGCCTGTGCAGCCTGACCAGGCGGTGGCACAGTGGATAGAGCATTGGACTGGAATGTGGAGGACCCAGGTTTGAGACTCTGAGGTCGCCAGCTTGAGCACGGGCTCATCTGATTTGAGCAAAGCTCACCAGCTTGGACCCAAGGTCGCTGGCTCGAGCAAGGGGTTACTCGATCTGCTGAAGGCCCACGGTCAAGGCACATATGAGAAAGCAATCATTGAACAACTAAGGTGTCACTAAGAGAGAGAGACAGACAGACAGGACGGGTGAGAGATGAGAAGCATCAATTCTTTGTTGTGGCACCTTAGTTGTTCATTGATTGCTTTCTCACATGTGCCTTGACCAAGGGGCTCCAGCTGAGCCAGTGACCCCTTGCTCAAGCCAACGACCTTTGGGCTCAAGCCAGCGACCATGGGTCATGTCTATGATCCCACACTCAAGCCAGAAACCCCATGCTCAAGCCGGTGAGCCTGCGCTCAAGGCGGATGAGCCCATGTAAGCCAGCGACCTTGGGGTTTTGAACCTGGGTCCTCAGCATCCCTGGTCGATATTCTATGCACTGCGGCACCACCTGGTAAGGCTTAAAAGATTTCTTGCCTGACCAGGTGGTGGTGCAGTGGATAGAGCGTCGGACTGGGATGCGGAAGGACCCAGGTTCGAGACCCCGAGGTCGCCAGCTTGAGAGCGGGCTCACCTGGCTTGAGCAAAGAGCTCACCAGCTTAGACCCAAGGTCCCTGGCTCCAGCAGGGGGTTACTTGGTCTGCTGAAGGCCCGCGGTCAAGGCACATGTGAGAAAGCAATCAATGAACAACTAAGAAGTCGCAACGCGCAACAAGAAACTGATGATTGATGCTTCTCATCTCTCTCCATTCCTGTCTGTCTGTCCCTGTCTATCTCTGCCTCTGTAAAAAAAAAAAAAGATTTCTTAAAAGTACAGGGGAAATCAAAATGTGGGTGGGATTCCCAATGACGTTTAGTGAAGTCCTCATGGGGAGATGGGGCAGGGCTTATTTCTGGGACAAGAGGCAAATAAAATAATGTAGGGATAAAGGGCCAGAACTTACTGTCTCTCTCTCTTTTTTTTTTTAAATTATTATTTATTTATTCATTTTAGAGATGAGAGAGAGAGAGAGAGAAGAGGGGGAGGAGCAGGAAGCATCAACTCTCATATGTGCCTTGACCAGGCAAGCCCAGGGTTTTGAACCAGCGACCTCAGCGTTCCAGGTCGATGCTTGATCCACTGCGCCACCACCAGTCAGGCTTTCTCTCTTTTTTTAATTTTTAAAATTTATTTATTGATCTTAGAGAGAGAAAGGTGAGAAAGAGAAATGTACACATGGGGAAAGGGGTGTGAGTGCATCAGAACTCCGTGCTTTCTTCGTCACTTTTCTGTAAATCCAAAACAGTTCTAAAAAATAAAGTCTGAAAGAGAGAGAGAGAGAGAGAGAGAGAGCGCTAGAGAAAAGGGCCATTCAGCAATTTGCCAAAAAAAAAAAAGGAGAGAGAATCTGCATCTTCTCTCGTGCCCATCCTTGTCCTCACAACATATCTGTCTTTCTCACTCTTGCTCCACAATAGATAAAGAATGAAAGAGCTTCCTGACCGGTGGTGGCACAGTGGGTACAGCATTGACCTGGGACACTGAGTTTCCAGGCTCAGAACCCGAAGGTCGCTGGCTTGAGTGTGGGATCATCGAAATGACCCCATGGGCGCTGGCTTGAGCCCAAAGGTTGCTGGCTTGAAGCCCAAGGTTGCTGACTTGAGCAAGGGGTCACTGGTTCTGCTTGAGCTCCCACAGTCAAGGCACATATGAGAAGCCATCAATGAACAACTAAAATCACTCAACTATGAGTTGGTGCTTCTCATCTCTTTCCCTTTCTGTCTGTCTCTCTCTCCCTCCACCCTCTCAAATAAAATAAAATAAAATAAAAAAGAATGAAAGAACCTCCTGATGTTTCTGACACTTTGCAGAAGGCCTGAAACTTAGCAAGTGCTGAGTAAATATGATTGCTGTTCCGTGATCAGAGGAAAAATAAGCACCAGCCTTTGCAGCAAAACCCACGTCTATGCCGGTAGACACACCACAGAGTCACCCAACCCGTGTGAGGTGACGGACAGGAGGAAAGGAGGTGACAGCTCAGGCTCCTGGTACATGCCTTGGGTGTGGGGCAGGCCTGTTACTGTGACAGCTAGGCCCAACCAAGCGGATATAGCATTTCCTTTTGCATAAAAACCTGTTAAAATGTTGTAGAGAACTTCTTGGATGAAGACATAAGACTGGCAACAGTTGCCTCCTGGGGAAAATGGGCAACATGGGGAACTGTCGTCCTCCAGGGTGATCTTTTGTCCCTTAAACTTTTATCCATGTGCAGTATTTATTTATTTAATTTTTTTATTTTTTTTATTTTTTAGATTTTATTTATTCATTATAGAGAGGAGAGAGAGAGAGAGAGAAGGGGGGAGGAGCAGGAAGCATCAACTCCCATATGCGCCTTGACCAGGCAAGCCCAGGGTTTTGAACCAGCAACCTCAGTGTTTCCAGGTTAACGCTTTATCCACTGCGCCACCACAGGTCAGGCCATGTGCAGTATTTAAAAACTACATTTGCCCTGGCGGTTGGCTCAGCGGTAGAGCATCGGCCTGGAGTGCAGGAGTCCCGGGTTCGATTCCCGGCCAGGGCACACAGGAGAGGCGCCCATCTGCTTCTCCCCCCCCCCTCCTTCCTCTCTGTCTCTCTCTTCCCCTCTCGCAGCCGAGGCTCCATTGGAGCAAAGATGGCTCGGGCGCTGGGGGTGGCTCTGTGGCCTCTGCCTCAGGCGCTAGAATGACTCTGGTCGCGGCAGAGCGATGCCCCAGATGGGCAGAGCATTGCCCCCTGGTGGGCATGCCAGGTGGATCCTGGTCGGGCCCATGCGGGAGTCTGTCTGACTGCCTCCCCGTTTCCAGCTTCGGAAAAATGAAAAAAAAAGAAAAGAGTTAAATAAAAACTACATTTAAGGCAAGACTATGAGGGGCAGTGAAATCTTTTTGGGTGACTATGAACATCTCTGCTGGGGTTTGGATTACTAGTGTCTGTCAGCTTTTGTCAAAGGAGCAAGTCATCCACTTATATTCATTCGTTTCATTATATGTGTCTGTGTGTGTCTGTGAGAGAGAGAGATTGAGAGTGAGAAGCAGGGACAGAGGGACAGATGGGGAGGAAGAACTCGAACTCCTGCTAAAGTGTTTGGGAGCCCGTGCTGTGAAATGCGTCAACAGCTAAGCCGGAGGGAGAGATGAACAGAGGGACGGTAGGTGCCGAAGCACCTAAATGCACACTGTGCTGTTATTCCAACTCTGTGGTGGGTTTCAGAATTAAGATTTTTGTATTTAGTGATTTTTTTAGAGAGAGAGAGACATCGATTTGTTCCATTTATTTATGCATTCATTGGTTGATTCCTGTATGTGCCCTGACCCTGGATCAAACCTGCAATCTTGCTGTATCAGAAAGATGCTCTAGCCTGACCAGGCGGGGGCGCAGTGGATAGAGCATTGGACTGGGATGTGGAGGACTGAGGTTCGAGACCCCAAGGTCGCTAGCTTGATTGTGGGCTCATTGGTTTGAGCAAGGCTCACCAGCTTCAGCTCAATGTCGCTGGCTCGAGCAAGGGGTCACTCGGTCTGCTGTAGCCCTCAGGTTAAGGCACATATGAGAAATCAATCAATGAACAACTAAAAAAAAAAAAACTGCAACAAAAAAAAAGAAAGATGCTGCCTGACCTGTGTTGGCGCAGTGGATAAAGCGTGGACCTGGAATGCTGAGGTCTCCGGTTCAAAACCCTGGGCTTGCCTGGTCAAGGCACATATAGAAGTTGATGCTTCCTGCTCCTCCCTCCCCCTTCTCTCTCTCTCTCTCTCTCTCTCTCTCTCTCTTTCTCCCCCTCTCTAAAAATTAATAAAAGTAAAAAAAAAAAAAAAAAAAAAAAAAGAAAGATGCTCTAACCAATTGAGCTCAGAGTTATTATAATACAAAGATTCTTCTGGAAAACAGCAGCGCCTCAAACAGTTACAGGCATTGCATGGCCAAGCAACCTCACTCCTTGATGCCCACCCAAGAGAAATGAAATGTGTGTCCACACAAATACTAGTGCATGCGTGTCCATGCAGTGAATTCACAAAAGCCAGATGTTGGACCCAACTCAATGTCCATCAAGGAATGAATGTATCCATCCACACACTAGAATATTACTCCGCCACGAAAAGGAGTGAGGCACTGGCACTCACTACAACGTGGATGATTCTTGATGCTCAGTGGGAAAGGCCAGACACAAAAGGCCACACAGTGTGTGATTCCATTTATGTGAAATGTCCAGAACAGGCACATCCACAGGGACAGAGAGTGGACTCGTGGTTGTCAGGGGCTGGAGGTGATTGTTGATGGGGACAGGGCTGTTTTGGGGGTGATGGGATGTTCTAGAATTAGATAGAGGTGATAGTTCTGTAACCTTGTGTAAAAACCACAAACTTATATACTTTAAGTGGATGAATTGTAAGGCATGTAAATTATATATCAACACTGTAAAGATATTACCAAAAAAAAATAAAAGGAAGAAGATTCTGGGATATTTTTGTTCAATGACCTCCACCCCACTCCCCAGCACGCAGACATTCCCTGCTAGCCAAACCCTGGCTTTGGCTCCCAGCACTTGCCAATGCCATCTCTTGCCATCTTCTGGGCCTCAGCATGGAGCCCCTCTGGGAGAAGCTGGCCCTCGTCTCTTGCTGTGGTTTTACCAGAAGACTCAAAAGTGCAAACTCTGTTTAATAAGTAGGGAAACTGAGGCTTGCTCAAGGCCTCACAGCCAGTATGGCAGAAATAGGGTCAGAATCCAAACAAGACTCCTATAATTTTTTTTTTTTTTTACAATTTATTGGTCCTCTGAGCTGTAGCAGTTCCTTCCCTGACCCTCTCCATAATCCTGCATGGAAGGGTCCCATGAGCAAGAAAGTCATGGTCACCCCTGGAACATTAGGCCTGAGGTGAGGCTGGCCAGCGGCTGATGATCTTCTTGATCCAGGACTCGTAGGGGGCCGTAGCGGTGGCCACCGGGGGCTTGAAGATGTCAGTGCAGGCTATGGAACTGAAGGAAATGATTCCAGCTACCCAGCCTTTGCTGCACACGACTGGTCCGCCTGAGTCCCCCTGCCAGAACCCACAGGGCACAGGTTACCCTCCGTGCCTGCTGGAGAGAGTCTGCTTATCCCTGGGGGCAGGGGGATGATTCCAGGGTAGAGATGTGACCCCCCCGCCATGGCTGTATACCCTGGTCCCACATCTCTTTACTCTTTCCCTATTTTTCATTCCCCTCTTTCTTCCTTCCTGCTATTTTAACACTCTATGCTTCTTCCCACTCAGGACCTTTGCACATTTCGTGAACATCTTTGGTTCTAGAGTTCTACCACTTTCTGAGTATGTGACTGTGGGCAAGTTACTTAACTTCTCTGTGCCTCAGTTCCTGTATCCAAGAAATGGACTAATGCTAGTTGTTGATAGGGACAGGATCCCCCAGAGAATGGACAGAGTTGAAACCCAGGGACCCCAGAATTGGGGCTTGCCAGGTCACCCTTGGCTGCAGACTGATGCCCTCCCCTCAGGCCAGCCTGCCCCAGCCTCCCGATGCTGCCCCTTCACCTTGCAGGGGGCCTGGTTCTTGGACTCAGACTTCAGGCAGATCATGGAGGGGGTGATGTCACCATTCCAGAAGCGACTGTTGTTGCACATCCTGGCATCCAGCACACGCATGTCCAGCTCCCTCAGTGCTCCTGCCAGCTGTCTGTGCTGGGTCAGTCCCCAGCCAGCCACTCTGCACCTTACTCCTGCTGCCACTACCTGGCGCCTCAGAGGCAAGGCCACAGGCCGAATAGTCTTGCTGCGTTTCACCTTCCCGTCCAACTACAGGTGACAGGAAGCGACAGGTGAGTGAGGGACAGTAGGGGAGGGGCAGTGGGAAAGGGGGGGTGTCTAGGTGCAGTTATCACTCCTCTCACCCTCCCCAGCACCTTAAGCAGAGCAAGGTCATTCTCCAGACTGGGGGCAAGTTTGTACTCAGGGTGCAGGACTGCTTCCTTGACTCGGAAGGTGAGGCCAGGGTCTCTGAGCTTGTGAAGTCCCAGTACCAGTCTCAGCAGTTGGGTCCTGTAGGGAGCAGAGTCATGGTATGGACTGCCATTCTGCAGCCTGGGAATACACACCCTTAGCCCTTCCCCCAGGGCCCATCTAGGCTGAGTTCAAGGCAAATGTGTACTCACTGGCCCCACCTCCATTCCCTTATCTGACCTCTCTGATTGGTCCTTCCTTTGCTCCTTCTCAACTGCCCCTCTGCTCCTCCTCCAGGAAGCTGTCCCTACTCCCACCCCTGGCCCAGGCTCCAGTTCATTCCTGGCCAGAGGCAGGGCTGTGTGTTTCCAAAAATGATGACCCCCCCCCCCCAGCCTGGGGCTCCCCTCAGCAGGAGCTCCAGCCTCATCCAGTGCGTATGGTATGCCTCAACCACAGTGAGTTGTTCTGAGGCTGGCATGTGACTAAGGCTGAGCTCATCATAACTTTGCCCAAACTGTAGAGAAACAAACTTATTCCCAGGATCTAAGGGGGTCTGTCCTTGCCACCATGTGAGGAACTTCCTGATAATGTGGCCAAGGGACAGGACAGAAGAGTTGGGAGACAAGCAGGCTCCTGACTAGCTCATGTAAGCACCTGGATCAAGCTGTGCCTGAAGCCTTCTGTCCTCCCAGAACTTTCAGTTATGTGAGCCAACAGATCCCCTTTGGTTACTTTGACCAGTTCGACCTGGGGCCTTTATTACTGGCTACTCCAGAGGTAGGGCAGCTCCAAGATTGATTTATTTGGTGGCTTCCTGAGTTGGTTCTGCCATTCTCACAGACAAGTTCTATTGCTCATTTCTGGGTATCACAAGAGGCCCTACTCTGACCAGTTGGAAGGCACTTTGTTGTAGCAAATAAAGCTTCCCTAGGAATCCCATAGCCTAATGTCACTTATGCATGCCTAAGGTTGATATTATGTACACACACTGCAGCAATCACAGGAGAGGGAAAGAGGACACCTCTAAGACCTTACAATTGGCCTAAATCTGTCAGGTCTCAGCCCATGGTGAGAATGGGGAACCATGAGATAGATTTTGGGATGCTTGGGGCAACAGAGGGGGTGGGCAGGTCAGGGTCACTCACGGCTTGGCCACGCAGTGGGCAGCTGTCAATACCCACTGCGGGTGCACAAGAACACCCCCACACAGATGGGCACCAGCTTTCTGCAGTGAGACCATGTACGGATAAGTGTGGGGGGCAGCCTCATGACCCCCAATGATGTGGGTTTCAAGTGAGTCACCTCCTGGAAAGAGGAACAGAGAGTCAGGTTAAGGCTGGGTGCCCCATCCCCACAATGACACTTGCACTTTAGCCCTGGGGAGCCTGAACCCTAACACAGTTCCCTCTGATCCCTCAGACAGGTTGCCTCATTCACTGGGTTGTGGTTTCCTGCTGTGCAACCCAGAGTTTCATACAGATATATGTAAGGACCTGCCTCCTGGGGGCTGACAGGAGGTAAACACCCTGCATCTGCACTGCATTCTGTGTTGTTCTGTGAATCCAGCTCCAGGGTGAGGTATGGGGAGCACAGGGTGTCCTCAGAGTGCCAGTCTTGCCTTAAGACAACTACAAGAAGAAATAAGTGATTTTAGCCTGGAAAAATCTGGTGAATGTCAGCTTCACCAAGCGATCAAGGTAATGGCACCAGGAAGCAGGCATGGTTCCTGCAGAAAATGCACACTTGAACACAACCTCAGGGACACAGCACGCAGACTCACAGGCATCACAAATACCAGTGTCACAAGGCAATACCAGTGTCACAAGGCCCAGGGGAAACTGCCCATAGTGGAGGAGGAGAGCAGGTGTACTCTGCTGGGTTTGTTTCCATGAAGGGTGGTACAGAAACTTTTTTTTTTTTTGACAGAGACAGAGAGAGAGTCAGAGGGATAGACAGGAAGGGAGAGAGATGAGAAGCATCAATTTTTTGTTGTGGCACTTTAGTTGTTCATTGATTGCTTTTTCATATATGCCTTGACTGTGGGGCTACAGCAGATCGAGTGACTCCTTGCTCAAGCCAGCGACATTGGGTTCAAGCTGGTGAGCTTTGTTCAAAGCAGATGAACTTGCGCTCAAGCTGGTGACCTCAGGGTCTTGAACCTGGGTCTTCTGCATCCCAGTCTGACGCTCTATCCACTGCGCCACCACCTGGTCAGGTCAGAAACTTTTCAATAAGATCTGTATACAGTGTGTCCGTAAAGTCATGGTGCACTTTTGACCAGTCACAGGAAAGCAACAAAAGACGATAGAAATGTGAAGTCTGCACCAAATAAAAGGAAAACTCTCCCAGTTTCATACCTATTCAGTGCAGTTCAATGTGGGCTCACGCACAAATTTTTTAGGGCTCCTTAGGTAGCTATCCCGTATAGCCTCTACAGACTTGTCACTGACTGAGGGCCTACCAGAACGGGTTTCTCCACCAAACTGCCTGTTTCCTTCAACGGCTTATCCCACCGAGTAATGTTATTCCTATGTGGTGGCACTTCATTATAAACACGCTGATATTCATGTTGCACTTTGGTAACAAATTCGAATTTAGCGAGCCACAGAACACACTGAACTTTCCTCTGTACCGTCTACATCAGGGGTCCCCAAACATTTTACACAGGGGGCCAGTTCACTGTCACTCAGACCGTTGGAGGGCCGGACTATAAAAAAAAACTATGAACAAATCCCTATGCACACTGCACATATCTTATTTTAAAGTAAAAAACAAAACGGGAACAAATACAATATTTAAAATAAAGAACAAGTAAATTTAAATCAACAAACTGACCAGTATTTCAATGGGAACTATGCTCCTCTCACTGACCACCAATGAAAGAGGTGCCCCTTCCAGAAGTGCTGCGAGGGCCAGATAAATGGCCTCAGGGGGCCGCATTTGGCCCGCAGGCCGTAGTTTGGAGACCCCTGGTCTACATCTTGACTGGCATGGCCGTGGGCTGCTCCGCTGTATACACGGTGTTACGTCATCATCTGCACATGTGCACATGCTGCCACATCATCCTACAGAAACTGGGAGGGTTTTCCTTTTATTTGGTGCAGATTTTACATTTCTATCGCCTTTTGTTGCTTTCCTGTGACCTGTCAAAAGTGCACCATGACTTTACGGACACACTGTATAAGCCAGTGGCTCTCAAAGTGTGTGCCAGGGCGCACTGGTGCACCCTAGAAGATTTCCAGGTGCACCCTATGGTATTCCAGAGAAATATGTGCCTGTTGGGGACCAGAAAACCAACAGGGTTTTTGGAGTTTAGATTTTTAGGGGACAGAGGTGTGGGGAATTGGCTGTAAACTGACAGCCTGCCCAACCACCCAACTCACTTGCCTGATTAGGTTGCGAAAGGCTGTTAAGCTGTGGTGCTGGATTGTTTACACTACCCTCCCATGTTCCCTGGAAAGACTGGAGGCAAGTTTCTTCTATACTTTGTTTGATGTAAAGTTAAGATGATATGTATGGTGGGGGTTTTGGATTGATGATTAAACATAAGAAATTGTCTCTTGAAGCCTTTTGGATTTCTATAAAAGAAGAATATGTGGCAATATCTAAAAAAGCTTTTTTCTTTCTTTTTTTTTTTTTTTTTGTATTTTTCTGAAGTTGGAAATGGGGAGGCAGTCAGATAGACTCCTGCATGCGCCCGACCACCGGGATCCACCGGGCATGCCCACCAGGGGGTGATGCTCCGCCCATCTGGGGTGTCGCTCTGTTGCAACCAGAGCCATCCTCAGTGCCCAGGCCAACTTTGCTCCAATGGAGCCTTGGCTGCTGGAGGGGAAGAGGGAGACAGAGAGGAAGGAGAGGGGAAGGGGTGGAGAAGCAGATGGGCACTTCTCCTGTATGCCCTGGCCAGGAATCGAACCCAGGACTCCTACATGCCAGGCCGATGCTCTACCACTGAGCCAACCAGCCAGGGCTCTAAAAAAGCTTTGAACATTTTACTCAATTTTCAACATTCTATTTATGTGAATTAGGACTTTCTACCCACAACACAAGAGCGAAAAGAGAGGAATTCTTCAATGTATTGATGAGGAAATGAGAGTTTGCCTTTCAAATATATGCCCAAACATTGAAGAAATTGCTCATGTTTCTCATAAACACAAGAATGAAAAAACTTGGCCCTGCCAGTTGGCTCAGTAGTAGAGTGTCAGCCTGGCATGCAGGAGTCCCAGGTTCGATTCCCGGCCAGGGCACACAGGAGAAGCGCCCATCCGCTTCTCCACCCCTCCCCCTCTCCTTCCTCTCTGTTTCTCTCTTCCCCTCCCACAGCCAAGGCTCCATTGGAGCAAAGTTTGCCCGGGTGCTGAGGATGGCTCCGTGGCCTCTGACTCAGGCGCTAGAATGGCTCTGGTTTCAACAGAGCAATGCCCCAGAGGGGCAGAGCATCGCCCCCTGGTGGGCATGCCGGGTGGATCCCGGTCGGGCGCATGTGGGAGTCTGACTGCCTCCCCGTTTCCAACTTTAGAAAAAAAAAAAATGAAAAAACTTAAACTTAACACATTTGTGCCAGGACCTGCCAAATTTACTAAATCTTACTAAGAATGTATCTATATATATATAAAAAAATAACTTTTTTGTCATTTTTAAATTTTTTAACCCCCCTTTGTTATGAATTCTAAAAAGCATAACTAAAAAAATGTAACATAAAAATGTTTTTTGCCTGACCTGTGGTGGCGCAGTGGATAAAGCATCAACCTGGAAATGCTGAGGTCACCGGTTCGAAACCCTGGGCTTGCCTGGTCAAAGCACATATGGGAGTTGATGCTTCCAGCTCCTCCCCCCTTCTGTCTCTCCTCTCTCTCTCTCTGTCCCTCTCTTTGTCTCTCCCTCTCCTCTCTATAATGAATAAAAAAAAAAAATGTTTTTTAATATCAGAATAAATTTAATTTTGTCATATTTATTTTGTTTAATTACCATAAAAGCACGCTTGGACTTTATATTTTATTTCTTTAATATTTGACTTAATTATCATAACATATTTCTCAGAAATTTGTATATAGTGCACCTACAAGTATCTGTAGGATTTTAAATGCACCCCGACTTCAAAAAGTTTGAGAACCACTGATATAAGCTAAGAGGACTATATGGAATGCACTGTTGAGAATCTTGCTGCACTGTGTAGAGAATGTCCATGGCAGAAAACACGCCATGGCATTTAAGAGTGAGTGACAGTGAGCCTGAAACTTATTCTTTATTGGATCATAAAAATAACATATATTTTTATTTTTTATACACACACCCAGCAGGGGTGGTGGTGATAAGGCAACTATGGAAACATGTTTACAGTTGAGAAATCTAGGAGGAGAAGATGGGAGTTACCTGTAGGATTCTAGTGACTTTTTGGTAAGATCAGAATTAAGTAAAAAAAAAAAAAAAAAGGCCTGATCTGTGGTGGTGCAGTGGATAAAGCATCAACTTGGAAACGCTGAGGTTGCTGGTTCAAAACCCTGGGCTTGCCTGACCTGTGGTGGCACAGTGGATAAAGGGTCGATCTGGGAATGCTGAGGTCGCCGGTTCAAAACCCAGGGCTTGCCTGGTCGGGCACATGTGGGAGTTGATGCTTCCAGCTCCTCCCCCCTTCTCTCTCTCTGTCTTTCTCTCTCCTCTCTAAAAATGAATAAATAAATTAAAAAAACAACAACAACAAAAAAACCCTGGGCTTGCCTGGTCAAGGCACTTATGGGAGTTGATGCTTCCTGCTCCTCCCCCCTTCTCTCTCTCTCCCCTCTCTATAATGAATAAATAAAATCTAAAATAATAATAATAAGACCCTGTCTTGTTAGCTTAGTCAGTTTCATCTGGAAACAAGGTTGCAGGTTCAATTCCTGGTCAGAGCACACAGGGGAAGCCACCAAAAAAGTGCACAACTCAGTGGAACAACAAATGCTTCCTTTCCCCCTTCCTACTCTCTCCTTTCCTTTTTCTGTCTTTCTAAAAACCAATTAAAAGAAATTAAGCCTTGCCTTGGCTGGTTGGCTTAGTGAATAGAGTGTCAGCCTGGTGTGCAGATGTCCCAGGTTCAATCCCCAATCAAGGCACATAAGAGAAGCAACCATCTGCTTCTCTTCCCCTCCCTCCCTTGGGTGTCAGCCTTGGGCACTGAGGATAGCTTGGTTGATTTGAGCGTCGGACCAGATGGGGGTTGCCTGGTGGATCCTGGTCCAGGAGTATGTGGGAGCCTCTCTATCTCCCCTCTTCTCATTTAAAATAAATAAATAAATAAAAATTAAGCCCTGGCCAGATAGTTTGGTCGGTTGGAGCATCGTCCCAGAGCTTGGAGGTTGCTGGTTTGATTCTCCAGTCAGGGCACATGCAGAAGTAGCTCAATATTCCTGCCTCTCTCAAAAAAATAAAAAGTAAAATGTCTGCCCTGATGTGACCTGACCTCTACTTCAGAGCCCCTGCTCAGCTCTTGCCTCCTTTTTGAAGCAGCCGGCATTTCTTCCATTGGTCCCCTTTTGGGGAAAGCGGACTTGTTTCTAGTCTGTTTTGATAACCATCCATCAACACCCAGAAGACCAAAGCTTTGGATGCTTCCCCCCTGCTTCCTTCTCACTCACCTGCCCAGAGGGCCTCTATGGTCAGCAGCAGCAGTGGCAGCAGAGATAAGGGGGCCTCCATGGTGCTGGGGAACTCAGCCATGTGTGCTGCCTGGGCCCCCAGCACTTCTCACACCTCACTCACCCCTTCCTATGGGGGAGGTAATTTTCACAGCTTCACTCTCCACAGTACCCACACCACCCTGGCTGGTTTTATTTCACCCAGAAGCATTTCAGAAAAGTTTTTCTAAATGATACAGGCTCTCTGAAGAGAAAACCATATTACACATCACACTTAAAAAATTAACAAAAATTCCTCCTCATCATCTAATATCCCATCATGTTCAACTCCACCTCACACACTTTTCATGTGTGTGTGTTTGTGTGTAGTTTTTCCTAAGTTTTTTTTGTTTGTTTGTTTTTGTTGTGTATTTTTCTGAAGCTGGAAACGGGGAGAGACAGTCAGACTCCCGCATTCACCCAACTGGGATACACCCGGCACGCCCACCAGGGGCGATGCTCTGCCCACCAGGGGGCGATGCTCTGCCCCTCCAGGGCGTCGCTATGTTGCGACCAGAGCCACTCTAGTGCCTGAGGCAGAGGCCAGGAATTGAACCCGGGACATCTACACGCCGAGCTGACGCTCTATCCATTGAGAAAACTTACCAGAGCCAAAATCTTTAAAAAAAAAAGATGGTACAAACACTCGTGTGCTATGAGCCCTTGGGGTATGGCCACAATCTGAGGGTCCTCCTAGACAGGCTCTGCTGTGTGGAATGCTCTATTGACTAGTGATGTCTGACCTGGGCCACCATAATGGGGGCAGTTATGAAAGCTCCCTGGGGCTTCAGTCCTCCCTCCCTCACGTCTACTCAGCCCTCCCACCCACATGACCCAGACTGGCCAATCAGATCCATTACACCCACCCACCTTTTCAGGGAAGAATGGCCCTAAGTAGGCTCAGTGAGGACCATGGCCTGGGTTTCTTCTACTGGAACTTTTCAGAACCAGGCCTCAGTGGATTGGGAGTTGGAAGGATGTCAGCCTGGTGGTGGCCCCAAAGTGAGAGTGAGGCCCACACAGAGAAAGCTGAGGTTGGGGCTGTTAGTTTCCTTTTGCAGTTGTAGCACATTAACGAATTACTTCACATTCAGTGCCTGAAACCGCACAAACTTATTCTCTTAGTTCTGGAGGCTGGAAGTAGTAAGAGGGCCTCACTGGGTGAAACCACGGGTAGGCAGGGCTGATTCCCCTGCAGAGTCTGGGGGATAATTGTTTTCTGCCTTTTCCAACTTCTAAAGGCACAGACCTTGGATTAGGGAATGGGAATCTTTGGGGCTATTATTCTGCTAACCACAGGTAGGAATAGAAAGAGTGTAAACAAAACCAAGGCCTGGATCCTGTTATGCCTGAAACCTCCAACCTTGTCAGGCACAGAAACCAATGAATTTCCTTTTTCCTTGAGTCATTTTCAGTTGGGCATTTAGTCCTTTGCTACTACTGGAAGGATCATGAGAAACAGAAGAGAGGTGGCTGAAAAATATTGATCCCAGGAGGACTGGGGCTCTGGAAAAAAATTCACCACCTATGCTCTCATTTGACAGCATCTGGTTCATGAGGGTCTGGAGTTCTGTCTTCATCTAGTAGGGTGCGTGAGGTCAGGGATGAATTTATCAACCAAAGGTTGACACCAATTCAACAGCAAGAAGAGTTCTCAATTTGGGGTAGGGTGAAGGGAGACTATATTCAGAGCAATTAGCTCAATTGTGATATGGCATAGCAGTGTGAAGTCTTGGCTGTGAGACAACTCAGTTATGATACAGTACAGCCACAGAACAGTCCAGCCAGCCCAGCCTGGGTGAGGTGGCCCAGTGTCACAGTTCTGGTGTCATAGCTCAGCCCCAGCAAGACTGCTCTGCTCAGCCCCAGTGTGGGAAATAGTCTCCATCAAAAACTAAAAGTGCCCTGGCTGGTTGGCTCAGTAGTAGAGCGTCAGCCTGGCATGCAGGAGTCCCGGGTTTGATTCCCGACCAGGGCATACAGGAGAAGCGCCCATCTGCTTTTCCACCCTCCTTCCTCTCTGTCTCTCTCTTCCCCTCCCGCAGCCAAGGCTCCTTTGGAGCAAAGTTGGCCCCGGTGCTGAGGATGGCTCTGTGCCTTCTGCCTCAGGGGCTAGAATGGCTCTGGTTGCAACAGAGTGACGCCCCCTGGTGGTCATGCCGGGTGGATCCCGGTCAGGTGCATGCAGGAGTCTGTCTGACTGCCTCCCTGTTTCCAACTTCAGGAAAAAAAAGAAAAACAAACAAACAAACAAACAAAAACTCTAAAAGTATGTTCTACCAAAACAGAAGAGGCTGCTGTATATAGACATACTCCCACCCAGGTCCCTGATTGATTCATTTTTATACAAATGAAGACTCCAAATCCTCACAGTTTGGTCCAAAAAGCACTGTTCTGACTTGTGGAAATGAAGCCACTCTGATTGGTTAGTAAAGATGCAAATAAGGTTATAGCTGCACAGCTCTGATTCAAGGGCAGGTTTTCAGCCCATTGGTCAAATTTTGAGCCTAAGAGCTCTCTTATAAGGGTCAGCTCAGTGGCAAGAGCACAGTACAGGAGGCTGGCAGCCCACTTTGTAGCTTTCCTGGAATATGCAGCATAAATGAGGGACTACTGAAGACAATGGTTACTAGACTCTGGTTATGATTTTAGGCCCAAGTTGAGACAGGATAGTAAGAAGCTACGAAAATTCATGGGAAAGTGGAATGGGGAAACTGAGACAAGATAATATAATTAGGACAATTTGTCCAATTTACAGGCAGATAGTGAATCATAAGACTTTATCTTCCCTAACTAAAGACACTTGAGAACAAATGGTTTACACTTCTCCTCTCTGATCAGAGACCACATAGTTTAAATCACCCTAGTCAGCCTGACCAGGCGGTGGCGCATTAGATAGATTGTCGGACTGGGATGTGGAAGGACCCAGGTTCAAGACCCCGAGGTCGCCAGCTTGAGCACGGGCTCATCTGGTTTGAGCAAAAGCTCACCAGGTTGGACCCAAGGTCACTGACTTGAGCAAGGAGTTACTTGGTCTGCTGAAGGCCCACGGTCAAGGCACATATGAGAAAGCAATCAATGAACAACTAAGGTGTCACAATGTGCAAAGAAAAACTAATGATTGATGCTTCTCATCTCTCTGTTCCTGTCTGTCTGTCCTTGTCTATCCCTCTCTCTGACTCTCTCTCTCTGTAGAAAATAAATAAATAAATAAATAAATAAATAAATAAATAAATTGCCCTGGAAAAATAAATAAATAAATCACCCTGGTCAGGGAGATAGAGGACAAAGACCCAAAGCCATTTGTGCTAGCCAAACCTAAGGACAGATGAAATCAGGGGAACAAATAACAAAAACCCAGTTAAAGCCAAACAAACCTAAAATAAAAATAATAATACAGTAAAGCTGAACAGAGAATCATCCCAAACTCCCCTATACACTCATTTTAATAAATCAACACACTGAAGGATGTACCTGGAAAACTAATGAATATTCTGCTGCAACCATCCCTGTTGGTCAAATAAGTTTGTAAATATGATATATAGGGTTTGCTCGCTTATAGTTTGCATTGGGTGTGGAGGACAGGCTGTAAGCAGGCAGGGTTGTTATACCCTAAGGCTTAGTTTTAAGACTAAGCTAGGGGTCCCCAAACTTTTTACACAGGGGGCCAGTTCACTGTCCCTCAGACCATTGGAGGGCCAGACTATAAAAAAAACTATGAACAAATCCCTATGCACACTGCACAGATCTTATTTTAAAGTAAAAAAAAACAAAACGGGAACAAATACAATATTTAAAATAAAAAACAAGTAAATTTAAATCAACCAACTGACCAGTATTTCAATGGGAACTATGCTCCTCTCACTGACCACCAATGAAAGAGGTGCCCCTTCTGGAAGTGCGGCGGGGGCCGGATAAATGGCCTCAGGGGGCCGCAGTTTGGGGACCCCTGGACTAAGCCTTTCTCACCCTAAGTGACTTTGTATCAGAAACTTCCTTGTTTGTATATTGAATTAAAGGTTCTGATTTCTACACTATAAAATGGGGCAGACTGGGAGCTTATTCTCTCTCAGTTCCTGAGATAAGTATTAGAGGAGAGAGCAGAGAAAGGCCACGTGGAGGAGAGGAGAGTCAACCACAATGGCAAAGTGCTGAGGGAGAAGCCAGTTTGTGCAGAGTTTGTGAAGAGAGAAGGAGATGGGGAACAGAGGTGAATGGGGCTGGTGAGCTAGAAACTTTGATTCTAGGAAACTTAGATAAATCAGTGGCTTTGGGAGCCCTGAATGGAAAGGGAAGTGTTTTCCCATTGTGTGTGTTTCTTGCCCTCTAGGTGCAAGCTAGGATTAAAGCTAATGGCCCACCAGTTCTTGGCTTTGTTGTTTCATTACTGTCTGTCTGAATCAAATGCGAACCTGCATGGGCCAGGCAGCTGTGATGGTGGCTGTGACTACTGGCCACTCCCCTAAGGCTCTCACCTAGCAGAAGAGAGATAAAAACCCTCAAAACTGTTGGAATCCATGGGAGTCCGGAAGACCAGAGTAACAGGCTTTATTGAAAGGAAGAAAGGAACCCTGCCGGGCACTTCTCCCAGGGAAGAAGAGCACCAGTTACAGACTAGGGGCAAGTAATATAGTGTTTGGGAAAGTCTGAGGGGATACTGAGGCAAAAGTCCTGGTATGTCCGGAATGCTCCTCCTTGGGGGGCTTCGAGCATGTGGGTGTTGAATCAAAAATCCTGGCATGTCCGGAGTCCCTCCTTGGGGCGGCTTGTCAGCTTTTGGAATTCCTCTGTCTCAGGGTCAATAGTTCAGTAAGGGTGAGGTCTGACAGATAAGTGGAACATCAAGAGGGCAGTTTGGAATTTACATATCTATCAAAAACAAAGACCCAGCTTGGCTCCCTCCAGAACAGGGGTCCCCAAACTTTTTTTTTTTTAATTTTACAGAGACAGAGAGTCAGATAGAGGGATAGATAGGGAGAGACAGGAACAGAGAGAGATGAGAAGCATCAATCATCAGTTTTTCACAGTGACACCTTAGTTGTTCATTGATTGCTTTCTCATATGTGCCTTGACCGTGGGCCATCAGCAGACTTAGTAACCCCTTGCTCAAGCCAGTGACCTTGGGTCCAAGCTGGTGAGCTTTGCTCAAACCAGATGAGCCAGCACTCAAGCTGGCGACCTCAGGGTCTCGAACCTGGGTCTTCCGCATCCCAGTCTGATGCTCTATCCACTGTGCCACTGCCTGGTCAGGCGGGTCCCCAAACTTTTTACACAGGGGGCCAGTTCACTGTCCCTCAGACCATTGGAGGGCTGGACTATAAAAAAACTATGGCCTGGCCTGACTTGTGGTGGTGCAGTGGATAAAGCGTTGACCTGGAAATGCTGAGGTCGCCGGTTCGAAACCCTGGGCTTGCCTGGTCAAGGCACATATGGGAGTTGATGCTTCCAGCTCCTCCCCCCTGTCTCTCTCTCTACTTTCTAAAAATGAATAAACTAAAAAAAAATTAAATTAAAAAAAAAAAAAAACTATGGCCTGGCCGGGCGGTGGCGCAGTGGATAGAGCGTCAGACTGGGATGCGGAAGACCCAGGTTCGAGACCCCGAAGTCACCAGCTTGAGCTCGGGCTCATCTGGTTTGAAAAAAAAAAAAATAGCTCACCAGCTTGCACCCAAGGTCAATGGCTTGAGCAAGGGCTTACTCGGTCTGCTGTAGCCCCATGGTCAAGGCACATGTGAAAGGGCAGTCAATGAACAACTAAGGTACCACAACGGAAAAGCTGATGATTGACACTTCTCATCTCTCTCCGTTCTTCTCTGTCTGTTTCTATCTATCCCTCTCTCTGACTCTCTCTCTGTCTCTGTAAAAGAAATAAATTAAAACAACAACAACAAAAAAAACGCCCTGGCCGGTTGGCTCAGTGGTAGAGCGTCGGCCTGGCTTGAGGAAGTCCCGGGTTCAATTCCTGGCCAGAGCACACAGGAGAAGTGCCCATCTGTTTCTCTACTCATCCCCCTCTCCTTCCTCTCTGTCTCTCTCTTCCCCTCCCGCAGCAAAGGCTCCATTGGAGCAAAGATGGCCCAGGCACTGGGGATGGCTCTGTGGCCTCTGCCTCAGGCGCTAGAATGGCTCTGGTCTCGACAGAGCGACGCCCCGGATGGGCAGAGCATCGCCCCCTGGTGGGTGTGCCGGGTGGATCCCGGTGGGGCACGTGGGGGTGTCTGACTGTCTCCCCGTTTCCAGCTTCAGAAAAGTACAAAAAACAACAACAACAACAAAAAACCAAACTATGAACAAATCCCTATGCACACTGCACATATCTTATTTTAAAGTAAAAAAAACAAAATGGGAACAAATACAATATTTAAAATAAAGAACAAGACCTGACCAGGCGGTGACGCAGTGGATAGAGTGTCGGACTGGGATGCGGAAGGACCCAGGTTCAATACCCTGAGGTCGCCAGCTTGAGCGCGGGCTCATCTGGTTTGAGCAAAAAGCTCACCAGCTTGGACCCAAGGTCGCTGGCTCTAGCAAGGAGTTACTTGGTCTGCTGAGGCCCGCGGTCAAGGCACATATGAGAAAGCAATCAATGAACAACTAAGGTGTCACAACGAAAAACTGATAATTGATGCTTCTCATCTCTCTCCATTCCTATCTGTCTGTCCCTATCCATCCCTCTCTCTGACTCTCTCTCTGTCCCTGTAAAACAAACAAACAAACAAACAAAAAACTTATAAAAATAAATAAATAAAGAACAAGTAAATTTAAATCAACAAACTGACCAGTATTTCAATGGGAATTATGCTCTTCTCACTGACCACCAATGAAAGAGGTGCCCCTTCTGGAAGTGCGGCGAGGGCTGGATAAATGGCCTCAGAGGGCCGTGGGCGTAGTTTGGGGACCCCTGCTCTAGAGCACACCCATGCCCCTTCTCAGGCATGAACTTTTTACTTTCTTTCTCCTAAACTCTAAGGGTCCCTATGAGACTTGCAACTAGGGAAGCAGCAGGCAGCAAATACGGTTCATCCTGGGCTTTTCCCACTGACCTTGTCTCCAAGGTTCCCCTTTTCTCTGACTTTCCGATTATCTAAAATCAGCCCCACTTTGGCTCCCTTCATTCACTGTGACTTTTACTTCCCAGTAAGCTAACAGCAGCCCCACCTTGCCCCCTTCTTTCCCATATACTTCTAGGAAGCCAAAGTGTTGGGCAAATAAAATATATTATGCTCACTTTGTTAAAGATGGTGCTGCCCACGTGGAACCCAGGTGATATTAATGTGTGGGCAGGCAGGATCCTTGTAGCCTGGGGCTTAGTTTTAGGACTAAGCCTTTCCCATCCTTTTTGAAGTGGGGCGGTACAATCCCATCATGCCTCAGATAAGCGACTTTGTATTAGAGACTTCCCTATTTTGTATATTGGATTAAAGCTTTTGATTTCTGCACTATAAAGTGGGGCAGACCGGGAGCTTGCTCTCTTGGTTCCTGAGATTAGCATTAGAGGAGAGAGCAGAAAGGAGAGCAGAGAAGCAGCCAAGACGGTGGAGTGCTAAAGGAGAAGCCAGTTAGTACAGAGTGTTGGGCAGATAAAATGTATTATGCTCACTTTGTTAAAGAGGCCGTTGCCCAGGTGATATTAATGTGTGTTGAGAATTGTAGCCTGGGGCTTGGTTTTGGGATTAAGCCTTTCCCATCCTTTTTTGATGTAGGGTGGTACAATCCAATCATGCCTCAGAGATGACTTTGTATTAGAGACTTCCCTACTTTGTATATTGGATTAGAGGTTGTGAAGCTACAGTATAAAGTGGGGGCAAAACCGGAGTTTGCGCTCTTGGTTCCTGGGATGATTAGAGGAGAGAGTAGAGCCAGCAGCAGAAGGAGGCCACGTGGAGGAGGCCAGGAGAAGCAGCCAAGATGGTGGAGTGCTGAGTGAGATGCCAGTTTGTGTAAAGTTTGTATTTGGGATAAGGAAGGAGATGGGGAACTGAGGCTAATAAGGCTGGTGAGCTAGAAACCTTTGATTCTAGGAAACTCGGATAAGTCAGTGGCTTTGTGAGCACTGAATGTGACTGGGTTTTGGAGCCCAGTGTGTATTTTTACTTGCCCGCCGGGTGCAAGCTAGGATTAAAGATGACAGCCCTTCAGTTTTTGGCTCCGTTGTTTCTTTACCGACTGTCCGAATCCAATGCGAACCTGCAAGGGCTGGGCTGCTCTGATAGTGGCCCTGCCCTTGGCTCCTGGCTTTACACAGAGTTTGTGCAGAGAGGAGATGGAGAACAGAGGTGAATAAGGCTGGTGAGCTAGAAACCTTTGATTCTAGGAAACTTGGATAAGTCAGTAGCTTTGTGAGCACTGAATGAGTGGGTTTTGGAGCCCAGTGTGTGTTATTACTTGCCCGCCAGGTGCAAGTTTGGATTAAAGGTAATGACCCACCAGTTCTTGGCTCCGTTGTTTCATTACCCTCTGTCTGAATCTAATGTGAAACTGCATGGGCCAGGCGGCTGTGATGGTGGCTGTGTATACTGGCATTACACAAAGCAAAGCACCACCTAGGGTCTCTCCTGTTGTTTCTTCTACCCTACCTCCTTTGTTTCATTGTTCCCAGCTTTAGTAAATGTACTCTCAAAATCACCTGAACTCATGTTGTGAAATCTTTCCTGCACAAAGTCAAGAACCTACATACTACCAGCCGGCAGGAGGCAGATACATTCCAGGCCTGGTCCTCGTCCGATAACTCATTAACCACAGGAGCCCTCTTGGCAGGTATATTCTCAGAGTCAACAAGTTTAAGAAAAATTAATATTTATAGTATGTGTTCACAGGTCCTATCTTGTTTAATCCTAACAGTTCCGGAAGTAGGTTACATTAGTGTTTGGATGGTCAGATTTAGCAACTAAGAGAGTAGAGTGTGCTTTGTTAAATTTGCATTCCAGATGTAAAGCCAGTAGCCACGGCCACCATCACAGCTGCCTGGCCCATGTAGGTTCACATTAGATTTGGACAAACGGTAAAGAAACAACGAAGCTAAGAATTGGTGGGCCATTACCTTTAATCCTAGCTTGCACCTGGTGAGCAAGAAGTACACACAGTGAGAAAACACTTCCCTTTCCATTCAGGGCTCTCAAGGCCACTAACTTATCTGAGTTTCCTAGAATCAAAGTTTCTAGCTCACCAGCCCCATTCACCTATTCCCCATCTCCTTCTCTCTGCACAAACTGGCTTCTTCCTCAGCACTCCACCATCTTGACTGCTTCTCCTGGCCTCCTCCACATGGCCTTTCTCTGCTCTCCTCTCCTCCATGTGGCCTTTCTCTGCTCTCTCCTCTAATACTAATCTCAGGAACCGAGAAAGAGCAAGCTCCCGGTCTGCCCCACTTTATAGTATAGAAATCAAAACCTTTAATCCAATATATAAACAAGGAAGTCTCTGATACAAAGTCACTTATCTGAGACATAATGGGATTCCTCATGAGAGTGCACCACCCCACATCAAAAAGGGTGGGAAAGGCCTAGTCTTAAAACTAAGCCTTAGGCTATAAGGATCCTGCCTGCTTACACCCTATCCCCCACACCCAATGCAAACTATAAGCGAGCAAACATATATATCATATTCACAAATTTATTTGACCAACATTCCACCCCTTTTGCTCGCTTCACAATCTAAAGCACAGGTATTCCTGCACAAGGAAATTAGGCACACTACACATGACAAATCATATAATTTCAACAATTACAAAGGTACATTTCACAAGTCTCTGAGCACTTTGCCAAAAGCGCAAAACTTCCTCAGCCTTCTTTCTAGCCATGGGAAAAGCTTCCCGGGGCAGGGGAGTGCTTCCAGCAAAGCCGCCACCCACCCCCATCAGGGTATTTCACATTGTCCAAAATCCGTAAGTCCATCCAACAAAGGAGCCAGTGCTCATTCTGGTCATAGTCCAGAAATCAATACAAGCACATGGGGCCTCAGCCACCCCCCCACATCCCTGCCGTCCTGGTAGGTCCTACACTGTCCCAAAGAGGAGCATGTGGCAATGGCAGTCAGCATTTCCATCTCTGCTCTGGACAGCATGATGGCACCCACCCCTATGTCCCAAAATCGCAGACATACCAGGGGCATAGCAAGTACTCCTTGTTGCTGGGCTCTCGCCTTCTGAAGACTGTGGATTGCAATTCCAGCCCGATTCTCCTCATCCTCCAAAGAGGAACTGAAAACATCAGCTCCTGCTGCAGGGCCTGAACCCCAGGCGACTGCCGCCTTCTGCTCTGTGGGCCTTGTAGCCCCAGCTCTGGCCTCAGCCTCAGCCCAGGCCTCCCACTGCTACTGGCTTTCCACGACGTCCAGGGCAATCTGCAACTCACACACCTGTGATTCCTTCTCCAGCGACTCTTCCATTTCTAGGTGAATCTCGCAAACCTGGTTGGCCTCCTCCAGTGCTTGCTTCAGCTCCAGGGTTGGCATCTCTTTCTCCCACGTTTGCTCCAGCTCCTTCCACTGCCCAGTTTGCAGGTCCCGGGCAGCCTCTTCCACAGAACTCTTGGTTTCCTCACGCATGGCTGTAAAAGTCAGCCAGCCTACGGCCCCTAAATGGACAGCCATGGGGAACCATAACAGCAGCCAGTCCTCTACTCCACTGCTCAAAGGTGGTGGTGGCTTCATACCGAACTGTATCGAATTCTGCCACAGACTACACAAAATGTAAAGCCAGTAGCCACTGCCACCATCATAGCCACCTGGCCCATTCAGGTTTGCATTAGATTCGGACAGATGGTAAATAGACAATGGAGCCAAGAACTGGTGGGCCATTAGCTTTAATCCTAGCTTGCACCTGGCGGGCAAGAAATACACACAGTGGGAAAACACTTTCCTTTCCATTCAGGACTCCCAAAGCCACTGACTTATCCAAGTTTCCTAGAATCAAAGTTTCTAACCAGCCCCATTCACCTCTGTTCCCCATATCCTTCTCTCTTCACAAACTCTGCACAAACTGGCTTCTCCTTCAGCACTCCACCATCTTGGCTGCTTCTCCTGGCCTCCTCCATGTGGCCTTTCTCTGCTCTCTCCTCTAATACTAATCTCAGGAACCCAGAGAGAGCAAGCTCCTGGTCTGCCCCACTTTATAGTATAGAAATCAAAACCTTAATCCAATATACAAACAAGGAAGTCTCTGATACAAAGTCACTTATCTGAGACATAATGGGATTCCTCATGAGAGTGCACCATCCCACATCAAAAAGGGTGGGAAAGGTTTAGTCTTAAAATTAAGCCTTAGGCTGTTAGGCTATAAGGATCCTGCCTTCTTACAGCCTGTCCCCCCACATCCAATGCAAACTATAAGCGAGCAAACATATTATATCATATTTACAAACTTATTTGACCAACACCAGATAAATAATGAATTATTTTGTGTGTGTGTCCCAAATATTGTATATGATATCCCCACAATAAACACTTTGTTGTTTATCTGAAATCCAAATTTAACTGGACAACTCTGATCATTATCCCCATTTTGCAGCTTAGAACACTGGAATTATGAATGTCAAAGACACTTGTTATTTTTGTATGTGTGACAGAGATAAGAGAGGGTCAGATAGGGACAGACAGACAGGAAGGGAGAGAGATGAGAAGCATCAATTCTTCGTTGCTGTACCTTAGTTGTTCATTGATTGCTTTCTCATATGTGCCTTGAGCAGGGGGCTACAGCAGAGCTAGTGACTCCCTGCTCAAGCCAGTGACCTTGGGTTCAAGCTGGTGAGCTGTGCTCAAACCAGATGAGTTTACGTTCAAGCTGGTGACCTTGGGGTTTCAAACCTGGGTCCTCTTTGAACCAGTCCAACGCTCTATTCACTGCGCCACTACTTGTTCTTGGCTTGGTCAATAAAAATGATTAGTAATAGATATATGAAATTCCAACTGCCCCTTTGTTGTCCCACCTGGCTGCCTGACCTCACCCTTACTGGACAATTGCCCCTGAGGCAGAAGAGTTCCAGAAAGCTAGTCAACCTGCCCCAAGAAGGAGCATTCCAGAAAGCTGAAATCATACGTAAAACCGTAAAAGGGAACATACCAGAACTTTTGACTCAGTACCCCCTCAGGCTCTCCCAAACTCTATAAAATTTGCCTCATAATCTGTAATTGGTGCCCTTTTCCCCCCGAGAAGTGCCCGGCAGGGTTCTTTTCTTCCTTTCAATAAAGCCTGTTACTCTGGTCTTTTTGTACTCCCATGGATTCCAACAATTAGAAATTGAAGGCCTTAAATATTAGATTGTGTGTGCGAAAGCTCTTTTGACAACAATCATGTAGAGTACAGTCTGAAGAAAAGGGGACAGATTGTGGCAAATTTAGAGCATGGCCACTGGTTCTCAGATATGCCCTCATTAAGATATGGGGGTCTGCATCTCCTCTCCTTGAATCTGGGTGGGTTTGTGCCTATGTAGACCAATCGTGTGCAGCAGAAGTGGCATGGTGTGACTTCCAAGGCTGCCTGTAATCAGCCTTGCTCCTAGGACCCTCATCTTGGAGCCTGTATAAATAAGGCCAGTGGCCACAGTCATGGCCATGCAGGTTCTCATTGGATTCAGGCAGATGGCAAAGAAACAATGGAGCAAAAATATGGTGGGCCATTCCATTTATTAAAGTCTCGTACTGGTGGACAAGCAAATAGGCAGGAAAGACCCCTTCCCTCTCATTCATAGCTACCAAAGCCCTGACGCTTTCTCCAGTTCCACAACCTGGAAAATCTTCTCCGGTTCCTCCTGGAATCAAAGGCCCCCACCAGCCTCAGCAGAGTTCCCAAAGTCCCTCAGCTCCAGTTCCACATCTGCACTCCTTCCCTTCCTGCAAAAACCTAGGCTGGGGATAAAATCCCTTCTCCAGCAAACACTAGCAATGCAATGGCTCCTCCCAAGCAGAAAGGTAATCCACAATTTGCAATCTGCTGCCCTGAGGGCAAGCACTGCAGCCTTTCACAGACTACATACACATGGCACTGCCCAGGCCAATGCAAAATGTAAATGAGAAAACCTAAAAACCACATTTTTTTTTAAATTTATTTTATTTATTCATTTTTAGAGAGGAGAGGGAGAGACACACACACACAGAGAGAGAGAGAGAGAGCGAGCGAAGAGAGACAGAGAGAGAGAAGGGGGGAGGAGCTGGAAGCATCAACTCCCATATGTGCCTTGACCAGGCAAGCCCAGGGTTTTGAACCGACGACCTCAGCATTTCCAGGTCGACGCTTTATCCACTGTGCCACCACAGGTCAGGCTAAAAACCACATTTTACAAACTTATTTGCCCAATTCTGTGCCTCCATGCTGAGAGAAAGGCATGGTGATGAATGTGGGCCACATGTGGGCACTCAGTTCCACTGGGCCTGGCCTCGAGGTTGACCCAGCCTAGACACTCAGTATGAGTTAAGATGCCTCCAGAGGACCCAAGCCCCATAGTTCAAGTCACCTGGATGTGAAGTGGGGACTAGCCACATAATCCCTGACCTACAGTAGTTGAGCATAAAGTGGCAGTGGCTCTATGTCACGAAGTTCAGATGGTTTGTTCTGTAGCAGTGGTAATATGGAGACAGGGAAAAAGACATCCAAGGGAGAGTAGGGAGGCTGAACCAAGCCTGAGGATGGTGGCAGTGGGTGCTAGCATGACTCTAGGACAAAGGTAGACAAAGTTTTCTGTAAAAAACCATACTTAGCCCTGGCTGGTTGGCTCAGTGGTAGAGCGTCGGCCTGGCGTGCAGGAGTCTCGGGTTCGATTCCCGGCCAGGGCACACAGGAGAAGCGCCCATCTGCTTCTCCACCCCTCCCCCTCTCCTTCCTCTCTGTCTCTCTCTTCCCCTCCTGCAGCCAAGGCTCCATTGGAGCAAAAGTTGGCCCGGGTGCTGAGGATGGCTCTATGGCCTCTGCCTCAGGCACTAGAATGGCTCTGGTTGTGGCAGAGCAATGCCCCAGATGGGCAGAGCATCACCCCATGGTGGGCATGCCAGGTGGATCCTGGTTGGGCGCACGTCGGAGTCTGTCTGACTGCCTCCCCATTTCTAGCTTCAGAAAAATACAAAAAAAAACAAACAAAAAAAACATACTCAGTTTTTTTAAAAAAAGATTTTATTTATTCATTATAGAGAGGGGGGGGAGAGAGAGAGAGAGAGAGAGAGAGAGAGAGAGAGAAGGGGGGAGAAGCAGAAAGCATCAACTCCCATATGTGCCTTGACCAGGCAAGCCCAGGGTTTTGAACTGGCAACCTCAGCGTTTCCAGGTTGACACTTTATCCACTGTGCCACCAAAGGTCAGGCCCCAGTTTTTTGTTTTTGTATTTTTCTGAAGTGAGAAGTGGGGAGGCAGACAGACTCCCGCATACGCCTGACCAGGATCCACCCAGCATGCCCACTAGGGGGCGATTTTTTTTTTGGTTTTTGTATTTTTCTGAAGTGAGAAGTGGGGAGGCAGTCAGACAGACTCCTGCATGTGCCTGACCAGGATCCACCTGGCATGCCCACCAGGGGGCGATGCTCTGCCCATCTGGGGCATTACTCTGTTGCAACCAGAGCCATTCTAGCGCCTGAGGTGGAGGCCATGGAGCCATCCTCAGTGTCCGGCCAACTTTGCTCCAATGGAGCCTTGGTTGTAGGAGGGGAAGAGAGAGATAAAAAAGAGAAGGAAGGGTGAAGAAGCAGATGGACGCTTCCCCTGTGTGCCCTGGCCAGGAATCAAACCTAGTTAATTTGCTTGCTATTCTCTTTTTTTTTTTTTTCATTTTTTCCGAAGCTGGAAACGGGGAGGCAGTCAGACTCCCACATGCGCCCGACCGGGATCCACCTGGCACGCCCACCAGGGGGCGATGATCTGCCCTTCTGGGGCATTGCTCTGTTGCATCCAGAGCCATTCTAGCGCCTGAGGCAGAGGCCACAGAGCCATCCCTAGCGCCCGGGCCATCTTTGCTCCAATGGAGCCTCGGCTGCGGGAAGGGAAGAGAGAGACAGAGAGGAAGGAGAGAGGGAGAGGTAGAGAAGCAGATGGGCGCTTCTCCTGTGTGCCCTGGCCGGAAATCGAACCCGGGACTTCTGCACGCCAGGCCGACGCTCTACCGCTGAGCCAACCGGCCAGGGCGCTATTCTCTTAATGGCTCACTGGCCTTTATTTTGAAATGTAGTGAAAATTTTACCTTTGCAGGAAAGTCAGGAAAAGCTTGTTGGGGAGGGACCTGAAAAATAGGGGAGTTTAAATCACAATAGTTGTTTGTAAAAAGCCTAGCAACAGGCTCAGAGGCTCCAGGACCTTACTGTCTTGAAGATTTACCAAGGACACCAGATAGGACCATGCTGATTAGGCCTGTGCTACATCAGAAATTGCAGAGGAAGTGTTTTTGTAGCTGAGTCACCCTCCTGCTCATCAAGTCCGTGACCAAGGCTACAAACCAAGATATGCTAATCTGAGCATGTCCAGGTGCACCCAACTCTATGCTAGCAAATGCCTGCAGCAACCCCTATATCAGACACCCCCTTCCTACAGCTCTGGGCTGACACCTTTTGTTGGTCTCAGCTCACTTGCACCCAGGCGCTTTTAAAATAACTTTTTCTTTTGGAGCATGCTAACCTCATGTTTTCGGTTCAGCCCAGTTTCTGCCTTTCATTGATGTTTTGGGCCAGACACTCTGGGTTGCAATTACTCAGTACTGAAGCTGCAGCTCATAAACAGCCGGATACAGATAAAGAAGTGGGTGTGGCCAGTCTGGCTGTGGGTCCTAGTTTTCTGATCCCAGGACCTCCTAGCCAGGCCAGTGGCTCCTTGGCCCCAGGCCTTTCCCTTCCATTACCATCCTAGAGGCTGCCAGGCACTTACTGGGCTCACAAGGAACAGGAAACATGGCCCCTGAGAGCTCACACTGTGGACGACACCTGCCCCCTTACTACCCTCAAGGTGCACAGGATGACTCAACCTCCCCTTCAGGAAATGCCTCTGAGTGAGGGGAAGCTGTACCTCCCTAGGCCTCAGTGTCAGAAGGCATTTGCAAATTAAAAACAAACTGGCCTGCAAGTTGGCCTGGCAGTTGGTGCCTGCAGAATGCTTGGAGAGGGTCACACTCCTGGGGAACACATGTGGGAGTTCAAAGATACCTGTGGTTGCTTTGAGGACTGAGTCCCCTATAAGGTACAACAGGGTTCAGAGGTGCCTGGAACAAGGCCTGGAGAAGAAGGGAATGGGTATGGGTGCCAAAGGGCAGGCTCTACTCAAATCCAGTTAAGAAGTCTGGTGAGGCCCTGGCTGGTTGGCTCAGTGGTAGTTGGCCTGGCATGTGGAGGTCCCGGTTTGATTCCCGGCCAAGGCACAGAGGAGTGCCTATCTGCTTCTGCACCCTTCCCCCTCTCCACTCTCTCTCCTTCTCCTGCAGCCAAGGCTCCATAGGAGCAAAAGTTGGCCCAGGCACTGAAGATGGCTCCATAGCCTCAGCCTCAGGTGCTAGAATGGCTCCAGTGGCAATGGAGCAACATCCCAGATGGGCAGAGCATCACCCCTGGTGGGCATGCCGGGTGGATCCTGATTGAGTGCATGTAGGAGTCTGTCTCTCTGCTCCCCGCTTCTCACTTCAGAAAAATTACAAAAAAAAAAGGAAAAAAAAAAAAGTCTGTCGAGTGGGTACATTCTATCGAGTGGCCTCTCAATGGCCCTGTGCTGCCTACCAGGCAGGTTTAAGGAAAGGCAGAAATGAAGACAACTGGGTGAAACCTTCCAAGTTTTAATGTAGGAAAGTCATTCATGTTAAAATAACAAACAAAATCAAGGGGTCAACCGCGAACTGCTCTTGTGGTGCCTGGGCTGTGGTGCACTCATGGAGCAGGAAGCAGACCAAGTATGCAGGCTTTGTAGTCTGGCTGGGCCCAGGGGTGCACCTGTCCCCTACCTGCACAGGGGTCATATAGGCTCTGGCTACCACGATCAATCAGGCCAGGGCTCACTCAGGCTTTTTGTCCTGATGATGCTATTCAGCCCTGAATCCAGCTTGCTCCAAGCTTTTTAGTTACACAGAAATAAAGTCAGAGGCCTGCGTGGCATTGGATGTAGCATCTGTAGACAGCAGAGTAGAGTCACCTGAGGCTGGAGGTCATTTCCAGCCCAGAACTCAGGACCTTGGGCTCACAACCTCAGCTTTAAGAGTACACCCCTGGCCACTGGGACTGCCCCTGGGCCCCATGTACTTGGTGCTACAGGCACGAAGCATGGCTACTGCACTCTTGTGGTCCTTGGGGAGGCCAAAGAGAGGGTGGTTCTCTGGCTTCTCTTATAGTCATTTTATTTAGATTCCAAACAAACCAAAGCAGAGAGAAGAGGAGACCACAAATTAATCCATCCACTTGAGCTGGGAACTCCAAGTCTCTGGCTCCAGTCAACAGGGCAGCAGACAGGGCCAGGGTCTGAGCCCCTCAGGGCACCTTTACCCCAGGCCTGCCCAGCAGGTGCCCAGCACCCAGTGGGGCCCCAGGGACACAATGCGATGGCCCCTCCACTCTGATGTAGAGAAAAACCCAGAACAAACAAAGGAAAGAAAAGGAAAGCGAGACCAAGGAGACAACGCAAGAGCGGAGCCACCTCCTTGAGGTAGTCTCGGCATCAGGAGGTGCCCGAGTGCCCACAGAGTCTGGGCCTGGTGAGGTAAAATCTGTAAGTTTATTCGGCGGGGGACATGGTGTCAGGACTCCTCATTGCCAGAGTCATCCTCATCGTCCCCAAAGCAGCTGTCAGCTTCGGCCTCAGCCTCGGCATCCTCATAATAGTCATCGTAGAAGAGGTCTGAGCCTTCATCAGGCGCTGGGGCCTTGGTCTTCACGCAGTACTCGGCCAGCGTGGTAGGCACCTTTACACCGTCTCGCTCTGCATCCACCTTGGTCCCCAGGACCTGCTTCCTGGGGGAGAGACAGGCAGGGCGTCAGGTAAGTTATGGCCTCGTCAGGATCCACAACCAGAGGCCTTTGGAAGGAGAGGCAACTGGGCAGTTTTGCTGACTTCTGCACTAGCCAGTGGTTTTCAACCTTTCTATAGTTGGGGACTGGTGACCTAGCTAGCTGGAAATGGAAATATGCAATGAATAAAGTTTTACCTTACTATGCATAATAGTGCAACACAGTACAAGCTGGTGCTTGATTTCCAAACTCTACATGTATGATGTATTGAATACTACATGAGTTTGTCTGAATGTTTTTTGACTATTGTGCATGATTTCTAAATGCTATGCACAGTGCAAAAGATTGTTCAAGTGAACCTACAAGTTCCAAAGATATCTAAGACAACCTCAATAGTATTTTCATCTGTGATACACGCTGATAAGTGGCAATCACCCTGAGCATAAGAAAATTTGACTAAAATCAATGGGTCTATGATCTTCACACATTAGGGTGGTTAACTCTTTTGTGGACCAGCACAGATCCACAGACTGGCGGTTGAAAAACAGCGCACTAGGCCTTGGGGAGGGTTCTAAGTGAGGTCAAGTTACAGGGAACTCTACAGCAGGGACCAAGGATCCTGGAAAATTGCTACAGTAGGTCAAAATGCTGGCATCAGCCTGACCTGGGTGGCAAAGTGGATAAAGCATCAACCTGGAATGCTGAGGTTGCTGGTTCAAAACCCTGGGCATGTCTGCTTAAGGCACATACAAGCAACTACTATAAATTGCTGCTTCCTGACCCTCCCACCTCCCCGCTCTCAAATCAATAAATAAAATCTTAAACAAAACACTGCCACCAAATTGTACACTTAAACTACCTGTGAAAATGGCAAGGGACAGGGGTTAGTTCTCCAGGGTGACAGGACTGGAGAATTTCCACCAGCTGAGGAACAGGAAGTAGTCAGAAGAGAGGAAAAGACAGTGGGACAGCACCCTGGGAGAGAGGGAAAAGCTGTGATGGGCTCATCCAGAAAGAGTGGACTCAGCAATGTACTGCTCACAAGGCAGCAGGTAAGCTTAGGGAAATACTCGTGTTTATAGTGAAAGGGAGGACATGTGAGGTGACAGAGGGTGATAGCATCCCATAGGACATACACCTGGCCAGCTGACGCCCTAGCCTCATCTGAAACTGAAACCTCACAGGACCAACCCACAGATGCTGAAACCTCTAAGCCCACGAGGGGCTCTGCCTTGTCACCCTGACAGATGTGCGGGAACACAGATGGGGACGGGCAAACAGGCAGAAAGCAGTCATCAGAACTACCCACATGGGCACATGTGAGCTGGCCCACAGGGAATCTGGGGAGATAAAAATAGTCTGGATTTTATTTCAGCACCACGTGGGAAGTGAAGAACTGGCAGAGAAGCAGGCCACATGGGCAGGATATGCTGCAAGTGCCACCCAGCACTCACCCTGCACCTCAAGGGTTGAGTACAAGTATCAAATGAGGCCGGCAGAGCAGGAGGTGTTTGCCAAGCACCTCCCAGGAGAGCTAGTGGGGGATTAGCGTTGCTGTGTCCATCACCGATCTTCATTAGTTCCACAAAGTGGAAACTATGATTCCCCAGAATAGAGGACAACTGTCCCAGGATGATATGGGGGACACAGAAAGGAAGAAGGGTGCACACTGTATGTTCATGGGTCCCCTGGGTGCTGTGAGTATGTCAGTTGTTTAGAAAATTGTTACATGGGCCCTGGCTGGTTGACTCAGTCGTAGAGTGTCAGCCCAGCATATGGATGTCCTGGGTTTGATTTCCGGTCAGGGGACACAGAAGCAGCAACCATCTGCTTCTTCATACCTCCTCCTTCTCTCTCTCTCACTCCCTCTTCTCCTCCAATAGCCATGGCTCAATTGGTTCGAGCAAGTTGGCCTCCACCTCAGGTGCTAAAAAAAATGGTTCTATTGCTGAGCAATGGAGCAAGTGCCCCAGATGGGCAGAGCATTGCCCCCTAGTGGACTTGCTGGGTGGATCCCGGTTGGGGCGCATGCAGGAGTCTGTCTCTCTACCTCCTCTCCTCACTTAAAAAAAAGAAAAAAGCCTGACCTGTGGTGGCGCAGTGGATAAAGCGTCAACATGGAACGCTGAGGTTGCTGGTTCAAAACCCTGGGCTTGCCTGGTCAAGGCACATGTGGTAGTTGGTGCTTCCTGCTCCCCCCACCTTCTTTCTCTCGAAAATGAATAAAGTCTTAAAAATATAAAAAAAAGAAAAAAAGAAAAAAGAAAAAAAAAAAAGAAATTTGTTATATAAAACACTACAGAACAACAAGCCAGAAAAACAGGCCAGACCTATGTAAGGAAGCCAGTACAAATTAGTCAGGGAAGAGGAAGGTACCACAGTACAGGTAGACTCAACACTACAAGGCCACTGATGCCCTAAACCAAATGTTGCACCCATTTCCATGTGTGCATGTAGATCTGCTCACACAAGCACACACACACATGTAGGTCAGGGAACTAATCAAATTGCAGAATAAAATGAAATGGAGACTCAAGAACTATTTAGAGATAGGGACTACTATAGTTGGTTTATTAAGAAGAAATAAAGCAGATTACAAGTAAGCACACACAGCCTTAAAGGTCAGGCACCAGGAAGCTACAAAAGGCTGTTTCCTACTTTTTAGGTAAGACCAGTGACTGCCATGGGGGAGGTGTTAAAGGAGGGGGAGAAGAGGGGACCATGGAGGGGTAGGAGCAAAGTTTCAGGTAGTGGAGATAGATCTGTACCTCAGCAAGGATGTGGCATGTTAACATCTAAACAAAGCTGATTAAAAAACCAGTTACAGCCTGATTTGTGGTGGCGCAGTGGATAAAGCGTCAACCTGGAAACGCGAGGTTGCCGGTTCAAAACCCTGGGCTTGCCTGGTCAAGGCACATATGGGAGTTGATGCTTCCTGCTCCTCCTCCCTTCTCCCTCTCTCTTTCTCCCCTCTCTAAAATGAATAAATAAAATCTTTAAAAAAAAATTTTTTTTTAAAGTGACAACGGACAGCCTGACCTGTGGTGGCGCAGTGGATAAAGCATCAACCTGGAAATGCTGAGGTCGCTGGTTCGAAACCCTGGGCTTGCCTGGTCAAGGCACATATGGGAGTTGATGCTTCCAGCTCCTCCCCCCTTCTCTCTCTCTGTCTCTCTCTCCTCTCTCTCCCTCTCTGTCTCTCTCCTCTCTAAAAATGAATAATAATAATAAAAAAAGTGACAATGGACAATGGACATAGCAGCTCACAGAATTTGACAAACAGAACAAGGGAGAAAGAACAGATCCCACAGCCCACAGAAAAAGCAGATGGTTTACACACCCAGGGCTCTAAACAAGGTTTTGTCCCTGGTTTGGTACCTGTACTACTGAAAATCCACTCTACAAAGTCTTTACAACATTGATCTGTTCATTCATGAGAGAAAAGCACTGGGAACAACTCAGAGAAGGCGAGGCTAGTTTTGGCAAATCCTTAAGTGACATGTTTTTATAACCAAGAAAAAAATATTTGTTTAGAAAAGCCTATTTTTGGCTTGACCTGCGGTGGCGCAGTGGATAAAGTGTCATGAGGAGCTCTGAGGTCACTGGTTTGAAACCCTGGGCTTGCCTGGTCAAGGAAAATATGGAGTTGATGCTTCCTGATCCTACCCTCCCTCTCCCTCTCTCTTGCTCTAAAAATGAATAAAATCTAAAAAAGAAGAAAAGAAAAGGAAGCTATTTTCCAAATATGCTGATACCATAATAGTTTTACTGTCTTTAAATAATGATTCAACCCTGGCCTGTTGGCTCAGTGGTAGAGCGTCAGCCTGGCGTGCAGGAGTCCTGGGTTCAATTCCCAACCAGGGCACACAGGAGAAGCGCCCATCTGCTTCTCCACCCCTTCCCCTCTCCTTCCTCTCTGTCTCTCCTTCCCCTCCCGCAGCCAGGGCTCCACTGGAGCAGGGTTGGCCCGGGCGCTGAGGATGGCTCTGTGGCCTCTGCCTCAGGCACTGGAATGGCTCTAGTTGCAGCAGAGCCAAGCCCCAGGTGGGCAGAGCATTGCCCCCTGGTGGGCATGCCGGGTGGATCCAGGTCGGGCGCATGCGGGAGTCTGTCAGACTGCCTCCCTGTTTCCAACTTCAGAAAAGTACAAAAAATAAAAATAAAAATAAAAAACACAAAAAAACAAGTGGGAAAGAAAACATTACACAAAGCAGTTTCAGTAATATGAAAAATGACCATCTGAAAATCTGATGGGGGATAGAAGCAAGTTGTGGAAAGTAATGTGCATGCCTGGACATGGGTCATGGAGCACCTAAAAGTGGACAGGCAAACAACATCTCATTTGCTGGATATACGTACACAGGCCAAATGTACCAGCAGAACCCCCATTTTCAAAGGCATTGCCTGGGAGGGAAGGGAGGCAAGGGGCAAAGGGAAGACTGGGGAGGATCTCTGGAGCTTGCTCCTGGACATCTGGGTGTCTAGTTCTGTGCTGCATTATGCCTGTGTGTGTGATACACTCACATCCCAATACAAGCACAGAGTGTGTGAACCTGCACACGAAGTGTCTACATACTGCATTAAATACATGTAGAACAGATACTTCAAAACACAAAAAGAAAAACATCCACTTTAAAAAAGAAAAAAAGGGGAAAAAAATGAGAGAAGCCAGGAAGATAGAACCAATGGACTGGGCTTGAATCTGCTTAGATCTTTCTCACCACACAGTGGCCCGTTTCCCCATTAGGGACTCCTGCCCTGTGGGCAAACGTGAGAAGCCAGGCTGATTTGGGAGCCCTTCCTTACCGGATGATGTCTGTGTACTCCCGGTCCTTGCCTTTACTCTCTTTCCATTTCCTGTACATCACAGAGGCGTCCACATTGGCTGGGGAGAAGGTGTTGGGTTCATTCAGTAGGGAGATGACACTCAGGAGGATGGTCCTAGGGGAAGGAGCACGGAGTCAGCAGAGGGGTGTTCACTGGCTGCACTACCCATCCTGGAAGCCGGTCGGATGTTGCAGCAGGAGCCACAGGTTGAGCATGGCCCCCTGGTGGATGCCATTTATGGGAGAAAGCACAAAAGTTCCAGCTTTGCAGCCTCTCAGACCTGAGTCACTGGTGTGTCCAGAAGCCAGCACTCACCTAGAGACCTCCTGGTATCCCCCCACCCCAAGAGAGACATGTGTCTAGACTCCTCACTTGGCCTGCCCTTTGCATTATGCCCAGCTCCCTGGACATGTGTGGACAGCCAAGCCAAGAACCACCTTCCTTTCACCTGAAACATGCCTCTTCTATGCCCTGGTGCCATGCCTTACAAGTGAGTCCCTCTGTGTTACCATCTCTTACTATGGCCTAGGATGGAATAAGGATACACAGGCAAGAAGGCAGGGTGCCAGGCCCAGGGACTTGGCCACAGGGGGCCTAGCCCAGTCAGAGTGAAGACGGAGGTAGTTAAGTTCACTGGGGATCAAGGAAAGAGGAGAGACCTCGGCGGAAGGCAGAGAAGGTAGTCATTATGGTCTGAGAGGTATGGACACAGGATTCCTGTTGGATGGGGCAGCGAGTGTCAGGAAATGAGGGGAGAGGTCAGCAGAGATGGCCCAGGACCCCCTGGGATCCCAGCACCTTGGCAGAAGATCAGTTTCAATAGATGCCACACTGCAAGGACCTGTGGCCCTGCGAGGACACAGGTGTATCTCCCTGTTTGTGTGTCTGGGGCTGTAGCAAGGAGGTCAGGAATGCTAGGAGGTGGAGGGTGGGGCATCTACCTGTTGACCAGCCTCACCTGACATTCTGGGTGGGGTTCCACCGCTCTGAGGGCAGCTCGCCGCTCTGGGGGTCATCGACTGGGGGGTGAAGAATGGAGATGCACACGTCCCCAGTCTGTGTGGGGACAGGAAGTAGGGGTCAGTGCCTACATCAGCTCAGTAAGCCGCACAGTGCCCTCCCCTACCCACCCCCATTATAGAGAGGCCAGGAGGATTAGGTGGGGAGAGAGGCAGGCTCACCTCGTAGATGTTGGGGTGCCACATCTTGGTCAGGAACCGAAAGGCTGGCGGGGAGTAAGGGTAGTCGATGGGGAACTTGAGGCGTGCCTGGGGGTGGGCAGAGAGCAGGAGGACTCAACAGGGCCAGCCCTATTGTCCCCTCAGCACTGTATATGGGTTCTGGCCAGATAAGACAGGCTACCCCTTGAGGACTCCACTCATAAACACATCAACAAGGACATCAGCCTGGGATGGTCACCCCCACTATAGAAGGGCTGCCTAGCTGGGACGGGCACTTATGAGTACACAAGGAACCCCACATGCTGCCCACACCCGCACAGCCCTGGGATCAGGTGCACAACAGGCTGCCTTGGGCTTCTTTGGGGTCATCTGAGCTGATCCCGGTCCCCACTCTGCTACTGGGGAGCATGGGCACCTGTCCAGCCTGTAAGTGGCCCAGGCCTGCAGTAGGGTCACGAGGCTGGTCCCCACGGTGGGCCCACACAGAAAACAGCTCCACAGACCAGCAGGAGCTTGGGGCCTTGGCCCTGGGACCCATGTGCCTCAAGCACAGTGCTGGACTCTCTGCCTCAGTTCCCAGGTTGTGGGGAGGATTAAAATAGATGTGTGTTCACTTGGCAATTCTTCCCGACACCTCCTGGCCTGGGCCCTGTGGGAGGAGATGAGTCAGTGCTGGGTGGATACACTCTTTGCCCACAGGTGTCCATCTTGGGGAATCAGGAAGGCAGACAAAAAGGTCACGGGGTAGACAGAGGAGGCCACATGATTGGGTGACAGAGCTACACAGTCTGAGTAGGTAAGTAAGCTTCATCTGCTTGCTTAAACCCTAAGTCTCAAACTTTGGGACATCCGGGCCAGGATCCTTACAGTGCCTCAGGCTCTCAGGGACAAGTAGCAGGCTTGCGGCCAAGCAGGACATCTCTGCTGGGTAAAGGCCACTCAAGGCATTTGGGTCAAGTCTCTGTTCTTGGGTGGGTGAAGAAGCTATTGGTCATGGCTGCAAAACAAATCTGTAACCTGGGTCTCAGCACTTGCCCTGTAGTCCCCCAAGCTCAGTGCTGGGCTTTCAAGTGACAACACTGAGAACGGCTGAGGTCTCCTCAGTAGAGTAGAACAGGCCTCCCCTGCCCCAAGCACCCACTAAGTCCCACCACGTCACGTCTGAGCAAACCAAAGGTCAAGTATGAAAGCACCTTGCCAAGGTCACAGCAGTGAAATGTGGAGGGGGGTCCAGAACCTGGTTTCTTTGGCACCCCTATAGCACACTGCACTGGCTGGGGGCCTGTCCTGGGCTGAGTGTTCCCATGGCTCAGAGAGAACTGGGGGCAGCTGGGTTGGGCCTCAAGGAAGATGCTGCAGGAAGTGGTTGGGAAGTGGTGGTGGCGTATGGGCACTTCCCATCCCTGCATTTCCACATCTCCTGTGGAAGAGGGTTTTTTCCCCACTCCCCACCTGACCACACTGGGACATGAATGGGAGGGTTGGGTGGGGGTCACAACTGCCCTGGGCTTCACACTGGCTTCCTTGAGGACAGACCCTGTGGCAACTGTGACCAAAGTCTGGCAGCGCTCCCTCCTCAATCCATTCTTTTCTAGGAAAATGGGATTATCTTCTAACACCATAGCCGCTCTACCCACAATCCCTTGCAATCACTTACTGGGCAACAGGTAGACAGCCACATACTATCCTCCTAGACCTGCAACCTTGTTTAGTACTGGCCTGGCTTCACCTAAGAGTAAGTAAGACTCATTATTCTGGATCTGAGGGAACCCTTACCTTCATCCTGTTGCCCGTGAAGCAGACAGAAAAAGCTGGGGAGGGGACTGGTTAAAACTTTCAGTAATCATTGGCCCTGGCCGGTTGGCTCAGCGGTAGAGTGTCGGCCTGGTGTGCAGGAGTCCTGGGTTCGATTCCCAGCCAGGGCACACGGGAGAAGCGCCCATCTGCTTCTCCACCCCTCCCCCTCTCCTTCCTCTTTGTCTCTCTCTTCCCCTCCCGCAGCCAAGGCTCCATTGGAGCAAAGATGGCCCGGGCACTGAGGATGGCTCTATGGCCTCTGCCTCAGGAGCTAGAATGGCTCTGGTTGCAACAGAGCAACGCCCCAGAAGGGCAGAGCATCGCCCCCTGGTGGGCATGCCGGGTGGATCCCAGTCGGGCGCATGCGGGAGTCTGTCTGACTGCCTCCCCATTTCCAGCTTCGGAAAAATGAAAAAAAAAACAAAACACAAAAACTTTCAGTAATCAGCCCCAAATCCGTTCCCTGCATGGGGAGGTCTGACTCCAAATGCGGAACACAGTCCAGGGCTGTTCACACTCCTCCTCCATCCAACCCCAGCAGCCCAGGAATATCCCCCCAACCCTTTCTCAGCAAACCAGTCTGTTCCCTCACAGACAATTAAGCAGGTGAGGCCAAAACATTAATCTAAAGTGCAAACAGAGACATCTGTATGGGCAGTGCTGCTCCCACCTCTCCCCCGCAGCCTGGCCTAGTTGTGGTTTCTACTCCCCACCCAGGCCTCCCAGCCAGGCAGAACCTGGCAGGTCTGAGCCAGGCTCTTGGCAGGATGTTGTGGGGTGTGTTCCTATGCTGAAGGCTCATTTCTCACCTCTCCCACAAGGAGACCCCTTGCTTCATCCCTCTGGTTCAAAAAGCCAAGTCCTACAATCTGAAAGGGGTCCTTTCAAGGCCACGTCTCAGCTGAGATCATGAGATTGAGAAAACTGCCTGGGTTTTGACCTGAGTTCTTTGTCACACCAGTCCCAGGGAAAGCACTAACCTCCCTTTTCTGATCCCAACAACAAAAGAGAACCGTGTGGAATTAAACCACCAAAGAGGACAGGAAAAACGGGCCAGGGCATGAGATTCTGGCCATCTGCTTAGTGGGATCTAAGAAAGGCCAGTTGAGATGAGAGGAACCCAAGCTTCTGAGGCCAGGGGCTGGGACTCTAGTCGGAGCCAGAAGCCTGGGGTCTATGGGGGTGCCTCTGCAGTGTGGCTCCCAGGGACAGGATAAAGGATGGGAGTGATGGCCCTACCTCAACCTTTACAGAACAGAGTACAGGTTATGTAAAATTCTGGATAAAGCTGAGAGGGCTTGGCCAACTCCTATCGGCAAGGGTGGCCGCTTTCCAAGCAGGTTCTGGCTGCCAAGGTGCCATCCAGGCCTTTGCTAGAATCTGAACAAGTGGTGAGCCAGACCGCCCTGCCCCCGTCCTACCTCACCTAGGTCGGTGCTCCCCAACAATAGTGCTTGCTGGTTCTGGGGAGGTCTCTGTGTCTCCTCCCGGCAGGGGCTGGGAAGGCAGCTGATGGCTGCTGGGTCAGCTAGGGCGGGGCGGAGGGAGGGGGCACCAGGGGCTGAGCCTTCCCAGGACTAAGGTAAGCAAGAACTCGCACCTAAATAAAACAGGAAGAATCCTGGGCCTCCTCTCTGGAGTGATTGAATCTGCTTTAGAGGAAACTGGGAGGTTCTCGGGGACCCTGGGGCCCGAGAAGGAAAAGGTGACTAAGAGATCTAAATGTCAGCGGAGGGCCTGGGCAGAGAGATAGAGATGGAACATCCCTCGAGAAGAAGAGTCGTGATGTTCTACTGGGCTGCGGGCTCACCTTAAAGTAGCCGCCTTCGTAGTAGGTGTTGGGGGGCCCGAAAATGGCCACCTCCCAGTTGTAAAGGTCGCCCTCGTCCACCAGGGTCACCCGGAAGCCCTCCACCGGCTCCTCCTGCAGCCCCTTGAGCTCAAGCAACAATGCCTTCTGCGAGCTGGGAACCAGTGGCCGGGCCATGGCGGTGGCGGCGGCGGCGGCGGAGGGGCCCGGTATCGCGGGCGAGCTGGGCCGCGGGACCGCTACAGGGGCGCGGGACGGGCCGGCCCGCGCGCCGGCCGGGGGGGCACCGCCGGGGCCGGCGCCGCCTTCCTCCTCTACGCCGCCGCCGCTGCCGCCACCGCCGCCCGGTGACCCCGAGTGCTCCACTCGCTCTAGCGCCACCGCCCGTCCGGCGTTCCCCTCGGCCTAGCCCGCGCGCCCCGCCCCGCGCTGCGCTTGCGCGCCGCCGCCGGGGCCCGACTACACCTGCGCGCTCACCTGCGGGGCACGCCGGGAAGTGAAGTCCCCCTCCCTCGGGCCGCCAGGCGCGCGTCGAGCGCGACAGCCAGGAGGGAGGGGGCCGAGCGCCCAAGCGCCTTGGTGCTTCGAACCCTTTTGGAGGCCGCCGCCACCACCCCCAGCTCGGATGAGCACCCCAGACGGCTGTGCGCGGGGAGTTGGGGAGTACTGGGCTGCGCCGCCGTGGCCCAGCCGGCTGGGTTTTGGAGGTCTTTTTTGTGACGTCCTCGGCGCGGGGCGGGGCTGGGGAATTAGGTGCTGGGCCGGAGCGGGGCGGGGTCCCTGTAGGGCGGCGTGTCCCGGTCGCGACTCTGCCGCCCTGATCCGGCTTCCTCACTCGTGAAGGGGACTTGTGGATTCTCTTCCCAGGTCGCTGGGGGCGACCAGAAAGGACGCCGGGCCAATGGTCAGGCGGGAGGACAAGTGAGAGCCCGCGTTGGAGCCCACTCACCCGGTCTTGGCGGGCCATGCCTCAGTTTCCCGTCTGTGGGGCTAAGGATAGGGCCCAGCTCTGGGCAGGTGCGAAGGCCCCGCGACGGCCGTACGGACGCGAGGAAGGTGAGGAGTCCTGAGCAGAGTCTTAATTACCACTTGGATCCACCAACTGGAATCAGAAGGGATGGATGTACAAGACGTTGTTCCACAGAGAAACTGGGGAAGCATTCAGTCCACTCCCCGTTTAGCACTCATTCGGTACCCATCCTGGCTGAATCCTGATTTATCCCTTACCCTGGATGGGCCCTAATCTCAAAGGTGGACCTTTGACTCCACCCAAGTCCTGACCTCTGCTAGCCCTCACCCAGTGCTTCACCTGAGTTCTGACCTGGCTGAGGCTCCAGGCCCAGACACCCATACACCACTTGCCAGGACATTTGGTCAGGAGAGTGAGGTGTGGTGCCCTTGTCTCCATCCTTCCACCTCTACAAGATGACAGCTCCCTGTGAGGGTGACATGTTGTGGCTTAGGCTTCTGGCTGTGTCTGTGGCCTTGCTAGCAGATGTCCTGGGTAGCCAACACCTGCAACACCTCAGGCTGCACCAAGGTGACTCCTTCCCCAAGATGCCCCAGAACCTGGTCCTTTGCCTTGCCCCAGGTGACAGACAGATAAACCTGTCTGGGGAAAGGAAAATAAGAAGTCAACAGTAGGGAAGTACGGAGAAGTCAGAGCCCTGGCAGAGCAGCAGCTCAAATGGCTGCCTAGCGCTGTATCTTGGCTTTCTCAACTATAAAGCTCTAGTCTCTCAGGCCCTTTGCCCTGCACACTGGGGATCTGGAGCGGGCCCCCTCACCTGTCAAATGGAGTGTTACCTTTGCTGAGTGGTCCAGGTGTTTTCTCACTGCCCATAAAAACCAATGTCATAGCATTAGTATGTGGCAGCTCATCAATAAATAGTAATTACATTAGCCCTGGCCGGGTAGCTCAGTTAGTTATAGAGTGTCGTCCTGTTAGCCAGGTTGCAGGTTCGATCCCTACTCAGAGCACATACAAGAATCAAGCAATGCATAAATAAGTAGAACAACAAATCTGTTTTTCTCTCTCTTAAAAGGCTACCACAACCCCACCACAAGCTGGTCTCACATGAGGCCTTGTTCCTCAGAAGCCTGCTTCTCAAGCTCTAAAACCTGTGGTGGTGGATGTCTAGGGTTTCTGCCTGCCTGTTTTCTGGCCTCGGCACTTGATTTTCCTCTGGGGTTTCCCCATCTGTCAATACGAGGGTAGTGACTTACCTTCCTCGCTGGGCCTTGGTGAGAGTCAAATAGGATGTCACAGGTCTTGAACATAGCTGTTTCTGTCATCACTGCCACTACCCTCTGCTGTTGACCTCTTTATTTGACCGCTGGGGAAACGGGCCGAGGGAGGAACTATGTAGAGAGCAGGGCTGGGGACCCAGTCTCCTTTCAGAGCAGTTGGCTGTACACGGCCTCCTGGGTCCAGGGCACCTCACTGGATTCCCCATTGCCCTCTCCTGCCATAAAGCTGTATCCAGGAGCACTGTGGCATTTCCAAGTGGCAAGTCTGGCCTCTGGGCAGTGGTGGGCCTGCAGGGTTGGCTGGCAAGCAGCTGGAGAACCAGTTCTGTGGCACAGGGGTTGGGAGCACACACACACATCAGGTCTGCCTCAGGCACAGACTTTATTACTACTGAGGAGAGGGGCTTTTGCAGGTGTGTGGGGAGGGGTGTCCACTTCTGGGGACCTTTGGCCTCCCCCCTGAAGGGGGCTAGAGTATCATTCCAGATCTAAATCTGGGTGAGGGCTCCCTGTACCGTGCTCCCTGCATGCAGAAACACTAGTCCTGGTCCCAGATTTATGTTCTGCCCAGGAATAAGTGAGCTAGGCCTTGAAGCATCTCTAGCTGTCTGGGTGGAGAAGGCAGGTGAGGTGTGAGGTGAGGCTCAGCCAACTGGCTTGACCTTGGCAATGAAAAGGGCAGCAGCCTTCTCCAGGAACTCCTCCCGGGTCATGGGGGAACTAGGCCGCTGAGCCACCAGGGCATGGTCCATGGCCATGGCCAGGCTGTCAGGCCCCAGGCGTGAGCCAGCCTCCAGGTAGTGAGCGGGAGCAGCAGCACCACTACTGGCCTGCAGGGCACCTTCCAGGGTGTCCAGCACAGCCTGGCCTATGCGGCGGTCAGCAACAGATAGGGTTGGGTCCTCCAGTAGCTGGTAGAGGGCGCCAGCCCGAGCCACAAACTCCAGCAGCACAAAGCAGGTGAGCATGCCAGCGCGGAAGACGTCCAGTGGCACAGCCTCATGGTCCCGGCACTGAATCTTGCGCAGTAGGGGTGCCACGACCTCCTCGGGGGCCTCCCCTTCTTGGCAGATGCGCTTGAGCAACTCGCTGTAGGTACGCCCATCCAGCCCCGGCTTCTTCTTGCGCCCACTGACACTCAGGCATTCATAGGCCACACTGACATTGTTGTTGAAGGCTGTCCTGCAGGTGAAGAGGAGCATTGGGCCAGCCCAGCAGAGTCCTTGGCCCCCATGCCTACCCACCTGCCTAGCCCCAGCTTCCTGTCCCCCTCGCTCTTCCTCCAATATGCCAGGCCTGGGCCTGATCCAGCCTCAGGGCCTTTGCACAGGTTGTGGCCACATCCTGGAATGCCTTTTACCCAGCTCTCTCCATGGCTCCCTGAGTCACCTTTCTGGTGGGGCCTTCCCCTACCTAATCCTCTCCTCTACTTTTCTTTGTAGCAGTTACCCCTGTCAAACTCACAATATGGTGTTCTTATAAGTTTATCTTTTCCATCTGAATGTCCAGGAGTCCACATCAGGGTTTATCTGTCAGTCACTGTACAGCCCCAGTGCCAGGCCCACTGCAGGTCCTCAATAGATATCTGCTGAATCAGTAGATGGGCAGCTGCCCCATGGGACCCTCCAGCTGCCCTCCTGACAATGACATTTACACTTACAGGTCATCACCCTTGGCCAAACACTCTGCTTATCCATTTAATGTGAGTTAACTCATCCCATTCCCCAACAGTCCCCCTGGGCAAGAGTTGGCAAACTACAACTGTGGGTAAATCCTACTGCCTGTTTTTGTAAATAAAGTTTTATTGGCACACTGCTATGTCAATCCACTGACATGTTGCTTGCGGCAGATTTCTTGTTGCAATGGCAGAGTCCAACAGTCACAAGAGATTGGCTTGCAAAGCTGACAGTACTTGCTATCTTTACAGAAGTCTGTCAACCCTCTCTACTCTTGGCTTAAGGTAGGGATCACCTTGTCCCATGAGGAACCTGAGGTCCCCCATAAGCCCTGGCCACACTGTAGGCTTCACAAGCAGAGTAGGGGAGCACTGATTGTGTGGGCTATGGGGTGAACCTGGGTGGCTAATTTACCAAGAGTCTCATTCTCATCAGACTGACTGCCTAGCACCCGGCCTGTGGCCCAGTGCTAGCATGGCTAGTGGCCTGTTACTAGTTCCACAGTCACAATTGGGAAGTAAGGTTCAGGGCAGTCTGATGGTTGGGCCAAGAGGCCAAAGAGGAAAGGGCCAACCCTAGGCTTTATATTCATCCTTTCTGGGAGCTCAGCTCCAAGGCAAAGTAAAATTCATATCAGATCCCCACACTTATCTCATGTGTGACCTGGCCACGTCACCTCAACTTTCTCTGTTAGTGTGCAGTGGGAGCCCACCAAATGCAGGCCAGCATATAGCAGGTGCCCAGTAAATCTGGACACTCTGGTCACTTCTGCTGCTCAGCACAAGGCTAATGGTTGGGTGTGTGAACTCGGTGAGCTATGTGCGTGGGTCAAAGCCCTGTTGCAGAGAAGGCAAGAGGGCCGGAGCCAGAGGTCTCTCAGCTGGGACCCATCCGTCTATAAACTCTTATTTTTGGGCCCTTTAGTGTTCTGGGTGCTTTGCAGTGAGACCATCCAGGGAAGCACTGAGGATGGTGCTAGATACTCATGCTCAACATTTATTCCCATGATTATGACTGTTACCACATAATAACCCTTTATAGGAGTTTTAAACTCTTTTCAACAGAAGGAAGTTGGGAAGACTCGGTGTGCCCATAACAGTTATCCATTGCTGCATAACTACTTAGCCCCAAACTTAGTGGCCTAAAACAGCAACAACAATTATGTTGTTTTTATGTGGCAGGAACTCGGGAGCAGCTTAGCTGGGGGGTTCTGGCCCATTCCTTTGCAAGGTTGAGGTCAGCATGCTAGCTGCAGCGTGGTCTTCTGAAAGCTCAAAGGTGGAAATGTTATCACATGTTGCTTAGATAGGAGGCCTGAGCTCCTGGCCCTGGGGCATCCCCATGGGATGGCTTGAGCACCCCCACACTTGAGCTGTCCCCCCATAGCACATGCTCCAAAGAAGTTGCTGTCATGTCCAAAACACCTAGTATTGAAAGAGGTGTGGGAGACAAGTGCATGCAGGAATGAATACCAAGAGATGAGGGTCTCCAGGTGTGTCTCAAAGGCTGGTCGCCACTATGCTGTCCGTCTCTCCACCCTGTATTTGCTTTGGTCACTGAAATGTCAATATGAATGATGTGCAGGCCATGTTTGATGGAAGTTTTCAGAGCCAGTGCACCATTCCCCATGGTTCACTCCCCACTGCCATGATATGTAAGCTCATAGCAGCCCCTTGATGTGAGGAACAAGCCTTAGTTGTGTTGAGGCCACTGAGGTTTGGGGGTGTTTTGTTCCTTTGGTGGGACACAGCTCACTGTGACTGGTATATTAGTGACTCAAGATCCATCCAATCCAACTCTGGGCCTTGAAACTTCTCTTCCAGGAACCTGGTTGACCTATCAGGGGGGCAAACATCTGGGTGCTTCTTGGCTCCCCAGGTGTTCACTGAGCACCTTCTATGTGCACACCTGTGTTCCTGGCCCCAGCCCAGACATGTGCTCAGGTCCTAGCCATTACCTCTCACTTTTCTCAGCTGAAGAATGAAGGTTGTGCCTCAGGAATCTCATGAGGACAGAAGAGTAGATTTGTGCTAAGTACTCAAGATTGTGGGGCATATGGGAGGGGCCCTGTGTGTGCTTGTCATTTGCTATAACCTGGGTTGCGATTCAGCCAGGCTATCCAGACTTCCTCATGGAGTAGGAAGGCATGCAAGGGGGTAATTACAGCCTAGCTAGTGAGATTAGAGCTATGAAGAGGATTGGGCAAGAAACCCAGAGGAGGGCAACACTTAACCTCTAGGCTGAGGCCTTGTAACTGCCTATCCTGGGGGTTGCCCAGCTAATGGTTTCCAGTCATGAGGGGTGCCCATGCCATCTGCTGAATCGTGGTGGTGGAGTAATCAAGAAGGCAGCCCGCGGCTGGCTCAGTGGTAGAGCATCAGCATGGTGTGCAGGAGTCCCGGGTTCGATTCCTGGCCAGGGCACACAGGAGAAGCACCCATCTGCTTCTCCACCCCTACCCATCTCTCCTTCCTCTCTGTCTCTCTCTTTCCCTCCCACAGCCAAGGCTCCATTGGAGCAAAGTTGGCCCAGGCGCTGAGGATGGCTCTGTGGCCTCTGCCTCAGGCGCTAGAATGGCTCTGGTTGCAACAGAGCAACGCCCCCTGGTGGGCATGCTGGGTGGATCCCGGTTGGGCGCATGCGGGAGTCTGTCTGACTGCCTCCCTGTTTCCAACTTTGGAAAAAAAAAAAAAAAAAAAAAAGGCAGCCCACTCTGGACTTGATGGTCTGGGCTCCATCTTGGCTGCATGGTGGGACTCTGGGCCTCAGTTTCCCTGTCTGTGAATTGGGACTGGGCACTTATTGAGGGCTCCATTCCTGTCAGCAGTTTGTGAAATATGTGAACATTTGTTCAAACAAAATATGAATATATTTATATAATGTCTCAGAAAGAGACACAGAGACTTTTCACTTTAGACCAGGGGTTCTCAATGGGGGTGATTCTGCCTCCAGGGCACACTGGGTAATATCTAGGGACATTTGTATTTGTCACACAGGGTGCTCCAGGCATCGAGGAAGTGGGGACCAGGGATGATGCTCAGCACCCCACAGTGCCCAGGACAGTCCTCCAGAGGTGATGTGAGTTGAGGAGCCTTGGCCTACACTTGTTGGTAGCTTATGTTTGTCTTCCTGGGTCACAGGGACCTGCTGGGCATGGCACTCTTATTGTTACTATTAGCAGTGTGGTGGATTAGAAGGAGGTCTAGCAGCCACACTGCCCGGGCCTGACTCTGGCTCTGTCCCTTCATGGTCATGCAGCAATGAGTCCAGATGACCCCTAGGGTTTGAGGCCAGTGGGGGGTAGGGGGGCAATGAGATGCAGCTGCAACCATCACCAGTCCTGCAGGCCAGCAAGCCTGACTCCTTGAGTCATGGACAGAGGGGTTTTGGTTGACTTCTCCCCAAATCTTTCATGATGACGTGCTCTAGAAGAGCCCAAGGATGGCCTGGTCAACACTGCAGCAGACGAAGCTGCCTAACCTTGGAGTACCTGTCTCCCACTCCTTAGACTTGTCTGGCAAGGCTTCTGCTCCTGACCCTTCAGGAGCAGTTAAGGGCCTCCTGTGTCCACTACTCACTCTGTCTCTGGGAGGATGTATCTACCACTAGCACCCACCAGGGCCCCTGCTCACTGCTCTCCCTCTTCACCTCTGCTGCTCCCGACTGCCTAGAGCAACAGCTTTAATGCCCCTGCAGTGTAGTGACTCATGTCCCCACAAAATGCGCACCCATCTGGAACCTGTGAGTGTGACCTCATTTGGAAATAAGGTCTTTGATAGGTAATCAGTTCATGATCTGGAGATAGGGTAAGGTGGCTCTAAATTCAATGCCAAATATTCTTAGAAGAGTCAGGGCAGAGATAGAGGAGTCAGCCGTGTAACGATGAAGCAGAGACTGGAGTGATGCTTCCACATGCCCAAGGATGCCCAGGAACTAAAAGAGGCAGAAAGGACCCTCCCCTAGAACCTCTGGAGGGAGCTTGGCCCTGCAACACCTTGATTTCAGACTTTTGGCATCCAGAACAGTGGGAGAATATATTTATGTTGTTTTAAGCCACCAGGTTTGTGGTAATTTGTGACAGCAGCCACAGAAAACTAATACAGTTTTCTGTTCACCCTAAATCCAACAGACTTCTCAGCCTTAATTTACTGGGCTATGGAACACAGGGCTGCCGCCAGCCCACAGGGTGCCTTTGTGTGAATTAGACAAAAACCCTGCAAAAAGCCTTCATATAGCCTGACCTGTAGTAGCACAGTGGAGAGAGTGCCAACCTGAAATGCTGAGGTCACAGGTTTGAAACCCTGGGCTTGCCCAGTCAAGGCACATATGAGAAGTAACCAATAAACAGCTAGCTAGAATGAAGCAACTACTTGTCTCCCTCCCCCATAAAAATCAATAAATCGCCTGACCAAGCGGTGGTGCAGTGGATAGAGCGTCGGACTGGGATGCGGAAGGACCCAGGTTTGAGACCCCCGAGGTTGCCAGCTTGAGCGTGGGCTCATCTGGCTTGAGCAAAAAGTTCACCAGCTTGGACCCAAGGTCGCTGGCTTGAGCAAGGGGTTACTCAGTCTGCTGAAGGCCCCCGGTCAAGGCACATATGAGAGCAATCAATGAACAACTAAGGTGTCGCGGCGAAAAACTGATGATTGATGCTTCTCATCTCCATTCCTGTCTGTCCCTATCTATCTCTCTCTCTGACTCTCTTAAAAAAAAAAAAAAAATCAATAAATCAAGTCTTAAAAAGCCTTCATATAAATATCCTTGTCTGTGATGTCTATGGGGTGAGTGGCTTGTGCATTGCTTGACCTAAACTGTACATAGTGGCCCTGCCACTGACTACTTGTCCTTGGAAGATGTTCTGGTATGCCACTCTCTTCTGAGGTTCCCTCCTTCACATCTGGTCTGCCTTCACATGCTTTTTTATGCGTTCTTTGAGGCTGGGGCTACTCAGGACTGGGGCCTGGGCTCTTCTCAGCTCTTCTGCGGACTTCATAACCCCTCCCAGTTGACAACCGCCTGTCCCAGTCGCACATCTCAGTTGCAGAACTGCCTGTCCACTTTCTTGCTGCGAGGTTCTCACAGACCCTTTATTTAAAATCCCCTAGCTACTATGGGAATGCCCCCCCATCTCAGTAGATGGCCCCATGGACACCTGGGATTGTCCTGCACACTCCCCTTCCACCCTGACCCCAGCAAATCCATCAGCTCAACCTTCATAGCATGTCCGAAGCCCCACTGACCTGCTCCTCTCTCCAGGTCTCTATCTCAGGGGTGGCCCCCGATCCCAGAAACCCCACGGCCCTTTTCTCCTGTGGTGGTGAGGTGGCTGCTCTGCTTGGATAGCCGCCCTTACACCCCTCCCACAGCTGAGCTCTTCTCCCAGCATCTCTGTGCTTTCCTTCTGTGGCTTGGACCTGTTACTCCAGAGTGCCTCCTGGAAGCACCTGGGAATCCCCTGGGAATCAGGCTTGGATTCCTCCACTTTCTGGGGTCTTCTGGAAGCACTCCCTTATAAAATCACATCTGTATGAATGCCTACATTAGGCTCTGCTTCTGGGGATGCTCTTAGACAAGACCCAGACCACCCACACCCAGCCAGTGACTTTGTCTGGTTGATACTGCTTTTCCGCAATCCACCTGATGCAGACCATGCATTCAACACATATTCCTCAACCACCTTCCATGGGCTCACACCTGTGGGGAAGGGGGGACGTGCAGGGCGTGGGAAGACACCATCCCCTCACCCCACCATACTTCAGCTGTGAGAAGGCTGAGGATCCCACATTACACTTGTACAGTCTCCAGGACAGTGCATCAGAGGCACCACCTTTTCTCTGCGTCACACCAGGCTCTTCCAAGATACCCCTCCAGCACGCTGGGTGCCTCCCTCTAAGATAGAGGCCTTAGGTGACTAGGTTGCCTTCTGTCCTCCACAGCCCAGACCTATATTCATATTCTTTCTAATGGTGATGTTATGCTCCTAACGAGCCATCTAGGAGGGACTTGGGAGGGCTTGCTCTCTGGGCTCCAAAAAGTTGGGTGGGCTGCAAGGGGGAACTCATTACCTACAAAAAGGCATCACAAAAGACGAAGCTGGCAGAAGCTATCGGGACACACGCATAGCACGCGAATCACCGCCAGGCTACGTCGGGGACCTACAGCTCATTGCAGTCCGGGTTCACCCCGCGCCAGGGAGACACCGCGGACTACAGTTCACAGCATGCAACACGCCTCAAGTGCTGGGCCCGGGGCGAGGAGCCACGCCGGAGCACGCTGGGAATTGAAGTCCCGTCGGGGTACCCTACCCGCCCAGGCCCGGCCCAGTCCCGCACCTCTGGGAGTGGTGAGCCAGGCGAAGGTGCCACAGAGCGCGGCCCAGGCGCTGCTGCTGCAGCAGGAGCTGGCCCGGGGGCTCCCCGGCGCCGCCGTTTGCAGGCGTACTCAAGCCCATGTTCTCGAAGTAGTTCGCCAGGAAGGAGATCGGTTCCTCGGGCCGTGCCTCCAGCACCTTCAGCAGAGCTGCGCGTAGCATCTTTGTCACTCCGACCTGCTGCAGGAAGTCCTCCTCGCTCTCTGCCGTTGCCGCCGCCCGGGACACCGACGGCCGACCGCTGTCTGTGAAACTGGCCGCAGGGACTATGGCCAGCCGCCGCTTCTCCACTGCCGCCATCTTAGCTGAGGGCAGCGGGACCGGAAGCGCCGCCATATTTCACCGTGCACTGGCGCCTCCTGTTGGCCATCTTTGTTAAGGACAAAGAATGCAGGCCACCCTTTCGCTCAGGTTCGCGTTGGCATTCTCCCTCGAATTTCCTCTGTACGTGTACTGGTCAACTTTCTTGGCTTAGGCCCAGCACCTGAACTTTGCCAGACTCTAAAATGGCTTCCCAAAGAAGGGCTTGGTTTCTGGCATGAAGCAGCATTGCTTGCCATCTTGGTAGTGGGCGAGTCCTTGCTTGGCATGGTTCCCTAGCAACCAGCCACCTCGCTTACCAAAGAAGCTTTGGCAGTGCTTGAGAGGGGATGGATCCACTTGGATTCCAGGACCGAGCGCTGCCCCGTCCCATTTTTCTGATTTTCGTCTTTGAGACTTTAAGCTCAGCTTGGCTTTTAGCCTAACTCAGTCTTGGTTTGAGTTAATAGCTCACCTTGTGGGGACCCTCCGTCCCAGCCACCCACCAGGCTGCATTAGGGGTCTGCTCTGGACTCCCACGGCCTCTAGTCCCTTGTGCGTGTTCGAAGATGAGTAAACCACCCATTGTCTCTATTTCCCCATCCCAGGCTGTTGTTACTTTGCCTCACCACCGGAGGGCTTTCTCACACTGCATGCTCAAGTGCTCTCAGTTTTCCCATGGCTCCCCAGTACCCACAGGCTCAAGCCCCTGGTATCTGCTGATCTCAGTTCTAGCATGTGTTTCAGCTCTTTCCCTTCCTTAGCTCCCTTAATAAGTCACCTTCTTCTGTGTCTACCCACACTGCCCCCCAATACATTTTTCGTTTCTTTTGATGACTTAGTTATTTTTGAAACTTCAGGGTCCCTGCATCAGGGACAGTAACAGCATTTGTATTATCCCTCCCCAAGCACACTCCCCCAGCCTGGGGACAGCCTGGGGAATTAATTGCCCAGGGTCCTCCTACCACAACAGAAGCCATTGAGGTCAGACCAGATGCTCTTTATTCTCCAGCTGGGGTAGGGCTTGCCAGGGGTTCCATGGAGGGGAAACCCAGCCAGCTGGGGAGCCCTCAATGTGCTAGCCATCAGGACAAAGGCCATTGGTCAGCCCTCATGCTGTCCAGGCCCACACATGCACCCAGAGCGTAGGGTTGGTGAGCACTGGGTTTTATAAGAACCCTGCAAACATCCTCCAGTCACAACTGAGTTGAAGGGAAGGCAAGCCACTTCAGGGGTGCCGGTGAGCCTGGCAGCGTTTCCACAGGCGATAGGCGAGGAACACCAGGAGAAGCAGCCCCAGCACCAAGGTGCCCACCCACAGAGCTTCCGACATTGGTGGGGAACCTGGAGAGAGAAGCATTGGGAGCCTGTATACCTCTTTGCAAGTTGTGGGGAGAAACACAGCAGAGCCTGCCAAGGGCTTCCAAATTTACAAATTCCCTAAAATAACAGCTTAGAACAGCGATTTTTAAAGAAAATATCTTATTTTTTACATTTTTTTTCTGAATGTGGCTACTAAAAAATTTGAAAAGATCTAAGTGGCTGTTTTCAGTTTTTATTCCACAGGCTGTTGTAGTCTCTAAAGGTCAGAGTTTAGAAACTGCTGTGAAATCTACTTAATCCCTGAAATTTGTATTCATTGTCATGCCAGGCAACTATAATCTTATAGTGTTGAGGAAGCCCACTGGAGAGTTGGGGAAACTGAGGCTGGGCAGGGCACCTCCTTGTCTAAGGTCTTTATGCAAGGCTTCCTCCCTCCTAGGCTCCCCCAATGCCCTCCTCAGTCCCCCAAACTCACAGAATTCTGGGAGTAGGTACAGACTGGCTGTCTGGCCCCCTGGATCTAGGCGACACTGGAACCAGCCCTCGGGGCTGCATCCGGCCCACAGCACAGTCAGGGAAGCCTGGGCCCCAGCCTCCCACCTCTCGTAAGCTGCCAGGTCGCTGGGTGCCTGGGTCCAATGCACAGTTATGTCAGGGCCACAGGCTGCTTCACACAGCAGCTCCAGACCCCCTGGTGCTGGCAACCTGTGGATCTCAGGGTGGCAGGGCCTGGTGGAGCTGTTTTCTGGCTTGGGGCCAGGACTCCCAGGGCTGTGGATGGAGTCCTGCTCCAGGGTGGTATCCCGGGAGGTTGTGATGGGGGGCTCCTGGGAGGTCAGGCTGTGCCGAACTGGAAAAGAGGGCAGCTGTTTTTCTTTCTGTTGCCCCAGTCCCCTTCCTTGCCTCAGTCTCTCCATCTGTACTGGGGGTTGGACCAGAACTTCTCCAAGTCCCACCTTGGGCCAGTTGGGCAAATTGCAATGTATCCCAGTGGGTAGGAGTGGGGTTGGTCTCTTGGGACCCCCTGACATTGAGAGAACTTCTGAACTCCTTGTCTCACTTTCCTCAACTGCAAAGGAGGTGAGAACCCCCCAACTAGGCCCATACATGCACCCAGAGCGTAGGGTTGGTGAGCACTGGATTTTATTATTATGAGACTGAGAGGTAGAGCGAGGGAAGGGCACATCTGACACAAATTGAGCACCTACTGTATGCCAGCGCCCATGTTAAATGTTACCATTTGTTCATCATTTGGCAAGTATTTATTGTGTACCTGCTATGTGCTGGGCACCATGATAACAGTTATTCATTCATTCAGAGGATATCTATTCAATACATACTATGCTCTAGGCACTGTTTTAGCCACTGGGAACACAATCATGAACAAGACACACATTCTTACCTTGGTGAAGCCAAGAGCAGGTAGATAGATAATGGAGAAAAAATAAAGAGGGCATCTAGGATGTCAGATGTTGATAAAAGGTGTCAAGAAACATTCAACAGGAGAGAATGGGTGTGTGTGTGTGTGTGTGTGTGTGTGTGTAAACATGTACATGTGTGAGGGGTAAGGGGAGGTCAGGAAGCCTCACTGGAAAGTGACCTGAGGGAGGTGAGTGAGGGAGTCATGGAAAGATCTATGGGAAGAGCATTCCCAGTGGAGGACACAGCACAGCAAAGGCCCTGAGGCGGGACTGTGCCTGTTGGAGGAACATTAGGAGGCCTTTTTAGCTGGAGCAGAGTGAGTAAGGGGGTGAGAGGGAGGAAGTGAGGGCAGGGAGGTGATGCACCAGGTCGGGCAGGGCAGGGCGTTGGAGACCCCGGGGGAAGACTTTGGCTTTTATTTGAAAAGAGGTGGGAGCCCTGGAGGACTATGAGCAGAAGAGGAATGGGGCCTAACTCAGGTCTTCACAGGCATCCTCTGGTGGCTGCTGTGAAGAGGACAGATTTGAGGGGTGAGGGTGGGGGTCAGAAACCAAGTTGGGAGGACAGGTATGAGACCAAATGGGGCCTGGCACAGGGTAGGTGCTCAGTAAATCCATTTAATGGATGAATAGACAAAACAATTGAGAAGAATCACTCTGGCTGCCCTAAGGAGCAAACTAAAGATGGAATGCAACTTTTCCACCTGCTGCAAGTACTCTGTCTAGATGGGGAGCCAGCCGGTGAGGGGCAGAACCAGGATTCCAGAAAAGCCACTGATCACTGCTCATCAAGGCTCATAGGAGCTGGGTGGCATGACTTCCCCCAATTCCTGGGAGACATTAAGGCACAAGGCAGTCAGGACCCTGAAGACTCACCTGGAATGGGCAGGCGGTGGCTCCGCACCAAGCCAGGCAGCCTCATGGTCGCCTGGCAGTGGAGGGTGTGTGGGACAGGTGTCCCCAGGGTGGGCAGCAGCCAGCGCTTTGTCACTTGGAACAGCAGGTCCTCGCCCTCCTGGGGCTCCTCCTCCTCATCCCGGCCCAGGCTCTGCACTCCCTCCAGTTCCTGGTCCCCCAGGAGCAGGGACAAGGAGAGGGCATCAGGGTCGGCAGGTGTAACGTTGTGGGCCGTGCAGGCCAACTCCTGGTCCTGCTTGGCCTCCAGGGCCATTGGGGAGACAGTCAGCTGGTTCGGGAAGGCTGTGTAGGGAGGGTTGGAGGGGGGTGGGCTGAGCCCAGAGGATCAAAACGGCCCTGAAGAAGAGGGTATGGGAATGAGGCCAAGCGGGAAGTGGGGACTGCTGGTGCACAGGAATAGGGAAGACTCATTATTCACACCCTGCGTGGCTAGAATATAAGGTGCTAGAGAAGGGTGCAGAGCAGAAAGGGTGGTCAGGAATGGGGGGGGAGGCTTGGGAGTGAGTTGGGAGCAGGGCAGAGAAGGCTGGGAAGCCTGAAGGGAGGGATGTCGGAAGGGCGAATGGATTGCAGAGCGACTAAGGAGCTGTGAAGCAGGCTTTAAGCTGGAACGGGGTGGGCAATCCGGGAAGGCTCCTGGGAAGAGGTGGCAAAAGGACAGAGATAAAGCAGAATTGCTAGGTGGGCCCGATTTGTGCGAAGGCGGCGAGGAAAGGACGGGCGGGGGCTCACCGAACACCAGGAGTTCCACGCTCTTTTGGAAGGTGAGGTTCCCGCAGGAGCCCACACATATGCGGGTCCCCGCAGCCGACAGCGAGGCGTTGCGGACGGAGAGGACGCTGCTGCCGGCGCCGGAGTGCACTGCACCCAGAGTGGTGTCCAGGCCCCGCCACTGTACCGAGGAGGCGCTGTGGCCCGCGCAGGCCAGGCGGCAGGTAAGCTGCCTCGACTCGCCCACGGCCACCGCCACCACCGGCTCGTGGGGCTCCACCTCCAGGGGCCCACCTGTGGGCAGACGGCGCTCTGAGCCCCGTTCCCCAACCCACCCCGCGCACCCAGCCTCAGACTCTTGTCCTGAGCTCTCTCTCTGCCCGAGCCCCTAAACCTCTTAGCCCTGTCTCCCCCAAGACGGGCGTGTGAAGGATGCCCCATCACCCTCCCTGAATCTCCCCCACCGCCCCTGGCCCAACCCCCTCCTCTCTCAGAATACCTTCTTGTTATCTAAGCCCCTCCCACCCCACCCCACCCCACCCCCGCCTCGGAACCCCCTTCACATCTGCTCCCTCCTCTTTCCTAACGCCCCTTCCCCTCTCGGAGTTTCTTCCCCTGCTCACCGAGGCCTTGCTGGAAGAGCCCCATGAAAAGGGAAAGCAGAAAGGCCAGGCCCTGTTCCATGCTGGGTCCTCTGCTCTGTCCACGGCCCCCGGCCCTCGAGGGAAGTGGCTTAAATAGTGGTGCCTCTGGCTCCTTCTCGCCGCCCTACAACCCTGCTTCCCGCCCCCTCTTCCAGCTGTTCCGAGGGGGTTTCCCGAAGGGGTTTCCCGTCCTGACCCGCGACCCTGGAGGCGACAGAGAGGCAGGGGCTGGGGGCCAGAAATGGGGATGCTGGGCCGAGGCCACAACAGATGGGTCGGAAAGGTCTGGGTCAATACCAGGTCTCATTTTCAGAGACGGGAAGATCCATCGGAAGATGGAGCGGGGGGTGTGCGGGTGTGGGGGTGCGGTGACCGTCGAGGTCAAGTGAATGGAAAACCAAACCCGCTCACACCCGGTCGGCAGAATCTGACCTTCACTGCCCCGAGCAACTGCGCCCGCGCCTGGGGGGGTGGGGGGTGGAAAGCAGCTGCCTTCCAGCTCCTGTGTGTGGTGGTGGTAGTGGTGTGTGTGTGGGGGGGGATCGCCTGCTGGGCGAGGGTCTCTAATGATGGAACCTCCTGGGGGAGAGGGTTCTTCCGGGGTGGTGGGGTCTTCTGGGGTGATGGAGCTGAGGCCCGCCCGTGCCTGGGACACATCATGACCTCCCTCTGAGCATCCCCCGTTGTATAACTACAGCGCACTAAGCTTTGCGCCACTGGAGCTCCCTCTCCCCACTGTCAAAGGGGCAGGCTGGTGGAACCTGGGAGCCCCTGGCATGGGGGTGCCTCTATACTCTGTTCCACAGAGAGACTTGGGTCTGGGTTCCACAGGAGAGGCCTGGGAAGGGACCATGACCAGCCGCCCTACCACAGTAGTCATCAGCCAGTCCTGAGAACCTCATTTTCTCAATGCCCGAATCCTCTACCCCAGGGGTCCCCAAACTACGGCCCGCGGGCCACATGCGGCCCCCTGAAGCCATTTATCCGGCCCCCACCGCACTTCCGGAAGGGGCACTTCTTTCATTGGTGGTCAGTGAGAGGAGCACATTGACCATCTCATTAGCCAAAAGCAGGCCCGTAGTCCCCATTGAAATACTGGTGAGTTTGTTGATTTAAATTTACTTGTTCTTTATTTTAAATATTGTATTTGTTCCCGTTTTGTTTTTTTACTTTAAAATAAGATATGTGCAGTGTGCATAGGGATTTGTTCATAGTTTTTTTTATAGTCCGGCCCTCAAACGGTCTAAGGAACAGTGAACTGGCCCCCTGTGTAAAAAGTTTGGGGACCCCTGCTACCCTTTGCTTGGTGGCCCTCAGTCTGGTCCCTGTTTCCCTGTCCACCTTTCCCAGCTGATCATCACTTGGCACCCAGAGTGGTTTCAGATACACCCTTCTGAGCACCCTAAGGCTGTCTGTGGCATAAAAGAAAAACCCAACTCCTTGCTGGCCAGAGCCCTGTGGGATTAGGCAGTCTCAGGCCTACGCACGGCTGTGCCCTCTCCCTGTTCAGTCTCTGCCCAGACACTGCCTCCTCAGAGTCCTCCCCAACCATCTTCCCACAGCCCTCTCCTTTATTTCACTTAATCCAGATGTATTTTCTTTTTTTGTTCTTTTTATTTTTTTTGAAGTTTTTTTAAAGACTTTATTCAATTTTCAGAGAGGAGAGAGAGAGAGAGAAAGAGAGAGAGAGAGGAGGGGGAGGAGCAGGAAGCATCAACTCCCATATGTGCCTTGACCAGGCAAGCCCAGGGTTTCAAACCGGTGACCTCAGTGTTCCAGGTCAACGCTTTATCCACTGCGCCACCACAAGTCAGGCATTTTTTGGTTCTTTTTAAAGATTTAAAAAAAAATTTATTCATTATAGAGAGGGGAGAGAGAGAGAGAGAGAAGGGGGAGGATCAGGAAGCATCAACTCCCATTTGTGCCTTGACCAGGCAAGCCCAGGGTTTTGAACCGGCAACCTCAGCATTTCCAGGTTGACACTTTATCCACTGCGCCACCACAGGTCAGGCTTTTCTGTTCTTTTAAAATAAACTTTAAGCCTGACTAGGCGGTGGCGCAGTGGATAGAGCATCGAACTGGGATGCAGAGGACCCGGGTTCGAGACCCCGAGGTCGCCAGCTTGAGTGCGGGCTCATCTGGTTTGAGGAAAAGCCCACCAGCTTGAACTCAAGGTCACTGGCTCCAGCAAGGGTTTACTTGGTTTGCTGAAGGCCTACGGTCAAGGCACATATGAGAAAGCAATCAATGAACAACTAAGGTGTTGCAACACGCAATGAAAAACTAATGATTGATGCTTCTCATCTCTTTCCATTCCTATCTGTCTGTCCCTGTCTATCCCTCTCTCGGGCTCACTCTGTCTCTGTAAAAAAAAAAATAAATAAATAAAAATTAAATAAACTTTAAAAAGGTTGATTTTAGCCTGACCAGGAGGTGATGCAGTGAATAGAACATTGGACTGGGATGCGGAGGACCCAGGTTCGTGACCCTGAGCTCGCCAGCTTGAGTGCAGGCTCATCTGGTTTGAGCAAGGCTCACCAGCTTGGACCCAAGGTCGCTGGTTCCAGCAAGGGGTTACTCGGTCTGTTGAAGGCCCACGGTCAAGGCACATATGAGAAAGCAATCAATGAACAACTAAGGTGTCACAACGAGAAACTGATGATTGATGCTTCTCATCTCTCTCCTTTCCTGTCTGTCCCTATCTTTGACTCCCTCTCTGTCTCTGTGTAAAAAAAAAAAAAAAGTTGATTTTATCTAGAGGGAGGGAGAAGGAAACATTGATTTGATGTTCCACTTATTTATGTATGCATTCATTGGTTGATTCTTGTATGCGCCCTGGATCCCACAACCTTGGTGTATCGGGAAGACGCTCTAACCAACTGAGCTAACTAGCCAGGGCTCCAGGTACATTTTCCTCACAGCACTTAATGAGGTTGTGTAGCTGAAGTCACAACTCCCCTGTTCTGGGGGAGATGTTGTCTGCTGTGGCCTCACCTGCCCCAGACCCTGTAATAGCAGGCACACAGGAAGAAAAGAACAGAGGTTTGCCTCCAGCCAACTTCAGGGTGTGGCCTGTGCCTATTTCTCTTGGGCAGCCAGGAGATGGGATTTCTAAGCACCACTGCTCTGCCTGTCTGCATCTCCTCAGCCTTAGTCAGAGGCAGAAACTGAGGCCCAAGAGGAAGGGCTGGGAGCTGAAAGGGTGAACTGAGGCTCAGAGGGACTGGGAGCATAAGAAGAGAACTGAGGTTTCTCAGGGAACCTCAAGAGGCGATGTTCTACGTGTGTGAACTCATAGTCAATCTTCCTTGGTCCCCCCGCCCCGGCGCCCTAGTGCCGGGGAATGCCACACAGGAAAGTGGACTCCAAGTTTCTGTCCTCCCCAGCCCGGAGGTGTGGGCCCTTCTCGGGAAGCTGGGCCCTTAACCCTGGCTGGGGGCAGCTGGCCTGCTGAGTGGCCCTCTTCCCAGCCCCTGACCCCACTTCCTGCTGCCCTGGCAGCTGAGGCCCCTTGCAGGGTGTGACCTAGCTCTCTGAGCCTTGCCTCCTCCACTGCTGCCCATCACAAGTTCCCAGATCTGATCTCTATCTATGTGAGTGATGGGTGAATCTTCACATTGAGACTCATATTGCTGTTAGAGAGAGCACAAAGGAGAACCCCATGATCTGGGGTGGGGGGGCAGTCAATGCCACCATCCTGAGGACATGTGGGCTGAATAGATGAAGAAGGTTCTGGGCAAAAGTGGAACTTGGGGAGGGGGGAGAAGAGGGCAGTGGAGAAGTAAGGAGTGGGAGGGGGGAGGAAGGCAGAAGAGAGGGATGGGTCAGGAGCATAGAGAGTCTGGGTGGACCCCAGGATGGGGTGAGAGGGAGACCCTGTGAACCTGAGGGGAACAATAAATAGCAGGGGTAGGGAGACGGGGGAAGGCGGGGCTGAACTGATTTAACACCTGCACCTGAGACATGTGGTCTTGTTCCTGGAAGACTGAGTCTATGGGAGCTGACATGTTTGGGGCTGAGGTCCTTGCTCTATTGCTCACCCCCCACCCCTGGCCTGGGCTTCCTGCAGAGCCTGCCCTCAGACCCCCCTTCCCGGCATTGGACATTGTCCACACCCGAGAGGAAGTGCTCAGCAGCCTCAGCAGGAAGCCTTCTTCCCACAGAGGGTCCCAGCCCCTCCTTCCAACCCCCATATCCTGGCCTCCGGTCCAACACTGGTGCTCTGCAGGGGACTCGGCCAAGGAGGGTGTTGAGGAGAGGGAGCCCTGGAGATGCCTGTTGCTTCCAGGACACCGTTCCCATGGCTCTGGGCAAGCTCCCCTCACTGGCACCACTGGTTAGTTGGGGGCCTTGAGACTCTTTCTTTGGGGTGGGCTGCAGCTGTGAGAACACAGCTGTGTCATTTGGAACCCCTGTTAGGTCCCCCTCCCAGCTCTGGTGCTGGAGGGCCCCAGACCTGAAATGTCAGCTGAAGTCCTGCCCCTTGGAGTCACTCCCTGTTTTGGTGGTCTCAGGGTCAGTGGAAACCTGGGTGAGTCTGTTTAATAAATAACCACACAGCCCTGGCTGGTGGCACAATAGAGTGTCATCTGGAGTGCTGAGGTCACTGGTTTGATTCTGGGGTTGCTGGCTCTGTCCAGAGGGAGCTGGCCTGATCCTGAGGGTGCTGGCTGGGCTCCGGGGGCATTATTTCGAACACCGGTCAAGACACGTATAAGTAATTAATGGGTGCAGAACTAAAAGGAACGAATTGACGCTTCTCTTTCTCTCTCTTCCACACTCTTTCCCTTCCTCTCTCAAAATCAATGGGAAAAATTTATAACCACACAGAAGGCTCTAGAGTGGAAAGGGCTATTCCAGTCCATCAGGCCTTTGAGTGGGCCCCTGAGCTAAACTGAGGGGGTCCGACACCAGGGCACCAAGCTGGTGGGTCAGGAGCCTGAATAAATAGCATGGAATGCCTGTGAAAATGATATTGCTTGATCAATCTGTTTTTGAAGCCAAATCCAAGTTTGGCAAAACAGGTGGTGGAAGGTGGCTGTCTCATGTTTGTCAGAGCCAGGGAGGTGCATGCTGCCCAGCCCGCAGGACATCTGGGGGCCTGAGATTTAAGTCATCAGGAGTGTCAAGGGAAATGGAAGGTTTCAGTAGTGAAGGCTCGGTTCAGACTGGCTGGAATGGCCTGGAAACTGGGCCTGGCCTCCCCAGGTACTCTGGATCATCCTTCACCCATGGAAGAGGGCTCAGGTGAGCAATCCCAAGGAGAGATAGATGGGTGAAGGTGAGGGGCTTCATGGGTGCCCAGGTCCCTCACCTGCCCCACATGGCTGGGAGGCACATTTTGGTGAGACTGGATTTGGGGGTGCTGCCTCTAAGACACTGAGGCAGGGCAACCTGAATAGGAGGTAGTGGGACTGGGGCCCTAAGAAACTTTCTCCCTGACCTCAGGCCTGTGGCTACCTCAGGCAATGCTGTCTTTCAGCAGCAGCTCTTTGCTGATGGGGTCCTGGCTGAGGAGCTGGGGGGTTGCTCAGGGACCCACCACTGAGCTTCTTGTGGTTGTCAGGCCACAGGGCCAGGTGACTGTGCTGGGAGGTGAATGGAGCTTGGGGCTTTGGGAGCAGTTACAAAAGAGGAAGGGAGGCCTGAAGGTGGTCAACTTTGGAAAGAGCAGATGGTGGTGATGAATTCAAATTGGATTTGGCATGGGTACCAGAACTAGCTTTGGACCCACTGTGTGCAATTTCTTGCCCCAGACCAGTGGTTGCAGCCTGATCAATTCCAGCAGAGACAAGCCAGGGAGGTCACACAATAAACTTGGTCCAGGGCAGAATCACCAGCTACTTTCAGCTACTGACTACCTGAAAGGTAATTTTTAATTTAAATTTCAACTTAAAACAGATACTTAAGTAAGTTATTGGAAAACTTCAGGCAGGGAAATAGCCCCCAATGGAAACTGAAAGTGCCCTTTACTGGGACAGAGGTAAAGCTGGCTTATATAAACAAGAGTTCGGGGGCCCACCCTTGGTTGGTCAGTTTCATGTAAATGAGGACTCTAAATCTCTAGTTTGGTCCAAAAAGCACTGAGTAGTTGGAATACTCCAATTGGTCCATAAAGATGCAAATGAGGATATAGCTGTACAGCTCTGATTTGATGGGGAATGGCTCAGTCCTATAGGTCAAGTTTCAATCCTGGGAGTTCTAATAGCTGACTCAGTGGGCAGGAGCACGGTGCAGAGTAGCGGGTGGGGGGTGGGCAGCAGCAGAGGTGGTGGTGGTGGTGGGGTTGGAAGTGAAAGTGTGTGGCTTTTCTCTGATATGCAGCTTGTATGAGAGGCCCCTGTAAACAATGGCTACTAGATTCTGGTTATGAAATTGGGCCCAATAAATTACAAGGGAGTCCTTCTTGGCAGGTATAGTTTTCTCAGGGTCAGCATGGGTTATATAAAGTACATTTTATTTCATATTTTATAAAACTCACAGTATATATGTATTTATTTTTTAACAGGCTTAATTCATTTTATTGTTCTTGTATAAAATTATGTGGTAGACACAGCTGGAGCTTTAGTCTTCTGCACAGACACCCTGGTGTGGGTCTTTATAAGAAATCAGTGAATTTCTGATAGGAAGACTTGGTGAGCCTGACCAGGCGGTGGGGCAGTGGATAGAGCATTGGGCTGGGATGTGGAGGACCCAGGTTTGAGACCCCGAGGTCGCCAGCTTGAGCGCAGGCTCATCTGGTTTGAGCAAGGCTCACTAGCTTGAGCCCAAGGTCCTTGGCTCAAGCAAGGCATTACTTGGTCTGCTGTAGCCTCACTGTCAAGGCACATATGAGAAAGCAATCAATGAACAATGAAGGTGTCACAACGAAAAACTAATGATTGATGCTTCTTATCTCTCTCCGTTCCTGTCTGTCTGTCCCTATCTGTCCTCTCTCTGACTCTGACTCTGCCACAAAAAAAAAAAAAAAAAAAAAAAGACTTGGTGAACACAGCTTCTTTCCAAAGGTGAGGGGTGAGACAGCTGTAGGTCTTAGCAATAACATTAAAGGGGGCCTTGGCAAAGTTGCCCAGGGTGGCAGTGCAGCCCTAGCTGAGTTGTTGCAGTTGTTGATACTGGCCATCAGCAGCAGCTTCTTGGGCGCAGGGTCTGAGACAATGTCAGTGCCCTTGGGGGTTGGGATGAGGCGCACCAGCACAGAGCCACAGTGGCCCGTCACCTTGCAAAGGGCAGGTGTGGAGTTTGCCGATCTCGTCCCCCAATAGCCTGTCCACACAGGTACAATAGAGTTTGAGCAGGATGATGGCTCCAAGGATGGCAGTGGCTACTTTCTCTGAACACTTAACACTCCAACCAACATGTCCATTTTAGTCACCAATGGCAACAAATACCTTAAACTGGGTCCTCTGGCCAGGGCGTGTCTGCTTTTGCATTGGCATAATCTTTAAAACCTTGTCCTTGAGGGACACACCCAGGAAAAAATCAATAATCTTAGATTTCTTGACGGGCAGGGAGAAGAGATAGCTCTTTAGGGACTTGATCATATCCTTGACTAGGTGGCCCAGCTTGGTGATGGGGATCCATGGCCTTGCCTCCCTGAGCTCTGTGGCCTTGGCCCTGACCTCTATCTGGTCACAACCTTGGCCCCGATGCCACTGCCAAATCCTCCATAGAAGCCACTGTGACCACCCATTCCAGGGCTCCCTGGGCCTCTGTGCCCTCCTGCAGCACCAGTGTCACCTGCCATTTGGTGTTTCCTTGGAAAAGTCACTTTATTTTAATTATGCCACCTATTTCTTTTTGTGTTCTTCACCATGGCTTCCGGAGAATTTAAGTGACCTGTGCAGCTCAAATTCCATTTCTGGCTGGCAGGGGACTCTGTGATCTGGAGCACAGAATGTAAATATTCTTTGGTCAAGCCCTGGCTGGTTGGCTCAGTGGTACAGCATTGGCCCAGCGTGTGGAAGTCCTGGGTTCGATTCCTGCCCAGGGCACACAGGAGAAGCGCCCATCTGCTTCTCCACCTTTCCCTCTCCCCTTTCTCTCTATGTCTCTCTTCCCCTCCCGCAGCCAAGGCTCCACTGGAGCAAAGTTGACCTGGGCGCTGAGGAAGGCTTTGTGGCCTCTGCCTGAGGCACTACAATGGCTTTAGCTGCAGCAGAGCGATGCCCCAAATGGGCCGAGCACCGCCACCTGGTGGGCATGCCGGGTGGCTTCCGGTTGGGCACATGCAGGAGTCTGATTGCCACCCCGCTTCTAACTTCGGAAAAATACAAAAAAATAAATAAAAATTCTTTGGTCATGTGGTAAGCTACCCTCTCCATCTCATCTCAGACTGAGACCTGAGAACTACTGCTTTTTAATTTTAATTTAATTTTATTTTATTATTATTATTATTTTTTGTATTTTTCTGAAGCTGGAAACGGGGAGAGACAGTCAGACAGACTCCCGCGTGCGCCGGACCGGGATCCACCCGGCACGCCCACCAGGGGGTGATGCTCTGCCCACCAGGGGGCGATGCTCTGCCCCTCCGGGGCGTCGCTCTGCCGCGACCAGAGCTACTCTAGCGCCTGGGGCAGAGGCCAAGGAGCCATCCCCAGCGCCCGGGCCATCTTTGCTCCAATGGAGCCTTGGCTACGGGAGGGGAAGAGAGAGACAGAGAGGAAGGAGGAGGGAGGGTGGAGAAGCAAATGGGCGCTTCTCCTATGTGCCCTGGCTGGGAATCGAACCCAGGTCCCCAGCACGCCAGGCCAACGCTCTACCGCTGAGCCAACCGGCCAGGGCAACTACTGCTTTTTTAAAGGGTTGGTACAGTGGTTCTCCCTGGGAGTAATTCAGCCTCCTTCCCCCTGGTGGACACTGGACAATGTCTGGGGACATCAGTGGTTGTCATGATTGGGGGTGTTCCTGGCATCAAGTGGGCGGGAGCCAAAGTGCTGCTCATCCCACGGTGCCCTGAGAACACTGAGGTCCAAATCCCAGCAATGTCAGAGGTTGGGAAACCCCCGGTGGGAGAGGCTGCAGGTGGAGGACTTGGGACAATTAGGTATGCCTGGCAGGGGGGCGGTTAAGGTCAGCGCCCAGACCAGAGCCCCACAGAGAAGTTAACTGGCCAAGGAGCTTCTCTCAGCTGCAATGTCTGCACCTATATATAACAAGAGGGGGCTCAGGGGGTTTGTGCAGGATGGGGGCCTTGCAGCCGGGTCTGGGTGATAAGGTGGGGCAAATATCAGAGAAGGGTCCAGGTGGAGTTGTGGGTGGATCTGCAGGGAGGGTGCAGGTTTGTACCTGGCTGTCTGGGGCAGGGGTCTGGGTGGGACAGGTTGGTCTGGGGGGCCTGAGTATGGAATGGGGTCAGGATTCAGCTTCCAAGGCCAACGCTGCGAGTCCCAGCTGGCCCAGATGGGCTGTGGATGCCCAGTACCGTCAAGGGCAGGGGCGGAGTCCCGGCGGTCGGGTACTCCCGGCGCCGCCACCACTGGGGACGATCTTGGCCAGCAGGACCTGAGATTCATCTGCTTCTTTTAGCTGGCTATGGTGCCCCGGCCGCTGCCCTCGTCTTAGCTCACATCCTGCAGACTGGAGTCGCGTGGGAAACTCCGGGTCTGGTCAGCAACTACGGACCGGCTTCGGTCACTGCTTCCACCGCCCTAGCAGCGCGCACGGTCTCGGTCCACAAGTCCCGGTAGCCCCTGCGCCCTCCTCGCCCACATTCCCAGCATGCTGCGGGCGCTGGGTGGGGGTGGGGGGTCTACGTCCTGGGGCTTCGTTTCCCACAAGGCCACGCATGCCGCAGCGCCCCGCACCCCGCCCTTCTTCCCAGCCACTGGTCTATCCAGACTTTGCATACCCGCGCGATCTGACTGGCGCACCTCCGGGAACCGGCTTCAGGAGTGGCGCGTACCTGGTGGCTCCCGTACATTCCGTAATACACATTCGTGTTATTAGTGCGAATGACAAGGGCGCCGTGATTCTTTTTCTTCAAAGAAATTTTTTTATTGACTGGTTTACGAGAGAGAGAGAGAGAGAGAGAGAGAGAGAAGAGAAGAGAAGAGAGAGATCTATACTACGTATTTAGGCATTCATTGGTTGATTCTTTTCTTTCCCCCATTGGTTGATTCTTGTATGTGCCCGGACCGGGAATCAAACCAGCAACCTTGGCGTATTGTGAGGATGCTATAAACAACTTAACTACCAGGCAAGGACACGTAGTGCTTCTTTAAACCAGCTTCCCGTCCCCCAGGTTCCTGCTATTGTCTAGAACTGGCGACAGGGGCAGATCACAGGAAAAGGTAGATGGTCCTGCATCTCCAGTCCAACTCAGATGGCAGCAGGCGCTGAATAAATAGGTGCTGAATGGACGTACAAAGGATTATCTTTGGCACTGGAGTCCAAGGCCATAGAGTTTCTTCTCTATCACCCCCAGGGCTAGGATCACGATACCAGGAGTTTCTCCGGCATCTTGAGTTGTTATGGGGCTGGGCTCATGATGATCAGAATGTGTTGCTTAGATGGAGTCATGTAGCTAAAAGTATCCAGGGTCTTATTGCCTGGCCAAGGGTCAAGGTGCTAGGCAGTACCACTGTTTTATCTAGGGGTGAGAGGATGTTTCTGAATACTGGCATAATGGTACTAGAGATCAGGGCATGCTGAGAGGTTTTGTCACGAGGGAGTTACAATTTCTTTTAGGTTCAGACTCGCAAGGAATAAGACACATCAGATGAATAGTATAGCAGAGGGCTGAAACTCCTGAGACAGAATCAGCCCCGAGAAACTGCGCCACTGCATATTTATTGAGTTCCAAAAGCCACAGCTCAGCAGATAAAGCTAGAAAACTACAAAAACCTTTTTTCCCAGCCATACCATCCCCAACCCTGCACATTTACTGTTTCCTTCATCATCACGGACACGAGAAGAGTCAGAGTTTCAGAGCTTATCAATCATAAAGGACATCTGGTTTCTGAAGGTATTCCTCCAAGAATCCTGTGTACTTGCATTCAAGTAACCTCAGGCCAGTCTACTGTTATGGTTAACACACTCTGAGATCTCCCATCTCCAAGTAACCCCTGCTCTGAAGTTAACTACCATTTATATTTGTGTAGGGTCTTTCCCTTCATGAGAGTCCTGCTTTCAGAGTATGAGCAGTTGCTAAGGATGAGGCTTACTCACTAATTCAACAAATATTTATTAAGTGCCTACTGGATGCCAAGTATTGTTCTAGGTGCCAGGATGACAGCAGAGAGCAAGGTGGGCAGACCCCTGCCCTAGGAGCTTACATCCTAATGGGGATTGGGATAACCAGAGACCACAAACACTAAACATAATAAACAGAGCTGTGTGCTTATAAATGTTGAACGGCTGGCTCTTCAGAGCAAAAAGCCCTGCTTTGAAGTGCATGCTGATTTTTGCGGTGTTGATACTCCCATTACAGCTGATTTCAGGCTACCAATAGGACATTGGCTAACTCACAAAAGTGCGCATTTTATAGCTCTGGCAAACTCCAACCTACCACTGTGCAACTGGTAAACACATTATATTAGCTAGTGATGGATGGAAGGGGGATTGGTGAGGAGCTGGGGCAAGTTGTAAAATCAAGTTGGGTGGTCAGAGAAAGATTTGTTCAGACCAAGAGGTTTGGGCAAAGACTTCAAGGAAGTAAAGAGAATTAGCAAGCATCTGTTTGGGAAAGGATGTCCCAAGTAGAAGGCACAGTGAGTGCGAAGACCCTGAGGTCAGAGCTGCCTGGTGTGATTTTAAAAAAACAAGGGGGAGGCCTGACCTGTGGTGGCACAGTGGATAAAGCGTTGACCTGGAAATGCTGAGGTTGCGGGTTCGAAACCCTGAGCTTGCCTGGTCAAGGCACAAATGGGAGTTGATGCTTCCAGCTCCTCCCCCCATCTCTCTCTCTCTCTCTCTCTCTCTCTCTCTCTCTCCTCTCTAAATGAATAAATAAAATAAAAATTTTAAAAAAATTAAAAAAAACAACAAGGGGGAGGTGGCCTGGCTAGTTTGCTCAGTGGTAGATCATTGGCCTGGAGTGTGGATGTCCAGGGTTTGATTCCCAGCCAGGGTACACAGGAGAAGTGCCCGACTGCTTCTCCACCCCTCCCCCTCTTGTTTCTGTCTCTCTTTCCTGCAGCCATGGTTTGATCACAGAGCATCGCCCGCTAGTGGGCTTTCCAGGTGGATCCTGATTGGGGCTCATGCAGGCATCTGTCTCTCTGCGGACCCTCCTCTCACTGAATTAAAAAAAAGCAAGGGGCTGCCTCTTTCCAGATGGCAATGAGCCGTGGGAGTCTCTCAGGACAACTGGCACAAGCACTGCACGATCAGGGGCAAGAGAAAGCCCTACCACAAGAAGTGAAAATATGAGCTGAGGTGCCCTCTGTTAACACTTAGGATTGGCCTGGCCAGGCGGTGGCGCAGTGGATAGAGCGTTGGACTGAGATGAGGAAGGACCCAGGTTTGAGACCCCGAGGTCACCAGCTTGAGCGCGGGCTCATCTGGTTTGAGCAAAGCTCACCAGCTTGAGCCCGAGGTCGCTGGCTCCAGCAAGGGGTTACTTGGTCTGCTGAAGGCCAACGGTCAAGGCACATATGAGAAAGCAATCAATGAACAACTAAGGTGTCACAACGCACAACGAAAAACTGATGATTGATGCTTCTCATCTCTCTTCGTTCCTGTCTGTCTATCCCTGTCTACCCCTCTCTCTGACTCTGTCTCTGCAAAAAAAACCAAACAAAAAACACTTAGGATTGGCCCCCACCGCATACACACAGTCTGTATGCAGCAAGGCAACAAGAAGTACACTGACTTGAAGCTGGGTGTGGGCAACCTGCTGGGGCTGAGTGCTGTATGTGCAAAACAAGGATTGCTGACATTGTCTGCAAACACATTCAACAATGAATCAGTCTGCACCAAGACCCTAGTAAAGAACTGCATTGTGCTTGACAGCACACTATATTGGCAGTGCTACAAGTCCCACTATACCCCTGGACCACAAGAAGGAGGCCAAGCTGACTTCTAAGAAGGAACAGATTTTAAACAAAAATGATCAAAGATCCCTGGCCAAGTAGCTCAGTTGGTTAGAGCATCATCCTGATACGTCAATGTTGAGGGTTCAATCCCTGGTCAGGGCACGGACAAGAATCAACCAGTGAGCCTGATCAGACAGTGGTGCAGTGGATAGAGCATTGGACTGGGACGCAGAAGACCCAGGTTTGAAACCCTGAGGTTGCTGGCTTGAGCGCGGGCTCATCCAGCTTGAGCGTGGTATCATAGACATGACCCATGGTTGCTGGCTTGAGCCCAAGGTCTCTGGCTTGAGCAAGGGGTCACTCGCTCTGCTGTAGCCCCCCTCCCAGTCAAGGCACCTATGAGAAAGCAATCACTGAACAACTAAAGTGCCACAACGACAAGTTGATGCTTCTCATTCCTCTCCCTTCCTGTCTGTCTGTCCCTGTCTGTCACTCTCTCTGCCTTTCTTGCTAAAAAAAAAAAAAAAAAAAGGAAAAAATAAACCAATGAATGAATAAATAAGTGGAACAAAAAATCAATCATGCCTGACCTGTGGTGGCGCAGTGGGATAAAGTGTGACCTAGAACACTGAGGTTGCCGGTTCGAAACCTTGGGCTTGCCTGGTCAAGGCACATATGGGAGTTGATCCTTCCTGCTCCTCCCCCTTCTCTCTCTCTCTCCCCTCTTTCTAAAAATCAATAAATAAAATATTTTTTAAAAAAAAAAAAAAAGAAAAAAAAAATCAATCATTCTCTCTCCTTTCCTTTCTCTCTAAAAATTCATCAATAAGTAAAAACCTTAAAAAGAAAACAATTAAAGAAAATTCAGGAGAAATATGATGAAAGGGGAAAAAACATGAAAATTGGCAGTCTTCTAGAGGGAGCAGTCCGCAGTCCCAGCAGGGCAAGCTTCTCGTACGTCTCACTTCCAGACCAGGCCAGTGTGGCCACGCAGATGGCTGTGTGCTAGAGGGCAAGGGGCTGGAGTTCTGAGAAAAATCAAGGCCCGGAAAGGCAAATAAATTCTCCTCCCTCCTGTCTTAGCTTATGTAATAAAGGTATTTATTGTTCTGTAAAAAACAAACAAAATACAAACAGGTGAAGGGGCCAGAGGGGCTGTACCAGAAGGATGGATAAAGCCAGAGAGGAGAAAGGATCTTGTCGGGTAGGACTCTGTGGGCTCCAGAAAAGCCTGCTGCGATCCCTCTCCAGTCCCCCAGTCCTCAGAATGTGAGCTCTTTTTTCCTCTGAACCTCAGTGTCCTCATCTGTAAATGGGGTCTTGGCAGGCATGCAGCAGGGTACCTAGTAGAAGAGAGTGTTGCTCTGGTCCCTACTTGATCCTATATAGAATGCCAGCTTTTTCCAGGATAGAGGAGGGAGAGAGGCTGGCAAGTTCTCTGTGTTCCAGTCCTCTGGGAAGAACAAGGCTTCCTTGTTAGAGTCCCCACGTAAAAAGGGGCAGGCGGCCACAGAGGCACGTGAGTGTGAGTCAGGGGACTAGCAACTGGACAAAGGACAATTTCGAGGCACTGGGGAGGTGGGAAGTCACATATCAAGCGTGAGCTGGCACTGGATGAAGTGACAGGCCCTGTGAACACCTGGCCTGCCACCTTCTGTATACCAGGGATGGAAAACAACAGTTCATTCAATAAACCCAGCCTCCTGGGGGTGTATCCTCACTTTCAGACCCAAAGGGTGGTGAAAACTCAGATCAGCAGTTGCAACAGTGTTGATGACAGCTCCCCTTCACCCCTTTCTTCAACAGGTATTTGTTGTGCACTTGCCATGGCAAGTGATGTTCTGGACCTATTGGAAACAAGGGGTACAACTCCTGCCTCTTCTTGTGCATCTTTGTGCATATGTGTTACATGGAGGAGCATGGAAGACATGGAGAAGGAATAACTAAAGAAATCAACAGCCATTTTTACTTTTCCCCTCCTCTTACACCAAACCTCACCCTCCCTCTGCCCCAAACCCTCCATGGCTCCCACCTCACTTGGGATCAAAGGCTACCTGGTCAGAATTGAGAGCGGCTTCCAGCCAACAGCCAGCAAGAGAGGGTCCCTAGTCCTATAATAACAAGGAAAAAGTTTTTTGACAACCTGGGGGAGCTGAGAGCTGACCCTTCCCCAGTCTAGCCTCTTTATAGTAGGGCCCAGCACTGGCCAACACTATCAATGCAGCCTGAGCAGAGAAACCAGCTCTGCAGCCCCTAAACCGTGAAATAATAAATGCATGTGTTGTTTAAAGCCATTGCTTTTGGGGGAATTTGTTATGAAGCATAGACAACCAGCTGGTCCTCCACGGCTGGCTGCCTACCAGTGTCCACATGCACCTCCCACTGGAGTCCCAAACTCACAATTCACATACTGAACTATCCATTTCTCCTAAAACCTGCCCCTCCTGCATCTGCCCTTTCCTCCTTACAGCAGTTCCATCCTCCAGGTTCTCGGGCCCAAGTCCTGGAGGTGGCTTCCATTCATCTAGTTCTCTTAATTTCCACACCAAATCTACTACAAACCTGTTGTTTCCAATTTAAAAATACTTCCAGAACCTGACCAGGTGGTGGCGCAGTGGACAGAGCGCCGACCTGGAACACTGAGGACCTACATTGGAAACCCCAGGTCACTGGCTTGAGCGTGGGATGGTAGACATGACCTCATGGTTGCTGGCTTGAACCCAAGGTCGCTCTGGCTTGAGCAAGGGTCAGCTGGAGCCCCCAAGTCAAGGCACATATGAGAAGCAGTCAATGAACAATTAAAGTGCCGCAATGAGGAGTTGATGCTTCTCATCTCTCTCCCTTCCAGGCTCTGTTTCTGTCTCTGTATTACTAAACAACAACAAAACTCCCAAACCTCACCTATTTATCACCCCATCCTCCACCTCCACCTGGGTGGAGCTCATCATCCCTCCTCACGATTGCTCCCCATCCCTCCACCGCCTCACCACCATCTCACCCACTATTGTCTCATCCTTTCCCCCAAGCTCCCTTACAATCCCCTTCTGGACCAGCGTGGTCCCATACCCACCACTCTGGTCTCCTGGCGCTGCATACGGCCTGTTCCCCCCCTCCGTAGCCACCAGAGGGCGCCTGTGAGCACCTGAGTCAGACTTGGCTCTCGGACTCTACAGCCTGTCCTCCCGGCCATCAGAGAGCAAATGGGGGGGGGGGGGGGCTGGATTGGGAGTGAGAGTGTGAGGCTCCAGGGAAGGAACGTCACTTCCTGGGCCTCAGGATCCCCAGATGCCACCTCCTTCCTCACCTCCTTCAAGTCTGCTCCAATGTCACCTTAGCGAGGCTTCCTCCAACCACCCCATTTGAAACTGCAAACTCCCCACACCTCCAACTCCTTCTTGCCCTTGATGTGTGTGTGTGTGTGTGTGTGTGTGTGTGTGGCATTGCTTGCCTTCTAATGTAATATGAACAGTTACTGTATTTGCATCTCTTTAAAAAAAGGTGAGAAAGGGAGATTATGTGTTTTGTCCATACTTGTTTCCCAAGCACCTGCCAGTGCTGGGCACACAGGGGGAAAACAGGTAAGTAATGGCAGAATTAGTGACTAGGATAAAGCTATATAATCCAAGGAGCCCCAGCTGTATTGATCACTTCGGGATCCTGAGGCCCAGGAAGCGACGTTCCTTCCCTGGAGCCTCATACTCTCACTCCCAATCCAGCCCCCCCCCCCCGCCCCCATTTGCTCTCTTCTGCCAGTGAGTCAGGTTGGATCAAAAGCATGACTTGCTTGCGTCTGCTTTAAATGAAATAGCAGCTCATTTATATATATATCATTTACTTGGCAGCTGGGGAAGAGTTGTGAGCTGAACTGAATCACAAAGAGAGAGGTGATGATATCAGTGGGGAACCTGTGGACCGGAATGGGGTTGATCTCCATCTTGTAAGGTAGCTGCACCCAAAGTGGCCCTTCACAGGCTCAGGTGGCCATTACACTCTGCTCCCTCTATATTAGCTCTTGGTTTCTTCCCAAGTCACAGTGGGGAAATGGAGGCAGTCAGGGCCAACTCCCAGCTGGAACCTGGAAGGGGGTCAAACATAGTCCATGTCACGGTGGGAAAACTGAGATGATTGGGGCTGGGACCAGTGTCTCCAGTGGTCTGCACTCCATGGCTGGCTGATGTAACCTGGGCATGGGGTGGGCAAGGTTCGGGGAGCAACTTCCACAGGAACCTTGTCTCTTCTGTGCCTGACTGACCTCAGTGGTGGGGTCAGTGGGCTCCTGCACTTCTGGCCAGTTTTGGTCACTATGAGGCTCATTTGGCAGATGGAGAGAGAGAGAAAGAGAGAGAGAGAAATTGATGTCATTATCTATCATTTCTGCTGCTTCTGGAAAAAATTAAATGGCTCATCCAATGTTGGGGGCTCACAGGTGACTGAGGGTGGAGCCAACTGGGGGCTTACTTGTTAGGCAAGACATTCAGGTAGAAGGAAGACAAGAGAGAGAACAGGTGCCTGACCAGAGGCACAGTGCATAGAGCGTCAGACTGGGCTGCGGAGGACCCAGGTTTGAGACCTTGAGGTCGCCAGCTTGAGCGTGGGCTCATCTAGTTTGAGCAAAAGCTCACCAGCTTGGACCCAAGGTCGCTGGCTCGAGCAAGGGGTTACTCGGTCTGCTGAAGGCCCACGGTCAAGGCACATATGAGAAAGCAATCAATGAACAACTAAGGTGTCGCAATACGCAACAAAAAACTAATGATTGATGCTTCTCATCTATCTGTCCCTGTCTATCCCTCTTTCTGACTCTCTGTCTCTGTAATAAAATAAAATAAAATAAAACTTGTTAAAAAAAAAAAGAGAGAGAGAGGGCAGGTGCAGGCCCTGTGGTGGGAACTGTCTTAATAGCTCAAGGAATAACAAGCCAGCTGATGTAGCCAGAGTGGAGTGAGAGAGGATTGAGGGCCGGAGGAGAGGGCAGAGGGGACAAGAGAGCCTTGTGTGACCGTGAGGGCTTGGCTTTTATTCTTAGGACTATGGGAACCCAGCGTGGATTTTTAGCACTCTCAGAAAGCTGAGCTGGGATTAGAACCTGGAAGAAGCCCTTGACTCTTAGCTTTAATTAAATTCTGAGTCAGAGTCCTGGCTGGGTGTTCAGTTGGTTAGAGCATTGTCCAGCTATGCCAAGCTTGCAGGTTCGATCCCTGGTTAGGGCATATACAAAAAAGAAAGTCAACCAATAAAGCATAAATAAGTGGAACAACAAATTGATGTTTCTTTCTCTCTCTCTCTCTCTCCTTTCCTCTCTCTTTAAAAATCAATCATTGCCGCCCTGGCCGGTTGGCTCAGCAGTAGAGCGTCGGCCTAGCGGGTGGAGGACCAGGGTTTGATTCCCGGCCAGGGCACATAGGAGAAGCGCCCATTTGCTTCTCCACCCCTCCGCCGCGCCTTCCTCTCTGTCTCTCTCTTCCCCTCCCGCAGCCAAGGCTCCATTGGAGCAAAGATGGCCCGGGAGCTGGGGATGGCTCTGTGGCCTCTGCCCCAGGCGCTAGAGTGGCTCTGGTCGCAACATGGCGACACCCAGGAGGGTCGCAACATGGCGACGCCCAGGATGGGCAGAGCATCGCCCCCTGGTGGGCAGAGCGTCACCCCCTGGTGGGCGTGCCGGGTGGATCCCGGTCGGGCGCATGTGGGAGTCTGTCTGACTGTCTCTCCCTGTTTCCAGCTTCAGAAAAATACAAAAAAAAAAAAAAAAAATAATAATAATAAAAAAAAAATTTAAAAAAAAAATCAATCATTGCCCTGGCCGGTTGGCTCAGTGGTAGAGCGTCAGCCTGGTGTGCAGAAGTCCCGGGTTCGATTCCAGGCCAGGGCACACAGGAGAAGCGCCCATCTGCTTCTCCACCCCTCCCCCTCTCCTTCCTCTCTGTCTCTCTCTTCCCCTCCCACAGCGAGGCTCCACTGGAGCAAAGATGGCCCGGGGGCTGGGGATGGCTCCTTGGCCTCTGCCCCAGGCACTAGAGTGGCTCTGGTCGTGACAGAGCGATGCCCCAGAGGGGCAGAGCGTTTCCCCCTGGTGGGCGTGCCGGGTGGATCCCGGTCAGGTGCATGTGGGAGTCTGTCTGACTGTCTATCCCCATTTCCACTTCAGAAAAATACAAAAAAAAAAAAAAATCAATCATTGCCTGACCTGTGGTGGCGCAGTGGATAAAGCGTCAACCTGGAAATGCTGAGGTTGCCGGTTCAAAACCCTGGGCTTGCCTGGTCAAGGCACATATGGGAATTGATGCTTCCTGCTCCTCCCCCCTTCTCTCTCTCTCTCTCTCCCCTCTCTATAATGAATAAATAAAATCTTAAGAAATAAAAACCAATCATTAATTAAAAAAATACTTTACATTTGGAGTCAGAGTTCTGGGTTCAAGTCCCAACTCTGCTGAATGAGTTATTGAGGGAATCATGCATGTCATTTCCACTCTGGGATTCAGTTTCCTCATCTGTAACCACAGATGAAGTTTAGTCACAGAGCCTCCCTCAGTGAGATGTGATAATTAAAGATGATGACATAGAGAATGTGCATGTAAGCCCCGGCTGAATGGCTCAGTGGGTGAGAACATTATCCCGAAGCAGAGGCTGCTGGTTTGATCCTGAGTCAGGGCACACACAGGAACAGCTTGACGTTCCTCTCTCTCTGAAATCAATTAAAAAAAAAAAAAAAGAAACAATGTGCCTGTGGGATGTGTGGTCATTCTCGAGTGTGGGTCTGAGGTGATGTGCCTCTTGTATTCCTGACATTGGACTTGTGTCCTTCGCATTGTTCCCTTGATCAGTCCATTTAGAGGTTTATCAAATTTGTCGATTCTTTTAAAGAACCAGCATTTTGGGGGGGGAGGGAGATTCCATTAATTTTTTCTATACTTTCCTATTTCATGCATTTCTGCTGTTATGTTTTCGATCCCTTTCCTGTCACTTACTCTTCTACCTTTAAGGTGAAACCTTTGGTCATTGATTTTAAGATCTTTCTTTCTCTTTTTCTTTCTCTCTTTCTCTCTCTCTTTTTTTCTTTCATACAAGCATTTAAGACTTGTTTTATGATCTTTTACATAGATTCTAACATTTTGATTAAAAAGTTAAAATTATATTGCAGAGTGAATTGTGTGGTGTGTGAATTATCACTCAAGAAAGCTGTTTAAAAATTACAATGCAGCCCTGGCCAGATAACTCCGTTGGTTGGAGCATTGGCCTGAAGCGCAGAGGTTGCTAGTTCAATTTCTGATAAGGGCACATATAGGAGCGGATTGATATTTCTGTCTCTCCCTTCATCTCTGGCTAAAATCAATAAATAAAAATTTAAAAATATTACAGTGCAAAGGACCTAACAATACAGCCACAAACAAGGATACCATAGAAGAGACAGGATTGAATTCTGTTCAGCCAAGTTTCCTGAGACCCGTCTTGCAGTCTGCCACAGTGGTAGCCTTTGGTGTGGGCAGGAATGATACTCTAGTTTAACTCTAGACTGGGCTGCAGTAAATCCCTACTGGCCTCTGGGAGGCAGTGGCTGTTCTGGAGGACCACACTGCCGCCTCATCATTTTTGCTCCTGGCCCAGAGACTTTGCATGGCCATTTCCTCATCCTCTTCTCTCACCTTCTCAATGCAGCGACCTCTCATCCCACCTTGACTAGCACTCCGCGACCCACTCATTGCCCTCTTGGGCTCCTGACCCTGTTCTGTGCTTTACAGCACATGTAACACCTTGCAATATCCTATGCTCATTTATTAATTTATGGTTTATTTTCTTTCTCCTCCCAAGAACATCAGCTCCCTCTCTGTCCTGTTGTGTCCCCACTGACCCAAACAGAACCAAGTACACAGTCAATGCTCAATAAGTGCTACTGGATAAGGGAAGGAAGGAAGGAAAGAAAGGAGAAAGGAAGGCAGGCTTCCTGGCCCAGAGTGGTGAACTTGCTGTATGACCTTCAGCTGTGCCTCAGTTTCCCCAGTTGTAGAAATGGGGCCATGCTGCCCATGACCTCACCAGTCCCTCTTGCTACAAGGCTATGGGTGTTGTGTTTGTGGCTCCGGCTCCCCCGGGGCTTGCTCTGGCCTGGCTGCCCAGTTCAGCCGTCTCCCAGGGGACCCGCTCTGCTGACACCGGATTCTTTCCTGGACTGTCCAGCCATCTGGCCGACACTCGATCCCAGCCCCACTTCCAGGCCAGCGTCCGCCGACCAGCCCGCTTGGGCCAGGGCCCCAAGACTCCCTGCTGAAGGACAAGAGGCCGTCTGTGTGGTCTCTGGGAGGGTGTGGTGAGGCCAGGGCTCTGCCAGCACAGGCAGAAGCCCCAAGGACTGGGGACAGTGGCAGAACCAACAGCCCAGAGCCACTGCGGTCAAGGAGACAGCACCAATTGAGGGTGCTGCCCAGCCCTGTGCTCTCCGCAATCCACCCCTGCTCACCATGGGGACCCTCAGCTGTGACCCTGCTCCACGGCTGACTACAGCACCCCTGGGCCGGCGGGCCACAGAGTGCCAGATTCCAGAGACGGGCCTGAGGAAGACCTGCGGGATGGTCACCTTGGAGAACGGTACACGCAGGCCATGGAGGAGGGGGGGAATGGTGGTGGGACCCTTTCTGGAAGCCCAGTGAAAAACAGGAACTTCTGAGGGGTCCCTGCCCTTCCCCAAACCTCAGTTTTCTGTCCTGTAGGAAGGGTGTAAGCATAGTGTTTCTATGGCTTTTGCATAGGATCCCACCCAACAAGAACTGAGTATTTTATGGGTCTTGTATCTTCTAGGTGCTTAGGGTGCAGCCATGAACCCAGCAGCCAAGGGCCATTGGGGGACAGACACCAGGCAAACCAGTGGAAAGTTTGTGGTGTTTTAAGCAGTGAGGTGAATGTTCTGACCATGATGTTTACTGCGGGATCTTGGTTAGGGTCCTGGCCCATGCCTCAGTTTCTCTGTTGGTAACAAAACATCTGGACTCGGACTCTATGGCTCTTGTGGCACTGATATTTTTGCAGAATCCATCAAACATTGCGACTGTGACACTGGGCCTCAATTTCTCCATCTGTGACAATGAGTCTCTGTGTCTGGTCCTTAGTCACCCCATCCCGAGTGTCCCAAGACAGGAGGAGGCTGCTTGCTCCGCAGCCCCTCCCCCTGATTTGTGTTTGACTCACAATGTCTGTTTGCACAGGCAGCTCCTGCTCCCCCCACCTCTGCCATGGAGGGGGGCAGGGAGCCTACCATGTTTCAGGGGACCTAGGCCCAGGCCATGACCTGAGGGCTTTGGTTGCAGGCTCTGGGCCGGGCTTGTATGCCCTGCCATCCACTGTTGGCTACATCAACCACGACTGCACCAGGGTGGCCAGTCCTGCCTACTCACTCCTCCGGAGACCCAGCGAGGGTAAGGCCGGCTGGTGGGCAGGGAAGTGGGGGTGAAGAGGGGTTATGGGAGGCCTTTTGAATCTCCAGGGAACATTTATTTCACTCTGTAGATATAGGACCCATTGAGCAAAGCAGGATCCAGGTGGGTCACTTGACCCCTGGTTTGCTGTATGACCTCAGGAAGCCCCTGTGCCTCTCTTGTCCTCTGTTTTCTTACCAAAGAAGAGCATGAAAGGAATAGTATGGTAGTTAGGCCCTGAATTTGCCTTCTGCACTTTGCACATTTCTTGCTGCTTGACTGCTCTGTGCTTCAGTTTCTTCCTCTGTAAACAATGACAATAAGCTCCCTGCACATTTGTCAGATTTAAATAAACATTAGATACCTGGAGATGTTCATTAAGCAAAGGTTAAATGCCTTATAAGTTTTCTGACAATGCTGGGCATCTAGTCAGAAAAGTGGGCTTGGAGAGTGAGTGCTAGCTTCAGTTTCTCCATTAAAAGGCCAAGGGGGCCTGACCAGGCAGTGGCACAGTGGTTAGAGCATCAGACTGGAACATAGAGGACCCAGGTTTGAAACCCCAAGGTCGCCAACTTGAGCGTGGGCTCACCAGCTTGAGCGTTGTGTCACTGGCTTGAGTACAGGATCATAGACATGACCCCATGGTCACTGGCTCAAGCCCCAAGGTCGCTGGCTTGAACCCAAGATTGCTGGCTTGAGCAAGGGGTCACTCACTCTGCTGTAGCCTCCCGGTCAAGGCACATATGAGAAAGCAATCAATGAACAACTAAGGAGCCGCAACAAAGAACTGATGCTTCTCATCTCTCTCCCTTCCTGTCTCTCTGTCCCTGTCTGTCCCTCTCTCTCTCTCTGTCAATAAATAAATAAATAAAGTAAAAAGCCAGGGGCTCTCCAGGCCTTGCTTACCTCACAGCATGTGGTGAGGGTAGAATAAGAATTCTTTGTTGTTTAAACAGGCAGGGGTGGCGAGACACCTGGTCAGTGGGTGACCTGACTTCTGTGTCACCCGCTTTTCTCCTGGTGAGAATGTGCCTGAAGGAACACCAAGTGCAGGGCTGCAGGTGGCCCCCAGCCATGGGCAGCCGTCCATTCTATCAGTGATTTTATCACCATTCACCCAGCAAGCCTGTCCCCTACATATCAGTGCCCACAAACTCCATCAGCTCATTCTCTAGAGCTGCTCTGAGGTACCAAGTAGGCTAGGGTCCGGGACTGGAAGGGTCCTGTGTGCGGAGTTTGATTCATGTGGACAGAGGCTTATGGGGAGGGGGTGGCTGGCAGAGACACCTTCAGAATCAGAAAAAAATCCCAAACCAACTGAAAAAGAACTCAGGAAGCGGCAAGGAGCCCCAGAAGGCAAGTGAAGGAAGCAGTGTCACATCTGCTACCAGGAAGGTTAAGAACTTAGCCTATGGCCTAAGGCAACCTGGGTTCCTAGTTCTAATGCTAGTCACCGGATACACCTGTGGAGTTGGGGTGGGGGCAGTTAGTGAATGCTCAGGGACTTCTTTGAGGTGGAGGCATGACATCTGGGCTTTGTAGAATGAGTAGAAGTTCACTGGAAGCCCCAGCAGAAGGGACTCCAGGCAGAGCTTGCAGCATAGGCACAGGCTTGGCAGTGGGAAAAGGGATGAGTTGGGATGTGTTCGTTTGTCACAAACATGCTTTCTGTATGTGCACAGGGTCATGTGTGTGCATGTACACATTCATATGTAAACCAATTAATTTATACCTGAATGTGCTTGTAAATAGTAGTAGTGGCAATCACTGTCATTGGTCCCAATTACTAAATGCCAGACACCGGACCACCTCTTCCATGGCTGGTTTCTTTTTCAAACTTCTCATCCTACTACTGAGGAAAAGGAGGCTTTTAACAGGCCCAAGGATGCAGCTCACAGAGGATCTGCTGGGATTTTTTTTTTCAGGGACAGAGAGAGAGTCAGAGAGAGGGATAGACAGGGACAGACAGATAGGAATGGAGAGAGATGAGAAGCATCAATCATCAGTTTTTCGTTGTGACACCTTAGTTGTTCATTGATTGCTTTCTCATATGTGCCTTGACCGTGGGCCTTCAGCAGACCGAGTAACCCCTTGCTCGAGCCAAAGACCTTGGGTCCAAGCTGGTGAGCTTTTGCTCAAACCAGATGAGCCCACACTCAAGCTGGCGAGCTCGGGGTCTCGAACCTGGGTCCTCTGCATTCCAGTCCAATGCTCTATCCACTGCGCCACCGCCTGGTCAGGTTCTGCTGGGATTTTTGTTTTTGTTTTTTTTCCCCCCCAGATGAGTCAGAGTTTAGTTTTGACATCAGAACCAGCGTCAGAGACTCTAGTCTGAGAAATCATCATTTCCAATCTGCTGGGATTTAAATGTAACATAGAGCCTCTCCCTTAAGCTTTTCGCATGCCAACAAATCCAGGCACTAAAAGGATCCTTCTTAGATCCTTAGTTAAGGTCTAGTTTTCCTCACTTTATGTATAATTCTAACTAATCTATAAGCTAGTTTCTCTAGAACTGGTACCCTAGCTCATGGCAGAGGAGAAGTTGAGTGACAGGTTTAATCAGGAAAGTACAGAAAGGCTCATCAAGACAAAGTCAAAGCAGAGATCCAGAGCCTCAGTCATGGCAATCAGACCTCAGTAGGCTGAGGTCCCTGCTTTCCAAGATGGGGGTGGGGGTGTCTGGAGGGTGGAAGAGTCTCAGAGCTAGCCAGGAGTCCTGAGTGGGGGCCTGGGGCCATCAGAGGTGCAGCCAGCACTCTGGGATCCTCTCCCCAGCCTCTCCACAGGACACCAGCCCTGGGCCGGTCTACTTCCTGGACCCAAAAGTCACCCGGTTTGGCCGGAGCTGCACCCCTGCCTACTCTATGCAGGGCCGGGGCAAGTCTCGGGGTAAGTATCTGACCCTATGAGGAACCTGTCCCTTCAGGATCTCAGTGACTCTCCTGCCTCTGTCCTCTCCTTCCCCCCAACCCCAACTTCTTAGAACTTCAGTGTCGTTGAATGACAAAATCCAAGACCTCAGAAGAAGGGCTGGGGACCATAAAAAAAACCTGAATGAGTGAACTGGGCCAAGGTGATGGTGAGCCTGGGCACATGTGGTACCACAAGGGCAGTTGAGCTCATCTTCAGCATCAGGAGACAATAAGGTGCAGTGGGGACTGTGGCAAATGTGCAAGTCCCCTCCCATCCACCCACTCTTTCATCTTTTCACCTATCACCCATCTACTCCTTCACCCACTGATTCATTCATCCCTCCATCCACCCATCTATTTATTCATCAAGCTAACCACCCATCTACCTGTTCATCATCCAATCCATTTATCCATCCATCCATCCATCCATCCATCCATCCATCCATCCATCCATCCAGGATCCATCAATTGATCCATCTGTCTACACACCAATGGATCCATTCATCTACTCATTCACTTCTCACCCAACCATTTAGCACCCATCCTCTGTTCACTGATCCTCCCAAACATGGCCAACTTCTGAGAGTCGAAGTAGATTTGACACATCTTTGCTCTTAATGAGACCTTAGAAAGGTGGAGTTATACTCAGGTGGAAACCATCCCACTTCAGTATGGTCATGTCTGGAGAGAGGGGAAGACCAGGCCAGAGGGGAAGACCAGGCCAGAGGACCCTAGAAGGGCTGTGGGAAAGGCAGCAGGGAGGAGGGACTTTGGGGATGTCTGTAAGGAGAAGCAGCAGCTCCTGGGAGGTGGGAATAGGAAACAGAAGGATGGCCTGGCAGGGGGTTGAGCTTGGGTAAAGACCTAGAGGCTTACAAGAGAACAGACTATGGGCAAGATAGAGAAGAGGGGAAATCACTTGTGGCTTCTTCAGAAGTGCTGTGAACTGCAGGAGGTATGTGGGCAATGGGTGGCCATGCAAGGCCTTTGGTCAGGTGAGCACTCTGTCCATTGCCAAACCTCCTGCCCCATTCTCACAGGTCTGGAGGTGACACCCGGCCCTGGGGCCTACAGCCCAGAGAAGGTGCCCCCTGTACGCCAGCGGACACCCCCGGCTTTCACCCTGGGCTCCCGTCTGCGTCCACAGCCCTTGGACACCTCCGCCCCTGCTCCCAATGCCTATACCTTGCCCTCTCTCTGGGGCACCCAGATCTTCATCAAGCCCAGTAGCCCGAGCTACACAGTGGTGGGCCGCACACCGCCTCCTCGTCCCCCCCAGGACCCCACTGAGATGCCAGGCCCAGGCCAGTATGACAGCCCAGACCCCAATGCCTACCGTCAGCGTCGGCCCGCCTTCACTATGCTGGGGCGGCCTCGTGCCCCACGTCCCCCAGATGAGACGCCGGGCCCTGGCACCCACAGCCCCGAGCAGGTCACTGTGACCAAAATCAGGGCCCCTGCATTCACCATGGGCATCCGACACTCCAAACGGGCTGCCACCATGGCCCCAGACACAACACCCTGACGCCTTTGGATACAAGACACAGGCCAGCACTTAGGCTCAACCTCATTTTACTGTGCCCTGAAGTGGGCTGTGGGAAGACTCCTCCTGGGCCTGGCTTTGGCTGGGGTACGACAGCTCAGAGAATCTGGGGGAGGGGGAGAAACCTCCTTCCTTCCTGTTTTCTGAACTGTCTGAGGTCCTTCTAGGCCACCTGCTTCCTCCAGTCCCTGGGGGCTGTGACCCCATGGCCCTGTGCAGGGTGAGCCTCCTTCCAGCGCCCCAGTTTCTTCTCTCCTGGTCATGCCAGGCCAAGCAAGGCCAGGCAGAGAAAGGGACACCCCTGGCCCTCCCCAGTGGCTGGCCGGAGATGGAGCTTCCTGTGTCCTAGAACTCGGCGTCCACCCTGCTAGGGCCTGGGTCCCCAACACAGCTCAGGTTTCTGCCAAACTTGGGCTATACCCTGTTTCTCATGGAAGCACAGCTTCCTGCCTTGGTCCTAGCCCAAAATCAGGCTGGAAGTAGCCCTGATGCCCTCCCTTCCCCAACCTACCATCTAGCTGCTTGCCAATAAATCTCTGTGGCACCAAGAGCTGTCAGCAGCACACATGCGCATTCATTTAACTCAGGGCCCATTTGTATCAGAAAATCTGACACACTGCTCTCAACATCAAGACACCCAACTCTGCAACCCTTGGGGTCTGGATGGGATCAGAGGAGGGATCCAGAGCTGGGGGAGGCCAGAGGTGTAGCCAGAGCTTTGAGTGGGGGGGAGCCAGGTAGACTTCTTGGAAGAGGGAACGTTGAAGATGGGTTTTGAAGGATGTATAGGAGTTTGGTGTGTTCTAATAGTCATAAGTAGGTGCCCTACAATGTTCTAGATGTTGATAAAGATCATTTAAGCTTAACAACAACTCAGGAGGTAGGTGATGGTTTACCAAGAGGAAATCGGGCTTCAGAAATTAGACATGATAAGCCCCAGTGTTTGTCTGATGCCAAAATTTGAATTCTGGCCATTGGGCTCTGTTCTTACCATTCTTTCTTAGGGATGGGAAGGAAACACATGGATGATGTTGTGTGACTATGCTCTCTTGTGTGATGATACCTGGCCCAGGCCTGAAAAACCTCTGACCCAGAGAGACCCTAACTCAGGAACTTGGAAGGGAAAGACTGCCATTGCATTTCTCAGGGGCAACACCTCAGGGAGGACCCAGAGGGTGCCTAGGATGGGTGTTAGCTCTCTCTAATTCTGTCTTTTCCCCAGCCTGAGGATGCCAAAGTTGAATACACACCCCTTGGACACACATTAAGACCGCTACACACACACACACACACACACACACACACACACACACACACACAAAGACCGCTACACACATGCATGGACACACAGCTGGCCCCTACACTCACATTTGAATACACACCAAGACCCTTACACACACCTGGACACACAACAGGACCCTACACACCCACCTTGAAATGCACATGGATCCCTAATCATATACCTGGGGGGAACCTAGAACCCCTCTTCACATGCACACACATGTTCACATCTGCACACAATATACACACAACCCAACCCTCACAAAGTCCACAAGTATGTAAACCACAATAGAGACACATAGCACACATAAGTCTAGATGGCGCTCCCAACCCCGGCACAGGCACACCTTACTCCCCGCCATCCCTAGACCCAAAGGCCACGCCCTCTGCACTCACTCACCCAAGACCCGGTGGATGCAGAATGGCGACTGCAGCGTGACACACATAGCGTCTTGCAGCATCACCACCAACCCCCCACGCCCCACCCGGTGCCAGCCAATCCCGGCCCCTGCCCCCACCCCCCATCGCCGCCTCCTCCCAGTACGCGGCCGCCGGGCTGTGATCTCATCTCTGATTTATCGATCCGGTTCCCAAACCCTTTCCTCACCTGCTAGCGCGTCCCGGCCTCCTCCTTTTGTTTCCCAGCAGTTAGCCCTGCCTGGGGTGGGGCTGGAGGGGGAGGAGGATCGGCCGAGACGACCAGGAAGCTGGGTCCTGGGGTGACTGTGACATCCAGTTCCCCGGTGTAGAACGAATCAACCCTTGAGGCCTGGGTGTGGACGAAGACGCTGGGGCCGGTGGGCCGGCAGGCCTTGGAGTCTGAGGCCCAAGGGCTCAGGTTGTCCGACAGGACTGGGAAACTGAGGCCCAGGGATGGGCAGCAGAGTAGGTGCTAAGCTTCGCTCACGGTTCCCCCCACCCTCCTAAGACCCAGCCAGCCGAGCCTGGGACTTCTGGGTCCAAGTCTCTGCAGTGTGAATTCAGGCAGATCATTTTCCCTCTCTGGGTCTCAGTTTCTCCATTAGGGCCTATTTTAAAGTACCTTCCGGCTGGAACAGTGGGAATGGAGGGGGCTGACCGTGGGATTGGGGCTCTGATTGTGCCTCCGCTTTCCTCCAGGCCTCAGTTTTCACAACAGTCAAAAAGGGAGGGAGGAAGGTGATCTCTAAGTCTCTGACACTTCTGTCCTTCTAGGAACTTGATCGACGGGTGAGGGGCGAAGTAGGAGATCCATGCCCTGGTCTTGGGTTGGAAACACCTCCCTCCCTGGCTGCCCCATCCGAGTCAATGCCATGCCCTCGGCGGGCCTCAGTTTCCCCAGCTACCTGACCAGGCTCCAGGACGCCCAGGGCCGGGGTCCCAAGGGCGCAGCCCCCCGCGGCTGCGCGCTGGGCCGGGCGGATGACATCACCGGGCCGGGGGCGGGGAGGGAGCGGGAGGGAGAGAGAGGGCCTCCTCCACGCCAAGCTCAGCGCCCGGTCGGGCTCCGTCCGGCGGCCGCGGCCATGACACAGGGTCCGGGCGGGCGCGCGCCCCCCGCGCCTCCTGCACCCCCGGAGCCCGAGGCGCCCACCACCTTCTGCGCGCTACTGCCGCGCATGCCGCAGTGGAAGTTCGCTGCTCCGGCCGGCTTCCTGGGCCGCGGCCCGGCGGCGGCGCGGGCTGCGGGGGGTACGGGGACCACGGGGGGCGCCGATCCCCAGCCGGAGCCGGCTGGCCCGGCCAGCGTCCCTGCACTGGCGGCCGCAGTCCTGGGCGCCTGCGAACCGCGCTGCGCCGCGCCCTGCCCTCTGCCAGCTCTCAGCCGCTGCCGGACTGCCGGGACGCGGGGGTCGCGGGGCGCACGGGGAACTGCAGGGCCCCCAGATGCCGCCACCGACGAGTGGATCCGCAAAGGCAGCTTCATTCACAAGCCGGCGCATGGCTGGCTACACCCAGACGCCAGGGTCTTGGGGCCCGGGGTCTCCTACATCGTTCGGGTGAGTGCGCCGGCCAGGACCACTGGGATGCCATCCTCGGATCCGCCGACCTGGACACTTGGGCTCCCCTCCCCCACTTCTTTCTCTCGGACACCCTGGACCGTTACTGCCAGGTGTCTCTTCTCCATTCTTCCTTCTCTCCCCACCACTCCGGACCCCCATCTCCAACCGGAGCTCCGCTGGGCGCCCCCAGCCTCTAGGCACCAGGGTCAGGGTTCCCTAGGCGTCACGTGGCGAGAGGCGGGGAGAGGGCTGCAGGTGGGTGGGGGACACGCATGCGCAGGTTCAGCATCTACCTCCCCAACCCCAATCCGGTTGAGCTGGAGAGCCTGGACAGCGGGGACCAGGGTGGGGGTACCCTGCTACCCAGATCCCCATTAAAAGCTCACAATATCGGAACCTAATGAGACCTTGGCTTGAGGTGGGGCGCGCGGGGCAGGGGTATTTGCAAAGGGGCGGTAACCAGCCAGACCTAAGGTTTCAATGTGAGACTTGGTGCCCTCGAATGTGGTGTAAAGAAACAGTTCCTTATCCCCGGTTTTTTACTATGAACTTTTCAAATATACGGAAAAAGTGGACGAATGGATCGTCTGTGCACCTGCACCTATAACTGTTAAAATGTTACATTCTCTAGGCGCAATTTATCTATCCTTGCGTGTAGTTTTGGTGTAACCACTAGGAAGTAAGCTGCCAGGGCAAGACACTCTGTTCAATGCTTCCACACAGTCTCCCGAGCTAGCTGTCTTCCTGCACACCCACAGTTTGTCTTTACATGTACGAAAATTATCAGGTATTCCAGAATGTCACTGACCATCCAGCAGAATTCACATCTCTGCTGACTTTTTGCTGTCAGCACTGTGGAAGTTGATATGTTTGCATTTATTCAATAGTTGTGCTTTTGCTGCCTTTACAAAGTTTTTTCCTCCAGTACTGGGTGAAATTGTGTCCTTCTCCCCCCCCCCCCCCCACCAGATTGATGTCCATTGAACCTGGAAATGTGGCCTTATTTGGAAATAAGGTCTTTGTAGATGTAATCAAGTTAAAATGAGGTCAACCTGGAGTGGAATGGCTCTAATGGAATGTCAGGTGTTCTTATAAGAAGAGGGAAATTTGGACAGAGATTGTCTGGTGTCAATGTGAGAAGTGCCAAGGATGCCCCAGCTTTTGAACAGCGCACACCAGTTGTCTTGCAGGCTGTCCTTCAGGTTGTGTCTGACTGGTGCACACTCATGCTTGGGTTCAGATTGTGCATTTGGGGCAGTTAGCACAGAAGCATGCTCTGTTTCCTCTGTGCATTGAATTGGGAGGCTGGGGTGCCAGTGCAGCTCAATACGCATGCCGGAAACTGTCATCACTTGGGGAGAGTGGGATCATCCTATATTAGGGACCCTGAATCTCATAGGACTGGTGTCCTTATAAAAAGAAGGAAATTTGGACACAGACATATGGGGAGAAGGTCATATCAGGACAGAGGCAAACACTGGACTGATGTGCCTGCAAGCCAAGGATTACTGGTCATCACCACTGGAAGCCGGAGGACACAAGGAATAACCCTCCTTAGAGCCTTCAGTTGGAACGCGGGCTAGCCAATACCTTGACTTTGGACTTCTAGCCTCCAGAACTAGAGAAAATGCATCTCTGTTGTTTTAAGCTATCCAGTTTGTGGTCCTTTGTTACAGCAGACCCAGGAAACTAATACATTGGTTAAGGGGACATTTCTCCCTGGTAAAGTTACCATTTGTTTCCTTTATAACTAATAAGTATCTGTAGGATGTACTCTTTTTCTTGATCAGACTTTAAAATTGAGGCACAACATACATATAGTACAGTGTGTAAGAAAGTCTCAGGTGCATGGCACCCACCCTGAGCTGAACAGCTGCCTAGTGCCCACCTGGCTAGCACTGCCCACAGCACTCCACTATTCAAGCTTTCATCACCATAGTTTACCTTAAAAATTGAGGTAAAATTACATCATAAATTTATAAGATTTTATTTATTCATTTTAGAGAGGAGAGAGAGAGAGAGAGAGAGAGAGAGAGAGAAGAGGGGAGGAGCAGGAAGCATCAAGTCCCATATGTGCCTTGACTGGGCAAACCCAGGGTTTTGAACTGGTGACCTCAGCATTCCAGGTCAATGCTTTATCCACTGCACCACCACAGGTCAGGCTCTATCATAAATATAATTAGACATCCTAAAGTGTACAATTCAGTGGCATTTTGTGCATTCACAAGGTTGTGCAATCACCACTACTATCTAGTTCCAGAACATTCCATTACCCCAACAGGAAGCCCTCTCCCCATGAGTAGTTACCCCCATCATTCCCCACCCCAGCCCCTGGCAACTGTGAACCCATTCTCTGTGTCTATGGACTTGCCTGTCCTGGACATTTCGTATAATGGGATCACGTGACAGATGCTGCTACCTGGCTCTCCAATTGTATCAGTTGCTCTCCCAGCAGACTACAATTTGGAAGGATGATTATGGCCATCTTCTGGTCCTTGTTCCCCCACTTTGGCGGCAGTAGAAGCTGCCCAGGAACTCTGTTGACTGTTTCTATCTCCTCTGTCCCTCAATATGGTATCATGGAGATTCTAAATTACCTTTCTGTGGCAATGGTGGTCTAGGCAGATGTCCACTCACTTTTCCTGTAAGGATCATAGATAGTCAGTGCTTTGGGTTTCAAGGGCCGTATGATCTTTATCCTGTCTCTTGCAGGCTCTGTGCTAGACTCTGTAATGCAGAACTGGGTAAATGATCACATCCTGGTTCTCTTGGGCTTGCATTCTAGTGGGACAGAAAGAGAATGAACAGACATTTAGACGAGCCTGAAGGAATAAACCAGCTCTGTGGAACAATTTATATAGAGTCAGGGAAGCCTGCTCTGAGGAGGTGACGCTGAATCTGGAGATGGGGAAGATTCAGCCTGAAAATAGGTGGGGGTAGGAACAGCAGGGAGACAGGAGGTGCAAAGGCCCTGAGGCTACCAGTTCTTGACATTGTCAAGAACAGAGGGAAGGACTCAAACCCAGTAGGTGCAGGATAGGAGGGCGAAGAGCTCCTTTGTCAGTCCCAGCTGGCCTCCTCTGTTGGTTCTGTGGGCCTCATTCACTCACCCCATTCTTTCTTCCCTTAGTACATGGGCTGCATTGAGGTCCTACGCTCCATGCGCTCCCTGGACTTCAACACTCGCACCCAGGTGACCAGGTGAGCCTTTCAGACTGGGCTGTGGAATGGGAGATGGGACCAGGGATCCAGAAAGCTGGTTTCATTCGCTCTGCCTTGAGCAAAGGTTATTTTGTCAATGCCTGTGGCCACATAAAAGTTGGGGTCTAAGTTCAGGGCCTGTGTTGGCCTCACAGAATCTGATACCCACAGAAGGAAACAGGTGGCGGTGGTATCTGCTAGCTGCCTGAGAGTCCCCCCTTCCATGCCCCCATCCCTTCCTCCTCATCCCAGGTACCCCAGCATCCCTCCCCTTTTTGTCTCCTCCTTCCTCTGAGTCTCTTTCCATCTCAGGGTCCACTACACCCCTTTCTCAGCCCATTGCCCTCTGACCCCCACCCTTCTTTGAGCTCCTGCTCCTTCTCAGACCCCTCTCTTCCACGCTCTCTAAGCCCCTTTCCCACCCCCCCACAGGGAGGCCATCAATCGGCTCCATGAGGCTGTGCCTGGAGTCCGAGGCTCCTGGAAGAAGAAGGTTGGTGAGGGGCTTGTGGTCTCTGAGTGGGGCTGGTGGGGACACCATGGCCGCCCTAGGACCCTTCTCAGTTAGAGCCTGGTCCTCTGCAGGACCCACCCAGAGCCTGGGTCCACTGCCCTGAAGCCCTGTGCTGCTCTCTGCTCCCCACCAGGCACCCCCACCCTATGGCCCTCTACCCCCACAGACCCCCACCCTGTGGACTTTGCCCTCCTACCCCAGGCCCCCAACAAGGCATTGGCCTCCATCCTGGGCAAGAGCAACCTGCGCTTTGCCGGCATGAGCATCGCCATCAGCATCTCTACAGATGGCCTCAACCTCTCTGTGCCTGCCACACGCCAGGTAAGGGCCACGTGATAGGTAAGGGCCATGAGCCAAGTGAGGGCCATGTGGCCTGTCCTCAGCCTCCTAACGGCAGGCTCTGTGGACTGACACAAGGTGAAGCCTGGAGGGGTGGTGGGTGCAGGGCTTTGTGTGATGTTTCACCTGGAGACAAGCTGAGGCCCCACTTTGGAGCTGGAGTGGGGAGCAGCTGCTGCCTTCACAGCATCCCACAGTTGTCACCACTGGGGGTGCTCCTGGCATCTACTGTGCGTCTGTGGGTGTCTGTGTCTGTGCATCCCTGCCCTCCCAGTCCCCTCCCTATGGCCTGGTCTAGTGCCCGCCTGAGCCTCAGGTCCCTGACCCCAGGACAGTCTGTGACCACGTGTGTCTCTCTCACAGATCATCGCGAACCACCACATGCAGTCCATCTCCTTTGCATCAGGTGGTGATACGGTAAGGGGCTGGGCAGGCGGACTTTGTCTCCTCTGTCTTCTGCATTGCTGGAGGTGGGCAGCCAGGAATACTGGCCAGTGGGCCTAGACAGATCCAGCTGGCCCCTCCCACCCATCCTTTCTCTCCCCAGGACATGACGGATTATGTGGCCTATGTTGCCAAGGACCCCATCAACCAGAGAGGTGAGGCCCAGTGGGTGGGGTGGGGAGGGCCCTGTGTAGAGCGTGTCAGCTGCCAGGCCACACTGATGCTGTGTCACAAACGACCCCCAGCCTGTCACATCCTGGAGTGCTGCGAGGGCCTCGCCCAGAGCGTCATCAGCACTGTGGGCCAAGCCTTCGAGCTGCGCTTCAAACAGTACCTGCACAGTCCCCCCAAGGTGGTCATCCCCCCTGAAAGGTACTAGTCCCCACCTGTTCCTCCTGGGCTTGGGTCCACTCTGTTCCCCCCAACCCTCCTCCTATGCTCCCTGTGAGCTCATCACAGCTGCCAGGATCCCTATTCTCTTGGCTATAAAACCCGAATAAAAACAACCCTTACTGGGCTGAGGTGAGGATTCAGGAGCCAATCAACGTGCTGTCATTACCATCATTAGGGTAGATAGGGGGTGGTCAACACTTCTGCAAAGGGCCAGACAGTCGATAGTTTCAGCATTGTGGCCAGACCGCCTGTCTTTGTTGTCAACTTCAAGAGCAGCTGCGGAGGGCACTAAAGCAATGGATGGGCTGTGTGCCAGAAAAACTGTATTTATAGACACTGAAATCTGAATTTCATTAACTTTCATGTCGCCAAAATTGTTCTTTGGATGTTTTCTTAACCACTTAAAAGTTTTATGGCTCCTGGGCTGACCCCTGCTCTCAGCTACTTAAGTATCTATTAGTTGTTGGGAATTGAGATAAGCACACCATAAGGAAGATAATTCATAGTGCCGCGTGTAGCCCTTTCCCAAGGTGAGGTGGCCTTCGTTGCCTTTTTTATGGGTTCGCATATCTGTCACACACGCATGGTGGAGTTTCACCTGCCATTGCTGGACACCTGACGCTGCCTCTGCCTCCATGGGCCGCATGGTCCTGCTCTGCTGCCTGAACCAGAATCTGTGGTTTGTCCCTGAGTGAGGGGCAAGCAGTAGCTCCCCATTTTGCTCTTAGGAACCATACTGACCTGAAAAAATACAGTACCTGTGGGGTAAATTTCTACAGATGCAACCACAGGGTCAGATGGGCAAAGGCGTTTTAAATGCTGAGGGTGTTCTACCCTAACGCACAGCAGGTAGCCTGGTCCTGGCTGCAGCGCTGGTGTGTCCTGGCTGCCTGGCCAGGCCAGAAGTGGGTTGAAAGGAGTGGAGACCATGTTTTCTGAGGACCTGCTGTAGCAGTGCTGTGTCCCATCTTACAGATGAGGGAAGGGAAACACAGCACACAGCAAGCACCTCCTGGGTGGAGGCTCAGCTGATAGGAGGTGGGCTCAGAGTACCCTTGGGCCTGGCTTTTTCCACTCACCCTTCAAAGCTCAAGCTCCAAGGCCTGGTGTCCCTTGGTTGTTCCTGTTCTTTCTGTCCTGTGTGCTGGGGCCCCTGCCTGTCCTCCTGCTTGCTATCTGTCTCCAGGCTAACCGGGCTGGAGGAGTCGGCCTGGGGGGACGAGGAGGACATGGAACACAATTACTACAACAGCATCCCAGGGAAGGAGCCACCCCTGGGTGGGCTCGTGGACTCCAGGCTCAACTTGACACAACCCTGTGCCCTTGAGGCCCTAGGAGCCCTCAGCCAGGTCAGACCCTGTGGACTTGTGGGGTAAGGATGGTGGCAGCTGTTCCCAAGTGCTGACTCCTTGGGCCTTGGCCTTAGCTTTTCCTTCTGCTCCAGGTCTCAATCTTAGAGTAGGGTCTCTCGTGGCCCCTACCCTTCTCTGCTTCCCAAAACTGCACAGGTCTGCTCTGCCCTGTTTACTTCAGATATGATTCCCATACTCAGGTGCTGAGTAAATAATTACACCAATGATTTAGTCAGGGCTGTGAATAGGGTTTATAAGTAACATGAATGTACAAAAGGGATACTGACTTGTCTGTGGTCAGGAGGACTTCCCTGAGGAAGCAATGTTTGCACTGGACTCTGATGGGTGAATAGGAGTTGCTCAGGAAAGCCGTGCAGGGAAGGAGGGAAGAACATGTGCTGGGCAGTAGGAGGGTGCAGATCACCTTTCCGAGTGGAGATACCTATGAAACTGTAGCAGAGGTGGGCCGTGGTTGTGAAGCTGGGCCTGGTGGGCACCTGGTAGTTTGAGAACCAGGGCTTGGGGGAAGGGTTTGAGGGTGTGAAGTAAGATTCCTATCTGACTTATGTCTTCAGTGATTTAGGTGGATTGGGTGGGAATACTGGAAAAGGGGCTTGCACATCACAAGAGGAACGTCGCTTTCCATTTCAGGGAGCATCTCCTCCTCGAAGAGACACTCGCAGCCTGCACTGGGAGCCGGGCCCCTCAGGTAGGGTAGGGTACTCTGGGGGCCATGAGGGCACCCCGGCCCCGCCCCACTGGTGCCCGGTCCCCCTTCACAGATTCTCCTCTCTGCGTCATTTCACTTTCACCTGCAAGATTGTATTCACTCCACAAGCTCTTCTGAGATTTGACAGCAACAGTTTCTATTTTTTTTCATTGAGATTTCTGGTTTCTTTTGAAACTGGAAAACTCTAGTCTCCTGGGTCACCTTTCTCCTTAGCAGATGGGGGAAGACCAGGTGGGTGGCTGTCCTCTCCCTGGGTGTGGACCTATGGTGCCTCATCACCCCTGATCGGGCATTTTGGGGTTTTTTATTCTTTTTTTTTCTTTCTTTTTTTTTTTTCAGAGGCAGAGATAGGGACAGACAGACAGGGACAGAGAGAGATGAGAAGCATCAATCATCAGTTTCTTGTTGCGCGTTGCGACTTCTTAGTTCATTGATTGCTTTCTCACATGTGCCTTGACCGCGGGCCTTCAGCAGACTGAGTAACCCTCTGCTGGAGCCAGCGTCCTTGGGTCCAAGCTGGCGAGCTCTTTGCTCAAGCCAGATGAGCCCGCGCTCAAGCTGGCGACCTCGGGGTCTCGAACCTGGGTCCTTCCGCATCCCAGTCCGATGCTCCATCCACTGCGCCACCACCTGGTCAGGCAGGTTTTTTATTCTTGATGGTGCTGCTCAAATGGGCATGACGCTTCCTTCCTGGAGAGATACAGGTGTAGGTTGGGCTCCCAGGTGGGCTCCTGCCCTGTCCCCCTCTGCACCCCAGGCCTCAGTGTTCCCCTGGTTCCCCCAGCTGATCTCATCATCCCTTCTGCCCTCTCCAGCCCTACCGGGGGATGGCTATGTGCAGGCAGATGCCCATGGGCCACGAGATTACGAGGACCACCTGTACGTCAACACACAGGGTCTGGATGCCCTGGAGCCTCTGCAGCCTGAGGACAGCCCCAAGAAGGATCTCTTTGACATGCGTATGTGGGGGCAAGCCAGTCTGAGGGCACTCAGTCTGGTATGATGGGGGTAGCCCAGCCTCCTCACTTAGCGACTTCTCCCCTTGGGACTTTCCAAGTTGATGTGGGTGGGGTGGGGAAGTCTGTTTCCTATGAGACTCAGTCTGATAAGGGAGGCTCAGCATCCCCTTCTGTGGGACTCCCCAGTCTCTTGGGGGTAACCTCACTTTCTTTCTATGGGGGTCCCCATTCTGATGGAAGGAGGTTCATACCTTGAAAGAGTGGCTAGTATGATGGGGAAGACCCAGGACTCTTCTCTGTGGAACTCCTCAATCCGTTGGGGGAGGCCTACCTCCCTACCCTGGGTTTCTCCAGACTGAGGAGAGAATATGAGCTCCATCCTCATGTGACTCCATGGTCTGAGAGAGGAGGCTCCAAATCCTTCTTATGGGAATCCCAGCCTAATGGGAAAGGCACTGTCTACTCCCTGGGGGATCCCTAGTCCGATGAGGGAGTCCTAATCCACATCCTGACTGTAGATCTTGTTTCTTCCTTCCATTTGGGTCTGAGGGAGGGGCTCAGTCTGATGGAGGAGGCTTGTGTCTAAAATGCCCTTATTTCCCACATCAATTTCCTCCTCTTCCACAGCACTGTGGGGGTGTTGGCTCCATGCTGGCCAGGCAGGGTGGCCCCCTTCCCTCAGGACACCTCCCTACTTGGAGGTCCCTGAGAACCTCCCAAGCCAGCTGGACATTTCTTCCTTCACGTTTGAAAAACCTGGTTCCCTGCCATATGACAACTGGATATCTTATCATTGCAATAATGACATACTCTAGAATCTATTGAGCACCTACTGTGCAACAGGCACTTGATTAAGAATATGGCCCCAGTGGCTCCCATTGGAAGGGAGATGCTGGGTGTGAACTCCTTGTGAAGCAGGCTGTCCTCTCTGGTGACCACAGGACCCAGCAACACCTGTGAAGAAAGAGTTGCTTCTAGCCAGGTTCTCATTAACACACATAGTGCACATATAGTGCACACATAGCACATACTCAGCACATACACTGCACACACAACGTACTCAGCACAAGCATAGTATACTCCTACAGCATACAGAAGACACAGCGCACACTGAGTACACAGTACACACATCCAGTGCATGCTTGACCAGCACACAGTGCACAGCCAACGACCCACTGTAGTGGGCTTAGTGGTAGGTCTGATGCACAGTAGGTGCTCAATCAGTGTTACCCAGGTCCTTCCTCTTGTCCAGACCCCTTCCTTTCCAACAGGAGGCAGCTGCCCACCCCCTGCCTCCCGCTCCTCGTTCCCCCCCCCCCGCAGGACCCTTCGAGGATGCCCTGAGGCTGCATGAGTGCTCCGTGGCAGCAGGTGCGGCAGCCCCTGTGCCCTTGGAGGATCAGTGGCCCAGCCCCCCCACCCGTAGGGCCCCAATCGCCCCCACAGAAGAGCAGCTGCGTCTGGAACCTTGGTACCACGGCCAGATGAGCCGTCGGGCGGCGGAAAAATTGCTGCGAGCCGACGGGGACTTCCTCGTGCGCGACAGCGTCACCAACCCCGGGCAGTACGTCCTCACAGGAATGCACGCGGGGCAGCCGAAACACCTGCTACTGGTGGACCCTGAGGGCGTGGTAAGGTGGATGTGGGGCGGGGACAAGGACAGGGCTACGGGTAGGAGGGTCGGGTCGAGGGTCGGCGGGGTCATGTCTGGGGGCGAGTCCTAGAAGGGTGTGGCCGAGCTGGGTTTGGGATCTGTGTTCTGGTTGGTGGGCACCGGACCCGCAGGGTCTGGGAGCCGGGCCAAGGTTGGGGGTGGGGGCGCGGGGTTGGCCGCGGGAGGGGCTGGCGTCTAGCACCGGCGTAGACTAGGCATCTCCGCTGTGCTCAGGGCTTAGGGGACCCATCTTCTTAGTGCCCTCTAAATTTTTTTTTTTTTTTGTATTTTTCTGAAGCTGGAAACTGGGAGAGACAGTCAGACAGACTCCCGCATGCGCCCGACTGGGATCCACCCGGCACGCCCACCAGGGGGCAATGCTCTGCCCACCAGGGGGCGATGCTCTGCCCCTCCGGGGCATCGCTCTGCCACGACCAGACCAGAGCCATTGTAGCGCCTGGGGCAGAGGCCAAGGAGCCATCCCCAGCGCCCGGGCCATCTTTGCTCCAATGGAGCCTTGGCTGCGGGAAGGAAAGAGAGAGACAGAGAGGCAGGGGGGGAGGGATGGAGAAGCAAACGGGCGCTTCTCCTATGTGCCCTGGCCGGGAATCGAACCCGGGTCCCCCTCACGCCAAGCCAACGCTCTACCGCTGAGCCAACCGGCCAGGGCCCTTAGTGCCCTCTAAATTTAATGAAGTATTTTCCGGATTACAAAACCCTTTAAAATGACAGATTCTGTTCAGTTTACCAGGTACGTTAGAATTACAAACTACTTTCCAGGTTAAGAAAAATTTTGGGTTTACAAAGTATCTCCCAGTCTAAAAGGCATTATTGGGGATACATAAACTTTTTCCAATTTCAAGGCCTTTCAGGGTTTAGAAAATATCATATTTCAACAGTTGTAAGATGCACTTTTTTCACATTCTATTATCAGTAATATATATTATAAATAATAATCTCTTTGATAAATGACATTTTCTGTTTCTAATTTATTTTAGAGTTCTCAAAGCAGATTTCAGTTTACAAGGGTCTTAAGGTCTGCAAGTTACTGAAAGCTTCAGCTCTCTGATACACACTTTTCTTAACTCTCATTTTGACATCACTGAGGTCCAGGTTATTTTTTCACCCATCAGTTCATCTTTGAATAGCATCATTCTTTAATTGGGAGTCTCCCCATCCCTCTCCCCCAACCATGGTATTTGAAATGGTGATGCATCTAACAGCTGCTTTGAGTCAATGAGATTTGGTCTTCTGCAGTGCCTAAAGCATTTTAAGCTTTACAAAACATTTTCCAATTTACAAGTAGTTCCAGGGTTTGTAAAATATTTTCCAGCATCCAAGGGCCTTGGGCATTACAGGTTATTTCCCAAGTGAGAAGGTGCTGTGGGTGTTAAAAGCCTTAGAGTTTACCAACTGTTCTTACCCAACCAGCAGAATCCTTGGAAATGCGAATGCTTTGCTCTTTGTATGGAGCATACTCAGGTGGAAGGTGGTTGTATGGCTGTGCCTAGAAATGTACATTGAAGTCTGTTGTCCAGGTGACAGGTACCCCATGAGCCCAGCATCACCCATAAAATGTCTGGCTGGGGTCTCTTGTGTTTTATCCAGATCTAGCACAAAGTGATGCTAAGATTATCTCATTCTAAAGATGCAAATAGATTTTGGATTTGGTGATTCTGCTTTTCAGATCTGTCTCTGAGATTTCAGGAGTGTATTCATTTCTTGGGGATGCCCAGAGGCGGATTAAGATTGGTTGAGGACCTGGGCACAGAAGAAAATATTGGGCCCCTTAAAAAAGAGAGATACAGGCCCTGGCCAGTTGGCTCACCGGTAGAGCGTCGGCCTGGCGTGCAGGAGTCCCGGGTTCGATTCCCGACCAGGGCACACAGGAAAAGCGCCCATCTGCTTCTCCACCCCTCCCCCTCTCCTTCCTCTCTGTCTCTCTCTTCCCCTCCCGCAGCTGAGGCTCCATTGGAGCAAAAGATGGCCCGGGTGCTGGGGATGGCTCCTTGGCCTCTGCCCCAGGCGCTAGAGTGGCTCTGGTCACGACAGAGCGAAGCCCCGGATGGGCAGAGCATCACCCCCTGGTGGGCGTGCCGGGTGGATCCCAGTCGGGCACATGCGGGAGTCTGCCTGACTGCCTCCCCATTTCCAGCTTCGGAAAAATACAAAAAAAAAAAAAAAAGAGAGAGAGATACAGGGAAAGTAAAAATACATGTTAACCATATTTTAAAATAAATAAAAAATATTATGTACTATCAATATTAAAATTGCACATATGAAACCAAACTTGGTGTCATTAAAAAAAGTGTAAAGTTGGGGGTTTGTGGGACCCTTCAGAAGTTGAGGCCCAGGGCACGTGCGTGATGAGCCTGTCGTTAAATCTGCCTCTGGGGATGCCCTACCAAATGACCTCAAAATGGGTGTCTTAAAATATTTATTCTCTCTCAGCTCTGGAGGCCAAAAGTCTGAAATCAAGGTGTAGGCAGGGCTGGTTCCTTCTGAGGCTTTGAGGGACAGTCTGTTCCAGGCCCACTCCCAGCTTCTCATGGTCACCAGTAGGACTTACTGTCCCCTGGCCTGTTGACGCCTCACTCCAATCGCTGGCCCATCTTCTCATGCATTGTCCTTGTGTCTCTGTCCAAGTTCTCTTTTTATAAGGATACACGTCACTGGATTTGGGGATACCTAGGTAATACAGGATGAACTCATCTCAAGACCATTTACTTAATCTGCAAAGATGCTTTTTCCAAATAAATTCCCATTCACAGGTTCCAGGGATTAGAACATGAACATATTTTTGGGGGGGCACTATTGAACCCAATAGGGCATATGCCCCCAGAATCCTGGTGGTCTGGAGCCTGCCTCTATACCTAGTTCTGGAATTCTGAGGCCAAATCTGTAAGTCTTGGATCCAGTGATTCTTATGCTTGAGTGTACATCAATCAGAACCACTGGGAGGCTTGTGAAAATGCAGGTCTCAATTCAAGCTCCACGTCTGGAGCTTGCCCAAGTTTGCTCTCTGACAAACTGCTGGTGGTGCTGATGCCGAGACCTTTGGCCCCACAGGTGCGGACGAAGGATGTGCTGTTTGAGAGCATCAGCCACCTGATCGACTACCACCTGCAGAATGGGCAGCCCATTGTGGCTGCTGAGAGCGAGCTGCACCTGCGTGGTGTGGTCAAGCGGGAGCCCTGAGCCAGGTGTGTAGGGGCCCTGCTGGCTTCCAGCAGTCGCCTATTTTCTATGCTTCTTCTCATTTTATTTATTTATTTGAGAGAGAGAGAGAGAGACATCAGTTTGTTGTTCCACTTGTTTATGCATTCACTGGTTGATTCTTGCATGTGCCCTAACTGGGGATTGAACCCACAATCTTGGTGTCTTGGGACAATGCTCTAAGCAACTAAGTTACCCAGCCAGGGCCTCATACCACACAATTTACCTTAATAATTTTTAGTATATTCACAAAGTTGTGACATTCCCCTAATTCAGAACATTTTGTCACCCCAAGAAGAAGAAGCCTTGTCCCTCTTAACAGTCACTCTCCACTCCTCCTCAGCCCCTGATAACCACTAAAACTCACTTCCTGTCTCTGTGGAGTTACCTGTTCTGGATACTTCACATAAATGGAATCGCACCTACTGTGTTGCCTTTTGTGTCTGGCTTCTCACTGAGCATCATGTTTTCTAGGTTCATCCACATTGTAGAGTGTCAGTGCTTCATTACTTTTCATAGCTGAGTAATATTCCATTGTGTGGATGGGCCATGTTGTTTACCCATTTATCTATTGATGGGCACTTGGGTGTTTCTAGTTTTTAGTCAGTGTGAACATGTGTGTACAGGTTTTTGTGTGGGTTTTTTCATTGCCCTTGGAAATGAAATTTCTATACCTAGTAGTGGAATGGCTGAGTTGTTATGGTGACTCTGTTTAATTGGTGATAAAAATCTCCAGGAAGAGGCAGCATTTGGCTATCTAGGAGGAGGGACCAATGTGGCCTGGGTCCCAGGGGGCTGGTGTGTCAGGTGGGGTGGGTGAGATGAGAAGTTTTACTTTTGGCCTTTCTTTCGATTTTGGTGCTGGGGAGACCCAGGAGGGTTTTGAGTGGGGGAGGGACAGGCAGGTACAGCTGAGAGAGAAAGGCTCTGGAGTGAAGTTGTGGGTGGTCCAGGCAGGAAAGGACATGGCTGAGCTGGGGTACAGAGGACAGAGTGTTATGAGCAGTTTTGTGGAGGAGGGAGAGACAGGATGTGGGGATTCCAGGGTCTGGGAGCTGGGGGCTGGGCTCAGGGAGGGAGGGACAGCAGGGGAAGGGGGCTGTAAAATTTCCTCAAGGGCTGAACAAGAGAAGCTTCTGGGCCAGGTTAGGCTGCTCTCCTGTCTTCATGACAAAGATCTCCTTCCTGCCTCTTCCCCCACTTAGCGCCAACCTCCTCCCTGTCCCAGACAGGCCTGGCTACTGGCAGAGGTGGGGTTTCCAGTCTGGGGAAGGGCTTCAGGGGTTGAGGGTGGTCCAATGGAACACCTGAAGTGTTCTGCAGTGCTCTGGGGCTGTGTGTTTGCACATGCCAGGGTACGACTTGCTTTCCTTCTGTCTTTAAGATTGTTTGTGGCCTGAGAAATAACACTATTAGAAATTTTAGTAGTTGATAATGCAGCCATTGCTGTGTTCAAGGACTTTGCTAACCTCCTTCCCACATCTCCACTGACTCCCACGAGGTTCTGAGATAGGCGCTATTATTGGCGTCCTCATTTTACAGATGAAACAGCACAGAGAAGTTAAGACACCACCCTAGGTCACACAGCAAGAACATGGTGGAGCTGAGACTTGAACCAGGCCCTCTGGGCCTGAGGCTCCTTGCTGGGTCACTTTATTGCAGTGGAGCACCTGACACTTGAACCCAGGTCTCTGGTTGCTGTCTCAGCTGACCTTTTACTTCTCTGCTTTCTTCTCCAGGTGATGGTTCTCCCCCCTGGCTCCTGTCCCTGTTCCCCAGACATTCCTGTTGTGGCCTTACAGCCTCTCTCTGGACCTTGGTCAGGCCGAACCGCCGCTGTCTCTCCTTCCACTGGGCCTTGAATCTCCCTTCTCCAGCCCATTCTTGGCTGGGCCAGGTCAACCATGCCAGGAGATGGGGGCCCAAGATCCCTCTCTCTCTCACGGCGCTCCCTGCCTCCCCTTTGCCTGGAGTGAGAGTGTACATACCAAAGACAGAACCATTTCTCGCCTTTAACAAAAATGTATCAAAAAGAAGCCCTCCCATCCTGATGAAGCCTGAGATAGATCCTGGTGGGGCAGACAGGTACTGACTCTTTTCCTAGCTGGACTTCAGTTCATCTCCCTGAAAGGGAAAAGTTCTCAGGCCCCTGGCATGGAGCTGGAGTCCTGTCCCGGCTAGGCTCAGTGTTTTTACCTGAAAAATTGGTGCACAGTTTTTGAGGGAGAACTGAGGTGTTTTGGGTCCTCAGACCAGGACACATGCTGATGTTGAAGTGGTGAGCAGCCTTGGGACATTGGCCTGGGCTGGACATTTGGAATCTGTTTGTAATTAAACCTGGGAATGACCATGAGGGGTGTGATCCCACCGCACATTAATGGGTCCTCTTGGGTTGGGGGACTGCAGTCAGTTACCCCGTGGAAAGCCAGGTGACACCAGATTTTGCCTCTTGGGGATGGAGAAGGTGGGGGGCCAAGGCCTGGAGATGGATAGAAGGGAGCTGCCTGTGGGTGTGCCCCTTTTGGGGGACCTGTGTCTGGGGGGTGGTCTGCTCTCCCAGAATCCCCTAATATCTCTCAGGCACCTCTATTTTTAGAGATAAAGTGTACCCGAACTCCTCAGTTGAATGTAGCCAACTCCTCTATTAAATACACCCCAATTTCTCTTTGGAAACAGTTTATCTCCTAAATGCTACAAACCTCTGCCTTGACATATCCCATATAGCTGACAAAAGCTCCTTGTTTTTTCATGTTGCCCCTAACTTGCCCCTACACATGGCCTTATCCCTCAGGGGTCTCAACTTCTTTCCTCCCTGTTTTCTTGAGATGCCTCTGTTGCCCTCAAAGCCCCTAGTTCTCCCTGATCCCTGGCTTCTTCCTCTAGCGCCCTTACTTCTATCCTCCAGAACTTCCTGCACATGGATTCTGAGACTCCTTCCCAGGGAGACCTTCACACTCAGGACCTTCCTCTAATTTCTCCCTCTGGGAGGCATCTCTCCCAAAGATGTCCCCAACGCTCCCCAAACCCCATCGAGGCTACATTTCTACCCAGGGTCCAGGTGTGTGGGGAGGGGTTGTGTTTTCCTTGTAGTCGGCAGGCCTGGAGGACCTAGTAAGGGTGTGGGGAGTAAAAGCCACTCTGCTCTGCTCCTAAGTAAGTTTGGTACAATCAAAAGATAGAGTCAGGCCTGACCAGGTGGTGGCGCAGTGGGTAGAGCATCGGACTGGGATGCAGAGGACCCAGGTTCAAAACCCCGAGGATGCCAGCTTGAGCGTGGACTCATCTGGTTTGAGCAAAAGCTCACCAGCTTGGACCCAAGGTCCCTGGCTCGAGCAAGGGGTTACTCGGTCTGCTGAAGGCCCACATATGAGAAAGCAATCAATGAACAACTAAGGTGTCGCAACGAAAAACTGATGATTGATGCTTTTCATCTCTCTTCATTCCTGTCTGTCCTGTCCCTGTCTATCCCTCTCACTGACTCTCTCTCTCTTTCTCTGTAAAAAAAAAAAAAGAAAAGATAGAGTCAGAAGGAGACTCTTACTTTAGAGACATGGAGACCAAGAGCCACCAATTCATCCATTCGTTCTTTTTCCATCCATCCATCCCATCCATCCATCCACACCCTGCATCCTAAGATCCTTTAAAAAAAAGATTTTATTTATTGATTTTAGAAAGAGAGAGAAAAAGGTGGGGTAGGGGGAGAGGAGTGGAAAGCATCAACTCATTGCTTCTTGTATGTGCCTTGACTGGGCGAGCCCTGGGGCCTCGAACTAGCAACTTCAGCATTCCAGGCCGACACCCCATCCAGTGCACCATCACATGTCAGGCCTAAGATCCTTTAATTGCCAGAATTTAACTTCGCTTATTTGCCAGAAGTTAAGAGCGAAGGGTATGCACCAGTGACCAAGACAGACCTGTCTTCATGGAATTAACAAAGGACACTAATCAGCAAATCACCACAGAGTGTCTAATGAAAACTATGAAAAGCAGAGTCTTGGCCTGACCTGTGGTGGCGCAGTGGACAAAGTGCTGACCTGGAATGCTGAGGTCGCCGGGTCAAAACCCCGGGCTTATCTGGTCAAGGCACATATGGTGCCTTGATACTTCCTGCTCTTCCCCCCGCTTCTCTCTCTAAAAAAAAAATATGAGCCTGACCTGTGGTGGCGCAGTGGATAAAGCATCAACCTGGAAATACTGAGGTTGCCGGTTCAAAACCCTGGGCTTGCCTGGTCAAGGCACATATGGGAGTTGATGCTTCCTGTTCCTCCCCCCCCCTTCTCTATAATAAATAAATAAAATCTTAAAAAAAAACAAAAACAAAAAAAATATGAATAAAAATATATATATCAAATAAAAAGCAGAGTCTTGGAGCTCAGAGATCCCAGGAAATCCTGGAGATTTCTCTCTGTGGGAATGATACAGGGCTTTGATCTGGAAGATGAGTAGGACAGAGTCTGGGCAGGGGGAGCATCATGTGCAAGGGACCTGAGATATGTGGGATGCAGCATATTCAGGGGCGGAAGGATGGCCAGTGGCTGAAGGTGAAATCTGGGGGCTGTGGAGTGGACACAACAGAAGTGAAGCTGGGTGCCAGGGAGAGAGCTGCTAGGGACCTTTTAAGCACAGAGGTGATAAGATTCCCAAGTGGGAAATACACTATTGGAGATAGGATAGGAATGGGGGCAGCTGAGAGAATGGACTGGGGGCTGGACCAATGAGTGTCAAGAAGTGTCAGATTCCAGAGATTTCTAGGCCAGAGAAGGGTCTAAATGCACTTTATTCATTCATAGCCCTGGGTTCTCCAAGGCCTGGTACCCAATCCTTCAAAATCTCACCTCTCTAAGCACAAAATAAGAACTGCACAAACTCAGTGTGCTGAAATTCTTTCTGCTTTAAAGATGAGGAAACAGAGGCTCAGAGGGGTGAGATGGCTTCCCAAGGCCACAACACTGAGAGGTGGCAGAGCTGGGGTTTGAATCTCATTACCTTCTCCATCCTGCTCCCAGGCCCAGGAAAGCCAAGTCTAGGGAGCCCCCACGGTGACAGGAGCTGGGAGCCTGGCTCCAGCTGGATTCCCACACTGTCTCCAGCCCATTCTACATGCAGTTATTCAGTCAGCAAATGCTCCCTGCCCTCTGGCGTTGCAGGGAATAGAGATACTGGTACGAATTCTGCAGCCTTGGACCAGTTGTTTCCCTTTCCTGAACTGGGCACTTTGCAGACAGGCATTACCCCATGCTTCAATTTCCTTATCTGGAAAATGAAGATGATGCACCCCCTCCCCATCCTCCTATCCCCATGCACTGTTGGGTCTGGGTCCCTCTTGAGAGCTTGCATACATGCCTTTCCTCCCCTTTCCCAAAGGAAATGACAGTTCAGAGCCCTGAGCTACATGTGCACAAGGTGGCTCCTGAGGCCTGGAGCTGGAATCTTAGGCTCTTTGTCTGTGAGCCACCTCCCTGTGTGTCCTCCAAGCCTGTCTGCTGGATGCCACAGGGGGCAGCTTATGACTCAGGCTTGAATCCTGGGACACACTACATACGCTGCTGTACCTTCTCTGAGACCTGCCACTTTCTCTTTCCTACATAGTGTGTCCCTGGGGGTGGGGAGGAGGGTGAGGACTGAGGCCACCCAGCATGAAGTGGCACGACTTAGGGCGGGTAAGGCTGGTGGAGAATGTCTGGGCGCCCTCCCCAGCTTCGGCCTGAAGCCTCCAGCTTTCTTATCTCTTGATTCCAGGGAGGCTACAGTGCAGGTTTTGATGGAGTCTTGGGGCAGGGCTGCCACACCTGTCAGCCACAGGGCTCTGCAGAGGAAGCAGAAGGTTTTGTTGACTTGGAGAGGTTCATATTTGGAGCCAGAGCCAGTGGCCTGCCTGCCCCCGCCCTTTCCAGGGTGGCCTCTGTGGCAGCCACAAGGCAGGTATTTGGGACTTACCCCCAGGCACTTTTCCCCTTTGGACTTCAGTTTTCCCAGCTCCCCAAAGTGATGGGTTGGGCAATAGGGATGAGGCTTCTAGCTGAGCCAGCCTGTGGTGGGGTCAAGGTTCTGAAGTTCACTTAGAGGCTTGGCAAAGCCTCCCCCTGTCTGAGTCTCCTTCCTCACCAGTAAAAGCTTTTGTGAAATGATGACCAACACTTATACTACACATTTTTAGGCCCTGTTCTAAGCGCTTTGTAAGCAGTAACTCGGATGCTGTGATGCCCACAGATCACCAAGGACAGAGGCAGAGAGATTTGGATATTTGCCAGAAGTCACAAAGCAGGAAGTGTTGGTACCAGGATTTGAACACTAATTGAGTAGCTCCAGATTAGTGTCTAAGTTGCTTAGCACAGGAACCAGCACAGAATAAACTCACTGCCTCCTCTCCCAACCCAATTGGGCAAGGGTGAGTGGGGATTTAAGCCTCTCACCAGGGGCTGACACTACCACTCCTTGCAGACCCTAGGCAGTCACTTCCCCTTCTTGGGCCCCACTGTCCTTGTCCAGGCAGTGGAGGAAGGTGGCTGAAGCCCCTCAGGCACCCCCTACAGGAAGGAGCACTGTTCAGGATTCATCCTTCCTGCAGGCCATCCATTTGACTTGCAGGTTTTCATTAAAGACTCTAGCATCTTGGGGATACTGCAGGACTAAGACCGCAACAACCCTTCTGACCACAGCTCCAGGCCCAGCAAGGGCCATGGAATCAACCAAATAATTGCTAGAGCATTCTTCATGGTAGCTGAAGTCAGGGTTCAGAGAACTCTGTCAGGCTGTGACACAGGGGCTGGCCCAGGCAGTGGTGAGGTGATGCATTCATTGGTACCTGTCTCCCCTGGCAGATGGGCCATCCCCATATTGTTCCAGCACAAATTGAGGCTCTGTGTTTGCTGGGTGAGCAAAGCTGAGACAGATCTCTTGGAGTCATGGCCCTCTCTTAGCCTTGCTTTCCCTATGTGGACAATGGGACTCTAAACCCCATCTTACTATCGGTACAATGGATGTGTTAGAGGGGTGGGGCCTCCATCTGGCCATATTATCTTGCTGGTTCCTCACAAACTGACACTGGACTTAGGTCTGATCAGCCTGAGGTTCCAGAAGGGGAAACTGAAGCTGAGAGGGAGGTCAAAGAGTGAGAAAGCAGGGGGGTTGGGGCTAGCACATCACAAGGCACATGGTGTGATCCCAAAGGCACCATGAGATCTTAGGAGCCGCCAGGCTTGAGATTGCCTGGGTTTCTCCATCTGTGGACGGCACAATGGTTGGTGCTTTCCCCTCTCTCCTCAAATCACATTTTCCTGTTATAATTCTTATTCACCCGTGTACTTCTCTGTCTGCACCGCTCCCCTGGCATACATCACTAAGTGGGCTACATCCCTTGGTCACAGCTGTATCCCCACAGTCCATCATCCAGTAGTAGGTGCTCAATAAGCATTTGTCTGTGAAATGGAGGAGCAGTCTGCTCCCTGGCTTCTGGGGTGAACGCACTGAGCAATGCCCATTCACTAGGAGGAGCAGGGCTTAGATGCTGGGTCCTTCCTTCTAGAAGAAAACCCTCACCTTTCTTCCTGCAAACGGAGCGGAGGGAGAAGTGCTGGGGAAGGACGTTAGAGGTTGGCACCGAGAAAGCACTCAGTGGTAAATTCAGCTGCAGTTATTATTACTGCTATTGTTTTATTCGTCATTGTAAGTCAGGAAACCTGGTCACCAGAGAAATGGCCTGCAGCAAGTATGGGTCTGCGTCCCACTCCAAATGAATTGAGGCAGAGGCTTGTGGTTTCTGCTTCCCCCAGCCCCATTCGCCGGCTCCATCCAGCTCTAGGGTTGGTCATCAGCAACCGCGACCACCTGCTTCCATCTCATCTACCCTCGTCAGCCCCCTGGGCCCCTTGAGGCTCCTGCTGCGACCGGCTCAGGGGTGGCGTGGGGGTGTGCCGCGAGGCCGGGGGCGGGGGCGGGAGAGGCGGCGGTACTAGGGAGAATACGGCGGCGCCGCGGCCGGGCTGGGCGGTTTCCCGCCGCGGCCGGTGAATGAGTCCGACTGCGCTGCTGCCGCCGCCCTTGTGGAAGCTGTGGCTGCATCCCCACCGCCCCCTGCCCCAGCCCTCGAGCCTTGGCGCCGAGACCCCCGCGAGTTCGTGGGACAGCCTCAGCCTCGGCCCACCAACGCGGGCAGGTGAGTGTAGGGGCCGCTGAGCATTCCGCGGGGGCTGCGAAGACCCCACCCCCACCCCAGCTGAGTTAGCGGGGGGCGGGGGAGGTAGAGGGGAGGGGCCCGTCGGCTGCGCTGCGGGTCTCTCGTCTCCTCGCTTCTCCCTTCCCCACCCCGCTTGCCTAGAGCCCAGGGAGAAGCCACAGGTGGGTGGGAGCCTGAGGGGAGGGGGCCAGGAGCAGAGACACCTGGGGGTCCACCCACGCCCTGAGGTGTTGTCCCTGTAGACAGAGAGTGAAACCCTTTAAAAAGCGCTTTGAGATCCTCAAAGTGGAGGTGGGAGTGGGAGAGGGGCCGCTCTCCCCTGGGAGCTTGCCTAGAGCCAGAGCGCCACCCCCACCTTCCTCGGCTTTGCTTGGGTGCGTGGAAGTTCCGCACGACCCTCTGCAGAGGTGGGAGCGGGGCCAGGCCCACCCGCCCCGTCCTGGGCCCTCCCGGCCCGGGCACTGGCCAGGTCCCCCGGGCAGGGGCCAGGAAGCCCTCCTTCCGCTGCCCAGTGTACGTGGGCCTGCGGCTCCTGAACCCGCTTCTCTCCCCAGACTCTGCAGCCCCCTCCGGGCCTTCCGCCTGCCGCCCCTATGAAGAAAACCAACATGTGGTTCCTGGAGCGCCTGCGGGGGTCCGGGGAGAACGGTGCCGCTGGGGGCGATGCGGCGGACAAGGCCTCCAAGGGGCCCCTGTACAGCAACGTGCTCACGCCGGACAAGATCCCCGACTTCTTTATCCCCCCTAAGCTGCCGGCCGGCCCCGCGGAGCCCGAGGCGCAGGCCGAGCTGGGCCCCGCGGCGGAGCCGAGTCCGGCCTCCGCTTCGCCCCGCCGAGCCCCGCGGAGCCCCCGGCTGCCCGCCAAGCTGGCGGCCGAGAGGAAGAGCCTGCTGAAGGCGGCCACCCGGCACGTGATCCAGATCGAGAGCGCCGAGGACTGGCCGGCTGAGGGGGCCGCCACCAACTCCGACCCCCAGGCGCAGAGCGCCATGTCCCTGCCCTCCGTGCCCAAGGCGCAGACGTCCTACGGCTTCGCCACGCTGGCCGAGAGCCCGCACACCCGGCGCAAGGAGTCCCTGTTCCACAGCGAGCACGGGGCCCTGGCCCAGGTGGGCTCCCCGGGGGCGCGGCGCCGCAGGGGGGGCGTCAAGGCCGACGGGGGCGACGGGGCGTCCAAGGAGGCCGGCGGGGCCCTCATGAGCCCCAGTCGCTACTTCAGTGGTGGGGAGAGTGACACGGGGTCCTCGGCGGAGTCCTCCCCGTTCGGGTCTCCTCTGCTCTCTCGCTCCGTGTCGCTGCTCAAAGGCTTCGCCCAGGACAGCCAGGCCAAGGTGAGCCAGCTCAAGCACTCCGTGGGCCGCCACGGCTCCCTGTCCGCCGACGACAGCACGCCGGACACCAGCCCTGGGGCCCGGCGCCGCCGCCTCACGCGGAGGGCCGCCCCAGAGCCGGGCGCCGAGCCGAGCCCGGTGCCGCGCGCGGAGCACGCGGTGCGCATGGGCACGCGGGGCAGCGTGCGGCTGCTGGCCGAGTACGAGGTGGCTCAGGCTCGCCTGCGCGTGCGGCTGCTGGCCGCCGAGGGCCTGTACGACCACCTGTGCGATGCCCGAAGCATCAACTGCTGCGTCGGCCTATGCCTGGTGCCCGGAAAGCTCCAGAAGCAGCGCAGCACCATAATTAAGAACAGCCGCCACCCCATCTTCAATGAGGACTTCTTTTTTGATGGCCTGGGGCCGGCCAGTGTCCGAAAACTGGCCCTCAGGATCAAGGTGGTCAACAAGGGTAGCAGCCTCAAGCGGGACACGCTGCTGGGGGAGAAGGAGCTGCCTCTGACCTCCCTGCTCCCCTTCTTGTAAAGGCCCCTTGCTGCCCACCCTCCATCCGTCCTGCAGGTGCCCAGGGGAACCCCCACCTCCTCTTCCCACTCAGATTCTGAGGGGCAGGAGGCCAGTGAGCTGGCCCAGGGGCCAGGAGGGGGAGGTGGGTTTAAACTAAGGCTGGGCTGGGCGCTGACACTGCAGCTGTAGCCAGGGCTTTCCTGGGTTGCTGAATGGTGATTGAGATACTTTTTTTATGTATTAAATTTTCTGCAGGAGGAAGAGAGGGGGCTGCTAGGGAAGAGAAAGCTATTTGCCAGGGCTGAGCATCTCCCCACCCTGCCTCCCTGCTCCAAGTTCCAAGTTCCATGCCCCTGGACGTGTTCTCAGACCCCTTTCAGAGTTCTGGAAAGGGGTTCTCAGGTGGCTGGGAACCTGTGCTAGGAAGTGGCCGAGGTGGATCACAGACCTAGAGGTCTCCAGTCCTGAGGCTGAGCTGAATCTTTTCCTGTGCTGCATGAATGTTATCCTCCTCCAGGCCCTCCAGATGCCCTCCCCCCAAAAAAAGCAGTGTTAGGTCCAGGGTTCTGCCAACAGTGCCCCATGGAGGCAGCAGTGCTGTGGAGCTCTTGCTGCTGAAGTCCCAGAAGATGAAAGTGGGAGTAAGGGCTCCTTTCTGTCCCTGGAGCAGACAATCCTCCCATGAGACGTTTTCCTCCAACACCTTCTCTGCTTTCTTTTTGGGCACAGGCCTGCCTGAGTGGTCCATTGCACTTGCTTGGGACCCCCAGCCCTGCTGGGGCATCTGGAGCCTCCCTCCTGTAGAAGGGCTGCTTAGAAGACATGCAGAGAGCAGCCCCTGGACCCCAGCCCCCATCCCTCATCCCCCAGCCCCCATCCCTCCCAAGCTGCCATTCTGCCCCTTGGCAGCTGGACACCAGGGAGTGGTGCTCAGTGACTGATGGTTGTGACTTTTACTCCACATGTGTAATAGTTTTGGTTAGTGTGAGTGGGACAGAGAGACAAAGGCTGGTTGTGGCTTTTTATGCTGCTAAGTGGCTGCATGGATTTGCTTGTTGTGTCAGCATGTGGGTTGTTGAATGATGTTTATGGAGGTTTTCCAAATCAATGAAACAAATGGTACAGTTTGAAGTAGGGCCAGTGAGGCCAGGCCAGCTCAGCCCCTTTACCTCTCCTGGGCTGCCCACTGGGCATGGATGTACTAGGGCAGCCCATTGGGATCCTGGGAGTGTCCCTCCCTGTTCAAACATTGTCACTCCTAACTCTAGGTTTCCAAGCTCCACCAGGGGAGAGGTGAAAAAACATTTCCTCCAGGGCTGGGGAAAGCACCAGTGCACCCTACAGACTGAGATGGAAGGGCCCTTGGAGTTGGGGTCCCTTTCTGTGCCCCCTCTGGCCTCTGTCCTGTGCCTGCTCCTTTGTGCTCCTGTTCCTGCCTTCATAGGGCCCCCCTTCACTCTGGAACCTGGGGACCATCAGGGCCAGGCGTGTGAACTGAGGAGGTGACAGAAGGCCCTGCATGGAGTTATAGGCTCAGAGCTCACACCCTTCCCCATCTCTCTGACCCTGACCTCTCCCTTCCCTTACTTTCCCTCTAGAGCCCCCATTTTTATATTCCCCTGCACTCTTTCATATATTTGTGTTCAAAGTTGACTGTGGGTAAACCTTTAAGACACCCTCCCTAAGTGTGTTTGTTTAATAAATGCTGTTTTTAGTGCAATAAAGGTGTTTCGGGAATGCGGGGGTGGATACCTGTCTTCTTTGCTGTTTAATAACAAGAGAGATTTTGTCTTGAATTCCAAGGAGGATAGTGGGAGCCTTCAAGATCACTGAAGTCCACAACCCCTTCAGGCCCTCTTCTTGGGTGGAGGCAGGAAGCAAAATTGCACAGGCCATGCCGTGGGTGCCCCCCAGGCCCTGTTATAACAACAGCTAACATTCACTGAGCAGGTGTCTGTGGGCATTGCTCTTACCCTCTTGCTCCATCTACATGAATAGCCTTTGCAGCAGCCCCTGAAAAGTTTGTCCACATCCTCATTTCACCAGTTCAGTAACCTGCCCAAGGCAGCCTAGTTAAAAGAAGCCAGGACTCGCCTGACCTGTGGTGGCGCAGTGGATAAAGCGTCAACCTGGAAATGCTGAGGTCGCCGGTTCGAAACCCTGGGCTTGCCTGGTCAAGGCACATATGGGAGTTGATGCTTCCAGCTCCTCCCCACCTTCTCTCTCTGTCTCTCCTCTCTGTCTCTCCTCTCTTTCTCCCTCTCTGTCTCTCTCTTCTCTCTAAAATTAAAAAAAAAATTAAAAAAAAAAAAGAAAGAAAGAGAAGCCAGGACTCAAACCTGTGCCCTCACTGCAGCCACTGAGGAGAGAATTTGCAGGATCTACTTCTGGGCTCTGTACCCTGGGGACAAAGACTAGACATGTGGTGCCATCTCTAATGGGGACCCTCTTGGATCCTATCAGCTGCCAAAATAGGAGTGCTCTCACTAACCTAACCCTCGTTCTCATCTGGTCTGCCTCAGCCCCTGCGGTCAGACAGAAATCAGACAGCAAATGTTCCAGCTGGAGGCCAGCACTCACCCTTCTGTTCCCTCACACACCCCAGAGCAGGCTATGTCTCCCGGCAGGGACCCCAGTTCAGGGCCTTGTTTCCTGCTCTGGACCCAGGCTGCTGCTTATCTCCTTATTCTCACTGGGACTCAGACTCTCAGGGCTGTCATGAAGCCACCAGGAACCTTTGTGTGGGGTTGGGGTCCTGGACAGCCCTCCACTCACTGACAGCTGCCAGATGAGCTGTGCTAACAAGGCCTGGTCCGGGCCCAGGATGTGTTGCCAGGGCAACCGGGTGCCTTCTCTCCTCTTCCCATCAGCCTCTCATCATTGGGCAGCCTGTGTGTGTGTGTGTGTGTGTGTGTGGACTATGTGTGCATGCACACAACCATGTGCTTCTGCACATGTATATTGATGTGTGCCTTATGCATACGTGTGTGCATGTTAATGTAGTGTGTGCATGTTAGTGTAGTTAGTGCCTATGAGAGTACAGTTGTGTTTGTGCACAACTGTCATAGTGGGGGCATAACCATGTGAGTGCATGTATGCATACAGTATAGCCATGTGTGTGTCAGTCGGCAAGTGCGTGTATGTGTGCTTGCATGTCTAAATGGGCTATGAACCTGTTTCTCTGTGTGTACTCTTGTACATGCATGTAATCATGTGAGTGTGTGCATGAGTGTTGCAGTGTAACTACATGTGTGTCACCATGTGTCTGTGCTTGTGTGTGTGTGTGCGCTCTGGCTTCCCTGTGCCTCAGAATCCCCAAAAGGACATAATGGGACAGTGGCTCAAGAAAGCCCCCTCCCTCCTCTCTCCATGCTGGTTCCTCACTGAGGATACTCTCACCTATGTTCTCTCACTCTGCCTTTGGGTCTTGACCCACTGCCTCTTCCTCAGGGCGGCCCAACCCTGACTATCGATCTGATGAGGATGATCTGTTGTTTGCACCTGCAGCGTCCCAGTGCTCAGCCCACAGTGCAAACAAAGGCAGCATGGGCGCTCTCCTTCCAGCCCAGCTACCATTCCGTCTTCCTGCTTTCAGAAGGGCTGTGGGCATCCAGGGCCACCACTAGTAAGTAGTCGGCTCCTCATTTGGAGCAAATCACAAAATGGTATCCCTTTTTCAGAGTGGAGCCTGCCGCGACCAGGGCAGGGAAGTGAAGATTGAGTGGGGGTGAGGATGGAGGACTAAGGAAAACACAGACATAAAGTTTGGGCCAGGTGGAACATTGTGCTCTGATGGAGACACGATGGCTCCAAGCCTGTTTTCAGGCTGGTGATTTCTTGGGGCTTCGAACCTGGGTCCTTGTTATCCTCGTCTGACACTCTATCCATTGTATCACCGCTGGCCCTGCTTTTGGCATCAATGCCACGAACAGCCTTGAAGTTGTTTTAGTGACCTTGCCCTGCCAGGTCACTCGAGGCCGAGCAGGGCCCTTCCTCTGCTCTCAGCTGCATGTAGGCCGGACGCATTCAGATACAGTGGCTCTCTACAGGAGCCGGCACAGTGAACAGCAGAGGCAAGAGACAAGGAGTTAGATGCCTGGAGACTTTGTGGGCACCTGGACCCAGCTGTGGCTGACGTCCATAACTGCTCACCATTTCAGGTCAGAGTCAAAAAAGCTCTTTCTTAGCTTAAGTCAGTTTGACTTTCTTTTTTTTTTTTTCCATTTGAAGCCAAGGAACACTGATAGAGTGAGTCTCCAGTAGAAAGGAGGAAAAGCACCAAGCTAGGTGTGCTCCCATCTGGCAGGAAGGAAGGCATCCTAGAGAGCTGAGGAAGGTAGCCCTGGGGTTAGGGAGTGAGCATTCATCAAGAGGGCTTTGCAGAAGGAGCAGAACCTGAAGTAGGAAAGAATTATTGGGATAGCAGGCATATTTCAGGGGTAGAGGGAAGGAGCTCAGGAATCCAGCCCATTGAGCCCTCCATTCTACCCCACCTCAGCCTCAGCTGCACTGGCAGCCCCAGTCTGTCCATTCCCTTCTCCAGTTGCCTTGCTTGGAAACCCTCCATGACTCATCACGGCCACACCCCATGCGTGCTCCATACTGAAGCCCACGCACCCTTTCTGGAGCCTTTGCTTGTGCAGTGCCTGCCTTCCTGGCACATCTGGAGGCCTGCAAATATGAAGGCTGACATGCCTGGAAGTGTTCCATGGTGGAATTCCAGCCTGAGACTTCACTCCACGATGCAGTGTGGCCTTGGGTGAGTGACATGGCTTGTGTGGGTCTCAGACTCCCCAGGAGCAATGCTTCAGCCCTGGTGATGAGGCCCAAGCTGATGTGTGGAAAGAGCTTATGTACAGGCATGTTCCACAGAAGCAGGGATAATATAGCAATGATAATATAATCACATTAGGATGATAATTATAGACTACGATCAAACCCACTGAGGCCCAGGGCTTCCTTGGACTCCATCGGCTGGTGGCCTCTCCCCACTGCACCTGCCCCTCTGTCCAGCTGCCTGCACCCCCTTCCCCCAGTGTGGGATTCAATTAAGCTTTTGTTTTCTTCTCAGCTTTTCTGAGAGTGGGAAGGAGGGGCTGCCTGCAGCTGGGTCTGCTGACAGGAGGAGAAAAATGACTTCAATGAAAAGGAGCTGCTATGGATGAAGACCTGTGTGTGCATACCCTTCTTCCCCACAAGGAGTAAACCCATGTCCACCCCTACCCCCTTACCCCACGGGGGCCAGGAGCATGGGGCAGGTGTCCAGTGTGTTGATCTGGAGAAAGAAGACACCTACTAAGTAGAGCTCCTGGTGGCTAGCAGGGCTCAAATTTAAAGAACAGAACCTAGCAGCTGCTTCTAAACTGGGGCCTCTCACACAGACTGCACCTCAGGGAGAAGCCTGCACTGCCCTACCTCCCTGTCTCCCTGCTGGATGAGCCAGCTCTTATACACGAGTTCCTGGAATTGTATTTCAACCAATAGGACTGAGTTTTCCCCTATCCAATTGAAGCTGTGCAGCGATACCTCCAGTAGCATCTTTACTGACCAGTCAGAGGGGCTCCATTCCAACCAGTTCAGATAGTGCTTTTAGGACCAATCAAACTGTGAGGTTTGAAGTCCTTATTTGCATGAAGATGGAGCAATCTGGAACCAGAGGTGGGGACTTCTGTCTATATAAGTCAGCTCCCCTATGGCTAAATGGGAGCACACTTTCTGTTTCCAGTAAGTAATGTGGTTTCTTGGCTGGAGCTGAAACACCAAAGATGTCTTGGTGGAGCAGGGCTGTCTAGCTGGACAGCGACCATGCCAGATGGCCACCTTACTCTGGTGCTGTCCCACTATTGAGATGTTTGTTTACACTGAATAAAGTTTCCTTCACCACACCCCAAATTGGGGATTCCTGTTGGTGTTGAATTGGCTCCAACGACCAAGGATTGACACCAGTTGCAAAAGCATGAGTCCTGGCTCCATGCTCACAGCTGGCTGCTAGGCCCCCCTGGGCCTCAGTTTATCCTCCCCCTGATTAATGGAGATGTTACAGGCACTTTCTTCCAGGGTTATATAATGTATGCATCCACACTGCAATGGCCCATACTGGTGAGAGGATGATCCACTGGAATTGCACCAGAACTCTGCAGACCCCATTCTCACAGGGGGAAACTGAGGTACATGGAGTCAAAATGACATGCCCAAAGCCACCCAGCTGGAAGGTGACAGGGTGATGATTTGAATCAGGGCCAGTGCAGACCCCAAGCCCTCAAGCTTACTCACACTGCCTTCCCACGTCTCTGCAGGCTCCTCCTCCCCTGGGGACCCTGCCCTCTACACCTTGCCCAGGTGACACAGCCTGGGTTTGAATTCTGACAGGTTACGCTCTTCTGAAAGTTTCCCTCCAATACCTTGTAGCCTACTCTCCACCAAGGGTGGGGTAAGGGCAGACTTGGCACTTGCATGGCACCTAAACCTGGCTCTGAGAGAGTGGTAGGCCCAATGGAAGTCTGCAGGGTGAGCCCTCCCTGACTGGTGGGTGAATTTAGCCTTGCCCAGAGACTGAGGATGTACAATCTCTGGGATGTGCTGGGACTGGATGTGAGAGATGAGGGCTGGAGAATGAGGTGTGGGGGCGAGGGCTGGGTAATCCTTCATCAACTCCTCTTTCTCAGCCCCACTCAATCCCACTCACCAGCAAACCCAGAAGGCTTTGCCTACCAAACACATCCTGAAATGTTTTTGCAAAAAACAAGCTTTTACGCACAACAACCTGGATTAACCTCAGCACTGGTGTTAAGTGAGGAAGCTGGACACAAAGAACACATTGTGAAATTTCATTTATAAGAAGTTCCATTTATAAGAAGCCCTGGCTGGATAGCTCAGTTGGTTGGATTGTCGTTCCGAAGCAGAAGTTGACAGTTCAATTCCCAGTCAGGGCACATACAGGAACAGCCTGATAGCTTGATGTTCCTGTCTCTCTGTCTCTCTCTCTCCCTGCCTCTCTCACAAAGAGAAAGAGAGAGAGAGAGAAGTTCAAGAACAGGGAACATGAATCTACGATGATGGAAGTTGGATGGCCACTTGGGGAGTAGTGACCAGAAGGGGGACGCAGATGGCCTCTGGAGAGCTGTCACTGTTGACATTTTCATCTGAGTGGTGGTTCCTGTGGTGAGTTTATTTATAAATGTTCTCTGAGTTCATAAGGGTCTAGTCCTAGAATATATATATATATATATATATATATAATATTTGTATTTTTAATATATATATTATATATATATTTGTATTTTTCTTAAGTGAGAAGCGGGGGGGGGGGGGCTGGAGGCGAAGGCAGTTAGATAGACTCCTGCATGCGCCCAACTGGGATCCACCCGGCATGCCCACCAGGGGGCGATGCTCGACCCTTCTGGGACATTGTTCCGCTGTAATCAGAGCCATTCTAGCGCCTGAGGAGGAGGCCATGGAACCTTCTTCAGTGCCCTAGCCAACTTTGCTCCAATGGAGCCTTGGCTGCAGGAAGGGAAGAGAGAAACAGAGAGAAAAGAGAGGGGGAAGGGTGGAGAAGCAGATGGGTTCTTCTCCTGTGTGCCCTGGCCAGGAATCAAACCCGGGACTTCCACACGCAGGGCCGACGCTCTACTGCTGAGCCAACTGGCCAAGGCCCCCAGAATATATTTTTAAAAGTTCTTAAAACTCAGTAACAATAACAAGAAAATGGCCCAATTAAGAAAAATGGGCGAAACGCCCGAATAAACACTTTTACAAAGAGTAATGGCCAACAAGCCCATGAAAAGATGCTCATTAGTCAAGAAAATGCAAGTGATAAGGAGACACCACTTCACACCCACAAGATGGCTGTGATCAAAATAACAAAATATAACAAGTGTTGGTGAAGATATGAGTAATTGGAAGCTTACATATTGCTGGTGGAAATGTAAAATGGTACAGCTGGTGTGGAAAACAGACAGGCAGTTCTTCAAAAATTTCCATGTGGCCTGACCTGTGGTGGCGCAGTGGATAAAGCGTCGACCTGGAAATGCTGAGGTCGCCGGTTCGAAACCCTGGGTTTGCCTGGTCAAGGCACATATGGGAGTTGATGCTTCCAGCTCCTCCCCCCATCTCTCTCTCCTCTCTCTCTCTCCTCTCTAAAATAAATAAATAAAAATAAAAATTAAAAAAAAAATTTCCATGTGGAATTACTACATGATCCAGCAATACCTCTCCTTGGTATACTCAAAAGAGTTAAAAACTTTTCATCAAACAAAAACTTTTACATTAATGTCTATAATAGCATTATTCACAATGCCCCAAAAGTAGAAATAGCCCAAATGTCCATCAGTGGATGAATGAATCAACAGTACATTCATACAATGGAATATTACTTGGTGATGAAAAAGAGTAAAGCATTGACACTTGCTACAACATGGATGAACCTTAAAACATATACTCAGTGAGAGAAGCCAGACACAAAAGGCCACAGAGTGTGTGATTCTTTTTATGTGAAATGCACAGGCAAATCCACAGAGAGAAGAAGTGGGTTAGTGGGTGTCAGAGGTGGGGAGGGGGAAGGGGAGTGATTGCTGATGAAGACGGGGATTCTTTTTTTTAACTTGATTTTGAGTGAGAGTGAGAGTGAGAGAGAGAGAAAGAGAGAGAGAGAGAGGAGAGAGATGAGAAGCATCAACTCATAGTTCCTTTGCTTTAGTTGTTCATTGGTTACTTCTCACCCATGCCTTGATGGCAGGGTGCTCAAGCTGAGACAGTGACCCTTTGCTTAAGCTGGAGACCTTGGGCTCGAGCCAGTAACCTTGGGATCACCTCAATGATCCTGCACTTAAGCCAGTGACCCCGTGATCAAGCTGGCGACCTTGGGGTTTTGAACCCAGGACCTCAGAATTCTGGGTAGAAGTTCTATCCACTGTACCACCACCAGTCAGGCAATGGGGCTGTTTTTTGAGATGATGAGAATGTCCTGGAATTAGATAGTAGGGCTGTTGCACATTATGAATGTATTAAATGATGCTGAATCCCTCACTAAAATATTTACTTTAATTATTTATTTATTTAAGTGAGAGGAGGGGAGACAGTGAGACAGATTCTCGCATGCACCCTGACCGGGATCCACCAGCAACCCCTGTCTTGGGCCCATACAGTAATCAACAAAGCTATTTTTAGCCCTTGAAGCTGACCATCCAACCAACTGAGCTATCCTCAGTGCCCAGGTGATGCTTGAAACAACCGAGTCACTGGCTGTGGGAGGGGAAGAGGTAGAAAAGGGGGAGAAGGAGGGGGAGAGAAGTAGATGGTAGCTTCTCACGTGTGCCCTGACTGGGGAAGCAAACTTGGGATGTCCATATGCAGGGCGACACTTGATCCACTGAGCAAGCTGGCCAAGGCCTAAAATGTTTACTTTCATGTGACCTCAATTTTTTTTTTTTTTAACAAGAGAGACAGAGACATGGGAAGAGAGAGAGATAGAGAGAGGAACAGATAGGAAGAAAGAGAGATGAGAAGCATCAATTCTTTGTTGCTACACCTTAGTTGTTCATTGATTGCTTTCTCATATGTGCCTTGACTTTGGGGACTCCAGCCAGCCAGTGATCCCTTGCTCAGGCCAGCCACCTTGGGCTTACAAGCCAGCAGCCATGGGGTCATGTCTATGAGCCCATGCTCAAGCCAGCAACCCTGAGCTCAAGCCTAATGAGCCCACTCTCAAGCCAGCCACGTTGGGGTTTCAAACCTGGATCTTCTGAATCCCAGGCCGGTGCTCTATCTATTGTGCCATCAGCTGGCCAGGCGATGTGACCTCAATTTTTTAAAAAGTTCACTGTGCTTGATACACTTATGATTTGTACACTTTACTATAAACTATATTTCAATAAAAAGAATATTTAAAATTTTCCAGCCTGACCTGTGGTGGCACAGTAGATATAGTATCGACCTGGAATGCTGAGATCGCCAGTTCTAGAACCTGGGCTTGCCCAGTCAAGGCACATACAAGAAGCAACTATGAGTTGATGCTTCCTGCTCGTTCCCTCTCCCTTTCTCCCTCTCCAATCTCTAAAATGAATGAATGAATGAATGAATGAAATCTTTAAAAAACGTTTCCAGAACCTGCCCACTTCTCCCCCCTTTTGGGCCCAACTGTCTGCCCTTACCATCCCACTTGCACCAGCACGTTCTCTCCAGGCTGGTATCCTGGCGCTGCCCATAGTGTGTTCTCCATCGCAGCCACCAGAGTGCGCCTGTGAGCAACTGAATCAGGTTTGGCTTTCCGACCCCACTGCCTGTTCGGGTAATAGACACTGGAGGGATGTGACACTGAATGGGCACGTTCTGCTCTGCCCACCGCCCTCCAAGGCTCCCATGTCCTTTGGGGTAAAATCCCAAGTCGTCCCGAGCTCACAGGACCCTGCACGACATACTCTGTCACCTTCTTGCCCTCACTTCCTTCCTCTCCCCCCATCACTTCATTGCACTCCAGCCACCCGGGCCCTTCTTGCTGATCCTCCAATGCGCTAGGCAATGCCCAACCTCATGGCCTTTCCAGTGGCTGGCTGGTGTTCCCTTTCTCCAGACTTCCACAGTACTCTCACCACCGAAAGGCCTTCCCTTGGCATCCATTCAAAACACCCTCTCCCCCTCCCCCTCTCTCTCCTTCTCTTCCTCCTCCTTCTTTTTCTTCCCCTTTTCATTCTCCTTCTTTCATAAGTGAGAGGAGGGGGAGACAGTGAGACAGACTCTCACATGTGCTCTGACCGGGATTCACCTGGCAACCCCCCATCTGGGGCTGGGGCTGGGGCTGGGGCTGGGACCATCCTCAGCACCCAAGCAGACACTTGAACCAATCAAGCCACTGGCTCTGGGAGGCGAAGAGAGAGAGAAGTGGGAGAGGGAGCGGGAGAGAAGCAGCTGATTGGTTCTCTTGTGTGCTCTGACCGGGAATGGAACCTGGATGTCCATATGCTGGGCTGTGGCTCTATCCACTGAGCAAACTGGCCAGGGCCTCTTCCTACCCTTCTTAATTTTCTTCCTAGCACTCTAGGAGAGCCACCTCCCTCCTGTCTTCCCAGGTCTAGAACGGTACTTGGCACATAGTAGGTCCCTGACAAATATTTGCTGAAAGAACGACCCAGTGAATGATGATCAAAAAGCTAAGGTGCTGTCTGGCCTGTGGTGGCGCAGTGAATAGAGCTTCAGTCTGGAATGCTGAGGTCACAGGTTCAAAACCCTGGGCTTGTCAGGTCAAGAAACATATGACAAATAACAAGCAAGTGATGAATAACTAAAGTGAAGCAACTGTGAGTTGATACTTCTTGCTCCACCCCCTCCTCTCCTTTCTCTGTAAAAGCAATAAATAAAATCTTTAAAAAAATAGTTAAGGTGCTGCATTTTACTGAGAAGTGGCACAGGGTGAGGGAGGGGGGCAGAGGCCGGTCTCCCCCATCTCCAGAGGCAACTGCAGACCCTCCACTTACATGGTCTCTCCCACTCCCAGCCTCTCTCTCTGGTTGACTGGGAAGGGCTGCATTTTACTGCCTGATTGTCCAACTGAGTGTTTTAACTGCACAATAATCAGGGTGAGCTGATGGATGAGCCAACATAAAATTACACCAGTAAAAGCAGCAGATCTGTGGGTGCCTGCTCAGCCCACGTTGTCCTTCATGTGTCCTCCCTCGTGTTAGATAAGAACAAGGGTCTCAACGTCAGAGCAGTTCTAAATGTTATTACTAAATGTTATTCTTGCTAAATGTTAAAATGTGGCACAGTATTTTGCAAACCAGCTGTAAATAGGATGAGCTGACAGGAATTCACTGGGATGAAAATAGTCAACTATAAATAAGAAATCAACATGTAATTGACCAAATAGTGTATGTAAGCAATGGCTAAATCTCCCTTCTAGGAGACAGATCTTTGGATATGAATCCTGTCTCCTTTACTTGCTGCAAGTAAGTAAAACTGCCTTATGGCAATCATTTCTTGTTCTTGAATAGAGCACCCTAAGCAGTGAACCCCTGGAATTCCATGACACTCGCACACCCTCCTCTCTTTCTCTGTAAAAGCAATAAATAAAATCTTAAAAAAAATAGTTAAGGTGCTGCATTTTACTGAGAAGTGGCACAGGATGGGGGAGGGGGGCAGAGGCCAGGTCTCCCCCATCTCAGGCAGCTGCAGACCCTCCACTTACATGGTCCAATGAAGCCTTGGCTGTGGGAGGGGAAGAGAGAGACAGAGAGGAAGGAGAGGGGGAGAGGTAGAGAAGTAGATGGGTGCTTCTCCTGTGTGCCCTGGTTGGGAATCGAACCCAGGACTCTTGCACGCCAGGCCGACACTCTACCACTGAGCCAACCGGCCAGGGCCCAGGGCAGAGATTTTTATCAATCAGTGTTGTTCACTGCTGGGTCTACCCTCTGTCAGTGTGTGCAGGGTAGGCACCCCGACGTATGCTTAAAGTGTATGTGAATGAATGACTGATTGTTCAAGTTTATGGTGAGCTCTTCCTGGAAGTACCTGGATCTGCCCAGTGATCCCCAGTGGACTGAGTTGGACCCAAAGGGGTTAGGGAGACCCACCACCATCTCCTTGCCCAAGATGCCCTCTGTATGCAGTTCCTGGGTGGCCATACCAAATGGTTGCACACTGGGTGGCTTAAACAACAGAAAAGTACTCTCTCAGCTCTGGAGGCCAGAAGTCCAAGATCAGGGTGTCGGCAGGGCTGTTCCTTCTGGGAGACCTTGGGAACAATCTGTTTCAGGCCCCTTTCCCAGCTTCTTGTATCTTTTGGCTCCAATCTCCACCTCTGTCTTCCATGACTTTCTCATTGTGTCTGTGTCCATATTTCCCTCTTCTTCTAAGGGCACCAGTTACTGGATTTAGGGGCCACTCTACTCCACTCTGACCTAATCTTGATTTGATTACATTTTCAAACTCCCTATTTTCAAATAAGGTCATAGTCACAGGTGTTGAGAATTGAGACTTGAACATATCTGTTTGGGGATCATGATTCAACCCACAACACCCTGCTTGTCCTTAGCCGCTGGTTAAATTGAATCCTAGGCCTGTTTGGACCTGCAGAGCCAAGTCTCGGGGGTGCAGAACTCTGCATTTTGGATGTTGTTTCACAACTTTAAATTTGATATAATTTAAAACTCACAGAGAATGTCATGATAAGTATCAGAAACTCCTGTCAGCTCTGCCCAGATTCCCCAATGAGCTACATTTGCCCCATTTGCTTTGTCATGTTCTGCATCTACGTCTACCTATACCTGGATCTCCACCCATCTGTTAGCTCTGTGCATATACATATTGGCATGCAGTTCCTGAACCATTTAAAAGGACATTGCATGAGTGCTGCCTCTTCATCCACAAACACAGCACCACATATTTTCTATAAAATTTTTTCTTTAATAACCTGGTACAGTGATCAAGATTAGGAAATTTCACATTGAAATAATACTCATATCTGACCCAATAACTAAGGGGACCTTGGTTCCCAAGCAGGTTGCCATGACAACAGATGCTGGCAGCCAGGCCAGCAGGCAACAGTTCAGAAGAGGGGGCCCAGCAGGGAGGGGGAGGGTACCCCAACAAGGAGGTCAAGGTTGATAGAGCCTTGGGAACCACAGAGCATGGAGTTCCTCCTGGTCCTCTTAGATCAATGGGGGGGGGAGGGGTTAGGACTTAAAATATTTATTTTTGGAGGGACACAACTCAATCCAGTCCAATCAGAGTCTAAATTTCTGGGGCCATGGGATTTAGATATTAGCTGTGTCACTGTTGGACAGGTGATGGGCATCTAGTCAGCAGCTATAATCAGTTCATGCCAGGCATCTCCAAACTGCCCTTCGTCCTGCAGGTCTTCCATGACCGCTCCATGCACATGATGGCACCTCCCTCGGATTAATTCCTCATGCTCCCAGGGCCACTGTCCATCCACTAGCTTTCTTTTTCCTTGTGGACAGAGCCTGGATACCATTTGGGCATTCAGTCTCCACCCTGTGTAACTCACCCATCCTATCTGGGTGCTACTGAAAATTCTCATTGGTGTCCCACGTTTTTGCTGGAGATTGATTTATGTGTGGACATGCGGCTCCCTTCTGGCCAATGAGACATGAGGGAGGTAAGGGGGGTGACTTCAAGAGGCCACTGCATTCTGTGGCTCGTGACCCTTTCAACAATGTGGACTCATTCCTCATGCTGTCATTTCTTGTCTTTCTTCTGCCTCCTGCTTCCACTTATAAAAGGCCCCTACATTACATTGAGACTATCTAGATATCCAGGGTCATCTCTCATCATCAGCCAATTAACAACCTTAATTTCATCTGGAACCTTGATTCCACCTTGACATGCAACAGAACATAGTCACAGGTTCTGGGGATTAGACTGTGAACATCTTTGGGAGTTGTTATTCTGCTGCCCACAGAAAGTTTCCTTGTTGCTAAGATGGATGCCCAGGAAAATGGTTCCTCTCTGCCTGTGGCCATTGCAGCTTCATGATGATGTCTGGAGCAGTGGCAGCCATGTTGATGCCCATCTGAGGATGAATACAATGCAAAGACAGGCAGAGCCAAAACAATCCCAGAGCAGCACAGTAGAGGCCAGGAGCCTCTTTTTGGAGAAGATAACACATTGGCTCTCTGCTTGAGCCCATCAGAGGCAGGGTTTTCAGTTGCCCACTGTCAAAGTCCTCTACAGAGCAGAATGCCAGCTGCCCCTTAGATGCCCTGGAAATAGAGTCCCAGTTTTTATCTGTGGTGTGTATGTGTGTGCGTGTGTGGAAAAGACTACATTCCCCTGACTCCTTTGCCTCCTTTGCAATCAAGCATGGCTTTGTGACTAAGTTCCAACCAATGGGATGTGAGCAAGAGTGGTTGTGCCTTCAAAAGTAAGGAGAGCATATGTCCTGGAAACTACCCACATTCCTATGGACAGTGGAATGGACAAAAAATTGTGGTGTATCCACCCAGTGGAATGCCTCCAAGAGTGATAATGAACATGGATGTATCTCTCAGACATAGTCTTGAGCTTAAGAAGTCAGACAAAAAAAGAAACATACATTTAAAAAAATTCTATTTATATAAAGTCAAAGTAAGCCAAAACTAATCAATGCGGTGAAAAGTCAGGATAGTGGCTATCCTTACGGGGAGTAGGGAGGGGCTGTGGAGAGGTCTGGGCACTTTGGGGCCCTTATGTGGTGTGGTCTGTTGTGGAAATTTCTTATGATACATGGTATTTGACACCCAAAAGGAAAAAAGTTCCAAGAAGACTGGTCCCAGCCTCTCCATCTCTTCTGTCTCAAGCCGGGCAGGCATGGGCTGCAGGTACCCAGACTTTTGCGAGGATAAACTTTTGGGTCTTTCCTGCAGTGATGAAATCACTTGACTTTGTGGGAGAAAAATAGATGCTTCACATCACGGTCCGAGAAATCAAATTCATGCACAGTGCCCTTTTTAGAGTCGAAGTTGCTTAAATATGAGTGAAAGATGTTTTACTATTTTAGACCCGAGCAGATGGCATGCATTTTATCCCACTGTTTCTAATTGGATGTACCACACCAGGCCTTACCTACGTGAGTTGTTCTCACTCAGGGACACTGGGTGATGTCGGAGATATTTGTGGTTGTCACAGCTGCGGGTGCTCTTGGCATCAAGTGGGTGGGGCCAAGGATTTTGCTCCACCCTCCGTAGTGACCAGGATGGTTCACCACAGAGAACCATCCAACGACCCATGGTGCCTACATGGAGAAACCCTGCTATACGTGAAAGAACAGGTAGCAGTTGGAGAGGCCCCCCAATGCCTCCAGGGCTCGTCTAAGAAGCAAGGCACCATCCATCCCCCTCTTAGACATCCCAGGCCTTGCTGGGCCCTTCTGAGTCTTCACCATCTGAATGGAGAGTAGGTAATGGTCCTCGGGCCCCTTTTCCAGGACCCTCATGTGGACCCATTCCCAGCTCACTTACCCCTTGCACTTCAAGGAGAACTAATTTAGTTTCAGGCTGGGGGCACGGCAGGGAAACTTTACACCATGGTTTTCACCCCTTGCATCTCCATAGGAACTGGACTGTGCTTGACATTCAGCCCGGGAGGTTTGGTACTGAGTCCTTGTTTCTGCTTCTGCTGCGACATCTCTTCCCCAAAGGCAAGAAGGGCACTGGATCCCTTAGGAGCTTTTGAAAAAAAAAAAAAAAAAAAGAAAAAAGAAAAAGCCCTTTGGTTAAGGGCCTTGTCCATCATTACTGAATTTTAAAAATACTGAAATCTGCAAATTCTGGGGCTCTCTAATGTTCCATACCGTGCAATCTTGGCCAATGACTTGGCCTCACTAGGCGACATGGGTATGAGGATGCTGAAATCCATCTCCATCTCGGAGAACGTTCAGTGGGGAGGCTTCAAGGAGACGTCACGAAGCACCCGCAGAGGGACCTACATGCCCTTGAGAGAGGCGACCTCTTTTGGCCGCCCTGCGGTACTGCTGTTCCTTCCCGGCACCCGCGGAAGATAAAATTTATTGAGAACTTGCAGGGGACGGGACTGTTCTGCGTGCAGAGAGTCCCGGCAGGAGCACAAAGACAAGCACCGTTCCCGCCCAAGTGAATCCCATACTCTAATGGAGTAAAAAGACAGTTACAAATGCAATATAGAGTAAGATCATGATAAATGCTGTGAAACACCACTAAAAAATCCCTATAGATTTAAGTAGGAAAAGATCCTACTTTGAGAGGTCAGGGAAGGGTTTTTGGAGGAGATGAAATTCAGGGTGAATCTTGAAGGACTCAGCCACATGAAAATCGAGGGATGAGCTCACTGAAAGATGATGAGAGATGGGACCGTTGGGGATGTGGGATCTGGACAGGCCAACAGGAGAGGGGGCCAGTGTAGCAAATGGCAGGTGGTTTCTTCCTTCTGGAGACAGAAACCTGTCAGGGTCCCTGCAGCACGACTGGCTGCTTTGACACACTCACTCAGGACAGGATTGCTGCATAACAGACCCGAATTAGTGGCTTAAAATCAGGAAGATGCACTGTTTCCCACATACCTGCATCCGGGGCTGGGCTCAGCAGGTCAGCTCTGGTTCCATGCAGTGTCTGTTGAGGCTGGGACGCTAAACGTGGACTCTTCTCTCACTGTCTGGGAAGCCCCCCCCCCAAAGAAGTCTCAGAGGTTGCTGGTTCAATCCCTGGTCAGGGCACATACAGGAACAGCTCGATGTTCCTGTCTCTCTGTCACTTTCTCCCTGCCCCCCCCCCTCAAAAAACAAAAAAACAAAAACAAAAAGTCTGGTTTTCAAGTTCATAGGCTCAGCAATGCCACCAAAGACCCATCCTAAGTTCACCATCCACAGACTAGCAGGCCTTGTGGCCACAAGATAGCTGCCTGACCTCTAGACATTATAGATAGTCTCAAAAATAACCAAGAAAAAGAGACAGGCTTCTCCCTTGTATTTCCTTTCACGTGAGAGGAAGCCATCTTTGGAAGCCCCTTGCAGCTTCCCCTCAGGTCTCATTCCTAAATCGATCGTGGGAAGGGGACAGAACCACTGGTGAGCTATGACCATCAGCATTGCCCTCTCGATTTGAGCACAAATGGGGCATCTTATCGAGAATATAGGTTGGAGTCAGGTCTTCTCCACCACTGAGTCATACTCGTGATCTAACCATTCATTCAACAGCTCTTCCTGAGAGCCTTCTGTGGGGGGTGCCATTTTAGGCGCCAAGGCATCAGAATGAGACACTTTCAGGCCCTGATCTGGGGAGGCGACTTTCTACAAAGCAGAGTAGAAAATAAATAAGTCAACACATCATTATTTTAGGTGATATCAGATGCCACAGAGAAATAAAACAAAATGTTGAGATGCAAAGAGACCCAGGATTGGGGCTGCCTTCCTGATAGCTGGCCTGGGATGCGTGTGGCAGAGGGCTGCAGGCAGAAGGACAAATAAGCGTAAAGGCCCAGAGGAGGTGGGGGGGGCAGGAAGACAGAGTGACAGGAGAGGACAAATGAGGGGCTGAGGTTGGAGGAGTGGGCGTGTCCCACCCAGGACCTCCTGGAGGGACCAGGGGAAGAGTTTCAGCAGTACACAGGTGATGGGCATCTGTAGAGTGGAATGTGGGTGCTGAGAATGTGGGCGGGCCATTCTCCTGTTGCCTGGTGACCACAGACACATTGGGTGTGTTGGCAACAAAACTGAAGGGCTAGGGGTGGGCCCCATTCATGGGGGACAAGCGGCAAAGTTTGGTCTACAACCACCATTCCTCGGATGCCGAGGGCAGGTCAGAAAGGGAGCAGCGTGATGACACTCTAAGCCTCCAGAACACTGTGTTTGAGAACCTAGGGCCCAAGGACCCCAAATACCAGGACCTAGATGATGGAGAGCAAAGTATTGAAGATCAAGAAGAGGAAATCCCCCCCGAGGAGGTACCTGAGGAAGAATTCAAGGATGCCCAGGACCCAGGAGAGGCCCTCCCAGAGTTGGAGAGGGTTCTGAAGAAAGAAGAGGAGGAGGATGTGCCTGAGATAAGGTGGGCATGGGGGTGGGGCCTATATAGGCTGGGGTGGGGCTCAGGCCCTGGAGACAGAGCATCCCCTGTGCCTCTGTGGTCTCCATGTCACTGCTGGTGTGGATCTTCCTGGGGTCCATGCAGTCATTCTAGGGTGGGTAGCAGCCTCGTAGCCCCTAAGGCAAAGTCAGCAAATATGTTCTTGTCCCCGGTAGCGGGTAACTTAAAGTGAAAAACTCTACGAAAGCACCAATTTTGGAGTTGGACAGAGTTCAGATGCCAGAATTGAGAGATCTTAGAGAGAGAAAGAAATGGAGAAAATCTCTTAGTTCAGAAGCTGCAACCATTCCAACCACTACAAATTGCCAGAAATGTTAAAGACACCTGGGAGAACAGGTTCTGGGTGAACTGAGAATTGGTGAGTGGAGCATCTGTGGGAGTGATTTTTGGTGATTGGTGGTATCCTGGGAAGAGCCAGGTGCCCTCTCACCTTTGGACTTAGTGTGTGCAGCCCTTCCTCCCTCCCTGGGCCATGTCTGGACTCTTCTGGACTGTGACTGTCCAGTCAGAAAGGAGCCCTCCTTTTTCAGCAGAGGCGGATTAAGGTCGGTTGAGGCCCTGGGTGCAGAAGAAAATATTAGACCCCTTAAAAAAAAGAGAGAGAGCCTGACCAGGTGGTGGTGCAGTGGGTAAAGCATTGGACTGGGATGTGGAGGACCCAGGTTCGAGACCCCGAGGTCTCCAGCTTGAGCGTGGGCTCGTCTAGTTTGAGCAAAGCTCACCAGCTTGGACCCAAGGTCGCTGACTCAAGCAATGGGTTGCTCAGTCTGCTGAAGGCCCACGGTCAAGGCACATATGAGAAAGCAATCAATGAACAACTAAGGTGTCACAACAAAAAAACCAATAATTGATGCTTCTCATCTCTCCGTTCCTGTCTGTCTGTCCCTATCTATCCCTCTCTCTGACTCTCTCTGTCTCTGTAAAATAAATAAATAAACAAAAAATTTAAAAAGAGAGAGAGGGAAAATAAAAATACATGTTAACCATATTTTAAAATAAATAAAAAATATTATGTATTATCAATATTAAAATTGCACATATGAAACCAACATGGTGTCATTAGAAAAAAGTGTAAAGTTGGGGTTTTGTGGGGCCCTTCAGAAGTCAGGGCCCAAGGCGCGCGCCTGGTGTGCCCACCATAAATCCGTCTCTGCCCTTCGGCTGCCCTCTTCATGCCTCCACTGCAGAGGGGGTTTGCTCACACTACCTGTGCTATAATGGGCCATGCTGTAGAGGAAACTATGCAGGGCAGTGACAGCGGCCCAGGCAGAGCGTTTGAGCCCATGGCCACAGGACGTGAGAAGGCCCTGTTGGGGCCTCTCTATAGTTCAGTCCCCTTGGGGGCCTGGACACACGTGAGATGAGAAAACATCTTATGTAATAACTGTGACCATCTAGTGAGGTGGGGGTGGTTCTCTATTCCATTTCACAGAAGAGAGACAGGGCCACCTGGCCAGGGTATACACTGGCTGTTGGTGAAGCAAAGATTGCATTACACATCTTTTGATGTCAAAATTCACCCCCAGAGAGGTCCCTTCAGAGGGTGAGGAGATTCAGTGGGGTTGTAAAGCTGGCATCTCCAGCCTCACCATCCAACTCTCCCAAAGCCGGCTGTCCATCGACCAGAGGTTCCCTGGCACCTCTGTGGTAAAAAAGAGGAAGAAGAAGAGGAGACTTAGTGAGCTGGCAAAACCCAAGACCAACCGGCAAGTCTTGAAAGACAGGTGAGGGGTATGGGAAATCCTAATGTAGGCAGGGGTAGGGGTCTGCAAGGAGGAGAGTAGCCCCCGGGGGGTCCCATCTGTCACTCACACAGTTGGGGTGAAAAGCCAGGGTGCCAATGGTGGGGACTTGGGGGGGTGGCCAGTGGTGGCCACTGGGTGCCGGCCCAGGAGTGTGAGGCCCTTGAGCAAGTGGAAGCAGCAGAGCAAGGTAGGGGCTGGGCTGTCTCATCGCAGGATGGGGTGCTGCTGTAAGGGCTATACCTGGATCTCCCCACGCATGAAGAACTTGCAGTTCTGTGTCTACTGGTAAGTCCCAGGGTGTCTCCTCTGTCTGCCTTCTGCCCATGTTGGGGGGAAGAGGCAGGACCCAGGGCCTTTTCCTTAGCTATGCCTTCTTCCCCAGGTCCCCACTTCTTTGAACATCAGCCTTGCTCAAAACAAGCTGTATCTTCCCATGCCTCTAAGACTTCTCCCCATGTCCCTCTTAGAGCTGCCCCTCTCTTGCAACTCCACATTCTCTCCTTCCTTTCCGCTGGCTGCTCCTCCCCGTCTTCCTCCAGCCACCGTGCCTCTCTATCTACCTGCCTTACAGTCTGCATATGCATCTGTGTTTATGGTGTGCCGTGAGTTCTGTTTCAGAGCAGGGCACAGGAAGCCTCTGCCCCAGCTTCCCTCACCCTGAGCCTGGGTACATTCCAGGCCATCCGTGTACTGGACAGAGAGGTTTCTAGAAGACACCACCCTCACTGTCACGATTCCTGGTAGGTTGAATCCATCCACTGCCTCCAGTTTTCTGTTAGCGGCTGCCTGGCTCTTGGGTTGACCAGACTCTTGGGTTATACCATGGCTTCTGGTCGCTCTGTCTGACATGTTTGTTTTGGCCTCCTGGAGCTAGGTCTCCCCCATCTTACCTTTACCTGTGCTCCACTCCAACTGGGGAGATCTCAGGGACTCTCCCAGCCTTAACCCTCCTGGGAGTTCCCATGGCTCCTCCCCTGTCCTCCATCTCCCAGGAGTGTCTGTCCCCCACAGTGTTCTGGGTGTTCATCTCTGAACTCTATCCCTGGAGGAGCTAGAGCCGCTGGAGGCTGGTCCTGGGGGTGAGAGGTGTGCAGCAAATCCTCCAGGGCAAATCCCAGTTTGCACCACAGCCAAAGTGGGGGTTAGTATTAATTTTTTAGAGAGCATTTTTTAAAAGCTTTTCTTCCCTCTTTCAATGGTTTTTACCCTTTTTGAGAGCAATGGATCCCTTCAAATAAAGCATTTCAAGAAAGCCATTATTGGAGAGAAGTGAAGGGCAGATTCTCTCTTGGGGTTTAGAAACTTCCCCACAGTGCACACCAAACCCCTGGAAACCCTAGGCCTATACAAACTTCAGACCAAAATCCACTTTCCCAACTGGGGAGTTGTTGGAACACAGCACTGTTAAGGAACTGACGGGCCTGAGCTCCTGTTCCAGCCCTGCCACTCCTGTCCTGTGTCCTCAAGTAAGGGACTTCGGGCTGATGTACTGTACT